>NC_135343.1:20924782-22174782 GCF_023851605.1 Tamandua tetradactyla | reverse complement strand
AGACACTTAACAACTGTGAGGAAACATGTCACAATTGTCCAAGAGAGGATATAGTTAATTACTTACAGGTCTAAGTGTTTTACATGTAATCTTTACTTATCACACTTTTTTTTAATAACATAAAATGCATGAATATTGGGTGAAGAATGGGTCCGTAGGCAATGGCATAATAAAATGAAACATTCAAATACTTGTATGAACAGCGTTCTGCAAAAGATGTGATCTAATGAAAAATGTACACAAAGGCAGGCTCTCTAATGACATAATGTACTGTCTTCAGTAGAAGTTAGCAAATGCCTGTCCCAGTGTTTGCATGTGTTCTTCCGTTAGTCCTAAATGGACTGTCTGCTCTAGGTGATATTGGCAGGAGTCATTCCCTAGGATTTCTCAAAAGCCTTATTTAAAATATCCATAAAACATAGCACAGAATTAGAAAAGGCAAATCATGTAACAGAAATTTGGGAGATGTAGCAAGTCATTTGTGTCTTCCCCATCCCCAAACATAAAACTGGAACTCATAGAAGGAGTATGATGGCATATGCATGGAGGGTCGGGAGGGCAGAACCAGGTCCTGAGGCTGACACTGAACAGTACAGTGGTCTGACACTGTGACCCAACCATGCCAACCTAGGGTTTCCTTCTCTGTACTGTATAGGAACTAGAACAGAAAACTCAAAGAGCCCAGCGACCTTTGAAACAAATAGATTTAATGAGTGCTTGATTACATCATGAGGTTAGGAGAAAAGAAGAGGTGCTCCTTGGCTTTTTAATATATTGATAATGTTGTGATTGTTTTGGGAATGTTTTTATAAAAATGCTTTCGTATCAAATATGTAATTTTGTATGTTTTGTAGAATGTTCAAACATGGAACTGTGAGTATAAGTTAAAAACTTGCACTTACTTTTGGAGAGAATGTGTCTAAAGATACAGGGGTCCTGATACTAAGGATAAACTTGTCTTGTCTTAGTGAGACCAAAGGCAGAATGTGTACAGAGAACCAGCTCTGTCTATGGAATAAACACTAACGATAATATCTTCTATGTGCCAGCCGTTGTGTCAGGCAATGTGTCTAGCTAGTCTTAGATAATCAATACTTATAATAATTTTGCCAAATAGGTGTAAATAGCTTCAATTTCCAGAGGAAGAAATCCAGAGAAGTTGAGAAATTTGCCGAAGGTCACACATCTAGTAGAAGACAATGCTTAGATTTAAGTCCAGATTTGTCTGGCTCCAAACTCCAAACTTCTGGGCTGAATGGTGGACAGAGCAACTTCGTGTTCACTGAGGCCTTCCTCTGCCACACACCTGAAGTTCCTTTTTTCAATGTAAAGCGTGGAAATCTGGCTGCTTAGATGTATCTCAATTTTGCCAGTCCCAACCCACTCCTCTTAGGAATCATCTTTGAGAATTATTAAAGGCTGCTGATTTTCTCTGACCCATAAATAACAAATTCTCCTCATAGAATGTAGATACTCATTCAGTTAGAGAACTAGAAGTCAAGTTGCAGGGCTCTAGATTTTTCAAGTCAAATGAACAAATATAGGCAGTATCTTAGCAAGGCAAAACAAACCACCTATCATCTGACAAACTTCTTCTCACAGAAAATTTTCAAGATTGTTTTGACTTATGAAATCATGTTACAATAATAACTGAAAGAAAGCATCTAATTCAGTTCTCTGATTTTACAGATTAGGGAAACTGGGCCAGGGTGGTGAACTGTGTGGACTAGTGTAAAATAGCACTCGTTGTTTGGATTTTCCTCCTTGCCATGAGATCTTCTTTTCCTCTAAGTTGGGTCACTACAGTTGAGTATAATGAGACACAAAAGGAAAGCAATGTAAATATCAGCACCATTTCTTAGTTGTATAAGTGAGAGAACAGCAATTCCTTGAAAATGAACAGTAGAGCTGGTAGTCACATTTTCCAAAAGAACTAACATGAGCCTGCATCTTATTATTTTCCAAATGATTTTTTTTTTCCCAATCAGCTGATGAAACAAGTATCAGAGAACATGGAGCATCTCCGGTTCTATCCAATCCCACAAATTTGGAAAGATTTTTGCAACATCTGAGGTGTTTTTGTTTTATCTAGTATAGTAAAGGGATTTATAATGTTGGGATATTTTCTCTATTAACTGGTTATATTTTGCTTATTGTCCTGTCTGGAATCTTTTCTGATTCACTGAGTGTATAGCTGTTCAGTGTCTTTTATAAACTAGGCATTGACCAGGTACTATGGATACTATGGAATATATAGTAAATGGTCAATAAATGTGCAAAAGGCTAATTAATTTGTAGAATCAAACTGAAGAGAAACATGACTGTGTGTTCTTCCACTATACTATGAGCGTTTTAAGTCAACAAAACATTTTTTGTATTCCTCTGCTATATAACTTCTTAATAAAAATATCCAATATGTGTTTATGGATGAATGAATTAACATGTCAATAGATATTGTACATTTTGAGAATCCACTGTATCCTGAACTTCTTTCCTAGTCTGAATTTGATGACTGGTCCCAACCAGCCCTCATTGTCATGTTCTTTATTTCAGGAAGAAGATAAAACTTTAATTCTATAGTTAGATTTTGGAGGAAAACATGATAAAGGAACAGTTCTTTTGTGATTTAATAGAGGTACTTATATGTAGAACTATGACAGTAGAGTTTGGGAGAGTCAGGGAGAATTGGGGAATATTATTCAGGGAAAAAACCCCAGAGTGATATTCAGCTACCTTTTCTCAGGGCTTTCTGCAAAGGAGACAATATCTTATTGCTTTCTCAAAGGCTCAAAGGACAGGAATGCATCATAAAAGCAGGCAGACCCCAACTTATTGCAAGGCATTTTTAGTTTTTAGTTTTGCCTTCTTTTTAACCTTCAGTCATTCTCTCTTTTCAGTTAAAGATAATGTCACTTCTGGCTATTTCTCTACCATAAATTTCCAGCCATGGGGTATTATGTGGAAACCAGTTATGAAGTTTCATTGTCACTTCTAGAGATGTTAGAAGTCAGATAAAATCTTTGAAAGGGTGTGCTTTGTCACAATTCTCATCTCCCACTCTTATGAGTTGTACTGGAAAATAATCTATACTTGCTCACTCTTATTGAGCAGTTATAAATGAGCAAATGTGTATTATTTAAAATGTGATGATTCTGACAAATTCAAGTGTCATGTATAATATTTCTCCTATTTTTTAAAGCCAAGATGAATCCCTCACTCAACTATATTTATTCTATTTTCACAATCATGTTATTTTTTCGCAATCATAATTATTTCCAAAATATACTTTATTTAAACTGTAGCTGTTTGAAGAAGATAAACCAGGTTTGCAAAGGTGATGATAACCTTTTAAATCAACTCTATTGAATTTCTGTGATGGCTGCTCTTGTGGATGTAAAACATATCCATAAAATCTATCCCACAGAAGTATAGGAAGTATGATAAAACATATGCCTGAATAATTCTCAAACTTAGATTTAAAGATAATTTGCAAAAGGAAAATCGTGTACTGTTCTAACACACTGTGAGTTAATTAGAAAATTATTATTAATTTAGTAGAAGGGGTATGACCACAGACAATGGCATGTTATAACCACAAATACAACCACTACAATAAGGAGCATTGTGCTACAGTGAAGAATTCCTCCCTCTATCCCCCTCCCTCTCCCTCCTCCTTTAATTAGCATTTTTTGGCTAAGTGATTTGTTTTCCCCTTTTTATCTACTCATTTATATGCTCTAGATATAATGAGACATGAATTAGCAGTAAATTCTCTGTGCGGAGATAAAATAAATCAGATTGTCACAATCATCTAAGTCGTGGGGGAAGTGAATAGGGGGGAAAACTTCAAGCTCCAAGATCTCCATTTCTCTGCCCTTAGCTTTCCAGGAAATCTGGCTTAGAGAAGAGGTCATCATAGTACTGAGCACTTGTAAGTTACCAATGAGATTTACACATTTGTCCTAAATAAGCAGTTCCAAACTGAATCCTATCCTGGGATAAAAGAAAGCAGCCTAAGAATAGCAGAAATAGTTCAAGATGATGCCTATTGTTTATGAGAGGCAGAATCCTGGACTAGTCTTTTTTTTTCCGTTATTATTGAAATAGTAAAAATTAAAGTGAGGGGCTTAAACAGTGCATCATTCCAAATCCATGTTAATAAACTAAACTATGAACCATAAGGAATCAAGTAGTAAAATAGAGAAGCTTGGAGTTCCAGTTCAACTATAATCAGCTCAGATCAAATCCTTGACGATTGAAGCTAATAGAATGAACTGGCTTGGCTTCAACAATAGGAATTTATTAGTTTACAGCATGAGGATGGGAAAAAAGGCAAAATCAAGGCATCATCAAGGCAATGCTTGCTCCCCAAGGCTTCTGGGGCTGGCTGCCCATGACCACTGGTCTCTATTTAGTCACATGGCAAGGCATGTGATGGCGTCTCCTGTTCTCTCCCTTCTCTTTCAGGTTTCATTGATCTCAACTTCTTATTTCTGTGGCTTTCTCCTCTCTCTGTCTGAATTTTATTCTCTTATAAAGGACTTCAGTAATAGGCCTAAGACCCATCTTGAGTGAGGTGGGGCAAACTTTTACTGAAGTAGCCTCACCAAATGTCCTACTTTCAATTGTTTCACAGCCTTAAGAATGAGTTAAATTTAAGAACATGTTTTTCTGGGGTGCATACAGCTTCAAACCACCACAATGAATAAACAAAATAACATTGTGATTTCTACCCAAGGTACTGTTTGCTCTCAATCATTGTGTGAAAGAAAAACCAGTGGTGATGCCTCTCAGATGTTGAGCTATTTTTGTGCGGTCAGTATAGAACCTTGCATATATTTAAGAAATAGTTTAAAAGAGAAGAATCAGAAAGCAAATTTTTGTCAATTAGGTTATTATTTCTAGCAACATTTATATTTCTTCCCTGTTCCATACTCCAAGTACCCTGTGGGATAGAAGTTTTCATAGATTTCTAGGTGAAAACTCTATCAAAGGGATATTAGGAAAAAAGGGGGGGGCAAAGAAATGTGTTGGATAACCATTTTGCCCCTTGTAGTCCTTTGATTTTGAATCTCCAATTCTAAGGCTGTCATGTAAATGAGACTGTCTTGCTCAACGAGCTATATCTAGATTGCGTCTGGAGAAACTATCAGTATTACAAATAAATGGTCACATCCATTTACTTATTCCCAAATTGTAATAAGAGAGAGAATCTGACAAACCCTAAGGAAGCTTGTGTGAGAAGTACAAAGATAAATATCTCATTAGCTCTTACATTGTGAAAACAGTAGTTAATAAGAGAGGTGCTAGAAGTTGGATGACTTTTCATCTGTGACTTAATGAGAAGAGAGTCAAAGAGTTCATTCAGTTAATTTTGCAGCCAGAATGGCCTACAGTGTTCTAAATCAGGGAAAGAGAGGCAGGAAAATAGTCAATAATTTACACTTTCTGTGTGTCCCCAAGAATTGAGTTATGACTTCATATGCAGAGACTTGAGGCAAGATCTTTAAGTCTTGCGAAAAAACAATTTAAGGAAAGTTTGGCGTAAGTAAATACAGAACTTCCAGGGTTGACTCCATTTCAGAGTAACTGCAGTTATGTCAATATTTGAATTTCTATCAATGGATTAAAAAGAATTTGAACTTTAGCTTTCATTTTGTTTCCTTTCATTTTATCACTTAATTTGCTGCCATATCAAGTGGGGCATAGCTGTGTTCGTGTGTCCTCTTGTATGTGTTTTCTTCATGACAATTATAGTGTTCACCTATCTAAAATCCAATACTCTCTTTCTTGCCTCCTTTTCACTTATTTTAAATTTATTTTATCATATGTCTTTGTAAACTACCTCAAGTCTTTTAGAGAACAAGATGGTTTGGGATGGGTAGATGGATGGAAGAATGGGTAGGTGGAGGGATAGATAGTAGTCATCTGAGATAAGAGATGTTCAGGGCCTGAATAATCTCATAGCTTTGCCATTTAATTAGAAGCTTAATTGTAGCCAAGACACCTCTTCCAGCGTAGGTTTCCTGATATGTAAAATGAAGCACTTAGACTAATGGTCACTAATGTCAGTACAAGAAGTTACTGACTACTAGTATATAACATGGTTCCATTCCCTAGCATGTTGCAGGTGAACATGAAACCTTGGATTCTGGAGGCTTATTAGTAAATCTATCCACCACTGGAATTTCACAATCATAATGTCTGCTTGGACAATATGGACTGATTTCCAATAAGGTGTTTCAGTTCAAACTCTGTAACTAATTAGATAATTTATTCACAAGAGTTGGACTAGAGTGTTACATTGACACAACTAGAAACCTGGATTTGCATTTCCAAACATCTGTCAGTATGCATTTAATTTGTAATCTGGAAATGGCCAAACCCACTTCTGAAAATCCTTTGTCCAAATACAAAACAAATAGCAGGGGTTTGCATTCAAACCTAATTCTAATACAAATTCTACTTTGTGAGTATCCAGGAGGATAGATTATTGTGATGGGTTCGTGAAAGTTTAAAGGATCTGCAGGCTTACTCCTTAAATTTTCCTGTAACAAGCCTTCTTATACTGACTTGGCTAAAATGGAAATGCAATTTTATAAGTTTATATGTTGCTAGCAACCTACAGCAGTAGTAAAAAAAAAAAAAGATGTAATGTCTTTTTTTATAAAAATAAATTTGATTTCAAGTTTTGCGGCACCAGGTTTGTTTTTTGTAGGTTTACTACTTTGTATAACTTAACTAAAAGAATGTTTTCTTTTTGAGTAAGCAGGAATCTGGGTATTTTCTTTCTCCCATAATTTGCTTTAAATTCATTTTTCTGTGGCTTTATTCCCAGATTCCTATCTCTCCCTTTGAGTCTTGCTTTTTGAGCAACAAGTATCAAAAGCACGTAAAAATGAATGTCAGAATGAGTAAGACATAGCGATCATGTTACTTTGGTGGAGTTTTTCTATCCAACCCACTTTCACTGTTCTGGAACCATTACATACATTTTAAACAGCCTAGAAAATTTTGAAGAAAATGGAATGGCTTTCAAGCCTATCTTTTTCCCAAGCAGACGGCTGATTTATGGTCACTTTTTGTAATAGCCCAAGGCATCAAGTGGGAAGGAACATTGAAGAAATGTGAAAGCTGGCTGTTTTTCAGGAATATTTAAGCTTTGCCCTAAATATTCATGAATGCCAATGTTCACACATTCAGATTGGGTAAATGAGTGTACAAAGGAGGTTTTTTGTTTTCTTCTTCTTTGAGCAGGCACTTAACTATAACATTCAGAATAACAGCACCTCTCCCTGCATTCTGCAGTGATGCTGTTGTGAATATTAAAAGGAGTAATAGATATGGTAGCATTGTTACATTTCAAGAAAAAGAAGCAATTTGAATTGAATGGTCTGTTATTTGTATTAATGAGTGATTTGCTCATACACTTTAGAGTAAAGTGGGCACAGTGAGTTATTTGCAGGCAGGGACCACACATTATGGCTTGGTGTGCGGTGAACATATTTAATGGCCACCAGAAGACACCTCAAGGATGAGCTGTTTCATATTTGTTTTTGACTAATTGGTCCTCACTGTCTTTGCTATTCAGGTGATAATGGATCTCAGTTTATTTGTATTTTTTAATAAATTAGTGACTTTTGAGATTGACATCTTTATATGGTTCCTACTACTCTGAAAAATAATCAGCAAATAAGGACAAAAATCCTTATGGGGACAATGGAAAGTACCATAGGATTCATACATAATCTTGCATTCTTATTGTATTTTGGTAGGATTGCTGATTCACTAAAATTGCCAATTTGATATTTTATTGAATTGATTTGATCAAATGGACCCATTGTTTGATTATTGTATTGGTACATTATAATTGGTTTATTTTTGGCATTTTTTCCTCTTGTTTTTGAGAATAGTGACTTTTACCCACCCAATAGACACTTCTTGCTCTATAGATTAACAAAGCGATGGGTCAGACCTTACTTGGGAAATTTGTGGTGTTAATTTTGAATCCTGTTTTTCAGGGAAGCACATCTGGTGATAAATCTTTGCTATTAGATTCAGTCCTGAAAACCAGACGTTTTCAGGCTATTAGAGTCACTCCTGAAAAACCAGACGTGAGCACAATCTCTCTTCCAGGGCAATTTCCCATAGAGAAAATGATCAGTAGGTACAAGTGTCCATCAGTTAACCTAACATACTACATTTCAGCTGGTACCACACTCAACCCATCAATTGTCTCAGTCAACTCTATCACAATGATAGATTAGGTTACTTAATGTTTTAGAAGTGTGTACAATTGCTTGCCACATAAATTTTTAACTTTATATTTGGATATGTAGCAGGATAAACTTTTGCTGTTTAGAAAAAACGGTTTCAATTAGAATTTTAAAATAAATTAAGGGTTTCTTTGCTCGTATCCAATTCACAATGGACATCTTATTATACAATTGGAATTTGCTCCTTTCCCCCTTTTTTGAAGTATCTTCATTGAAATTTTTTCATCTGCACGAAAGCTGCTTTGTCATAAGTAGTAAAGTCCAGGGATGATGCTTTTCTTAGCTGGGTATATCACATACCAGATTTATCCATCCTCTCATCAAGTATTCTCACTACAAAGATAAGCAATTGGGCTATGCTTTTAAAAGCAACACAACTACATATACTGCAAATTCTACCACTGAAGATGGTGGGAAAATGTTCCCTGCAAATGAGGGGGAAAAATAACAAAAATAGATGAGTGTTTCTAACCTACCAAAGGCCCTCTCCCTAATAACACTAAGTATTAAATACATTGTTCTAACTTCTTATAATACTTTAAGAGCATCTTTTCTCCCCCATCCCAGTTACATTTTCCCAAACCCTACGATGCATGGCTTACCACAGAAAGTGATGGGTTACATTTCACTGGTTTCTTAAATTCTGTCCAAGCAAATAAAGGTATAGAGATCTAAATATTTCTAGTAGGCATTTTGATAAGAATAGATGTTTTTCATGTGCAAGTACAGACCACTCTGAATTAAGGAAAATCAACATGGCACGTTGACCTGTGTGATTCTTTAAATATACAGTTAGAGACCCTTATCTAAACGGACTGTTGTGTAAGGCAAATGCTCTTGCTTGATCACACTATTCTGACATTTTCAGCAGGTTGTCTCTTCTGGAAAAGATTGTAAACATCAAGAAAAAGTATACTGAAGAATAGAAGTAATTAATGTGACATATTTTGAGCTTCTTTCTACCACTCTCTCAATAGCAAATCACAGAGAAGCAACTCCAAACACAGTGAATTAAATTTAAATTAAACAGCTTTGCCTAGAAAATTGTTCAGTTAAATCATCCTCCAAAATGAAATTTGATTTTTTCCTACACTTTTGCCACTTCTTGATTTTTCATACTGTGATGATTCCTGCAAAGGTATCTATTAATTTGAGAACTTTTATTCACAAGTCAGCTGTTGATTTTTAATGTTTGAAGGAAACAAAATATGACAGACAAGAGTGTATATTCATTTTGCTAGAAAAAGAACATTAGAACTAAAATAGTTTTGCAAAAGGGTCATATTTGTGCAGTGATTTCTTCCTATGGTAATTTGGCTATTGGAGGTACCATTATGCAGTATCTTTTGTTATTTTGGGGACTGTGTTTTGTGAAAGATAACACTGAGAGCATTCTAACACTTTTCTGTTTGGGATGAAATTGTTCCAAGAGGCTGTGGAATGTAGAAAATAGGTCAGCTTTTAAAACATAAAACTTAATTTTTTGTGACCTAAATAATTCAGGCTGCATGAGAAAATAGCCACTGGCATATATATATATATATATATATATATATATATATATATATATATTTTTTTTTTTTTGCCCATGAACTTATTTTAAGTTGCAACCCTTATTATTTACATTTGATGTTTGCCTTGTAATTCAGAATTTGAATCCAGGAAGTAAAAGATAAAAGCTTAAACTTCACCCAGAAGAAAGTTCCAATTATTCACATGAAAAACTTTCGGTTCAATATCTAAAATTATAGTATTTATAAATACAGTGTGAATATAATAAATTAGATTGGTGCCTTATTGATGAAACAATAATAAATTTTGATAATTTCTAAACTTCTATAAGCATTTACAAGTGGTCCTATTCTAGTTACTTCTCATGTAATAATTTAATCCTGACAATAACACCATAAAATAGGTAATATGATTCTCTCCATTTGTCCAATGAGAAAACTGAGACACAAAATAGTTTTTATAATTAGGTTAAAGCAGGGTTTCTCTGTCTCTGCACTAATGATGTTTAAACCGGGTAATTTGTTATGGATAGCTCTGTCCTGCATACTGTAGGATCTTTTTCAGTAACCCTGGTCTCTGGTCTCTAGACGCCCATAGTAGCAGACCCCCTTCTCCCAATTGTGACAAGCAAAAATATCTCCAGGGCCTTGCCAAATTTCCCTTGGCAAAGAGAACAGGGACAAGGAAAGGGAGGGCCTGGGGCAGAGAGGTGGGAAAGGGGGAAACCTGGCCACAGGGATGAGAACCAGAGGTTTAAAAAGACAATTCAATCCTTCTCCCTTACCAAGAACAAAACATTTAGTTTTGTTTGAATTCATCCCATTGATGCATTTAAAATTCCCCCAGGAAAATGAGAAATTCTCTTGCAAACTTGAATTAATCTTATAGAGTATCCACTGTGGTTCAGAATACAAATAACTCTTGAATTAGAAGTTGACTCCAGAAAGTCTGGGGTAAATTAGAACAATTGACCTACAAGACCATATAATCCAATAAATTGTTATTGTTAAGTCAATTTGAATGTTATCCCAGGAGAGTTTGTGCCCAAATGAGGGTGGGTCTTTGTCTTTTCAATCAGAGTTTAATGAAGAACAACTTCTGTGACTATCATGTTGATTGCCCATATTTGTCATTGATAGTAGCAGTTACATCTCCTGGAAAACTGGCATTTTGAACTTCCCATTTTCAAATAAGAGTAGCAGAAGGAATGAATCTAGAACCCCCCTAAATGTCTCAGAGGAATTAAAAGCAGAATAACATGAAACCATCTCAGAATACTATCTAGATGCTTGTGTTTGTTGAAGGTTAGATTATGAAGCATTAGCATCTGCACAAATGTTTATTCTCAAAGTATTAAAGACTCTGCACTTTAAAGATTTTCAAGCCTATTTCTTGTCACATAAATGCCTCATCCTTTGTCTCCATTTTTCAAAAATGCCATAATTTTCTTAAATTTTATTTATTTATGCTTTAATGTCTAGTGATGTTAGTTATGCCTTTAATGAAAATAAGTCCTAGCGTATTTCTGCTTTTCTTTAACCTAGAACCTAGACTATTTTAATTCCACTTTTAAATGAAGATTGAATCGATGCAAGTAGACACTTCTGAGTATTGTTTAAACAATCATAATCTTCTTAATCCTTTGCAGATGTAATGAGATATTTTTCTTTTGTACTTTGATTCTCTCTGTTTTACCTTAACATTAGTAAAATCTGATTTAAGCCTTTACAATTTCCATGCAATATCTACATTGAGTTTACTGCTGCTTGTAAGGGGCAGTGAAGTTCACACTTTGATGCTTATAAATGTGTTGATTAAGGGACTTACTGTTAGGTTTTACACACTTTGCTTTTTGTTACAGTGATATTTACCTTTTTTGCAGTAAATGCAATGAAGCAACTAGAATGTCTCAGAAAAAAACTGTCATCTCTCTCCTATTTGCTGTAAAATATAATCTCCTCCCCTCCCTCTGAATACACCTTTCATTTATTATGAAACCTTTAATGATGTAAAGGCAACAAAGAAACAATACCTGATATCTGAACGTTACAAAGATAAGATTTGATTGTGGGAGCTCAACACAAATAAGAAATGTCTTAACTGAACTAGATTTGTTTCCCTGTTTGCATCATTGAAAGATAAGTCTAATTCTTTGCTTAATCTGTGTTTCCTAATAATGACAAGCTCTATCTCAGAGATTCAGGTGGTGATACAAAAGTTTATGGCTGTTCTGCTTTTAGGAAGACAAGCACAAGTACTGCATAAAACCCACTGATGCATACATTGTAGCACTCCAGGGCTGTAATAAATTTCACATCATCTGTGTATGTCAGATTGTTTCAAACCTCTGTGTGCTACCCTTTGCAGCTTCTCTATGTATTTGATATATGGATGATATCTGCAAATTTCCATGTCCTCATGTAAAAATAATCTACAATCCAGTTTTTAAATATTTAAGTACTTCCATGAGGGATCTAAAACAAGTTTACAAATTTCAGCTCTGTGTCCTTGGGAAGACAAATCTTGAATTTGGGTTTTCAAACTGTTCGGAAAACACAAATTGTGTTTTATGTGATTCTAAGACAAAAAGACAATGCATTAGCTTCCCTTAAATTAATCTACTGAATGTGCTTCTTTTACAGACCACAGATGATATCCTTGTGGCCTCAGCTGAGTGTCCCAGTGATGATGAAGACATTGACCCCTGTGAGCCGAGCTCAGGTGGGTTAGGTTAGTCGACTTTTTTTCTTACTTTCTTTGCTTTACTATTAATCTTTGTTGCATGCTATATTCCTTAGGTGAGCCTTGCATTTATGTCTAGAAGGCTATTCTATTACACAATGACTCACTATGTGATAAGGGTACTTGCTTTTTACATGGATAAATATTCCTGCATTTACTAGGGGAAAAAAGATTAAAAAAAACAAAACCTACCAGGACCTTGTATTTCAGAAAAAGCAGTGGGGGACAACATATAGGGCTGGTAACTTACTGTTCACTTTCCATTAGCTCACAAAGTAATTTTTGTGTCTAATGGTATAATGGGTTTTCCTTTAGGTCACTTGTAGTAAAATTGTAAAGCTAAAATATTGCAGTGCATTGTGGAAAATTATTTGACCTTTCTTCTGACAAAATGCCTCCACTATTCACTCTGCCAGAAAATTATCTTAAGTGATATATTTTTGAATTTCAGAAGTGAGAGTTATAGCAGTAGTAAAACAAACAGCAGGTAGAGTCCTTGATACATTTAGTAGAGAAATATTTGAGTCCTGCCATGTCTCCCTAAAATTTAAGCTGATGCATTTTAACTCTAGTTGTTGCATAATTTCTTCTGCTTTTTTGTGAGGTGTTTGCATCCCATGTGGTATGACTAATGCATAAATACTGTTTCCATTCAGCCTCTATACTATGAAGTTTTGGCTATAGGTCCTGAAAATGAATGAAGCACAGGCTAGGTTTGATTCTGAATATTCGTAATTAATTATCAGGGCCATTCTATTGGTTTTCTTTATAAAGCAGTGCATCCTAAAATTTAATAATTTTCTTGTTTAGATCAACAAAATGAGTGAAGTAAATATGGACCAAGCACTATCAGTAGCTCACAACTGCTGTGGATGTCACTTAGAACCCCAGGAGAACACTATGTCATAATAAAATAATTTATTTGCATTCCTGTTATGAATAATATTTTAAAATAATTCTACTCATTCTAATATTTGGGTACAAAATGGTCTGGTATGTGTGTCTTGCATGTCCCTGTGAATATCACTTGCCCCCAGTGGTGATAGCTACTTAGTCTAAACATATAAGCACTTGCTGAGTGCCAGTGCAGCAGAGAAGCTCGACAGTCACCTTTCAACTGGAGGGGGTTTGGGAGATAGAGACTGGGCTGTTCTCTTCCTCATTCCTCTGGTCTCCACCCCATCAATCAATACTCTCAGCCCCCAAAGTCATCTTTCATGCCCATTTATTAAATCTCTGACTATCATCCATTCTGTTCCCTCAAAACAGTAATCTCTATAGCTATACCCTCTTGATTTCTCGTCATATATAATCAGGTCACTTCTTCATTCCATCCTGGACCCCTTTTCCCTGAACCTGCCTTGTTTTCATTGGTATTTGTCTCTCTCTCGGTTAGTCAAAAAAATGTTATTGCTTTGACCTTTTTTTTTAACGTATGTCAGTCTCATCTCTCTGCCTCCACCAATCTTCACATTTCCTCTTTTCTCATTTCTCCCGTGTTCACATTCATCTGGGTCATGATGTCATCCATTAGTGAGTAGAAATGTGTTGAATTAGTCTTTCTATTCCTTTCACTGCCAACAGCAACTCCTTCTGAGTCTCCTGTCTCATTCTGAAGTACCCTGTCTAATTTCTGGACTTTGGGGCTGTGTCTCTTTATGGTTTTCAAAGAATTTGAAGCTTCTAAGTGAGAACCATCCTCACAGTGGCCTAATCAAAATAAGTTTATTCTTGAAAGAATTCTGGATTCAGAATGCAATTACACATCCATTCCCTGGGTGTTAGTACCTGAGAGGCTTTGGTCAGGGAGGCAAGAAAACATGGTGTTTAGGAGTAGAGGCAGTAAAGGGATGGGTCCACCATTGTTTTAATTGTATTCAGAGTTAAAAGGCATTTTGCAAATTTCAGTTCTTATACTTAATAATATAAAACAATTATGTAGAGGAAAATATCTGTGCTGGCATTTGAAAGTAAATTGACTTTTCTTTTATAATTAATGTTAACACAATTATTTAATTTGCCATGAAACACTGTATAGATGCCTACAGGCCGAAGTTTTAATGTGAATCTTTCATTTTGTATGATTTCCCTCCCATTTTCTGGCTGAGAAAAACTAGCAGAATTGATGGTGTTTGAACTAGCTGGTATTTTTTTCATTCATTCAACAAGAATTTATTCAGCATTTACTATTTATTACATATAAGGGATCTAACTTTGAATAAGACATATGACATTCTTGCCCCCCTGCACCTGAGAACCTAGAGGAGAAAACAGAGAGGAAAGCATCCTGTTGACAGTACAAAGTCAGAAGTGCTTTCATAGTGGAAGTGCAGGTGCGAATACCTTGGAAGACTTCATATACCAATTGCAAGACATGATTCTGACTCTTAAACCTGGACGTAGGCCAGATCTCACAGGTTAAAAGCACATTCCTCACAAAACTGCCTTCAATTCAGATACTGGTTGCAAGTCTGGGTGCCCAGACCACCTAGATTCCAACCAACTGGTAAAGTTTCAGGGATTCCACACCACGCTTTCAGTTTTGATAATTCTCTAGAATGGCTCACAGAACTCAGGAAAGTGCTACAACTACAGTTATAGTTTTATTACAGTGAAAAGGATTCAAAATATGAGGAGACATACAGAGTGAGGTTTGGGAGGGAAACAAACAGAAAGCTTTCATGCCCCTTCCGCTAGTGAGAATCTGTCACTCTCCTAGCACATGAATTTGTATTATCGATCATGGAAGGGCTCTCACACTTCAAATGTCCAGCTTTTATTGGGGTTTCATCACATAGACATGATTGATAGAATCAGTACATACATTATTGAACTCAATCTACAGCCCTTCTTCCCTTTCCAGAAAGTCAGGCAGATAAGATCTGGCTAAAGCTCCAACCCACTGATCACCTGATAAGATCAGGGTTGTTCTTTCTGATAAGGCCAGCCCCCTCCCTGAGACTACCTGTATGCCTGGCCCCATCCTGGCATCTTCTTAGCTTAGGCTGTTAGGTGTGGTGGTGGTGGTGGGCACTCCTATCAGGGGACATTCGGAGGGATACCTCCTAGGAACTGAAGACCAAGACCCCAGCCATGTTTTTTATTATACAGGAAGGTAGAGTGGAAATTGATTGAAGGAAGACCTAACTCTGTCTTGGTGGGCACAGAAGGCATCTCAAAATAATAGGCTTCAAATTGAGACCCAAAGGTGATTAGTGGTTGGCCAGGTTTGAGGAGGCAGATACAAAGAAGGTGGAGCAGGGAGGATCTGAGGCATAATGATAGCGTGTCTGAAGTCCAAAGGTGAGAGGGACCGTGGCACCTCCTGAGTAGGATGGGTGTGGCGAGAGGCAAGGGTGGAAATGCAAACAGAGGCAAATCAGGTATTGCCATTGACAGCCATATTGAGGAGTGGGATTTTTATCCTGAGAACATTGTGAAAACAACACAAGTCCTTAGTTAGACAGGACTAGATTTGGGTGATTGCAGCGTACATAATGGAATGGAGGGAAATAAGCCTGGGACAAGGAGACTGGTTAGGCAGCTATTGCAGTACTCCAGGTGAGAAATGATGGTGACCTGGAATAATGTAGATGCAGTAAGGATAAAAAATGTGAACATGGAATTAGGAAATATTGAGACGGTAGACTTTATAAGATTTGATAGAGGAATGGAAATGTGGGAGATGGAGAGCCCAGGATGTTGCTATGTTTGGTTGCTTGGGTGAGCGCATGAAGGATCACATGTAAACTGGCAGTGTGGGTCTGGGGGCTCACACAGGAAAGACACTGCTTGCGGCTTCAACATTGCTGTGGATAATCTGTAAGAGAATTGGGCAGGTGGAGGCAGAGGGCAGCAAAATAGATAGTATGGAAACTTCACAAACGAAATTCATTCATTGATCTTGGAAAGCATGCTCTGCTACCTAAAAAAAATAGTTCTTAGATCATTTGCTCATATACTCCAGCTGTGACTAGATATAGAACCTTGGAAAAGTCATGTAATCTCTGTTGGCCATGTTTATTCAGCAGAAAAACATGAAGGTATTTATCTTGTGTTGTGTGTGTGTGTGTATGTGTGTGTGTTGTGTGTGTGTGTGTGTAGGAGACCAGGAAAATGAAAGGTAGAATTAGATTGCAGGTCTTTCACAACTAAAAATCTTGTTACACAATTTTAAAGACTACATAAGCCACACAGATAAAAACTGTAACAGGTTTCTGAGGAGCGCATCATCACTTAACAAAAGGATTCTGAGAGATGGAGGACCCAGGGTGCAGAGCATGTCTGAGAGGCACAGGCAGATGAAGGGTCTAGTGTTGCCCACCTGAGGGCAAGAAGCCAGAATCTCAGGCCCAGTGTCACCCACATTTCAGTGCTGACCAGGGTCTGTCTTTGTTCTTCTCCCTCCTTTTATGTAACTCTCTGGCCTAATGAGATGAGTCATGGCAGCCGAGGACATCTGTCAACTAGTTTCTAAGCTGAGGAAAGATAGAGGCAGCGACTTTCCCAGTTAAGGATTCTCTCCTGTGGTGAGAGGATTCAGCTCAGGAAGAGATACCAGAAGTGTGGCACGTGGCACTGGCTTTATCTCCCGGATATATATGTCTCAAGATAGAGAAGTTGGTTGAGATATGACTTGCAAGACTCATAGGTCAGAGAGAAGGGGCACCTGCACCTGGCCTCAACACTCACCTGATTACGTGCAGCCAGGCTCCTCATTCAGAGTAGCAAATATTTAAAGATCCCCAAAGTGCCTTGCATTTATTGTTACATGTTGCAGAAGCCAATGTCATGCTGCCTACAAGCAGAGACCCACAACCTCTCTGTTGTTAATCTGTCACACCAGGACAATTCTACCTTGTAGCTGATATTCTCTGAGATCTTTAAGCATGCATAGTTCATATAATGAAGTCTGGTGTCTGGTTATACGTTGATATGTACATAATATGTGTGTGTGTGTGTGTGTGTGCATATGTATGTGTATATATGCATATATTGTAAAAGAAATGCTTTTAATGCAATTTAGAACTCACAGATTTGAAGAATTCATGAAACAGACAGCATCTCATTCAGATGTAGAAAGCAGCTCTGCCAAGGGA
Organism: Tamandua tetradactyla; assembly: GCF_023851605.1. Taxonomy (NCBI): domain Eukaryota; kingdom Metazoa; phylum Chordata; class Mammalia; order Pilosa; family Myrmecophagidae; genus Tamandua; species Tamandua tetradactyla. Next base: position 22,157,153 of record NC_135343.1, on the reverse strand, counting down.
GAGGGAAGGAAAACAGAAGCAAGTAAGGAAATATTCTGATGGGCTGACATAAATTTCCCCTTTTACATTGAAGAGGGGTCTCACAGACTGGGGAGCAGGTATACATTAATTAATATGGTATGCTACACCATTCTGATTAGCTATCTCTACTGGATGGAAAATAGTTTTATCACCAGGTGTTGCCTCTCTGCATGTCTGTAGGCTGTGTTCGTTTTCTTGGAAAGCCCCTGCAGGTCAACTGTTTTGGTCTTCTGGGAATGCCCTTGAAAACGGGGTCCCTCTTGGCAATGCCCAATGCAAGTGGTCAATTTATTTTACTTATCAATATAATATATATATACTTATAATCATATTTGATTTTATTTCCCCAGTGAGTGTTTTCTTGAGGGCAGTTGATTATTTTCAGCATTGTCCTCAGTTTTAACCCAGTGCTGAAAACAGTACAGGCCCTTACCAATTACAGCTGATTTCTCTATGGCCTGAATCCTTCTTTTGCTGAGTATGGGTTAACATCCTCTTTATACGGAGCCCTTACTTAGAATTACCACTAAATCCAATGTGAAACTCAGAGCTTAACTTTTCCTTTTCTTCTGGAATTCAGCTAAATTATCCAATTCTTCTAGCCCTTGCTTATTAATCTTATTAACCATTCCTTATAGATTTGTTTACCGTCTGTCCTTTTTCTGGGGACACCGAACCTAAGAATGGGTTTTCAGGGGAGAAGAAAGAAAGGGAGGAGGGAAGAAAGAGAAAGAAAAGATTACCCTTTGTCATCCTCTTCTCATTTGTATTCACCCGTGACTTTGGTCTGCTTTGTTAAAAACACAGCGGAAAATGAATTGGCTTATTTTGATAGAAACACTCTGAATCTACCTCTATTTTCTTTAACATGCTTCTCACTCTCTGAAAGAATCTTGTTTACATGTCTGTTTGCTTACTTGTCTGTTAGTGAATTGCCCGCACCCTGCTGGGAGAAGGCAAGCTCCATACAGACGGGAACACTGTCTTGTTCCCTGCGTGGACTTGTTCTGTAAAATTTAATTCACCAAAGTTTTTTTTGTACAAAATACAAGACAGAGCAGCTATAGCTGATGTCAGATCCTGCAATACTTTTGTACCAAGCCCAGTTTAACTGCTCATCTTTTCATTCAGTGTTATTTTCCTCACTCCTGAGTTGTCAATGTATCAATTCCTTTTAAAGCTAAAATTTCATATTCCTTTCCTTCTGTGGGTTCAACTATAGTCTTTTCCTGTGATTTTGTCTTTCCTGGCCTTGATGGAGTAGTCCTCAAATGGTTTCTCTTTTCATATTGCACATGTATGTGAGATCCCTTTCCTACATCAACCTTTCCTGCCCAGTTTCCTGTGATTTTTCCCTGCTTATATTTAATAATTCATGCAATATTTCTCTTTTGGCAGCATGGGTTCTGTTTGTGTGACAATTTCCTGTGAAATTCTTAGTTTTTTTTTTTTTTCTATTTTTCCAATTTTTAATTTTTGGAATAGAAGTCTACTTTTATATCCCGTTTGAAACTGAATATTGCTTCACTGTAAGATGCCCCTCTTTCCTGCAGGCCTTTGTTTCTTAATGTATTGGTTTTCTTAAATCTCTTTTTCTTGCTTACTTTTCATCATAAATACAAATATGAAATAACATGGACCAAAATTGTACTTGCTGATGTTTCTGCTTATTGAATTCTGTTAGATATGTCTTGATAAAAATCATTTCAGGTATCAGCAGGCCACAGTTAAGGAGACTGACTTTTTAGAAAGTAACATATTGAGCCAAATATTGAAATGGATATATCTGCTATGCATTTTTGCTACTTCTTAAGCAAATGAAAGCTGATCTTTGAAAGGGATGCCTGATTACTTTCACAAGTGGTTTGGCCAGATCTTTTGTGTATTTCATTCTCAAGTCTTTTGGGGCCCCTTGAGTATTTACATATGAAAGTTTTCTAATCATACTGATCTTCCCCCCTTCTCTGTTCAAAAAACTGGCTGCTGTCTGAGCATATGCCATGTTCATTACTTAGGTGCCTTCCTAAAGCCATTAATAAAACAAACAGGAAAAATCTGACATCTTCTTGAGAACTTTTCCAAGGTATTTGATAAACTGAATTACTATGTGATTCTATCCAAGCCCCTTAATGAAGGGGGAAGTTGTATGTCTGGTGGGCTGTCAGTTTCATCATGCATAAAATGTGTGTGAAAGGTGTGCTCAATGCTATTCTAAACTCTGGGATTACATTGGGGAACAAAAGTAGTGGGTTTGCACCTTGTGTTTTATTTGACCAGGGACATCCTTCATTCGACCCATTCTTTATTATCAGATTCCTCACCTTTGAAATAAGAAAAATATCACCTATTTTTCAAGGTGTTGGAAGAATTAAAAGTAAAAGTATTTAGAGCTCCTACTGCAATGCCTGGCATAGAGGAGAGCATAAATGGTAGCTAGTCTGTTCCCCAATTCAGTTATATGAAAAATAATATTCAAGCTATTTTTTCCCTTTTACATAACGCTGTTACTTTTCTTGGCTGAAAATTGATGGGCAACTGATGAAACCACTCAGGCCTCCTGATGGGATGTACATGTTGAAACTAGATCAGGGACAACCCCCTGGGTGAGAACACATGGAACTCAATTATACTTGATTCCAGCCACACTGTCCTGCACGGTTAGCATTGGATGATAGCTTTGCATTGGTATAAACAGCGTTTTAGAATAGGAGAGGGTGGTTATGCCATTCAGGAGGTCAAATTAAACCCCAGCTAGCAGTTGACAGGTAGAATTCTGCTAGTGATAATAACTGCTACTGATAGCCAGGTCACAGCCCACCAATGTCCTAAAATGCCTGGATTCACCTGCACAGGCATATAACAGATGGATGAGCTTTTCTTCACACTTCTCCAAAGCACTGGCATGGTCTGTGCTTTTCCCTCAGCCTAGATATAGGGCTGTTTGATTAAATGAATTAGTATATGGAAAGCAGATCATAGAAAATACCTTGCTCATATCAAATGTTATATGAGTGTTTGCTGCTCCTGTTAATTATCTTATATATATATATATATATATATATATATATATATATATATATATATATATATATAGTTTCAAAACTTTTTTCCACCTAAACATGAAGTTTTTATAAAATGTATTTATTTGAAGCTAAATATTTTAGATCCACTCAACAAATACACAAAATGGCAGCCTACAAACCACTTAAGTTCCAAGCTAGCCCTTAACCTTGTCAGTAGATCTGAATTTGTAGGCTCTGTTCTGCATAGCCTCCTTTCTCAGAACTCCTGAAGAAGTTTGAAAGGGTGAGTTTTATGTTGATGGTGGAGGCATTAGATGAAGACAGTGACCTTCTTTGGTGTGAGGGCTAGCTGATGAATGACTGAGTTGTCATTTGTACCTAAGAGAAAACAGGGCCAGCTCTATTTCTTGGGTGCCTTATTCAAGGACAATTTCCTTAGCTCTATAATGCTAGGAATAATTTGTCCATTCACTTTTGGTTGGGAAGCTAATAGGATTTTGGACCACTTTCAAATCGATTAAACCTTTGTCAAACTAGGAAAAGAAAAGCTCCATTGAATAGTAAAGTATCTGTGCAGTTATAGGAAAAGGAAAATGATCACTAATGGTGGCAATCTCTTAAACATTAGCTAAGACAATAAGGTGGTCCTCACAGCTGCTCAAAAGACAATCATTGATTGCTGATCAGCAACTGATCAGTTCAGAGTACGTATATAAGGATCAATAATCATAACTAGTATTTGGTGAAGATTTATTCTGTGCTATTATTATAGTATTACACTAGGATAGTATATAGCATATAGTATAGTATAATACAAGTAAAATATTATTGTTCCAAGCATTTTACAAATGTTATTCATCTCATTATTTTGAGAAACTATGAAGTATTTTCATTATTAGGGGTATTCAGAGAGATTAAGTTGCTTAGTGTAATATGAGAGAGTGAATAAACTCATTTAGAAAAGGTGGGCTTTTAGTTTCTTGGAATGCAGAAGTCTATTTCTTTCAGAATTCAGGCACTTCACAAATATAAGATCAATTTTTAAAATGTTCATTTAAATAATTCCATGGCATAAATTTAAATTTGATGGCAAAAGGTCCTTTACATGTATTCCTATTCAACAGGCTAAATTTGCTGCAATTACCATGCAGTTTTGAGTGGTTTTTCAGTGTACTATTTTGAGAAAAAAAAATCAAAGGATTTCTATTGAACTGATCCCATTAACCATATTAGAAATAAAGATATGTATATTGAAGGAGGTGCATCTTTTCATTAAAGAAGTAATCACAATTATTTAAAGGAATATGTCATATTTTCGAATCTGATTACAAGACAATTTTGTTCTACATTTAAATTCGGAGGATTTATTATGTAATTACTCAAAAGCAAGTTTAATTAGCCCATAATAGCCAACACATTGCAAAACACATTGCAAAATGCAGCTCAAAATGGAAGATTTTGAGCTGTAGCCAGAAAATCAGCAGTAGTGAGTGTTCCAATTTTGAGAACCTCTAGAGCATCTCCTGAGCATCAGGACAGAGGGTCAGTGCTGAGGACCCTGCTGACATTTAGGGGCAGGACAGGATGGCTGGAGTGTGAGCACTGATGGGCTCATTTGGCTGTCAGGGTACAGCATGATGATGTGTAAACCTTTTTTTCCACATAAATTTAATTCCCTAGAAATTGCAGTAAAGTAAAAACAAATGTTGCATGGTTAAAATAGAAGAAAGTCACCAGAAATCATTCTCACTCAGCTTTCCCCTGCTTTTCTGGGGGCAGTGAAGAAGATTCCAGCCTTCTAGGCAATCAGAATTTTCACTCACCAAAAATGAGGTTCAACCTGGAGACCAGTAGGAAATAAATGCACAGGAAAAAAGGATTTATTTTGGGAGAAAATGTTTTAAATTTGATCTGAACTATATTGATGCCCTCCCCCCACCCTGGGATTTCTGGACATTTTCTTAAGCTAATGGAATGAATTTTTTTTTCTTTTTTTTTGTCACACTTTAGAAAAGCTTGTATTATATTAGCATTTTGTCGTAAGAATGTGATGTTCACCAGGGAGTATTAGTTAAGGCCTGGACTTGAGAGGTGGGTGCAGCTGGATTGAGAAGCAGCCCCTTCCTCCTACTGGGGAGGTTCCTTAGTGTTTTTGAGGATTGTTTGGTTTGCTAAAGCTGCTGGAATGCAATACCAGAGATGGGTTGACTTTTTCAACGGGTATTTCTTAGTTACAAATTTACAGTTGTAAGACCATGAAAATGTCCAAATTAAGGCATCAAGAGGAAGATATCTTCTTGGAGGAAGGGCTGCTGGCTTCCAGGGTTCCTCTGTCATAAGAAGGCACATGGTGACATTTGTTGGCCCTTCTCTCCTGATGGTGGTTTCAATGGCTGTCTCCAAAATGTCTCTGGGCATTTCTTTTGCTCTTAGCTTTTCCCAGAGCATTTTCTTTCTAAGCTCTCTCTTGGTAGGCTCTTTTAACAGACTCCAGTAAAGTGTTATAATCCACCTTGATTTGGGTGGGTAACATATCTCTATGGAAACAACCTAATCAAAATGTCCTACCCACAAAAATCCATAAGAATGGATTAAAAGAACATAGGGTTTTCTGGGGTACATAACAGATTCAAATCAGCACAAGAATCAATTTCTTAGTCTGTTAAGTGGGGATAATAGGGTTGTTACTAGATTGAAAGAAGAGGATGCATGCACAGTTCTTAGCAGAGTGTCTGGCACCTAGTAAGGGTATAATAAATAACTATGATGGATCCAACACTGGATGGGGGACACATATTGCTACTAGAGTTGTTGTTGTGCCAGTGGATGCATTATGCTACCAGGTAGTGAAGCCTCTCCTAAGGCATACAAGTTTGATCTGAGTGAAAAATGTGCACAGTGAGTTCCTTTTGGTGTTAGAGATAGTACACTCTATCAAAGGTCCTAAAGGGTGATGATTGGCTGTCTAAAACAATTACTTAGCAAATAAGTGAGTTTGCTGAGTTACATTAAGCATTTACTCGAAAGTCTGAAAATAAAAGGATGGCTGCTAATACTGAATCCCATACAATAAGTTACCGAAAAATCTGTTCACTACTGAGTCCAGAATATGTTATTAGGCAGCCTCCATGTTTTTGGCTTTAAAGTAGTGATAGCCAGTTTTATATCATGCGTCGCTCTTAGAAAATGCTAAAATATCATAAAAGCATTTCTAAAATATGGTGCATGTCCCATTGAGCTTCAAAAGGAAACAATTTGATGTATTGCCATGCTATAAAATATTCACCAACCTTGAAGGGAGAAATGCAGTATAGATTTAGAAAAGTTCAGGGCAAGTTTATCTCTTATGAAAATGAAATCCAGGAAGAGTAAGCCATGTTCTCTTGTAATTTGTGTCAAATACCTGCTTTGATAATGAAATCAGTTTCTTGTGGCGTTTTCTTTAGCGCTTCATTAATTACTTTTCCAACAATGATATCAGAGGTAAGCCAGCATGTTCTGAAGCCGCTCTGTCAGCCATGCTGCCTCTGTGAATACCCAATATGCTTTCTTTGTTGACTAATGGGCTCCAAGGAGCAAGAAATGCTGCATCACGTCTCGGCCCACAGGTCTTATCAGAGCCATTGCGTGTTGACTGAATCCCTCCCATCATTAGTGGCTGTTTACCCATCAGCAGAGTTTTATAGGAAGCCTGGCCTTGATAATAACATAGAGAAGGCAAAGATGCTTTATGAATCTGCCATGCTTAAAAAGGAGGCAGTAAAGATGCCAGTACAGCTGGAGGCCATCAATTAAATAAATAAAGGAGTAGAAAGAGAACTACCAACGTTTCCACATCTATGCCCACACTCAAATCTGTGTTTCACTGAGTAAACTTTGGAAGTCAGAATGTCTGAGTTCAAATCCCAGTTCAGCCATTTGCTATGTAACCAGAGGCAAATCAGCCCATCTCTGTGTACTTCATTTTTCTCATCTGCAACATGGCGTGAATAATGTTAAATACTCATGGCATTGTTATGCTGATAAAATGAGACCGGAAGGGGAATGTTGCTAATTGGCACTTTAGCATCTGGAAAGTTTTAAAAAGAATTTCTGAATTTTTTCAATATAAAACTTTTCTCAGTAAGCAATATGAAACTAGTAAGGCAAGAGCAGTGCTGCAGCTGGATAAATTTAGGTTGCCAGGGTAGAAAGAAGGACACACATCAGTTGCTATTCTGATTTTTTTCAGGATAAAAGTTTAGCCTCTGCTGCACAGTTTTTGGGAGCAGGAATGATTAACTCTCCTGCCTGCTCTTATAATCTCCTTGTTCTTCCTCCTAAAACATTCAGGAATGCACTAGGCAGCATGACTTAACCCACCCCCTCCCCCTATGCTGGGTGTCTTCTATATTTCCTAATTCTAGGTTTGACATGCTTCTCTCTAATGGGCTAGAGGAGAAGCTGTCCAATCTTTCACCTCAGCTATTGTACTCTCACCAAAAAAGAATGTAATCTTTTCCCAACAAAGGAAAATTGAGACAGCAAGAGCTTCATGCCAGGAATATAAAGATGATCGCCCAAAGCGAGTAGACCCACTGCTAAACCAGGAGAGCGTACCCTGCCTGCTACACAGAATGGTCTGGTTTTATGTAGATGCAGGAATCCAGCTTGAGGAGCAGTGTCCCTAGGACCCGGCGTGCAGCTCTGCAGTCCGAACTCTGCTCTGCCTTTCATCCAGATTGCATCACGGAATTCCAGAGCAGTAAAGGAAGGAGGGAAAAAAGAATTGGCCTAATGATTTTATAAAGAAACCCTACACCTAATCAAAATAATTACTATTTCAAAGATGATAAACCTTGCTTTCAATGTTACCAAAGAGTAGTGCTCAGTGAAGGATGTCATGACACCTAAAAACATAAAATATTGGAATAAAAAATTGAAAGAGAAAGAAATTCAACTCATGCCACCTACAGAAGCCAGGCAGATCCATATAGATAGGATATTGTTTCACAGATAAACAGAAACAAGCTCCACAGGGAGCACCACAATTGATGTCCAGAAACAACATGCCGGGGATGTAAATAAATGACCATTTATGCCACCTGAGCTCACAGGGTCTCTATCCATGAGAGGGAGGGCCCAACCACAGCTGCCCCCATGGAGACGGCAGTGCTCTTGGTGTTGGCTGCCTCAGAGGACTGAGCCATGGCATGCAGTAATATATTGCAGAACTGTCTGATTGTTGGGATAGCAGCTGATTCAATACCTTTTGCAGGGAAGAAAAAGGGGAAATAATCGGACCATCACTACTTTGGTGTAGAACTTTATTCTTCATGTAGCACTTTGTTCTTCTCAGAGCACTTTCCCGTTTATTTTCCTGCCTGATCTGATCCTCATAATAACCCTGTGACGTAAATAATGTGGGTGTCACCCTCATATTTCCTTTTCTAAAAATTTTATTCTAGCAACGTTCATACAACCTTAATTTCCCCTGTTAACCACACTCACATATATAACTCAGTGTTAATTCCTTTCATGAGGTTGTGCTACCATCAAAACCACCCATTACTAAAAGTTTATAATCGACCCAAATAGAAATTCTGTATAATTTAAGTGTTAACTCCTCAATGCCTACCCCCAGCCCAGCCCCTGGTAACCAGTGTTATAGATTGTGATTCTGAGTTTGCTTGTTCTAATTGTTTCATACCAGTGAAATGATACAATATGTGTCCTTTTGTGTCTGGCTTATTTCTCTCAACATGAGGTCTTCAAGGTTCATTCTATGTTGTTGCATGAATCAAAACTTCAGCCAATGAATGAAAAAGCAAAATATGGTCTATACATGCAATGGGAATATTATTTGTTAGTAAAAAGGAATGAAGTTCTGATATGTGCATCATATTTCTGTCATAGAAATGTTCATAGAGGTGAGTGAATTACTCAGACTCACTCAGCAAGTTAGGTAGAGCACCTAGACTAGAATCTTTCTAATCCCATATTCTTTTTATGATTTTGCATTGCTTTTCTAAGATTTGGGGGCAATGCAAGCTCTGTCTATTGGAATGGACAGATAAATTTCAGGAGCTAAAGTGGAGCATAGCTAGAAGGGATAAAACCGAGCAGCTGCTTGGAATAGAGGTCTAAACTGTCATGTCCTCCAGGAAGGGATATAAAATGAAATAATAACAGATTGTTCTGCAGTCATAAGAAATAGAGAAACATTGCATGAATAAAACAGTAATTACCAATAGACAGACCTGGGTTTGAAATTTGGTCATGCCACTTATTCTTCAAAGCCTAAATGGTCTAACCTCTTCGATGCTCAGTTTCCTCGTCTGTGAAGTAGTGAAAATACCTACTGCACAGAACTGATGTGCGGAATATATTAGATAAACTGCATAAAGTGCACGGCATGAATCCTACCATATAATAAAAATTCGACAAAGGTAGTAGCTGTTAACTAGGTAAGAAAAGAATAGAGGTCGCAGTGAAGAAGATTCAGAAATCATAGCAGATGTGTCAAGAATAAATGACAATTCAGTAACATTAAAATGCATCTTTTAAGGGTAAATCTGTGCAACATTTGGGGGGATTTAAGAAAAAGAGTTTTCATAATTCAAGATATTTAAGGAGTTAATCCTGAGATATTGTGAAGTCTTTCATGGAGCTCTTTTAAAGCCAGGCTGTAACTATAAATCCATGACAAAAAAGGACTCTAGAAACTTCTCTCTGAGAATTGGATGTGATGTTGTGATATTAACATGCACACACACAGACACACAGTCCTCATTACTCTAGCTAAAACCCTGATACCATTTTTGTTTACCTATTGTTTTAGTTTGCTAAAGCTGATGAAATGAGATGTACTAGAAATGGGTTGGCTTTTACAATGGTTTCATTAATTTACACATTTACAGCATAAGAATGTCCAAATCAAGGCATCATTAGATGATAGCTGGACTCTCCTGTCTCATGGCGATGCATATAGCTGGGATCTGCTGATACCTTCTCTCCCCAGTTTCGTTGCTTCCAGCTTCTGGCTCCAGTGGCTTCCTCTTCTGTTTTTTTGTATGTTCTCTCTCAGTTTCTTTAGGGTTTCTTTCTGTTTTTTATCTTCTTATAAAGGGCTCCAGTAGAAGTATTAAGACCCACCTTAAATGAGGTGGGGACAGCCCAATTGAAATAACCTAATCAAAAGGTCTCACCTACAATAGGTCTGTACCCATAGGAATGGATTAAAAGAACATGATCTTTTCTGGGGTACACACATCTTCATACCATCATACCTACGAATCAGGTTACTCCAAATTCCTGGTTCCAGACTTGAGGATTTTCCTTGTAATGAATCCCTTAGTTTTGTGAATTTCAACATCTTACATATCAAAAAGTGAAATGCATCTTAAGGGTGAGAAACGAAGCTACTTATTTCTGGGTGATGTAGTCAGTGAGCTCCCAGGAGGAGAAGCTGTTTTGCTATCCATAAACTTCTTTGAGCAAAATTCAGTAATGGAGAGTATAATCTAGATTTCAAAATACAGCTCTCCTCTCATTTTCTGAAATGTAATATGTTTTGATAAAAACACATACAGACACTCTGGGCTCCCTAGCTTGGAAATTGATTTTCTTAATTGAAGGGATGGCTTTTCTTCAGCTTGACTATTATGAAAAGTTTGACTTGACTAATGAGGCCCTTTTTAACCCACTCACTCTAATAGTGACAGGGCTGAAAATTTTCAGGACCCTGGAAACTTCTTCATTTACCCTGTTGAATTTGGACTTAAAATGCCCCAAGTTAATTGTCATCTCTGTAGTTGTGTTGATGAATATAAGACACCCAAATGAATGAAACTGAAGATTGCTTACTTGTTGCCTTCAAATAACTCTATGACTTTGGTCATTGGAATTAAGTGGCAGGTTCCTTGTGGCATGGGCAAAATAAACGCAGACAACAATATTTTCCCCAAGCCCTCTTTATGATCTCCATCTTTCTGACTCATCTATGTTAATGCACATTGATCTTCATACTTCTAGCCAAAGGAGAAGTGATTTCTGATTTAAGTAAAGAAATATCATATTTTCCTTTTACTGAAGACATTATAGGGGATGGGAGTTAGGGAAGGACTGAGGTGAAAATGGTTTAGGAAGAAATGTGCAAAGTTGCTGTCAGTGTTTTGCTCTCTTGTTTACCAACTTTACTCACATTTTTAAAATCCGAGTTCTCTCACAAAAGTTACATTCACTCCAGCCCTCCCCTAAAAGTTTGTGAATTTATAAAAATGTTTTCTTCTAATCAGCAGGAAACATACATTTCGCAGCCAGTGTGTTTGATTTCTATCAGACATTGGGCAATGGGGGACATGGTAGCAAAGAGAAGTAGGGTCACGGGAAACTATTAAAGGATTTATAATCACGTTGGGAAGAGAAGTCTAAAACTGAACAGAAATAAAATATTCAATTAAAATTTCACAATAGTTTAAAATCCATAAAAATGAATGATATGATACATGGTGAAGAGCAGAAGGTTGATGGTGAGATTTCTGCAAATCCTCTCATCTTCTTGATTCTATTCTTTCCATCTTCAACCCATATTTTCCCATCTCTCTCCTGTTCGGAAATTTTCAAGGGTTTTCTAGGTGGCATCCTTTAGGTATCATCTAAAATACCTTCTACTCAGAGAGGCCTTCTTGACCCTTCCTAAAGTCTCTCCCCCAATTATTCTCCATCTCGGTACCCCATTTTTATGTCTTCTTGCTTTATAATAGACTTAAAATTTTAAATTGTTTTGTTTTCTTATATTTTCTATTTTATTTCCAATATACTGTAATTTCTAACAAGGTAGGACCCATGACTGTCTTGGATCCCTGGTATCCTCAACATATAAATAATATAGTGCCTGGCAGATAGTTGTTAGTCAATATTTGTTTAATATTATTTCATTAAATTTTTCAATATGGTTTTATTTTTCCCTGTTTCTCACCTCCATAAATTACTCTATGGTAATAACTAGACAAGATTCCTTCAGAATAAACATATATGAGTATTGGTTGTTTTTCTCTCTTTCCTTACAGAAAATTGAAACATATTACATGAATTAAACTTCCTTTTCCCTTTTCCTAATATATTATGGACATCTCCATAGGTCAATAAATTTGACTCTAATTCCCATCTTTAACTCTCTGATGACTCCAGTGTATGGAATTTATTTATTCTTCAATGGTCTTATTACTTGGTTTCTGAGATGTTATCCTTTTTTTTTTTTTTAACTTTATTACAAACAATATTATTTGCTCACATATCTGTGTACTGGTAAATTTAATTCTGTAGACCGTATTCCCAAAACTACTGTTGATTGATTAAAATATTTGTGTATTTTTAAATGTTTTATATCATAAACTTTAATCATATATGCTAAATTGCAGGAAATAGCATAAGAAAACTGCATGAGCCATTCAGTTGTACCTTATCTATTTTTAATTTGAATACATGTTATTGGATTATTTCCTGAAAACAACCGAACAATTTGGATTCTCACCAATAAAACTGTGCATTTCCCTAACAAGCATCCTTGTCAGTCCTGGACAGTATCACCATTTCTTTCTTTCTTTTTCTTTTTCCTCCCAAATTAGTTGTATACAAAAATGGTATCTTCTCTTTTAGTGAAGGTGAGCATCTTGTGCAGTGTTTATTCATCCATTTAGATCTCCTTTTCACCACTTGCCTATATATATTTATTTTTGTCCATTTTCTTCTAGTGATTGTCTTTTTTTATTTCAATTAATATGGGCACTTCATATTTTAGTGGTATTAACACTTTGTCTGTCATATGTACCCCCCCTTGAATCTCATTTTCACTTGTTAGTGATATCTTTTGCTACATGAAAGTGTTGCTATTTATGGAGTAAAATATGTTGATCTTTCCACTTAGAGCTTCATTCCATGATCTAGAAATTGTATGACAAGTTTCACATCCACCTTCAACTTTCTTCTCAGTCCCCCTCTAAATTTTCTATGCTCCAGACACTCTGACTTTTGTCTAGTTCCTAAAAAGCAAACTCACTATCCTCGAGACCATTCCACAAGTGGCTCCTTCTTATTACGAGAGTCTTCTGTTCGTTTTTCACTTAACTAGCCTCTACTCATTTTCTAGGTCACAGCATATATATCGTGACCTTGAAAAGGTCTTTCTGAGTCCTCAGTCTAAATCGGAATCCCCTACTACATTGCTGTCTGGCAACTTCAGTTTTCCTGCACCGTACACATTCCAGCCATTGATTTATGCTTAACTCTGTGATTATTTGTTGTATGTCTCTCTGCCTCAGTATATTTCAAGTTCCATGTGGCCAGGTTTGTCTTGTTATCCGCTATTCCCTCAGGACAAAGTATAGCTCCTTACATAAGACTGGAGATCATTATACGTTTCTTGACAGAAGGAGTGAACATTCGTAAAGAAATCTTCATAGCAGAGGGGGATTTTAAGCTAAGCCTTGAGGAATAAGTAATATTTAGACAGGCAGAAGGAGGAAGAGCGTATGAACAAGGCATTTATGATGCTGTATCGGGACCGGGGAACAGCAATGAGATTAGAACTGAACTCCAGCTGAGAGGAAGGGAAGACAAGTTTGGATGGGTCCGTGAGGGCAGAGTGAGGGGTTGAGAGGACAGTAGTCTCATTGACACTCGAGTAGACACTGGTCGCTTTCAAGGGTTCAAATAAAGCCTTCCAGGCACAGTGACCATGCAGAAGGTCTGTGAAACTTGCAGGTGACAAAGCTGCGGACACATCATTTACAGTATCAGGGTAATTGAAGAAGAGGCTGTTGTAAACCACAGCCACTACACTGTGGTTCCCCCCAGGGATGAGGGGGAGAGCATGTATGGTATCCACATGTGTGTGTGGTTTTCCACTGCATTTTCTACTCCCTGCATGGCCATTTGAGGTAGCAGCCTGCCCCTCGTAGACGCTGTCTGTCATGCAGATACATGATGCGTTTTTCTATGCCTGGAATCCCTTCCCATATTGCTGCTGCAGCTTTCTGGAGAAAATTATAATCCTCTCAGTCTCAGAGCGGCAGCCCATGCACTTCAAAGCTACATTTGCTTGAGTGGCTTTGAAAGAAGTAGAGGAAAATGTCAGAGGCTTAATGATCATTCTCCAAGTTTCCCCGTTCACTGGGGAAGGGCTACGATGGAGCAGACACGTTCTCTTTCAAACTGCCCGTCTGACCTACGGGGTGTGCAGACAGGGTTGGAATTGGTGGGAAGGGGGGGATGCAAGTTATTTGAAACCTCCAGCATCTGTCATTTCTCAAAAAAATCGCGTCCATGTCATCTAAGTCATTGTTTGCCAGCTTTCCTGTAAACGGGGCATTTAAACATTCGTCCTTGTGATAAATTTGATCATCATAGTTTCTTCTGGCCTTCATTGAGTTGCAGCACAAAAATGGAAAAAAGTAAACTTTGTTTTAGATATGGGGGCAGAAACCTGTGCCAGTCTCAATTCACAAACACTGCAGGAGCCTATAATTCCAATTTTCTTTTCACGGTGTTAATGAAACCGGGTACTGGAAAAGTAAAATCTTCTCCCATAAATCTGAAACCATTTTCAAGGCTAATCTAGATTCATAATAACTTCTACATCTATTAAGACACAGTACAAAACTCTGGTCTAATGAGATCATTTTAGAGAACTCTGTTCCTAGATGGAGTGGGCACAGGAATTTAAAATCAATTACTTTTTAGTTTAATCATGAAAAAACCAGAAAGATGTGTAAAGATTCCTGATGAGAAAAACTCCAATAAATTCATCTTACCAATAGGTTTAAAAGAAAAAAAAAACATCATAAGACAGAATATCTCAGAATTCTGGTTAGCCAAATGATATATGTTGAACATTATAGAGTCTTATGATCATTTATATACCCCTCCTAATATGAAATATATAAGCCAAATTCTATTTGTTGTCAGTGGTATGTTTTATTCTTTATTGTTTCTTAAGGTTGAATAAGCTCTTAAAAGTTTTTCCCTTAAATCTCAAAAACTGAATTTTTGTCGCCATCAATATATAAGTGGAACTCTTGTTTCATCCTTGATGTGACAGGGTCAGGTTGATAATGTACCTAAATACTAACAATCTATACAGAAGAAACAAAACCAGCAATAAAAATTGCCTAGAAACTACAGTTTCACTCTACAAAGCTAACTTTGGAAAGAACATAAATATGATAAGATTACAATGAAAGAACAGGTTCTCCAAGTATTTGAAATAGTTTCATAAAAGTGACAATTTGAGTGATAAAAAGAGCATCTAATGAGATGGTTATTGTCTTGGCTAAGCCATCAATGGAAATATAAGTTCCCATCGCCCTCCAAAACCTCATTCTACATCACGAGAATTAGGAATTTAAGCACCATGTCTGGTGCAGTATTGTAAAAACATCAATCCAGAACAGTTCTATATATATATATTTTTGGTAACAAGATTTGCTTGCTACTTTTCCAATCTCAGAAAGAATAGCCAAAGGATGCCAAACACTCTCCATTGCAAAGTGAAACCTCTTTAGGAAAAAAATACATTAATATTTAAAAATTTACCTTTCAAAATGCTCAGTTATTTTAGAACTTCAGTTGTGAATCTTCTTGCCAAGTAAATGTGGGCTTTACACTTCCTGTGTACATCTACTAAGAGTCCGATCAGGTACAATCAATGACAAACCGGCAAAAACAGGCTCCAGTACAAGGCTTAATGGGACACCTCCATCCACATAACAGAACCTTTTAAAAATTAGTAATTAAGAATCATTTGTTTTGAGAGAGTAAAAAATTTTATTCCATAAACAAATTTTGAAATTTAGTTTCTGTAGTAAAGAATGCCAATAAAAAACACAGATGATATTCTTGAACAGTCATATTTAGACTTTCTTTTTGCCAGTCAGGACCAGTTTGTTGTGATTTAAAGTTAGAAACTTGGCCATGAGTATTGTAGATTATTCAACATGTCTCTAAGGCGCTCACCAAGGTCAAGAGGCAGAGTGCTGACCTCTGCTGGCTGGACCTTCTTTACTCCCTGTTCTCTCTGCCCGAGGGCCACCCTCAAGCTTAAATCCTTGGCTGGCAGAGGGACCCTGAGAAGCGGGAGTAAGGAGAAAGATGTAGATGGAAGAATAGAGAGGTGCTTTAGAGGAGGAGACAGAGGGCCAGAGGGGCTGGTAAGAAATGAGGCCTGCCACAAACAGCCTCTCTGCTCTGCACTACAGCCTGATGTGATTCAGTGCTCCTCTGGTGGTATTTCATAACTGTATCGAAATGAGTTCCTCTTTGGGGAAATGATGTTCTCTCTCAGATACAGTGCCAACAGCTGCCAAAAATAAAGACAGAACACACATCAGGACAATTGCCTTTCCTGTCGTGGTAGTTTAACTATCTCAGCAATTTCAAGGAAAAGTTAAGTTCTTAAGGATTTCATTTTTTAAGTTTTTTATGCAAAGCAACAATTATGTTTATTATTCTTTTTTATATGCTAAGGCACTGGAACATGTCTTTTGCACTTACTGTGCATTTTCCACAACAAATTATCATCCATTATGAATAAATTGGTTTAGAGTATGATGTGGAAATATGTTAATAACTGTCCTTAACACTTGAATGCTTATGCCTACCTAAGGAATCACAACATTAATTAGATAACTAAAAACAAGAAAAATTATAGCGCTAACATAGAGGCTTTTTTGAGAAATTTACTGGCCAAAGCAGCCCATGTGGAAAACTTCTTGCCAAAGATTAAGGGTCAGGGGAAAGAGAGAGGGAGAAGAGAAATGATAAATGTTATGAAAACTACTTTTCATCTGTCTTGTAAGACAAAGTCATAACCCACTGTTTATCAATATGTGCATCCCCAGGAATGTCTTCATATCCATTTGACTGCGAAGTGGCTCATATGAAAGGGCTCATAACCCTTGGGACAGCTTTTTCTTTGCCAGGTGCAATCAATAGCTTCTGAATCATTTAGCCTAAAATGCCAGAAAAAATAAAAATTGCCATTAAGGTGTACATATGTACTCTCCCTGTATGTAACAGACCAAGCAGCTTGCATTTGATTCCAGTGGACTCTGAAGGGCTCAGAAAGAGGGGCACGCTTCAGTAAAATGGAGAGTCAGAATTACTTGGGAAAACTTTGCTAAACACAATAATCTGTTGTTATACTCTTCACTTAGATTGTCATTGTGTGTAGCTCATGATAATTTTTTTTTTTTAATGAGTCATTGAAGTAGTATAAATGGACTTAAGCACTTAGGAAATTTCATCTGGTCTTTGCTTTTTTCTTGCTTATAACCTAGCCCCCGTATATGTGCCATGACAAAAGTTGAGTATTTGCCTATTTCTGGTCATACCAGATAATTCTTAAATGTCTTGGCTTACTCAGTGGTCACCATCGGTCCTACAGGAGTTTTCACTAACTGGGGACCCTTAAGCTCCGGGGCCTAACCCGGTGAACTGGACTTCTTAGTTTTACCTACAAATTGCATTTAACTTTTGATCATTCAAGGGCTTAATTTATGTGTGTTCCTATTCTTCTAGCTGCCACTCCTTTATTCTCTCTTACTTGGCTTTTGTGTCCTTATTACATGCTGGGACAAAGAAAGGCAGCATGGTTTGTTTACTTGGTTCTTTGCACTGCTTAGAAAAATCTGCTGTAGTTTGTTTTAAATTGTTAAAACTGTCTTACGGTTCCCTATATTATGGATTGTGGAGAGAATGGAAAATTCTTAAATTCATGAAATATAAGAATTTCCTATGAATTCCTCCAACTAAATTCCTTTTTCTCAAATTGCCATAAATGGTTAAGAGATAAGGGCATTTGTTTAAATAAACGAAACAATTAAACAAAGTATATATGAAGACGTTTAGCATTAAGCTTATTAGCCATGCCTACTATTCTCTACATTAAAATTAATAGGGAAATTTCTCAAAGATTTTTCAGTGAACATCAAACGAAACCATTAATGACAATCAATAAGTGAAACTGCATTTATAATTCATGAATTAAAAAAAGATTTTCATGGCTTTCATTATACATCTGGGAGACATGTCCCATTAGCACTTTAGTATGTAAATATCTCTGATGTTAGCCAAAAAGTTAAGAAAACTATAACTTAGCCTTCAGATTTGAAGCATAGACAGAAAGAATTTATTAATGAACAAATTAAGATATGGAAACATGCATATTCCAAACAGACTCATAACAACACTCTGGTGCCTATTAAATTTTTAATGTGAGTTGGGGCAAAAAAAGAAGAAAATATTTTTTTCCTTGGGTTTAGGTTGTATAAGTTTTAAGTAGATTATTTTTAAAATACAATATTTAAAATCCTTATTTGCATTAGGATTGATAGAAATATGTTTAGAACCTTATGCGACTTAAGCAACATTTAGACTTTATTTTCCTTAAACAAGGAAGGCTTATCAAATACTCATGAGGCAACACTGAAGTATTTAAGGCTTTGCATTGTTCTTTATTAACTCATTCTCATTTTAAAATCAATTTGCTATTGTGCTACAGGCACAGTTGTTTTGAAAACATATCAAAAATATTTGATCAGAAAAAGTAGAATCCTCAGTTAAGATAGTCCATCTATGAGACCAATTCCCAAATGAAAAATTATATACATATTCTTATTATAGAAAAATTAAACGATGCATTCCATTAAAGGCTGGCAAGAATTATCAGTGTGAGTTATATGACTATATGATTAGGATTTTATCTCTACCTCCCCCATTCTGTTTTGACAAAGTGAGATAACTGTGAAAATGTGTTTAAAAGTAAAGCATTCTATCAGGTGAGAAACAATTATTTACGTAACATTTAAATAAAATTCCTTGTCTCAGCTTTTGTGACTTCCTGACAAAAGAATGCTCTGAAAAATGAGCAAGTAGAAAGTTATCATTTAGTGAAAGTTAGCAGCTGAGCTAATTGGCAGACTTTAGCCAAGATCACTATATTTGAAAGAAAAAGTGCTGCCTTTGGTTTGTCAGGTAGTGACAGAGTTCCTGAAGTAGATTCTATTCTTCTTGAGAGGAAATTAATTTCATGTAATCAAACACTGTGGATTATAGTTGTTGTCTGCTACCCTGAGCACAGAAGCAACTCCAAGGCTTTTTATTCAGCAACATTACATGGGCTTTTGTAAAACAAACAGTGACACATTCAGCAGAGAAAAGTTTCACCTGCTGCATTTTGTGGCTCCAGACCATGGTATATTGCTGCTTTGAGATGGAGAGCTATTGCTTTGTAAGTAACTATATTTGTAAGGCTTTATTTTGGGAAGGAAATGAAAGTGACAGCTACAAACCCACATTTAGGCAGAAGAAATCTTGGTGACGTTCAGAAATGAAATTGCAAAGCAGTTAGAGCTATATAGTTGGTAAATGATTCCCAGAGATAAACATGTAAAAATAGAAATATTTAAAATAATCACTAAGTAATATTTAATAATAGTGAAATAAAAGTACAATTTTAGTTTTCTTGAACTCTTTGATTCCTGGGTGTGTGTGCATGTAACCAGTATATATGCAATCTTGAGGTTATTTGCATTTATTCTGCATAATTTTTAGAGGGAAGAGTCTTGAAAGTTAATGCAGTTTTAATGTATTTGACAGGAGATCATTTTCTGTTGGACAATGGAGATGATGATGATGCTTTAGGGAAAGACAGAAAACACAATCCATAGAGAAAAATGAGCTAGGGTCAAAGGTGGGATAGAATCCCATTTCCCACCAGGTCCAATTATTCTAAATAAAAAACAAGCTTAGTGTGTAGAGAAAAAGACCTACCTGCACTCACGCCCATCACCCTTGGGTACCACCTGTCTATCAGCTAAACCAAATATGGTCAACTTCTATGCCTGCCTAGGCCCTGGAGAAGACATTAAGGCACCCTGGAATGCATTTCTTGTACCTGAGTAAGAGCCTTATTTATATTTTCAGAAGATTGGAGGAGGATTTTGTCAATTGAAAAGAGGGAAGACAGCCAGTCATTTATTTATTATTATTTAGTGGGTAGTGACTCAAAACCAGTCTAGAAGGTATGTAAGGCCCAGAAAGAATATTTCTTTACTTTCTCTTCCAAAGCACAGCTTTAGGGATCACTCCACCACTGCCAATGAAGAAATGAGACACATACATAATCTTGTAAACAAATAAATCAACTAACCTCCATCAGAAAAGGAAATGTGTTCTGTTTTCATTTATAAAGATGTGACTAAAATTACACTTTGAAGAGCAGGCAATTAGACTTTTCAAAATGCCTAGATTAGCTTATTGTTCAATGCTATATTCACTGCCTCTTTTCATTGATAGAGTGGAAATGTGATTTTTAAAGTAATCCCAAGTTTAGCTATGCTGATTCAGGGTCTAGAGTTAGCCCCACATGTTCTGTAGCAATCTTAAAATGACGCCCCCTAATATTACAGGGTAGGTCTGGGTTTATGGTTTCTGCCTAACACACCAGCATGGCCCTGGAGAGCTAAATGGAGCTTATTTGGGGATGCATTTGAAAGAACCTGCTAATAAAATTGATAGGTGTGGAACAAGAAAAAAAAAAAAAAGTTGGCAACAAATTTCTCCCCGAACGCTTTGATTCACAGTCACTAGTTTTTAATGACCGTGAGGCACAGAGACTGCTATGCTTAGCAGCAGTACACCTTTCCTAAAGCAGTAGGTGCTGTTCCATTAGGCACAGAAATAGATGGCAAATGTTAATGTAGCTCTCCGGTACTCAGTAAACTCAATAATCACATTGCGTTTGTTCTCGTCCTCTTTCCCACAGCCAACCCAACCCGAGCAGGTGGGAGAGAGCCGTACCCGGGCTCGGCCGAGGTGATCCGGGAATCCAGCAGCACCACCGGCATGGTTGTCGGGATAGTGGCGGCTGCCGCCCTCTGCATCCTCATCCTCCTCTACGCCATGTACAAGTACAGAAACCGCGATGAAGGCTCCTACCACGTGGACGAGAGTCGAAACTACATCAGTAACTCAGCGCAGTCCAATGGGGCTGTTGTCAAGGAGAAACAACCCAGCAGTGCGAAAAGCGCCAACAAAAACAAGAAAAATAAGGATAAAGAGTATTACGTCTGATCCCAAGATCTTAAAAGGACACGTGTATAGAGATAGTCTTCATTTTATCTGAGACATAATATAAACTTATTTACTTTCCTTTTTACAAGCACATACAAAAGAAGACAGGGAATGCAATCAGGAAGGAAAGTCTGTTTTTAAAAAATAAAAACAAGTATCTCACGCTCTTGTTTCTCAAAAGAAGAAAAACAAACAAAAAAACAAAAACAAAACAGGGGCCAATAAATTCCCTAACATCCACAGTGTTTTCATTTACTCTGCCTGTCTTTATGTTGCTGGAACATTTCTAAAGACAGTGATGACCGCACGATTCATAAAGCAAAGGAGTATTACAACATCGAGGCACAACACAAAACAACACAAAACACAATACACACAAAAAAGAAGCTACCTATGATCCTGGATTTAGCCAAAGTGCTAGCGCTTTCCTGAGAAGTCAGTTAGTTCGATTGCCAGAGAAGACTGTCATTTTGAGTGACTCAACCTGCAAACCTTTAAGAGTTGGCTGCCTGGTGCAAGTGGAGCAGTGGCTGGAACTTGCACTTGAAATACAGTGCTGGCTTTTTTTGAAGACTTGTGTAGGAACACAATCAAAAAGCCCCTTTCTGGTTGTAAGGGAAAAAAAAAGTATGGAGGCCTTATTTTCAAAAATGTGAAATATAAGGCACATTTTCACACTAAAATTTAAAAACAAAAACAAAACAAGAGGGCATAGATGCAATCATTGGGAAATTTTCATGCACGCTTAATATGTTATTACATATGTTTATATAAAATCCATCTCTGTGTGCTTTCTGAACTGTGATAAGTGATGTTTTATAGCCTGTTGTATAGAAAATGCAAAATATATCTCTGCTCTTCAGCCATTTTTGGTAAATTCAATGTTATAAGTGTTGCTAAGTATAGGGAGTTTTATGACATCTGAAGCAACAGTTATTTCAGTTCTTTCTTTTGCCACCATTATAAATTGCCACATTTACTTTTTCTAAAAAAAATTACAGTGTAGTGTTTATTCTAAGGAAGATATGTATGAATGTATATAACAAGACTCAGCTACTTTTTCTTTTTTCTTCTTACATGTAGCGCCTTCATTCTGTTTGCTATTAAGTTTTAGTATTTGTATGAAAGGTGTGAATTAGAAGGTAAAATATATACGTATGTATCTTATAATCTTCTTTTCTTCCCCCAGTACTCACATTCCCCATATGCATCTGCTATTTGCAATTACACACATGCACACACACACACACACACATACACACAAACATTGCTGACCACCAGAATCCATCAGATAGGATTGCAAACCCAAACATGCATATGGTAGCAAATATTTACTGACAAATTGAAAAACAGGAAGGAAGATAGTTGTGCCAAGGTATTGATGACAAATAGGGTGATTTGCTTCATTGAGATCTTGCTCCCAGGAAACCCTGAAAAGATTTTAGTCCTTAACGAAATGGAACCTTTTCTTATCAAATAGAGTAGCACTGGTATACTGTTGCATGAATATGAATCATTATGTGGGCAGGTGAAAGAAGCAAAATCGGTTGATCTACATCTAAACCCTGGCTGCTGCAATTAAAAACTTACATTTCCAATAAAATTACAGATATTTATCTCAGAACCTGATGTGCATGATAAACATTTTTAGAAAGTGAACACTTTCTCAACCAAGTATTTTCAACAATTTTTGATTCTGTATTATTACTCATCTTAAAAGATCATCCCCTATCTGTTGATTACTGACAATATTTTACTTGTCTGGTTTTACATATGTATCATTAAATGTAGTTTTTAACATACGTTGAACTGTAGAGTAGTATAGATTATACACTTGTTTTGCATATTATTTCAATGATGTTCATAGCAATAAATTATTATGAGAAAGTAATGCAAATATAATGCATTATTAGATTGTGAGGTGATCCTTCAGTAAAAATTGGTTGCATCACTTGAACATCTGCTAAAAGAATGATATGACATTTCATAGAAAAGAATACTTAGCTTTAATCAGCAGAGGCAAAAAAAAAAAGCAAAGTGTCTTTTTTGACACTTTAGTAGATGAGAAAAGCTGAGCAGTGGCTTGGATTTCCAGACATAGTACCTTAGAAATGTGTCTAACTCATAAAAAAAATCACCACTGTCCATGGTTGCCAAGTAATTGTTGTACATGAAAAGTCTTAAAGGCTCTCTGGGGTAGAAGGTATAAAACTAAAATTTAATCTCCATTACTTGTGTTTCAGGGTTTTGTTTTGTTTTTTCTTTTTTAAATTTGCCAGGCTTAAGAATTCACAAGTCTTTTATTTTCTTCTCATTCAGTCTTACTCAGGGAAAGCCAATGAAATAAGAAGGAATTATGAAACCACTAACTCATAGCTTGAGGTTTTCAAGAGAAAGTTACTTTTCCATGTGAGGTACTGAACTTCAACTGGTTTCTGGGAAAGATTCTAAAAGATGATAGAAAATATGTTGGATAGTGGTATTGTTAAACAGTATGGTGGTTGGGATGGATTTCAACATTTCCAGCGTAGATTTTAAAATTTCAGGCAATGACATGATCTGATGCTGCCAGAAAAAAATATTTCTAATGTTATTGGCCTGTACAAAATCTAATGATTTTTTCTGGGTTTTCTTCTGAATAAGAAAGACAAAAGAGGAGCATGAACTAAGAAGAGAAAAAGAAGTGAATAAAACCCCCAAGAATCTTCATACCAAAAGTAGTAGGGCTCCACGCATGGTACACAGTTACTAGAGGATTTCACACTCCCTGGCATTAATTTGACTACATCTCTAGACTAACTTTTCTGATCGAGTATGCTTCTTCTTTTTTATCCATGTAATGTGTTGCCTTTAAAAACAACAACAACAACAAATACAATAATATGTGAAGTGGTCAATCCCTAAGACATCCGAGAAAGGCTACATGACCTACCCTTCTAGTGCTTTGTGTGATTGGATATCTAAGGGGTTCTTTTTTGTTTGTTTCTTTGGTTTGGTTTGGTTCGTTTTTCTGTTGCAAGGCCAATTTATCAATTATTGGAAATGCTAAGCAAGTGGAATTTACTGTTTTGTTAATAAAATATTTCTTAATACAACTGTGGATTTACTGACCTAGAAATTCTGTGCGGCACCATTTTGTGATCGACTGGCACAGTTAAGGAAGACCACATTTGAAAGAAAGAACAGTCCTTAGACAGCCAGGAGAAGGATGTCATCTCTGCTTTTCTGAATTGCATGATTCGTTATGCACCTGCACATCTATAGACTTAAAGATACAGCCACTAAATGTACTTGTGTTTACATCTGTTCTTCTTGATATACTTGACACCAGAAATTCACAGAACTAGTAGAAAACAATATAGAGAGGCAGATTCACAAATAAGCTTTTCTCTACAAGAAGCAAAGGAATTCGAGTCATAAATCTGGGACAAAATTCAGACACTACCACCTACTGGCTATGAGCTACCAAATTTCCCTGACTCACTTTTGTCATCTGCAAATAAAGGATAAAAATACCAACCTCATAGGGCAATAAGGATAATAAGAGCTAATATTGTGCCTGGCACAACAAAGTGCAAATAAAGGTGGCTAGTGATAATATTATTATTTTCCATAAAAATAATTACTGATTCAAGAAAACAAATGGACGGTGCAGGGGTGGTTCAGTGGTAGAATGCTAGCGTTCCCTGCGGGAGACCTGGGTTCGATTCCTGGACCATGCACCAAAAGAGAAAACATATGTCAATCATGTTTGCTCAGATTGTGTCATTTGACAAATAAACAAAGAAAAAACATGTATATAAAGGAACACAATCATTTCTCATATAATTATGTTTATTTTCCACAAAATCTGTCATTTTGGAGATTAGATGTCCCATCATCAACTAGTTTTTGTTAAGTTTCAGTCCAACAGGTTGTGACTTTTATAAAGTCCTTTGAAAATAATCTTATAGGAAAGCATATTTGATCTTTTTCTCTCCCCCAAAGTAAAAAGTTTGAACAAGAATGCTGAATCCATTTTGTAGCTACATTGATTTAAACACATCTTATTTGTTTCTAATGATTTTTTAAAATGTAGTCAGAGTACAATCCATATCTTTAAGGACTAAATTAAAGAGTATATAATTTTGCTTACTTAAAAAAAATGGGTGGCATTTCAAAGATGGTGACATGTAAAGCTCATTAGCAGTAGACAAGCCAAGGATTTTTGATCTGTAAGGCAGAAATCTCCAGAGCCCAATGATTAAGCATCAGAGGTTATTGACCTCTAACTCTCTCTATATAATGAAGTATATACATTTTGTTACATATTATATTTATATATAATGTAGTGTGTTTATATACACACACACACATAATTTGCCAGGTCTGTACAGATGAGTGTTTTCCTGGGAAGAGTGTTTCATTAGGTTCATCAAATCCTCAGAGGATCCCAGAATTCCCCCGAAAGACTAAGAACCGCTGAAATAGACACTGGACATAAACAAAACTTTGTTATAAAAATAATGCTGAAGATGGATGCTTCAGTGAGAGCTGTGAGTGTATCAAAGATGTCATGAACTAACTTTGTTATTAGTACTATAACAATGTACATAGGAAGTGTCCTTTCCTATATTTGATGTTCAGTTATATAACTTTTATACAAATTAATCTCGCTTCATTTTTGCAAGTTCAATCTCCAAATATTTACTGAACACAGTTATATGCAAATAACTCGGTTCACCCTGTATATATCCACTCTTTTGAACAACTTGATTTTCATTTAAAAGCTTAGTTCTCCAAGGATCCAAAGCCTTGATGGAACACCTTAAAGACACCAATTGCATCCATCTTTAAGCCCTTTAGAGGGCATCAATATTTGAGAGTGGTGGGTGACTAAAAACATCACTAATTGACACCTAAAACTCAGCTATTTTTTAATTAACCAACAAGGAGAAGACATTTTTCTATGAGGGTTGTATACATAAGACATCTTCAATACTTCTTGATAATTATCTTATCAAAGAGGCTGAGAGGTTCAACACTAGCTATGCTTTCTGTGGGCAGTGAATGCTTCCCCCCCAAACAACATAGCAATTCTGGGTAAAGGACTTGGGCATTCAGGTGGTGGCATCCTATGTCTCTCATCTGGATTTTATCCTTGTGAAAGAGATGGTGATGGTTAACAAGTACCATTGAGTAGCCTTGATTAAGAGTACAAAATAACTCCTTGAAAAAATGGAATATGGGGCTCCAATACAAATAGCAATAAATGAAAAGAGTCATAATGGAAGCTTCTTGTCCATGATGCTTCAGATATTTACTCTTTAGAACAATATGCTCTTACAGTTAAAAAAAGTTCTTCAATAATGAAGCATAGAGGTAAGATACTGATGTGTCACAAGACTCAAATGTAAGACAATGTGTTTTGAGGTCTAAATCCCAGTTCTGAAATGTTTTAGCTGTGGGACCTTGAGAAATTGCTCAGTCATACTAAATTTATTCAGTTGCAAAAAAGGAGATAATAAAACTAAAACTTTATTAGGTTGCGTGGATTAAGTCCTGTAATGCACTTAAATGATATGCATGGTAAGAGTTCAGTATTTTTTATTAAAATATAAAAGCTAAAATACTAATCACCTCTTTAGCAAGGAAAATGGAAATGTCTTGGCAACTACTAACAAAGTAGAATTATAATGAAATTAGAGATTTAACATAAATAATATTTTATAAGTCCAGGACAACATTTCTTTCAATACATGCTACTTTTACAATGTCCCAATGTGCTGTCCACCACAATTAAAGGAGTGAGTTACTGCTTTGCAAGGAAATCTGTTTCATTGTACGATAGTGTGGTTTCTTATTTCTAGCCCCTCTAACTTCACTAGTTGGTTATAATTCTCACTGAGCAAAATAGAATCTATCCCCTCTTCTAAATGGCAACCTTCCAAATATCATCACCTTCTCCCCAATCTGACTTAGATTTCTCTTTTCCAACATTTATACACTGTTTGCATTGGCCCTTATTCAAATTACATGCATTCTAAATTTCTCCTGACCTCTTCCAGCTCTTCCTTTGAACCTCTCTTCTCAAACTGTGGTATCGAAACAACCACAGTATTTATGATCAGCCAAGTTTTAATGGGTTTATCACCTTCCTTGAACTTTATTTGACACTTAAAGTTTCATTATCTTTTCAAAATTTATATTCGTTAAATCATATTGTGAATTTGTAATAAACTAAAACCATCAGATTTTTTTTTCAAGGCAATTTCCTTTCACCTGTACCTGTGGAATTTATTATTTGAACTTGAATAAGGGATTTTCTATTTAACCATGAGAAATCTCCTCTTACTGAATTTGAATACTAGCCAGTTGAGAGTCATTTTTATCTTAGTTTTTTTCACAAGTTGTCCTAATAGTCAGCATCAGCTAATTTGACGAGGTTTCTTACATATTTACATACATATTGGTGAAAATCTATTTACCAGAAGTGATCTGTGAGGCAGGCTTCAAAGACCTTTCTCTAAGAAAATGATTTTCACTTGGGGACAATTTTGCTCTCCAGGGGATATTTGGTGGTGACTAGAGACAGTTTGGTTGTCTCCAAACAGTTTAACTGACCAGAATGGGGAGTGTGGTGCTGGCCTCTAATGAATAGAAGGCAGAGATGCTGCTATACACCCTGTAGTATGCAGGACAGCCTGCTGCCCTCTTCCCCTTGCCCCCAGTACAATCTTGTGTGGAATGCCAATAGTGTTGATATTGGGAACTCTACCTAGGATAATACATATTAACTTTCCAATAATCTTTGAGGGGATTTGCTCAACAAGGTTTATTTCTTGTCTTTCGGAAGATTATGAGAAATTCTGGCCTGCCAGAGACCTGAGTTCAATTCCCGGAGCCTGGCCATGCCAAAAACAGAAAGAGGATTATGTCAGTTTCACTCAGTTTCCTCGCAATCAAGCCACAGGATAATTTCCTCCTTACCTGTGTGCAAATCTATTAGGAAAGTGAATTAACTTCATTTGTAATGCTGTTTTTGAATTATAATCACTTCTTTTACAAAGTGGCCATGAAATACCTGTTTTTAAAAATAATTCTAAAAGTTCATCATTGTAGAATCTGAAATATCTTTGAGCATTATTTTTGAACTCAGAGACACATTTCATTCCTCCATGCATTTCATTCCTCCATTTTTCTGGCATCATTTCTAAAATGACACTTTCTAAAATGTCAAAATAGCTAATACAGTTCCCTTGGTCCCATTCAAGTTCTCTCATGACACGGAAATGAACTGGTCTTAATTTGCTAAATTTTCGAAAAAGGAATCTGAAAAGCATTTACTCTTTGCCTATCCTGAGCATTAATTCTCACTGGTACCCTAGTTTGGAGGGTCTGATTTTAAATGGTTCCACCATAGGTGTTTGATTTCTGGCCTGCTTAGTCCAACCCAGAATCTCCAATAAGTATTCTATTTATTTTGTATCATTTGTAAAAGGCAATATCAATAAGTCAGAAAGTTCTTCAGAAATGTATTTCCAGGGCACATTGAGGAAGTGAATTGGTGAAAGGAAGGAGACCAGTGAAGATTGAATTATATAGTAGGCTACTGCCATAGGCAATAGAAATTCAGTACTACTCATGAATCCTAGAGGAAATTATAGAAAATGTTTCAGGATTGTCCCACCTGAGGACCAAGGACATTGGGATATTTATCATCAGTTCTTGTCACTGTTGGTTAAGGAGTGCAGTGGGATAGGGGTGATACTTAGCTCCAAAGTACTTGGGGTGACTTTGCAACCTCAGTTAGTAGGCATTGTGGTCCAGACAGAAACCTCAACCAAAAAGTTGTGTTTGCTGCTGGAAGCCATTGAGTCTTTGTTCTCCAGAATGCTGAGTGCTAAGTGATATGGGTGGGTCAACTACAGGATCTGCTACAATTTTTAATCCCCTTATGACTTAATTTCACTTGCATTGAATGCATTGTTTCTGTATAGAAGAATCAGTTCTAAATTAAAGAGCACATTCTCTAAAATGAGTTGATTCCACTCTTAGAGCAGTCCTTTTATTTGCTCTGTGGCTCTGTGATGTTTTTTTTAGGGCCACAATGGTTGCAGTCATTTTCTATTATAAATGAATAGCCCAGGGACTTGATTCCTTTTCTCAGTTCTAGTGAGATAATGTATCAGAGTGTTTTATCACATACAGTAACTAAAGTCCAACATCCAGATAAAAGTCCTCCTCAATATAATCTAAGACCACTGGACATGTCCTAGGTCTCTGTGGATGAAGAAAAGGTAGCTATGAGAATCAGATTTACCTCTATTTTTGCCCATTTGCTCTTCACCTATGACTCTTGTGTCTCACTGCTCACTGTAAATTTGTCTTAGGTATCTGCCATTAGCTGGAAGGATAGGAGTAAGAGCTATTCTTCCCTATCAGGTAAAACACACACACACACAAAGAACGAACTGCCAAAGAATACTTTAAACATTTTTTGCCCCAAGTCCCCAGAAATAAATTGGAATTTTATAGAATCAGGAGATGGAGTGGAGGAGGTTGCCCCAGTGGCGTGGTTGACTTGCCCAGGCAGACCATACGTGACGGAAGAGCTCAGCCATGGACAGGTGGCCTTCGTCAATGTGGATATCCCTTGAATGGTGGAAAGTTTTCCACATAGATCCCTTCTCATTTCTTTATACTCTTCCTGTCTCCCCTTGAGCCAGTCCTTTTAACCTCACTGTTTTTGTTCCTCCTGTGACGAAGAAATCTCATGATCTTTTGGATGGGTATTAAGGTCTGGCCACTCTGGATTTCTTCTGGGCAATGCTTCCAGTCCTGGATATGGAGAAAGGGAGGGGCAATATCCAAATGGTCTGATACTCTGGATGCATTTAATTTTTCTCATTTTCTTTCTGCTTTTCTTGATGGTTCCTACGTATGAAAAAAAAAAAATCAGGCTTTGCACTGCAAGTTGTTCTCTTGCCAACAACCCTCATGAATTCCTTCCCTGATCACTTACTTTTGGACCTGATTATACTACAAGAGCTCATGTCTCCTAACTGGTCCTGAATTATGTTAAAAAGACTTTCCATGGTATTAGAAGAAGCCACATTCCCTTACCTCTCCATGACTGCTCCAACCCTCAATTCTGCCCTCAGAAGGCAGGGATAGGAGGTTGTGGTATCCAGAGGCAGTTTCAGACTGTGAGTTATCAGATAGCTCAGAATCCAGTTATAACATTTACCTTTGCTGTTTTCCCATTTATTTCCTCTTCGATTTGTTTCTAAATTTGTAGCCCAGGTTCTATTTTTTGCTTCCCATCTGTTTTTAACCATATTTACTTCTAGAGCTTCCAGGAATATAGAGCATATATATTTTCTATGTATTTCTTAAGACTCTCCCAAAGCCCATGGCACATCTGACTTGTAACAAATGTTCCTTCTTTCTCTATTATAATTTTCACAAAAGTTTCTATCCTTTCAGTCACCACACTAGCACTTCATTGTCTTTTGTTGGTGAAAATCAAGTCTAGAGAATCTTTTGGTTTTGTTGCCTTGCAAGAATTTTCTAGATGATAATACAAGTATGTAATATAAATAGCTGGTAATAAAAGTATCTGGAATTCTAACATGTTGGCTCTCTACTGCTTGTATTACCTGTATGGTGAAATCATACCCACTTTTCTCCAGAACATCATTTTTTTCTTCTTTACCCTTTTATCATCATCACAATTCTCTCATCATACTTGAACCTTAATGTTGAAAAATATTTTTACTGGACAAAACTCTTAGTATACAGGGACATGCTTTATAACTCCTCATTTTAAAATGTAATACTTAATTTGGGAATTACGGACAAGACTTTGAAGTAATTACTTTTCGTGAAACCTGAAGCTTGTTGTTAAAATGTTCTATCTGGATTAATGATAATAATATTGTTATGTTTAATGATTACAAGCATTTATGGAGTGCTTTATGGTTTATGAGGTGCTGTCAAAAGACTATTTTATTTGATGTATTAGTTGGCAAGCTGCCAGAATGTGATACACCAGGCGAATGGCTTTTCAATAGGGGAATTTGATAAGTTACAAATTTACAGGTCTAAGAAAGTGAAAGTGTTCAAATTAAGGCACCAACAAGAGGTTACCTTCACTCAAGAGAGGCCGATGAGTCAGGAACAGCTCTGTTAGCTGGGAAGTCATGTGGCTGGCATCTGTTGGTTGCCTTGTTCCTGGGCTCCATTGCTTTCAGCCTTTCCTTCTGTGGGGGCTCCTCACTTTACTTCTCTGGGACTGGCTTTCATTTCTTGGCTTCCCTTGGCTCTCTCCAGATTCTAGCTTGCTTAACATCTCATAGTGACAACTGCTGGACACCAACCGTCTCCAAACATCCATGTCTCTGTTCTCCACGTATGGGCATCTGTGTCAGTTCTGCGCTCAAGTTTCTGTCAGTTCTGAGGCTTCTGTGGTTTCTGACTCTCACCAAAATATTTTCCTCTTTTAAAGGATTCCAGTAAACTAATCAAGACCAACCTGGAATGGGTGGGGTCACTTCTCCCTCTAATCACAGGTCACCCCCACTATTGGTCACGCCACATCTCTGTGGGCATATTCTAACCAAGTTTCAAACCTACAGTACTGAATCAGGATTAAAAGAAAAAGCTGCTCCCACAAGACTGGATCAAGATGAAAACATGGCTTTTTTTTGCGGTACATAATATTTTCATACCGGCACATTTGGTTTTCAATAAAACCTGTGAAGGCAAGGATAATGATACATAAAATCACCAAAATGAATTTGTAGATTCAAAGTTGAGATATAGAGATATTAGAAACTCAGAAACAGATGGTTTCAGGGATCCTTAGTGAATTATGAATTATTACTCAATAAACAAACAAACAAAAACACTCAAACTAGCCAACTTAACTAGCCAGCTCTCAGTTATTTTTCATACTGGGGTTATGGGATAGGGTGAACACTGCGGTTCATGAAAGCTAGGATAATTCTCCAAGACCTTTCTAGCTTTATCATATTACAGATAATTTCTTTAAGCAATTGGAAAACAGCAGAACTCGCCTTTCTTTTTAAGGGATGCTAATAAAGGGCAGAAGGCCAAACAGTAATAAATCAGAAACATGTATCTGGGTTTTGGCTAATAAAAGAGAAGTTAAAGAGAGAATGATGAAGCAAAAAAGCATTAATGTAGTTATGCATTAAATAATTTGTGGGTGATAATGATATTTCTTATAATTAGCAACTTTCAATCTACTATCTTTTACCTTATTACTTTTACAATCTTTCTGTGCAACAGATATGATTGGGATTTATATCTCCATTTTGTAAATGATAACAATGAGAACCAGAAAGGTTAAGAAACCAAAAGTAAAGTGACTTCTAGTAATAAATCAATATCTCATATATTAGAACATTCTCTCCTGAAAATAGAGGAACTAAATTTAGTAGATTAGAAGAGCTGAGAAAGATGTTTTAAACCCTCTATTTTGCCTATGAGGACATTGAAACTTAAAGATAAATTATACAAAATTACGCAGCCTGTTAGCAGCAAAGCCAGGACCAAAACCTGGGTCTCCTGGCTCCAGTTTCCACCCCTTGCCTCCATAGCCAGGAAATATAGACTCTACACACAGCAAACAAAATGCACTCATCAGTGATGCCATCATCACTTTCCCAAACCTGATTTCTTTCCAGCTCTCCGAAATAAATCTTTCAGCTCACCTTACTGTTGATCAGATAAAATTATTGCTTTTAAGTAGGTGGCAAAAGAACAATTTCTGGATGTAGTGGCTAGTCAATAGATTTTTTTTGGGGGGATGAGTATTTCAATGACTGCATTTGGGTGGGCACTGATTTTTTTATTAATGTCCCCATATTCCTCCAATGTAGTTGCGCACTGTGTAATTCAAACATTAGTGGAAATAGATGCACAGGGATTTTTTTTTGTATGCTGTATGATTTCATTCTTTTTTCCACGTGTGTATCCCATTATTGCAGCACCATTTGTTGAAGTTTTGTTTGTTTGGGGAAGTGCATTGGAAGACCTGGGAATTGAACCTGGGTCTCCCGCATGGCAAGCAAGAACCAATGAACTACCCTTGCACCCCCATCAAGGGATTTTTATTTTGGTTATAATATGTCCTGGTCTATTGTTGCAAATACAAATTTTGCCCTCTACTGCCTTTATACCATAGGTCAGGAAAAAGCAGCAGCACTTTCCTCAATTCCCAGTGATGTTTTGTCAACACTCAACACCTCCTTTCCTTTGAAATTCACATTATCCACTTATAGAACACTATTATTTTACACAACCATTCCTTTGCCTTCCACCTTTGCTTTAACACCTGGTCTAGAATACTTTCTTTCCATCTCTATGGATTTCAAAATGTTTGTGAATGGTTCTTGAAATAGCCTAACTTCAGAACCCCTCACCCTTCTCAGTCCCAAAGAACTCCATCTAAATTCAATCTCAGTCACTGAGGAATGATTTCTATTCCTTATCAAAATTTTTTTCAAACAGAATCGCATTATTTTCCAAATGTAAAATTCTGAGTTTTCCTTTAATGATTGTACTTCCTAATTGGGCCTCTTTTCCATCTCTCATTCCAGCTAAACTTGTGTGTCTCACTCATAATATCTTGGCCTGCCTCACAATCCTATTATAGAACTGTATTAATATCCCCTAATATGCTTGACCCATTGCCCACTCAAACACTCAAACTGAAGTCAATTGCTTTCCTGAATCCTTTTCAAGCACACTGATTTCCCTTGCCCACTGTTGCAGATTGGTTCAGTACAAAGCCAATCTTCAGCCCTGTGTTAAGCTGATAATTCCTCTAACTCCGTTATTTATCCTAAACCCTTAACATTTTACCAGTCTCTTAGGCTACACACATTGTCAACTGCCTGCTGGACATCCATTCCACAGGCATCCCAATCAGCATGTCTCAAAATTATTTTATTATCCCCCTCTGTTTAGAACCATCTGTTAATGGCTTTATTACCCCTCCAGGAATCCTAAATGAAAATAATAGCAACATATTTTAAACAATGCCTGGCGTCTGATGGGATTTAAAAGAATCTCTCTTCTCCTTGCCCACTACATCAAATAAGCCTAATTTTCTGCCTGTGCGATATCTCTGGTGTGTTCAGAACATCATTGTTTTCTACCTGTGCTTTATGTATAACTGGTCTCTCTGCCCCATATTTATCTCTCTGATCCATCCTTCACAAAACATGCCTCTGATCACATTACCCTCCTATTCCAAAATGTTTAATGGCTTCATTCTACCTTTAAAATAAAATTCATATTCATTTCTTGACATTCAAGGGTTTCTAAAACTTCACCTCTAACTGACTTTTTAGATGCCTCCAAGCTGTTTACCCCACTGATTCTACTCCTGTCAAAGTGAGTCCATTTCCCATGCACTTACATTTTCCTGAAACTTTGCTCATCTTTTTACCTTTACCCAAAAATCCCTTTACCAAATCCCCTAGAGATGGAACTCATTCTCCAGCAAGGCCCGAGGTACCAGCCTTGGTAAAGCTTTCTCTGATCAACCCAGATAAGATTAATTGCCCCTTCATTCATAGAACTTCTTGCATATGTTTTATTAGTCACTTACTTCATTCTGTTTTAGTCAACAGTTAGATGTAGGCATAAGTTTACATAAGTTGAAATCTCATATCCTTCCAGAAAATTTTCTGAATGCCTAAGTTAGAATCAATTTCTCCCCTTGTGTGCTGGCCTAACGCCGTTGATATCATGTGGATGTCACTTTGAGCAATTTTTATATAGTACGTATTCATTCTATAGTTATTAATTATTTTGTATTCCCACTCCTGGAAGGAAAGAATATTGTTTTTTCATTCATTTATTCAAATCTATGTGAAGCATCCCAGAGCTAGGCATTCCATATATAAGCATGAGTCCACATGCAACTTACAGGTCACTGTGGAGACGGTAACTGAAGAAACACGTGCACCACACAAAGCATGCATCACAACG
The DNA here is from genome assembly GCF_023851605.1 of Tamandua tetradactyla. Lineage (NCBI taxonomy): Eukaryota > Metazoa > Chordata > Mammalia > Pilosa > Myrmecophagidae > Tamandua > Tamandua tetradactyla. Next base: position 22,121,991 of record NC_135343.1, on the reverse strand, counting down.
AACATTAGTGTGACAAAAGAAATATGAGTACGTGATAAGAGACGTTACCCTGAACTGAGATCTGAAGAATGAATGACTAGGTGAAAAAGGTGGGAAGAGTATTTCAAGATGAGACACCAGCAGAAGAAGCCTTGTGTTTATGAGGACCAAGGGGAAACCACTGTGGCTGGAGTATAGAGAGCAAGGTGGTGGCGTGGCTGGAAGGAGCGGTTTGCAAAATGAATCTGGACTGTTTAATAAAGAGCAGATCACTATATTCGCATGTGAAAGAAAATCCCATTTCAAACTGTCTTAAGGAGAAAATAAAATGGTTCACATAATAAGAAATCAAAAAGATGGCAGGCTACAGGGTTGATTCAGTGGTATTGCCAAGAATCTACCTTTTTCCTTTTGCCTTCCATGATATCAGCTTTGTCCTAAGTCTGGATGCCCTGGTGGCCACTCCAGTTTATGCCACCATGAAATGAGCTATACCTGCTAAGGCCTACCAAAATCGCAAATCTGTGCACAAAATAAATAATTGTTGCTTCCAGGCACAGAGGTTTTGGGTGGTTTGTGACACAGCAATAGCTAACCAATACATCTTCTAAATTTATTAGCAGACATACATTTCTCATACTTCAACCTTGTTTCCTTCCATTCGAACGCAAATTTCTCAATATTAAGGATTTTAGACCACTGCTTCTCTCCATTGTAATGAAGGGATTTTGCATTTTGTTCACTGTTATATCCTCACATGTAAAATAGTGCCTGCGTATAATAGGTTTCAATAAACATTTGTTGAATGAATATATGAATGAATGAGTAAGTAAGTAAAGCAATGATGTTTGGGGCATGCATGGTCCTATTTTCTTGTTTATGTATAGTAAACCTTCTATCAAATTAAAATATAATAAAACAAAAGGAAAGCAAAATAAAAATTTCCCATGCTTTTTCCCGAAATTAAATTTTGTTTACAAGGTAAAAATACTACGTGGATTTCCGTTTCCCCCATTCCTGCAACTTCTTTGTTCTCCCATTTTGAGTGTGACTATTGCAAACAATATATAGAGCTTTTTTTTTTTTTTTAAGTTTTGCCTTTCTTGTTTATGTTTGCAACCCAGGGAAAATTGATTTTTGCGCTTGTCATGTGAATTAGAGATACCAGTGATTTTCAAACTTTCTCTGAGTGGTGGAAACCTTTCTTTATATAAAATTAAGCTTTTCAAAGTAGAGCTGTACTCTTTGAAGAAGAGGAGGAGAACTAGAATCCTACAAATTATGTATATTTTTCTCACACATCAGAGAGGATTATTCTGTGATCTTCTGTGGAACTCCTGGGGCTCAGCAGAGCTTAGATTAGAAAAGCAGTTTTCTCTCTGGCTATTATTAATAACTCATAGTGATCCATTATATGCATGAACTTTGATTTGCTTAAGCAATTGCCAAAAAGATACTTACTATTTAAAATGTTTCTTTGTTGTTGTTGTTGTTTGGTAAAAAATAACCCCAAATTAAAATTTCCTTTGGCTTAAGCTTTGTGTCTTTGGCAATTTTCTCAGAACATTTTCTTATAAGTAGAATGAACTCATGGGTCAAAATTTATGGGTGCTGTTACTAGACAAAAGCATCAGTTTTTTTGCCCGATGCCTCAGTGACTAATTTCTGAGACACGGGGTCTCAAAGAGAGAAAGAGTTGATTACTAGGTATGTTGTAGGAGAGCAGATGGCCCAGCAGCCCAAAATCTGTCTCCCCAAACTGCAGTGATTCTGATAGTTTTATTAAAGAAAAAGATGAGCAGGGTTTATGAGCACACTGGCCCCAGATGATGTGATTAGAGGTGAGTTAATTATTGACCTTGTGCAGATTGATTACATGCTTAATCACAGACATGGAAGAAAATGGCAGAATGAGGTATACGTGACATGTAGGTTAAAGTCTAAGCTAAGCTACTGGGCCCACTTTGGTTAGATCCAGTTTCTGTTATCAAGATAACTTTGGACTTGGGGTGGCTTAGCTCTGGGCTGACCTAAGACCCTTCATTAATAAACATTAGGGGCTGTCTTAAGTGATTACAAGTCTCTAAAGTTGAAAAACTGGATAAATGGATACAAATAAAGGTTAGTCACAAAGTTTTTATAATTCCAGCAGCAGAAAATAAAGGCTATACAATCATTATCAGAGATCAAGGCAGTAGGATTACAACTTAGAGATTTCAGGAATTCCCCTCTGTCTACTCCAATATACCAGAAAGCAAAAAGGAATAGCTAAATAATGATTCAGTAATCAAACTTATTCCTTAAATCCTGATTTCTCAGTTACAGTGCTTCCTTTACAGTTATAGTTAGGAAGATTTTCTACACTGTAAGAATAAATAGTTGCTCATTTAAATTATCTAGATATCTTAAGGTTTCATTTGTATGTAACTCTATAAACCATTAGATTTTATTGTGGCTTATGGATTTCTGCTCAAAAGTTGATAAATTATCCCAATGCCTTGCATTGACCAATCCTTACTTTTTCCACTTTGAAATTGTACCTCTCTCAAGCACTAAGTTACACACACACATTCATTCAGTTTGGGGGATATTTCTGGGCTTATTAATCAATCCATAAGTATTCTTATACCAATATTTCAATTTCTGTAATATGATACGCTTATTGTGAAACTTTTTTTTCATTCATCTTATATTGTTCAGACTGTTTTTAGCTTTTCACCTAAAGAAAGTTTAGAATCAGTTTATCAAATCTCTACCTGTTCCTTCCTTGAGCTTAGTAGGTTGCTCTATATGCTCAAATTTCCCTTTAATCGTCAGTAAGATTTATATATTTGTTCATAGATTCTTTCATACATTTTGGAAAATTTATTCCTAAGAATTTCCTAAGTACCCCTAAGTTGACTTCCTAAGTATATATCTTTACTATTATGAAATTTGTGCTCTATTATATTTTCTAACTAGTTATTATTGTATTTCTACTATAAAAATGATGTTGGCTGTTTCATTGTTTCCTCCAAATATATATTAAGTAGAATGTTAAAGTAAAATCCTTCTAGTCCTAGCTTTTAAGTGCTCCCATCAGGAATAGATGCTCAGTTTTATCAAATGGAATTGAAAAAAATTATATTTTTTCACTTTATTTATAATTCTGATTAGTTACATTAACTAATTTACTAATACTGAAACATTCTTGAATTCCTGCCTTAATCCCACCTGAATAACATGTAGTATTATGTTTGAATATAGTTATGGGCTTGTCTCAACTATGAAAAATATAACTATCCCTTCATGTTTTCCCTCAGTAGCAAATAGTCATGCAAAAATTGTTTCACTATTCAAGATCCAACTAAGAGATTGGGAATATATTTTCAGCAGTCTGAGAATTCTGTTTGAAAAAGTTAACATGTATTTTGACTTTAATGAGAATAAAATATTAATAAGAATCTTTTAATCTAATTAACCACCCCCCAAAGCAGATTTTGTTATGGGACTACAGTGTTTGCATTTGCATTTATATCAGTGATAATTTTGGCATCAAGTTATATTATTTTAGTAGATTTAGACTGAGAGAAAAATGAAGAAATAAGACTTAATATCTAAAGAATTTGTTCATAATAAATGAATCTTAAATTATCTCAACCGGTGTTTTAAACAGAGGAATCATGCAGTTTATTATTTATTTATTTTTTACTGAAGTGAAACTTGCATTATGTACAATTAACCATTCTAAAGTATACAATTCAGCAGCATCGGGTACATTCACCATGTTCTGCAGCCATCACCTCTACCTATTCCCAAAACATCTGTTCTAAATATTTCTATTGTAAACAACAAACAAACACACAAACGTTCTTAACATACAAACATTCTTGACATGGTTACAATATATGGCTCACAATATCATCACAGAGTTGTGTACGCATCACCATGATCATGTTTTTGAACATTTGCACTCCCCAGCAAAAGAAATAAAGAAGAAAAAAGAAAAAAACTCACACATGCCATACCGCTTACCCATCCTTCTCATTGACCACTAGTATTTCAATCTACTCAATTTATTTTAGCCTTTGTTCCCCCTGTTATTTGTTTATTTTTTATCCATATTTTTTACTCATTTGTCCATACTGTAGATAAAAGAAACATCTGACACAAGGTTTTCACAATCACACAGTCACATTACAAAAGCTATGTCATTATACAGTCATCTCCAAGAAACATGACTGCTGGAGTACAGCTCTACAGTTTCAGGTACTCTAATACACCATACACTAAAAAGGGGATATCTATATAATGCAGAAGAATAACTTCCACGATAACCCCTCGACACTGTTTGAAATCTCTCAGCCATTGACATTTTGTCTCATTTCTCTCTTCCCCCTTTTGGTCAAGAAGATTTTCTCAAGACCTTGATGCTAAGTCCCAGCTCATTCTAGGATTTCTGTCCCATGTTCCCAGGGAGGTTTACACCCCTGGGAGTCATGTCCCACGTAGAAGTGGGAGGGCAGTGAGTTTTTGCCGGGTCAGCTGAGAGAGATACGCCATATCTGAGCAACAAGAGAGGTTCTCAGGCTTAATTTTAAGTAACCTATTATTTGCAGGGATAAGTTTCACAGGAACAAACCCCAAGATCAAGGGCTCGGCCTATTGATTTTGTTGTCCCCACTGCTTGAGAGAATGTCAGGAATTCTCCAAATGGGGAAGTTGAATTTTTCCCCTTTTCTCCCCATTCCCCTAAGGGGACTTTGCAAATACTTCTTTATTCACTGTGCAAATCACTCTGGGATTTATTGGGGCAGCACACAAAAACATATATATATAAAAGCAATAAATTTCCAAGTACATTTTAACAAGTGGCTATACAAAAGATTTTAAAGTTTGGTATGGGTTAGAGTTCCATGATTTTTCATTTTTTCTAACTGCTCCAAGACGGTGGAGATCAAAACAAATATCAGTGTATCGATTCAGCAGTCAGACTTATTTGTTAAATCCTATCTTCTCTAGTATACTCTTTCCTCTTTCTTTTTTTCTTTTTTGTGAAAAATAACATAGATACAAAAAAGCAATAAATTTCAAAGTACATCACAACAATTAGTGTAGAACAGATTTTGGGTTTGGTATGGGTTACAATTCCACAATTTTAGGTTTTTATTTCTAGTTCTAAAACATTTTCCTTAACCCCAAAGGAGACCCATTAAGCTGTCATCCCCCATTTCTGCTTGCTCCCAGCCTCTGGCAACTACCAATCTGCTTTCTGCCTGTCTGTATCTATTAAGGATATTTCATAAATGGAATCACACAGTATGTGACCTTTTATGTTCAGCATAGTACTTTTGAGGCCCATCACCTTTGTAGCATGTATGGGTCCTGTATGTCTTATACTTATTTTGCTCCTCATTTCTTCCATTCCTGCCTATTTTTGTGTACAACTGAATTTTTCTAGTGTACCACTTCGATTCCCTTCTCACATCTTTTTCTGGATATATTTTTAGTTGTTTTCATTCAGGATTTTTTCTTTGTCTTTGGCCTCTGACAGTTTTCTTAGTGACCACTCTGGAGATTACAATTTACATCTTAAATTTATAACAATATAGTTTTAATTAAACTAGCTTAGATTCAGTGTCTCGAGTGTTCTTTCTATGGATTCAAGTTACTGTGCAGTGGCCTTTCATTTCAGGAGGATCCCCTTTAGCATGTCTTTTAGGGCAGGTCTACAAGTGAAAAATACTCTCAGCTTTTATCTAAATGGGAAAGTATTTTTTTTCCTTCATTTTTGAAAGGCAGTATTGCTAGATACAGAATTTGGGGTTGGTAGGTTTTATTTTTCTTTCAGCATTTAAATATACCTCCCCATTGCCTTCTGGCCTCCATGGTTTCTGATGAGAATTAGATTATTAATCTTATTGAGGATCACTTTTACATAAATAATCACTTTTCTCCTATTGCGTTCAGGATTTTCTCTGTCTTTGGCTTCTGACAGTTTGCATATAATTAATTTCAAGGTGGATCTATTTGTGTGTATGCTACCTGTAGTATCTTGACCTTCTTAGATGTATAGATCCATGCTTTTTTTTTTTCATCAAATTTGGGATGTTCTTGGTCATTCTTTTTTCTGCCATTTCCTTTTCTTTCCTTCTATGCCACCCCCCCACTTGTGTTTGTGGGTGTGTTGATGGTGTCACACAGGTCTCTCAGACACTCCTCATTTTTGTTCATCCTTTTATGTTTATGCTCTTCAGACTGGAAAGTCAACTTTGCTGATTCTTTTTTTCACCTGCTCAAACCTGATTTGCAACTCTCTTGTAGATTTTTTTATTTCAGTTATTGTATTTCTCAGCTACAGCATTTCTATTTGGTTACTTTTCATAATCCCCATGTTTTTATTAATATTCTCTATTTTTGAGATACTATTATCCTGGTTTCCTTTAATTATTTGCCATGGTTACCTTTAGCTCTTTGAGCACATTTAAGTCTTTGTCTAGGAAGTTCAATATCGGTGCTTCCTCAAGGACAGTTTTTGTTAAATACATTTTTCCTGTGAGTAGGCCACACTTTCTTGGTTTTTTTTTTTTTTGCATGCATTGTGATATTTTTTGTTGAAAAAGTGGACATTTTAAATATTATAATTTGGTAACTGTTCTGGTTTGCTAGCTGCCAGAATGCAATACAACAGAGACAGATTGGCTTTTAATAAAAGGGGATTTATTTCCTTAGTTCTTCAGAGGAAAGGCAGTTAACTTTGATCTGAGGTTCTTTCTTACATGGGAAGGCACACGGTGATCTCTGCTGGCCTTCTCTCCAGGCCTCTAGGTTCCAACAGCTTTCCCAGGGTGATTCCTTTCTGCATCTCCAAAGGCCTGGGCTGAGCTGCAAGTGCTGAGATGACATATGCTGAGCTGCTTGGGCTGTTCTACATTGAGCTCTTTTATTTCAGCACCAGACAATTAAATTAAACACCATTCATTACAGCAGGCACGATTCTTAGCTGACTGCAGATGTAATCAGCAACAGATGAGGTTCACGTACCATTGGCTCATGTCCACAGCAACAGAACTAGGTGCCTTCACCTGGCCAAGTTGACAACTTAATCTAATTACCACAGTAACTTTGCAGTCAACTTCCTTCCCCCATCATGGTTTTTCAGTGCTTGCTATGGGTTGTAGTTGTTGTTTGTTTAGTGGCTTTTTAAAGCTACTTTTAAGAACTGTATTCTGTGTGTGATCTCTCAAGTACCTGTTCTTTGTGGTCAGCTAGTAGTTTGACAGAGATTTCCTTAAATGCCATTTTTAAGACATTTTTTACTTTTTACTGCATTGACTTGTGTTCTAGTTTGCAAGCTGCTAGAATGTGATATACCAGAAATGGAATGGCCTCTAAAAGGGAGAATTTATTAAGTTGCTATTTTATATAGTTCTAAGACTGTGAAAATGTCTAAATTAAAGCAAGGTTATAAAAATGTCCAGTCTAAGGCATCCAGGGAAGGATACCAATTCAAGAAGGCCAATGAAGTTCAGGGTTCCTCTCTCAGCTGGGAGGGCACATGGCAATGTCCACTAGTTTCTCTCCCAGCTTCTTGTTTCCTGAAGCTCCTACGGGGCCTTTTCCTTCTTCATCTCCAGAGGTCTCTGGCTGCATTGGCTCTGAAGCTTTTGTCAAAATGGTTTCCTCTTAAAGGACTCCTATAATCAACCCCACATTGAATGGGTGGAGACACACCTCCATGGAAACCATCTAATCAAAAGTTACCATCCATAGTTGGGTGGGTCACATCTCTATGGACATAGTCAAAAAAGCTCCCAGCCAACAATATTAGGTGAGGATTAAAGAACTTGGTTTTTCTGGGGTCTTGAAACTGGCACAACTTGGTTGCTGTGTACCTTTGGCAATTTTCCAGAGTTTTAACAACGGTGACTCTGACCTTTTTGCTCATTTTTTCCTGGGTTTGTTTGGAGGGACAGGCACCTGGAACTTCCTACTCTGCCATTTTTTGCTGCTATTACTCTCTATTAGAGAAAAGCAGTAGGAAATTGTATAGGCACGGCCAATGCTCAAAACCGAGATCACATGAGGTATGTAGTAATTATGCTGCTAGTGGATTTGTTTCAACAAAACAGCCTCACCAATCACATTAAATTAATATTTTAATAAGAACATTTTATATTAACTTCTAGGTTCATTTTGGCTTTATAATTGTGCAAGATACACAGGTATTGAATTTATATTTACTTTTATCTTTGTATATAATTAAGAGCTATTATGGTAAAACCAGTTTTATTCAATCTTGTAAAAGGTGTTTCTCTACCTCCTTGACTTTCATTCCCTAATACTCTCTGAGTTCCCCTATCACTATTGGTTGACATGCTAACATCTCCAACAAGATTGGTAAGGCCTTGAAAACTTGGAGAGTGTTTTTTTTTCACACCTGGATCTTGTAATTGCACATGGTCCACTGAGAGTACAGTTCCAGTGTCTATTAAAGAAATTTAAAAATAGGTTATGTCTTGCAATTCTCTGCCATTAAAGACCTATCATTTGACTAATGGTCAGTGACATTTCCAATTATCTAATTAATCTTTTAACATAAGAGCAGCACAACAACACAATTCTTCATACTGATTCTGGGCCATGTTTCATTTAACCATAAATCTACATTTAATTGAGGAATAAAAGGGAAATATTGTTTCAGATTTTTTTATAGGAGAAAATGACTGGCTTCCTTGTCTTAAGTCTGAAAGTGGATTTTGAAGACTTTTCCTGTCTGTGAATTCTGTGCTCTATTGATCAGGCTCTGCTTTGTCCCTGAGCACAACATACTCAGTTCCCATTTATAGGATCTTCCTTGCTAATTGACAGGTGGTTGAGAATGTTGATTTTTGTTTCAGCAAATGCACAAGAGGAAATACGAATTCACAAATTCTGGAAAGAAAGGAATAATTCAAATAAAAAGATCTGGACCTAATTAGTTAAATAAGGAATCCTCCACTCTGATTGCCTAATTAATTAACTTACTAAAATCAATAGATTTATTTATGTATCCACTTATTTATCTATAAAAGCTCGCAAGGTGGTTCTAATGGGCACTGAGGGCTGACAGGGGTCACCGAAGATAGAACTATTAGAAGCCCTGCTTCCATGGTTAATCTGTCCATATGCCTGGAGCCCATAAATATAGAATTTCTCTTTGGTTTAACCTGATAAATCAAATAAATCCAGTTGCACATTATGAATACATTCTAAAAGCCAGTGCAATGTAAAATTAGTAAAATTTTCTCTGAGAAAAGTGCAACACATGCACCTAATTGTGGCAGTCACAGCAAAATGGTTGACAGTATTGAATCCCCACTTTTCCTATGCCAGAGACCCAGTTTTGGTTATTTTGTCTCAATGTCTTTACTTCCAACTTGGACAGTCTTTTTTTTTTTCCCATATACAAACACCTCCCCACTGCAGCTACGCTGGGAGTCCCTTGGGGCAACAGTTAAGATTTACACCTTTCTTTTAAGTTCTTTTAATGTTGGTGCACAGAAGAATTTTGATAAAGATTGAAACGATTTATGTATTAATACCTTCATGAGTCTATTTCAACTTCTTTTTAATGGAACCTATAGAGCAGAAAAAGAAGCAGCATTCATGGCCAAGTTCAAAAATAATATCACTGATTTCCCAAGGAGACTTCTCATCTTCCATTCTCTTGGAGATTTTTATATGGATTTCTTTTGCCTTCACACCTCCTCCCCATTCCTAAAAGATAATAATACCACAACAGTAGCAGAAGCACTAACAAAAGCTTATTCTCTTAATTTAGCTTTGACTTAAGCCAGAACAGATGGTAAAACTTTTGAAACCAGACAATATTTGAGAAGCAATAAATGGAACTGTGCTACTGCAATTGCTTTATACCGGTAAGAGCTATTCTTTGCCAGATATTTCACAAATTCAGTATAAAAATCTTGGACTGGGTGGTTATAGTTCCTAAACTGTGCACGGGTGCCTGTGCACACACACAATTACATGCACATTGCTGTTACTGTTGCTGATAAATATCGTTAATAAAATGAGGACATTTTAAGAATTGGCTTAGAGACACACTGGTGTGTTTAGAAGAAATTTTTTAAAAAACCACAAAACCACCTTTGCCCATGAAAAAGCCACTATTTTCCCCTGAGGCAAGGCTAAAAAGATTAAAAAAAAAAAAAAGGCACAATAGAGAGATCTTTCAAAAATTGCCCACTTTTACAAACCCAGAAGAAAGAGCTACTTTTATGGCATTTTGAGTCATGAGAAATGAGGGTTCTTTTTTAGAGCAATAGCTGCAGCCAACTTTCCTATCACTATTTTTTGCATTTTCTTCTTTCTGTTTTATGTTTCTGTAACTCCAGCCATAATTAGTGCTATGCAAAAACCTTTTCTCATAACCTGAAGAATCTCCTGGAATCTGCTGATTATGTAGTTTCCAACTTGAGCTGAGCCAAGATCCTTTCTGAGTTTCATCTGGAAATTTTCTGCCCTTTGCCACCAAATCATTTATTTACTTGATTTGATACTTTTGATTTATTAAAAAATGTTGCCTTTGGTCTTAGGGCTTCTTGGCGGCAGTACAAAATGTTGATGACATAATTAAATTAGATCTGGCACAGGGATGGGAGAAGAATAAGATGAAAAGAAAAGACCACCTCTCTTAGGAAATACCTGCAAAGAGAAAATTTACATTATGCACTTGGGATCAATAACAAGGAGCCAAGTTCAAATCATTTCACTTACATCACCGGAACCTGCTTTGACTTAAGCCATGGTAAGTGGAAATGTGTTTCATTAGAATCTGATAAAACAGAGCCACAAATTGGAACACAAGAAATGTGATTTCAGTAATCTGCATTTCCAAGGCAGTGTTGTCTGTGATAGTGAGTGAGAGAATGAAGCAGAGACAGTTTCACGAATAACCTCTCTCCTCTCAACCCCTCTCTCTCTTTCTTTTCAGTAGCCTGGCCAGTTTTTTTTTTTTTTTTTTCTTTTTTCTTTTTCCCTGACTGAAATGTTTAAGAATGGGCAGAGAGTGCAATGATTATATCTTGATTCATTTCTTAAGGGTTTAATTCTCTAAGTCTGAATAAGCAGGAAATGTGTGCCCCTTATCTTCTCATCTTCTTTTACTTGTCTCCTTTCTCCATTTGCCTTTTCTCTGCCACCTTTTTTTATTTCAGTCCCACTTCACTACATCCTAAGAGCCTAAGTGGCTGAAGAAGGCCACGTATGGGATACGGTTTCCATTTATTTTTCAATACCTGCTGCAAGTATTATCATTAAGGCAAAATGGTTGAAACAGAATGGCACCTGGATACAACTACCAACACACTCATTCATTCAACAAATTTTTATTTACAGTCCTCTTCTGGACCTTGCATCTGATGCTCCTTTTATCTAGGGTATGGACAGACAAGTTAAAAAATATGGATAAAAAAGAAACAAGTAATAGGAAGAACGAAGGTTAAAATAAATTCAGTAGATTGAAATACTAGTGGTCGATGAGAGGGAGGGGTAAGGGGTATGGTATGTATGAGTTTTTTCTTTTTTATTTCTTTTGCTGGAGAGCGCAAATGTTCTAAAAAATGATCATGATGATGAATACACAATTGTGTGATGATATTGTGAGCCAATGATTGTAAAGCATGTATAGAATATTTAAATGTCAGGAATGTTTGTATGTTTGTTAAGGTTTACAATAAAAATATTAAAAACAAACAAAACAACAACAACAACAAAAAAAAAAACAAAACCATACAAGCAAAAAGATCCTATTCTGTGCCAGGCCCATTTTAGGGACTTGGCACAAAGAGGTGTAGACAAACATGGCAGACGCTTTCCTCCTTTTTGTGAAACTCATTCTAGAAAGTGAAAGACTTCTTAAACAAATAGCCCTTAATACCTGTCACATCATCTTGAAAGAAATGGTTCAAAGAGTACAACGAGGTAGAGAAAATAAGCCACGCTCTGGAACAAAGGGTGTGGGCAAGCTCTGAGCCTGTTTCCCGCCAAGCACTGCAGGGCAGTGGCTCCAGGTTAGATTCCACTCCTTTCCCACTCCTCCCCAACATTGAAGGTTATGTCACTCTTCGGAAACCTGTTTTTTCTTTGCACAGGCAGGTTACAGGATTCGAACCCCGGTCTCCAGCATGGCAGGCAAGAACTAAGCCACCATTGCAACATCCCCTTTAGAAACCTTTTGATCTGCTCTTTGCTTTTCTTTTTAGAGAGAGAAACCCAGGGTAATTATTTACTCTCAATCCAAGGAAAGACTCCTTTTCTCCATGCAATTTCCTGATTGGGTTCTTTAGTGCTGAGAATCTGTCCCTGGCTTGATATATCTCCTTTCGGTGATTGAGGAAACTCTCTGATGACAATGCGGCATATCCGGGGGATAACATCTTAAATCAACATGGGAGATTGTCATTCTGTGCTCTAGATGTGATCACCTTGAGCGATTCTGAAGAGGAGAGGTGATTGGAAGCTTAAGCACAACTTGCCTGTTTGCTGCTTAGTGATTCCTGATGTATCCTCAGACCCCGGTGATCTGCTCGCCCTGCGCGCCTGCTGGCGGTGGAGAGGGCTGGGCGCCGAGCCGTCAGCCGGGCGGCCGAGATAGTCACGCCGTGTGGCCGCAGCCGCAACGGCAACTAACCAAGCCGCAGCAAACACACACAACCTCTTTGGAAGGCGGATGTCAGCGGTCAGGGCTCATGTGCGCTCTACGGGATATCAGAGTAATATTAAGCATCCAGAGCTTGCCTTTCTCTCTGCTCAGTGACACCGTTTTGTCTTGGGCAGACGGGCCATTGCGGAGACAAGTGGTGCTAACGTCAAGCAAAGAAATCATCACAGCCTCGTACAAATGCTTGCTTGGTATGTATTTGTGGTTATTAGAGGCCGCACACATGAAAAGAGAGAGAAGAGACTACAGTGTTCACCAACAAGATGTGAGATACTGATACGATCCAGGCAGGAGGAGATGAACAGAGAGAAATGCCCCATCCCTAAATAGCCACCGCTGCTGCAATCAGAGCAGCGCACTTTTGCAGTGCAGACCACCGGGCTCAGTCCTTTACGGAAACAGGGGGACACACAATTAGCTCACTGCAGATCTCCTTTCACAGTTGCGGTACAAGCTGTAAATATGTTCATGCCTTCACATTCTTTATGATGGTCATTTTTGACTAGATTTCATTTGTATTGGTATACAATGATTTCTTTTATGCACTTAGATTTTTCCGAATTTTTTTACAACTGCAGATTACACTGTAATAAATCATTTCAGACACCGACCTTTTTCCTTTTATATTGAATTATTTCATTAAGTTCATGCTTAAGAGAAGAAATAATAAAAACGATGTAAGAATAAAAACAGTTCTTGACATGTTTTATCATTTTGCTCTAAAAAATTTGTCAATCTATAATGTCACAAGCAGTGAAGGAGTGGACAGTCACGCAGCGTCCTTGCCATCAATGAGTACTGAATATATCAAACATATAACACTGTATTATATTTCCTTCATAATGCATTTTTAAAGTTGGGAGTGAGGACGAACTTTTCTATTGTTTACAATACCTCTTTGAGGAGTCCACCCTATTTTGATTATTACCTTTATTTTCTCAATAGAGTTTAATACTGACCATCTTCTGATGATTAAGATAATTTATTTGGACATGATCAGTTAAGGCGATGTCATATTTTATTTAATCTTGACACAATTTGAAATATAACTGCTGTAAACATTTATAGCTAACTCTAGCAGTTATGTGCTTGTGAGATTGCTGGGATTTAAAATGAGGATTGCACAGAATAAATTTCTTCAAATGACCTTGAGACTGACCCAAAGCAAAGAAATAAGCAGAAGAGATCCAGAAATAACTGGATAAATCATGAGCCAGGCTTTGTAAAAAGCTAATTTATTAGCAACCACGAGACTTGTTGGGCATAATTCATGTAACAACTAGGGTTCATTAATATTTACAATAAAATAGGGTTGAAAATATTATTTGACTTAGACATAACTGTAACCAGTATTAGTCTCAAATAAACGAAATGTTAAATTAGTGACGAGGGATACTCAGACCTAGTCAATTTTGTCTATTAGCTGCAAAGTGGGAATTTTAGTATTCATTATATGTATAACAAATGAATATACATACATGTTTATGAGAATAAACATTTATAAGGCTGATAAATGTACCATGTGTAATATATGTCGAGAATCATGAGGCTCTCATTCTCTTCTATTGGATGGATAAAAGCAAAATTAGTTTTAGATGCAAACCTTTTCCTCGCTGTTTAGGAAAATGATGCCAGTCTCTAAAATGTCACCAAAATTTACAAAGTGATTTGGGCTGAGGAGAAATTTCAAGGTTTTCTTGGCTTTTTACATTAATAGAAGTGAAATGTTTACATTTAAAAATCAAACCAATTCCCAGTCATCCAGGAAATATAGCACGCTTCTGTGTTTCAGCCAGTTCCTAAAATATGTTCCTGTTATAACAGAACATTATAACAGAAATCCCTGTTATAATGGAAATAACATGATTATCATCTTGGAACTAGAAGTCTTAGGTTCTTGTCTTCAGTTCTGTGCTAACTTTCTAGGCAAGTAATGTCTTTGAGTCTTAGCTTCTTCAACCCTCAAATGGGGGAATAGTACTTATATTTTAATTTATCAGAGATTTTAATGACTAGGAAGAAAATATTAGATAAGGCAGGAGAAGAACACATATTTTCAAGTATAAAATGCTGGTCAAATATAAGAATACATTAAAGCTGTACCATCAAGAAATTTCTGTGTTACAAGTCCTTTACATACCAGATAATGAAAAGAATTTTAGTTAATCTCCACTTTAATAATCCCCAATTTGTCAATTCATTCTGCCTGAACATGTCCACCACTCTGAAAACTACTTCAGAAGCTTTACTTAAGAAACCTCAAATAAATTAGATTTTAGACACCAAGACCTTTCACTCCAGTCCAGGAGACAACATGCAAATATAGAAAATGTAAATAATAATATTAGGCTAGATACCATAAAATGCTGAAAATGAATGTTAAGAACAATTGCTTTGACTTAATTTAAAAAGGGAATAAAAGCAACAAATCTACTGCTTTTGTTTTCTACCATTCACCATATGTAGAATATAAACATGTTTCACTGATGAAAAATGTCAAGCCTTTTTAGGATTGTGAAGAAATAAGCTATAGAAAATAAAGCAGTGCATTAGCCACTAAAATTTAACAGGGTGAATAAAACTTTATTGTTCATTTTTTTCCTAATTAAACTTTATAGATTTCTTAGATGTTAATCAGCACACAAAGCGTCTGGAATTTTTAGTTCCTGAAGCAATGGCAAACTGATTCTTAAATTATCCAATAGATCTTAGAAGAGCAAAAGTGGTCTGGAAATTGTTTCTTAATTATAAAGCTTTCTTGGAGAGGGAAAAAGAAACCATGAGCTAAATTGCAATGGCATAAAAATTGGGATTCAGGGCCACGGTGGCTCAGCAGGCAAGAATGTTTGCCTGCCATGCCAGAGGACCCGGGTTCGTTTCCCGGTGCCTGCCCATGTGAAAAAAAAAAAAAAATTGGGATTCAACTTGGAATATTTCTTCTCTAAATTCTTTCTAGCTTTTATTCAGATAGGAGATAGTTGATCTTTCTATAATGATTACCTTGTCATAATCAGAAAATTATCATATGTACTATGAGCAAAGTTTGACGTGGGGATTCTTTCATGATTGGCTCATTCTTGGGGTGAATGTGTGCCTAAAAGAGAAGAGGATATTCAGAGAAAGTAAATGGAGACATTGCATTGTGAATGCTTTTTGGTAAGTGCTTTTATGCATACATATTTCATAGTTTGCAACCTTCTGCCCCACTTTTAGCTAGGTGTTTCTTCCTTCTTCCAATCTTTCCTGGGCTAGCCAAAATTGGAAATTTGAATAAACATCACTTCTTTAGCACGTCTCTCTCTTTCTCTCTCTCTCTCCCTGTAAGGATCAAGATATTACTACAATAACAGCAGAACACATGAGTCTCTATTCTAATTCCAATCATCCCATCATAATTCAATATTTATTTGGTTCATGAAGGGGAAGTTTTCGTGGATCCTGCCAAGAATGTATCTAAATGAAAGCCATTAGCCACAATTGTGGTGCACAAGACAGAAAATCAGAAACTTATACTTATTCAGCATAGTTGATTCTTTCTTTTCATCACACGGTTGTAAAGAACCATTGATTCTACCCCAAGTATAACCCTAGCACACAACTCTTCCATTGTGTCCCACATTGTTGCTTTAGTTTAGTCTGTCCATATTACTACTTTTTTAATAATAGCTAACATTTACTGTGAGGTCTTTGTGCCACATGCTTTTCTTCCACAACAACCCTAGATGGGGAGATACAAAATGGTAAAGCAAAGTCAGTAAGGAATTCAAGTCTATTACAAATGTTTGCCAAGTGCATTCTTAGCATTCTTGTGAGTCATGGAGCTGAAGGAGTCCCAAACTCATGTTCTGCTCTGAAGAAGCTGGAGATATTCCTGATTGTCCTTAGAGAAGGGGGCCTTAGAGAAAAGCTCCGTTTACCAGTAGATGAAGTTCTGCTTTGTAACCTCACAGTTCACACAGGCAGGGAGTGCCTGTAAGTGACTGTCAGTGACTGTTCTTCCTCAATCTGCTCAGACAAGTGTTCCAATTGTCTGGTTCAAAAAATCCAGAGCAAAGTTTATCTAAGTAATAGTTAAATTATAAGCAAATAAATATGTCAGAATTAATTGAACTGTGCATCATCATCTCTTCTGTCCTACATAAAATTAATTCATTTCTTTATTGTAGGTTTTAAAGCATATGAAAAGGAATGTATATAATGTCAAGAGAACCAGTCCATTTCCAAGCATCCATGTATCTGTTTTCCAGGTGTCGGCATCTGGGTCAGCTCTGCTCTCTCCAAAATGCTTCCCCTTTTAAAGGACTCCAGTAAGCCAATTAAGACCCCCCTGGAATGGGTGGAGTCACAGCTCCAATCTAATCAAAAGGTCACACCCACAATCGGGCATGTCACATCTCTGTGGAGATAATCTAATCAGAAGTTTGTGTCCTATGGTGTTGAATTAGGATGAAAAGAAATGGCTGTCCCCACAAGATTGAATCAAGATTAAAACATGGATTTTCTGGTGTACATAATACTTTCGAACTGGCACACCAGTATATTGTTAATTTCATCTACATTGTCTTTTATTTCCATGCCTGTTATTTTGCTATGTATCCTTTTAAATTCTTCTTGATGCTATTCTAGTGTCTATTTAATATCCTTTATCTTTTTTGCACATACTTTCTCTCATTTCTTTGAATTGATTCAGGAGGTTTGTCTACAAATCTTTGATTAGTTGTTCCACATTCTGTGTCTCTTCCAGCTATTTGATTTATCCCTTTCACTGGACCATTTGTTCTTGAGTTTTAGTATGCCATGTGACTTTTGCTTGTATCTGGTCTCTGATTATCTAGATGGGTCTATTCTGAATGTCGGTTTCTCTCTCTTCTCTAGAATTTTGTTTGTAGCCTGGGTTTGTATTAGGGCACTGCTTTTACCCGTTGGGTTGTATTTCTCAGCCAAAACCGGTCCGTGTACCCATGCAGGGGTGTAAACCAGTTTCAGTGTGCTTGGGATAGGGTCTGGGGAGACTCTGAAAAAACCCTGCAGTTTTCACCTGTACTTTCTGTGCAGTGACTTAGTTTTCCTCAGAGGCTGTTTCCCTCTGGACCCAGGCAGTGTCTGACTGGGTGGGGCTGAAACTGTGGGCTTCCTCTGCCCTCACTTCACTGTTCAAAGTCTGGCTCCACGTGGCGCTGTGTCCCCCACTTCACTTCCCCCGTCTGCCTCAATCTGCAGCATCTCCCAGCCCAGGATCAGGATGTCCCCTGCTGTTTCCTTCAAGAGTGGGGGATGGACACCAGACGAGATCACTGGAAATCCAGTCTATGTCCACTTTTCTCAGACTCTGTCCCTCACCGACCTGGGCCTTGACGTGTCCTCTCCTGTCCCCTGGGTCCCCAGACAGTTGATTCTAACAGCTTCTACCTGGATACTTGCTACTTTGGGGGAAAAATTCTGTTATTCCCTTCCTAACCTTCAATTTTGGAAACTTCTCCTGTCACCCTTTCATATTCTCTCCTCCCCAGCAGCTGAAGGCCTGCTGTGGGTCCCTGTGGGTTGGTTCTCTGTGTCCCAGTGTAGATGTGGATGGGTCTCACTGCTCTGAGAGATTATATAGTCTGTGCCCCGGTGGGAGGTGGGAGGGACCCAGCTGCTGCCTCTGGGAATGGGCTGCATGGGACCGAGTGAGCGGGAGGGGAAAGGCCTGGCAGGTCTGGAACAGAAGTTTCTTACCTGATATTTTTCTCTTTTTTTGATTTCGCATTTTTTTGTGGGATCCTCCCCGAGCCTATGCTGTATTCCAGAGTTTGGAACCAGTGAGAGTTGTCCCTTTTGTTAAATATCTGGGTAGAGTCTTTCGGTAGTTGTTAACATCGCCATGTTGATGATGTCACTCCTCTCATTATTTCTGATTGATTTCTGTAATAGCCTCCTAAGAAATGGCCCTATCTACCCCCATACTCCCACTCTGTGTATCATCTTTTCTAATTCTCCTTTGTGATTTTTCTAAAATGGGCATCTGATTATGTCTTACTCATGCTTAATCAAAATTTGTTTCCAGCAATATGGCATTATAATTCTTGAAAAATACATCTGGTTGAAAACAAAAACAAAGTAAAATGAAGGACAAAGTGCTTACAAATATTTTCAATATATAGATAAGGGGTAAGAATGCAATAAAAAAATCCTCGAAGATCAAAACCAATGAAAAAGCCTGAATCTAGATATGTAAGAGGCACAGAAGCTGGCGGGTGTTGTGGAGTCATTGTCCAGTCTCTGGTGACTGTTAGCTTCAGAGTTTCAGATTAAGGCATAGCCTAGACAGCAGGAGACCCAGTCTAGGGCCTGAGCAAGGTGACACATCAGATCCACCTCCTAAAGGGATGCTGATAGTGAAAGAGCAGACTAAGAAAATAAAACAAAATAAATCAGCACCCAAATTAAAAAAAAAAAAAAACACACAAATCACACAAACAAGATAAGAAAACTTGTATTACAAAGCCATATGGTAAATGCTTGCCTTGGCCTTGGCTCTGGTTGAAAGAAAATGAAGTGTCTTCCCTGTGAATATGTAATCATAAGCCAACTCTAACGGGTTTGGGATGTTTTTCACATAATGTTTGTAGTCCATAATACCCCAAATTTAATTTCCATTGGACTCAGGTCAATAGTGGTCTGCGGCATGGCAGAACCAGAGGCCAATCCTCTTCAGAAGAAAACACAGAACGCAGTTCTCAAGGAAGTACCATAGATAAAGGGTTAGGTCATCTAAATTTGTAACTCAAAAATTGCTAAAAGCAGGAGAGAACAAACTACAGTAACTAAGACCCAGAGGAAGCAATAAATAGTTGACATCAGACATACAAAAAGACTTTAGAGGTACAAGCGACCCGAGAGGGTCTTCTACACTATATATGGAGGTCCTGGCTGGAAAAGCTGAAGAATGGGGAGGCAGAGAACTGGGTGAGTGGCCTCGGTAGGGACTCCACAGGGACAAGAGGCTGCACCCAGGAAAGTGCTGCCCCCACAGGTAGCTTGGAATATCAGCCCCCTCAGCTCCCCAGCCTGGAGACCCCTTGAGGAACCCAGAAGCCAGTAAGCTTGGTTTCTCTACTCACGAAGACCATCCAGTGAGTGCACAAAGGTTACCACTCTCCTTTCCATTTAGAGACCTGGAGCCCTAGGAATGCATGGTGGGGATGAGGAAGCAAGCTACCCCACACCTCATGATCTGCACTGCCTCATACCACCCCCACACTCTATGCATCGTGGCTACATGCCCACACACACTGCCACCGTATGCCCCACACTCCACAACCCTCAGCATGCACATCTCATACACTTCCCATGCCCCTGTGCCACATCATGCCCCCATGCCCTGCTCCTCTGTGTCACACCATGCCCCCATGTCCCACTCCCCAACATCCCGCTCTCCTGTGCCCATGTCCCCATGCACCACTGCCCTGTACCTGCACCCTCATGCCCTACATTCCACCCCCATACTCTGACACCAGTCCCACATTCTACCTCTGTGCTATGCCCCGCCACCCACAGGCCCCTGCTCCCATGCCACACCTCAAATTGTGTTCCACCCCTGTGCCACCATGGTGTCTGTAGCCCCACACCAACCCCATGCTGTACCCCACCCTGTACTCCCCACCATACCAGGAACCATGCCTGTGCCCCTGCACCCCCTGTGCACTGTGTTCCTTGCCAAAAATCACACCACACCATGAGCCATATACTGTACCACAATTTGCGCCACACCTTGGGCTCCCTGCGCCCTGGCCTGAATCTCCACACAATGTTCCACATGCTGTGCCATGCCTAGTTGGCAGACATTTCCAGGTTGGCTGTGGACAGGATTAGCTGACATATCTGGTCCCACTAACCCAAGGGCATCCCAAGTGGGAGCAGGGGGACACCAGTCCTATCTGGCCCACAAGCAGAATCTCTGCTGAAATGCACACTTCCCACCCCTCAGTTTTGGTGTTGGCAGTCTTCAACATACTCTAGGACACGCAGACCTGGCTGGAATTGCACCCAGTCTCCATCCAGTTCAACTACTGCCATAGTTGGGGAGAAGTGGGCCTGAGGAGAAGAGGTGGTCCAAGAGTGCTATCTGCTGGGAACGAACAGAAGGTCAATCAGGCAAACTGCCTCTCTAGCTTTGAACAGATCCTCAAGTAGAGTTGCATTCCCTGAGTGGGGACCAGGCTTTGGTTTGGCATGGAATTACTGACAAATCAAATGCAAAAGGAGAACTTCAAAGCAAATCTAAGCAAATAAAAAAATCTTAGATAACTTGGGGAAATCAACTTTCAAAATAAACCTATCAAGGGCAGGCAACAGTGGCTCAGTGGCAGAATTCTCACCTGCCATGCCAGAGATCTGGGTTTGATTCCCGGTGCCTGCCCATGTTAAAAAAAAAACAAAAAAACCTTATCAAGATAATCAAATGCCTCAAAACCAACAGAAAATCACAAAGCATATGAAGATGCAGGCAGATATGCCCCAGCCAAATGATGAAATTAAAACACCAGAGGAGACACAGATTTTGGGACAACTAATCAAAGATGTTCATACAACTCTTTTAAATAAATTCAGTGAGTTAAGTAATACTATAAAGGATATCAACAAGATACCAGAAAACCATGAAGAAGAACTTGAAAGAATAGGTAGAAAAATAGCAGCTATTACAGAGACTAAAGATACTGTAGACCAAATTAAAAATATACCAGAGACATACAAAAGCAGTTTTGAAGAGGCAGAAGAATAAGTGAACAAGAGGGTAGAAGAGTTGAATTAGAAAGCACAAAAGAACAAATGGTAAAAAAAAAAAAGAGAAAAATTTGAATTGGCTCTCAGGGAAATGATGGACAACACAGAAGACACCAATATAAGAATCTTCAGTGTCCCAGAAGGAAAAGCGAAGAGTAAAGGGCTATGAAGAGTAGTTGAGGAGATAAGGGGGAAAACTTCTCAACTCTTATAAAAGACATAAATATGCAAGTCAGAGAAGTTCAACAAACCCCAAATAGAATAAATCCAAATAAGCTGACTCCAGGAACACATATTAATCAGATTGTCACATGTTGAAGAAAAGCAGAAAATCCTGAAAGCTGCAAGAGAAAAGGGACTCACCACATACCAGGGAAAACCACCTAAGACTGAGTTCATATACTCAACAGGCACCATAAAGGTGAGAAGGCAGTGGTATGATATATTTAAGGTCCTGAATTCTTTATTCAGCCAAGTTGTCCTTCAAAAGTGAAGGAGAGATTGAAATTTTCACAGACTAAAGCTGAGAGAATTTGTAAAGAAGAAACTGGCCCTATAAGAAGTAATAAAGGGAGTTCTGTTGGCTGAAATAAAAAAGACAGGAAAGGGAAGTTTGAAGGAGGGCACAGAATTGAAGAGTACAAGTAAGAGTAGCTTGAAGGATAAAAAGAAAAAAGAATATGTAGATCTGACAAACAAAATCCAAAGGATAAAATCGTAGATTTAAGAAATGCTTTTACAGTAATAACTTTGGATGTCTACAGACTAAACTCACTGACTAAAAGATACAGATGGGCAGGCTGGATTAAGAAATATGATTAATCTATATGCTGCTTAAAAGAGACTCATCTTAAAACCAAGTATACAAATAGATTGAAAGTGAAAGGATTGCAAAAGATGTTCCATTCAAGCTGTAACCAAAAGAAAGCAAGAGTAGCTATACTAATATCAGACAAAATAGACGTTACATGGAAAAAAGTCATGAGACAAAGAAGGACACTACATATTAATAAAAGGGGTATCAGCCTTGAGGGACTTCCGGAGAAGATGGCGGCTTAGTAAGACGCACGGGTCTTAGTTTCTCCTCCAGAACAACTACTAAAGAACTAGAAACAGTACAGAACAGCTCCCGGAGCCACAACAGAGACCAGAAACACAGTGTACCCCATTCTGGAATGGCTGAACCGGCTAAGAGAATCTGCTGCGGTGAGGTCCCCGAGAGGCGCGTGCTTCCCTGGGCTGTGTGGCTGGCAGCCGGAGCCCCTCCCTCCCTCCTTCCCGGGCCAGCTGGGAGCTTTGGATCGGCACTCCCCCAAGCCGCGATGGCCGGCGCCCCCCCCACGCGCGGCTTCCCGGGCCGGCTGGGAGGTTTGGATCAGTGGTCCTCCAAGCCGCGCTGGCTGGTGACCCTCCTCCACAGCGAGAGTCTTCCAAAGTTAAAGGAGCCACAGCATCTTTTACTGGTGGGACCCACAGACAGATGAGCACCACATACTGGGCAGGATAAGAAAAACAGAGCCCAGAGACTTCACAGGAAAGTCTTTCAACCTGCTGGGACCCACACCCAGGGAAATCTGATTAAATGCCCAGATGCCAGCAAAAAATAATGGATCACACCAAGAAAATTGAAGATATGGCCCAGTCAAAGGAACAAACCAATAGCTCAAATGAGATACAGGAGCTGAGACAACTAATGCTGAATATACGAACAGAAATGGAAAAACTCCTCAAAAACCAAATCAATAAATTGAGGGAGGACATGAAGAAGGCATGGGATGAACAAAAAGAAGAAATGGAAAGTCTGAAAAAACAAATCACAGAACTTATGGGATTGAAGGACACAGTAGAAAAGATGGAAAAAACAATGGGTACTTACAATGGTAGATTTAAAGAGACAGAGGCTAGAATTAGTGAACTGGAGGATGGAACATCTGAAATCTAAAAAGAAACTGAAACTATAGGGAAAAGAATGGAAAAATTTGAGCAGGGGATCAGGGAATTGAATGATAATATGAAGTGCACAAATATACGTGTTGTGGGTGTCCCAGAAGGAGAAGAGAAGGGAAAAGGAGGAGAAAAACTAATGGAAGAAATTATCACTGAAAATTTCCCAACTCTTATGAAAGACCTAAATTTACAGATCCAAGAAGTGCAGCTCACCCCAAAGAGAATAGACCCAAATAGGCATTCTCCAAGACACTTACTAGTTAGAATGTCAGAGGTCAAAGAGAAAGAGAGGATCTTGAAAGCAGCAAGAGAAAAACAATCTGTCACATACAAGGGAAACCCAATAAGACTATGTGTAGATTTCTCAGCAGAAACCATGGAAGCTAGAAGACAGTGGGATGATATATTTAAATTACTAAAAGAGAAAAACTGCCAACAAAGACTTCTATATCCAGCAAAATTGTCCTTCAAAAATGAAGGAGAAATTAAAACATTTATAGACAAAAAGTCACTGAGAGAATTTGTGACCAAGAGACCAGCTCTGCAAGAAATACTAAAGGAAGCACTAGAGTCAGATACAAAAAGACAGAAGAGAGAGGTATGGAGAAGAGTGTAGAAAGAAGGAAAGTCAGATATGATATATATAATACAAAAGCCAAAATGGTAGAGGAAAATATTGTCCAAACAGTAATAACAGTAAATGTTAATGAACTGAATTCCCCAATCAAAAGACATAGACTGGCAGAATGGATTAAAAAACAGGATCCTTCTATATGCTGTCTACAGGAAACACATCTTAGACCCAAAGGTAAACATAGGTTGAAAGTGAAAGGTTGGGAAAAGATATTTCATGCAAATAACAACCAGAAAAGAGCAGGAGTAGCTATACTAATATCCAACAAATTAGACTTCAGATGTAAAACAGTTAAAAGAGACAAAGAAAGATACTATCTACTAATAAATGGAACAATTAAACAAGAAGACATAACAATCATAAATATTTATGCACTGAAACAGAATGCCCCAAAATACGTGAGGAATACACTGCAATCACTGAAAAGGGAAATAGACACATCTACCATAATAGTTGGAGACTTCAATTTGCCACTCTCATCAATGGACAGAACAGCTAGACAGAGGATCAATAAAGAAATAGAGGATTTGAATATTACTATAAATGAGCTAGACTTAATAGACATTTATAGGACATTACACCCCACAACAGCAGGATACACCTTTTTCTCAAGTGCTCATGGATCATTCTCAAAGATAGACCATATGCTGGGTCACAAAGCAAGTCTTAACAAATTTAAAAAGATTGAAATCATACACAACACTTTCTCGGATCATAAAGGAATGAAGTTGGAAATCAATAATAGGCAGGGTGCCAGAAAATTCACAAATACGTGGAGGCTCAACAACACACCCTTAAACAATGAGTGGGTCAAGGAAGAAATTGCAAAAGAAATCAGTAAATATCTCGAGGTGAATGAAAACAAATTCACCACTTATCAAAACCTATGGGACGCAGCAAAGGCAGTGCTAAGAGGGAAATTTATTGCCCTAAATGCATTTATCAGAAAAGAAGAAAAGGCAAAAATGCAGGAATTAACTGCCCACTTGGAAGAACTGGAGAAAGAACAGCAAACTAATCCCAAAGCAAGCAAAAGGAAAGAAATAACAAAGATTAGAGCAGAAAGAAATGAAATTGAGAACATGAAAACAATAGAGAAAATCAATAAGACCAGAAGTTGGTTCTATGAGAAAATCAATAAGATTGAGGGGCCCTTAGCAAGATTGACAAAAAGAAGAAGAGAGAGGATGCAAAGAAGATCAGAAATGGAAGAGGAGACATAACTACTGACTTCACAGAAATAAAGGAGGTAATAACCGGATACTATGAACAAATTTACGCTAATAAATACAACAATTTAGATGAAATGGACCGGTTCCTGGAAAGACATGAACAACCAACTTTGACTCAAGAAGAAATAGATGACCTCAGCAAACCAATCACAAGTAAAGAAATTGAATCAGTCATTCAAAAGCTTCCCAAAAAGAAAAGTCCAGGACCAGATGGCTTCACATGTGAATTCTACCAAACATTCCAGAAAGAATTAGTACCAACTCTCCTCAAACTCTTCAAAAAAATCAAAGTGGAGGGAGAGCTACCTAATTCATTCTATGAAGCCAACATCACCCTCATAGCAAAACCAGGCAAAGATATTACAAAAAAAGAAAACTACAGACCAATCTCTCTAATGAATATAGATGCAAAAATCCTCAACAAAATTCTAGCAAATCGAATCCAGCAACACATTAAAAGAATTATACATCATGACCAAGTAGGATTCATCCCAGGTATGCAAGGATGGTTCAACATAAGAAAATCAATTAATGTAATACAACATATCAACAAATCAAAGCAGAAAAATCATATGATCATCTCAATTGATGCAGAGAAGACATTTGACAAGATTCAACATCCTTTCCTGTTGAAAACACTTCAAAGGATAGGAATACAAGGGAACTTCCTTAAAATGATAGAGGGAATATATGAAAAACCCACAGCTAATATCATCCTCAATGGGGAAAAATTGAAAACTTTCCCCCTAAGATCAGGAACAAGACAAGGATGTCCATTATCACCACTATTATTCAACATCGTGTTGGAGGTTCTAGCCAGAGCAATTAGACAAGAAAAAGAAATACAAGGCATCAAAATTGGAAAGGAAGAAGTAAAACTATCACTGTTTGCAGACAATATGATACTATACGTCGAAAACCCGGAAAAATCCACAACAAAACTACTAGAGCTAATAAATGAGTACAGTAAAGTAGCAGGTTACAAGATCAACATTCAAAAATCTGTAGCATTTCTATACACTAGCAATGAACAAGCTGAGGGGGAAATCAAGAAATGAATTCCATTTACAATTGCAACTAAAAGAATAAAATATCTTGGAATAAATTTAACTAAAGAGACAAAAAACCTATACAAAGAAAACTACAAAAAACTGTTAAAAGAAGTCACAGAAGACCTAAATAGATGGAAGGGCATACCGTGTTCATGGATTGGAAGACTAAATATAGTTAAGATGTCAATCCTACCTAAATTGATTTACAGATTCAATGCAATACCAATCAACATCCCAACAACTTATTTTTCAGAAATAGAAAAACTAATAAGCAAATTTATCTGGAAGGGCAGGGTGCCCCGAATTGCTAAAAGTGTCTTGAGGAAAAGAAACGAAGCTGGAGGTCTCACGCTGCCGGACTTTAAGGCATATTATGAAGCCACAGTGGTCAAAACAGCATGGTATTGGCATAAGGATAGATATATCGACCAATGGAATCGAATAGAGTGCTCAGATATAGACCCTCTCATCTGTGGACATTTGATCTTTGATAAGGCAGTCAAGCCAACTCACCTGGGACAGAACAGTCTCTTCAATAAATGGTGCTTAGAGAACTGGATATCCATATGAAAAGAATGAAAGAAGACCCATATCTCACACCCTATACAAAAGTTAACTCAAAATGGATCAAAGATCTAAACATTAGGTCTAAGACCATAAAACTGCTAGAGGAAAATGTAGGGAGATATCTTATGAAACTTACAATTGGACGTGGTTTTATGGACCTTAAAGCTAAAGCAAGAGCACTGAAGAAAGAAATAAATAAATGGGAGCTCCTCAAAATTAAACACTTTTGTGCATCAAAGAACTTCATCAAGAAAGTAAAAAGATAGCCTATACAATGGGAGACAATATTTGGAAACGACATATCAGATAAAGGTCTAGTATCCAGAATTTATAAAGAGATTGTTCAACTCAACAACAAAAAGACAGTCAACCCAATTACAAAATGCGAAAAAGACTTGAACAGACGCCTCTCAGAAGAGGAAATACAAATGGCCAAAAGGCACATGAAGAGATGCTCAATGTCCCTGGCCATTAGAGAAATGCAAATCAAAACCACAATGAGATATCATCTCACACCCACCAGAATGGCCATTATCAACAAAACAACAAATGACAAGTGCTGGAGAGGATGCGGAGAAAGAGGCACACTTATCCACTGTTGGTGGGAATGTCAAATGGTGCAACCACTGTGGAAGGCAGTTTGGTGGTTCCTCCAAAAACTGAATATAGAATTGCCATACGACTCAGCAATACCATTGCTAGGTATCTACTCAAAGGACTTAAGGGCAAAGACACAGACGGACATTTGCACACCAATGTTTATAGCAGCATTATTTACAATTGCAAAGAGATGGAAACAGCCAAAATGTCCATCAATAGACGAGTGGCTAAACAAACTGTGGTATATACATATGATGGAATATTATGTCGCTTTAAGACAGAATAAACTTATGAAGCATGTAATAACATAGATGGACCTAGAGAACATTATGCTGAGTGAGACTAGCCAAAAACTAAAGGACAAATACTGTATGGTCCCACTGATGTGAACCGACATTAGAGAATAAACTTGGAATATGTCACTGATAACAGAGACCATCAGGAGTTAGAAACAGGGTAAGACAATGGGTAATTGGAGCTGAAGGGTTACAGACTGTGCAACAGGACTGGATACAAAAACTCAAAAATGGACAGCACAATACTATCTAATTGTAATGTAATTATGTTAAAACACTGAATGAAGCTGCATCTGAGCTATAGTTTTTTTTGTTTGTTCGTTTGTCTGGGTTTTTTTTTATATATATTTTTTATTTTTTATTTTTATTTTTTTCTCTATATTATCATTCTATTTCTTTTTCTGTTGTTTTGCTAGTTTTTTTCCTAAATCGATGCAAATGTACTAAGAAATGATGATCATGCATCTATGTGATGATATTAAGGATTACTGATTGCATATGTAGAATGGAATGATTTCTAATGTTGTGTTAGTTAATTTTTTTTTAATTAATAAAATAAATTAAAAAAATAATAAAAAAATAAAAGGGGCAATTCACCGAAAAGAAATGACTATCATAAATGTTTATGTTCCATATCAAGGAGCTCTGAAATATATGAAGCAAATATTAGCAAAACTGAAGGGAGCGATAGATGTTTAAACAATAACGGTGGGAGTCTTCAACACAGCACTCTCCTCTATAGATAGAACAACCAGACAGAAGATCAACAAGGAAACAGAAAATTTAAACAATTTGATAAGTAAATTAGACCTAACAAATATATATAGATTGTTACACCCCAAAACACCAGGATGTACATTCTTGTCTAGTGCCCATAGAATGTTCTCCAGGATAGATCATGTGGTCTTTATATGTTGAAAAAGACTGCAAATATTCAAAATACTTTCTCTGCTCACAATGGAATGAAACCAGAAATCAACAACCACCAAAGAACCAGAACTTTTACAAGTATATGGAGATTAAATAATCCACTCTTAAATAACCAATGGATCAAGGAAGAAATTGCTAGAGAAATCAGTAACTATCTGGGGATGAATGAAATTGGGAATATGACATATCAGAACTTATACAACAAAGGCAGTGCTGGGAGGAAAACTTATTGCCCTAAATGCCTATATCAAAAAAGAAGAGCAAACACTGAGGACTTACTTGCTCACTTGGAGGAACCAGAGAAAGAAGAGCCAACTAACCCCAAAGCAAATAGAAGAAGAGAAATAACAAAGATTAAAGCGAAATTAAAAGAATTGGAGAACAAAAGAACAATAGAACAATCAATAAATTCAAAAGTTTTCTTTGAGAAAATTAGTAAAATCAGTGGACACCTAGCTACTGACAAAGAAAAAAATAGAGGATGCAAATAAACAAAATCAGAAATGAGAGGGGGTCATTACTCTGAACCCTGAAGAAATTTAAAAAAAAATCATAAGATGATACTATGAACAACTATACACCAACAAATTAGACGTTTTAGATAAAATGGACAAATTCCTAGAAACACACAAACAAGCTACACTGACATGAGAAGAAATAGAAGATCTCAGCAAACCTATCACAGTGAAAAGATTCAATCAGTCATCAAAAGTCTTCTACAAAGAAAAACCCAGGACTAGATGGCTGCACAGGGGAACTTTTATCAAACATTCCAAAAAGAACTGACACGAATCCTGCTCAAACACTTCCATAAAATTGAGGAAAAAGGAACACTACCTAACTCATTTTATGAAGCTAACTTCACTATAATATAAAAACCAGGTAAAGATGCTACAAGAAAAGAAAACTACAGGCCAATCTCACTAGTGAACATAGATGCAAAAATTCTCAACAAAAATATTAACAAATAGAATCCAACAGCACATTGAGAGAATTAAACACCACGACCAAGTGGGGTTTATACCAGGAATGCAAGCGTTGTTCAATACAAGAAAATCAATCAATGTAATACAGCACATTAACAAATAGAAAGACAAAAATCACAGGATCTTCTTGATTGATGCTGAGAAAGCATTCAACAAAATTCAACACCCTTCCTGATAAAAGCAATTCCAAAAGTAGGAATCAAAGGTAACTTCTTCAATATGATAAAGGGCATATATGAAAAACCCATAGCCAGCATCGTACTCAATGGTGAGAGACTGAAACCTTTTCCCCTAAGATTGGGAATGAGACAAGGATGCTGTGTTAGTTAGATTCAGTTGTCAACTTGGCCAGGTGAGCATACCTAGTCTTGTTGCTGTGGACATAAGCCAATGGTACGTGAACCTCATCTGTTGCTAATTACATCTGCAGTCGGCTAGAAGGCGTGTCTTCTGCAATGAGTGACGTTTGACTTAATTGGCTGGTGCTTAAATGAGAGATCCCAGCGTAGCACTGCTAAGCAGCTCGGCATGTGCAGCTCAGCCCAGGCCTTTGGAGATGCAGAAAGAAGTCACCCTGGGGAAAGTTGTTGGAACCCAGGGACCTGGAGAGAAGACCAGCAGAGACATCCTGTGCCTTCCACGTAAGAAAGAACCTCAGTGGAAAGTTAGCTGCCTTTCCTCTGAAGAACCAACAAAATAAATCCCCTTTTATTAAAAGCCAATCCATCTCTGGTGTGTTGCATTCCAGCAGCTAGCAAACTAGAACAGATGCCCTCTGTCATTACTACTATTTACCATTGTACTAGAAGGACTAGTTAGAGCAATCAGGCAGGAAAAATAAATAAAAGACATCCAAATTGGAAAGGAAGAAGTAAACTTTCATGATTTGCAGATGACATGATACTATACTTGGAAAATCCTGAGAAACCTATAACAAAACTTCTTGAGCTAATAAATAAATTAAGCAAAGTGGCAGGATATATGATTAATGTGCAAAAATCAGTAGTGTTTCTATACACAAGCAATGACCTAAGTGAGAAGATATTTAAGGAAAAAATTCCATTCAAAATAGCAACTAAAAGAATCAAGTATCTGGGAATAAACTTGACCAGGGATATAAATGGCTTGTACACAGAAAACTGCATAACATTGCGAAAAGAAATCAGAGAAGATCTAAATATGTGGAAAGACATTCCCTGTTCATGGATAGGAAGGTTAAATATTGTTAAGTGTCAGTTTTACCCAAACTAATATAAAGATTCAACGTACCAGTCAAAATTCCAACAGCCTACTTTTAAGACTTGGAAAATCTAGTTATCAAATTCCTGTGGAAGGAAAGGAGAACCTGAATAGATAAAAATATTCTAAAAAAGAAAAATGAGGTGGTGGGATTAATAGTTCCTGATTTTAAAGAAAATCATTTGTAAATTATTACAAAGCCATAGTGGTCAAAACAGCATGGTACTGGCACAAAGATAGAAGGATTGACCAATGGAGTCGAATCGAGAATGCAGAGATAGACCACCCAAAGTATGGTAAATTGATCTTTGACAAGGCCTCCAAATCCATTGAACTAGAATAGAATAGTCTTTTCAAAAAAATGGACATGGGACAGCCAGATATCAATAGCTGATATTGAGATCAGAAGAATAAAAGAGGCCTCTTATCTTACAACCTATACAAAAATGAACTCAAAGTGGATCAAAGACCTAAATTTAAAGCCAGTACCATAAAAGAAGAAAATATGGGAAAACATCTTCAAGACCTAGTAACAGGACGTAGTTTCCTAAACTTTACACCCAAAGCACAAGCAACAACAACAACAAAAATAAATAAATGGGAACTCCTCAAAATCAAATGCATCTGTGCCTCAAAAGCTTTTGTTAAAAAAGTGAAGAGGCAGCCAGCTCAATGGGAAAAAATATTTGGAAATCACATATCCGATAAAGGTTTGATATCCTGTATACATAAAGAAAACCTATAACTCAACAACAAAAGAGCAAACAACCCAATTATAAAATGGGCTAAAGATATGAATAGACATTTTTTCCAAAGAGAAAATACAGATTGCTAAAAAGCACCTGAAGAGATGTTCATTTTCATTAGCTGTAAGGGAAATGCAATCAAGTATACAATGAGGTATGGGATCCCACCTATAAGAATGGCTGCTATTAAACAAACAGGAAACTACAAATTTTGGAGAGGATGTGGAGAAATTGGAGCACTTATGCACTGTTGGTGGGAATGTGTAATGGTACAACCTCTATGGAAGGCAGTTTCGTGGTTCCTTAGAAAACTCAATATCAAGTGGCCCTATGACCTGACAATACCACTACTTGGTATATAACCAGAATTGCTGAAAGCAGTGACACAAGCAGACATTTGCACACTGACGCTCACAGCAGCATTACTCACAATTGCCAAAAGATGGAAGTAATCCAGGTGCCCATAACAGATTAGTGGGTAAACAAAATGTTATATACATACAGTAAGACAAAATTAGGTCCTGAAGCATATAACAACATGGATGAACCTTGATGACAGAATGCTAAGTGAATTAAGGCAAAAGGACAGATACTGCATGATTTCACTTTTCTGACCTTGGTAAAGGCAAACTCAGTAGTTTATAATAAAGAATATAGGGGACCTAGAGATACATGGAAGCTAGAGATGGGTGAATGGTTAGCTACTGAAATTGAGCTTAAATGTAAGGGACTGGACAAAAGTAAAAGAAGTTCATCAATGGATCTGTAAGTAATATTGCCATATTGAAAGTGGTATGATTGAAAGAGGTTGCATTGATCCATGTATCCCACTGATTAGCCCTACAAATATAAAGAAGTTCTTGCATGAACTACTTCAAAGGTATGAACCTTATACAAAGAGTAAATAATATCAGGTATGGGGAAAAACTGCTATTGCATGTTATGGTCTACATTTAACAGGAAGACATCAACACTACCACAGCAATACCAGGGGTTAATATTTTGGGAGGAAGGACAAAGGTTAAGGGGAGGTTTGGACTTTATATTTGGTGAGGGTGTGTTTATCAGTTATTTTTCTTTGGAGCAATAAAAGTTGTCTAAAAATGAGAGTGTTGATGATTGTACAACTAAGTGACAATAATGTGAGGCATGGATTGTTGACTTTGGACATTATCCATGATGCCCAATGGATGGAGGTGGCCGAAGGATACATTGACTGAGCAGCAGAATGGTGAACTGTAGTGTATACATATGATGGAATATTGTGCACCTACAGAAAGGAACAAAATTGTGAGTCATCCAATGAGGTGAATGAACCTTGGGTACATTATGTGGTAAAAAAAATAAGCTAGGAACAAGGGAACAAATATTGTATGGTCTTTTTAAAAAAATGCCTATAAGAAACTTGGGGCCTAGATTGTAAGCTCTTAGCAGTTACATTTAGTCTAGAGCTGTTAATGTTATTTCTAGATTTTGAGATGCGGCACTATATAGGTACAACCTGATCTCTCCCTGGAAGTTTGGATACGTGTGTAACACCTAAGACTGAGAGTTCTGCAGCTCTGAAAGTCAGCATTGCTACATACAACAACTGTTGAGGAAACCAAAAAAAAAAGGGATCAGGCATCAATTAGAGATAAGAATGAAGCCAACTGGGTCGTAGCTAAGGTGAATCAGATTACAGGGGTAAGGATGACATTGTCTACTATTTTAGAACTTCACCTACTGTATGAGACCAAAGGAAGAGAGGTTTATTTTGTACAAAACCTACATTTTCTGCAACATATAATATAACTCAACCTGTCTGGCCAGCTCATTTAAACCACCCAAACACGTGGAGCCCAGAATGGGAATGAGGGCTTGTAATTCTGTATAGCTTAAGATAATAACTGGATACATCCCAGAGTATGTGGGGTAGTTAATTAAAAAGTATTGGCAAAGATCCCTGAGAGACAGGAGAAAAATTATGAAGCTTTAAGCTTTACTATCAGGGAAGCCCCTGATACTGTCTCAAATATTAGGGACTCCCATGCCAGTAAGCCAATCCCTTGATCTTGAAGCTTGATTTTGTGAAACTTTTTTCTGTAGTGGAGAACCTAATCCTACCTGTAGTTACACCTAAAAGTTACTTCCAGAAAACCTCTTTTGTTGCTCAGATGTGTCCTCTCTCTCTCTCTAAGTGTAACTCTGTAAGGAAAATCATTCCCCTCCCTCCATAGCTGGGATATGACATCTAGGGGTGAAAGTCTCCCTGACAAAATGGGATATGAATCCCAGGGATGATCCTGACCCTGGCACCATAGATTGATAATGTCTTCCTGACCAAAAAAAAGGCAAAGAAATGCAACAAAATGAGGTATCAGTGGCTATGAGAGTTCAAATAGAGTTGAGAGGCTATTTCGGAAGCTACTCTTATGTAAGCTTTAACTAGATATTGCTAATTACCATGCATTGCCAAAACCCAACCAAAATCATTCCTGTTAACCCTAAAGAACACCTATGGCTCCATCTAAGAGTCTACAAAAGTTTTCCGCACTAGGATTACTTTCCAGAAAGCTACAACCTCCAAATGGGTTCCTAGGCTAGATAAGTCCTTAAAACCAGAGGGACCAGCCTCTCCAAGAACATCAGTTAGTTCCATCCCCTTATCCTGTATTATTGACACCCCATTCTAACATGAAAAAAATTAGAAATGGCAGAGCCCAAATATCCCTAAAGATCTGGAGAAAAATCAAAGGAGAATGAGGAGTTATAATGGAGAAGATAGGATTTAACACATGAGTATAACTGTTGAATCATCATTTTGATATTTCTTTTAGTTTCAAGTGTCTTGTAGCAGTTAGAAGGAAAAACCTAAAATTGTGGAACAGTAATCCACACCAGACTCTGAAATCTGTTCTATAACTATTTGTTATAATATATTTTGAAATTTAGTGCTTTTTTGTACATATATATTATATTTCATGATAAAAACTTTTAAAAAGAAGAAAATTGAGATTGTCTAAAGAAGATAAATAAACACATCTTATTAAGTTTAAAAAACAAGTAACACACATTTGTTTCTGAAAAACTGAAAATACCAAAAAAATAGAGGAGAACAAAACACATCTGAGATAACCACAATTAATATTTTGGCATATTTTCTTTCAGTCTCTGTAGCTAATATTTTTAAGCCAATTTGAAAAAATATAAAAAGATGGAGTTTTGAATACTTTTTTATTAGCATACCAGTTGGTTGATATGCTGAACATTTTGTCACATTGTTCAAAAAATTGTCAAAAGTAACATTTCAAATGTTGGCATAATATATCATTCTGTGGGTGTCCTCTAACGTGTTTTAACATGCTCCCATGATTAAATATTTGAATTGTTTTCAAATTTGGCTGGTATGAAGAATATGACTTGACATAAAACAAACAAAAAAAGACTTTAGATACTATCATTATTATAAATAGTAAAGAACAAGTGAAATATTTAAGGAACTGAGGGAGGGAAATAAATGAAAACCTGAGAAGTAATGGTAAAAAATGAACGGGTTAGAAAAGAGCAAAATAGAACTTCTAGAAATGAAAATCAGAATTAGGGATAAAAATTTAATGCATTGAATTAGACAAAGGAGAGTTAATGAACGGTGAGCTAAATGTAAGTAAATTATACCATGTATAGCAGTGAAAAAAAGAGATGTGAAAAACAGAATAGAGAATTTTAAGGGCATGGTAGAAAGAGCAAGAAGGCATAATTTGCGTTCCTTTCAAATCTTCTTAAATTGAGATACACAATCCTCTGAATGTCCAAGCAGAGAAACCAGGAGGTTTGTGAAAAGAACCAGGAAAAGTACATTTTATTTTTATTAACCTCCAATGGTAATTTAGCATTTCTCTCATTATTAGTATAAATAATATCACAGTAAGATTGTCTCAGGTATGACAACATATTGTTTATGCTCATCAATATTTTGTAATCATGTAGTTACACCATAATTACCATAATTGATGATTAGCTAGATCCTAGTTTTATTATGTTAATGAAGAAGTAAATATATTAATATATCATAAGTTGACTTTGCTTTCTTTTATAAGTCCATGCATTTTATATTACAATTATTCATTGTTACGTGGAGTGGGTCTCAGCCTTCACTGGACTTCCAAAGCAGTCCATGGTAAGAAGATAAAAAAAGGAAATACTAGTATAATTGCAGTTCCAAAAATATAAAATGGAACTTTCTATGTGCAGTATTCAAAGAGGTATAGGATGAGAATTTTGAAGAAGTTTTGAAATATATCAATACTCAAATAGAGGAACCCTAATGAATTTCAAATTCCTTCACCATCAAAGTCAAAATATGCAACAATGAATATAGGAGAAAAATATTTGTAACTTCCAGAGATAAAACACAAAGGAACAATAAATGATAAATCCTTGAATAGTAGATGCTTTTATCATTTCAAACTTAGGATTCAAGGGGAAATTCTGAGAGGCATCAATCTAATGTACATCGCAGAATTTTCAAAAGGGTTAAGCTGAAGGTGAATTCTGCTTCAGAACATCATGGTACAACAGCCGTTGGGTTGTCTTCCTGCTTTATAAAAATTATAAGGCTGTACAACATACATGAAACAATGACTTTCAGATACTGATAAACCAGCAGCACTAGGAAAACAATCCCTGAGAAAAGGGCAGCAATGGCGGTTAGCCCTACATTTGTTCCAGCTTATGACCTGAGAAGAGTGTCTAAGACACTATGAACTGTGAGCTAAATGTACATAAATTATGCCATGTAGAGCAGAGGGCAGAACCCAAAAACAGATTGGCAATCTCACTTAACTGAGTGAGAAGACAGAGTCTGAAGCACCAGAAGACCAAATAGACTTGTACATATGATGTAAAATAATGGAGATGAAGGTGCTGCACAGAGAGGGTGAGGATTTGGACATGTACAGTGGGGTTCCATCATGGTTTTGGTTGAATATGGAATGGCACATGCACAAGAGGGAAAGAATCACCAGAAAGTTATAGGCAGAACAATCTTCACATATCATCCAGGTTTTAGGAGGATTTAATGTTACGACCAGCCACACTGAAAAGTTTTCCAACAGATGGGGTGTTGCATAGAATTTTCAGAAAGGTATGCCTTAGTAGTTCTGTCAAATTAGCACTAGGCTGAAGTCTGCCTTGGGTCCGCCTAAGAAAACTTAAACAAGCTTCAACAAATTAATGCAAAGTAAATGAACTATAAACAAACAAAATGATAAAAGAAACACCAAATGGCTAAGGAATACAACAATTCAGCGCTTGAATCCTGGCATCCAATAAAAACCTATCAGACATTCAATGAAGCAGAAAAATATGATCCAAGTAGGAGAAAAATCAATAAATAGAAACAGACCAAGAATGGACACAAAGCATATAATTAACAGACACAAATAATCAGGTATTAGAAATATACTCCATATATTTACAAAAGTAAAGGAAGGCAGAATATAAGGAGAGAAGAGGAAGATATATAGAAATCACGAAACATACTTCCCATAGTAAAAAAAATAAAGCATGAAATGAAATATTCTGAATGGGATTGACAGTGGATTGACTAAACAAAAAGAAAAGACAGATTGCATAGCAATTGAAACCATTCAAAATGAAATACAGAAGGAAAGGAAGAGGCTGAAACAAATGAACAGGGTATCTGTTTTAGTTGCCTAGGGATGCTGTAACAATGTACCACAAACTGGGTGGCTTAAAACAAAAGTTTAGTGTCTCGCAGTTCTGGAGGCTACACCAAAATCAAGGTGTGAGCAGGACCATGCTTCCTCGGAAGCAAGAACTGGTTCTCTGCCTTCTCCTGGCTTCTGGTAGTGGCTTGTTGGCAATCACGCATTCTCTACCTCAGTCATCACAGCCTGTGTCCAAATTTCCTCCTTATAAAGCACCAATCATAATGGATTAAAGGCCCACCCTAATCCAGTATGACTTCATTTTAACTTGCCCAATTCCATTTTTAACAACCCAATTTCCAAATAAGGTTGTATTCTGAGGTAATCAGGACCTGAACTTCAACATATCTTTTCTTGGGGACCCAATTAAACCATTACAGTATCCATGGCCTGTGGTGTGACACCAAGTGATCTAATAAATAAGCAACTGGAATTTCAGAAAGAAAAGAGATTGGGGATGGGGGAAGACACATATTTGAAGAAATCATGGAGAACATTTTCCAAATTTGATGGAACTATAAACTCACATATCCAAGAAACTCAATAAAGCTCAAACAGAATAAATATTTAGAAAACTACAACCAACACACATTATAATAAATTTTCATTAAGCGAATGATAAACAAAAAAAAGTAGCCAGAAAAAAATCACATTACTTAACAGAAGAAAAGAGGGTAGAATTACAAGTTTCTTCATCAGAAGCCATGTAAACCATTAGAAAATTAGCAACAGTTTAAATATGGGGGGGGGGGGGGCAACTGTCAATTTAGAAGCCTATATCCAGCAAAAATGGCCTTTAAAAGTTAAAGTAACTAAAGTCTTTTTCTGAGCAACAAAACAGGGAATTCATGGCCAACAGACCTATACTACAAAAGTGTTAAAAGAAGTTATTCAAGCAGAAAACAAAATGACACCAGAGAGAAATTTGGATCTACACAAAGGAATTAAGAGCACTTGAAAAGAATATTATGTGGATAAATATGACTGTTATCTTTTTTAAACTTCATTAAAAATAATTGACTATTTGAAGGGAAACAATAAAATATATTCTGAGCATATAATATGTATAAGTAAAATATAAGATAAAAATAGCACAAAGGACAGAAGAGGAAAATGGAAGTAGTTGTAAACTTCTTATATATGCAGTCGTAAACAGTTGAAAATAAAATATGATTCATTTTATGGAAGAATTAAATATCACTTCCAATCTACTTTAAATAAAATTTATAGAGGATCCATCCTAAAACAAAAGGAAACATAACATAAAAAAATGCTCTCATTCTTTTCAAGTGCACATGGAACAGTCACCAAAAAAATGGGTATATTCTAGGACATTAAACAAGTATCAATATATTTTAAAATATTAAAATCATGTAAAGTCTTTTCTTTGAAAATATGGAATTAAATTAGAAATCCCAAATATATATCTGAAAAATCTCCAATATTTGAAAATTAAACAGTACACATCAACACTTCAAAATAACACTTGTGTCAAAGAAGAAATAAAAAGAAAGTTACAATTTCTTATGAATTGAATGAAATGAAAGTGCAACTTATCCACATTTGTGGGATGCAGCTTATACGGAAATTTATAGCATTCAATGTTCCATTCAATGTTCCATT
The DNA here is from genome assembly GCF_023851605.1 of Tamandua tetradactyla. Classification (NCBI taxonomy): domain Eukaryota; kingdom Metazoa; phylum Chordata; class Mammalia; order Pilosa; family Myrmecophagidae; genus Tamandua; species Tamandua tetradactyla. Next base: position 22,082,980 of record NC_135343.1, on the reverse strand, counting down.
CAAAAGAAGAAACTAGAAAAAGAAGAAGAAATTAAATCCATGCTAAGTAAATGAAAGGAAAATTTAAGATAAGGGCAGAGGAAAATAGAAATAGAAAACAAGTCAAAAAAGTAGAGAGATTCAATAATATTTCATTTGTTTCCTATTGCTTCTAAAACAAATGACCACAAACAGTGGTTTAAAACAAATTTATTATCTGACAGTTTTAAGATCAGAAGCCTCACTGATTCTAAGATCACAGTGTTGTCAGTTCTGTATTCCTTCTGGAGACTAGTTGAGAATCAGTTACTTGCCTTTTCTAGCTTCTTTATGCTACCTACATCACTTGACTCGTGACCCCATATTTATCGCCAAAGCCAACACCATAGCACCTTTTCTATGAACTCTACCTCCATCATCACATTATGTCCTTAATTCTGACCCTGTTTCCCCTCTTCTAAGGACTCTTATGATTACATCTGGCCTTCCCAGGTAATTCAGTACCCTGTCCCTATCTCAAGATCCAAAACTTTATCACATCTTCAGATTTTTTTTTTTTTGGCAGGTAAAGTAACATATTAATAGGTTCTGAGGATTAGGATGTGGACATCTTTGGGGTCATTATTTAGTCTATCTAAATCTGGCTCTTTGAACAACAATAGAAGTGATAAAACTAAAGAAACCAATATAGCTAAAAATAAGGAATTCACAAATATCAATTTCAGGAATAAAAAAAGAGATATTAACTACAAATCTTACATACATGAAAAGGATAAACAGGTAATGTTAACAAATTCATGTCAATAATTTAACAATTTAGGATAAATACATAAATTTCTTGAGAAACACAAATTGACAGAATTATCTCAAGGAGAATAGAGAGCTGATTAGTGGTTCTACATCTATTTAAGCAGTTGAATTTGCAGTAAAAACCTTCTCACAAGGAAAATTATAAGTCTAGATGGCCTTACTGGTGAATTTTACTGAACATTTAAAGAAAACATGATACCACTTATGGAAGTTGGAAGTTATATACCCCAGAAAAGGCCATGTTCTTTTACTCCATTCCTGTGGGTGCAGACCTACTGTGGGTGGGATCATTTGATTAAGTTATTTTGATTGAAATGTGACCCACACCATTCAAGGTGGGTTTTCATCTGCTTACTGGAGCCTTATATAAGAGAATAAAACATACAAAAACTAAGAGATGAAATTCAGAGAAGCACCAAGAGAAGTTTAGAGAACAAGTCACACGGGGCAAAGCCAGAAGCAGTAGCAGTGAAATCCAAGAGAGAAGGACCAGCAGACATCACCATGTGCCTTGCTATGTGCCAGAGGAAACCAAGCTCGCTGTCTTCAGAGAAGATATCATTCCGTTGATGCCTGAATTCAGACACTTTCATGACTTAAGAACTGTCAAGCTAATTAATCCTCGTGGCACCATGGGATCAACAGTGCCCCTGACGAAAAGGCAGAAAAGAAGTGGAACAAGTAAGGTATCAGTGGTTGAGAGAGTTCAGGTAGAGTTGAAAGGCTACTCTGGAGGTCAGTCTTAGGCAAGTTTCATTTAGACATTGCTACCTATTATAACTTGCCAAACCCCAACCCAAACCATTCCAGTCAATCCTACAGAATACCCAGGGCATTATACAATTATACAAAGTTTCCATGCACTCGGGTGACTTTCCAGAAATTTTCAATTTCCAGATGGGTCCCTGGACCAGATAAGTTATGAAATGCAGAGGGCCAGCCTCTCCAGAACATTGACTAGCTCCATCCCCCATCCCATATTATCGACAGTCCCTTCCAACATGAAAAAGTTAGAATGGGCATAGCCCAAATACCCCTAAAGAGTGGGAGAAAGATCAAAGGTGATGGTGGACAGAGAAGGTAGGGTTTAAAAAATGATAATGATTGCTGAATCATTATATTCATATTTATTTTAGTCTCCAGTGTCTTAGAGCAACTGGTAATAAAAATCTAAAAATCTGGAATTGTAACCCATACCAAACTCTGAAATCTTTTCTACAACTAATTGTTTCAATGTACTTTGAAATGTATTGGTTTTTTGTATATATGTTATTTTTTACAAAAAAGAGAAGGAAGCGTATAGCAGAGAAGACAGGTTTTAACAAATGAGTATCACTGCTGAATCATTATATTGGTATTTCTTTTGGTCTCCAGTGTCTTAGAGCAGTAGAAAAAAATGAAAAAATCGTGGAACTGCAATCCATTCCAAACTTTAAACTCTGTTTTATAACTACTTGTTAAAATGTGCTTGGAAACTTATTGCTTTCTTGAATATATGTTATATTTCATAATAAAAAAATGATTAAAAAATTAAATCTCTTGGCAGAAAAGCAAAAAAAACAAACAAACAAAAAACAATGAATAGACTGAATTATAGGGGCTTTAAATAATTTCCATAAAGTCATACTGTTGGTGAAACTGGGTTCCAAGTCCATGCTGTTTGCCTTGAAAATATTCTGCTCTGATAAAGAATCAGAATCCTGAACAAAAGAAAGAACAGCACTAAATAAAATATTGTTTAGGGATGCATAGAATTCTGGCAAACCACAAAAAATACAAATATAATCCCACACTCCTAAAATAAACTATAGGTCAAAGAAGATAACTTAAGAGATATTCTAACCTATTCAGCAGTGTATGTTAATAAAAACACTGCAAATTAAAACAGATGGGATGTAACTAATGTTGTACTTAAAAGAAATTTATATTCTTAAATTCCTATGTTAGATTAGAAGATTAGCTAAAACTAAATGCACCTGACAAAAAAATCACACAAATTAATAAGATAAAAACAAAATACCAATACAAATATGCAAACAACAAGAATATCTTATAAGATCATCAATGGTTAATAAACATGAAATTTTTCTCAATCTCATTAATAGTCATAGAAATGCAAATGCAAATTTCAAATCATATAATGTTTTACATATATAAAATGCGCAAAAATTAAAATGCAAATTAGTACTGAGAGCCAGTGAGGATGTAAATAAAGTATTAGAAATTCCTATACAATACTGATACGCGTGTAAACTGCCTGCAACCACAACGCAAAACAAATGTATCGCAATTTATTAAAGTCATTGCTGCACATATGTCATGGACCAGCCAATCTATTCCTACGCCTGATCATAACTGCTAGAGAAAATCTCACACATGGGTACCAGGAGAATGGATAAGTATTCATAGCAACGTGATTTGAAGTAGGAAAAAGTAGAAAAACAACATTCTAATTCATCAAAAGAAGAATGGAAAATGTATCTTTTGAAATACACACTGAGTTTAACTTTGTACAGTATTGAAAAATTAATGTATCTCAACTATACATCTCAACATTAAAGTCTTTCACAAACATTGCTACATAATAACACATACAGGCTTTCGTTCATGTTTAAAAATATAAAAACTGATTTTCTTTTGCTTATAAAAAGTATAAAACTCATTGTATTATATATTATACAATATTGTGTCTTAGCTCCCAGGTGTGATGACAAATACTATACAATGGGCTGGCTTCAACTTTGGGAATCCATTGTCCCCCAATGTGGGTGACTGGAAGGCTTGTTTCTCTGGGGACCAGCAGTGATCTAGTGGGCTGACGATTCCCCTCTGGCTCCTTGGTATTCAGTCAATGCCCTAACCTTTCCCTTGTAGATTCCAGCTTCCAGCTCCTTACCGTGTGGCCTTTTAACTCTGTATCTGAATTTCTCTTGCCTATAGAGGACTCCAGTGATTCATATTAATACTCATCCCGATTTGTGTGGCCACACTTTAACCAAAAACACCATCTTTAAAAGGTTCTATTTGTAATGGATTCACTCCCACAGGAATGGATTAAGATTAAGAATATACTTTTTCTGGGGTACGTAATACAAACTGCCACATTGTGTATGTGTATATATATATGCGCAACTATAGTTGCGCAAATGTCTGTTGAGTCCCTGCTTTCAGTTCTTCTGGGTAATTGTATATAGTATATTAATATATATTTATATGCTATATTATGTTATAATATAATTATAATATAAAGAAAATGGACCTAGAAGATAAAAATGTTAAGAGAAGAAAAGATTGTAAAGTAAAAATGATGGAGAGTTGAAAAGTCAGGCTTTATGATTACATTATGAGGTACAAAGTTGCATGTATATTTAATATTCAACCTGTATTCTCAGCTGTCTTTTCAAGAAAAGGTTATGGAGAGATCCATGGGATTCCTTTTGGTGCTTTGAATCAAATTAGATATCAATGAGTTCTTTAGAATTAAGCACACACTGGCCCCACTACCACAAAAGGGTAGCCAACTCAATACATCAGCTTAGGGTATACTCATTCTTATTATCTTTTGGTTGATTTACTAAACAAACAATAAATAAATCTCAGCCTATTTTCCTTTTGGATTATTTTCCTGGTGAAGACTCAAAATAATTTTTAAAAGAATCCTCTGAAACAGGGCTAATAAAAGTTTCTGCCATTGTGGAAACATTTTGTCTGTGCTTCTCAATATAGCAGCCACAATCTACACATGATGACGGAGCGTTCAAAATATATCTAGTGCAACTGGGGAAGTAAATTGCTCATCTTAGTTGAGTTTAATTAATTTAAATTTACATAACCATATAAAGCTAGTGGATACCACTCCATCGGGCAGCACAGGTCTAGAATGTTTGCTAGAACCCAAACTTACAGCAGCTACCCCTATTTCACTAAGCTTCCAACTTTCTTTCTGATACTTTCTCCAGGACAGCTGGTTGAGCAAATAGATGCAAAGGCTGCAGTGCTTACCTCCTAATTTGCTAGAGAATCCCCAATGGCAGTCTTTAATAGGAATTAAAGGCAGACTAGGCCATGAAGATGTACTCATTCCTGACTGTTACACATGAATGGCCAATAAAATCTCTGCCTAATCATTCTATCAAGAAAAGCTATAATTAGAATCTTATTTATTTGCTTCTTATGGAATGCTGGGTCCCTTTTACCATGTGAACGTAATCATTGCTAAAAGGCAATGGAAAATTGGCTTTGGCATGCACATCATTCCTTTCGTGCCCATGAGACTTTCAACGTGAGTCAAAGTAGCATTCTGGATTAACTTTATGGATGTTTCTTTTGATCAGACTGTTCTAAGTAATACATGAGTCTACACAAACAGACACATTTCATACCAGGAATGCTACTGAAAGAGCATTCTTAACTATGTCTGTTAAGTCCTCCCAGCCCTCCCGAGGTCCACCTAGACAGGTTGCTAAGCTTGCTGAAGTTTTGTTTTGTTTAGACTCAGAAAGACAATGTAACCTACTTTAAAGACAGTTTGCCCAAGCATCCGATGCATGGTTTCATCTTTGAAAATGGGGATAAAATGCAAATAGCTGGATTGGGGGTCTGCCAATTTACATTTTAATAAGCATTATGATGGTTCTGATGCAGGTGTCCTCCCACTATGTTCTGAGAAAGGTGGAGTTGGCCTGCTGAAATCACTAGGAGACCAGAATACTGACTACAGACACAGCTTATAATGTAGGCTAATGAGACAGTAAAGCTTTAAGAGAGAGAACAAACCATTTTATCCCTAGAACATATGCCTACAGAGATACACTATGCACATCTAAGTATATGCAAGGGGAGGGGTATAATAATATACATTATAGAAGAAGGCATTCAGAAATACAAAATTTGGGGGAAACTGAGATCATCCATAGACTTACAAAAGAGTTGGCAAACAAATGATTGCTGCAAAGCTACAATCCCTTTTCCCTCAGCAAGATACCCGGATCGCCTAGTGGTTAACAAATGTAACCTTCATATGTTGTTTCACATCTTTTCTTAATAAGGTGCAGGGGCAAGCAAGCACTGACCTGTGACAAAATCCTTTGCTGGCCTGTGGTGGCAAACATGTGATTTGTTTCAAAAGCACTCTGCTCTGAGCTGAGGTAAGCAGCTCAGAATAGTGATTTCCAGCTGTCTGCGTTCTTTTCCATTGTGATAAGGCCTTTTCAGTATGTATTTCGTGGAGGCACATTTGGGGAAATATCACTGGGAATCTGTCCAAATAAAACCATTTCAAAGGTAGCTCACCTTCCAGTGGCAGAGCCAGTCATAGCATGATTCTTATGAAGACAGCTTCACAACTTTAAGCATAAAAATGAAGAACCATTCCACCATGCTGAAATCTCATAGAAAGGCTTGCTGTGACTCTTTGTTGTACTGAAATAGTACACGATAGCTTTCTAAATGGGAGAATAATTCTATTTCCAGGAATACTAAGAGGATGCTTTGATTTGGTTTGAAAAGTCCAGAGTCTGACAGACATACTAAAAATATCGCATAAAAATTCCTAGAATTGCTTATAATGTTTCAGTAAATGGAATCTTATTTTTCCAGAGAGAGTCCCTAGAGTCAACTTCTACTTCTCTTTCCATCTTGCTGCTCATATACATAGGATCATGAAGAGGAAGGGTGTTTAATATTTACATTATATGTGAGACACTATGCTAGGCCATTTACATAGATCATCTTACTAGCTCCTTACTAAAGCACTGTGAAATAGTTCATAGCATTTCCATTTTATAAAGTAGGAAACTGAGTTTAGAGTGGTTAAAGAACTTGCTTGCCGTAACAACAGGAACAGAAAAAAATTCTGTAAATGGTAGAATTCACTCAGACCCAGGTATGTGAGACTCCAAATTTTCCATCCTGTTATGCCAGTCTGTCTTGATTTATATTATCTTTTTTTTTCAAAATTTGACTCATACCTATACTTTTTTGAAATATCTTTTCCTCTTTCTGGTGTCTACCCAGCTTCTTGTAATAATCCTCTCTCTGGTCTTCCTGCTTGGGTTTTCTTTCCACTCCAACTAATCTGCCAAGTGTTCCCAGATTTTCCTTTTTAAAACACTAATCTGACATTTTCCATCAAGAGAGGCCAGGCCATTTATCATTCCCACCAGTTATGCGTGAGAGGGCAGTTTTCTCCATGACCTCATCAACACAATATAACTGAAATTTTTTCAATATAAGGGATAAGAAATGGCATAATTAAATATTTGTAATAAACTCATCAGATGCTGTAGGAAAACAGTGTATTTAATATATACCATGTGTAAAACCTGATCTAGAGGGTATGTGATATAATCTTGTTTTTATTGAATTGGGTATTGAAGTAAAGGAAGAGTTAGCAGTTGGTGCTGAGATTGAAAATGGCAGCAAAATCTCAACAATGTAATGGTATCCATGAAATCTAGCTCTGTTGTTTGATACAGACATTCAAACTTAATAAAATTCTAAAAGATAAACACCAGAAAGACAGAAAGCTTTGGAGAACAACAGATTGATGCTAGATTCAAGAGGAAGATATCTTGAGCAAACTTCACAGTTTGATTTTCTTCTTGTTGTATTACATGAACTACTAATTTTAATTCTGAGGTAACACTACAACACAGTTTATACATTTCATCCTGCATTTTTGACAAGGTGTATTCAGGTAGATATTGCAGGAGACTCAAAAGAATACCATGTATTGGCATTATTGCACTCAGAAAGAGTTGTCCACAGCTGCTATGGAAACCTCAGATTGATTTTCATGAGGGATAATCCTTTAAAGAGTATGATAAAAATTCCAAAGTAGTGAGGTGAAGTAGTTGTTTATGAAGGAGTACTGCCATCTGACTCTGCAACAATGCATGAAAAACACAAACCATTTACTGATTTCATTTTGCATCTTGATTGGTTGCAACCTTTCCCATCCGGTTGGAAATTCACTTGCACAGCTTTTAAAAATGAATTTTCAAGCTACACTTAACCAACCAAATTCCTTTTCTCATTGTGTGTGGTAAGCAGCAAAGGCAAGATTTCAGTGACAGTGTCATAGTACATCAAGGGAATCACCCCAAACATAGATATTTACATTTTTCTAGCTCACAGTCAACCTGGTCAAGATAGCAGTTTCCTTTGAGGAATCTAGGAAGAAGATCTACAGAACATTATGCAAGACAGGTTTCGCATAGGCATTTCTCAAATGTTCTTGACCTTTATTCAATGGCTGTAGACTCTAAGCCTGCAGATTGACTGACTCCATTGTGGGGAAGTTGACAATCCACCACGATTCTCCACCTTGTAGGCTAAAGTCAGGCTTCAGCTCACTGGGCCTTGAATTTGAACTAAATATCCAGGAAAGTATAATAGTCAATTATTGAATTATATATTTGTTATACAGTTTTAAGTAGAATTTAGAAGAATATTTTCATTTTAGGGACTAAATCATTGTAATCAAAGATTCCTATAAAATAAATTCTGCTTATCACCAATTTGTCTGCTATCTATATTGCTGTAGACTGAATTATGTAACCCAATAAAGATATGCTCTTAATCTAAATCTACATTCCTGTGAGTGTGAACCCATTTATATGTAAAAAATTTTGTTATTTTTAGTTAAAATGCAGCCAAATTGAATCAGGGTGGGCCTTAATTCATATTACTAGAGTCCTTTATAAGCAGAAGTTTAAACAGAATCCTTCAGAGAAAACCCCAAGAGAAGCAGAACCTGGAAGTCAGAGGGAATTGGAAAAGCACACTCAAGGAGAGAGATTGCTATGTATTGGAAGGAAGAGATGTGCTGTAATTGCACATTACAAACGTACGATTGGGAGTTGGAGAAAAGGTAATGCTTGTGATAAAGTGACAGAGAACTTGGCAAAATTGTGTCTTGGTATTGAATGGAAGGCAGAGCTTGTAAGTGATGAACTTGGATACTTAGTTGAGGAGATTTCCAAGTTAAATATGGAAGGCACTTCTTGGTTCTCCTTGCTGCTTATAAGAAAATGCAAGAGGAGATAAACTGGGCCTGAACTGTTAAGTACACTGGAACCAGCAATATATGATTTAGAAAAATCTTAGCCTATTCAGTAGCATGCACTGAGACTAGGGACAAAAACGGTTCTATCAGGGCCCTTCCTAAGTCGCCAAAGAATGGGACTCCAGGCAAAAGTTTGACTGAACCACCGTTTGTGAAAGGAATTAGGCAATTGGCTCATAGATCCAGTTAGCTATCTCAGAGGAAATCAGGATTAGAAATATATTTGTCTAGGAAGATTCTGTCAAAAATTCTTTTCTCTGATGGTTTAGACATCCTTGAATGACATATGAAACAAACAATGATTTTGAGAATTTTGCATGAGCTGAAGCACTACCAGCCTGAACTGAAAGGTACAGAGATAGGACACGTTGAAGGGAAAAAAATGACTTGAAGGGCAGAACCATGGAAGCAGAGTTTTGGACTGACAAAGTTTCTACAGGCAAGAGAGAGAGGGGCAACTGTTCAAACATTTTGGTAGGCTGGGAATTCTGCACCTCAACTTTGATGGGGCAGACCTTCAGCCCCAGAACTTGGAGACAGTGGGCCTTCTGCCTTGATGTTTGGAGAAAGTTTGATTAATACGCCAATGCTTGGAGCAGTTGGGACCTAGGCCATGGTGCTTGGGAAAAGCACAGTGGTTACCCCAGCACTTGGATAAGATATAGCTACCACCCCTGCAGGCTTTGAGGGCGAACTAATTGATCTACAGATGACCCTCAGACCCGAAAATCTAACGGAAAGTGCATTGCTAGGTCTGAAATTTTGAGGGACACATGATCCCTGTTACCCTTCTAATTTCTCACTTTTGTAATGGGAATATCTATATTATTACTGTCTGACCTTTGTATTTTGGAAGCAGATAATCTGTTTTTTAGTTTTCACAGGTCCCTAAAACAGACCATAACCATAACTGATAGTGATGAGACTTTGTACTTAAAGCAGTTACTGATATGACTTAAGGCTTTTGGAATATTGGGTGGAGTGAATGTATTTTGCATGCAGGAAGAACATGTCTTTATAGGGTCCAGAGGGCAGATTGAATTGTATACCCCAACAAAGACATGTTCTTAATCTTAATCTTCATTCCTATGGGTATAGTCATTGTTTAAGCTAACCCATAGTATGGTATTTGACATAGCAGCCTGGCCAACTAGGAAATATGGTAATGGCTTACTTAACTTTTAGTAGTTAAATGTTAGTGCTCAGTGTGGCCCCCACCTCCCACTTAAATCATGGATCCCATATTAAATGTCAGTATCACACATCGTTCGTGCACTTATAGGCGAAAGTCACAAGACCCTTTTCAAAAGTCTGGCATTCACCTCATCAATTCATTCCTCAATTCTTGTGATTAAGAGAGGGTCTTCTGTGTCATTTTTGTAGACCTAGATGAGGGTAGGCAAATGAAACATATATGATAAATTTACTTCAATATTCACACCAGAATTTTTGTATTCCTTTCTCTATTTTATGATAAGGAGTTTTAGTCATCTCAATGTAATTTAATATAGGGCACAATCAATCAAAAAAATGGAACTAATCCCAGTTGTTAAAACTAGCACAGTAAACACATAATCTCTGCTAAATTTACCCATGACACTACATTCAGCCTGACTTAAATTATATTGCCTCATAGTCTATTCTCACTTACATTACCTAGGTAATAACAATATGAATTAGCAATATCTGAAGTTCTCTTGGTGTGTAAGCCTTCTCCTGAATTTGACATTATAATTAACACCCTGGAATAGGCTACTTATAGATCTAGTTATAAATATGGTTATGAGGAAGAGAATAGGGGTGGGGCATGAAAGATATAGCCTTGCAAGGTAATAATTTTCAGCTGAGATAATGGGGTCTTCATGGAAAATAAAAACCATCTTATTAAAGAAGCTAAGGAAACACATTTTCTGCCAGAAGATACTTAATGAAGCTTAGAAGTATGGAGAACCCTGAGCCATGTGAATTCTCAAAAAAAATCTGCAAGCAAATTTTTGGTCCTCGATTTATGCCTTAGACATGTTAGATGTCTTATAACCTGCCTAGAATAGTCTCACTATGAGAAATTCACAAGCTAATCCTTTTTCCAGCTGCTTGGCATTGAAAATGGTAGACATTTGGACCACAGAGCTCCTCCTATCACTGCCATTGAAGAATTAAATGTTTCCATTAGTATGTTTTTCAGAATATCTGATCTTTCTGCTCAGGGGTGTTGTCTCAGATTGTTTACACTCACCTTCCAAACCTTTCATGAGTTTGCAGTCTATTTAGGCAGAACCTAAATCATGAGTAGACATGTAGCTGCAAGAGAGTCAAGAAATTTTATTTTTTTATTTCTAGCTTCAGAAGTGTAGGAAGGCACACTAACAGGACTTGAAGTAGTAACTGAATGAGTCAATCTGCAGAATCTTCCATATAAATCCTAGATATATATCTATTTAAGGAACACAAAAATAAATGAATGAAAATTAAACCATGTAATCAGAAAAGTTCTAACTTGGTCAATAATGATTCTCAATATGGAATAAAGACAGAAAGTAGCATAGATGACATAACTCCAAGAATCATATAATTCTCTCTACCAAAAGATATAACCAGAATTATGGCTTTTTTTTCACCTACTTTTCCTGGCTTTCCATTATTTTCATTAGGGTCTTGGCAAATCTATTATCTTTGTTCTCTCAAGGACGCAATTCTTAAAATTGGCTCCCACCATAGAAATCCTGGTTGTCTTTCTGACTGAGGAGTAGCTATGCTAGCATGACAATCTCACAATTTCTAAGTGACCTATTTTTACTGAAGCAAAGAGAAAGAGAGAGACGGACACTAGGATGATATATGCCTTCATCAAAAAACAAACACACTAAAAACCAAACACTATTTTTTTTGTTGAAAGTATTCACTTATTTGTTTTTTTAAAAATCTGGCAGGAAAAATACCAGCTGCTGGCTGTACTTGTGAACTAAGCAGTTGAGATACCTGCCCTCCCGCAGTGGACATTCTAGGGAAAATAAAAGCTAATATCAAGCTCTGCGAAGCAAACACAAGTGTAATTATAGAGCCCAGCAGGGACTATACTTTGGATAGCGTGGTCCGGGAAGCCCCCTCTGAAGTGCTTTACCTTTAAGCTAAGAAAGAATTATGAGACGGGACAAATCAAGTGAAGAGACACTAGAAGAACATCCACGAAAAGAGAACCACGGTTGAGGAAGAGGGCAGGGCGTCCTGGCCTGGCAATGAGAAGCACCAGCTTCCGGTTTGGAGACGAGGTCAGGGGCCTCATTGTCTGGGGCCATATTGCCACAGAGACTGGTTTGAATTTTATTTTAAGTTCCTAGACCTACTTGGAGTCACTTCCAGGTCAGATAGAGTGAAGGAAGGCAAAAAAGAAACATAGTGACACTAGGGATTCAGTTTGCAAAGCCTGCCCTGAACTAGGAAACACAGTCTATGTTTCATTCAGAAGTCATATGAAATGTTTTACAAAGCGGATGGCAGTTCCATTGCACATTACCCAAAGGAAACTAAAAAAGCCTCAGAATACTTCTAGAATCCATCTAATTAAGAATGCTAACTACTGATTTCTCCAGTGTATAGGCAGTATGTTTTTGAGAAGCTTAAAATCTTCCTTCAGGTAGTGTGTTCAAAGTAATCTAATTAACCACCTCCTAAGACAGGTGCAGAAAGTGGGCTCCAGGCTGGTGCAGAAATCCCCTGAATTCTGCACAGGGAGTAGCAGAGACCAGAACTCTGGCCACCCTTGTAGGGGAAGAAAGTGCAAAAGGTGAGGAGAAAGAACTATGAGAACCTTAAGGTCTACCTCAAAGAGAGTGAGTGAACTAAGTTTTAAAAGAAAAATGACTCAGTTATTTTAAAGGATAAGATAAAGTGTTATTTTATTTTTTTTGCCTGTCTCCAAGAGGAAAAGAAAATTGAATAGATCTTTTCTGTTTGGAGGCAGAGAAAATTATACATCTTTTTACATATAGGTTAGGTTTAAAGTTGTATATCGGCTATGCAGTTATAAACAAAATACCTTATCAGGACAGGGAAACCAGAATCCATTTGTCTGGGGATGAGAGGAAATAACGACCTTGGGCACTGAAGGGACAGGAAGCTTTTTAGAAGGCAGAGAAGGAGGGAGAGCAAGGTACCCTAAGCAGAGGAGAAAGGTTAAAAAAAAAAAAAAAAAGGCAAAGGCCTGAGAGATATAAATGTAGTTCATATAAAGCAGAACAAGGCTCTTCTCGAGAAGTGAAGATTTAAGCAAATACAAATCATTTTTGCAGGATCTGACTTATTTCCCAACAGATCCTTTGATGATATTTCATTACTTGGTTCAGCTGTGGGTTATGAGCATGAGCCAGCTTCCCGAGCCTGCTTCTTTATTCTTGTCTATGAACATGGTGTTCTGGGAGAAAACTGGGAGCCCATCGGTGAGTATCTGGAACAATAGTTATTTCCAATGTTTTTTTGTGGCCTCAGGCTCTGGGGCTCCCATCCACACCCATTGGCTTATCCCACCTCAGGGCTGTACATTTATTTATAAACTTAAATGTATTTTATATCAAAGCTAACAGAAGCTCTACCTTCATACGGTAAGCAGCTGTGCTTCAGGAGAAGGAAGCAATAAACAAGGAAGAGGAAGACATCCAAGCTCAGAAACAAGGTACCCAACACAGGATATTGGTTAACACAGGTCCCAGGATGTTACATTTTATGTCTCAGGCCCAGGGAGCAACCCCTCCTAAGGGAATAGCAAAACAAAGGAGAGTGGAAGTGGGATTCCAGGAGAAAGAATGAATGATAGATTATCTGGTGAATTGAATACTTGGAAAAAATATATACTTTTTGCTATTTGATAGATATATTAGGGTGTTAAGAAGAAATGTTAAGCACATGGAAAATTATGCATCAAGTGACTATGCTATTTTTAAGCTTTTTTTTCATTTTAATTCAGGCATTATTTACATATGGTAAAATCACTCATTTTAGTGTCAAGATCTGAATATATATTGAAATAGCACGCAATCATTTAACTATCATCACAATCAAGATAGACAACAGTTCCATCACAACCCACATTCCATTTAATCCCAGCACTCAGTCTATGTTCTTTCTCTACAGTTTTGCCTTTTCCCAAAATCATAAATGGAATCATACAAAATGTGGATTTTTAAGTTTGGCTTTTTCACTTAACATAATGCATTTGAGAATCATCTAAGTTGTTGTGTATTAGTACTTTGCTTCTTGGTTGGCTGGCTGTTTTCTTTTTATTGCTGAGTAATATTCCATCATATGGATATATCACACTCTGTTTATTCATCCACTAAATGAGTGATATTTGTTTTCCCACATTTGGAGATTATAAACAAAGTTGAATATATTTTCAACTTCCAAAAATCCAAAAAATTTTATGAAGAAAAATATAATCATGATAAATAAACTGATGGACAATATGGTCATAACCTGATTAATCCAAATTTTATCACTCCAACCAAAGAAATCACTTCATTTCTTTAAAGATAATAGTAGGAGAAAAGAAGATTATTCAAGAGGATTAAGTCCACCTTCTACCAGAAGTCAATAGATGGTGTCTAGAATTGATACATGAAGGAATAAGAATAGAAACATTGATATTTACAAGCATAGAGGAAAATATAAGAAGAATAAGCTTAATGATTTGAAAATGGCTTTCTCTGTAGAGCTGAGACCGTTGGATCAGGACACCATGGAATTTAAAAAAAAATTGCTTTTGTTTTCATAAAAGTCACTTATTTCCATTATTAAATTATGTGCATCAATTAACATGATAGAAAGAATTAAAAACAACAACAATGACCCTCTGGTTTTCTCAGAGTGCTTCAAGTAGCTGCACATGACCATGCTCCTAAACTTGCTTTCTGCTCCTTGGATGGACCAGTCTTCTTTACTTCCTTCCTTGTCCTTTAGGAGCCCTCCCTTCCCCTTCTGTAAAAGAGCCATTGCCCTGCCTGCCCCTCAAAATTATCTTCCCTTTGCCATTATCATCATCAGCATCACCATCATCATTATTATTTTGCCATATTACTTCAGGAGCTTTCTTATATATGGGACAAATCGAAGATATTGATAGAAATCACATCCACTTGAGAAGGGTTTCAGCAAAGATCTTAGGTTGTCAGCATGTTGCTCAGATAGTCTCAAAGAAAAAGCACAGATCCCATTGTCCAGCCACCATCGACAAATATGATAATCCCCAAACCGAATTCATATAGGGTGATACTTAAGGGATCAAATTTTTCCTCTTTTGGAATGAAAGAAAGCAAAATAATATTTGCTCCAAATCAGCAAAAATATTAAACAGTCCATGGAGGGGAAGTTTAAATAGTGACAAGTCCGCTGGGATTCTGGAAAATGTAGAACGTTGAAACAAATGGACTCAAATATAGCATAATAAACAGCAAGGAATTAGACCCTTTGGGCTTCTTAGAGATACTCTTTTTTCAGAAAGGGAAAGAAAGTAATTTTGCATGGCCCTGCTTATTTCCCCAGGGACTAATATGTGGCTATATCTTTAAGGATGCTTTCATTAGATTTCAGTTCTTGTGATTTAATAAGTTCAGAATATCCCTGGGATTTTCCGGGAGAAAAGTTGATATCATATAGGTTAAGTGAAACTGTAGAGGAGAGGGTATGTGTCACATCCAGTTCTTTTCTTATTTCCCAGGTTCGTGGACATAAATGAGACATGCAGTACAACAGCACCAGGGTAAAAACTGTTTTTGCCTATTTGTAAGTTGCTCCAGCATTTGCTACCTAATAACAGTTTCCTCAATTGTCCATTAAGTGGAATTTCAAGAATTACCTAATGAGAGATGAATAAGGCTATGGTCTAAGACATGGGTTTCTGATTGAAGTGTAAATCACAGAGGAGCCTTCTGGTTAAACAAAATGCCCTTAAATATTGCCATGTTAGCCTAAATTCCACTTACTTTTACGTTAACTTGTTTTTCTTGACTCCTACCCTATCACATATTAGGAAAGCTCCATCATTTTTAAGAGAAAATATGTACTTGGAAATACTAACGTTTTTATGAAAATGTTATGATTATCTGAGATTTTAAGGAAAATTATAAGTAGTAAATAATATAAACAATGAACACATTTTAAGAAACACTGTCTTAGAATAATCAGTATTTTTAAGTATTTTGAAGCTTTTCTCATTTCTCACATTGATTATCTCACTAGTTATCTATGATAAATAGGACTGGCCCTCTTTAGAGCAGGGGAATATGTGTAATTAGACGAGGGGTTGAGATTTTTAAAATTTGGTTTGTTATTTGGAGAAGTTTGGTCCTTGACTCTTCATTTCCAGGGAGTTGACAGGACTATGTTCATGTCTTAACTCTGTCACTTGGGTATGTCAGGTGACCTCTTCTGACTTTCACATTCTTCATGTGTAAACTTGTATTGATAGGGCAGTGCAACAGTGGCTCAGTGGCAGAATTCTCGCCTGCCATGCCAGAGACCAGGGTTCGATTCCCAGAGCCTGCCCATCCACTGCCCCCCCCCCCCCAAGTGTGTCAATAATTCCTATAACCCCATAGGCTTGTTAGGAAAGCTAAATGAGTTGCTTGAACAAGGGCAAGTGACTATATTATATATTTTGCATTCCCAGTCCCTGAATTTACTCCATGAAATAGTTTGTAATTAATATTTTTCCAATGAGGTTGGTTAACTAAAACATTATAAAAATTACAATTTTAATTGCTAACAACTGAATGCTGATTAGGTAATCATTTTTCATCATCATTGTTTGCTGTAAAGCTGTTACATGTATTACCTATCTTTCCTATAATAATCAAGATAGATTATTCGAAGAAAACTGTTTTGTAATATCAGAATTTTGAAACAATGCTGTCATTAAATAGCATGGAAACTAAAGAGTAATGATATTGAAGAAAAGATTAGAGAACCTGTAATCCAGAGATAGGAAATGTACTAAATTCATACCTTTACATTTTTTATTTGAGATCCGTTGCAGGACTAATAGACTATTGAGTTTTTGTTGGGTTTTTTTTTTCCTGAGCAGGTATGCAGTAGGAGATGCATCTTATATTTATATGCTTTGTCTGATCTGGCTCAATATTCTCATTTTACAATGTAGGGTTTAGTGATTGAGTTGCCTAATTATTGATTCAAAAATAGATCCAGGCCCTAAGAATATTACTTTTACCTATATATGTCAAAATAAATCTTTAATAACAGCTTGTAATTAAAATTCTTTTAAAATATGTTTTTACTCCTATTCTGTCTGCATTTTCAGAAGACTCTTTTAAGAACCAAGGTCGGCAAATGATCATAAGTGATTTAGGAGTGGCAGTGGGCTGATTCACTAAGTAGGGACAGATCCAGATAAGATATTTCTCACTGGAATTAAGTAGCAGACAGGTTTAAGGTGTTAATCAACATGTAGTATTTAAATAACAACTGAATACATGCTGAGAAAACAGAAACAGAAACCATAAATATATCTTGAGGTGATCTAGAAATAGGAAAGGACGATAAATCAGCAAATAGAACTCAAGGTGTCGCAGAGGCTAGGAACTATGTACCCCAGAAACATGTTTTTAAACTTAATCCATCCCCATGGGTGTGAACTCCTGTGAATAGGATGTTCTGATGAGGTTAATTCAGTTAAACTGTGGCCCAGCTGAATTAGGATGAATCTTAATCCTATTCCTGAAGACCTTTTAGGGAAGGTCACAGAGAGATAGAAAACCAGCAGGGCCAGCCAGAAGCAGAGAGTCAGCAGAGCGCAGAAGAGAATAGAGAGGCCAGGAGAGGCTGCCACGTGCATTGCTATGGGACAGAAAAACCAAGGACCAAGGATTACCAGCAGCCAGCCCTATAACACCACAGTCTTCTCGAAGAAAGTGTCACCTCAATGATACTTTGATTTTAGACTACCCCTAGCCTTAAACCATAAGCCAATAAATTCCCATTGTTGAGCCAAACCATTGTAAGCTGTTTGCTTTCACAGCCAAGCAACTAAAACAGTGAGAACATAAATTTAGTAATAAAGATCGATTTGTATATCCAATATGAAAATATAGATTAAAAGTAGTTCTCTAATAGTTTCTAGTAGTTCCATTATTCTTCCCCATCTGATACTGCTACATTCAAAATTATGCATCCCTGTTTACTTATGGTAGAGACTATCTAAGTAAAAGGCATATGGACTGGAAAGAACTAAAAATTCTTCAGGAAACTGATTTTGCAAACTTAGTCTTTTCTTGAGACAATCATATTAAGTATTATTGTGATCTACCTCATTATCATAAACAATCAATATGAGTTTACATTTAGAAACAGTTAGATTTCCGGAAGAAGTACTGCAAACCTAAATGATACATCTAATTTTTAATAACATGAATTAAGGTAACTTTCTAGGCCAAAGGAATGATGCCACTTTTTAGGGATGTGTTTAATCAATATGTGCAGAAAAATACTCTAATACAGTACTGTAAATATATGTCAATCCTCTAAATTAGACAATATGGTTATCAATCATATAGTTGTATTCAATTTAATTTATTGCATAACTCCTATCTTGTTTTGTGGAAATAGATGACATGTCCCATAAAGGAATTCAGAACATTTTCTTAGGGGAGCTTTTAAGAAGCATATTTTAGAAGATTTGGAGTAAGACTTTAGAGTCATTTATGGCTAAGAATCCAATAAGAACATGAAGGCTTTTATGTTCTCATTTTCAATTTTCTTTCCTTTTGGGAAGTATAGACAGAAATCAAGCTGTTGCTCTTTGTTATATTCAAATTTAGGATCCACTTCTTAATTGTGGCATGGGTGCCCTATATTCCCCTAGGTAGTGTTCCCACAGATAAGTAGCAAGGTCACAAAGAGCGCAAGGCACATTGTGTGTACCAATTGTTATAAGGAAACAATTCATCCTTCGTGAAAATGGTTCTATTGAAAGCCCCTCTAAATCATTGTTGTCCATTTATATGTAATAGGGTTTTCATTCTCAGACCTTGGGAAAGAGTTAAGCAGGGAGCTTGGTGGCTTTTAGAATAATTTTAGGAGACTATGGCAAACATCAGATACAAATTGGTGTCCCACCTACAGGCTCGTCATTAAAGATACTGTTCAAAGAGTGACTGCTTCCTCTGAGTCGGGTCTGTCTGTCCTGAAGCTAGACCATGGTGACCTACAGTGAGGGAAAATCATTTCCCCCAGACAGTTGCCACTGAGTGTGTGTGTGTGGGTGCAGCAACAGCTGCAAAGACACAAACTGGAGAATGCAGATAAGACTCGCCACGCAGAAGTCGATTAAGCCTCATTAAGTCTCAGCAGAGCAGGCACGTAGGTGGCTGTGTTACATTTAAGCTGCCTGGAGAATAAAATAAATAACATTTATAAACTTCAGAGCCAAAAGTTTCTAGGCTCAATTCTGACACTTCTGATGTATGTGTGAATTCAATGATACACCACTGTCGCTGTCTCAAACAGCACTGACTTTGGGGGGTTCAGATAGCTTCTGTGCCGGGGGAGCATTTAAAAATGGCTTTAAATTTGTGTTTAAAAAAGTTAAAACTTGTGTTCAACTCTGTGGCCTGGTGCTAAGGTTGCTTCAGTGAAGCAAATTCCAGCTCCTACCTCCTCCCACTGTCCCACTATGGAAGGAAATGCAAATCAGACCTGAACACACTGCCTCTTCCCACTCTCTGCCCTCACCCCAGCCCCTCACTCCCTACCCCTCCCCACTTTGCAAACTCATTTAAGGTTGTTTTCATGCTGTGAAGCAGCACACAGGACAAGTTATTTACGGGATCTTAGAAGGCTAGAGGATAGATTGCGATTGTCATATATTAGGTCTCAACAGTAGAAGGTCTTTTTCATTTATCTTAAATAAAAATTTGAATGAAAGTTAAATGCAAAAAGTTTGGGAAGGCAATGGAAACTTCATAAGCAGACTTAAAGCTTCCATAGCAACATTTTCTTGTCCAAAGAGTTTATTTCGTCTTAATTTTTCCACATAAGGTATTACTATTTGTCATGACTTGTAACCCAAAGTGATACTTATTACATGCACAATAGAATTATAATTTGAAATGCTCTGATTTATTGGTATTACTTCTTAAAGTCTCTTTAATAGGCTTTATTGCTATTTGCCTATGTTATATATTCCAGCAATAGTACAGATCTTATTATGTAAAACCTGCCTATTAAGGAGCTTTGGGTAAACATATTTTTGATAGACAAGATGAGATAATAAAATAAAATGAGTTCAAAATAGATCCCCTCATTTCTTCAGCTATTTTAAACTACTCAACTTTAGTTTGGAGAATTTAGTTGAAAAATAACAGTTTCTTGCCTTGGACATATACCTTTCATTTTGCAGATATTTATGAGGTGAGAACCAAAAGATTTCATTTCATCCCAACTTTACAAAAACATGACTTTTTGCCAGTTTTCATGGGGTATCCTTGGCTGACGACTGTTGACACTGAGCATGAAAGCTCAGCCCATCCACTGATACTTAGTGAGCACATTGAGCAATGTGCCTGCCAGGTGCTACTAGGAGCCCAAAGAAACGTAGGAAGACCCCTTGCCTTCAGTCAGTGAGCCATCTAGATGAAAGGATGAGTCATCTACAGATAAATATAACCAACAATACTAGAGAAGTAAAAAAAAAAAAATACCAAAACCATAGCTACCATTTATTGATTTTGCTCCTTATATCACATATTGTTCAAAGAACACTCCATGCATATCATTGTTGTTGTTATTATTATTATTATTCCCATTTAAGCAGAGGACAATAAACTTTCCTGGGTCACATCAAGTGACAAATATAGGACTTGAATCAGTCTCATCATGAAAAATCTACTCCTAACCTCAGTGATTCTTACAGAAGTTCAAAGGTGAGTGTTCTTATCCTGAATCAAAGCAAGCAGAGAAGATTTCCCAGAGGAAGAGGGTCCGGGGCAAAGGTCTGGAGAGTGCCTAGGATATCCTTATCTGGAAAGGACAAGAAGAATTTAGAAAGCTGAGGAGAATAAAAGCATGGAAGCAGAATGCAAAATACATGCAGAGAAACTGCTGTGCACGTGTTGGGTGGGATCAGATGCGGAGGGACCAAGATTTCCAATCCAAGGAATTTGAAATACATAATGTTGACACTGAGATGAGGATAATATTTTTAGTAAGTTGAATACATGTTGGAAGCAAGGTTCTAGGATGGTGACAATACAAAAAGAATTGGAGTAGAGGGGCTAGAAGCAAGAGGACAGCCAGGAGGACAAGGGACTCTGTCTCCAAGTATGAGGGGCAGTACGAGAGCAGAAGCAGTGAAGGATTGATGTGACAATACAGAGGAAGTAACTGATGCATCTTATTGATAGCCACATCAAAGAGCTCATGTAAATAAAGCACAAACGCATCCATATGCATCTACCTAATGTTTTATTTAATGACTTCAAACTGCAAGTAATTTAATAAAACTGGCAAAACTTTATTAACTGAGTTGAATAGGGAGGAGGGGTAGGTAGGAAGCTATTATTAAAATAGCATCAATTAGAAAATAATGAAGAAAAACATGCATTAATTTCAAATATATAGATGAAATGAAACAAAACCTTGTCTGACCAGGTCCTCAGGGCACTTGCATCACTCACTAGATAAGGCCAGTTTTGTAAATAGTATGTTAATTGTAATTATCTACTTCTCTAATGTATGACTTCACTTGAAAAATGTCTTCTTAAGTATTTCTATGACTCCTTAGTTTTATTGAAACAGCTCACATTCACTTTGAATAAATGCTAATGGATTCAAGGCAAACTGAAGCCAAGTACTACCTCCCCACTCCCATTGCAGTCAGCAGTTGATAAGCTTTGTGCTTTTCAAATATATATCAGAAATAAGATATGAATTACCCTCCACTGCAATGCCTGCTAAACATTTTATTTTAAGAGAATCCAGGCATTCATTCAACTTCCCAGAGTAGCTCCAATTTTAATTTCTGGAGGGACTTACCTGGGTAAAGAGATCACTAAGATAGATTTCCTGTTAAAGACAGTATTTTATATGAATGATACAGGGTCTTTTTTAATGAAATGGAAACTGGATCCATCTTTTCAAAAGCTCTAAAGACTAGCATAGGTGTATTTTTGGAATTTTCACAGGAATTTGTAAAAGTGAAAGACTTACTTTTGTACCAGACCAACAGGCTTATGGAAGCATTGTTATGTGTCAGTGTGAGGAGTTTTAGCTGACTACCGAGTTTGAGGGCACAGTCCTTAAGACTGTCTTCATTTCCAACACTAACTACAAGTTTGATGTGTTCCCCAAACCACCATGCATTTAGATAACTTACTAGATGGACTCACAGAACTCATGGAAAACTGCTCAACTCACAGTAATGGTTTACTACAGGGAAAGGATAAAGATTAAAATCAGCCAAGGGAAGAAGTACACAGGGCAGGATCTAGGAGATGTACCAAATTTGGAGCTACGATTGGCCTTTTTCTACGGAGTCAGGATGTGTTACACTCTTCCCTTCAATGAGTGAACAGTGTGCATGGAGCATTTCAAACCATGGAAGCACATCCGCGCTTCAGTGTCCAGAGTTTCTTTGAGGGTTTCATCACGTAAGCCTGATTGTCCATGTGATTACTGTGGTCTCCAGGTTGACTGCCACTGTGTGACCCAAAGCTCCCACCCTAAGTCACATGGTTGGTCTTTTTGCTATGATCAGTCCTCAACCTAAGACCATATATGTGGGGGGCCACTCCCCACCCTAAATCAGAATGTTAGATGATTTGTTTAACACCCAATCTTCTGGGGAAGCAGACACTCCTATCATATGACATTCCAAGGGCCCAAACATTACCTCCTAAAAGTCAAAGACAAAGACTAGATCTTCTCTTTGGGCAAGGCCATACTCTTTATTACATAGTCAGTGACTAAAATTATCATAAGGACAATCTAAAATAAGATTAGTAATGTGCTCAGAATGATAATGTGCAGATAAACTTGAACTTCTTTTATTGGGGGGGAAGACACTTCCCAAGAGAAGACTCTTAGGAAGACTCTCCAAGAAGAAAAAGAAGGAAACAGTTATTATCACTTAACAAAAAGAAAGTTACCAAGTTAAAGCACAGTGCCATTTTCTTTTAAATGGACAATATAATTTGCTATTACTTAAAGAAGAAATAAAGGCACTTAAAGCATCTGTTATTTTGTGCTTAAAAATAAAAACACTTCTCATGAGAAATTTTGATGTTCTCTAAGAAACACCTCTGCCTTATCCAGAAAGCTACTCAGATGTGTGATTATAACATTATAGGGGCTTGGCACAGAGGTATAAAATGCTAATAGGTGAGCTTGTCAATTCTGTAAGTCAGTATGAGAATGTGTTTTAATTCTCTGCTACACTAGTTAGACTAAGTGCTTTGGAGGTAAAGGGAGACTGGTTTGACAGGTTCAGAAATGTTGCTTCACCTCAGGGAGTTGTATGCCCCAAGGAAAGGCAGGTTCCTTATACAACACCACTCTCTGACTTGTTTCTGGTTGCTAAATTGCTTCAAAAAAAGACTTCTCCCTTTTTGAAACGAAGTTAGGCAGGATTTTTTTTTTTTTTATGTCACTTGCCATGCAAATACTTAATCCTATTTCCTATACCAGTAAGAAAAGTGTTTATTTATAAATAACAGGAAATCCTACTTATAGTGGGTTAAATAAATAAGGGCTCTATTTTTTTCTCCTGTAAAAAAATCAAGACAAGCATTCCAGGGCCGATGCAGCTGCTGCTTATATATTCCATCTCCTTAGTTTGTCAATTTAGTCTTCATGAGCATAAGACAGCTGCTGAAACTTTAGGCTTTGAATCTTTGTTCCTTTAGCGAATGACAAGAAGGGTAAAGTGGCAAAAGGAAGGCTGAGTCTCTCTGCTTGGAAAATCTTTACTGGAGGACTTCCACTTTCATTTAATTAGTCAGAACTCTGTCACAGGGGCATCTCTAGCTAAAAGTGATACTGGGGTATCAGACAGTCCTGCTTATCAGCAAGTAGAAGAAGAAAAGAAGAGAACTGATACTGGGTCTCCAGAATGTGCTCATTCTTATTGCACCATTCCAACTTCTGACTTTATAAAGTAGTTGTTAACAATTTCCCCAGCTTATCTGCAGAGCCTGTTAATTTGTCTGACTTCAAACAAAAAAGTAATGGGAGAAAACTTATTAATAACCTACATGATAAAAAGAAACACAAGTAGGGGCTTGCAAAGAAAGGCAAATCAGAATTTTCTTAGACCCTAAGCAAGGGTTTTGTGTAGAAGTAGTTTCCCAGCAATAGATGGCTTCATAGAGTTAAGATGTAGGCTCAACTGGTGAATCTGAAAAATGATTCAGTTCACAGGTGGGAGAAACACTGAACGACTCTAATCTTTTTAGCCAAAAGCAAGCAGTGAGAGTCATTGACTAAAACAAGGATTACCCAGAAGGTTAAAGATGAGTGATGAAAAGAAGAGTTATAGAAAGTGAAATTCTCAGGAAAAAAAGTTATTTTTCTCTAGAACTCTCTCCATGGAACAATAATAAAAAGAAAAGGAAGAAAATATTAAATATGAATGCATAGAATAACAATACATGCAAAAATAGACTCCATAAATCTAATGTGAAAATATCTCTATATTTCTATAGGCATTTGTGAAATGAGCTCCCGTTAATATGACGTTGTCTGGGATCTGTCCTGTAACTACTTGTTGAGTGCCTTGAAAACTATTGCTTTTTCTTTCTTTGCTTTGTATATATATTATACAATTAAAAAAGGATAAGAAAAATGGTATCGGAACATGACTTCTGGCTTTAGTTGTAACACACAGAAGTTAATCATAATGTTCTATGAAACATGTACTGGTTCCTGCTTCAGACCCTCCATGGAAAGTGTGGAGTGTCAGACAAGAAATTTTTAATGTTTTTGAAAAAACAAAAAAGCCGCCCCTTCTTGACTTGAAGGTTCCACAAGCATGCTGCTGCTCTCCAACATAGGTTTGAATATTAGGAACCTAATTAAAGTCTCCTAGCTATTTTTCCATAACTGGGAATTTTCCCCAAGATTATTTAGAGATTAACTGAGGACAAAGGTGATAGCCAGTGGCTTCTGGAAACACATTTTATTTTTTACCTCTCTGGACATAGCAATAATAATGAAAAGAGGTTGGAAGGAGAAGGGGAAGGGCAAAATACCTTTCTGAAGGCATGTATGTGACATCTTAAGTTTGATGATCAGTGAAAAATGAGTTATCTCCCACCAACTACCTTTAAATTAAGACTGTTTTTTGGACCTTCTTGATTGATGAGTTGGTAGGGGTATTCCGCTAAGAATTCAGAGGGGAATGTAACTCATAAAATTGCTCTGCTGAAGATAATGGTAATAAAAATATAACCCCAGGATCCCAGACTACAGTTTTTAGCTGAGTAACTCTACATCCATTGTGAAAGTTTTATTTCTCCATCTCTCTAATTGGCCTTTCCACCCGTCTTTTCTTTTCTTGGTTTTTGTCCTGATAGATGGCTCTTATTTTATATAAATAAAAGCTTTTCTTTTCCTGCATTATCACAGTCGTCATACATACTAACAATGTTCTAGTTTGCTAGTTGCCAGAATGCAACACACCAGAGATGGATTGGCTTTTAATAAAAGGGGACTTATTTCATTAATTCTTCAGAGGAAAGGCAGCTAACTTTAAACTGAGGTTCTTTCTTATGTGGAAAGGCACAGGATGGTCTCTGCTGGCCTTCTCTCCAGGCCTCTGGGTTCCAGCAACTTTCCCCGGGGTGATTTCTTTCTTCATCTCCAAAGTCCTGGACTGAGCTGCGAGTGCTGAATGAGGTAAGCTGAGCTGCTCAGGCTGTGCTACATTGCGCTCTCTCCTTTAAGCACCAGTCAATTAAATCAAACATCATTCATTGCAGCAGGCACACCTCCTAGCCGACTGCAGATGTAATCAGCAACAGATGAGGTTTACATACCATTGGCTCATGTCTCAGCAACAGAACTAGATGCCTTCACCTGGCCAAGTTGACAACTGAAACTAACTACCATAAACAGTTTAAAGTAACAGCTTTTCTATTAACTTTTCTGATGGTCACAGAGAAAAACGTTATATATTACATGCATGACACATGCATAGTTTATACATATGCATATATAAAATACTGTATTACAATAAACATTTTAAAACAAAAATCTACACCTATAAAGAATGTCTCCACAGCATTTCTGATTTGGGGTAGGGAGTGGTGTAAAGCCATTTCCAAATGGGAATCATAAAAATAAAGTGATGGCTCCCCAGTACCTGCCCATGCAAACAAAAAAGTGATGGAGACTTCTAATACATAGGGCTGATCTGCTGAGTCTTTACTCTCCACATTTTCTTATCTCCTAAACCTGACAATTGTTTTTCTTACCTTAAAGCAACTTTTTTTTCTGATTTATTGTTTCAGAAGGTTTTGAGGGTGACTATTTATTGATGTGGTTTAGTTTAATAGGGAAAGGAAGAAGCAAAAAAGAGTGAATATCCTGTAGGATTTTTTTTTTGAGGACCTCAAATAATAGACTCAACTTTTAATCACCTCAAACCAATTCAATCTACTTCCATCTTTCCTCTCCTTCTCTTCTCTGAAACAGTGTAGGAAGCACAGTCCCATATAATTAGTCAAGATAATAATGCTATGGACTGCGAACAGGAGGTGGGAAACGTAGGGAGGGTATTAAGGGGATAAAGAGTTCATGACCAACCTTCCACCACCTCTTCAAGCGCTTCATTAAACACGGCCCACATTTGGGTTTTGAGTCAAGGTGACTTTCTTCCTATCATTACATTAAACAATAAAACAAAGCAAAACATAGAAGAAAGAAAGAAGGAGGTTGGGGGAGATAGAAAATTTATCTACCAGCATTATGGTTGCCCAAACTACAGACCAATTTCAGGGACACATTTCTGTTTTATCACACTGTATGGCCACCAGACATAAGTTAGAACTAAATTGGCAGTCTAAGAAGATTTGCTTATGATTGTACTGCTGGTTGCTTGAAAATATAGCTGGGTGTCATCATACCTTTGACTCCCATCACGAAAGTGGGGGAAAAAAAATCAAACAGCATTGTCTGCTCATTTGAATTTATGAAACAAGGCAGGTAAATGTCTTTTTCTTTTCTTTTTTTTCTCTATCAAGTAGACAAGCACTCTCAAAAGTAAGAGAAATGGAGCCAGCAAAAGGCTCCAACAGTACTATCTCTGCTAAATTACAGATGATTGGACTCTCAGAAACTAGCGTGATTGAAATTGTACATGCAAGCCAACCCACAAGATAGCATAGTATCTTTTTTCTCTTCATAAAGCATTGTTTCGATTTCCCCTAAAATTAGTGGCAATCACTGGTGTGTAAAGGGATATATTTTGGGATTAATAAGGAATCACAGAATTTTCATGTCACATCAAGATAATATAGTTGATTCTTTTGTATAATGGACAAAAATAACAAATAAAATGTATGATTAGATTGAAAGGGTTAAGCAGTGAACCCACGGCAAGAACAAATATTACCTGTAACCATTCCTCCCCAGATGGAATTTTTTTTTAGTAGTCCAGTTAGTTTGGTAGTCCACATAATTCTTTAGAATTTGTTTCCTGTCTTTACATTTTCTATGGCTTTTCTGTGGAAGAATTATTGACTGATTGACCAATCCATTTGCTCAATACCAAAAAAAAATGCACAATTAATTTGATTGTACTGTTTTATTAGGATAGCTGGAATTGAGATTCAGGATGGTTGATGCAGCACATGTTGTCCTCTTTCTCTTGAAATTCTTTTAAAATGATGATAAATCTATAAGGAAAGTATGAACTAAGAGCAATAAAAACAGCAATGATGATGATAGAACAATGAATTTCAGTAGATGAGAGATGTTAGCAAGTATCTCGATGATGTAAACTGAATGGAACTTTGTGGGATCAGCAAGCAGAGCAGTAGAATCTACAGTCCAGATGACACATGGAGGGGGTTAGCAAATAACAGTGCTGAACTCCTCTCCAGGCCCCAGACCCAAGAGAGCCCTGGACTCAGATATAGCACATAGAACAGAGACGCAGAGTGAGAGGTGGAACTGAAGAGAGAGGCAGCAAGTGAAAGTTGTTATGAGGATTTCTATCCCCACTCCCACCTGCAAGAATGTATGAGCCTCTCCACTCAGAAAGGGGAGCAGCCATGATGTATTTACTTCCAAGGGTAGAAGAAGACATTTCTTCTCTAAAGACAGTGAAGGAACTATCTGAGGACTTCTAAACCATCTACATGGATGCCAGGGCGCAACATCAAAGACTTCCTGTTGCAGCCCTCAGAGTGGAGGAGGAGAAGGTCCATCTGCAGACTGGCTCTCTGCCAGTCAAAATCCTCTACCCAGGTACACAGTGCTCTGATTTGGCCTTCTTATTTACTCATTCTTAAACATGTAAATACAACCAACGGGCATGAAATGTTTGAGGAAAGTCTGCAGTATGAAAGAAGACTAGGATAAACAAACTAAACAACTAAAAGAGAATAGATATCAGATAAAAAAAATTAAAAACAAAATTCCCTTTAGTTATTATTTCCAGAGATATTTGATAACATACGACATCTATAAGAAAAGAATGGTTGGTATAAAATGTATTATCTAAAAATAGCAAAGACCTCAGCCTTGTGATTGCTAAAATTCAATTCACACAAGGAAGTCAATGATACTGACACAATGCTAGCATTATGGAAAAGAGCATCAAGAAAATAGTCCCAAAGAACAAAGAATATAGTGATGGGAATGATAAAAATCAAGATAAGCAATTTTATCTATGGTATGGACAGATGAGGAAAACTATGGATAAAAAATAAATAATAGGGGGAGCAAATGTTAAAATAAATTGAGTAGATTGAAATACTAGTGATCAATGAAAAGGAATGGTAAGGGGTATAGAAAAAAATAGGGGGAACAAAGGTTAAAATATATTGGGTAGATGGAAATACTAGTGGTCAATAAGAGGGAAGGGTAAGGGGTATGGTATGTATGGGTTTTTTCTTTTTAGTTCTTTTTTTCTGGAGTGATGCAAATGTTCTAAGAAATGATTATGGTGAGGAATATGCAACTATGTGATGATATTGTGAGCCACTGATTGTATACCATGTAGGGAATGTTCATATGTTAAGAATGTTTGTGCTTGTATATTGTTTTTTCAATAAAAATAAATTTAAAAAAAAGAATCAAGGTGAACGAGACAGAAAGTCAGCTCAAGACATCAAAACCTTTCAAATCAGAAATTCAAAAAGAGAATTCATAAAAACTGCAAAGAGGAAATTATCAAAGAACAAGAACAACTCCCAGAACTAAGAGGAGATAGAAGTATTTCGATGGAAAGGGCTCATTCAGTTCCAAGAAGGTTGTAAGAATAAAGGCCAATACTTATGCAATAGCTAAGAAATCTTATAAATATTCAGGTATTGGGGATTAAATCATGCTCCTCAACAAGGCATGTTCCAGGCCCTAACCCCACCCCCCACCCCTGGTCCTGTGGTTGTGAACCCACTTTAAAGATGTTTTTCTTAAGGGTGCCCACTGAATGGAAAGGCCAAAGAACCCCAAAGATTGCTAGCTAGCCAGAAGATACTGACCTGGGAGGAAGCAAGCCTTCTAGCAAAAAAAGTCCTGTCATTAAGCCAACCCATTGTATGGAATTTGTTTTAGAAACTGAGAAACTAAAATACTAGGGAAAGAAATAACCCTAAAGGCTTCCAAATGAGGATCAAAGCACATAATTAAACAAATTCCTAGGCTTTCCATCTAGGGAAACAAATCAGAGTGGTAACAGACTTTTATCACCAAAATCAATGCTCATAGGTTGTGTATGCATGATCTTTAAAATACCGATGTATTCTATATATAGTCAAACCATCAGTAGAATCTGAGCACACAATCAAATAATTTCTCATTGTATAAATACTTTAATTTTTACTTCCAATGATCCTTTTCTGGGGACATGTGTCATGGTTGGGTTCATGTGTCAACTTGGCCAAGTAGAGTGGTATCACTCCCATTTCCACCTTTTGGTTCCTGGACCCATTGATCCTGGCTATGGGAGAAACAGCTCGTACAGCAGATGCTGATTCAGAGCATATACAGCTTCCTGGAGAACATTACCCCAGCCCTTCAAGGTATTGCCACCTAATTGGCATCATAATTGAGTTTTAAAAAGGCCATTCCACTGTTCTATCAATCCAGCTGTATCTGGATGATGGAGAACATGGTAAAACCAGAGAATTCCATGAGCATGTGCCCATTCCTGCACTTCATTTGCTATGAAGTGTGTTCCTTGATCAGAAGTAATGCTGTGTGGAATACCATGACAATGGATAAGGCTTTCTGTAAGCCCACAGATGGTAGTTTTGGCAGAAGCCAGGTGGCAGCACTTAATCGCCAAAGATAGGGTGGACGTGACTATTATAATAGACAACAAACTCAAAGCAGGAGGCAAAATTATATGACTCACAGAGATTTGTGGCAGTGGTTAGTAAATCATGGGGTACCTAGAAATACAATAGATGGGAAGTCTACTAAATTCATGTTCGAACTGTATAAACAAAAGGGTTCTAGGTCAAGTGAACAGAAGTCTAACTTGAATTACAAAAACAAGTGAACAGAAGTCTAACTTGAATTACAAAAAAAAAAAAAAGGGTTCTAGGTCAAGTGAACAGAAGTCTAACTTGAATTACAAAAAAAAAAAATTTCTCTTTTTGCCTTGTAGGGTCCTGAATTTCACACAAAAAAAGGATTATTCCAAAGAACTTGGCCAAGATATCGTGACAATATAAACATGAAGGTATAGGTAACAGAAGTTGAGACATGTTGGTGGGGAGGAAAGTTGGGGTGGAGGAACTGTATTAATTTTATCCTATAAAATAGGCACTCAAGAAAGCCTATCAACCATCAATGGCTCAAGAAACAGCTTGAGTAGATTATTTTGAGTTACATAAAAAATTAATTGCTGAACTAAAAATAACGATACTAACTGTTAAACTTAGGAAGTGGGTGTGTAGATGGAGGTGGTTTTCTATACATCCACACATCTATTATAGCAGCAATTCAATAGATATTGTCAAAATTAATGAATCAATTAATGTCATGTAAGAATATGGGCTAGAGATTGAAGAACATCCTCCTGAAGATAAAAGTGGTTGATTGAAGTGGCATTGGGGTGGAAGTGGTGGTCAAGGGCATCTTGCTTTTCATTTTAAGCTCTTCTGTGCTATTTTATTTTTAATCATGAGGAGGAGGTATTTAGTTTAATAAAAATTAGGCATTTATTTCAAAATGGAAAATATTAGAGGAAAAAACTAAGGAGACTAGTTGGATGTGTCTAACAATGGTCAGTTTTATGCATCGTCTTGGCTACGCTATTCTATCCAGTTATTTAATCAAACACTAATCCAGGTGCTGCTTTGAAGCTATTTTGTAGATGTGATTAACTTTTTCTTTTTGCATGGGCAGTCTCTGGGAATCGAAATGATTAACTTTTAAATCACATGACTTTAAAAATAAAGGATATTACTTTTGCTAATATAGGTAGAACTTTTCCATTCTGTTGAAAGGACATAAGAGCAAAAACTGGCATTTTCTAAAGAAGAAGAAATTCTGCCTCAAGGCCAACACTAATTCTTGCTGAATTTCCAGTCTTCTGGCCTTTTATATATAGATTTTTGGACTTGGCAGCTTTCACAATTGCACAAGCCAATTCCTTGAAATAAATATCTTTATATTTACATATGTGTGTGATTGCATATATAAATATATATATATGTATGTGTGTGATTGTACAATGTAGACATAAAATGTATATATAACACATATATCTCCTATTGGTTCGGTCTCTCTGGAAAATGGAATGAAAATTGGAACACTACATTTTGTTTTGTCTGTCTGTCTATCTAATCCATTTATTTATTTATTTACTGAAGCCAATACATAATCTGCCACATTTTCTCCATCTTATTCCTAAATCTACCCTGGTCCACATCTATTTCTCTGCTCACAAAAAACCTAGGAGTTATTTTCCCTGCTTTGCTAAGAATATAATAAGCACTCAAATGTTTATTGAAACAATAAAATATTTAATGAACTATTAATATGAACTCCATATGCACAAGATGACTGGCAGAGCCCCTGTGTTGAGACTGCTATTTTGGCTAAGAAAAGTGATGTTCCTTTTCAAATTTCCTGTAGGGGAGATTTTAAACATTATGTTATTGTTATCAGTGATGAACTCATAGTTAAAGAAAAAAAAATTTTCATAAGATGGATACTTGTCCCCAGAAAATGGGTGATTCAACAGAAGCAATTACTTTCCTATGAAGATCTAGAATCTCAAAAGACAAAGTAGAACTATTTTCAGAATGTAGAGAATAACCTAGCAATTGAGCAATAAACTTCTCCTGTTCCCAGTTTGCCTCCAGAAAATTATCATTACATCTTACCTGTGCCTTTTGGTATTTTTTAGTATACAGTGGGAGTGTCAAAGATGTTTTAATAATGGCCCAACTTCCATTTTGGGAAGGTTTCTGTAATATCTTTCCATTTTAAAAATATTGCTACCTGCTATTTTGCTACTTCAAGTCTTTGGTGAATTAGAATTTCTTTATTTTGTGTTAGGTCCTGTTTTTTCTAGTTCTTTAGCTTCTTCTGAGTCATCAATGCTTCTGTCAGGAGCCCATTTTTCAAATCACTAAGGTGTTGATTAGCATCATTGAGTAGAAATTTACTGAATGAGGGAGGGCTCTTTCACCAAATGTGGCTTGTGCACTTTCCCATATTCACTCAGTCCCTTCAACCTCTGTGACTTTGTCCACCCCCTCTGCTTCCCAACTGGGATGGCCCAGGGACCATGCAGGCCATTCCCAAGCTCACAAGACCTGGACACCAGCTTTTATTTTATCACAGCTTTAAACACCTCTGGTTGACACCGAGTGACAAGTGCTAGGCTTTGGCAAAGCCTCCAAAGCACCCTCTGCCCCAGAAACAAAAGTCCCACCCTTTTGTCTGCAATCAACCAAACCCAAGGATTCTCTGGCATCTCAGCAGCTACCTGGAGAGGTCAGGCAAAAACAAAACAAAACAAAACAAAACAAAACAAGACACTTGGAATAACAGAAGAGTTAATGCCCTGTGGGAAAATTTGACCAAATAAGACAGGATTTAATAAGCAACTGCTTCCTGGTAAAACTTTTGCCAACTTGGTAACACACTGACTTGCTATTACTTTCCTTTCTTCCTTGCTTCATTTCCTTTATCCCTTACTCTTGGAGGATGCTTTTATTTCCCTGGGATTGTTTTCTCCCAATAAAGATTCACATTCTAGATGTATTTCAAGGTCTAATTTTCTAAGCAACCTAGGTTATCGCACTTAGCACCTGGAAGGTACCTGAAAAGCTGAACGTCAGGATGGGAATCTGGAATTGAACAGTTCACCTGAGAAGACAATAGAACCCCCCATTGCTGGTAGAAAGAGGGGTGGTAATAACCCTATGATATTCATAATTATAAAAGCTTTCACCTATAGGAAATTGTGTTGAGGTGCTGGTGGGAGACAAAGCATTGCAAGATCAAGCAGTTAATTCGCTTGATCAATGATAACTATATTACTTTGGTTGGTATGTTGGCTTTTGATAACACTGGAAGTTAAATTAATGCACGTTTGAAATCCAGAGTCTTCTCCTGCAGCTCCAAAGAAAATTTGTAGTTTTTGGTACACAGGATGTTCTGCACTAAAAATTAGCTCTAGGGTCTGATCCTAAATATGACATAGCTACAAAAATGGATTGAATACACAGCCTCTGAGTTGGAAATAGTGGGACTCTGAGATATAAGATGCAGTGTTAGTTTATGAAACTCAGAGTTTGAACCTTCAAATTCCATTAAATCCTTCTCAATGGTAGAATAACCCAGCTTTCCTTTGCTAAAGAAGTTTCCCCACATCTGAATGAAGCAAGGTGATACTTGTTTCTTTTAAAATTTACCCCCATTGACCCTCCTTGACTCCAGGTCAATAAGAAGCATTGCCCCGAGAATAAAGAGCACATTCACAGGCCCTGGCTTATATATACTGGTGGTGACTGAGGGGAGATGCACAGACATAGATTTTGAAGTGATTAAACCAGGGGGATGGAATCCAATCCAGATATAAGAGAGTGCATTGACACTGGGGCACTTACCCACACACTAATAGTTCAATATTTGGCAAGTGAACCTGAGGCTGGTCATAGTAGTTTGCTTGGATGACTCCTTGAAGATCAGCTACAATGATAACTCATGGTAAATGAGATAGAGATTTCAGAATATTCAACATAGTATTGAGAAAGGGATTAGAAGACACGGGGAGGGGGTGTAGAAATGTTAGAAAGGGTATAGTATATAAACCCTACGAAACTACTCCCTGCTATATTCCTAGGTAGGATCCTAGGAATTTTGCCTTTATAGAACAATGATGAATGCATTTTTGAGAAGAATTTTGGTGGTTGTCTTTTTAGGGAAAAGTCTCCATGAACCTGGGATTCTAGATATAAATGGGGTTGACAGCATTCTTAAATGGCAGGCCAGGTGGCTGGATGTGACTGTCAAAGACAAGATAGATGTAATTGCTGAAATGGACAGCATAGCCAGAGTAGTGATAAAGATGCCTTAGTCTACAGAGAACTAGAGCAATGGCTATCACAGGCACATAGATGGACAGCTAGCCAGAGTCTGCTCCATTTGCATAATGATAAAAACAGAAGAAATCTTGCTAGCAGATTGTATTAGTTAGGGTTCTCTAGAGAAACAGAATCAACAGGAAACATTTGCAAATATAAAATTTATAAAAGTGTCTCACATAACTATGGGAACGTAGAGTCCAAAATCTACAGGGCAGGCTTAGTGAAGCCGATGATTCCAATGGAGGGTCTGGATGAACTTCACAAGAGAGGCTCGCTGGACAAAGCAGGAAGAGAACCTGTCTCTTCTGAATCCTCCTTAAAAGGCTTCCAGTGATTAGATTAAACATCACTTACTGCAGAAGACACTCCCCTTGGCTGATTACAAATGGAATCAGCTGTGGATGCAGCTGACGTGATCATGATTTAATTTTATGAAATATCCTCATTGCAACAGACAGGCCAGCACTTGTCCAACCAGCAAATAGGTACCACCACTTGGCCAAGTTGACATATGAACATGACCATGACACAGACCATTTGATATCACCTGGCATGATGGAATCCTCACCTTGTCTACAGTTTGTCAGTTTACTGAGACAGTTCATTGATTGAATGGGAGCCCAAGAACCCTTGTGGAAAGACCTTCAAAAACACTGCTGTGTTGTTATGTATATAAAGTAAATGTTCCTACATTATTTCCCCAAAGAGATTTGTGGAAAATTTCTAGAATAATTGTGCTTTTCTAAGAGCTTTCTAGGTTTTCCAAGATTTTGGCCTGACATGATACTGATACCAGGGAACCAACAATGTCATGATAATTCTCTGAATAAGGTGGGGGTTTATGAAGGCTGGATAATAAACGAAATGTTAGCCAAATGTTTTTTTCCAGTTGGTCCTTTGGTTATTTGGCCACATTATGTGACAGTTTTCCTAGGCCCCAAATATATAATTGAAAGCTTAGCAGTTAGGAAACTCTCTACACTGGTTCTCTGGCCTGTGGAGCAAGGCCATTATAGTGAGAGAGAGAATAGAGATTTCTGAGCTGCCCTCTACCACGACCAAGATAGAAAATTAGAAAAAAAATACTATATCCAGAGAGGAATTGCAGATATTAGTGTCACTATGAAGCACCTGAAAGAGGTGCGAGTAGAGGTTCCAATATTATCCAATATTCACCTGCTTGACTTCTGCCATAACTTGGTTGATCACAGTGAATGTTGCTGCACTACCATAAACTTATCCAGGTGACAGGTACAATCACAGCTGCTCTGAGATGTAGAATCATTACTGGGGCAGATCATTCACAACAAATATCATTTGGTATGAGGAATTTCTCCTTCAGTGGTCAGGGCAGCAATGCTTTTTTACTGTCTTTCTTCAGGATTAGGTTAACTCTGCTGTCCCCTCATAACATAGTTTTCAGGCTCTTTTATTATTTTTGACATAACCTACAATATTGCATTGGTCCACTATTATTGATGACATCATTTTGGGCCTAATAAGAAGAAAACAGCAATTAAACTGAAAAACCCTAACAAACCCTAATAAAATGTGACAAAAGGTAGAAATTAAACCCTACAAAGCTTGCAGGGGAGTTTTCAGGTCCCAGTGGTCTGGAAGAAGGCAGGAACACCCTCAGTAAGGTAAAAGGCAACTTGGCACATCTCACACCTCCACAATTGCTAAAGAGTTGATCCAGTCCATTAAGGCCCTGAACCAAGACCTCTGTGGCAGAGAACTGTGACCCTCTGAAATAATGGCTCCCAGCATGTTAGTGGGGCCTATTAGAGACTGAACAACAGATCATGGGATACTAAGGAGACATGCAACTTGAACTACCTGTAATAAACTGGGAGTTTGGGGATACATTAATTCATAAAGCCAGGCAAGAACAGTACCATACGTTGTAGGCTGGGAATGGTGAACTGAGGACTAGCTAAGGCAAATATAGAAGGCATAATTATATTACATGGACAAATAAATTATAAATCACCTATCTCAGTTGCAGTGATGCTTTTGCTTCAACTCAGTTATAGCCTCATGGGAGGATTCCTTTTGGGTTTCTTACATCCAACATAGTGAAAGGAAAATACTCAGTTCTGGCACATATTTGGGTTGACTGTCTCATTATATCCTATCAGAAATGGCCCTGAAGGACAAGGGGGAATGGCAATAATTCTCCCGGTGGTCAATCAACACGCTTGACTGTCCACTTAGTATGGAGGGAGGAGTGATGTACACATATACGTTGATGCCAAGGCAAAAAAATGAATGGTTAATAGGTTGGTTAAGGGCCTGAAAGGAAATTTGGTAATAGGAGGGTCCCAAGTATCACATGGATATACCCATGGGAAAAGATAAAAAATGTATAGACCTTTGTATTCACAGTTTTATCCACCAGAAAATAACCATTGCAGACAAGGTTACCAACAACCAGGTGTTGGCATGAACTATCTATGGCTGTCAACCAGCCTCTCAGCCACAATAGTGTTTGAGTTGTAGTCCCATGAACACAGAACCATGATTACAGGCTGCACATAGGCTCAACAACAGGAGTTTCTGCTCACCAATGCTGATCTACCTATCATCACCACTGATGTTCAATCTCATTTTCTGGGTCCAGCTTTGAGTCCTCAAAATGACACCACTGTCTGTTATATTAGGTAGCTTCCTGGAAACAAGTTGATTGCATTGGACCTTGGAGAGGGTAAAAATTATTTCTAATCAAAATCAATGCATATGTAGATATGGGTTTGCCTGTCATGATGGAAGTCATCCAAGGATTTACAGAATGTCTGAGTTATCAACATGATATCGCATATAATATTATCTCAGAAAAAGAAACTATTTTAACCCAAGGAGGTCTGAAAATGGATTCATGAATATAGGGTTCATGGACTTTGCATTACCCAGGAGTAGTGATCGGTAGAATGGCCATTGGTTGAACAGCTCAGTTAAGTTGTCAGCTCAGGGACAATATTTTCTGGGTTCCACTGCTGCCCTCCAGGATGCAGTATAATACTTACCAGTGAGATATAGAGATATATTCCCAATAGCTAGGGTCTAGGAACAAAAGAAGGAAGCATATCTGAGCCTTCTTGCCATCACTATCAGTAACTCTCTTGCAGAATTAAAGTTTTCAATCTCTGAAAAATTAATCTCTGCCAAATAGTTACATGTCCTGGTTTTCAAGGTGGGACAGAACACCTCTGCCAGCAGATACAGACAAATTTTCCACTAGATTGGAAGCTGTTATTGCCATCTGGTCACCACCAGTGGACCAGCAGGAAAAGAAAGGAGCTACTATTTTCACTGAGTTAATAGATGATTTCCATAAGGAGCTGAGGTTGGTATTATATAATTTGGACAAAGAGGGGTATATCTGGACCAGGAGATTTACAGGAACATCTCCTGGTATTCCAGGATTCAGTTGTGGCTGTGAATAGAAAATTACAGGAAACACAGCCCCCAAAATGGCAAGGAAACTAAGAGATTAGACCATAAGTGATAAAAGTCTAGGTTACCACCCCAGGCGAACAACCAAAACTGGTCAACATCATGGTCAAGAAAAGTCTCAAGTTGACTGCAGAATGAGGAGAAAAAAATAATATTGTTCGAGGACCAGCTTCAACATTATAGAATGTTGTTTGCTTGCTTAGCCTATTTAAATGATTTTAGGAGATTGAAAATGGTTGGCTACTCTTTGAAGACCCAGATGTGCACCTCTCCCTCAGGGTAGAAGTGAAAGCATTGTGTCCTTTTACATAGAGGTGTAAGCAGATCTGGGTAGTGCAAGAAATGAACTTTACCAGAACCAATCTATGCAGTTCTCCAGAAACAATCGATGTTATTTTTCCACTGGACTCTGATCACTTGTCCTCCGTCTAAATGGAGTGGTTTACTCAAAATGTTCTTGTAGTCTTTGTGCCCTGGCCATTACTGTAGGTGCCTCATCTTCAAATACCACCAGTTGTCTTAGTTTTCCCCAGGGCACAAGCAGAACCTTAGCAGGGCTAAATGTGTTAGCTCTAGTAGGAGACAGTACCTCTGACTGACTGGATTGGC
The DNA here is from genome assembly GCF_023851605.1 of Tamandua tetradactyla. Lineage (NCBI taxonomy): Eukaryota > Metazoa > Chordata > Mammalia > Pilosa > Myrmecophagidae > Tamandua > Tamandua tetradactyla. Next base: position 22,044,280 of record NC_135343.1, on the reverse strand, counting down.
ATTCTAAATTCCCAGTGCTACAGGGAGGGGCCAAGTAATATTTCCAGAAGTGCAGATAAATTAAAGCCCTGTGGTCTGACCCTTTACAAATGACAGACAGTACCCAGGAAAGAGTATTCCATTTAAAATGCTTGCCCCTTCTCTCCTTGGACAAATTCTTCCTAGAAGCGGTGACTCTATATGGAATATCCATTTGACAAAGGTTTCTTGCAAAATTATGACCAGCTCATTTAAGCAACATCTAGTTGTCCTTGCTTCATGACCCTTTCCCCCTTACACATGTTGTCTTGTGACTGCATCTCCCAATACAGCATTAGGACATGAACTTTGCTCCAGGCTGTTTTCTAGGAAATCTAGGTTAAGGAAACTTCTTACTCAGGGCAGAAACAAAGGTCACCACCTGGAAATATTTGGAAGAGGAAAGAAAAGCAAAAAACATATAATCTTAGTGATTTAGAAAAAAAATATCTCAAACCTGAAGAGATTAATGGAGTAAAGATGGGAGGAATATTTTGAGAGAAGGCAAGATAAAAACTTAAAGAAACTATTTTCTTGGAAATTTGTATTTGGGAGCTAGGAAGATTTGCTCAGTTTTTGGCTGAACAGTTGAGAAAGTACAGGGGATAGGAAACAGAGACTTGCAGAAGATTCATTTTTTGCACTCATTTTAAAGAAAGATATAAAAGGGACCTTCAGATTTCACATGCTCCAGCCTAGACTAGAAATTTCAACAAACATTCAAGGCTTGCGTATTTCTCAAGTCTTTTACAAAAAAAGAGACTCATATTTTCTCTGCTCTTATAACTATCATAGTAAATATCACATCTAATTGTAATTTGGAATTTTCCTATTTGACTATTTGCCAAATTGAAAACTCATTGATGTCAGGCATCCTGACTTTTTAAAAATCTTTTTATCCCCATAATTTAGGAAAGTACCTGGAAAAATAAGTACCCAAATATTTTCAACAAACAGACAAATGAAAGTACACATATTTCTGGAAATGGAATATAGATGAATGTGGTTATGATGGATATATAAAGAAGTGACAAAACACTTTAAATCTAACTTGACCTTGTCTTTTTTTTTTTTACTTAAAAAAATCACATGCTGTAGAAACATTCTGAAATTTTGAATTGCAGCAAAAATAGATCATTATTTATTATTATTTTCACTAGAGCAATTGTAAATTTATAGAAACATCAATCAGAACATACAAAGTTCCCATATATCCTCCACCCTACATGTGCAGTTTTCCCTATTATTAAAAATTTGCATTAGTGTGGCAGCTTTGTTTCAACTGATAAATAATATGATTATGATTGTATTATTATTCAGTTTATATTTTCCATTGGGGTTCACTCTTTGTGCTATACAGTTTTATGGCTTTTTAAAAAGATTTTATTCGGGTATCATACACGCAACCTAAAATTTCCCATTTAACCACTTCCAAGTGCACAGTTCAGTGGTGTTGATTATATTCACAATGCTGAGCTATCATCACCACCATCCATTACTAAACTGCTTTCAAAAGCCTGAACAATAATTCCATACAAATTAAGTATTAACTCCTTATTCCCCACCTTCATCTCTGCCCCTGGTAACCTGTATTCTAATTTCTGAAACTATGATTTTGCATATTCTGATTATTTCACATAAGTGAGAATATACAATATTTGTCCTTTAACATCTGGCTTATTTTACTCAATATGATGTCTTCAAGACTCATCCACATTGTAGCATGTATGGGAATTTCTTTCCTTCTGACAGCTAAAAAATATTCCATTGTATGCATCAACCACATTTTTTAATCCATTCTTCCACTGATGGACACTTGGGTTGTTCCAACCTTTGGGCAATTGTGAGAAATGCCACCTTGGTGTGCAAATGCAAATATCTGTTTGAGTGCTGCTTTCAATTATTGCAGAAGATTCACTCTTTGCATTCATCTTAAAGAAAGAGATGACTATATACTTAGAGTGGAATTGCCGGGTTAAATGTTAGTTCTTTGTTTAACTTTATGAGAGACTGCCAAACTGTTTTCCACAGGGGCCTTAACACTTTATATTCCCATAAAGAAGGTATGAGAGTGTCTATTTCTCTACATCATTGCCAACAGGTGCTATTTTCCATGTTTTTAAATAGCAACCCTACTGGTGGCTGTGAAATGGCATCTCACTGTGGTTTTTTTTTTATTATTTTTTTATTTTTTTTATTTTTTATTTTTTATTTTTTTATTAACGGAAAGAAAAAAAAAGAAATTAACACAACATTTAGAAATCATACCGTTCTATATATGCACTCAGTAATTCTTAACATCATCACATAGATGCATGATCATTGTTTCTTAGTACATTTGCATCGGTTTAGAGGAACTAGCAACACAACAGGAAAAGATATAAAATGTTAATATAAAGAAAAGAAATAAAAGTAGTAATAATAGTAAAAAACAACAACAAACAAACCAACAAGCAAACAAAAACAAAAAAAAACCCTATAGCTCAGATGCAGCTTCATTCAGTGTTTTAACATGATTACTTTACAATTAGGTATTATTGTGCTGTCCATTTTTGAGTTTTTGTATCTAGTGCTGTTGCACAGTCTGTATCCCTTCAGCTTCAATTACCCATTGTCTTACCCTGTTTCTAACTCCTGCTGAACTCTGTTACCAATGACATATTTCAAGTTTATTCTCGAATGTCCGTTCACATCAGTGGGACCATACAGTATTTGTCCTTTAGTTTTTGGCTGGATTCACTCAGCATAATATTCTCTAGGTCCATCCATGTTATTACATGGTTCATAAGTTTATCTTGTCTTAAAGCTGCATAATATTCCATCGTATGTATATACCACAGTTTGTTTAGCCACTCTTCTGTTGATGGAGATTTTGGCTGTTTCCATCTCTTTGCAATTGTAAATAACGCTGCTTCACTGTGGTTTTAATTTGCATTCTCCTAGTGTCTAATGATGTTGGATATCTTTGCATGCACTTATTGGCCACTTGTATATCTTTGGATAAATGTCTCTTCAAATCTTATGCACATTTTTAAATTGGATTGTCTTTTCTTTCTTGAAGTACAGTTATTCTAGCAATTGACATAATATTTCTTGCAATTAGCTTCCATTCTGTGAATTGCGACAAAAATAAAGTGACTAAGATTCCCAATATGTGTTAACCCAATTATCACCATTTGCAGTATTATAACACAATTTTGGGCCATGGAATACAGAGAGAAATAATCAATTTTTTGACGATAATAAGAATATAATAAAACATGTTATAGAAAAGTGGTAGATATAACTTCTCTGGCTGAGACATTTCCATAAGTAGAACAGTCAAAGACTTCTTTATGCTTCCTAGTGATACCTCCTCTTTATTGTCTCTTATATTATGTGATTTAAGAGGAAACCCATAAGGTTTCCAGGTCTTAGGTCAGGAATCCACAGTCCCCCAATCCGTTCCCCCAAATAGCAGTCTCTCAGCTTCACCATCATGATTACGTCCTGTTTTGGAAACCAGCATTTTTCTAGTGTTAGGCTCTTGTATCACTGTTTAACTCACTGATACAGCCAAACATTCCGTTGTCAGCCTTCATTGCCTCAGCTCTACTCCATACACTGTTTTATATATTCCCTAGTCTTACCTAATCCCACACGAACTTCAGCTGTGCCTCTGAACGAGGCTCTCTCCTAAGAACCTTGATTCTTTTATGACACTCTTGAATGGAAGTTTTCTTCCCTTCCCACACTCAATGTATCACAATCCTCAAGGTAGGGCAGATGTCTTCTTTGATCCTCATAGTTGTATCCAGACACTATTTCCTTTCACTTTCCTAAAATCCTAGTTAGACTGAAAAAACATGTTATGACAATAAAGCCACATTGTACTTCCACACAGCAATCATCTACCTTTCTCATGGTCACTGACCTCCAGTGAGTAATTAATACTTTCCCCCTTTAGAGAGAACATATCAAAAGAGTTGGTTACCCTTCCATTTCTGTTGAACTCATGCCAGTAATGGTTCTGCTCATACCCTACTCAAACAAAACAAAGGTTATCAATTACATCTGCACTGTCAAGTTTGATAGTGTCTACTCAGTCCTCATGTTAATAAATCCACTACACACAGTTGATTATTTTCCTTCATATCAGTTAAGCTTTGGTCAGTAAAATAGAAATCTTACCAGTTTTTCAGGCAGGAAGAGATTCCATAGAAGGAAATTTATGCTTATGAAACCATTGGAAAGGTTGGGGGAGTAAGAGTGAGACAGAACTGCTGTTGGTCTAAGGGAGATCAGAGAGGTCCAGAATTACATGAAACCTCTGACAATTAACTCAGCTCCCTCTCAACTTTCTGCTTATCTCAGAATTAGCAGAGAGAGTAAATTCACAGGAACTCATTTTGAAACCACTGCAACCTCATAATTGTATACCCAGGTGGCCTCCAGCCACTGCTCTTGCAGTCTAGTGGCTTTTCCTTATATTTCACCTTTGATGAATGAATGCATATTTTATAGAGATGCAATAGAAACCAGAAGTCTGCTGGCAAGCTATGAAATGTAGCTTCCAGATTTTCAGGCATTTTCTAGTGGAAAGTTTAGAAGAGTAAGGAGGTATTGGCTCTCATCAGTGTCATGCACATTTTTCTAGAACCAGATATATATATTTTCCACCCGAAACCCAGAAATCCACTATTATTTAGCTCTCCCACAACTTCGTAGTATACTTTCTCCTAGTCTGTTTGCAAGTTCCTCCTCATTTTTGATACCACCAAACATTCCCAAGATCTTTTTCTTTTCTATCTAAGCAAAGTGCTTAGGAGATATCCTCAATTCACATTGTTTGAAATATCATCTCATACTAAAAACTCCAAGGTCCTGCCTTTCTCCTGAAATCCAGACTCGTGGAAACAACTGGCTGGTCAATAGCTAAACTCATATATCAAAAAAGGGTCTTAATTTTAAGATACAGAATTGTGCTCCTGATTTTTCTCCGTAAACCAACTCCTCCCTCATTCATACCAACCTTGGCACATAATTGCATTCTTCCCCATGCTAAATCCAAAACCTTGGGTAACATCCCTGATGCTTTTGCTTGCCTCAGAGCCAGCACTCAAACTATCAATCAATTCTGTAAATCCCATTTTCATTTCATATCTAGAATCCAATCATTTCTTACGATTTAAGAATGGAAACACATGGTTTAAAACTTTCAGTGGTTTTTATCTCCCACAGACTAAAATTCAAAATTCTTATATTGCGTACAAGACCTATATATCTGATACCTACTACATCTTTGATTTCACCCTGGGAGCAGGCATTTTAAAAGAATTTGTTTTATTTACTAATATTAACTTTTGCATGTATAATAATACCTGCTGCATTTCCACACATAATAATACCTGGTTCATTTTCTGAACTTAAATATTATTTGAATGATTTAATATATCTTGAGCCTGTTTTTAATCTACTGAGATAAAAAGGAAAGTAACCTAAAAGTTTAAAAGGAAATTCATGGTACTTGGACTAATGCTGCAGCTGTTCAAAGATGGAAGGATTTCTAATTTTAGAATTATAAAAATGCTGTCAGTGGCATGACCTTGGTGGAGAACAGTTTAAGATGAAAAAGCCAACTTGATTTTAAAAATAAAATCTGAGTTTCAAGCTAATGCTTACCATGATCACACTGATCCACCATTTGAATATTTTCAACTCTCCCAATTATTAAAACTTTCTCAGTGACCAAACTCTCCCTATTTAATGACAAAAAGCAATGAGACTCTCTGGCTAAATGATAAAATTTTAAGAAACAACTATTTTTAGTCTCATTAGGAGAAAATGTGAAACACCACCTCCATCTCCAGGTGATACAGACAAACATAGAGCCCCCCCCCCCCAAAAAAAAAGTAATGGGACACATAGGCTATAATTAGACTACTGTGACATTTAAATACAAACAGTGAAGATTACCTAATGTTTGTGAAATGCAGTGTTTCCCACATATTTAAAAATAAATTTTGCTGTGATATGTGGCTATTTGGTCATTTACAGTTTTAGAAATGGTTATGTGATTTGCTCTTAGATTTTTTGAATTATGCTCTTAGATAAGAGCATCATATTATTTGCTCTTAGAGTCTTTAAATTATGCCTTATTAAAATCAAATATCCTACTCATCGGTGAAAAACAAAGCTAGGATTTAGGCATCTCTGAAGCTGGGATTCTGAACAAGCTAGTTGAGAAGGGTAAGGAGTGAAAAGGTCTGCTTTGGGTATTAGCAAACTGGGCTCTCACCCTGTGTTGGTAATAGTATATCACTTTTGTAGCATAAATCTTAAATAAGGGGTCTGGATTAGATAATCTGCAAGATACAGCCTAGTTCTGATGTGCTTTATTGATATGAAACTTCTGTCTGTAGCTTATTCCCACTTGCACATTGCACTGCCATTTCAAACTCTCCATGCCTCCATGCATGTGAACCTCTCCTCAAAACTGCCTCTAACTTCACATCCACTCTGTCTTTGTTGTGAGCATCCAGCTTGCCAGGTCATTTTTTTGTTCTTCTTTTACTGTTTGCTTCTTCCTTTGAAATGCCTTTCAGATTAATCCCATTTTTATGCTCTTAAGTCTACATCTGTACTTGTGTGTCCTTCCTCTCACGACTAAGTTACTGTAACAATTGTCTCACTGGTTTCCCACTCTCTAATGCTCAGTTTGCTCTATTTATGCCATATAGTACTTTCAAATGGATCTTCCAGTGATGGTGCTTTCATTTCACTCCTCGACTTACTGGTTACTCTTTATTGTTTTTCTCCAACATATATCTATTCTCCAAGAACTTTCCCTCACCATTTCCTCTTCTGAAAACCCTATACCCACCAATAGGTTATGCTTATTTCACCCTCAATGTTTTCTCTTTTCATTATTCTTAAAAACAGATTTTGTTCTGATCATTACAGTTACTCATTTGATTGTATAATATTTCAAATGTACAGAGAATAAAGAAGAAAATAAAATTCAACTGCAGTCTAACACTCAAAGAAAACTACTTTTCAGTTATGGTCTTTTCCTCTTTGTGCTGGTATACGTGTATATGCAATAACCATAATAAAAATAACATTTATAATTACTCATTATGAGCCAAAATCTGTGCTTAGCAGTTTATGTGGACTATCTCATTTAATACTCATAAAACTCTATGAGGAGGCTACTTTTATTTTTTTCATTTGTAGATGAACAAACTCGACTTGGAGGTTAATGACTTGCCTAGGTTCACATATTAATCTTGATCTATTGACTCTGGAGTCAAATATTTTCCCACAATATAATTCGCCTACTACATTTTTATAGGCTAGGCATTTTCGTTTATTGAATCGTTCAACACCTACTGTGTACATATGCATATACTGAGATACACAGTTACCTCATGTTTTAGAGAAAGAGAAATATACTTGCTTCCAACAGAAAACTGAAAAAGGCTGCTAAGTGTTTGATCTGTTTTTGTGAAACTATGACTAAAAAGTCATTACAAATGAGGCTTTGAAAAATGAAATGACTGGCATGCATATTTAGAATCATTTCCCAAAACTATAATTGAATTTGGAAGGGAAATTTCCTGTAAATTTATAACGATAATTTTATATAATTGGTTGAAATTACAGAGCAAATTTCTGTAAAACTAGGTCACCTGAAAACATGTACTATTGAATTCTACAGAACTGAGGACAGATATGCTACCATACAGGAAGAGTTAATAGAGTTAAATATACATCTAAGTCACATACTCCAATAAGCCACGAGAGCTGCTAAAAAGAGAATTTTAATTTTAAATTCATCATGGCTCTCAGATGAAATAATGTCAGATGTAGAGAACTTAAAATAAAAGTAATATGTAGAGTTTCTGTAAGATGCAACTCTTTCAGAGTTGAACCACATCCCTCTGTTTCTTGTAGGTGGGCAACAGATTCATTGAATTTACTAAATGAAAAAAAAGGTACACTAATCTGAGTACTTATCCACAAAGTTTTGTGACAAAGGAAGAAACATAAACATAAATCAAATCTAAGTTGTGTTTGGGCATGCTGTAGAATGCATCAAATTTTCTCAAATTCATATAACCTTACAAACTTTTTGCACATCAAGCAAAATCCTAAGCAATCAAAAAGGATCACAGACCTCCAAATAGCAAACAAATTCACTGTCCATGGGAACAAGGGAGGAATTTAAGACAGCAGGTGACTTAGTTATCTTAAATGCAATTTAAGGCCATCATTGTGTTTAGTAACAAGTGATATCTATTAACAAAACTTTATGGTCCTTTTTCAACATGGAACTTTTCTGTAAGTGGAAAAGTTCACAATTATAGAGCAAACTTTTACCTGCGACTCATTTGGTTTACATTTATCATTTCCTCCCATCTTGTGTGAGAAGAAGGGATGGAAGTACAAAATTTAGAGTCTACCTTTCTGCATGATACACTTTAGTATGAATGGTAGTCATCTGTGGACTTGGTAGCAATGCAGGTGACTAGGCATCATGCCAGAGACTTTGGTATAGCTCTGGAGTATAACCAGGAATCTGCATTTTCAAAAGAGGCTTTGAGATGATTTTGAAGCAGATGGTATGCAGATCACACTTTGAATAACTTGATGTATGCAAATGTAAATTGTGTCCCAGTCCTGCTTCAATTTCTGTTCCAATTTTTTAAAACTTTTTTGTTCCCTAACAGTTGCTTCTAGTTTTCCTTGAAGAACTGATGCAATTTAGACAGAGGGGACTATAATATTTCCTTACTTCATTGCCACTTTCTAAGAAAGGAAAAGTCTCATAAGGCCGAAGACAAGCTGATGAGATTCTTCTTGTTAGCAAGCTTCTTCTTCAGACTTGGGACTGTTAAAAGTACCTTATTTCAATTTGAAGGATTTTTTTTTTTTTTTACATCTTAACATCAAGCATGCCAATATACACATCCTAGGATTCCCAGAAGGAGAAAAGAGAGTTGAAGGGATAGAAAAATATTTGAAAAAATAACAGCTGCAAACTTCCCAAATCTGATGAAAGATACAAATATATAAATCTAAGAATCTCAACAAATGTCAATTAGGATGAACCCAAAGAGATCAACACCAAGACATATTATAAACATACTGTGATGTGCCAAGGATAAAAACAGAGACACATGAGAGACACAAAGCATCACATAGAAGGGATCCTTAATAAGACTATCATCTGACTTCTCAATAGACCATGGAGGCCAAAGGCCTATTTAAAGTACTGAAAGCAAAAATATATACATTGTTAGTCAGGACTAACATATTCAACAAAACCATCCTTCAAAAATAATGGTGAAATTAAAATATTTCTAGACAAACAAAAGCTGAGAGAGTTCATTACCACTAGAGCTGTTTTATAGTAAATTCTGAAGACAGTCCATGTTGAAAGAAAAGAATACTAGACAGCAACTTGAAGCTGTATGAAGAAATTAAACCTCCACTGTGGTAACTATATCAGTAAATATAAATATTAGTATTGTCTTTTTCATTCATAATACTGTCTTTTACTTCTTATATTGCTTAAAATTCAGATGCATAGAAAACATTCCAAAACTCATGGAATGCTGTGAAGGCAGTTCTTGTAGGGAAATGTGTATCTATGATGGGCTATATTAAAAAAGAATGATCTCAAACCAACAACCTAACTTCATGCATTGAGGAACAAGAGGAAGAAAATAAAAGTGAACCCACAGTTAGCAGAATGAAGGAAATAAGATTAGTGTGGAGAAAGATGAAATACAGAATAGAAAAACAAATGAGAGAATAAACAGAACAAATGATGGCTATACAAAATCCCAATAAAATTGACAAAACTTTTGTTAGACTGAGAAGAACAAAATATGAAGAGATGCAAATAACTAAAATCAGAAATGAAAACTGTGATATCACTACTGATCCCACAAAATAAAAAGGAGTGTAAGAGAATACTATGAATACTTGCATGACAACAGATTAAATACTTTAGAAAAAAATGAAAAAATTCCTTGAAATACACAAATTATCCAAATTGACTCAACAAGAAACAGAACACCTCAATAAAATTATAAGAAGTAGAGAGATCAAATCAATAGTTAAAAACCTTCCATCAGAGAAATGTCTAAGACAGGATGGGCTCACTGGTGAATTCTACCAAGAACTTAAAGACAGATTAACATCAATCCTACTCAAATTCTTCCAAAGAATTTTAAAGGAGGAAACACTTCATAATTCATTCTATGAGGCCATCATTACCTTGATACTATGGAACACCACAAGAAAAGAAGATTACAGACTAAGGTCCTTTAGGAACATAGATGCAAAAATCCTTACCAAATACTAGTGAATTGAAACCAAGTGAATATTAAAAAAGATTATACATCATGACTAAGCAGAATTTATCCCAGGAATGCAAGGGTGGTTCAACATACGAAAATCAATCAATATAATACACCACAAAATAGAATGAAAAACACCATAATTATCTCAATAGAAGCAGAAAAGTCATTTGACAAAATCCAGCATGCTTTCTTGATAAAAACATTCAGAAAACTAAAAATAGATAGGAACTTTCTCAACAGAAAAAACACATTTGTGAAAACCCCACAGCTATCATCATACTTAAAGGTGAAAGACTGAAACCTTTCCTCTAAGATCAGGAACAAGACAAAAATGTCTGCTTTCACTATTGCTATTCAATATAATACTAGAAGTTCTAGCCAGAGCAATTAGGTAAGAAAAAGAAACTAAAGGTATCCAAATTGGAATGGAAGATGAAAACCATATCTATATGAGGATTACATGGTTTATATATAGACAATCCAAATAAATCCATAGGAAAACTACCATAACTAGGAAACAAGTTCAGCAAAGTGGCAATGGACAAGAGACCCACAAAAATCAATTGTGTCCCCATATACTAGTAATGAACAATTCAAAGAGAAAATAAAGATATAATTGCACTTATAATAGCATAAAGAATAACAAAATATCTAGGAACAAATATAACCAAGGGTATTGTTCCAGTTTGCAAGCTACCAGAATGTGAAATACCGGAAATGGAACAGCTTCTAAAATGAGGAATTTATTAAGTTGCAAGTTAACAGTTCTAAGGCCATGAAAATGTCTAAATCAAGGCACCAACAAGGGGTTACCTTCATTCAACAAAGGCCGATGAAGTTCAGGGTTTCTCTCTCAACTGGAAAGGCACATAGCAAACATGGCAAGGTCTGCAAGCTCTCTCTCCAGGCTTTGTGTTTCATGAAGCTCCACCCGAGACTTTTCTTTCTTCATCTCCTAAGGTCTCCCGCTGCATGGGCTGTTTTGGTTCTCATGGCTCTGTCATTTTTTACAAAATATTTCCTCTTTTAAAGGATTCCAATAAACTAATCAAGACCCACCTGGAATGGCTGGAATCACATCTCCTTCTAATCAAAGGTTAATACCCACAACTGGGCACGTCACATCTCTGTGGAAATAATCTAATCAAGTTTCCAACCTACTGTGCTGAATAGGGATTAAAAGAAATGGCTGCCTTCAGGATGGATCAAAATTAAAACATGGCTTTTCTAGGGCACATAAACCTTTCAAACAAGCCTTGTTATAAGAGATTTGTACACTGAAAACTATGAAATGCTGCTGAGAGAAATTAAAGAAGACCTGTGATGGTTAGGTTCTGGTGTCAACTTGGTCAAATGATTATGCCCAGTTGTATGGTCACTGGCCTGGCCATTGCTGCAAGGATATTTCATGGCTGGCTGATAAACCAGAAGGCCAGTGTATTGACTCATCAGTTAGTTGATTGTATCTGGGTTGATTACATCTGCAATCAACTAAGGCGTGTCTCCCACAATAAGGGAATCCAATCAGTTGAAGGCTTTTAAAGAAGAGAGGTTCTGTCACTGCTTCTTCAGCCAGTGAGCCTCTCCTGTAGAGTTCATCCAGATGCTTCATTGGAGCTGCAAGCTTCACAGCCTACCCTACAGGTTTTGGGCTATTCCATTCCCCACGACTGTGAGACATCTTTAAAAATCCCATATTTACAGATCTCTATTGTTGGTTCTGCTTCTCTAGAGAACCCTAACTAATACAAGACCCAAATAAATGGCATACACTGAAAGGGTTAATACTGTGAAGATATTGATATTATCCAAAGCAATCTACAGATGCAATGCAGACCCTATTACAATTATATCAGACTTTTTGCAGAAATGGACAAAACAATTCTCAAATTCATGCAGAATTCAAAGGGCCCTGAATAGAAAAGGCAATTTTGAAAAAGAACAAATTTGGGGAACTCACAGTTTCTGATTTCAAATTGTGCTATACAGCTACAGTAATCAAAACAGTGTGGTACTGTCATGAAGAGAGAAAAACCAAGTTGAGAAAGAGATCTACACATCTATGGCCAACTAATTTTCTATAAGGGTACTAAATACTTATGGAAAGAATTGTTTCTTCAACAACAGTACTGGGAAAATATGATAAACACTTGCAAAAGAATGAAATTATATCTCCACCTCACATCTCACACCATAGACAAAAATTAACTCAAAATGGATCAAGGACTTAAATATAAGAGCTAAAACTACAAAACTTTTGAATAAAATACAAGGGCAAATTTTTATGAGCAAAAGTACAAGCAATAAGAAAAGAACAGATAAATGACCCCATCAAAATCGAAAACCTTTGTGCATCAAATGATATTATCAGAAAGTGAAATGTCTACCTACAGAATGGGATAAAACTGTTTCAGATAAGGGCTTAATATCAGTATATATAAAGAATTTTTACAATGCAACAACCAAGAGACAAACAATCCAATTAAAAAATGGGAAAAGGATTTGAATGGATAGCTCTCCAAAGAATATATACAAATGACCAATAAGCACACAAATAGATGTTTAACATCATTAGCCACTAGGCAAATCAGAACCATTGACAATGCCACTTCACACCCAAAAGGATGGTTATTATTATTATTTTTAAATTGAAAACTGCAGGTGTTGGAGAGGACACAGAAAAATTGGTACTCTGATTCACTGATGTATTGTAAAATGGTACAGCCAATGTGGAAAGTGATACAGCAATTCCTCAAAATGTTAAGTATAGAATTACCATATAACCCAGTAATTTTACTAAAAGATACTATAAAATGAAAACCGGGCCTCAAACAGATGACTTGTACATCAATATACAAAGCATCATTATTCACAAGAACCAAAAGATGGAAACACACCAAGTGTCCATCAACAGATGACTAAATAAATTAATAGATGAATAGATAAATGTGGTACTTATACATTACAGAACATGATTTGGCCATAAGAAAAAATTAAGTTACAAGACATGTCACAGGATGGAAGAATCTTGAAAACCTTAAGTTCAGTGAAATAAGCAAGTTGCACATGGACAAATTTATATTACCACTTATAAGAGGTGACTAGAAAAAAAAAAGAAAAAAAAAAAAAAAGAGGTGACTAGAAAAAGTAAATTCATAAAGAAAGATTAGATTTTACCAGTAGGTAAAAGAGAGGAGAAGGGGGATTTTTTAAAAAAGAGGAATGTAAGAGAAAACCGAAGTAGAAGTTGATTGGACAGAACAGGAGCCAGGGCAGCTCAAGGGTCCCAGCAGTAGAGTTTGTGAAACTTCTCTTCAAAGTATTGCCCTTAGCCTAACTAGAACACCATGCATGCACACTATCTGAAATTTCCATGCCAAGAGTGAAATTTATGGAAGATAGTTCTGGGTCTATGCCATTCCCAGAGGTGGGAAGTAAGAGAGTGCTCAGCAATCATTAATATCCTTGGCACAACTTGCTACCTCTATTTAAAAAGAAGTCAACTTTTTGCCCAGGGGAGGGGATTCAAGCAGAAGTGAGTTAATAAGTATTTAGTTAATTCCTTAGAAAAGTTGCAGTACACTTTTTCCTTCTTTATCGATGGGAATAATTCAGGAATATCACCTGAGAAGAAGGTCCATTCTTATTTAAACAGCCTCAGTAACAATGGAAGCTTGATGTCACCCTTTATAAGGAGGAAGTGTTGGAATTGAGTTTCTACCTACCCAGGGAACTGCATGTTCTATGGGAATGTCTTCTACTGTAGTATTCAAGTGATTAAAGCAGGGGCTTGAGTTGTTCTTCCAGGTTTTGGCCTGGCTACAAAATCCAGCTCTAACAACTATTAGCTGGATGACATTGGGTTGGCTAAACAACTAAGAGGTTCAGTTTCATTACCTGAAAAATGGGAATAATGATGTCTTTTTCAGCGGAGGTTCCTTGATCATATGAGGTTTAAACTGGCCATGGATGGTTACTAGTACCTGAGGTAGTCAGATGACCCCAGGAACTGTCGAAGTTCTCAGTCAATTGGAGTATAGGTTTATCTTCCAACTAAGGAAAAAGACAAACTTTCTCTCTTTGTTCCAGAGACTCTTGGAAAACAGCCTTTGAAGAGTTCTTGATGGAGCTAGAATACTCAATGTTCTTCAACATGCTCATTTTTTTTTTAAAGGAAGACTTCCCTCTTAAATGTTTTCTGCCACTCTTGTGGGAGTTAAGGTTAAGCCAAAGGTCATCGAAGTTCTTCTTGTCCTTTGGAATTTAAAGAAACTTGCTTGAACCCTCATTCTAAGTCTCGTGGGAAGTCTAATGCACTCTTCTGAGATTTTGGGAACTTCTTGGAATGCATGATTATTTCTCACTTGAATGCTTTATTTATACTGAATTCATGATTTCATGAATGCTTTGCATCTTGCTCCCGGTGTGGGAGTTCTTTATTGAGTCTTCATGATAATGATGCATCTTGGGGAGAAGTACATGATCTGCATAACCACACAGTGTCATGAAAATGAAATAACTGAAAACAATCAAGTTGACATTTAGCTCTTTAAAATGGATGAATAAAGAAAGGAAGCAAATATCCATATTTAAAAAATTTAGTAGCGATATTAATTATCTGATTTCTAATTTTGGGGAGAGCCCACACCTGAGAGACTGTTAAGTTTCCAGAGTGCACATCTTAAATGTCCTTGAGAAAATGTGAGATCTAGCTGTGACTTCTTATCTAAGTCATATTTTTCACCATCTTTGTATTAACACTCTAGTGAATAGCAATTGTTTATCATTATTGGATTGTTCAAAATCCTAATCTGTATGGCTTGAGGTATCTGTGGAGTCATTCCTTTTACTGACATCTGTCAGCTATTTCATAGGGAGCATGTTATTTCAGTTTACCCCTTATTATTAAGCAGTTTACCCATTCCTAGTTTGTGTGTGTGTGTATGTGTGTGATCAAATAGTTTAACTGCTAATGGATTTTATAAATATGAATTCTGCTGTTATGTTATCACTGTGAGAGTATATGTGGGAAGAAAAAAAAATACTTTCAAAGATGACTGCAGAAATAAAGGACAGTCTTTATTTACGGACCTACCTTGTGAGCATGTTAATTTATAGAGATGAGGCTCTTATTTCACAAAGGGAAAAGACTTCTCAGACTCTAACCCTAGATCCCTATATCTGCATTAGGAGCTCAAAATCTTCTGCACACATATTTTTTAAATAAAGGCTTTTCAAAGCTTGTCTGTACATCTGAGTAACCTTGAAAGTATTTAAAGTAAATAGTATTTCTTAACCCCATCCCAGAACTACCAAATGAGATTCACCATGCCAAGGCTGAAATGATACTGGGTATGACTAGAAACCCTACTCTCTTTGCCATATACAACTTTATGGGGCCTCACCATGCTAAATGGCACAAAGATATTATAAGTTCTGTTTTCATATCAGTTAGATAGCCAGCCTTGTCCTTACCCAGGTTTCATCTGTGAATTATTTCTTCCTCCTATGTGTCATGGATCAGACTTTTAGTGTAAATATTCTATTTATCCAAATCCATATTGGATATTTGTAATGTATGCAATTGTAGCCCAAATTGCTACCCTTACAAAAAAGCCATATAAACTCTTGTCCAATCCCATTGCCCTCTGTCAAAATATTGCACAAAATATTGAATATTTATTATGTACATGTTTTTAATATTTACTAAGTGCTTGGAGGAGAGACTAGAATCAAAAGCTCACAACGGGGTGGCCCACAGTGGCTTAGCAGGCAGAGTTCTTGCTTGCCATGCCGGAGACCTGAGTTCGATTCCTGGTGCCTGCCCATGCAAAAAAAAAAGAAAAGCTCATCACAGTAACATACAAGACAAGCCATTGACTTCACTGAGATTAAAGAGATTAAAATCTAGTGAAAAAGGTTGACATATAAGAGCACTATTAAAGAAAGATTAAAATGGGGGTGAGTTGGGGAA
This sequence comes from Tamandua tetradactyla, assembly GCF_023851605.1. NCBI lineage: Eukaryota > Metazoa > Chordata > Mammalia > Pilosa > Myrmecophagidae > Tamandua > Tamandua tetradactyla. The sequence continues at coordinate 22,027,936 of NC_135343.1, read as the reverse complement.
ACTGAGTAGTGGCCAAAGCTGGAAGTAGGCACTTTGGTTTTATGTTAACAAAGTTAAACATGTAGAGGTCTTCTACTTCAGAGAGGAGGAGAGAAGCCAAATGGAGACAGCCTTAACAATCTGTTGCTTTGAGACCCAGGGGCCAGTCTTCCTAATCCAGACTGAAACCTAAGAATGGATTTTCCTTTAAGGAGCAGGTAGGCACACCAGCCATTGTTTGAGCCTATAGAACCTAAGCTTACCAGGAGAAAGCTCATCTTTTCAAGATATTGTGAATGAAACAATTAAGCATTCCTAAAGAGCTTTGCAGAAATTGACAAATTAAATTATACTTATGCAGTTAGCAATTTAATCCTCATGATACATTCACAAGGTAGGTGTTCTTACCTCTATTTTATACTTGAGGAAGCAGGCACAGAGTTTTGCCTAGGGCATAAACTCTTAAGTGACAGGGCCAGAAGCTGAATCCAGAATTTTCTGTCTAGAAGGTACTTGCTCTTTCATCTTTACCATTTTATGTTCTTACCACATGCTATGGATTTAAATGTATTCCCCTCCCCCCCAAAGATATATCCACAGTTCAGAATGTGACTTATTTGGAAATAATTACTGATGGAACTAGGCAAGTTAAAATGAGGTCATACTGGATTAGGGAGGGCCCTTAATCCAATATGATGAAGTCCTTAAAAGAAGAGAAAATGTGGAAATGTGGAAACAGAGGGGAGACAGAGTGGAGAGCATGTGATGACTGAGGCAGAGAATGCCATGGATGGCTGCCAAGCCACTGCTAGAGGCCAGGAGAGAGGCAGGGAACCTACAAACTTCAGAGGAAACATGGCCCTACTGACACCTCGATTTCAGAATTTTAGACTCTACAACAGTGAGACAATCAAGTTCGCTTGCTTTAAGCTGCCCAGTGTATGATACTTTGTTCCAACATCCCTATGAAGCCAAGACACCACTGCCAAGATCAAGCTTCAAATAAGGGGCAATCACTTACCTCACAGCCACACTGAAGTCACCAAGATTCAATGCAGGATATGAGAAGGGGGAAAGAGGGAACATGAGACTGGAGTGTAGAAGACAAGTTGAAGGATTCAAGATGAAGAGCAGTGAATCTGAGTCACATCACGAAGAAGTCAGGAGGTTTGGACGCCGCCAGATGAAACACAGTAATGTAGAGACATGTTGAGACCAGACCCATGCTACCTAAGCCTTTCACTCGGTAGGTACTGAGATATGTTCAGGATACCTCAGTGGATATAAACGATCTGTAAATTGACACAGAAATGTAAGAAAACACAGGAAATGATCTCAAGTGTAACATAGTCACAGCTCAGCATACACAGCAACTCTAATGGAATAGTTCAGACATCATATCATCCCTTCTGTGCTTCGGTCCATCCTGCCTTGTTTTTCTCTTTGCTGCTTCCTTCTGTTCTTGACTTCCCATACCCTCTGTTTAAGAAACACATGTATCTCTTCCCTCCTGACTCTGAACACATTCTCGAATGCCTCACCTTCAATCTTCTTGAGAAGGATCTAACTGCTTAGTTTGTTACTATTTAGCAGTGAGTATCCCACTTGGGAAAAACTGTCCCTTCATGTATCACCTTAGCTGCTGGCCAGTCCACAGATAGCTACTTATGTTCCAGTCGCCCATTCTAGGTCCAACTGGTTGTGGCAAAGTTAGCGGTGCCATGTGGTTAGAAGCATTGTAATCAATGCCGGAAAAGTGTATCACACAAGAGGGGTGGCATAGTAGATTTTCTGAGTCATTACCAAGGCAGGCATCTGGCCATGGCTTTTGACTACATATTGCCTAGGACTCACTGACGTTTGGGTTAATCGAGTTTTAAATGGGTATAGTGAGCTGCTAAGACTAGAGACTTTCACTCTTTGTAATAATTCAAACACACACACACACACAAAAAGAAGTTCTCTAGGATTGTAGTCAACCAAATTTATATTCTTCCTTCTGCCCTATAATTTATACACTTTCTTCTGCCCAATAAAACATTTGTATGAAAAGTGTCTCCATCCCTTCAAACATGTTAAGATTTACTCCATCATTAAAAATTCCCAGGGACTTCAAACTGGAATTCCACTTAATTATTCATTAAATGTTGTGTTGGTGTTTGACAGAGTATTTGGAGTGATGGTGCACTGAGACAATCAAAACATTTTCAGAGAAAAGACTAGCATTTCAAAGTTTGCCTAAATAGAGGACACTGCCAAAAAGTCTCAGATAGGCAAATGCCTAAGAGTGGACTCTTTACATCCAAGGGCTGAGCAAATACTTCCAGGAAAGTGAAAGGTCAAGTGATGCTGACTTCACATGGAGCAGGAACAATGTTGGCATTCACTTAGAAAAGTCAAGAAAGGATTGAGGAAAAAGATAGGCAGGAAATTCTATTTAAAGAAATACCCATGCCCTCTACTCAATACAGGAATCATCTCCCAGACCAGAATAAATGTTTAAAAGGCAGACATCACTTGCAGAGGTCTGACAAGGCCAGCACAGCCATTGTCACATCACTATCAGTCCTCAGTTACTCAAAAAAGAGAATCCCGATTGCACATAGGAAGGTTGAGATTGGGGGCACAGTGGGGCCAATTCCTGTTCTTTAGTTCTGAAAGTTCAGATTCACTGCAGGAAAAAAATCCAATTAATTGAAGGCACAAAAGACTCTAACAGAAAATTCACCAGACAATAGCTAAGGCAAAGGCTTAAATGGGAACGATCACAACTTTCCATCATGTTCCCAATTCATGTTCCTGAAATAAATATATCTATAAACATATTTGAAGAGGAAGCTGGCTAAGGAAATTCTGCTGTTGTCCTCCGTTCTCGCCCTCCCCTACCATTTATACAAAATTACCGTGTTTTCCTCTCAAGCCTACTTACGCCAAGTCCTTTACATGCTTGCTACAATGCCTTGCTTTTAGAAGAAATAAACAGAATAAAAGTTTTCATGAGGCTCTAAGTTTCATAATAACTTTTGATTCAGGCGGCAGACATTTCAAGATGTGATAATTGAGAGTTGACTTTGGCTCATAGTAAGTTGTTTTCAAGAGCATTCTTTTGAAGGATGCTAAAGTACAGTTTAGGGTTCACATAGTTCCACAGTATAATCAAATATGCCATTGGACTTGCCATGCACAGTTTAACAATTTAACATTCAGAGTCATGTGTAAATTTAAATCTATATAGCCCTTTCCAATGAACCCAGAGTTTGACCCATTACGTGATTCATTTTTTTTTTTTTTTTTTTTTTTTTAGAAAGACAGACAGAGAAGGAAGGAAGGGAGGAAGAAAGGGAAACATCTTTAAACATTTTCTTATTTTATTATATTTTGTTTGTTTATTTGTTTTTTTACATGGGCTGGGGCCGGGAATCGAACCGGGGTCCTCCGGCATGGCAGGCAAGCACTCTTGCCCGCTGAGCCACCGCGGCCCGCCCCGTGATTCATTTTTATGCCAGAGAACAGGACAGATTTCTTTGTAGGTGTACAAGCAACAGAATGTAAGAAAATATAGCTACAAACTTTCTGTGGTATTTTTTTTTTTTAGTTCCCACTTTGGAATACGTGGGATAAACTGTACATTTCATTCTCCAAGTCATTTATAGCTTTAATCTGGGATGGCAGGCTGTTGTTTCAAGAACAGTTATCATTTAATTCAATCTGATTGTTTCATGTATAAATGTACTGTGTATATTGATTTAATATTTGGTTATACACTGCTGTCTTTATGTGAAAATATTGGTGATAATTCACCTCAGTTCCATATTAGTCAAATGAAATGTCTTGAGACCTGTCAGAATAATGTTCACAATACTTAGTCTACTCAATGACAAATGTAGGCAAGTTATTTGTAGACAAATATCATCTGCATGATTGACTAAATTGTTCCCCAAATTGGCTGCACAAAATTTACTATTAGAAAAGATGTCAAATCCAATTCAATCTTGACTTTTCTAAAAGGATGTATGTGAAGGGCTAGGCTATGTAACAGCCCTACTTTCCTACTGTTTTTTCCAAGACTCTTGAGGGAACATGTATTACCAAATAAATCAGTACAGATGACTATGAAGATCATTTGGATACCCAAGCCAAATTGTATCGCAGGTATTTATGCCTAAATTTTCTTAATTTATAGATGTAATGCGATAGTTGCCTTCATAATTATCTAAATATTTAAGGCATTTAATAATGAAAGGACAGATGCTGATGTCCTAATGATGGAGGAGTTGAGGAAAGCAGACCAAAATTTGGAAATTTCTGACAAAGAAACTTTCTTCTTTTACTTTGACATAATTTCAGTGACGTTCTCCTCCCACAATTAAGAGCTATAGAGAATGCACACACACATACATAAAGGGAAAGGGGAATAAAAGTGTTTTTACCCAAACTTGATCCCTTGTTTTCACTAAATAATAACAATAACATTTAGCAGAATTGACTTTGCTTTTGACTTACAATCTTATAGAAAATATGATGAAGTCCAAATGAGAAAATTGGAAAGAGCTAATGCCAAAAGTTTGGTCACCTGTGTTCAATGATAAGTACACCATACATATGTAATATTATATATTATTATATTACTGTATAATCTATATATGTACATATATAGATATAATATATAATGTTTCATATATTTCCAACATGTGAAGAGTTTTCTAGAATGTATTTGTGCTGGTTTGAAAAGATTATGCACCCTAAAAAAGCCATGCTTTAATCCTGATTCATTTTGTGGAGGCAGCCATTTCTTTTAATCCCTATCCAGCACTGTAGGTTGGAAACGTGATTAGATTCTCTCCATGGAGATGTGACACACGTGGGTATTAACCTTTGACTAGAGGGAGATGTGATGCCACCCATTCCAGGTGGGCCTTGATTAGTTTACTGGAATCCTTTAAAAGAGGAGGCATTTTAGAAAGAGTCATGAAAACCATGAGAGCCCACACAGCCAGAGACCTATGGGGATGAAGAAGGAAAATGCCTCTGGGAGAGCTTCATGAAACAAGAAGCCTGGAGAGAAAGCTAGCAGATGTGGCCATGTTCACCACGTGCCTTTCCAGTTGAGAGAGAAACCCTGAACATCATCAGCCTTCTTGAACCAAGGTATCCTTCCCTGGATGCTTTAGATTGGACATTTCTATAGCCTTGCTTTAATTTGGACATTTTCACAGGTTTAGAACTATAAACTTGCAACTTAATAAATTCCCCCTTTTAAAAGCTGTTCTGCTTCTGTTATATTGCATTCCAGCAGTTAGTAAACTAGAATGGTATTAAACACTGTCTTCAAGATATAATCCTCCAATAATGATTGACTTGAAAAGAACAATAAATGGCAGAGAGTAAGAATGGGGTGATTCTGATTTTAATAGGGTGGGAACGAGGCTATTTTTTCTTTAGAATTTTAGGAGCCACAAGACTCACAACCATGAAAGTAAACCATAGTTATATGTTATAAGTGCATGCTTATAATCAAATTGTCCAACTTAATTATATATTAGGCAAATTTCTAAAATATCCTCTATAAGAACTACTGCATTAAAACTCAGGGCATTGGGTGCACGGGTGTTTCAGTGGTAGAGTGCTCGCCTTTCAGGCAGGAGACCTGGGTTTGATTCCTGGACCATGCCCCTGCCTCAACAACAACAAAAAAATAAGCAACCTCAGGGCATTGGCAGTGACAGACACGGAAAAAAAGCTTTTTAATACTTATTGGCTACTATTCAAAAAGTAAGAATGACAATTTCTATAAGTCGCTTACCAAAAGGAAATAAAGTACATGGAAAGAAAATAGGCTATTGGAACAGGCCAACTGACATTAAAATCCAGATTCAGTCTCTTTACATGAAGTTGGGAATGCTACTTGACTGGTTTCCTTCTTAGTTTTCTCTTTTGTAAATCAAGGCTTATGATAAACACTGTACATGGTGGCTGTGGGGTGCAAATAAGATCACACAAATAAAGCCCCCCCCCCCCCCCAGTGCCTAGGAGCTGGCTAGTGGTCATTTTCAATTCTCAAGGTCATCAGGCTATAGATATGGCTTTGGGAGGTCCTTTGAAAAAGAAAGATCTTTGGTTTTAAAAAATAGGTGCCTCTTTTTCTCTGCAAATTCCACTCTGATAGTTGAAAAGATAAAAATGGTGTGCCCAAGAGAACCATAAATATAACCAAGGGCACCTCTTAAGAATAAGGGTTAATCTATCATAACTGCTCAACATCTTTCAAAATAACCTCTGACAAAGGCAGAGTGGTAAGCTTTGAAGGTGTCAGGCTAAGAAGTTGAGGGAAGAAGAAAATGGGCACAAAAGAACCACTTTGGCCCTAAGGTTGAGACAAGCACAGCAGATGAGATGTCCAAAACTTAAAATTCCAGACTTTCTTTTAGTAGATTGAATGAATGCCATCTTATAAAAATACAAGGCTATAGATCTCAACTTTTTTTTGTTTAGAATCGCCAGCAATGCCTGCCTTACACATTCTGTTCCTTCATAATATTGTGTATATGAGATATGGATTTGGATATGAATATGATTATACACACAGGTATGGACATAGTTTTACAATTTCACTCTCATAACACTTCCTGAAATGAGAATGGCTGCAGGGATTAAAGTACTATACATGTGAGAAAACTAAAACTAAGACATTATGTGATGTATTCTGGTTTATATTAAAGGTCATTGGTTCATATTTACTATTTAAGAAACACTATTTTAGTTCATCACAAAAGTAGCCTTGCAATTAATGAATCACTTAAAATAATATCATGCACACTTTTTCTTTCCTCTTACTGCACTAGAATGCAATGGCGTGCATTATGGCAGTATTAATATCATTCAGAGGAAAATACATTAAAATTAGATGGTCAATATATAGTAAATATGAATTTTCTCTTAGTAAGGCAGGATTGGTATGATTACTTCCTTAAAGCAGTCTAAAATATTTTTCACAGATATTCTCAGTGACAATATTTCCATAGGGACAATGAATAAGGAAAATATACACATATGTATATATACATATCTGTATACTCTAAAGGTTCCATCTAGGAACAAAGAATGAGAAGGGAAATTCCCCAAAGAGGAAATATAACTGGATATACCTGGATATATATATATGAAAAATAGATGTCTCAACTTCAAAGCAAATAAATCCAAACTATAATTGTGACATATACAACTTATTGCTCAACATTTTAACAAAGATGAAGCAGAAGGTATTCACAGGCAAAAATATGATAAAATGGAAAATCTCATGTACTTTCACTGTTAACTGGTATAACTCTTCGAAAAAAAAACTCCCCTCGTCTATTGGTGTTGGATTTTGAACTTGCTTAGCCAGGTTCCACAGTCATAGCAGCCAAATCCTTGCCACAAGTCTCTTCATATTTGTTTCCTACTGGTTTCATTGCTCTGGTTGGACCCTGACTGATTCTATAACCCAAAATTGTCTCAGGGCCCAGCCTCGGATTCATGCTTGAACTGTAAGGAGTTAGATTCAGAGTGGAAGAGTTGGGTTGTGGAATAAGGGGTAAAAAAAAAAAAAAAAAAAAGCACAAATGAGAAAGGAGATAGCTATTTCTAACTGCAAAATATACTAAGGCAGAGGCAGCACCTGTTACAGAAGCACCAAACATCCATACCTGGATGGCTTCCAATTCATCGTGGGTTGGGGCCTGAGGGAGGGAATAATAGTCTCACCATTTCCATAAATGATGGTGCTGGTGAAAACAATACTGGAAGCCGGAGGGCTGGTATTCCCTGGTTGAGTAATCATAACAGTGGAACCCAGAAAACAGTTTTATGAAACCATACAGGACAAACTAAAATATTCCATAAACACTTGTGGGTGTGCAGACTTTGAAGAGGGATTTGATTTTGCATTAAGAACCTGGCACAAGAATATAAAACCAAAGGTTTAAATCCTGAGGCAATCATCCTGAATGTTAAAAGAAAAAAAAAAACTACTTAAAGTACAAAGGTGTTTATAATAGCATTACCTATAATTAGAAACCATTTGAAAGCAATCCAAATGTTATATAATGACTAACAGTAAAATAGGCTATGAAAGATCCATATGATGGAATCTTACATAAATAACTATCTGAATGATGCTTATGAAGAGTTTGTGATACTATAGAAAGAAAGATGGATTTAAAGTTAAAAAAAAAAACAAAACAGGAGACAAAATCGCCCATGTAGAATAACATAGCTATATTTCTGAAAAAAATATGCACCTATGAGAAAAAAATACTGCAGAGAACAGAAACAAAATATTAGCATAAGTTATGTGTGGATGGGAGGGACTGAGTGACACACTTTCTAAATGTCTGCATTTGCCATTTTTTAAATGGAAAACACAACGCTTTATTCCCTTTTAAACCACCATTAACAAAAATCCCAATCACGGACTTTGTATCAACCAGGAAAACAGAAATATGCAAGTGTTCCAACAGAAGGAATTTATTTAGGGAATTGGTTATAGGTTTGGGTGTTGGAGGCTGAAGCCAACTGTCTCTCCTAGGTGAAGTGTCATTGCTAAGGTGATGCCAATAGGAACAGAAAGTGAACAGAAAGGAACAAGCCTCTTCTCCCATCTCCTTGTGTCCTAAACTCTCCCTTGTACATGTTCATAATCTCTCTCTGCTGCCTCCTACTGGCAGGACCTAGGAAGCCACTGGCAAGTAAGAAAAGTAATTGGCATGGTCCCAGCCAAAGCATCATGAAGCAAGATATGGAGTGGTGGATTTGGAATTGAAAGACACTAACTTAATAACAACCACAGCCTTATTCTAAATAAATGAAAATAATGCACAAGATGCATGGCTCAAGACCAAGAATCTTAGAGTAACAGCCCTGAGACACGGAAACCGTTATTAATGACTTTTGTTAATTTGATTAGCAAAGCCAAAATACTTCTTAATGGGATGAATGGAGAACAAATAAGTGATGTTTAACTTTTAACATGTACCATTTGTTTTTATTAAAGTGATTCAGTCATCATCATTCTACTCCAATAGATAGTTTATTAAGGAAACTAATTTAAATGTACATGATAAATGAACTGTGTTGAAAATTCTATTTTTCTTCAATTCTAACCCCTTGATCTTAATTAACTTCTCCACTTTTGTTCCCATAGAAACCAGCAAAGCTATCAATAAGATGCAAAGGTAGTAATGAAAGTGCAGAAGGAGTCTACAAGTACAATAACAACATTTAGTTTAAATCATGGGGCAAATTAGTATTTGCAATTAGATTAGAAGTAATATACCTTCAAATTTCAAAATGGAAAATGCAATCAAATGGTAAACAAGGATGATAAGCTTTCCCTGAGCAAATCTGTTCTCTCTATCCCACTGCAAAATAAGCATAATACCCAGAAAATTGAAGAGCACATTTTGAGTGGCAATTCCTTTAGTTTCTCTATTTTTTTTTTAATGTATGATATTCCATCCCCTTACCCCATCACATTCTCCTACAAAAGAATAAAAAGACAAGCCAATAAAACATGTAAAACTTACAACATAAAATCCGGACACTTTAGTGTAAAAGACCTGCCCCTCTGAAGCCCTTCTTCCCTCCAAACTGTAAAGCTGTTGCCAAGACACAAAGTCACACATGTGAGGCACAGGCCAAACTGAACCTCCCATGTGAATTGTTCTTAACTGATTAAACAAACAAGCACTGACTGGGGTTAACTCTATCAGCTGGACTATGGGTCACACATAGAGCTCAACAGTAATGAGGCTCACAAGTGGGCTCCAGCAGGAGGCCCCAGAATCATTCCAATTCAGCCACTCTAAATCTGTGCCGAGGTTTGTTGAAAGTCAATTAATACCAATAATAGTTAAAACACAAATAAACAGAAGGGTGGGCAATGGTGGCTCAGGGGCAGAATCCTCGCCTGCCACGCTGGAGATCCAAGTTCAATTCCCAGTGCCTGCCCATGCTAAAAAACAAACAAACAAAAAATAAACACTTTATGGATGCTTTGCTTTAGAAAAAATAGAATGGGTTCAAGGTTATTTATATATTACCTTAACTCTCCCTCACTTATATTGGTATTGGTTGCATGAATGCAGAATAGTAGATTAGGAGCCACTAAAAACTTTATTCCTTGTGAATATTTTGAGAAAAAAAACTATAACAACAACTGCGATGATCCACATTAACCACTTCCCTTTCATCATTTCTGTCTTGCTCCACCATGCCTAAAAGATAGCTTAGGCTTAAATTACTCTTTAAAAATAAACTGATAAAATGCTTAAAATTTTGGCATTAAAATTTGCACTGTTCGTTTTTCACTTTCAATTGGATATGATGACATTTATTTGATTTACTGCATAGGTAGTGTTCTTTTTTGCTAGCTGTTGGAATGCAATATACCAGAAATGGAATGGCTTTTAGAAAGGGGAATTGAATAAGTTGCTAGTTTACAGTTCTAAGGCTGAGAAAATGTCCCAATTAAAGCAAGTCTATAGAAATGTCCAATCTAAGGCATCCAGGTAAAGATACCTTGGTTCAAGAAGGCCGATGAAGTTCAGGGTTTCTCTCTCAAGTGGAAAGGTACATGACAAACACTGTTAGGATTTCTCTCTCATCTGGAAGGGCACGTAGTGAACACAGCTTTATCTGCTAGCTTTCTCTTCTGGCTTCCTGTTTCATGAAGCTCCCTGGGAGGAATTTTCCTTCTTCATCTCCAAAGATTACTGGCTGGTGGACACTCTGCTTCATGGTGCTGCAGCATTCTCGGCTCTCTCTGAATCTCTTGCTTTCTCCAAAATGTTTCTACTCTTATAGGATTCCCAAAAACTAATCAAGATCCACCTGAATGGGTGGAGACATGCCTCCACCTAATCCAGTTTAACAACCACTCTTGATTGAGTCACATCTCCAGGGAGATGATCTAATTATAGTCTCAAACATATAGTACTGAATAGGAATTAGAAGATATGGCTGCCCTTACAAAATGGGATTTGGATTTAAACATGGCTTTTCTAGGGTACATACATCCTTTCAAACCAGCACAGGTGGTTATTTCAAGACATTTTCAAATTATGAATATAGGTTTTATATTTACTATATAAATATACAGGTATATATGGGTAAATATGCTTATGTATGTGTGTGTGTGTATATATATATCCAATTATAAAATTAATAATTATGTCAACCATTTGGGGCTGCTGACATACTCTGGTGCATGTTATAATGTTCACATTATTTTTTACAACATGATTTCCTTCCTGTCTCCAAGTTATATTAATAAAATTTAAGAGCTACACAGATCTGGTACCTTAACTAAGTTACATACAGTGTACTGTTATTTATCTTATTTTCTTTTAAAGATATAGAGGACAGCTAGTCTTCACTTCAATATCCATGCTAATGAACTTCTTAATATGAAAGTTTCACAATTACTCAACTTCCTCAACCCCAATTATCTTCGGTGCCATTTGAGCATACCACTTTGAACTTCTTCATTGCCTAAACCTGCATCATCGAGAATGTCAAGCCTTAGATCCCCTTTTCTGATCATAAAGTCCTTGTGGTTCACTGTGTTAATGCTCACCAATACCTACTTCTCATCCTCTGCAGGAGAACGATGCTTCCTTCTCACACGACCATGGAATATGCATGCACTGATGAAGACCAAGTAAAAATGATGTACGTTACTTCTGGGCAGAACAAGTGGGTGTTCATCCATTTAAGAACAAGTGGATGCCTTGTAAGTTCATGCTTCTCTTTGTCACAGTGCAAGTAAAGTTCCAGATTGTGACTCTTTGATCAGGTTGGGTCCCAGGGTGTCAGTGCTGGCAATGTGAAACAGATCGTCCATCTCACCTGCACTGAATATAAAGTATAACTATGATATTGTTGCTTTAAATCAGCAGTCAACAAAGTAAGACCCAATTTGTTTGCTTATGCAAATAAAGTTTATTGGAACATGGCTATGCTCACTTGTTCATGTGTTGGCTATGGCACCCTCATGCTACAATGACAGAGTTAAGTAGGTATGACAGGCACTGTGTGGTCCACAAAGCCTGAAATATTGATCATCTGGCCTCTAGAGACAAAGTGTCCAAGGCTGCTTTCAGTCATTGAGATTTTAGAAATGTTTGTCACTGTAGCTTAACCGAGATCACCTTTTCATTTAGTATACTCCTATATTTTTATTTGGTCATAGCCTAAGGTGATGGGCATAAATTCCAATGTTATTTTCTTTCAGGATACCATGATGGAGAAGATGACCTTGCAGTGGAGACCCATCTTATTAAAGAGAAGCAACAAACTTCAGCTTTTGCAAGGCACAAAATTAAAGGGGTAGAGGCTGCTTTGTCATGACTTATGCAAAATCAACATGGATTTCAGTGAGGCAGCCCAATGCTAGGCCATCCAGACAGGGGCCAAGAGTGAAGAGACAGGAGAATGGGGATTTCATGTGTGAGGTCAATGCAGGGTCCCATCGCCAGGCTAATAATCAGGGCAAGGTTCTGCTCCTCAGGCTGAAGACAGGCAAATGGAAGGCAGAAGAGCAGGCTCCCGCAATATGTAGGCAGCATCCTGAGCATATTCCAGCATGTAAGGAACAATCTGATTACAAATGAGAGGAAGGGCCAGCAAGAGCTTATGGGCTCTAAAGACTAAACATATGGGGTATGGCAGTGGGAGATGAGTATATGTAGACAATGGTGGGGAGGGAGAAAAGAAAAGGGAGGGAAGGCAAACAAAGACCTATAGGTAGTTCTATGAAAATTGGTTCCTGATAGGCAAAGAGCAAATGCACAAAGGGACCACATTGCCTTTAGTGGGTCTGAGTGGACACTGTATTTCTCAACAACCTTGGATAGGTATGGAAAAGGGACACTGAGGCTGGAGATCAGTGACTGCTTTGCGCAAGATTGGTGCATAAAAGTGGACAGGGACTTCCGGAGAAGATGGCAACTTAGTAAGACACACGGGTCTTAGTTCCTCCTCCAGAAAAGCAACTAAAGAAACAGAAACAATACGAAACAGCTCCCGGAGACACGACAGAGACAAAAAAGACAGCATTCCCCATTCTGGAACGGCTGAACGGGCAGGGAGAATCCGCTGCGGTGAGATACCCGAGGGGCGTGCGTTTTCCCGGCCGGGGCGGCTGGCGACTGGGGTCCCCTCCACGCACGTGGCTCCCCGGTCTGACTGGGAACGTTGGATAGTGGGGCCCTCCCGCCACGCTTGGCGTCTTGGGCCAGCTGGGCAATTTGGACCGGCAGTCCCCCAAGCCGTGGCGGCCGGCGACCCACCCCCTCCACGCGCGGTTTCCCGGCCGACTGCGAGATTCGGATTGGCAAGTTAAAGGAGCCACAGCATCTTTTACTGGTGGGCCCCACAGACAGACGAGCACCACGAGTGCCACCTACTGGGCAGGAAAAGAAAAACAGCCCAGAGATTTCACAGAAAAACCTTTCAACCAGCCGGGTCCCACACCCAGGGAAATCTGATCAAATGCCCAGACACCAGCAGAAAATAATGGATGACGCTCGGAAAATTAAAGATATGGCCCAGTCAAAGGAACAAACCAATAGTTCAAATGAGATACAGGAGCTGAGACAACTAATGCTGAATATACGAACAGAAATGGAAAATCTCCTCAAAAACCAAATCAATAAATTGAGGGAGGACATGAAGAAGACATGGGCTGAACAAAAAGAAGAAATAGAAAATCTGAAAAAACAAATCACAGAACTTATGGGAGTGAAGGACAAAGAAGAAAAAACGGAAAAAACAATGGATACCTACAATGGTAGATCTAAAGAGACAGAAGCTACAATTAGTGAACTGGAGGATGGAACATCTGAATTCCAAAAAGAAACAGAAACTATAGGGAAAAGAATGGAAAAACTTGAGCAGGGGATCAGGGAACTGAATGACAATATGAAGCGCACAAATATACGTGTTGTGGGTGTCCCAGAAGGAGAAGAGAAAGGAAAAGGAGGAGAAAAACTAATGGAAGAAATTATCACTGAAAATTTCCCAACTCTTATGAAAGACCTAAATTTACAGATCCAAGAAGTGCAGCGCACCCCAAAGAAAATAGACCCAAATAGACGTTCTCCAAGACACTTACTAGTTAGAATGTCAGAGGTCAAAGAGAAAGAGAGGATCTTGAAAGCAGCAAGAGAAAAACAATCTGTCACATACAAGGGAAACCCAATAAGACTATGTGTAGATTTCTCAGCAGAAACCATGGAAGCTAGAAGACAGTGGGATGATATATTTAAATTACTAAAAGAGAAAAACTGCCAACCAAGACTTCTATATCCAGCAAAATTGTCCTTCAAAAATGAGGGAGAAATTAAAACATTTATAGACAAAAAGTCACTGAGAGAATTTGTGACCGAGAGACCAGCTCTGCAAGAAATACTAAAGGGAGCACTAGAGTCAGATACGAAAAGACAGAAGAGAGAGGTATGGAGTAAAGTGTAGAAAGAAGGAAAATCAGATATGATATATATAATACAAAAGCCAAAATGGTAGAGGAAAATATTATCCAAACAGTAATAACACTAAAAGTTAATGGACTGAATTTCCCAATCAAAAGACATAGAATGGCAGAATGGATTATGACCCAGCAATACCATTGCTAGGTATCTACTCAGAGGACTTAAGGGCAAAGACACAGACGGACATTTGCACACCAGTGTTTATAGCAGCATTATCTACAATTGCAAAGAGATGGAAACAGCCAAAGTGTCCATCAACAGACGAGTGGCTAAACAAACTGTGGCGTATACCTACGATGGAATATTATGCAGCTTTAAGACAGACTAAACTTATGAAGCATGTAATAACATGGATGGACCTAGAGAACATTATGCTGAGTGAGTCTAGCCAAAAACTAAAGGACAAATACTGTATGGTCCCACTGATGTGAACCGACATTCGAGAATCAGCTTGGAATATATCATTGGTAACAGAGACCAGCAGGAGTTAGAAACAGGGTAAGATAATGGGTAATTGGAGCTGAAGGGATACAGACTGTGCAACAGGACTAGATACAAAAACTCAAAAATGGACAGCACAATAATACCTAAGTGTAATGTAACTATGTTGGAACACTGAATGAAGCTGCACCTGAAATATGGTTTTTTGTTTGTTTGTTTGTTTGTATCTTTTGTTTTTGTTTTTTTCTTTTTCCTTTTTTATATATATATATATTTTATTAGCATTATTATTTTAATTCTCTTCTCTATATTAACATTCTATATCTTTTTCTGCTGTTTTGCTAGTTCTTTTCCTAAATCGATGCAAATGTACTAAGAAATGATGATCATACATCTATGTGATGATACTAAGAATTACTGAGTGCATGTGTAGAATGGAATGATTTCTAAATGTTGTGTTAATTTCTTTTCTTTTTTTTGATTAATTAAAAAAATTTTAAAAATTGGATAAAAAAATAAAAGCACATAGTAGATTCAGGAAAAAAAATAAATAAATAATAGAGGAAAAATGTTAAAATAAATTCAGTTTGAAATACTAGTGATCAATGAAAGGGAGGGATAAGGAATATGGTATGTAAAAATTTTTTTCTTTTTCTGTTTTTGTTTTATTTTTCTGTTGTCTTTTTATTTCTTTTTCTGAATTGATGCAAATGTTCTCAGAAATGATCATGATGATGAATATGCAACTATGTGATGATATTGTGAATTACTGATTGTATATGTAGAACGGAATGAGCATATATTACGGATGTTTGTGTTTCTTTCTTGTAATTTCTTTTTAATTAATAAAAAATTATTAAAAAATATATAAAAATAAAAATAAAAATAAAGAATTAAAAAAAAAAGTGGACAGGGCTGAGAACAGGAGGAACAGCAGACTCAGCTATAGTAATTTGGAGGAAGGGAGAGTAAACATATCTTCCCAATCGATTAGACTAAATTGTATCTTGATCTTCATCATCCTTTTTGTCATTTCATATTTCCATATTCTCCAATGCTGTCTGTCTTATTTCTGGTTTAAATCGATTCCTTAAGCAACCTAAATGTGATGGTCAGTTATTTTATGTATGTTTTACTTTGTTTGAGCTCAGACTCCCTTTGGCTTGCTCTTTGCAAACCCTTTCCAACCACAATTTGGTTTAGATCCCCAAGTTTTTGCCTCTAGGCTCCTTAGCCTTGCTTTAGATACAAACTAAATAGTGATAATTAGTTCCACCACAAATGTGTACTCTCTAAATTTGGCAGGATCCAAAATGCAACTCAGCAATTCTTTGAGTCATCTCTAATTGACTCCAAATTATATTTCCTGCATTATAATGGTAACAGCTGTTGCAAACTATCTTCCAGCCCCAATTACAACCTATTCATTCATTCAATAAATAATATTTTTAGCATTTACTATATGCCAGGCTCTTTGCTAGCAGTTGGGGAAACAACAGCAAATGAGATAGGCATGGCCTCTGTCTTCACGGAGTTAGGAGAGAAGACAGATGAAGAAACAAGATAGACTGTAATTGGCACAGTGATAGGAAAGTGTGGGCATGTAGCTGACTTTCGTCACCATTTGTCCTATCTCATGAGTCTTGCTTTCTCAAGGTAAAAGCTAGAAAAGTGCTTTCCTTGCTTCCCCAAGAGTCCAGGGCTCATGTCTATGACGAGGCTCCACCAGCCAGATCTGCCCATATGTCAGTTCAGAAGGGACAGGTGTGAAGAAAGACCTTAATGGCATTCAGTCTGGCCAGTGTGGGAAAGAGGAAGCAGTGACAGAGGGCTGCACTGCACTGTTCAGAGCAGGAGGGTTTTGCTGTGAGCAGCAATAATAGAGGCAGGGTCTTCTCAGGAGCAGTTGAGTAGTAAATCTGGGCAATTTTTTTCTGTTGGCAATCCTCCAAGCCTCATTCTCTAGCCCTCTGCACTGACAGATTGTCTACTATTTAATATCATTTAATAAATTCATTTTCTGCTTATACTATCTCATGTATTCTCTTGTTCATAGCTAAGAACTCTAACAGAAATGAGTGTTTGGGAATATATAAGAGGGACACATAAATTGGAGGAAAGTAGGCTATGCAATGTTCCTTGGAATCAGCATTTAAAATGAGCCCTAAGGCATTAGCAGGATTGATGCAAACAAAGGGAAACAAGCTTAATTTATAGAGATGACTAAGGTCATCTGATGTGCACTTCCTTAAGATTCCTCCTTTCTACTTCCAGATTCATTAATTTGTTTGACAAATATTCATGGGGTATTTCATGCTCCTGTTTCTTCCAGCTGTCATGAGCAGATTAGCCAGGTACTTGTTTTCATGGAGAACAGAGAAGGCAAACGATATACAAATAAATATTGAAAAGGATGGTTTCAGTGAGTGGTAAGTACTCTAGACAAATTAGAACAGGGAGAGGTGATTAAAAGTAACCTGGTGGAGGTCAGAGAGGGCCTCAGTGGGTGGTCACATTTCAGCTGAGCACCAGTGTGGAAATTTGCTGGCCATTAGGAAATTCTGAGAGTGAGCATTCAAGCGAGTGGGGAGAGCTAGAAAAAATGCCTTAACAAGGAAATGAACATGTGTGTTTGGAAACACTCAAAAAACCTACTGTGGCTGCAACGGGGGAGTGGAGGAAGAGGAGGCTGGCTGGAGAGACAAATAGAAGCCAATTTACGTAAAGTCCTCAAGGGCCTTTAAGGAGTTTGGATTTTATTCTAAGTAGATTGTTGGAACATTTTCATCCTTCCTCTCCTTAGCTTCTGCTTCAGAGCAAAGTGTTATTACCTATATTCTGTTAGAAAATTTTCACAAATCATCCCAGCATATTTCTTGTCTTTCCCTGTGAAATGACAAACATATTCATTACTGATATAACAAGTATTTATTGAGCATCTATCTACCATGTGTCAGACACTGTTTCCTTATTATAAAAGAGCTAATTTTGTCATTTACTCTGAAATTACCTTGGCATAAAATTCTATCATTATACCTCCTTTCCCTTTCCTTATTTCCCCACTGTGCTCTTTGCATCATTACCTCCACCCCTTAATACAATATACTCCAAGGAAGATGATCAGTGAAAACCTACTTGTCAAATCCAACTCATCAGCTACATCTGACTCTGTTACATCATCTCATGGTCAACAGTCTCTTCCCTTAGCTTCCAGGTCAGTGAATATCTTACCTTAGCCTCTTCTTGGATTGTATGCAATAAGTCCCTTCACTGTCTTCTCTCCTTCAATATGCTCCAGAGATGCAAGAATTTTCAGTATTTGACCTATTTCTCTTCTCTGTTCTTTATTTTCCCTTTCTCAAAATACCATTCCAATCTATAATCTTGACCAACAGCTTCAGAAAATAAACGACTGTTTATTTTCATTGGAGCATCTTAGCAAACCCTTGAACTCAAAGTCATCTATGTCAAACATGTCTTTCTTACCCCTGAATCTAGTAATTACCTCTAGTTTGTGGTCTCATTTAATTCTTAATGCCATTCCCTTTCATGGACCTTCACTCTTTTTTTGTCTAAACTATTGTCATGGCTCTCTATTTCATCCCCCTTTCCTCTATTTTTCTTTTCTGCATGCTGCTGGCAAAATAACATTTCCTGAAATATTAAACAGGCAATGTCCTAAGGAGGCAATGTGCTAATGTGGTATTTAAAGTTCTCCATGATCCCATTACATCTTGATGTTCTAATTTTGTCTCCAATGCTCTTCTTTGGATATCCTCTGCTCTCAATTCAGCTTCTCATCATTCTTAAAAGAAAAGTTATGCTTTCCTACCTCTGAGCTTGTGTACATAATGCCCTGTTCCTGGGATTTTTCTTATTTCTCTTTTGTTTACTTCTCTGAAAATATGGCCCATTTTTCAATACCTGGTTCAAATATGTCTTCCCTTATAAAAACTTTTCTAAAGAACACATAATGCCCCATTCCCTTAAAATCAAAATTAGGAATCCATTCACTCACAAACATTTCTGGGTTCCACCTTTGATAGATGCTGTCTTAGGTACTGAAAATGCAGCTGTGAATAAGACAAAATCCCTGGAGCTTACTTACAGCAGGGGAGCGGGAAGGGCAAGGGAGGGAAACAGACAATAAATTAACATGTAAAGATTTATAGAATATATGTCAGACACTATAAGTCCTAGAGAAAAAAAGTAAAGCAAAATAAAGGTATAAAAAGTGTCAGAGATTGCCTTTCTAGGTAAGGAGGAAAACGTCTTCTGAGGAGTTGATATTTGGAAGAGGAGAATTGAGGCAAGTGAATGGACAAGCCATTCAGGTATCTGGAGGAGGGACCTTCCAACAGAGGGAACAGAAGCTGCAAATGCCCGAGACTGAGTGTTCCTGGTGGAGAGGAGGAAAAGCACAGAGACAAGTGAGGCTGCAGTACAGTCCGTGAGGGGAGTGAGTGAAGGGGTAGCGTAAGTGAGCTAACCAGGGGGCAAAACCATCCAGGACCTGGCAGCCACTCTGAAAAAGTGCCCCGGGGGCCACTGGAGGCTTTTGAGCTGGGCAGGTAAGGTCTGACTTTGATACTAAAATAATCATGCAGGCTGCTGTGTACAGTAGATTGTGGGGACCAAGAGTGGGAGCAGATTAAAAGGTTACTAATCTTAATAACCAGACAAAGCAAATGAAGAGGTTACTATAGTAATCCAGACAAGGGGAAATGGTGGACTCACATCGTAGAACAATCAGGGTCTTCCTTTGTGCAAAGCACTTACTATAACACTTAAACCACTGAATATTGTACTTTGGCTGTTTGCGTGCGTTTAATATCTGTCCACAAGGATAGTGGCCTGTTCTGGAGTCTTACTTAGCTTGTTCACTTTTGTATCTAACACTGGGCTTTACACATAGATAGATGAGCTGAACTGAATATGTCATTCTCCCTCTGGCTGTATTTCACACTCTTAGAGACCTTTATTTAGACACTACTCAAGTTTTTTTTTTTTTAATTTATGCATAGGATAATGTCAGTCCCTTCAAACTTCCCTCCTGTGTCTTAATTTACAATCTTCTAGCTGTCTTTGTGTCCTTTCTTTGAACTATTGTACAGTTGATTCCTTTTTTAAATTAGCATGTAAAAACCTCCAGTAATGAGGTAAATAGTCTTAGGTACACCTGTAGAATCCCTTTATAAATACTCTTCCTCTGAACTTTCATATTATTTTTGAGAAGGTTTTACTGAGATGAATATTTGATTATAAATTATATTCATAGACCACAGCAGCTGTAGGCAGAATGGTTGAAGGCAGCTCCAACAGTAAAAAATTAGCTACTAGAAAGAAAGAAGTACTTAAAATACAATCTCGGCAAGTTTCTTTACAAAATACAGGAGTGATTAGGATATTGTTTGTTCTAGTGTGGAGTGGCAAGTAAAGAGAGGTAGCCTTCTAAGAGTGAAACCATGAAGATCTTCACAATATACTCCAAAACAGCAATGGACCTAAGACTAAAATTAATTGTAAGAACATCATAAAGCAGTGTGCTTATGGAGCATCTCTCTCCTTCTCTTCCTGAAACCTACCTTAGAAGTTTCTGGTCCTGAAAGCAGGGCTTTGTGAGAAAATAGCAATGATAACCCACACATAAAATGTTACTTCACCCTGACACAGAGACAGTTGTTGGGCCTGATGACACATTATCACCTATGGGTAAACTAAGAAAATTTATTTTAATTTCTCTAAGATTTATTTTCCTTTTTTGGGGGGTGGGGTGTGATGGGGGGTTGTTAATAATATACCTAAAATGTAGGATTGTGATGGGGATTGAAAGAGATAAAAGAACAGGCTTAGATGAGTGCCTGTAAAACAAAGAACAAAATAACCTCTACCTCTGCGTGGGTTTTTCTTAGCTGTTGTGCTAGTTACTTTCCACTCAGATCCATTCTTAGTCTTCTTCTGTGCCCTCCTCCATGTCCAAGGACGCTGACCTCAAAGACGGCATCAAGGGGACTCCTTTAACCGCCTGTTTCTTCACTGGGTTCATCCAGTGAGGGATCCCAGCAAGAGGTGGGAGAATGGGAGAGAAGAGATGTCAGGGTCATTCATTCCTACTCTCTTCCTGATTTCATGATGAGTTTCCAGAATTAGCTGGGTCCTTCCTTATCTACAACATTTGCTTGTTGTCTCCCCACTATGACTCTCATTCTCAATGGCCTCTGGTAGCCTATGTCTTCCCCCTGCCCTGTTAGGCCTGATACTAGTGAAGCACCATTCCTGGTTGGCCCTGAACCCTGTCCACATATTTGCAAATAGTCCCTTCACTAAGATGTCTTTCTTTGACCCATCAGAGTAGAATTCTGCTTCCTTCTGCAGGACCCAGATGGATATATCTTCCAAATCCCTCCTTTTGCCTGTGAGGATTCCATTCAGTGTGGGAAAGATCTGAGCTTCAAAGAGCAGGATTTACATTAATTCAGGAAACATTTACGAAGTGCTTACTGTGTGCTACTGGCCAAGCAGCAAGCATACAAAACAATTACAACACAGTCCCTACTCTCCAAGAGTCCAAGTTCAGTGTGGTGGGAGGAGCACAAAGGTGCATGTCTAAGTGCCACGAGGATAAGAGTGTTCAAAAATCAAGGAAAATGTGGTAAATTGTATTTTTTACAAAAGTTGAGCAAGCAATTCTACACAGGAGCTCTAGTGAATGCTTCAAAGAAGAGAAAAACCTAAGATTTTAAGGATGAGTAGGAATTTATCAGATGGAGATTGTAGGTACAAACAGCATTTCAGAGGCTCAGGAGCAGAACGCCTTCGGGTAGACTGTGAGGAACTGCTTATGGGTTGGAATAATCATGGATAGAGGGTGTGGGAGTGGAGTGCAGTGAACAGTATGGGCGCAGAAGGAGATGGACATGAAGAGGCAGCCAGGGACTAGATCACAGAGGTTTTATATGACTCTCAAAGAAGTATGGACTTTATCCTAAAGAGTATATTTCAAATCACTGATTTGTTTTAAGCAATATGATGATATGATCTAATTTATAGTGTGGGAAAGATGACAGTGGAAGGGGTGTGGCTAATGGAAGAATCAAGACTGCAGGCTCAGAGAGGAAGTGCATTTACCATAGTCCCCCCCCCCCCCCCAAAAAAAAAAAAAGAGGATGGGAGCCTGAGGTAGTGCACTAATGATGGGGACTTAAAATAAGGTTGTCATTCTAGAAATGTTTATAAAGAGTATCAGAGTATCAGTAAGATTTAGTGTAGACTGAATTACATACACCAGAAAACATGGTCTTAATTTTAATCCATTCCTGTGTATATGAAGTCATTGTAAATAAGATCTTTTGAAGATGTGATTTTTAGTTAAAGTGTGGCCAACTGAATCAGGACGGCCATTATCCTATTACTGGAGGCATAATAGAGAAGGCCATGCAGACAGAGAGTCATGGAAAGAAGGTGGAAGTCAATGGAACCCAGAGGAGAAGAAGAAGACATTGCCACGTGAATTGCCACGTGGAAGAAAAGCCAAGGATTGCTGGCAGCCAGCCCCAGAAAACCATGGTCTTTAGAGACAAAGCATTGCTTTGCCCATGCTTTGCACTTCAATCTTGCACTTCTTCTAGCCTCAAAACTGTGAGCCAATGAATTGCTTTTGTTAAGCCAAACCATTGTATAGTATTTGCTTTAGCAGCTAGGAAACCAAGAGAGTGACCAATTGTACGTGAAAATAGACAAAATTATCTAGGGTGGTCTGAATATTTTGGCTTGCATATATAGATGTTTACACTGTTGATTACTAGGTTTGATGGTGAAGAGAGTTAGTATGTTCTATTTGAGTATGCTGAGATAAAATACTTGCTGGCAGGGACAGATCCAGGTTTTGTAGGACCTGCAGTTAATATAAATTTTGGAACCCTCTTTAAGAAAATGCATATAAATGTAAGAATGCACAATTACATATAAAGGTAAATACTTATTCCTACTAATAAGTCATTATTAGACTTTGGGAAAACAATTGCACTACATGGATGAGGGACAAAGAATAAAAAGGTTCTGCATGAGACAAACTGAAATTGAGGTATAGTTAAAACTATTTTTAAAAAACCGCCCTGAAATCTTTAAAATGCCAATTTCATGAAATACCAAGAAAGACTAAAAAATTCCAGATTAAGGAAAGTAAGTGGACATGACTCATAATTTTGTATTTTCTCTTACAATAATGGACATTGCAGAATATGAAAGAGAATAGCCTCTATTTTAAGGAAATAAACAGTGATATTTGTGAGATTTAAAGGGCACAATTATCCAAACAAAACAAAACAAAAAGAAACAAAGAAAAGGGCATAATTCCTGCAACTTACTGTCAGATGGTTCAGGCCAGAGAGAAGGAAAAGGAAGAGAGAGGGAAGTAATGGGGAAGGAAAAAAAAACATGTAATAAAATGCCAATATCTAGTAAACCTGGGTGAAGAGTATTTGGAAATTTATTGTTCTATGTTTTTATAACTTTTCTGTAAATCTGGAATTATGTCAAAACAATTTTTTTTTAAAGAGTAACATTTTAGAGGCAGACGTCCATGTGAGAATTATGACATACAGTGTATATAGCGTTGTTTTTGTTATTAGTTGATCTTGGTTTGAGTCCTGGTTCTACCACTTATTGGCTGTTTGCACTGATCTGGTTTGGGAGGGGAAGGACAGAATTTAGAAGAGAGAGATGAATGAGACTATGGGGAAGGGGTGAGTAGAGCTGGATAATACTAGGTATAGGAGGCCTGAGTGGGATTATCTGTACTTTAGGTTTCCACTATTGTAAAACTGTGTGGACCAAGATTGGTAGAAGATTCCAGGTGATTTTCTAGCAAGGTCTGGAAGGCCCCACCTTGCAAGAGTAGGGTAATAAACACCCCAAAAGAATATCTATCCGTTTTGCCCCAGACGTTCAGCAGATGTGTCTGTGTGGATGGTTTGTAGCTCTCTTCTGCAAATTGAGTGTTAGTGTGTTCAAGAAATCTTATGTGCAAAAACAGAACATAGGAAAGAACATTTCTGCATTGTTTGTCCAAGGAGCCCATTTGATGCATAGAATTTGCCATACTGTACTGTTATTAATCTTTTCAATGTCTATAGCTTTGTCTAGAAAGTTACCTATTGAAGTTTAGGATCATATTCTAACCTCTTTTCTATTTCTAGATTCTTTCATGGTGCCTTCTAGACACTCAGTAAAGATATAGTATTGATAATCTCTCAAGCAAACATTTGTTGATGAGTCATTCAATGAGAAAGTGAATGTATGAATGAAGGCACAGGTTTAGTTGTATCATGAATAGATTTTATTTTTAAGGTTATTATTTACCATTGCTTTTTACCTATAAATTCATTTATTTATTTATAGCTTGATTGCTTCATGATTTGACTTGGTGTCTTTAAATGGAGAGGAGAAATAATGTTCATCTCTGTTTTATAAGGATATAATATGAAGGAAGTCTGCAAAGAGCTGTTACATTTTCTTTCTCTCTTTCCCTTCTCCTCTTCTCTCCTCCCCTCCCCTCTCCTCTCTCTCCCGCCCTCCCTTCCTCCCCCTCTCTCTTTCAAGAGCACAGGTTCTATGTTAAGAAGAACAAGTGTTACTGTTAATGCAGGGTGCAAGACATAAAAAAAATAATATTTATCTTCATAATGTCATTATTTTCTTTCCTCTGGCTGTCTTTAAAAATTAATTGGATTATAGGACTGCCCAATAGGATTAATTAAGAATGATTCTTCTATTAGAAATAGTAAAAGTATAAATAAATAGAATTAAAATGTCTACTAGAAATCGTGCTTACAGATCTGCAGGATATTGACTCAGGAGCATTCCACCACCTCACTCTGTGAGAGCAGTTTCTTAGAAAAATGACATGGAGTGTGTACCTAGTGTTCTAATTAAAACCCATGGTCATTCATCTATCTAATTGCAATAATGCCCTCCAGGATACTTCCACTCCAAATGCACCATTCTTCTTGTGCCTGAGCAAGTGACTTTAAAACCACCAGGCTTCTTGCCAAGACCTGAAGTGAAGAATTTACTGACTGTGATATCACACTAGAAACAGCATTACAGGATGAAAAATTGAAGAGAACAGGCAAGGAAGTGAGACTTTCTATCAGGTTTCTGAAGGTATAGCTTATAAGGTTTGGGCATTCGCTGTCATACTATCTAATTTTCTCCACAAATTAATAGAAGTCATCTGTTAATGAGTAAAGAATTTCTGAAATACACTAAAACTCCCAGGCTAAGAGAAAGATGAAACTTTAGAGGCAGGCACAACTTTTGTGTGTGTGCTTTATTGCAGATTTCATCCCTGAAGAACGGGAAATTCCATCCAAAAGCAGTCAGGACCAGCAACAAATGAAATCCAAACCTGATTTTACAACAACAAATATCCAATGGTAGTATGAAATTCCTGCCACAAGATCCTATGAAATTTAGTGTGTGGATACTATTTTCTGTTACCATATATTTTTGATAGTTTGATTGATTTAGACTCTGTGGGGGTGGGTTGAAAAACACATAAGCAGTAAATACTTTCTGATAAGAAGGCATCATCATTATCAGAAAAATGAGTGCTCAAATTTATTTAGTTATCAACTATGTACCAGGCACTGTTCTAAGTGATTTTCACATGTTAACATATTTAATCTTCAAAACGACCATATGGCATAGGTGTTATTTGTATCACCATTTAAAAATATAAAAGTAAAGTTGTGAAGTAAAGCAACTGGTTCAAAGTCATGTATTCAGTGAGTGACAGATCCAGACTTAAAGGCAGACTCCTGGATTTATGGTTTGAAAAATTAAAAAAATATATTACTGGCCATTTCAATATTTGAATTTGTACATCAGGCAGCAAGCTCTCTAGTTACATTTCATTTTTTTAGTTCACATAATAAACATAAGACATTTTGACCAAACATATAATATATTCCATTGGACAATGGTATCATCAATGTGTCTTAAATTGAGCGGTGGCTGTTGAAAACTGGAACAACCACTTCCATACTTATGCAATTAAAACTGTGGAATGTTTTTTGATTCACACAAATTTTATTTGCTCAAAACTTTACCTCACTTATAGCAACCCAGCCAAAAATATTGCTCCTCCTATTCTCTCTTGCTGAAGTAAGTGAATAAAAGCATTTGCTTGTATCATAACAGTTTGTTTAGATAAGGAATATTCTTCCTACCCTATTCACTAGAAATATTAAAATTAATCTACTTTGGTATTGTCTGAATTATGCTTTAAAAGGTTTTTATACATCCTTGGCTGTCAATAGCTAGTATTATAAATTTTCTTAGCATTTTTTTCATAAAAAAGTTTTCGAAAAAGTGGTGACACCAAAGATTGTGAATAAACGTAGTTTTGCTTTTTAAAAATAAAGCTATTTGTTTATTTAAAAAGTCAACTTTTCATGCATTGTTAATTTTGTTACTTGTGCTAAAAAACTAGTTATGATATTCTCAGTAATATACCTGAATATTTTAATGTTGTATAGATAAGGTCCATGTTTATAGCAGATTGATCTACAACATAGGCCAAAGATCTGGACCCTGATATTTTAAAAATACCACTATAACCCATAATTTTGATTATGATTTAACGATTTCACAGTTTTTTGAGTGCCTAAATTGTTGTCTAGTAGTAAACAAGAAATATAAGTTATAGATAACTTCTCCTTCAAAAAGTTTACCATTTTATTAAAAACACAAAACAAAGAACCTGAAACAATAACCAAAATGAAGGACTTAATCCTGTGGTTCAGATAGCACATGCTATAGAGAAGTTCAACAGAAACCTCAGATTTTTGGTTTCTATAATATCAGAACATATTTGAGTTGGAACAGCTGTTTAAGCATGTGGTAATGACTTACACCAAAACTGAACCAATAGAGTTAAATTTTTTGATGTTCCCTTCCTAGGTTGGATACAATATTTCTGATCTGGAGGCTTAATGAGTACATATAAACAGTAAAATGTTCAAAAGTTTTAGATTGCCTAATAAAGTAACTATGCTTCTCTTATGAGTGTATAACTGGATTATTTTGAATCATTGATTTTTCATTTTATAAATTTTATTTTCTCTGGTCAACCTCTTCCTTACTCTAAGTAGCCTGGCACAACATCAGATAAGAAAGCTTGCCAAATGGAATTTTTTATTTGCTTCCCCAATTATTTACTTCAGATTCACTTTTTATCTTTTGCTAATACTAATTTCTGCTTACTTCCTGCCCTGGCTCTTTCCTGACAATATGGAGGTGTGAAAAAAAAAAAAAAGAAAGAAAAAATAACATTCCTGTATAGGTGTAGATGTAAGAGTTTAAAAATCCTTTCACATAAACACTTTGGCAAGGTAACGAACAGAGTTGGAAAAAATAGTAACTGTGAGAAAAGTTGAATAAATTGTCAAAGTAGGTCATTTTGAATTCTACTTAAAGTTTGAATAGGCCAGAGAACATTTTTATGCTGAATTAATCCCGTACTATCAAATGCATCCCAAATCCCCAGGGAAGTCTGATTATGTATCTTGAGGGCATATGCTAAGAGGTCAATTGGCTCCTTTCTCAGGTTATGATCATCATTAATGATAATGGACATTCTGTTCTGAGACTGAGATAAGGGCATAGCATTTAATTGTCCATTGACGCTACTGAAAATAAGAGACACATTTGTATGGGGAATTTAGGACTGTCTCAGGGAAGGTGGCCAGTGAAGGTCACATCTGCATGACCACAGAAATAGCCTTTCACCATTCAAAAGTGTTTGGCTGGAGTTTGAATCAGAGGAAGAGGTATTTGACAGTTGGAAGATTTGCCACTTTTTAATGGTCATTTGTATGGTTCCCATATATTCTCTTTCCTTAGGAATGAATTTTCTTCCTATCTTCCTTCATCTGTCCTAGATGGAAATGTGAAATGCGATAGAAGTTTTACAAAGTCTCTAGTGCAGGGGCAATTAAAGGACCAGCTGTGGGAAAGAAAACCTCTGGTCTTGAATAAACACCTTATGTTTATTTCTACCTGAGAAGGTGTCCTACGGGTCCAAAAGACCCAGGACTGTATGGGGTCAGTTTGTAACTGGAAGATTATTTGGGAATTCACTGAGCTGGGGAGGAAAAATGGAAGCTGTAGCTTGGAAGAAAATTGGAATAAGAGACCTAGGAAAACTGAAATTGAAAAGGACAAGCAAAGGCATAAATGGAGAAAGGTTATGGGGATCAGTAGCACAAGAGATTGAGAAAATGGAAAAAGGAGAGAGGTGAGGGGCAAGTAAGGTCAGTTTGGACCCCAAACATCTGGTGGGACATCTCTATAGAGCTTATAGGACCTAGGCTTTGGTTCAGATGCAGATGAAAGACACCCCCAAATAACAGTGGCTGAACAGGCTAGAAGTACATTTCTCTTTCACATAAAAGTTGGTTTGGCATTCCAAGGCTCTTATGATATATTTATAGTATGGTGGTGGGGCCCAGGATTCTTCTGTCTTGTGTTCTACCTGGTAATATGGTTGTGTCATCTGGGTTCCTGGCAATAAGAGCGAGGAAGTCATAAAGAAGAGGAAAAGTGGAACACACAATATTTCATAAGGTAGTATCTCCGAAATGGTTGTCCAACATTTCTGCATACCTCCCATTGGTCAGAACATAGTCATATCACCATACCCAGCAATAAAGGGTTCTGAGAATTAATTCTTATTTTGGTCATCACCAGCTCATTCAAAATAGGGGAAGGGTCGTTCTTTTGCCTAAGAAGACAAGGAGAATAGATGTTAGGAGACCATTAACTCTGATACTGAGTTCAACTGGAATAGATGCATCATACCCACATGACCTGACAAGCTGCCCACTGGGAGGAGGCAGAGTGATTCATAGACTACACAGACAGGGGTAAGTGGAATATCTCAGTTATTAGAGAATCTCCATATCCTTTGGAAAGAGTAGGAAATCAGAGTGCAAATGAGGACGAAAGAAGTTGTCAAAATTAAGGCGTTGTTAAGATCCTAGCCTGCTTTAGGCAGACCAGTCTCTGAAGATCAAGTATCCAAGAGCTTCTTAGCTGCTCTGGAACATCTGAGACTGAAACCGTGGTACAACTCTCATAATTTCATTTTCATAAAATAGAGAGCACGTTGGAAGAGAAACTGAGAAAGGGAAATTCCCTCCAGTGGAATTTAAACATATACAAAGCCAATTGAAAATCTTGGTTTCCCTTGAAGAGAGTAAACTGGAGGAAGAGAAAATGAGGTCTCTAAGAGAAAATTACCACGAGTGAAGGAATCGGCAGATGTGTTTTGGACTGAATTGTGTCTCCCCAAAAGACATGTTCAATACCTAACTCGACATCCTGTGACTGTGACTTTATTTGGAAATAGGGTGTACAAAGATGTTATTAATTAAGATGAAGATGTTATTAATCAAACTGAATTAGGGTAGTTCTTAATACAATATGACTTATATCCAAAGGCTACAGACAAAGAGAAGAGATTGCCATGTGAAGGTGGAGACTTCAGAGGAGAATACCATATGATGACTGAGAAAGAAATTGAAGCTCAAGTATTTCTGGCAGCCTACCAGAAGATAGGAAGATGAAAGGAAGAATTTTCCCCTAAAGATTTTGGACTGCTAACCTCCAGAACTGTGAGAATATAAGTTTTGATTGCTTTAAGCCATCTAGTTTGGGATACTTTGTTAAGGGGGTCCTAGGAAATTAATACAATGGGCCAGTCTTAATGGCAGAGCACAGATGTTGGAGAAAATAATAGCGCCAGATATAGTAGGAGATATACCAGACTAACTCCTCATCTGGCTCAGCCCTCCCATTTCTTCCCATTGGCAAGTGTTCATTGCTTGTTGAGAAACAGTGGGCTTCAGTTTAAGGGGAAAATCTCTGCACTCAGGGATCAACAGTTTGCCTTGTTGAACTTTCCTGACAGGCGTGATCATATGAAGCGAAAGGTACTTGCCCTCTGCAAAGAGAATTGAAGGTGGCTACTGTGGAGGAGGTCAAAAGCTGTGACAATGAAGTGGACAAAAACCCATTTGTCACAAAATGCCTGGTGGTAAGATCATCTGGCAATCATAATAGAAGACCTGTGGAGTTGCTTATGGTAGGTTTGAGAATTGTTACTCTTACTGGAAATCCCATAAATTAGGGAATGAGATGCCTGGAATATTCCAGACCTCTTGGTAATTGACCACAATGCTTAACATTTGGTATTTGGATAGCTCTAAATGTGATAAATCTGTGTTCACTGATCAGAGAAAACAGAAGTTATAGGGGCTAAAACATGAATGAGCAAAAGGCTGTTCTATAGGAATTCAGGTGAGAGCAGAGTCCAGATTGGATAGAGTGGAAGAGCATATGTGAGTAACAGATGAAATGATTTAAATACCTTGCTTAGAAATTGGGAGTGAGCACTGCAACACTCTCCATGGTCAGTGACATCCTGGTGTTCTGTCATATTTTCCAAACTATTCATTAAGTGAGAAAGGAAGTGGAGGAGCTAAGTAAAGCTCAAAATACATCTCAGCCATAAGCTCTTATAGAACACAAAAGATGTGCACATCTTACTGGGCCAGAAAGTGAAAGTTCCTTAGACAGATACCCACTGGGAGTTAGGCATATATGGATGTGGAGGGTCAATATATTGGGTCACTCTTCCCCAGGACTATGAGGAATAAATTTGTAAGAGCAGCTCCTATATCCCTGTGCGCTCTGTGGTCACTCATCTCAGTAGATCAGACATCACTGTAGGAACTTCTGTCACTGAACTGGGGTCATTAAACACTATGGGGATGATCAGATACTGAGTTGGCAGGAATCAAGTGGCAGCACTTAATCTACAAAGACAAATGTGGCTACTGTAAAGGACAACAGAGTCAAAGCAGTAATCAGAATAGTCTGACTCACAGAGACCTATGGTGGCAGCTAGCTGATCGGAGGGTACCTGGAGATGAAATAGATGGGCATCTTCTAAATTCTTATCTGATTTGTATAAGCAGTATTCTAGGCCAAGTGGACAAAAATCTAGCCTGAATTACAAAAACAGAGTCACAGCCCCTCAATCAATTTCTAGAATTGAGACAATTTGCAGATCCAGAACTCTTTGACTGGTGGGAAAGCCAGGGTCCCTTGGGGAAGGTCCCTGTTATACTGTCAAAATTTATACTGTTGATCTACCTCCCAGCCTTCCCCAAAGTGACTTGTGGGCTTCTACCAGGGTGACTGTATTGGGGAAAAGAGAAAATGATCAGAAATTTGGGGGATTAGACACTGGCTCTAAACTGACATTAATTTCAGGGTGGTGATTCCCACCACATCTACATTCCACTTTCCTATTTAGCCTGTGCAAAAAAACAGATGGATCTTGGAGGATGACAACGCATTATCATACACTTAACAAGGTGGTAAGTCCAATTGCAGCTATTGTTCCAGATGTGTAGCATTGCTTGATCAAATCGACACATCCCCTGGTAATTGGTATATAGCAATTAAAAAGCAAATGCTTTTTTTCTTGCTATCTGTTAGTAAAGAACATTAGTAACCATTTGCTTTCAGCTGGCAAGGCCAGTAATATACCTTCATTTCCCTACCTCACTTATATGTCATCTCTCCAGAACTAGGTCATAATCTTGTCTGAAGGAACCATGATATCCTTTCTAAAGTGAAGGATGAATTGTTCCATCTGACTCCTCCTATAACAACAACAAAAAAGGAACAATGCCTCGTTTCTCTTTTTGGGTTTTGAAGGCAACATATTCCCTCTTTAGGTGTGCTACTCTGGCCCATTTACTGAATGACCCCAAAATCTGCTAGTTTTGAGTGGAAATGAAAACAAGGGGAATCTATAACATGTCCAGGCTGCTGTGTGAGTAGCTCTGCCATTTAAGTCAGATGAGCCAGCAAGTCCAATGGTGCTGGAAGTTTCAGTGGCAGGATCGTCTATGCACATCACAGTGAAGACACAGGATTTTGGAGCAAAGCCCTGCCATCCTCTGCAGATGACTACTCTTCTTTTTAAGAAATAGTCTTTTGCTTAATACTTGGCCTTAGCAGAGACTGAACACTTAACCACTGGCCACCAAGTTACTGTGAGACCTGAGTTTCCCATTATGAACTAGGTATCTGAATTATTAAAGTAATTCAGAATATAGGGGTAAGGAAGACAGTGTCTATATCTTAGAACCATATACACTCTTTGAGACCAATGGAAGAAAGGTTTATTTGATCTGTAATGAAATGTTCTGTAGTGCATAATCTAATTCAACTTATCTGTATAGTTCATTTGAACAATTGAAAGACAGGGAGCAAAAAATAAGAAAGGGGTCCTTTAATCCTGTATAGATTATTGTAATGCCTGGTTACATCCTGTTCTAGTATGCTAGCTGCTGGAATGCAATATACAGAAACAGAATGGCTTTTAAAAAGGGGAATTTAATAAGTTGCTTGTTCACAGTTCTAAGGCTGAGAAAATGTCCCAACTAAAGCAAGTCTATAGCAATGTCCAATCAATGGCATCCAGGGAAAGATACCTTAGTTCAAGAAGGCCGATGAAGTTTAGGGTTTCTCTCTCAAGTGAGAAGGCTCATGGTAAACACAGTCACGGTTTCTCTCTCGGCTGGAAGGGCATATGGCAAGGACAGCGTCATCTGCTAGCTCTCTCTCCTGGCTTACTGTTTCATGAAGCTCCTTGGGAGGCATTTTCCTTCTTCATCTCCAAAGCGCTGGCTGGTGGACTCTCTGCTTCATGGTACTGCTTCCTTCTCTGCTCTCCCTGAATTTCCTCTTTCTCCAAAATGTTTTCTTTTTTATAGGATTCCAGTAAAGTAATCAAGACCCACCCAAATGAGTGGAGACATGTCTCCACCTAATCCATCTTAACAACCACTTTTGATTGAGTCACATCTCTAGGGAGATGATCTAATTACAGTTTCAAGTACACAGTACTGAATAGGGATTAGAAGAAATGGCTGCCTTTACAAAATGGGATTAGGATTAAAACATGGCTTTTCTAGGATACATGCATCCTTTAAACCAGCACATATCCTAAAGCATATTAAACAAATAATCAAAAAGTATTGGCAAAGTCCCCTGAGGGATGGGAGAAAGAATATGGAACTTTTAAACCTTACCATCAGGGAATCCCCTGATACTATGTCAAACTTTAGGTATACCTAAATCAATAGGCCATGCCCTTGATCAGGAGGTTTACTCTTGTGAATATTATGTAGGTAGTAGAGAAGCTTAGACTACCTATAGGCATGCCTAGCAGTTACTTCTGGAGGACCTCTTTTGTTGCTTAGATGTGGCCTCAGTCTCTCTAAGCCCAACTCTACAAGTGAAATCATTGCCTTCCCCTCTACATGGGACATGACATCCAGGGGTGAAAGTCTCCCTACAATGTGGGAGATGATTCCCAGGGATGAATCCAGACCTGGCACCATGAGATCAATTCCATCCTGACCAAAAGGCAGAAAAGAAGTGTAATTAATAAAGTATCAGTGGCAGAGAGAGTTCAAATACAGTCAAGAGGCTACTCTGGAGGTTGATCTTACGCAAGCTTCAGTTAGACCTTGCCACCTATTATAATCTGCCAGCCCCCAACCAGGATCCAGTGAATCCTAAAGAACACCTAGGGCATACATAAGATTCCACTAGGGTTCCATGCACTAGAGTAACTTTCCAGAAACCTGTAACCTCCAGAGCGGTCCATAGTTCAGATAAGTCCTGAAACCTAGCCCAGCCTCTCCAGAGCATCAGATAGTTCCATCTCCTTACCCTATATTAGTGACATACCCTTCCAATATGAAAAATTTAGAATTGCCATAGCCCAACACCCCTAAAGAAAGGGATAGAAAGATCAAAAGTGATGGTTGGGTTATACAGAGAAGATAGGATTTAACAAATGAATATGAATGCTGTATCATTAAATTGATATCTCTTTTAGTCTCCAGTATTTTAGAGCAGCTAGAAGTAAAAACCTAAAATTGTGAAATTGTAACCCATGTCAAACTCGGAAATATGCTCTACAACTAATTGTGGCGTTGTGTTTTGAAATTTATAGCTTTTTTGTATATATGTTATTCTTCACAAGAAATGAAGGAACAAAAAAGTTGATTGTGATGATAAAAAAAATATTTAAGCCCTCTAGCCTCCTATACTCTGAAACAGCTAGAAGTAAAAATCTGAGAGGATCTTATTTTAGCCCATGACAAGCTCTGGGATCTGTCCTGTTAGCTAGTTGTTGAAGAGTGCTTTGAAAACTATTGCATTTTTATTTCTTAGCTTCGCATATATATTATCCTATACAATAAAAAAGTTTAAAATTATATATATAATATATATATTAAAAAAAGAGAACGGTATGGGAGCAACGGGAAGGAATTAAATGGCTAAGAAACTGCTTTTATTACTATTATAAGGCTTTTACTCTTTGACTTTAAGATTATTTGCATGCAGTAATTTGATTAAAATTTATTTAAAGAGAAATTATGTGATGCACACTGACTCCCACGCCACATTGAATCCTTAAGCAAAATTACGATTTTACATGAGGAAGTAAAGGATCTAATAAAACCCCATTGGTTGCTGTCATATGCTGTTGTTGCTAATGCAGCTGGTCAATGCTCCTGAAATAGAAGACAACTGGAGGAAGTGTCTATCACAAGGCCAGAGTGGAGAGAGGGAAGAATCTCCTTTACTAGGGGTCTGTGATGCTTTTACCTCTCTAGGAAGGTTTAAAGGTAGTTCTACCTATAGACAATTCTAAAATTGCCTCTCTGAGTCTTTCCAAACTTAATATGTGTGATTCCCTAAGGTTCCTAGAAACAAATAGAAGACCCTTTGAGGGTGAAAATGTCTTTCCCTTCAATCATAAAAACTAAAAATATAAGATCACTACTAATAGCATCTGGTATTAAAATACTAGCATGTCTTGGTTTTTATTTATTTATGTATTTGTTCATTTGTTTGCATGGACAGGTACCAGGAATCGAACCCAGGTCTCTGGTATGGCAGGCAAGAACTCTGCCACTGCGCCACCATTGCCCGCCCCCTGGTTTTTATTTTGATACTTTCATTTAAGAGCATATTTTAAAAATAAGCATACAGTTTTTAAAATTATGTAAATAATATCTGCTTATGGTTAAGAAAAGAAATAAAACTGTACACAATTTAAAAGCAAAAAAAAATAAAACAAAAAAAGAGAGAGAGAGATTGGGCCAGAGCATGCCCTGAAGGGACAAGTCAGTTATGTGAAGAAGTGGCTCATATGCCCATGACCCCTACTCCTGCCACAAAACCATTTTTTTCCCAGCTCACAGCTATGGCCTCTTTGTGAGTTCTCTATGATAGCTTGACTGAGGACGGGAAAACGAAGACCTGGTTTGCAGACAGTTCTGCAGGACATGCTTGTAGTAGTGTTGCAGCCCTATAAGCCCCTTTCTAGGACAACCCTGAAGGACAGTGGTGAAGGGAAATACTGCCCATGTGCAGAACTTAGAGCAATGAACCTGACTGATCATTTTGCTTTGAAGGAGAAATGGCCAGATGTGTATCTGTATACCAATTCATGATCTGTGACCAATGGACTGGATGTTCAGGGACTTGGAAAGAAAAAGACTGAAAGATTGGTGACAAAGAGATGGGGGAGAGGTCTGTGGGTAGAAATGTTTGAGTGGGTATAAAACATAAAGATATTTGTGTCCCATGTGAATGCTCACCAAAGAGTGACTTCAGCAGTGGAGAGTTTTAATAATCGTGGATACCATGACCCTTTACATGGATAACACTCAGCGCCTATCCCCTGCTACTCCTGTCACTTTCCATTGATAGGGATTGAGGTTATTCACTGCCCACAGCATGGACTTCCGCCTACCAAGGCTCACCTGGTTACATACACTGCTGAGTGCCCAATCTGCAGGCATCAGAGACCAACATATAGTTCCTAACTAATACGGCACCATTCTCCGAAGTGAGCAGCCTGTGACTGGTGGGTGTTGATTACACTAGACTACCATCATGGAAGGGTATTGCTTTACTCTTACTGAAATGACACATACTCTGGATATGGATTTGCCTTCCCTGCATGCAGTGCTTCTGCCAAAACCACCATCCATGGACTTACAGGATGTCTTATCCACCATCATGGTATTCCACACAGCACTGCTGCTGATAAAGGAACCTATTTCATAGCAAATGAAGAGCAGAAATTGGGGCACACTCATGGAATTCACTGGTATTATGATGTTCCCCAGCCACCTGAAGCAGCTGATTTGATAGAATGGTGGAATGGCCAATTAAAGCCCCAAATGGTTGGCAATGCCTTGTAGGCCTGGAGCAATGTTCAGCAGAGGCTCTATATCTCTAAATCAGTGCCCGCTCTTTGGTGTTGTTCCTTTCATAGTCAGGATTCACCAGTGCAGGAGTCCAGGGGTGGAACTGGAGTGGCACCATTCACTATTTAACTCTACTGATCCACTGGGAAATTTTTTGCTTCCTATCCCTGCAACCTTAAGCTCTGCTGATCTAGAGGTCTTAATTCCAAAATGAAGGGTGCTGCCACCAGGAGATACAATGATTCCTTTGAACTGGAAGTTAAGACTGTCACCAGGCCACTTTGGTCTCCTCATGTCTCTGAATCAATAGGCAAAGAAGGAAATTAGTGTACTGGTTGGGGTAATTGATCCTGATTATCAATGTGAAATAAGACTGCTGCCACACAATGGAGGTAAAGAAGAGTTTTTTTTTGGAATACAGGAAATCCCTTAGAGCATCTTTTAGTACTACCATGGCCTGTAATTAAAGTCAATGGAAAACTTCAACAACTCAATCCAGACAGGACTACTAATGACCCAGAACTTCAGAAAAGAAAAGTTGGGTTACCCCACCAGGCAAAGAATCAAGATCAACTGAGGTGCTTGATGAGGATAAAGGAAATAGGGAATGGGTAGTGGAAGAAGATAATATAAATATGAATTACATACCAATTGCAGAAATAAGGATTGTAATGGTTAAGAGTATTACTTCCTTATTTTATTGTGAATATGATTTTATATACACTTAAACCAAATATCTCTTTTTTCTTTGCTATCTTATCCCCTTGTCATATAACATAAGTTACATTAACTTATCTCATTGTATTTAAATTACAGGATATCCAAGTTTAAAAGTAAATACTACTCAAGGACTTGTGTATTCTTCCGGGAAAGAATGAATGTGTTTTTGGATGTCTACTGAACAGCTGAATAAGTTAGGCAAAAGTATGACTTATGGTTTCATTTAGAGATTAAGTATGATTTAATAAGATGCATATGTGTGTCAAGTTGACAAGAAGTTGACAGTGATGGGCAAATTAATCTGCAACTTGGCTAGTTTGTGGTATTCAGTTGTTTGGTCAAGGAAGCACTGGCCTGATTTTTACTGTGAGGATATTTCACATAATTAAATCACCAGTTTATTGCACCTAGTGCTGATTAACTCTTCAATCAACAAAGGAGTTTCCCTTCAGCAATGAGAGAATTCTGATTGAATCATTTGAAGGCCTTAAAGAAAGAATTAATGATTTCAGCATTCAGAAAGAAGACTTTCTATCTCTGCTTCATTCAACAAGCTTCTCGTGTGGAATTCATTGATATCATCAGAATTCCCAACTTGGAAATTAGAATTTGGCAATCCACATATTCATGTGGCAATTGGCAAGCCCTTTCAGTTCTCACTCTAATATGATGTTTTCTCCAGATTTTCCTTTGGGTTTTAGTCTTTTGACCTTCGATTTTTGAGAGTCCCTTGTGTATTGGGATTATTAGTCCTTTATTGTATATGTTGGGAATATTTTTCTCCCAATTTTTCAATTGTCCTTTGAGTTTATGTGGTTTTCTGATATGAAAAATATTTACTTTCAGGTTGTCACATTTATCAGTCTTTCCTTTTATTATTTATGGATCTTGAATTATAATCTGAAAACCTTCCCATATACCGAAGAGAAATTTACCCATATTTTCTCTTAATATTCATAGTTTAATTTCTTATATTTAGATCCCAATGTCAGAGTTTATTCTTGTGTATTTCTTGAGATTTGGATCTAATTTTAATGTTTTCCAAATGTCTACCCAGTTGTCTCAACACCATTTATTGCAAGTCTATCTTTACCCAGTGATTTAAGATATCACTCTTGAGAGTCAATTCTTGATTTACTATTCTATACCAATGGTCTATTTCTGTATTCATGCACCAGTATCACACTTTTTAAATTTGAGAGGCCTTACATTATGTTTCAGTGTCTGGTGAGGCAAGTTCCTCCTCATGATTTTTTCCTTTTCAGTATTTCCCTAACTATTCTTGCATCTTACAATATTGAGTCATCATTACCAAGAACAGGGATGTCTTTCTATTTCATAGCTGAATTTATTTAAATTTCCTTGCTGCTAGTGTGAATAGGGATCTCTTTATCATTATGTCCTCCGTTGTTTGTGTATACAAAAACTATTGAATTTGTATGCTAATTTTATTTCCTGCTACTTCACTGAATTTTTTATTGTTTCAGTTATTTTTATCATTGTTTTTTCAGACACGTTATCATATCATCTGCAAGAAGAGATGGTTTTACTCCTT
Organism: Tamandua tetradactyla; assembly: GCF_023851605.1. Lineage (NCBI taxonomy): Eukaryota > Metazoa > Chordata > Mammalia > Pilosa > Myrmecophagidae > Tamandua > Tamandua tetradactyla. Next base: position 21,989,336 of record NC_135343.1, on the reverse strand, counting down.
TACCCATTTGTATGCTGCTAATTGTTTCCTTTTATCTAATTTCTTTAGTTAATGCTTCTGTATAAAGTTGCATCATAGTGGAAAAAGTGAACATCCTTGTCTTGTTCTCCCTGTAAGGTCTTGGTCACAGTTTCTCAATGAAAATACTTACACACTATTTTATCATGCTGAGAAGGTATCCCTCATTGCTATTTTCTGTGTTCTATGAATGCAGGCTGAATTCTGTTATAGACTTTTTTAGTATCTATGGATACTGTTTTAGTATCTATGGATTCTGTTACAGACTTCATAACAGAAGTTATGAAGATAACAGAAGATAACCATATAATTGTTTCCTTAAATTTATTAACAGTGTACATGATAAGTTTTTTCACATTGAATAAACCATGAATTTGTGAAATAAATCCCCCCTTTTGCATAGTGTATTAATTCTTGATATGGAGCTGGAGCCTATTTGCTAATATATAATTTTTGGAATTTTTGCATTAATATTTATGAGTGGCATTAGTATGCCGTTTTCTTTCTTGGTCCTCTTTCTCTGGTTTATCTGCTTCATAAAAGGAAGTAGAAAGACTTTCTCCCTTGCCGATGCTCTGCAATAATTTATAGACCACTGATCTCTAAAGGTTTAGTAGAATTCCCCTGTGAAACTATCTGAGATTGGTACTGTATCGAATAATTCTTTAAAGCCTTTCTCTATTTCTTTCATGATAATTGGTCTACTTAATGCTTCTAACTCTGATAAGTCAATAAATCATTTTATTTTTAGCTAGGGTTTCACATTTATTTTCAGAGATCTACAAAGTTTTCTCGTGATTTTTTTAAAGTTTCTTTTGTTTCAATGGTTATATGTGCTTTGTCATGCATTACTTTGTATATTTGTCCTTTCTCTCTTTTATTTTTGGTCCAGATAGCTGGTAGTTTTTCTATTTTCTTAACTTTCTCAAAAGCACAAAATTTTAATTTCTCAGTTAGACAGCTTTTTATCCCTGGTCTATTGCTTCCCTATTTTCTTCTTTCCTAATGAGTGCTTTTATTTTAGACATTCCTTTCCTTGTGTTTTTTGTTTGACTTAACTTATTTTTCTCTTTCACATTTTTTGGCCTTGGAATTTAATTTATGTATTTTATCCCTTCTTTTTTATTGATAAAAAATTTAGCACAATGAAATTTCCCCAAACACAGCTTTAAGTGTTTTCCATAGATTCTATGTAGTATTTTTGTTGTTAAGATTATGTATTTCCTTATTTCCTTTGTCATCCATAAATTCTTTAATAGAAGGTTTTTAAATTAGGGACTTTCTGTGTTTTTTGTTTATTCCTTCTTTGCCTGACTTGCATTTACACTATTTTCTTTGTAACATTTGTTACTTCTTTCATTATCTTGATTGTTTTTCTTTTTTCAATGCTCCTTATTTTATTTCTATATATCTCGTTTTTCCTGGGAATTTTGTAGTTTGTTCTTCATTTCAGGGCTAATTTTGTATTACCGTTTATTTTTTCTTGAGTTCAGTAAGCTCTTTTGATTCATTTTTGTTTTCAGTTTTTGAACTTCTGATTCAAAATGGCTTTTCACACCCTAAAATGTTTGTGGATATTTATTTCTGTGGGGAGTTAGAACTTGTTTATCATTTTCTTTGTATTCAGTTATGTGTGGAATATTTTACTCAGTTAATTTTTATGAAATTTTGTTTCCTTATTTTCTGCAACACTTTGCTATGGGTTTTTCTTGTTAATTTTTGTGATTTTATGTCAGTCTAGCAAAGTTTTATTTACCTGTTTGCTTATTTGTTTTGGCAGTAGAGAAGGGGTTTGTGAATCTTCTGATTTTTTTGTCGTTTGCATTTATATAGCAGTACCTTAAAATGTGTCTCTTTTTAGTTTTTTTATACATCACTGTTCTTCCTTCCATTTTGCCACTTTCTACCCAGGAAGCTATGAATTTGAAAGACTTTCCTTTTAAATCATGCTTAGTCCTTGTATACTTTGAAGTTGTATGCATCCCCCATAAAAGATCATGTTTTTGAAATCCATTCCTGTGGATGCAGACCTGTTGTGGGTGGGACCTTCTGATTAGATTATTTCAGTGAGGTCTGCCCCAGGATGGGTGTGAATACTCTTTTTGGAGTCCTTTGCAAGAGGACAAAACACAAAGAATTAAAATTCAAAGAAGCACATAGAGAAGCTTCACAGAGAAAAGCCCTGGAGAAGCTGAAACACATGGGGCTGAAGAGTTGGCATTTTTGCTTTTTCTGTCATTATTCACATCATCTTGAAGTTTGGCAATATCTGTCTAGGCAGGGTCATGTTTTTTTTTTTTTTTTTTTTGCATGGGCAGGCACCGGGAAACAAACCCAGGTCTCTGGCATGACAGGCGAGAACTCTGCCTGCTGAGCCACCATGGCCCACCCGGTCATGATTTGTAAGCTCACAAATTAGACATTGTCATTTAAAGTAGATTTTTACAATTTTTATTTGGTTATTGATCTTGAAGTGATGATTTTGAGTAGAATTATCTTGGTTGTGGTATTATTTCATATTCTGCTGTGGTCTTTCATACCTGGAAATCCCCTTGAGGTATTTTGAAGTTTACTTCTTAATTTCCACTTGCATTGAATTTTTTAATGTATTTGTTCTAATTAAATTCTAACAATGCATTGTGATGAGAGGAAGTAATCTGTAGGGTAATAGTTCTTTAAAATTTTTTGAGCCTTTCTTCTTGGACATTATATGATAATATTTTGGAAATATATCCATGATACTTGGAATTTGACCACTCTAAATAGGCAGTGTTCTCATGGTGCACTTATTCATTTGATAAGTTCATTCTTAATGTGGTTCAAATCTTCCATATCTTTACAGATTTTTGTCTATTTGACCTATAAATAATTGCTTTAAAATCCTCTTTCATAATGTTGGACTTGTCAATCCATTAATTTTGTATACGTATTTTGCTTCATATATTCATTAGGGAGACACACATTTGAAGATTTATTTCGTCCTGATAAATTATAATTTCACCATGTTGTGACTTTTTCTATTCTAATAAAGCTTTTTATCTTAAAGTCTATTTTGTCTGATAAGATAGCAATGCCATCTTCATTTTGGTTATTTGCCTGATAAGTTTTGCATTTTACCTTATATCTTTGCTCTCATGCTATAGGTAATATATACCATGTATTTGAATTCAATGTGAAGATCTCTGTCTTTCAAAGGAAGTGTCTACAACAATTTATTGTGGTTATTGATATAATGGGTCTGATGCTACAATATGTTTGACATTTAAACCTCTCCTTTCCTATGCCTCTTTTGTCTTTTCATTTCGACGGATTTTTTAAATTCTATTTTCCGCTCTTCAGCAACTTTTTATTAACATACTCTATTTCTATTCTTTTGAATTTTGCTTGAAATTTTGCTATATATACGCAAGTGAACAAAGTTTTAATGCCTTTTCTGAATAATAAAAGTATCTTAAGTTAATCATCCTTCCCCAGCTTAGATGAGTTTGTTGTCTATTACTTGAGTCATGATTTTTAAGCTCACAATTTAATTATTATTATAATTATGTTAAAAAGCATTTGTTTCAATTTACATATAATTTTTCCATTTTTAAATCTGATCATTTGTTCATTTATCGCAGACTATTCTGAGTCATTTCCTTCTTCCTCAACTATTTTCTTTAGAAATTTCTTCAGTATAGGTCTCAGTGGCCAATTCTCTTGGGGTATATATATATATATGTATTTTTTTCTGTTTCAATTTTAACTATTTTTTGCTGGCCTCACATCACTAAGTTGGCTGATATTCAATTATTCCATATTACTTTTTTTTTCTGTTGGGAAATCTGCTGTTATTCTAATGGTTTTGTTCTCCTTTCTCTGTACTTCTTTGGGATATTTTTGTTTTTGGTGTGCTGTCACTTAATTTTAATTTATATCATGAGATTTTTTGAAGATCTGTGGATTTCTTATTTATATCAGTGGTGAGTAACTCATGTTATCGCCTCTTTAAACACTGCCTCTCATTTATAATTTCTAAGCTGTCCTTCTAGGAATCCAAGTTATGAGTTAATAGATTCAATTTCCCCTAATGCCTCTTAGGTTTTATTTTATGTTTATCAACTCTTTCCTCCTAATGCTACATTCTTGATAATTTCTTCAGATATATATTCCAACTCATTAATTCTATCTTCTGCTATATCTAATCTTTTGTTTAACATGCCTGTTTTTTCTTCTCTTTTTATATCAACAACTATTTTCTAATTTTCAGAAGTTTCGTTTTTAAGTTTACAATAATTTCCTACATTTTCCCATTTCATGTTCATTGTTTGATTGCATCCTTACCTCTTCAAATATTCATATATATCTGTTCTAGCTTCTGCATTTTCAACATGCCACTCTAGGGGGTCTAAATACATGTTTTTCCTGGTGACGTTCACTCACAGTGAAACTGTAATCTATAACTCTAATCTCATTGTTTTATTTTAATCCGTTGTAATCTGATGGGCCCACATTAGGAAATATTTCTACTTAAAATACTTTTCAAACTTTAATGTACACAAAAATAACCCGAAGAACAGTTGTAGATTGAATTATGTACCCAAGTTTTGATATGTTCTTAAAATTAATTTGCATTTATGGGGATGTGAATCCATTGTAAGTAGGATCTATTTAAGATGTTATTTTAGTTAAGTTGTGGCCCAAATGAATAAAAGTAGACCTTCACCTGGATCACGAGAACCCTTTATAAACTGAAGAAATTAAAACATAGAGAAAAAGCCATAGAGAAGAGCCAGAAGCTAAATTCTGTGGAAGAAGAGCAGAAGAGAGAAGAGGATATAGTGATGTGGTAAGGAAGCCCGAGGACTGCCAGCAGCCAGTCCCAGAATGCTGGCATCTTTAGAGAGAAAGCAAGAGCACCTAGTCAGTCATAATGCCAGAATTCAAAGTCTGATTCACTTTTTAAACTCTATTTTAAAAATAAGGATTATAATGAAACACTATCTACTTCACTTGTTGTCATGAAAATCAGTGGAGATAATAGAGTTGAAAAGACATTGATAATAATAAAGGGCTATAGAAATACAAGATGGCATTATTTCTCATGGTTATTTCTCATTCTCCAAGTTGAAAAAACCAATCATACAGTGTTGTTATAAGACAAAATTGTAGTTGGCCTTTGGTCTCCTATTTATGGGTTGGAACTGAGATTTCCTTTAGGCTTTTGTTTCTTCTATTAACATTGCTTATATATAAGCTCTTAAAACAACAATAATGACAAATGTTATCATGGGTTTTTTCACTATTTTTTTCTACTTCCTAGAGTTTTTATCACTAGTAGAATACAACTTAGCTAGTTAGACAGACTGGATTGTTTTTCATATTGAAATGTGACCAAAATACTGAGTTGGATAATTTATATTTAGCAATACCTCTGGACCAAAAATTCCAGTGTGTGCTTACTTTAAACAATGTATTAACTAATATCACTTCCTACTAGCCTGAGGCAAGCAATGTCCTACCCACTTACAGTAAAGGTAGGAAAAGGTGTGCATAATTCAAATTGATAGTTCACCTAAGCTGCAGGCTAGTATTCCATATATAAGAGCTTGTTTTTACAGCTAACTAGCACACCTTATAATGCATGCTAGGTATGAAACCCTCTATTCTCCAATCCACTTAGTCATTAAAGCATTGCTAAGAGTACATATCTCTCCACTAGAATTTTCCTGGGGGCTCTACACAGGTGCATGAAATAGCTAGGAGGACCACACATACATTCGCATTAAAATTAGATTCTGATTTGCATATCATTTACATACACTTACACAGACTGTATCATCTATTCTTAGACAGTTTTAATAAAAACACTATTTATTCCTACCCTTAAGGTTGACACTTCTTGATTTCTCTCCTTTACTTTCTGCCTCACCTAATCTTTGACCTCAGAGCTTAACATCAAAGGAATACACAAGGAAGACTCAGCTTTCTGCTGAGTTATATTTGAAAAATACAACAAAGCATATTACAAGGAAATTTTCACCTCACTTTACATTACACTTTGTGCTGGCTTTTTATTGGCAGGTACAGTTGAGATTTCTTTTAGATGGAGAAAAGCAGGAGAAAAAATATATTAGAAAAGTAAGTGTATGAACTTTAACAGTTGGTGGCAGTGATTTATTTATTTAACAAATATTTACTGAACACTATAACGTTCAAGGCATTTACAAGGTATTGGGCATACAGCAGGAAACAAAATGGATTTTTTAAAAAATCCATACTCTCACAGTTTACATTCCAATTGCTAAGAACTATGTTGAAAGAGGGAAGGCAAACAAATGAGTACTACATGTATTATTTCAGATAGTGATCACTTCTAGAGAGAAAAAAAAAGAAGGGAAGGGGTCAAGGAGTGCAGGCAAGTGGGGTATGGAGGCTAAAATTTTAAACCAGGTGATCAGAGAAAATATCATTGAGTGTCATTTGAGTAACGACTTAAAAAAGTTAAGGGAACTGGCATCCAAGAGAATATTAGTGAGTTTAGGAATTAACTGATGAAATTATTAAAATGTAAATGTCTGAGGGTGCATGGGTAGTTCAGTGGTTAGAATGCCTGCCTTTCATGTGGGAGACCCAGTTCAATTCCTGGACCATGCACCCCCCCCCCCCAAAAAAAAAAGATAGATAGCATTTTAGGTACAAGAGTAATTCAGTGGTAGAATTCCTGCCTGCCATGTGGGAGATCCGGGTTCAATTCCCGGCCCATGCACTTCCCAAACAAACAAACAAATGAAAAACCAACCAAACAAAAATTCACCAAATGGTGCTGCAATAAGGGGATACTCACATAGAAAAAGAATGAAATGTGACTCCCACCATAGGCATACAAAAAAAATGTTAATGTCTGAGATTATCCCCCTAATGATCCAGAAGGTCTGTAGTAGACCAAAATAATTTGATTTTTATTAAACACCTCAAGAGATCCCAATGTTGTAGGTCTTCATGCAGCATCTTGTGAAATAAATGATGTGTGACTTGGTAGCTTAACTCTTGACTCAAGCACACGGTAGTTCTTACAGGAAGTTTTCAACTGTATCTTAACTTTTCCTCCATCTTAAAATGCTCTTTGAAAATTGAACCCATTTCTATGAATCCCAAATAACTTAAAGTTATTGGGAATAAATCTGAACACCTTTAAAATATGTTTTTAATCTAATGATCTACATATTCAATGCCATGAAATAGTATCATTCTAATACAGATGGCATGTGAAGTCTAATTTTAGCTTTAAAATGATGACAGAAAATCTGAAACTTTATCTATCAATAGGAAAGGTTGACTAATTCAGTGATATTCTTTATAAATACACAGTTCTTAGTTCAAGTACTGATAAGTTTAAATATTTAAATTCCTTCCTTCTTTCACTTATTATCTATTTCATTCAACAACCATTTGTAAGAAAGCATGCTAGGAATATTGTTGGAAGATGGTGAGTAGGAAGCTCCAGGAATCAGCCCCTCCTCAAAAACAACTATTGAACTAGCAGGAACTATCTGAATCAACTATTTTGAAACTCCACTCTAGGAGAAAACTGTACAACATCCAGGAAGGAACAGATGGAAGAAGCTGGAAAACTACAAACTACTGCTAAAAGAAATAAAAGAAAATCTAATTATAGTAAAGGACATTCCACATTTATGAATTAGAAGTTAGGATGTTAATTCTACCCAAAATGATTTACAGATTTAATGCAATCTCAATCAAAATTCCAACAGCCTTCTTTGCAAAAATGGGAAAGGTATTTCTGCATATGCAGAAGGATAAGTGACCCTAAACAACCCAAGCCATCTTGAAAAAGAAGAATGAAGTTGGAAGACACATGCTTCTCAATTTTAAAACTATTGCAAAAACCACAGCAAACAAAACAGCATGGTACTGGCAGAGGGACACATATATAGAGCAATGGAACAGAGCTGAAAGCTTAGAAAATAACCCTCACATTTCGGCCAACTAATTTTTGAAAATGGTGCCAAGCGGACTACATTGGGAAAGAATTCTCTCTTCAACAAATGATGCTGGAAAAACTGGATGTCTATATGCAAAATAATGGACCTCACACCATACAGAAATATCAACTCAAAATTGATCAAATATCTACATATAAAAACCAGAATTATAAAACTTGAAGGGAACATAAGGAGGCATCATCAAGGATCTTGAATTAAGCAATATTTTCTTAGACCTTGCACACAAAGCATAAGCAACATAAGAAAAACATACTTACATGGAACCTCATGAAAATGAAAAAAATCTGTGCATCAAAGGACTTTATCTTGAAAGTACTAAGACAACCTACACAATGGGAGAATATATTTTGAAACCACATATCTGATAAGGATTTAATATCTAGAATATATAAAGAAATCCTACAACTCAACAACAGCAACAACAAAAACAATTAAATGAGAAATAGATATTTCTTCAGAAAAGATATACAAATGGCCAAGGACATGAAATGATGCTCAACATTATTAGTCACTAGGCAAATGCAAATAAAAACCATGAGATACCATTTCACACCCACTAGAATGGTTACTATTTAACAAAATGGAAAATTACAAGTGTGAGAGAGGATGTGGAGAAACAAGAACATTGATTTATTGTTGATGGGAACGCAGAATGATGCAACCATTGTGGAAAACAGTTCAGCATTTCCTCAGAAAGTTAGTATAGAATTACCATATAATCCAGCAATTCCACTTCTAAGTATATACCCCCAAAGAATTGGCAGCAGAGGCTTGAGCAGATATTTGGACATCAATGTCCATAGTGGCTTTATTTGCATTTGCAGCGCAACCCAAGTGTCCATCAACCGATGAATGAATAAGCCAAAGTTAGTATATCTATATAATGGAATAGTATTTCACTGTAAAAAGAAATAAATTTCTGATATATGTGACAATATGGATAAACCTTGAAGCTATTACATTGAGTGAAATAAGCCAAAGGACAAATACTGTTTAATCTCGCTGATATGAAATAATTAGAAAAAGCAAACCCACAGAGTCAGAAACTGGAATATAGATAACCAGGAACCATGTTTGGGGTAGGGAATGTTGAGTTACTACTTAAAGTCTATAGAGTTTCTATTTGGGTTGATGGAAGAGGTTTGGTAATGGATGATGGTGATGGTAGCACAACATTGTGAATGTAATTAACAGTACCAAATTATATATTTGAATATGGTTAAAAGGGAAAATCTTAGGTTGTATATACATTACCAGAATAAAAATAAAAAAAATTAAAAAAACCATAGGACTCTACAACATAGTGAAGCCTAATGTATACCATGGACTATATAGTTAATAGTACAATTATAAAAATGTTCTTTCTTCAATTGTAACAAAATACAGCACTAATACAGTATGTTAATAGTAGGGTGGTATATGGGAACTCTGTGTTTTATGAATGGTTTGAATGGAAACCTTCAACTTCTGTAATCAAAAAAAAATAAAAAACACAAAGCATGCCAGAAGATTGAAAGCCAAGATGAATCAATCCAAATCCCTGTGGAAACAGAATATATAAAGCTACTTGCAAAGTGCTATGGTACCAGGGTCAAGGGAAGGATTTTTTTTATTTAAAGGGGTTGGGGTAAGGACTTATAAGGAATAATTGAGCTGGGCTTTTAAGGGTGAATATAATGTTATAAAGCAGACAAGATAAAGCTGTGCAGGCGGTGGATAGGGAGTGTGGGAGAAGTGGAAATGGTCGTAGAGAACATTCAAGGCAGAGTGAAATGAATGGGCAAAGGCATGGAGTCTTGAATCACAAGCACATTCAGAGAAAGACGATTAGTTTGAAGTAACAAGCTATGTCACTTGTAAAGAAATTGACTAGAGATGAAGGTAAGATGTTTTGTGGGGGAGCAGGTTGTAAATGCCTTTTTATGCCATTCCAAGGAAATCTGGACTTTATTTTACAGGCAAAATGTAGTCACAGAATAGCCAATCTACCAGTAATTTAGCTATGTGACCTTGAGCAATTTCTTTATACCTCAGTTTTCCTGGTATGGTAAGTCTAAGTTAATTAATAATGCATACCACATTTGATTCCTGGGTCTCTTAAATGTACTAATACAGTGATTCTACAATATTGTAGTGGAAAATGCATGGTTGCTTGTAACTAGGGTCCTCAAACTGATTTGGGAAGGGACCCCTCAGCCAATGGCAAGGAAATGAGGAGTTAAAATGAGGACACAGTATACCATCTCAGTACCTCCTATAGATGGACAGGCACTGTGGAAGAGGGACAGGTCCAGAAGGAATGGGGATTGAATACAAGTTAAAAAAAATGACTGTTCTGGAGAACCTTGCCAATTATACTGCCACCCCCATGGCACTGGCCAAGCAATGGGATTACCCTTCATTTAACCACCATCTGAAATCTCTTCTGGCATTCATTCGAAAGATGATACAACCCTAATGAATTGGCTTCCAGGCTTCAATTCTTTTATTATTTTGGCTTTTTAAATTTAAGGCAAAAAGCTGCATGAGGAAAGAGCAAGTGTGGCACATTATTTCCTCTTACAGGTACTACCGTGTTGGGCACATTCTAAGCATGCAATGAAATGAGGGCACTTTCTTAAAGAAAATCTATTACATTTAATTCTATATTTATAAGAAAACATAATTTATGAAATTATTATGAATGAATGTGCAATATTTTCCCATCTGTCCCAGACCATCCACTGTCCTTCTCTGCCCTGCGGTGGATTCCAGGTTGCTGACCTCCTTGGATCATATCATGCAGGCTCCCCTAGTCCCTGGATTCTGCATGTGTTTGGCCAATGGGTGGCACCAGAAAGATATTTAAGAATAAAAAAAGAGTGACGATACTTTATTATTCTATTTCTAGCCCAGTTTCACCATGGATCTGGCAGAGGTTCGGTCCTTTCCAACAGCAACTCTCATTGGAGAGTTTTTTCCAAGCCTCAGCCACAATCCAGCTCTGGTAATGTTTCCTCACCTGCCACTTCAGGCCTTGGGACGTCAACAGTTCCCTACTGTTGCTAGTTCCTGGGTGCCTGAGCAATGCTTTTTGATCTCCTTAACCCTGCCTTGTTAACATCTCTCTTACCTCTGCACTGTACTTTCATTAAAAAGGCTCTTCAAAATTCCCAGAAAATGCTTTTTGATTGAGGGAAAATAATGACTTTCCAGGGGCTCTTCTAGACCGAGAATTCACTCCTTTCATGGGAAAGATGTTCTCTCAAATGTTACAAACTCCTTGACAGGGTTGGAAGCCTCTCCTTACCCTGTTGGCTCCTGGGCTAGGTGGTTTGGAGAATATATAGGCCTATTTAATCCTTTTTAAATTGCAAATGTCAAGCATTGGGCAGATAAAGGGAAGCATGTTTTAACACAAAGGTGGTAGAAAAAGGGATGAAGCAAGAATGTGCCAAAGCTCATAAAATTCACAGCTGAGTGTGTAGTGTATTTCTTGCTGGGACTCTGATACATTTTACCATAGGATTCTTTTGAATTCATATTTTATTATTAATCAATTATGATTCAAGATGTGCACATTTTTAATATAAGAAGAAGCTTGGTATCAAAACAAACAGAATTTCTTCAATATAGTAACCTTTGACTATGGATTAAAGACAGTGTTTAGCACTGGTGAGTCTTTCCTTGGTTCAGGTTAGTATTACCGTTGCTACCTCTCCTTCTTCATAATATCATGTCTTCCTTTACTTACAACATACGAACACATGTATTTGTCAGCAACCAATTGTGGTTTTATTTCAACAACAATTACAAGTCCCCAGCACAGCCTCATGAAATTGTAAGAAGAAGTAAAGGTGCAACTTACTCATTCCACAGCCCAATTTATTTTAGGTACAGAGCTGTAATAATACTCATGATTTTGCTCACAGATCATTGCAGCTTCCAATCTCACCTTTAATGAACTAACTAACAACTATTCATGGGGTCACCTTCAGAGGCAGACAGTTTATTTCTGTAGGCAGCAGGGCCTTGAGTACATGCTATTTTGAAATTGCACAATGGTGAGTTTACTGGAGATGCCTCATCTAACATGTACTTGCTTTCCAAGTTATTCCATCTTTTAGGGCCCAGTTCAAGTCCCATCTATTCCCCCAAGATTTCCCAAACTACTTACATGCATACTGATTTCTCTCTTCCCTGAGCTCTCAGTGACTAATTCACTTCTTTGATGATACATTATCTCTCACTAATTTTTTTTAAATAAATTTAAAATCAACAAGCTTTTATTAAACAATATGCTAATTCTCGTAGGGAGTAAAAAGTAATGTAAGATTTTTTTCCCTGTTTTTAAGGGGCTTATCTTGTCCTTGGAAAAGGAAGATATACCAATATGAAAAATTATAATTTATAGATTTAAGACACTTTCAAGAAAATAGGAATGATGTCACAAAACAGAATATGACTAATTCCCAAATGAACAATTCAGACGACTACAATAGTAGCTTTGGTGATGGAGGGCAGACAGCAGTTGAGACAGGGTAATCAGGGACAACTTTACAAAAGGGATGGGATTTGAGCTTGATCTTAAAAGTGAATAATTTATTAACAGACAGTGTCAGGAGGCTCTGCTAGGTAACAAACTTCACCTGGCCATATCTTCAGGGTCTTCACGGAGACTGGAGGCTTCTTGATTTCTTTTATTTTATAAGCAATAACAAGATGTTCAATAACATAGCTTTACATACACTAAGTGTCAATAATTGATTGTATTTTCTCCTCTTCTCCTTCAATCCTTCTTTGCATCTGACAACTTACTAGGCACATAGTGTCCACTGCATAAGTTATTCTGCTTACAGGTATTTTACAAATCATAGTTGCATTTTAATGTCCTTTTGTTTATTAAATTTTTAAAAATAATGAAAACTTTCAATTAAAATATGATATAAATGAATTTACTGACTAGAACATTAACACACCAGAATTCTTTTCCTCTACATTTTCAGTGATGTATGTAGAGATGATCTCTCTTGAATATAAGGGATGTGCTATACCAAATAAGCAGTACTTGGCTCCTTATGTATATGAAAGTTAAAAAATATATTTCCTTCCTTTGTCACCTTCTTTCTCACTTCCCTGTCATGCTTCATAAAATAACACAATTAGAATGTTTTCCTTTGGACCCTGAAATGATCTAATATGGAAACCTTCAAGTCTTCATTTCAATCATTTTCAGTTTTCTTTTCCTTTTGACCACTAAAACACAGAGAACTTTTTAAAGGCAAAGAAGGTGTTCTTTTAGGAATCAGTGATTAATTTATTTTTCTTTCTTCCTATTGCCTCTCTCTCTCTTTCCAGTGCAGGGCAAGAAGAAGATGATTTTTCTCTAAAAGCATATCTTTCCAGATACCTTAAGCATTTCTGTTTCCTACTTCTCCTATCCTTTCTTTAGGTTAACTCCTAAAGAAAACTCATAATTCTGTGATAATTGGAGAAAAGTCTGTGGCAATCTCGTAATGGTTTTCTTTGCCATAACATTTCTTTCTGTCTTCCTCCTGAGGAGACAAGCGACATCTGTGCTTCATTCTTCTTGAGTTAGTTTATCACCTAACATCTGGGATAGGCATAAGAAAAGAAGAAGTAGGCATTCACCATATAATTAGCTTCTCTGATAGTTTTCCCTAAAGTTCCTGATGTGCGTAAACAAAGGAGAGTGATGTGCAGGGTGAGCAGAGATCAAAGCACCTGAACACATGTGCAGAGATGGACTAAAGAGCAAGGTTTTATCATCTCACATGCTACCCTGAAGCTGGACAGTGATTTCTCTGCAGTTCTTGCCATAGTTATGAGGGATCCAGCTGAGCCTGAAATTCCCATTTCTTACCATATAGGATAATGTCTCTTCTAAACTTCTCTATGATTTAGCATTTGACCTCTTTTCATTCCATACTTTGAAGACTACAAAATTATCTGCTAAATCTGGATGGACTTTAATTTTTGAACAAACATATAGGCTAGAATAAGAACCTATGTTCCAGGAGTCAAAAAAAAAATCATTTCAATTTCAGATTTACTACTAACTGGAAATCTCAGCAGAGTCACCAACCTTTCATTTATAAGTTGGAGTTAAAAATACTTGTCCTACTTCTTGAGCTTGTTTTAAGGTTAGATTCAAGAATATGTATATTTGAGTTTTTATAAATGTTAAAGATTTATGAATGATGTTATTCATAAATAAACATAGGTGTTATTGCAAACACAAACCCAAATATCTTAGCTTAAAGGTAACAAGGGACTCATATAATATTTTAAAGTATTTAATTTTCCTAATTTTCATCATGAAAAATGTTGTTGCCTGAAGGACTGATGGGCACTTGCAGAACTACAATTGGAAAATTTTAAGTTTCTCTGAGTTACAGAACTTGTGGATATTTGTTACTCTACCTTTTAGTTTTATTAATTTAACCAAAAGGTATTAAACTTTTCTATGTACACTTTTTTGAGCTACATGAGATAAGCATAAGCCATACTCCATGCAATTGTACAGCTCACATGGTGACAAGATGACATGTATGCAAAGAACCCAAGTTCTGATCAGGCATCACTATTCCCCAAGCCATGTTCAATGACACTGGTATGCCACAAAAATAACTAGTCCCTCTCCTATTTTTAAGAATAACTGTAAGGAGTTTACAGTTCAAGTTTGAGTCTGGCTCCTAATGGCTTGTCTCCCCTCACTCTTGAGACCCCAATGCAATGAGAGTATATGAGTAACTTCATGAGAATAAACACCATAGGAAGGGTGCCATGAGAGGAAATAAGTGTTAATACGTTTTTGAGCAATATTTTAAAAATTGAACCATTCTGATTAAATAAAGTGATAAAGTTTCAGCCCCAGTTAGGTGAATTTATCTACCTGGTAGAATCTCAGAGAGGGCCTAAGTGTCATTGAGCAGATTGCTGTTGATGGTGGGAAGGAGAAGGGGATTGGAAAATGGAGTGTAAAGGTCTTAATTTAATGGCTATCTATAAAACAACTACATCCATTACCTCCCTACTATGATGACCTTTCCTGCCCCTCCCATCCTTCCAAATGAAGAACAGACTCCCACATGACCCAGTTAAAAATCAAATTTATATATTACCAAAAATCACTGAACAAATTGCTTGGAAGATAAGAGCTGCTTCCTGCATGTTAGGGCCTTACTTTGCTTTGAGGGAGAATGCAGATAAATTCCTACTCCCAGCCAGCTCACAATAAACTAAAATTTAGCAATCTATCAATCCCACCATAGTCTTAGAGTCTGCTGATAACCTGATGTAAAAACAGAACTCTATATGCAATAGAAAAGGAAATCCACCCAGCTATCTAGAAAAACTAACCCAGGTCTCCATTCCTAAATATGAAAGGATAGTCAAAGATCATAGGTATATGAAAAACTGAAGCAAATAAGAAGAAATCAACAAGCAACAAACTGAACTGGCCTTAAAAGGAACGAAAACAATCCATTATAGAAGAAAATATGACAAAGTTTAATAACTATCTTTAGAGAATTTTGAGAAAATACTTCATTCACTGAAACAAAAATTACTATGAAAACAAAACAGGATAAGATGAAAAAGGAAAAAATCAGGGAATGTGATAGTGTTCTTGGAAATTAAACATAAGTTTGCTGAAGAAAAAAGAAAATAGTTCACAAAATAAAACTGAAGATATATCTCTAAACAGGGTAAAAAGAGAGAGGCAGCAAATTTGAGAAAAAATACTAGGAGACATAGAGGATCAATAGAGAAGGAGCAACATCAAAAATAGAACAGAAAACAAGAAGTAAGCAGTGTTTCACCAAAGTTGGAAATACAGAAAAAAAAAAAAGAAATATAGCTGTCACATTGGAATGACCTACCAAGTGCCAAACTGAAAGAATTAAGGAAGACCCTGAGCTACTTATACCTTTTATCCCTTGAATTCTTTATTAGCATATATAACCAAGAAAATTATAAATAATTGTAAAATATATATGTAAAACCTAAAACTAGGTGTGTGTGTATACACACACACACGAACACAACAATCTGGTATTTATTATTATGCAAGTATTTATTTTTAAGAATTGAGATACTATACTGAAAGAATTCCATGGATGTTTATTTGGGGAATGGGCAAAGAATCCAACTGGTAATAGAGGAAGGCTCATAAGGTGAGGAGTGGGAGATAATGATAATAAACCTTATTAAACAAGGACTACGGGCCAGGCACTATCAAAGCACTTTATACGTATTATCTCACCTAAGCATCCTTATAGTTTTATGAAGTGTAAAATAAATTGATTATGATCAGCAAGATAGCCAATGGTAGACTTGGGATTTGTTTTTGTTTCTCAGCTGTTAAAAAATATACCATACAATGAATTGGCATAAACAACAGGAATTTATTGGCTCAGGGTTTTGAGGTTATGGGTTCTGGGACTGGCTGCCAGCAATCTTTTTTTGTCACATGGCCGGGTACATGGTGCACCTTTTTTAAACCAGAAACTTGTCTCCTTGTTTTATTGACTTCTGGAGTCTACCCTGTCTTTCTCTAGTCTGAGCTTCATTCTGTTGTTTTTTTTTTTTTTTAGATACTTATGGAGTTGACACATTTTTTATTTAAAGGATAAATTACAAATGAAGGCACTCCCATATTGAAGACAGACATAGAATTCCTCACACGTAATTACTCTTGTTTATCAGTGGTAAATGAGAACTTTCCACTTCCATTAGATTTATATTGTGAGTTCTCTGATATGGTATATCATCAGAACAATTACTAAGGGTTTTACTATGAAGATAACATTCATATGTATTAAAGCCTAAAACAATATACTTATTATTATACTGTATAAATCTCCTTATATTCACTGAAATAGTACTGAAGACTAAAAGCACTACTATATTGATTACAAATACAGTGTATTTCAGTATGTGAGTTCTCTGATGTTTTTAAAGGTTAAAGTTATGGCTAAAATTTTTCCATATTCAAAATGTGTTGTGCTAGTTGTCTCATTCATCTCAGGTCTGAATATTGACTGAAGATTTTCCCACATTGATGACATTCATAGTTTCCCTCTCAAGTTTGAATATATTCATGTTGTCTAAGGATAGAAAAATTAAGGTGTTCCCATATAGATGACATTGTTAGGGCTTCTATCCACTGTGCACTCTCCTATGTGGCCTGAAGGCGGACCTATGAGCAATAGTTCTCCCACAAAGAAGACATTCAAGGGGTCTCCAGTGTGACTCCTCTCCATATTTTCTAAGAGAAGAATAATGACTAAAGGTTCAAACACAGATGACATTCGTGGGGTTTCTATCTAGCGTGAGTTCTCTCATGTTGTCTGAGGGTAGAACAATGACAGGAGGCTTTCCCACATATATGCCATTCATAGGACCTCTGTCTAGTATGTGTTCTCTCAGGCTGTTTAAGATAAGAATATTGACTGAAAGTTTTCCCATATAGATGACATTCATGGGGTTACACTCCAGTGTGAGTTATTTCGTGTATTTGAAGATTAGAATATTGACTGAAGGCTTTTCCAAATAGATTACCTTCATACGGCTTCTCTCCACTGTGAGTTCTCTCATGTCTAAGGTAAAAAGAAATCTAATGGAAGTTTTCCAACACTGAAGGTGTTTATAAGGTTTATCTCCAGTTTGAGTTCCATTGTATTGCCTGAGGCCAGAGGTTTTAATAAAGGCTTTCGCACTTCGATGGCAGTCATGTGGTTTACTCCTAGTTTGAATCTCTTTATGTTGATTAAAAGATGACTGGTCACTGAAGACTTTACTTAGTGGTTTTCTTATATATGGTTTATTTCTCATAGGAATTAACACATGCTGAGTCACTGTGGCACTGAGAGCAGAATCTTCTTGTGAATAATTACACTGAAAAGAATTCTTTTGATTGTGAGATATCTGCTGTGGGGAATTAGATGAGAGACTGTCAAGAATTTTTCCATGTACATGTATTTCTTCATTTCCCTTTCTATGAATTCTTGACTAATCCTTCAGTGAAAGTCTCCAATTCAAATCTCTCATGTTAGTTTTATATATATATATATTATTCATCTTCATGCATGGAGATTTCCTCTATTATACCATCCCAGTTGTGGAGGTATCCAGTCAATTTTGAACTTCACGATGTTTTAGAGTTTATGTATGTAAACCATGTTTATGCAATCATCTTTTTATATGAACTCCAGAGTTTTGTGCTCAGTTTAATTTTTCCCTAAATTCAAACTATCATAGACTTTGCTGGATTAGCATTTAACTCTGACATTAATTACAGATAGGTGATTGTATTGAAATCCTAACTTATTCAATCCTCAGGCATTTATTTGGAAAACTAGGGTTTACCAATGAAGCTTACCAATGACACAATGTCAGAATTGTCTTTCCTGAAGTAAGTTGCATGAATATTATTTCTTGCTTTTTACAGGCACTTTTCCTGCTTGAACACTGGTTTTGGAGAAACCCCATTTCCTGTCTCCACACTTCTCCTTGTGCCAATTGGGAAAGCACATTTGATATGCAGACCTGACATGCTACAAAGACCAAATGATTGACCTTCTCCAGCATCAATTCTCTGAACAGCTTTCTCTGGGATGTGTCTAGCAATGCACACTCTTCTTGGGTGAAGTCTATAGCTACATCTTTGAAGGTCATTAACTCCTAACATAGCTCAGAAATTTGGGTGTACACAAGGCCATCTGTGCTGGTTTGAATCTTTTATGTATCCCAGAAAAGCCATGCCCTTTAATCCTCATTCAATATTGCTGGGTGGGAGCTTTTTGATTATCCATGGAGATATGACCCACCCAATTGTGGGTAGTAACTTTTGATGAGTTGGCTTCCATGGAGTTGTGTCTCCACCCATTCAAGGTGGGATTGCTTACTAAAGCCCTTTAAGAGGGAACCATTTTGGAGAAGGCTTTAGAGTCTATGAGAGTCCATGCAACCAGAGGCTTTTGAAGATGAAGAAGGAAAACACTTCTTCAGGGTTTATGAAACAAGAACCCTGGGGGAAAAGCTAGCAGACATTGCCATGTTTGCCATGTGCTTTTGCAGTTGAAAGAGAAATTCTGTTCATCATCCGCCTTCTTGAACCAAGATATCTTTCCCTCAATGCTTTAGATTGGACAGTCTTATAGCCTTGCTTTAATTGGGACATTTTCATGGCCTTAGAACTGTAAACATGCAACTTAATACATTCTCTTTTTAAAAAGCTGTTCTGTTTCTGGTATATCATATTCTGGCAGCTTGCAAACTAGAACACCATCCTTACGTCCTGATTGTGATGCACAAAATAACAGCACACAGGAAGCAGAGACCTGTATATAAGACTGAAAATGTGTTTGGAGTACTGGTGAGATCACTCTCAATGCTCAACTGCCATCTGCCATACACTTACAGAGACAGACATTCTGGATACATAGCACTACATTGTAAAGGAAGATCACATGATATGTGGTATGATATGCACCTGGTAATTTCCCAGTAGACTTGTAATCATGACTTCCTGATGCTCATTATAATACTTGCTTTAGAGTATCCATAATTAAATGATCTTTCCACCAATTTCAGGTAAATCTACAGACTCATCATAAGGCAAGTAATATCTATGATATACCACTTTTAAACCATGCCTAGGGTTGGGTTATTTCTGTATATGGATGACCTTACTTTCCTTCCATTTATAAAATTGTTTAACATTGTGTTATGCATTTGAACAGATCCAATGTGCTAACACGTGAAGTACTTTCTATCTAAATTCAATTCACTGGTGTTTTATTTATTAACGTGGCAGAGAACTTTGAAGCAATATTTAGAATTCTGCAGAACTGAATATGTTTCATAAAGAACTCTGGATCAGTAAGTGCTGCCACTCCCAATTCTACATAATTCAATTTTTTCTGTGATAAGCCGATAAGACAATGACCCTTGAGAAGGTTGTACCAAAAGATGGCCCTAGTCGAAGCATTCCTGTGATAAAAGACCTTCCATTCCATTCTCAACATTTTCAGGGGACTCTTATTTCCAGTTTTCATTGTCTGTCTTATTTCTTCATCTCATCTATCTGTTCAAGATTAAAAGAAACCCCTTCATTGCTTCTGGTTTCTTCAAATCTTCAAAAATTTTCTTAGGGCCGTAAATTTTATTCTACCTAAGGGAACAATATATCCTATACATTGCCTCCATTTACAAAATTTAAATGAATTTGATTCACAAAAATTGCAGTTGGGAAACTGGCAACTACATTTGTGAGCAAAATTTTAGTTTTCTTTTTTTGAATATTTCAAAATGTGTAAATATATTCTATCAACTCTTAAAGAAAATTAAAATTGGGGAAAAATAAATTATTCTTCATTTCCTTCTACTTCCTAACTTTCTTGTGCTCTGGTCTACAATGTACAGCCTTACACTTCAGCACCTGTAAAACTGGATTGATTGAATGCACCTGCTGAAATGTCAGCCTTCCCTCTGACCATTAACTTCCCTTACTCATTTCTATCACCTATGTTCACCACAAGCCTAAGCTGACTTCAAGCAAAGATGTGATCCATGAGTGCATTACTTCTTCAATGAGGCCATGGGTTGGGTGAGAAAAAGAAAACATCTGTCATCTCTTCAGAGAATACACAACCTCAATGGAGGCTGGAACAAACTACTGTAATATTCAGAAGGAGGTTACTTATTGATGAGCCCCAAACTTACCATAAATATTCTAGAGTCTAGAATACTTGCCTGAAGTTCAGATCCTGGAATAGCTCTTGAATGGACTCAGAATGTTTATGCCAATAGGAAAAATATCTCTATCGGCTGGCAAAGTGGTGTGACTTCAGTTAAAGAAGCATTTCCTATTCATCCATGGTTGCATTGTCAATAACTCAGCTGACAATTTTCTTCCACTGGATTTTCACTCACAAACCAGAGCTGCAGTAGGTGACAAAAGCTGGGAGTAAACCCAGTCCAAGGAAGTGCTCTCCTCTGCCAGGGTCAGGACATGGCAGGTTGAGAGCTATAGTCACCGTCACCTTATGTCCTTTCTGGCTGACTTTCACCACCCAGGCTGCTGCTCCCTTGGTGGTCTCACATGATCCTGGCACTGGCAGAAGCTCCCTGTGGTATGGATGTCATTGTTTTGCAAAGGACTCAAGATACCTGGATTAAAACCCAACCTGATTCAGTCAGACCATAGATTAAATGAAGTATCATCTTCAAGAGAATCTATTTACAATAGGTCCACACTGACCAGAATGTGGACCAGACCGAGAATATCCAAACTGGGCTACACAATTCAGTCCACCACAGGATTTAAGCCCATGCAGTCTAACTCCAGAGCCCAAGCTTTAAACATCTTTAAAAATAAAACATATAAGGCGTACAACTTTGTTAAGTATATTAAGCTATAATATACTGGAAGCTATGGAAGGTTTACTTGTGATGAGGATTTGACCCATACAAGAGCATACCTTAAAAGAGGCCCAGACCCCTATCTGAAAAATGAGTCAGCCTGAGGTGAAGCCAGAAGCAGGAGGTAAAATGTGGAGGAATAGTGGCTCTTCTGGTGGTAGCAGTAGACTGAAGAGGAGATAGTAGTTTCCAGAACTAAGAAGCTATGTTTGTTGGCATTGTCCCAGCCTTTAACAATTATTTAATATGAAACTATTTTTCAAGTACAGTGTGCTGTTCCTACTTGTGTCATTACACTTGAACTCAGCAAACGTTAAGTACTTGGGTGATAATATGTCCTCCACTAATACCTAGTCCCCGCCACCTGCATGGTGGTGAACATCAATCACTTTAGGGCTGAAGACTGGCTGAAATCCAGATGCTCATTGCAGCCAAGGTGTGATCTTAAGAATGAATGTGCAATAAAACTCTTGGCTTATAGATAATAAAATTGTTCAAGAAGCCAGGTGGGATCCCTAACATACGCTGATGTCTCAAAGAGCTAGAAAAGCAAGATATTATCCCCTTTAGGAAGTCTTCATCCACAAAGAAGGGTAGGTCAAATCAGAAAAGGCAGCCCAAGGACATGGGAGTCTAGGAAATAAAGTGAGGCTTTAAGCCTTAAACCAGGCTTCTCAAATAATGTCACACATCTCAGTGTGGTTAGACACATTTAATAGTCTACTCCAAGTCCTAATTCCTTCAACTGAGAAAGACTTAGCCAAAGCTAAGCCTTAATAGCATAAACATAACTATAGGTCAGAAAAACGTCAGAATTTTTAAACCAAGTACGTTAGAGTTAAATCAGAAGGAAATAAAAACTTGTTGCTCTACGCAATGCACCTGTGTGCTGAAGCACACGATAAGCTTCATAGGCCTGCATTTGAAAGTATCAGAAGAGAAAGCCAAGAACTCAAAAAGGAATACATTTTTTTAAAAAGATCATTTATAAAAATCAACTCTAAATGGAACAAAACTTAAATATAATAGAAATATCAAGCTCCTAGAAGAAAATGTAGGGAAGCATTTTCAGGACATTGTGGCAATAGTTTCTTAGAATTTACACCCAAAGCACAAGCAACACAAGAAAAAAAGGTAGATAAATGGAATGTCATTAACATTTCAAAAATTGAGCCTCAAAGGACTTTATAATGAGAGTCAAATGACAAGCTACAGAATGGGAGAAAATATTTGTTATAAAGTAAAGGTTTAATATGCAGAATGTATAAAGAAATCCTTAACAAAAGGCAAACAGCTCAATTTTAAAATGGGCATGAGACTTATATAGATATCTCTACAAAGAAGATATTCAATGGCCAGAAAACACATGAACAGATATTCAACATCATTAGCCATCAGGGAAATGCAAACCAAAACCACAATGAGATACCATTTTACATCCATTAGAATGGCTGTTATTTAAAAAATGGAAAATAAGTGTTGGAGAGGATGTGGAGAAATTCGAACACTTGCTCTTTCAATGTAAAATGGTTCAGCCACTGTGGAAGACATTTTGATGTTTTCTCAGAAAGCTTAAGTATAGAATTAACATATGACCTGGCAATCACCTCAAAGAATTGGAAGCAGGGACTCAAACACATATTTGCACACTGCTGTTTATAGCAGCAACATTCACCAACTGCCAGAATATAGAAGCAACCCAAATGTCCATCAACCAGTGAATGAAGTCCTGAAATACATGACCAGATGGATGAACCTGAAGACATTTTACTGAGTGAAATAAGCCAGACACAAAAGGACAAATATTATATGCTCTCACTTATATAAAATAACTAGAATAAGGAAACTCACAGAGTCAGAATCTATATAGAGGTTACAAGGTTACAGTAGGGAATGGAAAGTTAAGACTTAAAATCTGTACAGGGCTCCTATTTGGAATGCAAAAATATTTTGGTAATGGACAGTGGTTCTGGTAGCACCACATTATGAACATAATTAACTGCACTGAAATATATACCTGGACATGATTAAAAATGGAAATGCTAGGTTGTAATTAGGGTAACAGAATACATTTTTAAAAAATCCATGGAACTACACTACACAGTGGACCCTAAGTTAAACCATGGACTTTAATTAATAGCGCAGTTACTAAAATGTGCTATCATTAATTGTAACAAATGTTCTGTACCAACGCAAGGTGTTGGTGGTTGGGTGGTCTATGGAGTTGCTCTGTAAACTCACAACTTCTCTAATAAAAATAAAAGATCATGATAGTGTAGTGCGAAAACAGAAAAATCTCAGTTATATTAGTTGCTAACAGTGTGGTTAGGATTTTTATGATTTTTGTATGATTTGTTATTCAATTCCCATGATACATTCATTTTCTGAGCAAGAAATCTGAGATCCAGGGAAAATTGTGACCTGTTCAAGGTCAATTGGTTGGTAAGCAGAACATCCCACACTAAAGCCCATATTTTATGGACTCTTCTCTCATTCTCAGCTTGGTCATCTGCTACCTATATATCCGTGAGCAGTTACTTCATCTCTTTAAGTCTCATTTCCCAAACTGTAAAATGGAAATAATGATGTAACCTGCTTCTCGGGATTGTTAGAAGTTTAAATATAATGATGTGTGTGAAAAAAATTAGTACAATCCCTGGCACTTAGAAAACTCCCAATATATGCTAGTCGTTATTAGTGTACTTCTCTGATGGTGTTGTTTATACCACAACACTGGATCAGAACCAACTCTAGCATAGAATGAGAAATATTTTTCCTTGCAAAACTATATAATAAGACTTATATGGCTCTCTAAAGTTGTTTTCCTCAAGTTTATCAAAATATGTACCAGAATATTTCTAGGGCCAAACTTAATTTGTGTGTACTTATGTGTATGTGTGTGCATATATAACAATATATAAATATGGCATTTAGATTAGATTACAGTTAAGCAAATGTGACTGATGAATCATACCAATAGAAAAAATAATTTTATTCATGGACAGCACTGTGCCCTGGTCACTGATGAAATTGCTATTTAGTATACTCTGTATCCTCTTCTTTTTCATGGAGTTAAGAGGATAAATGGTATTGCAAATTTGTGAAGACAATGTATATATGTTAAACTAACAATGAAATTGTTTGGGGCACAGTTTAAAAAATACCATATATTCTTCAAACATATATCTGTACTTTTACTATTTGTAAGGGATTTAAAAATTAAAAAGAATTTCTATTTCTAAAACAGTCTATTTTATTCAGAGACAAACACTTCAAAGAACGTATTTTATTCTTTTATGCAGTTTATATATAATTATCAGTCCTCACATGACAATACTGGAAATTGTTCCCTTCCCGGGCATAAAATATAGAGTATAGTCTCAGGGGAAAGCAGATTCTAAAGCTGCTAGCAGTGTTGCAAGAAAGATACAGAGAGAATATCTGGATCTCTACTGGGATGAAGATAATATCTGACCAAGAACCCAGATTCCAGTCAGAGCAAGGAGCAGAGCCAAAAGGTAGATCATTGTTCTTTCTTACTATTATCTCATGTCTCAAACCCTTTGCATTCCTTGGGTTAAAGATGTTGGGCTTCATTTCATACCCCAAACATAGGTGTAAGAAAAACATGCCAATGAAAAAGCTTTTTCCTCCCTAAGTTAGAGAAAGGAGATAATTTAGCCAGTTAATTTAACCTCAGACTCTTGACAATTCAGCTTCTAGGTAGGTCCAAGCCCTGACTTTCTTACTTTAGACAAAGAAACCCTAAATATAGCCATTGTGATGTTTAGCTTAACACTGTCCTTGAACTTGATCTTTCCTAGTCTTAAATCTCATTGCCTGCTTCTTCTGGATTGCAGGTAATAGAACAGGGAGCAGACACAAACATAAATTTGTTTACTGAAATAGGATCAAGTTGGGGACTGGCTTCTTTCTTTATACTTTTCCTTTGTTCCCCCAACATCTGCTCTGCAAATTGGGGCTGTGGCCCCACTATAGAAGTTCAGGTTAGCGAAATTTTAGATACAGCTCTGTGACTCAACTATGGTCTTATTGCTCAGCCCTTCCATCTCGTAAGACTTTAATGTTTATCTCAGCCTTTTAACGTCTCCTTTTCAATTTCCTGTAATTTAAAGAAATCCATGCAAAACTACTATTTGCTTACATGTCCTTCCCTTATCTCTTAAGAACAGTTATAAGATAATAAACTAAAATAAAATATGGATTATGCAGCTATGAATAGGTAGCAAGACACATTTTCACCTAAGTATTTTAAGTCTGAAAAAGGTCAATTTCGCATGTTTCTTTTTTCTTGACAGATAATAAAGCTCTGGTTTTATCTTAACATCAAATGTTCCTTTGATACTGTTCAGTTATGTTATTGTATCTTTCCCAATCTCATTGAGAGCTGCATGGTAAGCAGCTTCTACATAAACTGGGTCAGCTACATTCATTTCTAATTAGGGGTCAGGGATTTTGGACTCACATCTCCCAATTTCAGCTAAATTAGCAGTGGAAATATCTTCTTACCCACTGTAAAGCAGAGAAAATTATACTACTCCTACTTAACGTTTTCTCTGTGCAATTAAGAAAAAGTTAATTACTTGGCTTAAGCAAAAGGCTCACGATCATGGAGCTTATTTGGGAACCAAGTCACTCATCTTGATGATTTATTGTTTTTGTTTTTAATTTTAGGACAATATTTGTAGTTATTGGTAAAGGTTGGTTATAACTTCTGTTTATTAAACCCAGCTATAAATTTCAAGTGTATTCAAATGTATAAACCTTTATTTTATCTATCATAGCATCCTCTGGTGGAAATGTAAAATTAGATTAGAATTCCTAAGAGCATTTGTTCTCAAACTCACCTGTCAAATAAAGAGTCAGATGAATAAACGTGTATTGGTTGCACCCTGCGTTCCATTTGTGTCTTGGGTCAGTCTGCACTATGTAGCCACATTTTCTCTGTGTTGGGTATTTTGTGCACTCTTGGTATGTTTGATGCATAAGATGCAGACTGAAACCTCATTTGTTCAGACCTCCTGGCTAAGTTTGAAATGAAATCTAAGCTAAATGATGTATAAAACAGATTATAAAAAAAAATATTTAAGTAGTTCAGAACATATTTTAGCACTGTTTTTAGTCAACGGGCTGACTGAATGGGGTCTGCCATTCAATTATTATTTATTATTACTTACTAAATGGCAGACAATATGGGGGGTATTATGGATAAAGATGAAAAATAAGTTCTTGCCTTTGTGGACAAACTGAAAAAATCCTTCTGTCTAATCAATAAAGTGGGTAAATACAAATTTGCAATAGATGACAGTCATTTTGCGCACTCTTTCTTGACAATAAATCAATCAACAGAAAGTTCTTCTCAAAGTGAAACTTTTAGCTAACTAATTAATATTTTACTTTAATTATCCTGAGTGGAGGAATCATTGTATTAATAGAAAATGTTATATATGGCAAAGAATAGGGTCTATAAACTCTTTTATAAAATCAGAAGCTGATAAAGTTTAAATGACTGATCTCTTAATTATAAGTATATAAATAAAGTTCATCTAACCTCCAGTTAGTAGACTTTCATAAGATCTTTGATCCTTTGATACAGTGGTTTTAAAACTTTGTGACCTACACTAAAAAAAATCAGCTTTACAATTGTAATCAAGTACACACATGCATAGATTATTGAAACATATTTCATAAATAAAAATTTGCATAACACATGCAATGTGATCTGATATTTTCTATTATTTTCCATTCTAAACTATTTCCTTTTTTAACATTTTATTTTGGGATACTTTCAAACTTAGAGGACAGTTATAAAAATAATACCAACCCCATACAGAGAACCCCAGCATACCCCTACCTCCCCTCCCAGATACTCAG
Organism: Tamandua tetradactyla; assembly: GCF_023851605.1. NCBI lineage: Eukaryota > Metazoa > Chordata > Mammalia > Pilosa > Myrmecophagidae > Tamandua > Tamandua tetradactyla. The sequence continues at coordinate 21,961,989 of NC_135343.1, read as the reverse complement.
ATCTACTAATTTTACATTTTGCCACATTTGCCATATTATTCTATCTATCTATCTATCTATCTATCTATCTATCTATCTATCTATCTATCTATCTATCCATCCATCCATCCATCCATCCATCCACCCACCCATCCATCCACTGTCTGAATACTTGAGTATAGGTTTTATACATCAAGTTCTTTGAACATTTAATACATCCATGTACATTTTCCAGGAGCAAGGATGTGATCTCATGTAACCACCTTAAGTGCAATGATCAAATTCAAGAAATTTAATATTGATATAAAGCTTATACACTTTATTCCAATTATTTTATATGTCCCAATATTGTAGTTTGAGCCTTTTCTCCTCCCCTACTAGATCCCATCCAGAATCATGTACTGCAGTTAATTACCATTATCCCTTTAGCATTCTTTGTTTCTTTTTCTCTTTTAGTTGTAGAAACATAGACACAAAAATACTTTTCCATCTCAGCCACACCCAAGCATACCATTCAGTGCATGTAACCACATTCACATGTAGCCAAATGCTTACCATCTTCCATTACTAAAACTTTCCCATCTCCCCGAACAGAAACCCTACACCCACTATGCATTAACTCCCCATTCCTCCTGCTCCCACCATTAGCAACATGCAATCTAATTTATATCTCTATGAGCTTGCATATTCTCTGATATTTTCTTTGTGGTTACCAAAGAATTTAAATCTAACAACCTCAAGCTGTAACAATCTCATTTGCTTTAATACCAGTAATTTTAATAGTATACACAAAATATAGTCCTATACTCCTCCATTCCCCCTCATGTTGTAATTCTTGTCACAAATCACAAATTACACTATGAGTCTAAAGCCACTGATTTACCATTACATTTTATGTATTTGCCTTTTAGATCCTGTGAGAAGTAAAAAATAGTTATAATTACTGTTACCCTCACCAGAGATCTTTACTTCTTCATATGGCTTTGATCTACTGTCTTTTGTTCTTTCCTTTTCTCCCTGAAAAACTCTTTTTAATATCTCTTATGGGGCCAGTCTAGTGCTGATGAACTTCCTCAGCTTTTGTTTATCTGGGAATGTCCTATTCTCTTCCTCATTTTTGAAAGAAAGTTTTGGTGGACATAGAATTCTTGACTGTCAGTTTTTGCTTTTAGAAATTATGCCATCCCACTGTGTTCTTCCCTCAATGATTTCCTATGAGAAATTAACACCTGATCTTACTGAAGCTCCTTTGTACATGATGTGTTGCTTCTCTTACGGCTTTGAGAATCCTCTCTTTATTCTTGGCATTTGACAGTTTGATTATAATGTGCTATGGTATGAGTCTATTTGGGGTTATCCTCTTTGGAGTTTGCTGAATGCCTTGGATGTGTATATTCATATCTTTTCTTAAATATGGAAAGTTTTCAGCCAATATTTCTTTGAATATTCTCTTTCTTCTCCTTCTGGGACTCTCACAATGCATATATTGGTACACGTGATGGTGTCCCACAGTATGGAATTGAGGCTTGTAATTGATTCCTTCCATACTTTCCAGGCTCTTTTCACATTCCTTCCTTTTTTTTTCCCCTTAGATTGAATGATTTCAATGATCTGATCTTCCAGTTCTCTGATTCTTTCTTCTGCGAGCAGCAATCTGTTGTTGGACTCCATTCGAGAATTTTTAATTTCTGGTACTGTGGTCTTCAGCTCTGTTTGGTTCTTTTTCATAATTTCCAAGACTTGACTGCTATTTTTTTTGTGTTCATGATTTCCTCTAGTTCTTTGAGCATATTTGGGACTGTATTTAAAGAGCCTTTGTCTGGTGCATCCCAGGTCGGGTCCTCCTCATTGATGGTTTCTGATGCTATAATCATCTCCATGTTTCCTGTTTCTTTAAGTGTTTTGTTGAAACCTAAATATTTTTACATTTTAATTTGTGCTTATCATTGTAATTTAGACCCTGAGATGATTGTTCCTTAAACTTATATCTAGGTGGTGTCATGACACAGCTCTCCTGGAATACTGAGAGCTACCAAAAAAGAAAGAAGGGAAAAAAAGAAAGCAAAGGAGGAAAAAAGAGAACCTCTTTACCAGTCATTGAAAATTGGTCTGTGCAAGTGCTGTCTTTCAGGGCTTATCCATACGATAAGTTTAAAGAATAGCTCCAGGCCAAAGCATAGGTGCCTCCCTGATCTTTTCTGCACATGTGTCTTATCTTGGCACAATTTACTTAGTTCCAAACTCCCCTCTACCTTAGGAAACAATCCCTCATGATCAAGGCACTGTACTGTATCTCCTACAGCCAGCAATCCCTTGCCGCAGGCTGCACAACTTGACTGCTCTACCACAACATTCTATAGGAGATCTTGGTGAGCTGTCTTCTATATACAGGGCATGGGATGGAGAGTCCCTCAGACCACCATCAGACAGATTGAGGCAGAAATAAACACACTCACTGTGCACAGGAGGGCTGCTTAACTCTCTCCATTACCAAGATCATGGATGTACACTTAGCACAGGCTGGCTCTGTGCCTAGCAGGTGAGGGGTGGGGGAGGAGCCAGCCAGGACTTCATGAGATCTGACAGCTTTTTTAAAATATATTTTTTCTTTATTAGAGAAGTTGTGAGTTGAGTCTAAAGAACATTTAAGCAAAAAATACAAGATTCCCATATGCCAATTTATTATTAACACCTTGCACTGGTGTGAATCAATTTGTTACAATTAAAGATAGTACATTTTTATAATTGTACTATTGATTACAGACTATGGTTGAACTTAGGGTTCACTGTGTAATGGAGTTCCATGGATTTTTTTTTTAAAAATTATTCTGCTGCCATAGATACAACCTAGCATCCCCTCTTTTAATCAAATTCATATATATATTTCACTGCAGTTAAATACACTCACAATGTTGTGCTACCATCACCACAATCCATTACCAAATCATTTGCAGCATTCCAAATAGAAACCCTGTATATTTTAAGCCTTACCTTCCCATTTCCTAACCCCATCTCAGGCCCTAGAAATCTATTTTCAAGGTTTTGACTCTATGAGTTAGCTTATTGTAATTATTTCAAATCAGTGATGTCATACAATATTTGTCTGGTTGTGACTGGCTTAATTAACTCAATAAAATTTCTTCAAGATTTATCCATCTTGCCACAGGTATCAGGATTTCATTCCTTTTTATGTCTGAATAATATTCTAGTGTGTGTGTGTGTGTGCATGCATACACGCATGTTTATAAACAGATGGGTTGCTTCCATATTTTGGCAATTGTGAATAACGCTGCTTTCAATTTCTGTGGATATATACCTGGTTGGTCATATGGTAATTCTATACTTAGCTTTCTAAGGAAACACCAAAATGTCTTCCATAGTGGCTGCATCGTTTTACATTGTCACCAGCAATTAATGAGTGTTCCTGTCTCTCCACATCTTTTCAACATTTGTTGTTTACCATTTTTAAAATAGCAGCCATTCTAATGGGTGTGAAATGGTATCTTACTGTGGTTTTGATTTGCATTTCCCTGGTGGCTTATGATGTTGAACATCTTTTCAGGTGCTTATGGTATTATGAATGTCTATATAAGCCTTATGCCCATGTTTTAATTGAGTTATTTTCCTTTTTGTTGTTAAGTTAAAGGATTTCTTTATACATTTAGGATATTAAACCTTAATTGGTATGTGGACATTAACCCTTAATTGGATATGTGGTATCCTTTCTTATGTAGGTCCAGAATCATACTAAAAATTCCCAGAGCTTTGATAGCAAAATTAAAGCCTTTATAATGAAATAATGTACAATTGTAATGCTGTTATAAATAGGTAATAATTAATAGGGACATACTGTCAGAGCTGATGTGGATATAATTGGTATAAACATTTTGGAGCATACTTAGCAGTACTTAGTGGAACTATGTATGTGTATTCCCTAAAACCCTGGGGTTCTACTCTAGGGCATAAACACTTCAGAGGAACTCCCATATAGAAGCTCAAAGAAACATAGAAAGCATTTATCACAAAGATAGGGAGCTCACCTGGGAGTCTTTATAGGGAACAGGATAGGTAAAATGTGATAGATCTCTAATATGCAATACTACACAGAAGTCATAGAAAAAATAACTAGGTGTTCCTATAGTAAACGAATTCCCAAAGCCTTGTTACATGCAAGAGAGTAAGGAACAGAATGAGGTATATCACAAGTATAAGTGAATCTGAAACAAACATATATAAATCAATGGCATATTTACACACATATGCAAATAAGCATCGAAACTTGGGAATGAATATACTGAACAGTAAACACTCATGTTGAGGATGTAGAATGAGAGAAGAAGGGAAAATAATATAAAGATATACATAAAAAAGCTAATAAGAACTAATCAAGGGACTTATATAGGCTGTAAAAATAGCATGTTATGAATCGAGAAGAATATAATCATGAATATTCTATAGAAGTGAATAATAAATTTCAGGTTAGACTTGTTGAGAGGAATGAGGAAACATTCAATATACACACATGAACAGACAGAGAGGATTGTATTTTCATTTCTAGAATCATCACAAAGTAAATGAAAATAAGCTAGTTTAAAAAAAATACAAATTGAGACTTCTGGTAGACCAGGATGGTGGCATAAGACACTCCAGGTTGCTGCCTCACAGAATTTTTGAACAACCATCAAAAACTCCAAGAGCTATCCTCCCGAAAACTATGAAAAAGACTTAAAGGGTTGCAGTAATTTGGTGAGTGCACAATCAACAAAATGCAACTTTAAAAGGATAGGAGAAGACTGTGGTATACTTGTTGGCCCCTTCCTATTCCTCCCACATATGGCATGGAGCTGGACTGTACTCCCATTTTGGGTCCCTCGCTCTGTTTGGTAGTTAAGTAGAATAACTGCTATACTCATACTACTGTGAATGTATGTTGGTGTCAGTTCATCAAGTGGCAGCCTAAAGGACTCAACCGGGATAGTCATTGCTGGCTCACTTTCCCAGAACTTGTCTTGCATGAGGAAGCAGCTTGTGGACAGCTAAAGCAATATATGAAACAATTTGGTACAAGCAGCCAGAGGCAAAACATTACAAGCTTCAAGACACAAGACAGCAGCCAGGTTGGTGGCCTGAGGTGATACTTTATATGCTGCAAAGCAGACAGTTAGATTCCTATGAACTGGGGAATTACTAAGGCCAAAAATAAGTGCACGACTAAGACAAGATGCAGTTTCAGAAAAGATAAAGAGGGTCCTGCACTTCATATTCACCTTGGAGTGGCCATCTTAATAGAAGGGCTAAACTATGAATACCAGCCAAAAAAGGGCCTATTTGCAAAGACTATTATAGGCATTTCTTGCATGAATTTTTGTTGTTGTTATTAATAAATCCTAGCAGACAAGGGAATCTCTGTCATATCACTATCTGGGTACAAACTCAAGGAACAGAATACTAAAGGAATAAATCCCAGAATTAACACATTAGAACAGTAAAGTGTAGAATATGCAATTAAATATTGCAAATCAAACAAAGAAACAGGAAATGATGGCTCAGCAAAATAAACAAGGAAAAAAATTTAGAAACCATCAATGAAGAATACCAGACTTTGGACATACCAGACAAAATTTTTTTAAAAAATGATCCTCAAAATGCTCAATGAGATAATGGAAATGATGGAGAAAGAACTAACAATGATCAGGAAAATGAGGAATATATAATATAAGAATCTCGATAAAGAAATAGAAATTTTAAGAAGGAATGAATCAGAAATACTACAGCAGACTACAATAACTGAAATGAAAAATTCCCCAGAAATTTCAACAATAGCCTGGAGCTGGCAGAAGAGAATCAGTGAACTCAAAGACAAGATAAGTGAAATGATTCTGACTCAGAATAAGAAAGTAAAATGAATGAAAAATGTGAACAGAGCCTCAAAGACTGTGTTCATCATTAAGCATGCCAATATATGCATTGGAAATCCCAGAGAGAAGAAAGAGAGAAACAGGCAGAAGGAATAGTGAGAGAAATGATGAAAAAAAAATTCCCAAATTTAACAAAAGATCTGAATATGTGCATTCAAGAAGTCCACTGAACCTCTGACCCCAGTGGATGAAGCTAGTAACCAATAACAGGGGGAGAAATCGAAAATTCACTATATGTAGAATGGAAGTAACACACTGTTAACAACTAATCATTCAAAGAAGAAATCACAAGGCAAATTAGGAAGTATCTTATGGCAAATGAAATTGAAAATGCAACTTACCAAAACTTTGGGGATGAAGCAAAGTTAGGGCTGAAAAGGAAATGTAGAGCTCTAAATTCCTACATAAAAAAGATGAAAATTCTCAAATCAGAGACCTAACCTCAGAACTGGAACAACTAGAAAAAAAGAATAGTAAACTAAATCCAAGCAAGCAGAAAGAAAAGAATAATAAAACTACAGCAGAGAGAAATGAAATATTTTTTAAAAGATACTCAATGAAACCTAAAGTTGGTTCTTTGAAAAGATCAATAAAACTGATTAGCTCAACTCACAATGGAAAAAAGAGGGAGGGCACAAATAACTAAAATCAATAATGAAAGTGTGGACATTACCATTAACCACACAAAAATAAAAAAGATTGTAAAAGCATCATGTGAATAACTGTACAAACAATCAAATTAGATAAGCTAGATGAAATAGACAAATCCTTAGAAACACAAAAACTACCTAACTGACTCAGGAAGAAATATAAGATTTCAACTGACCAGTAACAGGAAAAGACATTGAATTGAAAATAAAAATACCTCCCATAAAAATAAAACCCAAGAACAGATGACTTCAGTGGTAAATTTTTCCAAACATTCCAAGAAGAATTAATATGAATCCTGCTCAAACTCTTCCAAAAATTTGAAGAGAAGCAAAAACTTCCTAACTTATTCTATGATGCAAACATCACTTTGACACTAAAGCCAGAAAAAAAAATACCTCAAGAAAAGAAACTTACAGACCAATAATAACCTGTATTATACAGCACCTGTAGGTGCTATAGTCATCAACAAAAAACTAGCAAATATAATCCAATAGCAATTTAAAAAACTATATATCATAAAGAAGTGGATTTATGCAAGGTGGTTCAACATAAGAAAATCAATTGTAATACACCACATTAATGAAATAAAGGAATAAAATCACATGATCATTTCAGTGGATGCAGGAAAGCTATATTGACAAAATCCAGCATCCCTTCTTTGATAAAAACAAAAAACAAAAAAACACATTTAGAAAACTAGAAATAGAAGGAAACTTCCTCAACATGGTAAAAAGCATATACAAAAAACTCACAGCTATGCTTATACTCAATGGTGAATGACTGAGAGCTTTCCCTCTAAGATCAGAAAGAAGACAAAGATGCCCACTGTCACCAGTATTATTCAGCATCGTACTGAAAGTTTTACCAAGAGGAAATAGGCAATAAAAAATAATAAAATCTGTACAAATCAGAAATAAAGAAGTACAAGTTTCCTTATGTGCAGATGACATAATCCCATATGTGGAAAAGTGTGAAAAATCCAGAACACCTAATAAATGAATTTAGCAAAATGGCAGGGCACAATATCAACATGCAAAAACATTGGTATTTCTATACACTAGTCATGAAGAATCTGAAGAGGAAATAAAGAAAAAAATTTCTGATTACACAAAATCAAATACCTAGGAATAAATTTACTCAATAATATAAAGGACATGTACATGGAACACTACAAAATACTACTAAAAGAAATAAAGCAACCTAGTAATTGGAAGAATTTTCCATTTTTAAGGAATGAAGACTCAATACTGTTAAGATCTCAATTCTACTCAAAGCAAATTACAGAGTCAATGAAATCCTAATTAAAAGTTGAGTCTTCTTCATAGAATTGGAAAAGTAAATCATCAAATTTATACAGAAGGGTAAGAGGTCTCAAATATCCAAAACAATCTTGAAAAAGAATGAAATTGGAGGACTCAGATTTCCCAATTTTAAAATGTATTACAAAGCTACAGTAATCAAGACAGCATGGTACAGGCACATGGACATATATATAGACCAATGGAATTGGATCAAGATTTCAGAAATACATCCTCACAACTAGGGCCACGTGGTTTTTGCCAAGGGTACAAAGTCCAATTAGTGGGAAAAGAATAGCATCTTCAACATTGTGCTGGGAAAACTGGATATACATATGCAAAAGAATGATGGTACACCATCATGGTACATGATACCATATGCAAAAATTAACTTAAAACAGATCAAAGCCTTAAACATAAGCACCAAAACTATAAAACTCCTAGAAGAAAACATAGGAAAGCATCTTTCAGCATCTTATGCAATCATTTCCTAGATGATAAACATAATACATGAACAACAAAAGAAAAAATAGGTAAATGGGACTCCACCAAAATTTAAAACTTTGTGCATCAAAGGACATCTTCATGAAAGTAAAAAGAGATCCTACCGAATGGAAGAAAATATTTGAAACCACATATCTATAAGGGTTTAATGACGAGACTATGTAAAGAAATCCTACAACTCAACACCAAACAGGCAAGCAATTTGATTAGAAAATGGGCAACACATATTAACAGATATTCTTCAAAGGAGACATATAAATGACCAATAAGCACATAAAAAATGCTCAACAAGATTAACCGTTAGGGAAATACAAATTAAAACCACAATGGGATACCATTTTGTAGCCATTAGAATGGGTACTATTGAAAAATATGGAAAATAAAGTGTTGGAGCAGATGTCAAAAAACAGAAACACTCATTCATTATTGGTGGGAATGTAAAATGGTGCAACTGCTGCAGAAAACAGTTTGATGGTTCCTCACAGAGTTAAGTATAGAATTACCACATGCCATGGCAATTCACTTCTAAGTATATACCCCAAATTTGAAATCAGGAACTCATATATTTGCACACCAATGTTCATAATAAACTCATTAATAATAGCCAAAAAGATAGAAGCAACCCAAGTGTCCACAAACAGATGAATGGAAAAGCAAAATATTGCACACACACACACACACACACACACACACACACACACACATTATGGAATATTATTTAGTCATTAAAAATGAACTCTTGGTACATGTGACAACATGGATGAAACTTTAAGACATCATGTTGAGTGAAATAACATAGACACAAAAGGACAAATATTGTATGATCTCACGGATAGGAAATAATTAAAATATGTAAATTCATAGAGTCAGAAACTAGATTAGAGTTTACCAGCAGCTGGGGTAGGGTAGAGAATGGAGAGTCAATGCTTAATTGGTACAGAGTTTCTGTTTAGGGTACTGGAAACATTTTGGTATGGTGGTGCTGATGGTAGCACAACACTGAATGCAGTTAACACCCCTAAATTATATATTGTATGTGGTTACAAAAGGGAAATTTTAAGTTGCATTTATATTACTAAAATAAAAAAATTTAAATGCCAATTTATGCATGTACATCTCTTAATTTTTCAGTGTGTCCTAAATTTTATTCAAAGCACATATAGTTCTTCTATAATCAGAGTGGGGGGAGGGGAGAAATAATATAACCAAACTATTCTCCTTAAGGGGCAGCAAGTCTTTAACAAGAGTTCAAATCCCTTATAGAGACAAACCTATTTTATACCAAAACAATAAGAAAGACAAGAAAAAGTCTTTCTTTTGTGTCTAAATTTTAAATTTATTTCTTTGTATAAGAAAAAAAAAACAGTAATGACTGTCTAAATACCTCGTGGTGTATCCTCAGTAAAAGCTTGCAGATATAGTGCTCTGTGGCAAACATCTGTTCCCTGAGAACATCAAAATTAAAATCATTGGAGGTGCTTTAGGGACATGAGTGTTCTTCCAAAATGATTAAAAGTCCTGATTGTTCAAAATCTTCTGTTTAGTCATCAATTTCCTAGTTCTCAGTTCTTCTGTTTGTGATGATTTTTGGTAAAAACGATTAATTTTAAACTGGAATCAGCAGCTTTTAATTTGTTAGATACTTAACTGAAATTTCTAGCACTGGAAACAAAGGGCAGAATAGCATTAAAGACTCAGGACAAGATTTCAAAGTCAGAAAATCTAAAACTCCCTGCCCTCTTCAAAAGAAAAAGTAAAAGTAAAGAAGGAAGGGGAAGGGGAAGAGAGAAAGTGAATCAAAATCTCCTAAAATGCTTCATAAATGTCAAATGACTTTCACTTTCGTTTTGATACCTAATTCTTTCAAGTGGCTTCCTTTGAAACTGTCATCCTCTTAGAAAGAGACCAAGGGAAAATACGAATGTGAAGGACATCTATTACTCCTTCAGCCAAACTGGAATTAGAAGTAAACAGGCATAAAGAATTTAGTTTTTCATTAATTTGACATTTGGAAAGTATTCAGTATCTTCGGTGTCATTTTATTTAGAACACTTTTGTTTGGGATGTATATTAATTTTAAAATTTAATGAGCTGAGGTCATATTGATTATGAGAAAATAGTTATGTCAAAGACACACTAAAGGAGAGGGCTATCTTTCAAATCATCCCTTCCTATGCTGCCTTACCCCTAGAAAGACAACTACTCTGTCCTGTGCAGTCCTCCCAGCCCTTCCTGTCACAGCACATAAAAACGCCTAAAACCAATCACCTATTGAGTGCATATGATTGAACCAATTATCTACCTCTCTCCAAAAGATAATCAGGAATAATCCCATCATATTTTCCAATGCTGTTTACCTCCCTCAACTCTGAAAGCACAAGATTTAAGGGTCATCCTTCAATACCCAAAACCTGAACCTTCATACAACCTTTACTCTGACCAGGTCTTACATCCAAACTTGACACTCCAAATCCTTTCTCAAGAACCTAAGGTCGTCATTAAGAAAACCATCTGTATCCTCAACTTTCTTTTAAGATTTTCTTTATCTTCTTTCTCTTATTAGAATCAGGCTCTTTGAGAGGGTTCACCTTGCCCTTGTAGTGTTCTCAAATGCGGCTGTACTTGCTCAATCCATATGCCACTAGAACTGGATGTTGAGGGGCAGTTCTCTTGCTTTTCACTGCTGTTTCCAGACAATTTCTTCTCCTGCTTCTCTCATATACCAACTCCTCTGCAGTGCATATAATCAGACAATATCCTCCTAACCTTCTTTGTTGCACTCATCTCCTGTCCTCCTGGTAATTCCATTTCCTTCAATAGTGACTTTATTTCCTGTTTAACCCTTTTTCTCCTCCACCATCACTTCTACCATTGTATTTGGTGATTTCAATATCCACAAAATGATCCTCCCCATATCCTAGATCTCCTCACTTCCATTTATCTTGTCTATTAGCCCATTTCAGCTATGCATTTTCATGATCATACCAAAGATATTGTCATTTGCACTAACTGCATACCCTTTATAATTTCCATTTCATGCATCCCACAGTCAGATGAACAATTCTGCAGTCATTCCTCTCTTTGTTCTTCCACTGAGACCTCCAATCCATCAACATTACTATGTTAGCTTCTCAAATTACTCATTTCTTCAAATTATTCCTTATTTGACTCCACAGCAATAGACCAATCACAGTCATCACTCTTGGCTTGGTTGTCTCTTTCAGAAACTGTTCCTTTCCCTCCTGTATGATTTGTTTTTTTTCTATCCCTAATCGATCATACCCATCACATATAAATATGCTGTAATATTCCCTATTTAAATAAATTCTCTTGACTGTACATCTTCACATACCACTCCATTTTTCTTCTCCCCTTCCTGAAAAGAATTGTCTAAACTAATAGCTTCTATTTTTTCTTCTTTATTTCTCACTTGAACCAACTCAAGAACTAAGCAAATCAAGATTTGTTCCCACTAATTCTCTAAATCTTCTCCTGTTATTGTTATCAATGAACTCCACATTGCCAAATCCACTGGCTTATTCTTAATTCTCATCTGATTTGATCTCATAATGACAAAGGCCATGATTGATCACTACTTCTTGAAATACTTCTTTTGTCTAACTGCCAGAACAAAATTCTCTTTGTTTTTCCTCCTATGTTCTCATTATTCTTTCTCAGTCTCCTTTGATGAGTCAGTCCAATCCTCTTAATCTCTCAATATCACAGGTGCCCAGGGCCCAGTTCTCAAATTTTCCCTTTTATATCTATTTTCACCCTATGTACTTACCAAACCCAATTGCTTTTAATATCTTTAGCTCCGATCTTCCCCATGAAATTCAGTCTTATAGTCTTTACACTTGGATTCATAATAGTCATCTCAAATTCAACCAATCAAAATTAGAGTTTTAACTTTCCCTCTGCTTTTTTTCAGAGCAGTCTCTATTTCCTTAAATGGAATTTCCATTCCCTCAGTAGATCAAAACCAAAAATCTTAGAATTAACATTTACTCCTCTTTGTTAGGCAATTCCTTCCTTTCTCTCAAAATTCCAATCTAATTTAGAAACTAAACGTGTCTGTTCTCTCTTGGAAATATAATCAGGATCTAATTATTTTGCATACCTCCCCTATACTTAACTATTATTATCTCAACTGAACTATTGCAAAAGCTTTCTAACTAACCTTTACTCTTTTACTTTTGTGCCCCTCTAATCAATTCTCTCCAAAGAAGCCAGGGTGTTTCTTAAAATATATAATTCTAATCATTTTACTCCTCTGTTCAAAATAGTCCAACATTTTCTCTGCTCATTTAGAACAAAATGCAAACTTCTTAACTTCAAGACCATATATGGTTCATTGCTCCGACCTCAACTTTCTCCTCTATCTTTTTTTCGATTGCTCACCTCTGAGCTCACTGTGTTCTGGTCATAGCGGCTTCCTTTCCACCCCTCACACAGCAAGCCCTGTTTCTGCCTCAGGGCCTTTGCACTTGTTAGGAATACTTCCAGACTGTTGGAGTTCTCCCTTATTCACAAAATTTGCTCCCTGATTTTATTTTGGTCTCTGTTCTGAAGTGACCTTGCTGGTGAGGTGCTTCTTGACCACTTTATCTAAAGGAACATCCCAACCTTCTCTCTATCCCTTTATTGTTGGATATATTTGGCAAATGCAGTAGGAGGTACAAAATACAATCAACAAATGGAAATTCCTTCCTTGCAGTTAAAAACATAAACTAAATAGAAAAATCCTGTGTGTAATGGTTCTTAGTCCAATGTTTGCAAAAGAACAGCTCTCAATGTCATTATCTTTTTTTATTTTATATAAATAACAATTTTAAAAATAACTACTCCCTATGCTCTTTCCATTAGATGCATGACTCACTGATTCTCTGTAATTATTAGGATATTATATACTGAAGGGAGCATGTGCCTTTTGGTTGCACTCTGAAAGATATGCCTTGAGATGATGTATCAGTGATTGTCTTTTCATTGTAAGAAGAGTATTATCAACATCAAGAATATCCATTCTTGAAGAAAAAAATCCAGAAGTAGTGCAGTGCTGAAGCTGGTCAAGTTAGATAATATATTTTTTGAGGGAGGAGAAGATATTGTAGTTTTATTTCGAACACTTTCATGAATTCTAACTGCTAAGGATTTGGTATTTCTGCTTTCTCTCTAACTCAAAGGGATTAGAGAAAATTCATGCAAGCACAATTGCGTGAGTAACTAGCTTCATTATTAGTAGAAATAATGGTAAAGAGAAGGGGGTTAAAAGTATGCACCCACACACACACTCACAGAAGAACAGAGTACTAAAGAATACAGATGGGGCTGAAGTTAGCTTATTCAGTGCCTGTACCAAAATGGGCAAATAACAAGATCCAATTATTGGGATCCTTTTCATAATATTATTTTTATATAAGATGATTTTGAATAAAATAGTCTTATCCTGGACCCTTCAAACAAGATAATCTCACTTCCCAAGTTACTTTCACTGCCAAGTTAAGCCCTGTAATATTCATTGCCTGGCCTTCAGGTAGTATTTGGTTTCTTTATGCCAGGTGTGAAGGAGAAAATGGAAGTATTAGCTCTCCTTCCATGTGGGAGACTAAGGGCTTTGTGACAACGGACTGCCAGAACACTGAGTATGTATCCCAGCTTCGGAGGTTTTGCCAACTTTAGCAACTTTAGAATAATGAGGTCAGTCAACAAAAGCTAAATAGCTCCTGATTTCTGAGATGGAGCAGATTTAGGTATGTACCTATTTCAAGGGCTCATGGTATTGCGCTAAACCAGGATACCTGCAGCCTTGAGTGAGGGGGAGAAGAGGAAGGAGTAACTCTTGGCAAAATTATGAAGACAACAGTGTCTGTCATCACTGCATGGACCAGTGTTACCGGCTCAGTTTTGCCAGCTCACGTGAGATTTTTGGACACTCATGCAGTATGGCAGAAGCTCTTTTATTTCTTTCTCATGAGAAAAAGTGCCCACACAACAAGCAGCAGTGAGCGCAAAGTATGGGAGCGCGCAGGTTCCTTTTATCTCAGTCCCTACCAAGGAGTCCCTCCCCTGGTTCACCATTGGCTGGCTACTTAGGAGTTACAATCGAATCTCAGAAACTAGCCAATCAAAAAATGAGTTTTCTACACCTTATTATCATAATTATTCATTTTAGTTTTGACCAATCACAAATAAAGGTATGTTGATCTTACCATTTGCATATCTGACTACCCTTATAGAGAGAGGGTATCAACTGAACAAGCTTTATGTCTTAAGCACCTATCATATTCTAGTAAACTTAATTCTTCATTATCATATGCTCATGTGGTTTCACGGGAATGTGGGCCAGGTTAAGAGGTCGAGACTTAAATAAAGGGACTTCCACACTTCCTTATTTGAGTGGGAGGAGTCCACCATCCTTACATCGTCACCACAAGGCCTCTTCCACACTCAAAAGGGTTCAATATTATCCATAAGCTCTTACTTAAAATGTTCACTTGCAGACTACCTAATACACCTGCTGATTATAACTCTGTTTTGGAGAAAGATATATCAAGTTTTCAGACTCTGATGCCATTAAACTATTGAAACATACTAACTTTCTTTACTGATTTGCCACACTAACCGAAACTCTTGTTTATATTTTTAATTCTCATGAACTTTATTACAGGGAGTAAATGCACTGATGAAGCTGCTGCAAATGTCTGGCTATTACATAATAAATAAATGATATATAAAATACATCTTCTCATCAGCACTGCACTCAGATCATTCCTTCTCACTAAGATATAAATTCCCGACAGCAGCCTAAAATATTATTTACATAGCAAGCATGTAATTTAAATAATCTAAGATTTTGGTTAAAAATAATCAGAGGTAATCAAATATCTAGATTAAAAGGAGAAAGTATTTAGCAATGACATTTCAAAATCCAGTAAGAAAGAATGGATTTGGGCAAAGAGAAGGACTTGAAATCATTTCACCTGGTTATCCTCTCTACCACTACATAAGAATGGGTTTTAATGATTTGGAGAAAAAGTAACTGAACTTGAAATGACCAAGAAGAATCTAATTCTCTTCTGCTACTAACTCACTGCAGGATATGGAGAACATTAACGTTAACCTTGAGCTAATAAGAAAAATCAATAAGGGGTATGGAATTCTTAGTGATGTTGTTTTGTTTTTCCTGGTAACCACTGATTGTTTACTTAGGATGGATTGTGTAGTATATGAATAAAACTGTTTAAAAAATAAATATGAGATACAGGTGCTAGAGAAAATGTGGAGAGAGATATGTACCTATTTATCATTGGTAGGAAGGCAGAATGGTGCAGCCCCTCTGGCGGACTGTGTGGTGGTTCCATAGGAGGCTAAGTAGAAGGTAGCCATATGATCCTGCAACCCTGTTATTGGTGTACTTGAAAGAACTGAAAACATGGACATGAATGGTTTGCACACTGGTGTTTATGGCGGCACTGTTCCTTATTTACAAGGGATGGAGGTAGATTAAGGTAAGGTAAGGTACATCAACTGAGGAATGGAAGAACAAACCATGGTGTACACATACAATGGACTATTGGGCAGCTGCAAGAAAGAAAGAAGTTTTGAGGAATACAACTAGGTAACTGAAACTTGAGGATAGTAAGTTGAGTGAAATAAGCCAGAAACAAAAAGACAAATATTATAATGCCACACTAATATGGACTAACTACAATGTACAAACTCTGAGAACTGAATTTGAGAGCATAGGTTATTAGGAGAAGGCTTATTTCAAAGGTAAGCTCTTATAGCAGTTACATTTATTCTGGAGTGTTAACTGTTATTTCTAAATACTGAGATGCTGAGCTCTTTGCATATAACCTGGGTGTTCCCTGGAACTTTGGATGTCTGTGTGATATATGAGACTCATAGCTAGAGTTCTGCAACTATGAAGGTCAGCATATCCTCATACAGCAACTGTTAAAAATCTTGAAAAAGTAATCAGACTTCTATCAGAGATATGAATGAAGCTGATCTGGGTAGGACTAAGGTAAATCAGACTAAAGGGTAAAGGATGACACTGATTGTGTTTTAAAACATCAACTTCTGTGTGAAGCCAAAGGAAGAGATGTTTATTTTGGTGCAAAATTTATATTTTCGGTAGCGTACTGCCTAATTTAATTTGTATGGTCAGCGTATCCAAACACCATAATTACATGGAATTTTGAATAGGGAGTGAGTTGCTTTGTATAGTGTGATGTCCTGAAAAATCTCAGAGTAATTTCGACAGAAAATAAAAAATATATTTGCAAAGTTCTCTTGAGGGACTGGGAAAAAAGAGGAATATTAAACTTCCCTACCTGGGAAATTCCTGATATTCTCACAAGCATTGGGGGTTACCAATTTAATAGGCTAAGCCCATGATCTTGGGGTTTGGCCTTATTAAACTTATTCCTGCAAAGGAGAATCTAAGCCTACTTATGATTATTCTCTACAGTCACCACACAGAACCTCTTTTGTTGCTCAGATGTGGCCTTTTTCTCTAAGCTAACTGTGTAGGTAAACTCATTGCCTTCCCCCTATGTGGAACATGACTCCCAGGGGTATAAATCTCCTTAGCAACGTGGGACTTGATTCCTGGGGATAAGCCTGGACCTACATTATGGGACTGAGAAAGGCTTCGTGACCAAACAAAGAGAAACGAAACAAAATGATGTTTCAGTAGCGGAAAGACTTCAAATAGAGAAAGGTCATTCTGGAAGTTTTTCTTTTGCATAATATATCCCTTTTTAGTTTTTTAGTGCCTTAGAACAGCTACTTGGGAATACATAAGACTGTTGAACTGTAATCTAGTAGACTTGATTCTTGAACCACATAGATTTCACAGTGTGACTGCGTGATTGTGCTACTGGACAAAGGTCATGGATCTTTTTGCCCAACGTAATCAATAACCAAATCCTGAGACCCTGAGATTCAAAGAAAGAGTTTATTACTAGGCATATAGTAGGAGAGCAGATGGCCTAGTGGTCCAAAATCTGTCTCCCAAACTGCAGTGATTTTGATGGTTTTATTAGAGAAAAGATGGGCAGGGTTTAGGATAATGAGCACAGTGGCCCCAGATGGTGTAATTAGAGGTGAGCTAATTATTGAATATCCGCAGATTGATTACATACTTAGTCACAGAACGTACGTAAGAAAATGGTAAAGAGGTAGAGGTGACTTGTAGGTTGAAGTCTAAGCTACTGCGCATGTCAGGTGGGCCCATTTTGGTTAGATACAGTCTCTGTTATCAAGATAACTTTGGACTTGGGGTGGGTTAGTTCTGGGCTGACCCAAGACCCTTCATTAATAAACATCAGGGGCTGTTTATAGTGGTTATAAGACTCTAAAGTTGAAAAACTGGATAACTAGGTACAAATGAAGGCTAGTCACAAGATTTTATACAATCATGGGGACAGAAGATAAGGGCTATACAGTCATTATCAGAGATTAAGGCAGCTGGATTACAATTTAAAATTTAAAAAATTTAGGTATTTCCCTCTGTCTACTCCAATATACCAGAAAGCAAAAAGGAATATCTATATAATGATTCACTAATCAAACTTATCCCT
The DNA here is from genome assembly GCF_023851605.1 of Tamandua tetradactyla. Lineage (NCBI taxonomy): Eukaryota > Metazoa > Chordata > Mammalia > Pilosa > Myrmecophagidae > Tamandua > Tamandua tetradactyla. The sequence goes on along the minus strand of NC_135343.1, from coordinate 21,944,052 downwards.
TAAATCCTGATTTCTTGGTTACAATTATGAAAACTTTGTGATTGACACTGCCTTTATCTAGTAAATGGACAGATAAATAAGAAAAAAAGAAAAGAAAACAATAGGGGTTTGTGGGGCATGGTATATTTTGGGTGTTCCTTTTAATTTTTATTCTTATTGTTTGTGGAGTAATGAAAATGTTCAACAATTGACTGTGGTGATGAAGACACAACTATATGATGATACTGTAAACCACTGATTGTACACGTTGGATGATTATATGGTATGTGAAAATATCTCGGTAAAATTGCATAACAAAGAAAAAGCTAGATCCAATATGTGACACAGTTTTAAGAAAATAAGCATTTAAAGCAGGATCATCTTGCAACTTATTCATATAACTGTTGATGATAATAAAATATGTAGTTATAAGCTAGTATTAGTTACAGAAACTACCCAAAATATATGATATTTATTTGCAATCCAAAATGTGTAAATACAGAATACAGTTTATCATGGTAAGCAATGTTTAATAAAGATTAAAGCATGATATGTTTTACTCCCTTCCATTTTGGGTGCTCTAATAAGTCTTCAATTAGTTCTCACCAACTTTGTAGTAGGTGAAAAAAGTTTAATTGTTGAAAAATATATTGTGTTTATATATCCTGTAATATAGCAAAGCACTAATTGCTTTAAAAACCTGAATATTACAACTGAATGTGAAATTCATATGTTAAGTAGTGATGGATTCTTCCATATGCAAATTTATTACTGTCATTTCAAAAGTCAATTCTGGAAAGTAGGCTAGGTCTGTCTTGGAAATGAATGTATACTAAGTGCTTTCTGAGTTAGAATGTGTGGGTTTGAGTACCCACACATTCTAACTCAGCACCCCACTGTGGGTCTTTCTTTTATATTTTTCCTAACATTAAAATTTCAAAATTGACCCATAGGAAAAAAAAGAAATAATATGGAAATTACTAGCAAGACTAATCAACAAATTGATGTATCTATAGATAGATAACGTATCTGTCCTTGATTATTTTTTGAAATAGAAAAATTTCTGTGGAGGGAGGGATCAAGTACCATTTTTATGAAAATGTGGTGTTCTAGTTTGCTAGCTGCCAGAATGCAATATACCAGAAATGGAATGGCTTTTAAAAAGAGGAATTTAACAAGTTGCTAGTTTACAGTTCTAAGGCTGAGAAAATGTCCCAATTGAAACAAGTCTATAGAAATGTCCAATCAAAGGCATCCAGGGAAAGAAACCTTGGTTCAAGAAGGCTGATGAAGTTCAGGGTTTCCCTCTCATCCAAGAAGGCACATGGTGAACACAGTCATGGTTTCTTCCTTGGCTGGAAGAGTACATGGTGAGCACAGTGTCATCTGCTAGCTTACTCTCCTGGCTTCCTGTTTCATGAAGCTCCCTGGAAGGCATTTTCCTTCTTCATCTCCAAAGCGCTGGCTGATGGACTCTCTGCTTTGTGGTACTGCAGCATTCTCTGCTCTCTCCAAATCTCCTTCATTCTCCAAAATGTTTCCTCTTTTATAGGACTCAAGAAACTTATCAAGACCCACCAAATGGATGGAGACATGTCATCACCTAATCCAGTTTAACAACCACTCTTGACCAAATCACATCATCCAGGGAGATGATCTGATTACAGTTTCAAATATACAGTATTGAATAGGGATTATTCTACCTTTATGAAATGGGATTTTGATTAAAACATGGCTTTTCTAGGGTCCATACATCTTTTCAAACTAGGACATGTGGCATTCTGCAACCCTATTAATTTCTCACCTGATATGGAACCTGGAAAGAGTCCTTTCATAAGTAGTGAAAACATAATAAGGGCACTATGTATCACCTAACTCTCTATACAAGAGGAAGACTTTCTGTGAGAATTTTTTAATTTGATTTTTAAAGTTAACATACAGTAAAATGGAATTTTATGGTACATAAGTTTGAGGAATTTAAAAAATAGAACTATGGAGTTACCTTTGCAGTTAGTTACATCAACTCAAGAAACTCCCTCATGCTGTCCCTTTTGTCACATCTAAGTTTCAAAATTTCATTTGTTGTAATTACTAACTAGTATGTCATCATACAGATGTAACACAATTCATTTTCCATTTGTATACAGGTTTTAATTTGAACATATGCTTTCATTTCTCTAGGGTAAATATCTAGGAGAGGGATTATGCATCATGTATGTAAGTGTATGCTTAGCTTGTAAGAGACTGTCATATTGTTCTCCAGAGTACCGCTGTTGTACATTCTCACTAGCAATGTATGAAGTTTGAATTGTGTCACATCCTTGTCAGGGTTTAGTATTGTCAGCTTGTTTCATTTTAGCAACCCACTAGGCATGCAGTGGTATTTTCATTTAATGAAAATGGCTAATGACGTTGAACATATTTGCATGTGCTTATTTGTAATATCTATGTCGTTTGGGTGAAGTATCTGTTCTACACTGTACTTTTTTTCTGTGACTACAATGACACAAGTATTATATTTTTTTTTAATTTAGTCTCAGAATTTCTGTACATTTCAAAAATCTTTTTTTCTCTCAGTTCTTCAGATTGAATAAATTTTACTGATCTATCACAAAAAAAAATAAGTTCATAAAGTTCACTGACTTTCCTTTATCATCCTATTTTGCTATTGATCCCAGCTATTTTCTTTATTTCAGTTGTTATTTTTTTTCAGTTCTTAAAGTTATGTTGGGTTCTTCTAATATCTCTCTCTCTTTGCTGAGACTTTCCACTTTTCCATCTGTTTCAAGAGTGTTCACTATCAAATCTGAAGCATATGTATAAGTATATAATATGCATAATATATATATATATAATATATATATATACACACACACATGCTCCTTTGTCAGATTATCTAACATTGGTGTCATCTTAAACTGTATCTCTTTCTTTTTCCTGGTTCATTCCCTTGCCAAGTGATTAGATGTGTCCTGAACATTTTGAATATTAGAAGATTCTCAGTCTTAGAACTCCCTCCTCTGTCTCTCCAGATTTTCTGGTTCTCAAATCCTTCCTTTTTCTATTTTCTCACTAGAAAGTTGGGATTTACTTACCCTGCTCTCCTATGTATTCCCCATGACTGTTCCTCCTCTTGAACAATGCAATGGAACACAGAGAAAAAAAGCAACAGGGTTTTGTTCCACCCTCTCAGACTAAAAGTTTTCACTTCAGAGAAAACAGTCAGTTTACTTTAGAATTTTAGGTCCTTTTGCAAACTCCCATTTGTGCCTGTGTGGCCATCACTGGCTGGGATTGCTCGGGACTGAGGCATGAGAGGATGAAAAAGAAAAAACAGAAACTGAGAATTTCTTCCATTTTCTCTGACAGTCAGAAACCATTTTGCCTTTGCTTGAGCCAGAATTAGAGTGCGTCTCCTGGAGCTCCCTCTGTCTGTTTTGGTTGTTTTGACTTAAGTTTGTAATAACAAGGGGAAAAAATATGATATAATCACCAATAGTTTGTTGACACTTGGATTCTGTCTTCTTCCCAGGCTACCAGCTATTATTTACTTCCTTGGTCCTTAAATCGCATCTATGCATTTGGTCCAATTTTTAAGCTGTTGTTACTGGGAAAGACAGATAGAATATGGTTATACCTTCTTACTCAGAAACAAACCTATGTAAAAGTCAAAAAAAATGTGCTTTAAGGCACCTTAGTTGTTTAGTATCTTATTTCTACATTATTAATATTTTTAAAGGAATAGATGAAAAAAGCATGAAGGACTTCATTTGTATTGATTAGTTTTTCTCTGCTTCTCTGAACTCTTTTATGCTGTAAAATCAGTGAAAACAAATTGATTATTTAAGGGCAATCATGCCAAACTTAGCTTGTCTTTAGGCTTAGCAAATTCTGATTAAAGCCCAAAGATATCTGCTGTTCTTAGCATTTAAAATATTCCGATTTGGGTGGGCCATGGTGGCTCAGCAGGCAGAATTCTTGCCTGCTATTTCCGAATGCCTGCCCATGTAAAAAATATATATATATATTCCTATCAAAAAATGTTACTGCTGGTCATAGAAATCCAACTGAAGGCCAATAAAAAGTATCTATCTTAACAAACTTTATTTTCAGTTTAATGTTACAAACTTTGACTTATTTCAAATATGACAGTTAGCCCAGTGCCTAGCACAGTGCATGACATATAACAGATGCTAAAAATATTTGATATTTATATTTGAAAGAATGAATCATGCATTCAATTCATTAAGCACATATAACTGTCTCTTGTCAAAAAGCACACTGATAAATGAGAGAAAAGATAACCAAGATAGGCTCCCTGACTTCCAGAAACTCTCACAGTGGGAGAGTTACATAAACTATAAATAACTCTTCTCTTCATGGGACAGAATAAAACAAATAAGAGAGATGCTTAGAAATATTACCAGAAGGAAAAATAAAATCTGAATAGGGATAACAAATAGTTTTGTTGAATAAAATTAAAGTTCCACACAAACTCTTTCCATATAATTTTATGGAAAGAACTGAATTTATAGTCAGGAAACTTGTATTTATTTTTCTAGTTCTGCTATTATCTCTTTCTCTGAACTTATAGCCCATGTACTCTGAATTATCATCTCCATATTTAAAAACTAGGTACTTAGCTGATAGTTCTGATCACTCATAGTGCTAATTTGTTTTATTATTTTATGTATAAATTCTCTACCAGGATTTAATAAATATTGACATTTTGACATATTTACTTTAGAATTTTTTCCCTCAAAACAGCAGTTGAAATTATAGCTTCAAATTTCTCTTCCTCATCCTCTTTCCTTAGAGGTAGTTACTATTTTGAAATTGGTGTGCATCTTTTTGATCCATATTTTAATGTTTTGACTATATGTCTATGTGTGCATATATGAATACATTGTTCTATTTTTATATGTAATATAATCTTTTCATTACACTTTGTCTTTCAATACCTTGCTTTTTGGAAGGGGAGGAATAGAGCTTATTTTCCCACTTAACTCTATGTATCACAGATTTATTCTTGTCAATACATATAGATCTAATTAATTAATTGAACTACTACATAGTAATATATTAGTATGCCATAATATTCAGGCAAGCCACGTGTAGATCAAAATTTAATCCCCCCAATATTTCCTTATTTGAAATCATACATACGCATGCATATATCTTTTTACCTATATTAAGGATTCTCTAACATATTTAGAACTGAAATTGCCAGAGTATGTGTATCTTGAATTTTGACCAACTGTTTTTCAAAGCAATTTTATTATCAGCGTTTGAGAATAATGATTTCTCCACATGTTTTCTGTCAACTGTTGTCTGACTTTTATCATTTTCTTGGTATAAAATAGTATTTTATTTACTATGCATTTTTTGGTTAAGTATCTTTTATATTGTTAGGTAAGCTCCCTTACATTTCTGGTTTGCTAAGAATTATTTATTATGGTTTAGGGTTTTGTTTCTTTATTTGGTTCATTGCTTTTTGTTATAAATGTTTTATTTTAAATTTTATCAAATTCCTTTTCTGAAACTATTCAGATGATCATAAATTCTCTTATCCTCCATTAATCTGCTTAAATAGTGGATTATATTATTAAATTTTCTGATATTAAACTACCCTTATATTTCTGAAATAATCCTTACTGAATATATCTATATATTTCAGCCCTTGGTACATTTGGATTGCAAATAATTTATTTAAGATATTTTCATTTATATTCATTAGTGAGAAATTTCTGACCTTATCCTTGCCTAGGACCAATATTTCAGTATTTCCATAAAAGAAATGAGGTATGTACATTCAGTGCTCTTTATCAGTTTTTAGATGAGTTTGGAAGTTGGGATTTGTTTCTTGAAGATTTGAAAAAATCTTTTATAAAATCATTTTCTGAGTAAATTGAAATTTCTAACTTTTAAGTCATATTTGCAAATATACTTACTTTTACTATTTTTAAACTTTTACTTTAGCTCCATTAGCTAATATATCTGTAGTTTTGCCACCTTTAAATTCTAAATATAATTTATTTTTATTGACTCCTTTATCTTGTTCAAATTCAAAAGAGGTTTGGATACTTTGTATATTTTTCTGTGTTTTTTGAATAAACAGATTTTTATTTTGCTGATATTCTGTATTTTTAAATAAGAAGTCTATGCATTTATATTTGCTATTTTCCTCATTTTTGAGGTGGTGGTGCATGGTCCTGGAATCGAACCTGGGCATCCTGCATGGAAGGTGAGCATTCTACCATTTGAACCACCTCTGCACCCTCTCCTTAGTTTTAAATATACCCCATTGTTGTTTATCTAGTTTCTTGGCTTGAGTACTTAGATCGTTAATTTTAAGTTTTTCTTTTTTTAATATGTGGAGAAAAGGGTATAAACTTTCATTTTAAAAGAACTATCCAGTTATGTCTCACAGATTCGCATTGCATATTTTCTTCGGTCAATAACACACACTTTATACTTTCTACTATAATTCTTCGTTGCAATAGCAGCTATTTGGAAAGTGCATTTAAAAACTTCCACATATACTCTTCCTTAGGGAGATATTTCCTTTATTACTGATTTGTAATGTTGTGCTTTGCTCAAAGAATAAGGTGGTATGATATAAATTCTCTGTTACTTTCGAGGTGTCCTTTCAAGTGTACCTTGTGGTTGAGCCGCAGAGGGCGGCATCACAACTCCACCAGCATTTGGTGATGATGCCACACATGCACCAAGAGGGAAGGAGAAGATTTATTACTTCCAAACAGGTGCAGAAATGTTTTGGGAGCAGCAAGAATGAGGTGATTTTTTTTTTTTTTAATTGTGGTTAAAGGCGGGGCTGAGGTGAAGGCTCCATGTGAAATGAAATGACGGCTTATATGATTTTAACTTTTCATCGGTGCCAAGGGAAGAATTACGGCTTTCTTATTATCTTGCCCAGATGGGGGCCTGCAGAGTAAGAAAAAGGAGTGAGGCTAAAAACTGTCAGCAAACATCAAAATGGAGTTGGACTCGATTACCCGCAGGAACTTTGTAAATACTTCATATGTATCTTAAATGACTATTTATTTAACATTAATTGATTGATATATTACTTATGGTACTGATTTATATATCCCCATCAGGATAATTTTGCTTGTTTTGTTGTACAAACCTTTTTTCAACAAACGATCAATTGATTTCTCCATTTTAGAAAGTTGTGTTAAATATGCCATTACGATTATAGACTTCTCACTTTCTTCTTCTTGTTTGACTATTTTTCATGAATACATACTTCTGAGGAATTCAATCATATTTTTTTTTTAAGAATAGACTTATCCTACTCAATAAATCTTTAGTTTATATTGTTGCTATTAAATTGCTTGCTTTGTTCCTTTTTTGATTAATATTTACATTATGGATTGTTGTGTCATCCTTTTACTTTAAACTGTGCTGTGCATTTGCCTTTACATTATTGTAGTTATATTATTGTAAACAGTATACAGCAAAATTTTTGTTTGTTTATACAATTAGAGACCCTCTGCCTTTTAATAGGTGAGTTTAATTCCTTTATATTTATTGGTGATTAATGTATTTAGATACATATATATATTCTTTTTTAAGTCCTCTATTTACAAGCTTTTTTTGTGATTTTTACCTCTCTTTTATTGCCTTACATTGAAATTATCAAGTTTTCTTTCTTCCTACTTCTTCCCAATACTGCCTTCAAGGCTTTATAGTTTATTTATTTTTTCCATTTATTCAAGTGATGATCCCAAAACTTTAATGTAGCATACTGCCTTGGAGAGTTTACAATCAACAAATATTTCCAGCTTACTCTTTAACAATCATAGAAGCTTAAAATGTTTTATTTTTTTCTTCCTTCATTTCCATGTTGCTCCAATCACTATTTTAGTTATAGCATTTATAAAATCCCAAAAAACTGACCAGTATTTTAAAAAGACAACACGCTAAAAATGTTTATTAAGATTTATTCACATATGTAGCAAAAAATTATTTTAGCTTTACTCTTGAGCCCTAATTAAACTGGATATAAGTAGATAGTAATTTTCTCTCAGCATTCTGGATATTATTACATGTATATGTGTGTTATTTGTTATATATATGTATGTACACACACACACATATATATTATATAATATATCATTTTCTGATGTTTTTTTTCAATAAAAATATTATTCCCTTTGTGTTTTTTCACAAGCTGTCAGAATGCAATATATGAGAACTGGCACAGCTTTTAAACAGGGGAATTTAATACATTACAAGTTTACAGTTCTAAGGAAATGAATGTGTCCAAATTAAGGCACTAACAAGAGGTTACCTTCATTCAAGGAAGGCCGACAGTTTCTGGAACACCTCTGTCAGTTGAGAAGGCATGTGACTGGCATCTATCTGCTGATTCCTTGCTCCTGGGCTCTGTTGCTTTCAGCCTCTGTTCCTGTGGGGGTCCCTCACTTGTTTCAGAGAAATAAGAAGCTGAAAGCAATTAAACATGGAAGAGGAAGGAGAGACAAGGAGATGCCACCATGTGCCTTGCCATGTGGCAGGCGAGACAAGGACCACTGGCAGCCAGTCTCCGGGAAGATGATGATGCCTTGGTTTGTGCATATTTATGGCCTCAAAACTACACACTAATAAATTCCCATTGTTCAAGCCAACCCATTTCATGCAATTTTCTTGGAGCATCATTCTAGGAAACTAAAATCATACCAGCCAATAAGACTGGTCAAATTTAGTCACTAAGATTGAATTTTTTAGAACCTTGATGGGAATTTTTTCTAGCTGTTGAGATGTTTATTCCATTAAGTTTTTCCTTGTTTGGTAAGATAAAGACTATATATCTGAGTCCTAAGGATTTTTGCACTGATTTTTTTCTATGCCAAGTATTGTTTTACCATAAGCATGTTTATGCACATTTTCAGAAAAAATGAAATTCTACAATCTGTTCTTTAGATTGGGAATTATTACAATTATCAAAATTCACAGGGAAGTTATTATCTATCTTGAATTTTAGGGACAAGTGCTGACTGTTTCTTATTTAAACATAATAGATCAATACTCTTAACCAGTAGACTAGAAAATAGGAAATCTTTCTTTTTATGCTGAATGGATCACTACGGATCCATTTATCTTTGTCCAATTTATAAGGAAAAGGAAGGATGGCTGAATTGAGAAGCTGAGACTATAGAACTGTCTTCTATTGTTTATTCTTCCTTCTGTCTTAGATGACAAACTTCCTTCATGAGTCACCTTTTTATTCTGATGTATCATTTTCCCCTTAATACTGTGTCTGCACCAAGGAAAATCAGGTTAAAATAAGTGAAACTGGCTCAAATATATTCCAATTTTCAGACCTTGACATAAAATGATTTAAGCCCATACAGATTCAGTTATTTTTGTAGTCCCACCCAGATACCTGGTAGCCCATGGTGACTGACAGGAGCTCTGTGATGGGATGTAGCTCTGGGTTTGGAGAATTAAAGCACTTGCCAGTGGTAAAGCAATACTTTGCGACTATCAACTATTGAGTGAACTTCATTTCTTTTTCTTTTTCTCTCTTCTTCAATGTCAGCAGGAGGAAATGGTTCTGACTCTACCTTGGTTAGTGCAGGCATAAGATTCAACCAAGTCATCAATTAGTATTCACTGAGTACTTCAAGTACTGCATTAATTGCTTTGGGGATACCAAATAACTATCAATGATCATAAAATATAGTTTAGGGGAGGTGCAATGGTGGCTCAGTGGCAGAATTCTTGGCCTGCCATGCTAGAGACCCAGGTTTGATTCCTGGGTTCAAATATATATATATATATATATATATGTACATATATAAGATAATGATAATGATACAAATACAGCCAAAAAAGAAATAGCTGAATAACCTAACCTGTGATGTGTAGTTTGGCAAAGGAGCACCAGACTTGGATTATGGAAACCTGGGTCTCCTTTCGGCTAAGTTAGCTGTATATCTTTTGGCAAAATTTCAACCTCTGAATGCTTAGTTTCCTCATCTGTAAGAAAAAATCCAGATTTGTGCATACAATCTCAGAATTTTTAATTATAGGAAACAATTTCAAATTAAACACAGGATCAAAAAAAAATCACTGTGCAGACTAAATAAAACATGTCATCAGGATATTCAGCCTGAGTGCTAGCAGTTTGCTACTTTACAGTAGCTCTCTCATGACTTAGGATCGCTATGGCAAATTCTCTATGGTGTTTATTTTCAAAATTGAGGGAAATAAGAAATCACTGAAATGATCAAAAGGGAAATTGGAGGTCAATGTGGGACTTCAGTTGACATTTGAAGATTGAGTAATATTCAAGTAGACAAGAGAGTAGCTATAGAGGGAAGGATAAGTGTAAGCAAAGATATGGTGGTAGAAAGATACGCAGCATATTTATAGCTTAATGAAGAAACCAACTTAACTAAAGCAAAGGAGGACTGTTGAGGAGCTGTGGAGGAGCAGGAAGAAAATCTGGAGGCAGGTTATCATAGTAGGTAGGCTCTAGAAACACATGGGTTTGAATCTGAATTCTGCTCTAGAATCACATGAATGTGAGCTTGAATATGAATTCTGCTTCTTAAAAGCTATGAGAAGCTGGACATTTTACTTAACCTCTTTGAATCTCAGGTTCTTCATTAATGGGTATAACAATCACACATGCTTTATATGTTTCCTGCAAGGGCAAAATTACATAATGTATCAAAAGTACACATTTGATTTAAATACAAATTATAATTTAAAAATGTAGAGTGGAAATAGGTTGTTGAGGCTTTTGACTGAATGATTGTGGTATAAAAATATTAAGGCACGGAGTCTAGAAATGAACAACCAGAGGAAAATAATCCAAAAATTAAGGCTGAAAAAGAAACCCTGTGGTTTAACCCATGTTCAACCAGTTTATTTCATCCAGAGGCTTCTAAGAAGCAGCATGGGTGTGGATTATGCGTATGCATACATGCATGAGTTTGCATGCCCAGAGTCAATCTAACTATAATTCTGATTTTTCTTCCATAAAGCACTACTTATTCTGGTCAGGGTATTTCTATATCATACTTGCCAGAGGTAAAAAACGTCGGCATGTTGGATTTGATATGAAGCCAAGCAGCTTTAATTTGTTAACATGTTGAAGCAGCAACTACAGTTTTGACTGAGAAACAAAATGCCCTTAGGAGACAGAACAGCTGCATTAAACAAATTTTATATGGCCATCCAAGAGCTATCTGAACTGTCTCATCCTCTCTCCAATTGGTACATGCTGAGGAAGTACAAACTGAAATAATTTTCCCTGACCAAAATGGAATAATGGACCTAAATCACATACTATGTTCAAAAGATGATTGGAAATATAGAGATAATTATTGGCAATAGCCCTGTAATACTCTGTTACTTTTGTTCAATTTGTCAAATCCCCAATTGGTACATGCTGAGGAAATAGTAACTGAAATAAATTTTCCTGACCAAAATGGAATTATGGCCTTAAATCACATACTATGTTCAAAAAATGATTGGAAATGTAGAGATAATTATTGGCAATAGGCCTGTAATACTCTGTTACTTTTGTCCAATTTGTCAAGTTTCTTTATCCTCTTTTTATTACTTACTCTACATATAAGTGGCATAGACTACATATTTGCTAACTGCTTTTCTTCACAAAATTATGAAGATTAAATATCAGTTTCCTTATTGTAAAATGACGGGATTGAAACAGTAGGCTAGTTAAGCTGTTACTAGCTGATAGAAGAGATACATCTTACATTTTCAGCACCTTACTATAAGAAAGCTTTTATTTTATTTTATTTTTGTCTTTCCAGGGTCACTATCATTGAAACTAAGACACTTTTGAGATTGAAATGCGGGTGCTATTAATTACACCCACATTGAGAAAGTGGGAAAAAAGACTGTCCTGAGAAACGTGGGCACCCGATTTCTTGCTAGATAGCTTAGATAGATATTCTAATCTTGTTAGATCAGAATCAATCTAATGCAATTGATTCTGGTTGGATGGCTCTATTTCAGTAGTAAATCAGAGACCCAGGCTCCTTCTAGATTTAGAATCCATCATCTTTCCCATGTGAATTGTAAGATCATCCTAGTAACAGTGGTCTTCTAGTAAAGCTTCTCTCAACAAACAAAAAAAACCCTAATTTTCAGCACTTGCTGATTCCTCTAGTGTAAACACTTCTAACATGGCTAATTTCAAGCTCCCATCAGTTTAACAAATGGCTGGCAAAAATCCTGAATACTTAATAATTCACTCTTGTGGGCTGCTAGAATCTGGCTTCAGAACACCACTGACTGGGCCCCTTTTCTATTCCAGTCAGCTGTATTGGGAAGAAAGCATGGAAGATTATGTCAGGAAGACTTTTTTATAAACCAGGCCTGGGAGTACGGCACATCACTTTCACCCACAATCCAATGGTTAAGACTCAGTTGCAGGTAATGACTACAAGAGGGTCTAGGACATGTAGTCTGTGTACCCAAGAGAAAAGAGAATTGCATTATATAGCCAGCAACTTGACTTCTTGTCTTTTCTGCCACAAGCAGATAATCTCTAAGGTTAATACTTGTTGTAAAATATTGTAATTTAAAATATGCTATTAGAAACCTGCAATTGTATAGAGTATGGAAGGGATATGTCACTGGACAGACATTTCAAAAAGAGTTGTCATTAATTATGGCTTTATAAAAGGAGTCTTTACATGTATTCCTCAAAAAAGCAACCATATAACAGTTTCTATTAAACACTGAAACACTGTGTTCAAAGCTAGAATTCAAGATTTATTAGAATCATACCTTTTAGCTATGAAATTTATTCAAATTTATCATCCCTGACTGGAATCAGTTGGCAGTAAGGATTGAATCGATATATCTGGAGTCACAAAAGTACAGTGGCAATTCTACCAAATGGCAGTACTGAGGAAATGGAACAAAATAAAGTTACCTCTCATTCTGATAGTGTTTCCATGTATCAGCTTTAGAAGTGAACTTGCTAATTACGTAGTTAGATCTCTACCAATTTTATCATAAGATATATGAGCGTGTGAATAATAAATTATATAAAAATCCTATTTTGTCCCATTTGAATTTCAATCAGTATTGATCATGAGAATATTACATAGTACATTGGGTGGGGAAGCACTGAATAGATAGAAGTAAGACAATTCAATACCAAATTTAATCATCATAGTACCATTACATTTTCTACTTAACTCATTTTCAGGACTTAATTTTTCTTAGGTTTACAAAGCCATTCATTTTGCCAGTTTTTCTGATAGCTGATTAATCTGGCAGACAATTTTAGCATGAGATTGAAATGTTAAAATATAAAAAGGATATTTTCAGATATATTTAAGTGTGCCTCAAATTTGTCCCTAACATAGCTTCTACAGTATTTAACATCTCAGCCCATATTCCATGGAGCTATTGCTTCCTAAACGCTCTTGACGTATGTGGTGGTAAAATACAGGTTAACAATAGAGAATCGTGGCAACAATCACTGATCAAAGCTTGAATGTCTGAGCTTGAACCCTGGCTCTGCCACTAATAGCTGTGTGATTTGGAACAACTCAGCCTTTCAGTGACTCTATTTCTCATCTGTAAACTGGAGTGAAAAATTAGAGTCCATGCCTCAAAGAGATTAAATGAATCAATACTAAAAACACTTTAGAATAGTGCATGGTATATAGTGAGTGCTTTCTAAATGTTATTATAGTAATGTTGATTAGACTTGGTGGTGAGATTATATTCAATTTCATAACTTCTTCATGTTTATCCATTTTCTTTCTTTTTCTTTGCCTAGCATAGGCATTTGTTCAGTTTAAAACAAGGGCAATAGCACAATGCAACATACTTTCCCATCATCTTGATAACACTCTCATTCAAAGAACGGGGATGATTTTACTATTTTAATCACAAAAGAGGGAAAGATCAGGTATAATCTAAGCAATTTTTTAATATACTGTAAAAATTCTTCAGAGTTCAAATTCTGTGATACTAAATAATCAATGACTGCAAAATTAATTCTGATTTTTACAAGTAGAGCAAATTGGATTCTAAGAGATGATAGAGCTTTCCACACTTTCAGCTAAGTTACATGAATCCATTTTTCTCCTGTATTTTCTTTACATTTCTTCTATAAAAAAATGCCTTTGTATTTGAAGTCACTTTTTTAAAAAATAATTTTTCAGTTATTATTAAAGCAAATACAAATACTCTATGGAACATTAGTTGGGTTTGGTTTTTTTGCTAGGTAGGAAGAACTCTCAACTTTGAGCATGTCTTTATGACCTATCACTTACAAGCTATTCAGTTTCCCAGGGTCTCAGCTGAAAAATGGATTAACAATACTGCAGTTAAACAAAAATGCATATATAAATGTCTGGCTTTTTTTTTCCTATTTATGGAAAAACTCTAAAGTGTGGACTGGACACAAAGGTTTCTGATGCTTCCTGAACTCCTTTCAATGTGGAGCCCATTGTCCAGTAGCATGTCCCAACCTTGGCTGGAAGCCTGGGTTCCTGGCCTCCTACTGGGAACTATAAACATGCTATTTTTCTCATTTAGTTAAAATCATAGCTCTAGATTTTATGCCTTTATTGTCCATGTTCAAGTTCATGTTAGAGCATTTGTCTGGTTAATATTGTCACTAGACACTTTTACATTTATAAGTCATCTATTAAAACCTAAGTATTACTTCAGTGTCTGTCACTCATTAGCTTTGTAAGCTAGGCTCTCTTTAAGTGCGCGAACTAATTAAAATGTTAAAGAGTAGATGGTGTATTAGTTAGGGTTCTCTAGAGAAACAGAATCAACAGGGAACACTTGCAAATATAAAATTTATGAAAGTGTCTCACGTGACCGTAGGAACGCAGAGTCTAAAATCCACAGGGCAGGCTGCGAAGCCGATGACTCCAATGGATGGCCTGGATGAACTCCACAGGAGAGGCTCACCAGCCAAAGCAGGAATGCAACCTGTCTCCTCTGAGTCCTCCTTAAAAGGCTTCCCATGATTGCATTTAGCATCACTCATTGTAGAAGACACTCCCCTTTGGCTGATTACAAATGGAATCAGCTGTGGATGTAGCTGACGTGTCATGACCTAATCCTATGAAATGTCCTCATTGCAACAGACAGGCCAGCGCTTGCCCAATCAGATGAACAGGTACCACAACTTGGCCAAGTTGACACCTGTCCCTAACCATGACAGATGGGTTTGTTCCCTTATTTCTCTAACAACCCGCTGCTTTCTTTTTTTAAAAAAAACTTTTTAAATTGTACGATACATACACAAAGCAAAGAGAGAAAAAAAGTAATGGCTTTCAAAGCACTCTGCAACAAGTAGTTACAGGACAGATCCCAGAATCTGTCATGGGCTACCATACCATCATCTCAGATTTTTTTTCCTAGCTGCTCCAGAACATTGGAGGCTAGAAGGAATATTTTTCTATCATCACAAATCGACTTTTTTTTTTTCTTTTATTGTGAAAGGTAACATATATACAAAAAAGCAATACATTTCAAAGCACAGTACAACAATTAGTTGTAAAACAGATTTCAGAGTTTGGTAATGGGCTACAATTCCACAATTTTATGTTTTTCTTTTAGCTGTGCTAGGATATTGGAGACTAAAAGAAATATCAATTTAATGATTCAACAATCATTCTCATTTGTTAAACCCTATATTCTCTGTATAACTCCACCATCACCTTTGATCTTTCTCCCACTCTTTCAGGGTATTTGGGTTATGCCCATTCTAATTTTTTCCATGTTGGAAGGGGCTGTCAATAATATGGGATAGGGAGATGGAACCAGCTGATGTTCTGGAGAGGCTGGGCCCTCTCGTTTTCAAGACTTATCTGGTCCAGGGACCCATCTGGAGGTTGCAGGTTTCTGAAAAGTTACCCTAGTGCATGGTAGCTTTGCAGAGTCTTATATATTGCACCAGGTGTTCTTTAGGATTGGTTGGGATTGTTTTGGTTGTAGTTTGGCAAGTTATGATAGGTAGCAATGTCTAACTAAAGCTCGCAAAAGAGTGACCTCCAGAGTAGCCTCTTGACTCTATATGAACTCTCTCAGCCACTGATATCTTATTTGTTACACTTCTTTTCCCCGTTTTGGTCAGGATGGTGTTGTTGATCCCACAGTGCCAGGGCCAGAATCATCCATGGGAGTCATCTCCCACACTGCCAGGGAGACTTTCACCCCTGGATGTCAGGTCCCACTTAGAAGGGAAGGCGATGACTTCATTTGCAGAGTTGGGTTTACAGAGAGAGAGAGAGGGCACATCTGAGTGACAAACAAGGCCCTCCAGAAGCAACTCTTGGGCATAACTATTGGTAAGCCAAGCTTCTCCATTACATACATAAACTTCATAAGAGAAAGCCTCAAGATCAAGGGCTTGGAACCCATCGCTTTTTGAAATGTAGCAATTCCCCAGACTTATTCAAATCCAGATGATCAAAACCTCTGATGAGAATACGCTCAGGAAAACTTGAGGAATTAAGCAGTCAAGTCTATGGAAATGACTGTGGACGTCCAGCAGATGTAGTGCAAAAGCAATATGAGGAGTAAATCTAGGTGGACAGCATTAGCACGGTGCCCTTGCTCACAGACATAGAATGAGGATCAGAGAATACATAGGACATTTTGAAAAGTGTAGAATGACATGCAGATGAAAGTATTAGAGTAATTTTTGCAAGACATAGTGTTATAGAATGTGGTTGAACTAGAGAGGAATTCAGGAGCAATTCACTCCTGAGAGGCTGTTAGTGTAGTGGGAAAGAGCATGAGCTCTGGAGTGACGCTGCTGGGTTTGAATCCTGGAACCACCCCTTACCAGCCAGATGGGTTTTGGCAAATTCCTTTATATCCCTGTGTCTTAGGTTCCTCATCTATAAAGACAGTATCTGCTTCAAGAGTTGTTACGAGGTTAAATATGTTTATGTACATACGGCATTTTAAAAGTTCCTGGCACACCATAGTAAGTATATAATAATGGTTGTTCTTTTTTTCTAGATGAATTCCAAATTATTCAAATCGAAAAGTTTAAAATCTCAACGTTCTTCCTATCATTTTAATAAGTATTACTTTTAATAAGGGCCTTAAATCATTTACGATTAGATTTGCTGCACTTTTTTTCTGTTATATTATAGCTCACCTTTTAATTTAGGAGCTTTATGTACCCCAAATTATCGATTTTTTAAGGCAATATTAAAAGATGAAAATAAGAAACTCTTGAAATCACACTACCATAATTTCAACTTTGTGTATTCTCTTCTATGATTCATGTATATATTTTTATATGGCTGCAAATGTCCTAGGCATAGTAATTTGTATTCTTCTCAGTATCTCATAAAAATCTTCTATATTTATTTTCAGACTTCATGATCATCACCTGTAATGGCAGCAGGATACTGGGTCGCCATATTGAAACTGAATCTTGAAGTGGTTTCCCTCTTTGCTTTTATCTTCGATAGAATCAGGGTTGAATTTGTGATGCAACTTTAACAATTATGCACAATAGTTCTTTGTGTACTAAATTTATGTTTGCGATCAGCCATTTTTTTGTGGTCTCATGTTGTATATAATTTTCTCTGCTGTAGTTAATGCTACTATTTTTAATGTATTTCTATTTCAGTAGATTCTCTCTTTAAAAAATGAGAGGCCAATATAAAAATAATAAGCCAAGAGCTACTCAGAACAAAACAGGAGTAGAATCCCAGAACCCCACCACACCTGTCACCCCACCTTTTTTCCGCCTTCGTCTGGCAGCTATGACAGAGGGGAGGGTTCTGTTGAACACAAGCCTGAACTCTACAGTCCATTCATTCTTCCCCATGTTCTAAATTTGGGCTGGGTTCAACCAAGACCATCATTGACCTTTACAAAGTAGATAAAATGTACTTTTACCATTATTTGGTGGCTGGGAAATGGTTTTACTGAGCTACATTTAAAATAAGATTCTTAATTTGCAATAAGTACTGATGCTAAGTATGCTTTGGAGAACTTTTCAAGTTCATTAATAAAAGACTTTTAGAAGGTTCCATGGGAGAAATTTTTTTTCTCAAATCTTAATGCCAGGAGAAACAACATGCTTCATTCCACCCATTGTTATTTTATGTTATGGACACTGAATCTCGTAATGGGTTTTTCTCCTAAAAATCACTGTTGAATTTGTGACCCAACTTTAACAATTATGCACAATTCTTTTTGGTTTTCTAACTTTTCAGGGAGTACCTTTAATTACTCTATCTTTAGTTTTTACTTTTCTTTCTTTTGTTATTTCTATTTTTTCCCCCTATGGCTTCTGCAAGTTGTTTTGGAAACAATATATGTGATTATTTATTGTGTTATGTTCCAAATAGTAGAATGACTCTGTGAATGTATAGAAATGTTCTTGAAGCTTTAATGGTAACAAAAGTCTCCATCCAACCTCACAGCTTTATTAGGGATTGTTTGTGAATTAAGTGCATAATAATGAACCTGACATAGCCACCTGAATAATGCTGTGCTAGTTTGCCAGCTGCCAGAATGCAGGAAAGGAATGGCTTTCTCAAACGGGAATTTAATAAGTTGCTAGTTTACAGTTCTAAGGCTGAGAAAATATCCCAATTAAAACAAGTCTATAGAAATGTCCAATCTAAGGCATCCAGGGAAAGATACCTTCTTGGTTCAAGAAGGCCAATGACATTCAGGGTTTCTCTCTCAGCTGGAAAGGCACATGGTGAAGTCTGCTACCTTTCTCTCCCAGGTTATTGTTTCATGAAACTCCCCCGGGGGTGTTCTCCTTCTTCATTTCCAAAGGTCGCTGCCTGGTAGACTCTGTGGTTCTCTCAGCCCTGTGGCTCTGCTTGGCTCTGCTGTGGCTTTCTCGTGGCTCTGTCGTTCTTCTCTGCTCTCTCTGACTCTCCTCCTTTCTCCAAAATGTTTCCTCTTTTATAGGATTCCGGTAAACTAAACAAGACCCATATAGAATGGGTGGAGACACGTCTCTATCTAATCAACCTTAATACCCACAATTCATTGAGTCACGTCTCCTTGGAGATGATCAAGTTTCTGACCTGTGGTGCTGAATAGGGATTAGAAGAAACTGTTGCTCCTACAAGATGGGATTAGAAAAGATGGCTTTTCTGGGGTATATAAACCTTTTCAAACTGCCACAAATGTCTATCTCATAGAATTGATGTGAGAATTAAATGAGAGGCTATCAATAATGTATGAGTAACAGTTTTTTAGATAAACTAATACATCAATATATATTAGCCATTATTAGAACACTTTCTAGCCAGCCATATTGTTAGCATCTTTACTTTTCATTTAACAAATGACATGAAAGGTTATGCTTATGTCAAATGCCTCAGCAATAGAAAACTTATTTTTCTTTACTAATTGTGTCACTGACTTCTTAAAACCTTTATTGGGCAAATGATATTCTCTTGTGGTGCACATTTCAGCCAACTAGATTTACTAACAACAATCTTCCCCTGCCTGTGTTGTAATTGTCCTTGTGAAGTGTCATTGTAAAATGGTCAAGAGATACGGTTACAAATAATTAATGTCCATTAACCAAATGACATCAAGTTCTCAAATGCCTGGGCTTTTTTGTTTGAATCACTTAATGAAATGAAATGACCACACTGTTTGTTTTCAACCAATAATTAGTTTTTAATTGTAGAAGGAAGGGACCATTGCCAGGGATTTTATTTTGGGGGTGACTCCATCATTCAGCTCGGGCATAATGCAGTGTTTGCCGTGAAGTACGTGTTGTTTACTGCGAGGATTGCTTTCACACTCGCACAGTTCTAAATGGCAAATTAACTCAAGTAGAGGCTCTCCATTAACATGCGCAGCCAAACTAACTGTCCACAAACTGCAAAAGCAGATTTAGTTTTCTTAGTAACAGATTGAGCAATAAAGCTGTGTCGACCTAGTCTGAAATATGTACTCCACCATATGTGAAATACATTCTATCCCTGTTTTCTTTGTAAGAAAAAGGAAAGGAAGGTTCCACTTGTTATTCTTCCCAGCTTTAGAAATGAATATGTCTGCAACTCACTATACTTTAGCTTTTAATTGCCTGTTTGACAGTAAACCTATTTCCATAAAGCAATATCTATATTACATGATTTATTTGAAGTATGTACTCCTAATTCCCAATAACAGCACTTGGCTGTTTTTGTTTATATAGTTCATTCAGTATCATAGAATTATTTGTTTCTTAGTAAAAATCACCATCCAGAGGATTGTTAAGATACATACCGCCCTACGAAATGTTTGCTACTTTTGCCCAATATTATTGAGGACAGTCAAAATGATGAATAAGAACGTAGTCAATACATTTTGTTAAAAAAAAACAGAAAAAAAAGAAAATAATCCAGATTAAACTCAACCTGTAAGACATATTAATGATAATTTTTTGATTAAATACTCTAAGGGCAAACTTGTGCAACCCAGTTTTGAACTGTGTTCCTTAGAATCACAGGATTACACAGAGGTTCATTAGGTGACACTAATGAACCTGCAGTGGAAGCAGGAGGTCTAATTGGGTTGTGTCCCATAGTCCTATACCCTCACTATAAGAGACATTATGCATTTATTACTCTTATATGTTTTATTTCTATGTAAAGTTTGTTTAGAGAGGAAAAGAAGGTCAAAATACAGACAGACATCTAACCGTGTTAATTTTACAGATAAGAAAATTGAAATTCAGGAAAGGTAAAGGACCTGCCTAGGTCATGACCAGCCAGTGGCCCCTATATTTGCAGCCATGTAAACTTCTACTTTTTGACCCTTTGCCTGCCCTGACTCTATTCCCTTAGACCCACATTTGCTTTTTCACTGAAAAGGGGTGGGAGACATGTTCAGCAGGACATGATAGTTGCCCTCTGTGAATTTCCTTGAAGTTTCCTTCTACAAACTGTGTTTTATTTTTTTAATTCAGGTTTAATTTACATACAATGAAATGCACTTATACTAAGTGTAGAGTTCACTGAGTTTTGACAAATGTATACATCTGTGTAGCCAACAGCCAAATCATAACACAAAATACTTCCAATCTTCCTGTCCCTCTTCCCCCCAGCGCTGTCAGAAGCAACCACTTCTGGTTTCTATCACTAGAGACTAGTTTTGCCTGTTCTGGAACTTCATATAAATGGAACATACAGTAACCCCTCTTCTATCGCTGGCTTCTTTTGCTCACATAATGTTTCTGAGATTCATTCATGTTGTCATATAAATAATTAATTGATTGTTAGTTTTAATTGCTGAATAGTAGTCCATCTTACAGAAATACTATGATTTATCCATCCCTTTGTTGATGGATATTATTTTTTCCAGTTATTTTTATGATGAAAGCAGCTATGAACATTTGTATTCAACATTTTCATTTATATTGGGAAAATACTTAGGGAATGGAATTGCTGGGTTATAGTAAAGGCATATGTTAACCTTTGTGAGATACTATCCAACAGTTGTTTAAAGTAGATATACAATTTTATATTCCCACCAGCAATGCATGAGAGCCCCAGGCACTTCATGTCTTCCCAGCGTTATCACTCATAAATTTAAGCCATTCTGGTGAGTATGAGATAATATCTTATTAAAGTCTCAATTTGCATTTCCTTTTGACTAAAGATGTCGAGCATTTTTCATATGTTTATTAGCTTGTGATATATTTGCCTTTTGCAAATCTAGTCAAGTCCTTTGACCATTTTACAAACTGGGTTGTTTTACTTATGTTAGTCATTCATAGGAATTTGTAATACATTCTGAATATAAGTCCATCTTTAAGATACTTTCTTTGAGCCAGCAGTTTGACTTTATTCTATTAATGACTGGTGGCTTTTGATGAGCAGAAGTTCTTAATTTTGATGAAATGCAATAACCTCCCCCCTTTATTTTTTCCTTTTTTTAAATTACTACTTTTGTTTCCTAGGATGGTTCTGCATGCTTCAGAACATGAAGCTATTCTTGCAGTATTATTTCTAGGAGCTTCATATTATTGGCATTTGTGTGTAGGTCTTTGCATCATGTTAAATAAATTATTATACGGGGTTTACTTCTTCCCTCTATATTCTTATTTGTTGAACTGACTTTCTTTCCCCATTAAGGTGCATTGATATCTTTGTCAAAAATCAGTTAACCATATATGTGTGAACCTAGTTCTGGATTTCCTATTCTGTTTGATTGGTCTGTATGTCTTCTGCCATGCCAATAAACACTGTCAGTATAGTAACTTCAAATCAGGCCTGTAAGTCCTCCAAAACTGCTCATCTTTTTTCAGGACATTGGGGATATCCCAAATCCCGTTTTGAGATATAATCTAGAATCAGATAATCAATCTCTACAAAAAGGTAGCTGAGATTTTGATTGGATTATATTAAATATATAAATCAAGTGGAGGGGATTGATTCAATACTTTTGTCTTCAAAGTAATGAATAATGTATATTTCTTCATTTTTTAAAAACTCTAAGTGACATTTTCTTGGAGTCAGTGTACGGATCTTGCACTTCTTATATGAAATTTATTTCTGGTCATTTTAAGTTTCTGGTACTAATATAAACTGTCTTATTTCATTTTCTAATTGATTGCTGCTAGTAATAGAAATATAAAAAAAATAAAAATATATAAAATATATTTTATATACTGTTCTTGTATTCTATGATTGTCCTAAACTCATTTATTTCTTCTAGTTGTTTTTAAATAGATTCCTTACGATTTTCTACATAAAGTACTATTTGTTTCCAAATAAAGGCAGTTTTATTTCTTCCTTTCCTGCCTAGAAGATTCTGCTTTTTTCCTGGCTTATTGCACTCACTGAAACCTCCATTCTAATGTTGAACAGAAATTGTTAAGAGCAGATATCATTGCCTTTACTTAGTCTAAGGAAAAAGGCATTCATTATTTTACCATGAAGTAAAGTATTATTTGTGGGTTTTTCACAGCTTCCTTTTTTTCAGGTTGAGGAAGTTTTCTTTTATTCCAAGTTTACTGAGTTTTAAAAAATTCCATCAGTATGTATGAATATTGTCAAATTTTTTTCTCTATCCATTAGGATGAACTTGCGATTGTTCTTTTTTAATCTGTTTACATGGTGAATTACATGGATGGAATTTCAAATATTAAAACAGCCTTGCATTCTTGAAATAAACCCATTTGGTCATTATGTATTCTTTTCTATATATTTGGTTTGGTTTGTAAATACTGTTTTATGACTTTTTTGTAGCTATATTCTTAAGAACTAGTTAATCTGTTATTTCCTTTCCTTTTAATTCTTTGTCATATTTTTTACCAAGGATATGTCAGCTTCATAATGTAGTATTCCCTCCTTCTCTACATTGTGAATATATATATATATTTATATATATATATATATGACTTGTATTATTTTTCCTTAAATATTTGATAGCTTTATCAATAAAGCTAACTTATGTTTTGACATATAATTATAATTAAATTAATAATTAATGAGTTTGTTATTTCCATTTGATTTTCAACCTATGACCTCTAATAGGACCATTATAAGTATAACTCATTTGACAAATCATAATGTATTTAATTATAAGACATCTACTGTGATTGTCTTCAACTATGTTCTATTTTTTTTTATTGCCAGTTAATCTTTCTAGGGTTTTCTGAACCCTCCATGTATAAGTTTCTTCACAGTGATGGAAAGCCTCCTCTGCCTGATAGTCTCCATAATCCCTAGCACTGCCATACTGTTTTAGACACTTAGTCCATTTTTCTAATTTGATCTTCTATCAAAATGCTATGGGAAGACTTACCTTTTTAATTCCTTCAAGTGGCAAGGGAGTTGCCATAGTTCCAGTAATATTAAATGTGTTGATTATCAAATCTCTATTCTTCATTCAAATATATTTTTATCATATTCATATCACATTCAATAACATAAATCTATCTAAGCATCACTAGCTTCCATAAGCAGACACTTTAAATTCTGCAAATTTATAAATGTTGAACTTAATTTTTGTCATTCATTTCATTACTGTCATCCATTTACTTCTGTTTTAGCTTCCTAAACTGCTCAAGCAAACGGTTCGGCTTAAACAATGGGAAGTTATTCATTCACAGTTTTGAGTCTAGGAAAATGCTGAAATCAAGGTATCATAAAGGCAAAGCTTTCTGCCTGACAGCTGAGCATTCTGGGGAGTGAGCCTTGGTTCTTGTGCCACATGGTAAGGCACGTGGTGGCGTCTCCTAGTCTCTTTGTTCTCTTCTGGCTTCTGTTCAGCCTTCCTTCTTGTTGCTTTCTCTCTCTCATGTCTGAATTCATTCCACTTATAAAGGACTCCAGGAATAGGGATAAAACCCATCCTGACTGGACTGGGCCACACACACCTGAACTGAAGTAACCACATCAAAAGGTCCTCCTTACAATGGGTTCACAGCTGCAGGAATGGATAAGATGTAAGAACAGGTATCACTGGGGTATATACAGCATCAAACAACCACCACTTCCAAACCTATATGTCAGCCCTTTCATTCCTTATCAGATTAATTGTAGAAAATTATATTTAAGTTAAACTTCAGAAAATAGTATAATGTAATATAAATACTAAAAATGAAATTGAGGAAATCAAAATGACATAACATAAGCATGACATTTGAAAATTATGGATTCAAATGCATTTAGATGATCATTTTTTTTTTAAGGAAAAAGGAGACAAAATAAATTGCAGAAAAAATATGGATTAGGGAGTTCTCTAAAGTAGACATTAAGACTGACTACCCAACTTCTGCTACAACCCTTCACCCCTAGTTAGAGCAGTGGGATTTGGGAAATAGATTTTGACGTGTCCGTTTTTGTGGGACAATGCTGAGTTGTCTACACAAAAATTTCTATTCACTTGCTTGGAGTGATTCAGAAATGGCTACATAACCCAATTCTGGTCTAGTTGCTTGAAGACATTGGCAGAAATTTATGAAAGAATCATCTTTAGTCTGAAGGGATAGCATCCAGGGAGAAGTCTTCCCATCATTATGAATATTAAGAAGAAAATATAGCTACTTTAAGAACATTAGTGTAAACAGTCTTACACTGAAATTGCTGCTAGAGCTGGCAGAGTGGAGTAGTAACAAGAGCCTAGATACTTGATGATACTATTGGGTTTCTTACCTATCCCTGAAAACTGACTTTGGACTTCATTATGTAAGTTAATAAAGAGTATTTTTACTTGCAGTTGAAATATCTCCAATGTTATGATCTCAAAATCCAGAAAATAAAATGAAAAATTGTGTAATGTGTTTGTGCTTATGCATGTATGTCTTTTGGAGTTAGGGATTCACTTTTTGAAGTGACAATACTTAGGTGACAGTAGAGTGGTTGGCACTGGAAAAAATACATGACATTGGGATAGATAAAAGCAGAATTATGGAAGAGGTTTAGAGATCTTAGAAACTATGAGTACTGCATTTATGGAGGGAGTCAGCCTGAAAATGATCAAGGAGAAGCTGGATCAGAGGAAGTGGAGGAGAAATATCAAACTCATTTTAATATGAATATGAGCTGCAGATTAATTACCTTAAGTGCAAACTTGAGAGCTCTGTTTCCATGGTTTATAAAATTTCCTATGTGGCTAAAGCCAAAAGAAAAATATATTAATTACTAAGTGGATGTGGTATTATATCAATATTTGCATTTACCTAAATAGAACATACATAGCTGAGCACAATTTAAAGTCATCAATAATTGTTATCTGGCTTTTAGTTTTATCTTTTTTTTTTCTGAGTGTCCCATCACTCTGAATGTTGCAGAATTCTGATGAATAGTAAAACTAGGCCTTAGTAAGTCTGACAGCAAAGAAATGTTTTCTATTAAATTTCCTTTAACAAATATTTGAAAAGCAAGCAGAATAATACATGTATATATTATATATATTTGGCCTTTTCCATTAACATGTTTTTTGGCCTATTCCATAAATGTTCTAGTTTGCTAGCTGCCGGAATGCAACACACCAGAGATGGATTGGCTTTTAATAAAAGGGGATTTATTTTGTTATTTTTTCAGAGGAAAGGCAGCTAACTTTCCACTGAGGTTCTTTCTTATGTGGAAGGCACAGGATGGTCTCTGCTGGTCTTCTCTCCAGGCCTCTGGGTTCCACCAACTTTCCCCAGGGTGACTTCTTTCTGCATCTCCAAAGGCCTGGACTGAGCTGCAAGTGTTGCGATGAGGAATGCCCAGCTGCTTAGCTGTGCTACATTGCGATCTCTCATTTAAGCACCAGCCAATTAAGTCAAACGTCACTCATTGCAGCAGACACGCCTCCTAGCCGAATGCACATGTAATTAGCAACAGATGAGGTTCACGTACCATTGGTTTATGTCCCCAGCAACAAGACTAGGTATGTTCACCTGGTCAAGTTGACAACTGAATCTAACTAACACAATAAACTTGTAAAATATTCAGAATTTTCAAAAGCACAGGCATGCTGTTACCAAGGCCTGCAAGAATTTCAAAGAAAAGAATCTGGAATATGTTCTTCCTACTTCACGTCCACTGCTTCTAACCCACAGTGGGTTATATATTTTGAATTCGATATAACTGAATTTCTCAAGTATTGTATCCATAACCATACTCATTCCTACTCTTCTGTTAGGGCATTTCCTGTCTCATGTTTCTTGGTGTTATTTCAGTAATAAAATTTGGAAAGAGCTCTAAGTGGCCATTGCTGTTGCTACTCTTTAGGATGTATAGTTCCTTATTTTTGCAAAGAGAAGGACATAGGAATGTTTCTTGAAGGTAACAAAACCTCAATATACAGTTAGTGCATAATATATTCACACTGATTTTTTAAAGAATTATATCGTCCAGAATTCTGCAAGTCATCACTTCCATTTCTCATTCTTTCTATTGCTTGCCTTCTCTTAGTAAAGTTTAGTCTGTGTGTACATGGCACGTTCCTTCTTTCTGCTACCAATTTCACCTGTCATCTGCCTTCTCTCCCATGTGCAGTTGAATTGAATGGAATTAATGGCAAAGAAAAAAATGGCATAGTTTAGGCCACCTTATTCTAATCTTCCCAGGATTTTTCACCGGAGGGGAAGGAGAATTCCCCATGCTTTTATAGCCTAGATATCCAGGTAAATTAATTTGATGATGTTTCACAAATACCCAATTTATTTTTTTTAAAAATAATAAGTTTCCAGTTTGAAAAATGAAGGGAGGGGTGATGAAAATAAAACGACCCACTACCAAGTCTAAAATGGGGTCAAAGCTGACAGCTTAATGTAAAAGAAAGCAGAGTTTATGTTTTCTGGGTCAGGAAAAGAGAAAAACAGAGTTCAGAGAGAATTCATCTACATTTTTAAAATGCTTCACTGCAAATGTGTATGGCAGTTGTTCTTGAATCATCAGAGTAACTCTATAGTGTTTTTTTTCAAGGTGAGAGAAGAGCTTTCTTATTGAAAAGGAGTCTTAGCAGACTCAATTAATTAGGGGGCAGGCGGATCAGATACAAATGGTTAAATATTACAATTGCAATTTGTGTCTTGGTTTTTGGATCATTATTTTGTGCCTCGGCTTATTTCACTGCTTCAAATTCTGCAGCTCTCAAATAAATAGAGCATGTTTCAGAGAGGACCTTTGAAAGATGAAGTACTGGATGAAGCACTGACTGATATTAAGATAGAAGGAGCCAGTTCTTCCTAGTCCTGCGTTGCTCTTAACCTCTGTGACTCTCAAGTCATTAGTACCGAAATGAGATTAACAACCTTGAGATGCAGGGAGAGTTTATAGAAGCTCTTTGAGAGCTATGATAGAAAACATAAAAGCAAGTCAAGATTATAGCTCTGTGATGTAGAGTGTGTAGAATGGTATTAAAGTTGAAGGAAGTCATGAACTTCAAAAATAATTCAACAGTTGCCTACAGTTTATGACATAATTAAAAAAATTCTTCCTAGACTGAGGGCTACCAGGTAAAACTAGCGCCTCCTTTTCAAGGCTGTTCCCCAAGAGAAACCTAGTTTCACGGAAACTAGAAAGATATCAGTGTCTATGAGATAAGCATATAATATACAAATGCAATTTCAAGAAAAGTCCCTGCACCGGGTTGCATGCAGAGTATAAATCTGATGGAGACAAGATGAGTTTTATTTAGAAGGTCACAATTCTGCTTTGGAAAGAAATGATTAGATCAAGATGGCAGAGTCTAGTACTGAATCCTCTTTTGCCCGAATCCCATGACATTAAACAAAATATAGGGCGGTGTGATAGTGGCTCGGTGGCAGAGTTCTCGCCTACCATGCCAGAGACCCAGGTTTGATTCCCGGTGCCTGTCCATGCAAAAAAACAAACAAACAAACAAACAAAAAAACTGGACAGATAATAGACATATAGAGATAGAAATAAAGAGCTAGAAGACTAAGAGAAAGTTAAAGTATTAATCCATAGCAACACAGGAAAACAAGATATATCTTCACCAGTGGAGGAAATAATTGGGATCACCTGAAAGATGGAAAGCAGATTATATTTCACAGACAGAGAAATGAAACCAGAATAACCTGCCAAAAGACGAAGCCTCTCTTCACCTTTAGAAGTTAGAAATAGCACAGAAGAGTACAATTGGAATTGAGCTATAAGGAAGAGGTGGCAAACTTCAATGGATGTAGAGTAATTAGGTCATTCTTCTTCAACTTTGCTTAACACAAGCAGCAGGGATGACAAACCCTGGACCAAAGCATCAAGTGTTCATAGAGTGCCCAAGTAGTTAAAGACGTCAGCAGTGCCGGACAACCTCCACCGCCAGAGGATACCAAGGGCGTGTGCCTCTAGGTAGCGAGACCCAGACCCTTCACTTTAACTTCAACAGCCTCCGATCAACAGAACACCAAACAATCACGTGCACAGGTACTCTCCAAAGCAAAGAACTAACAAACATCTGTAAAAATTAACGGTTCAGTGTTAATTTCAGGAGCAAGATTGCCTGAGTTTGAATTCCAGCTCTTTTCTACTTGCTACCTTTATCAGTTTGGGCAAATCACCGTTATTCGTCTTTAAATGAGGAAAAGAGCAGAACCTAAGTTCCATGGAAACAGGGATTTCTGACGCCCAGTGGAGTGCCTGGGAGATGTTAGTCTTTCTATAAATATTTATCAAGTAAATAACAGCACATTCTTGTAGATTTCCTGTGAGGATAATTTGCCTAAAATTTATGTACCTACAACAGTTTCTGGCACACAGGAAACACTCCAAAAAATGTTTGCACACACTGTGTATGTTATCAGGTATTACCATAAAATAATAACAACAATCACCATGACAACGGTGATAGACCAAATGATACAATGACAATCCAAAAGTAAACTGCGTTAAATTATAAAATACTGTTTATGTATATCATAAATATTTAGAAATTAATAACTTAGAAATTATATAATATACAAATTAAAAAAATATATATAGAGAGAAAAGTAGTAGTCTCAGAAGGTTAAGAAAGGGGATAATATTATCCATAAAGCAAAAACTAAAAAGCCTATGAAAATTAGAGAGCAAATGTAATACATTACAAGACAAGGATATGCAATAAGATAGCTACTATTCAATATAGTTCTAATATTCTAATAAGTGCAATAAATATTGGCAAAGGATAGAAAATGCAGAGAATTAGCAGGAAAACTATAAAAAGAAATATTAGAATTAGTCTTGTGGCTTTTCAAGTACAATTTATTAAATCAGTAACTTTACTATATTCACCAACAACAAGGTAGAAAATGTTAAGGTCAAAAGGACCACATTCATGATGGCTACAAAAACTATAAAACACCAGGAACGATCCCATAAATAAAACTTTATGAAGAAATATAATAGCATAAAGAAACAGGAAGCTGTGGACTCAGAAGGAAAGATGTAATCTACAATTGAATAACAATCCCAACAACAGGAATTCTGATTTATGTGGAAGATCAAATGTACAAAGCAAGACAAAAAATTTTGAGAAGAAATAACAATGAAGAGAACTCACCTTACACATATATACATCAAAGGCTGAGCTGAGAGAGTTGAGCTGAGTGACCAAGTTTCAAAAATAGCTGATTTCAAGACAATAAGCCAAAATGAAAGTAATAGTCAAGACTTTAATCACTTACTGCAAGAGATAAGCAAGAAGTCAATTGAGAGAAAATTGCTGGCTCCCCTCTGTTTCATTTTTCCCCATGGAATGGTACTTGGCAGGGATCAGACTGATTGGCACAGATGTGAGGGATGTCTCCTTGCCAAGAGAGCCCTGAACAAAAGGCTCCTGCCATTTTATGGACTAGGAAGCCAAGGAATGGGGTTTGGTCGAGAAGGCCTTGGAGTGGAAGAGGACTGAGCTGGAGTAGAGGAAAGTACCTTCAAGGCCACCCTCTCCATAAGGAGTTCTTAGCAGACTTCCCAGGAAAACCCTTGAGTGAGGACCTCCTGAAAGAAGGCCTCTGAATGGAGGCATGAGAGTTAGAGATGCAGAAATGCGTACGAGCATGGTGGCCAGAGGCACCTGAGTCCTTGATTGCACCTCTTCAACTCTCATTGGAATTACAGTGAACTGGTTGTGCCCATGTCTGGTGCAGGAGGGAAGCTTTCCCCCATGAGTCTGGCCAGCTAAAGCCTTGGCATTGCCTATGTTTTGGCCTCAATGACCACGCATAAATTTTTAGTCAGGATATGGACTCCTCACCTTACACAACACAGTTTTCTCATAATATAAGATAACTCTATGATTATTAAAGCAATACATTGGTCTTCATTGCACTGTGAGGTAGGTATTCTTTTTTTCCTCCTGTATAAATTGGAAACTGAGGCACCGGGCACTTAAGTAGTTTATCAACAACCAGATTGCAAGCAAGTGATAGAATCAGCATTTGTCTCCAAGACAGAACACTGCCTTAGATATCTCCAGCTACACATCTGCTTCAGTTATCAGGCCACCGAGGAATGGACAGAACATAAACCCCTGCTCACAGACTATACTCAGAGAGGAAATAAAAATGGTATCAGAAGCAAATAAAGGCAAACTCTCCCACAGAATATGGCAGCCAACAACAAGCCTGAACAGAGCTGCCAAGTATGAGCAAAGTGAAGAAAAGTGTCAGGAAATTATGTAGAGATGTGACTGGAAAGAAAAATACAGAGAGAAACAAGGAGAGAGGCAGAAGGAAGGAATAGAGGAAGTTTATCAGTTAGAATTAGTTTCAGCTGCAATAAAAAGAAACTCCAAAATAATAGTGATTTGAACAAGATTTTTAAAAATTACTTATCTCTCACATATGTCTGTAGATCGATGTCCAGGTATTTTAGAGCTGCTGACAGTTTATCAGGGATCCAGGCTTCAGCATGTGGTTTATATCTCATGGTCTAAAATGACCACTCGAGTTCCTGCCTTGAACCCACATTTTCAGGTGGCAGAAATAGGGAAGGAGAAAACAAAGGAACACTACTCTTTTTAAGGTACATCACATAACTGAAAGAAAACATGCCTAATAACACTAAAATGGCCACACCTAGACTCATAACCATACATATCTCTAAAGGAGGCAAGAAAAGTAATCTTTAGTCCAAACTGCCATGTGCCTAAAATGAGCTTCTATTACTTAGGAAGAAGAGAATGAATATTGAGAGAAAGCTTTCTCTGCATGAGAAAGAAGGAAGAAAATAAAAAATATAATCCAGAAAAAAAAATTCAATTCTAAAACACAGTAGAGACATGGAAAGTATCACTCCACAAGTGTTTCATGCTGTTAAGCAAGTTAGTAAAAATATTAATTTGCTAAAATGAGATCTTCACTTCAGAATGATATAACAAAGGAAATTGCAGAGCTAAGGAAGCAAATTGAAAAGTCAAACTAATAAATATAGTAGAAAGAAATAACAGAATAGATAGAGCTGAAAAAGCATTAATAGCATATGAAAGATTCCAGATAATCACAAAGAATGCCTAGGGTAAGATCTAATACAAAAAATAACTTAGAGAGGGCGGGCCATGGGCTCAACAGGCAGAGTTCTCACCTGCCATGCCAGAGACCCAGGTTCATTTCCCAGTGCCTGCCCATGTAAAAAATAAAATATAAAAATAAATAAAATTAACTTGGAGAGAATATAATAGATATGCAAGACAACCAATAAATATCCAACATGAGGACAACTTGCATCACTGGAGTAGAAAATGCAAGTGATAGTACAAAAAAAAGTGCTTAAAAATATAAGATTTCTCTAAAATGAAACAAGGCAAGTGTTTAATATTGAAGTGGTACAGTCTAATACAGGAAAATGATGCAAAATAATTGACATTCATGTATACCCTCATCAAGTTATGAGTGAATCTTTCAGTCTTCCAGGTAGAATCATAAGCTAGAATTCTACGAATCCCCCAAGGAGGGATTAAGTTGGCTTCATTTGAACCTACTATGGCATTTGTTGCAGAATATAGTGGAAAAGCATCTATTTATGTATGGAAAATAAAGGTATACTCAGCAAAGACAGAGTTCAAATATACAGATAACAGAAACATCCTCAAACATAAAAGAACTCAGGAAGTACACAGATCATTTACTCTTCATGAAAAATGTCTAGAGGAAGAAATCCAACTCATTAAAAGATGAATAGAAATTTAAAAATCAGAAAAGGGTAAAGCTGATAGTAAGCACTGAATCTATTTAAGCATTGAGATAAAACTAAAAAGCTATAGTTTTTCTATAACCATGGTTATAGAATATAATATGAATATCAAACACTCTGATAATACTAAACCAGCAATATAACTCAAAAATTGGGAGGTAAGGGGAAATAAGAGCTAATTATATCATTATAGCAAAGAATATACTGAGATTTCTAAATTTGAAAAATGTATCAAAAAAGGGCTTCATCTTTTTAATGATTTTCATAACCTCCCTTTTTAATCTTTTATGGTACTCTGAAAAATACTAGCTATCAAGATAAAGGAACACTTATCCCATATTTAATGATTTGCTCAGTCTCACTTCATTTTCTCATTATTCTCTTAAAGTAAATTAAAATTTAATAATTTTTATCTATATAGCATTAACATTAACCTAAACATATATTTTCACTTGCAAGGCCAATTGCCCAGAAAGATGATTATTCAATTATTTATGTATAGTGGGATTTGGGGTAATTTTTTTTCTTTTTTTATGTTTAAGCATTGCTTGAATTCTTATTATTTTTATGAATCACTTAAATAAAGCTATTAATCACTTTAAAAAAAAAGGAAATAGGACAATCAGTGAAGACTCTCCTCACAAGATGACAGTTAATATATTATCTAAAAGAAGTGAGGAGGCAAGAGTGAAGACCTCAAGGGAAGAACATATTTGACGTATTTGATGAACTTCTAGAAAGCTGGTGTGACTACAGCAGGTTCAACAAGGTACAGAGTAGAAGGTCAGATGCCTGGTGCCAAGAAATTGGCACTTTCTTATATTCTCAGTGAGAATGTGAATTGTTAAAACTCCTTTGGACGGCAACATGGCAGAGTCTCTAAAAATTTAAACGATGCATGCCCTGTGAAACAACAATTCTATTTCTGAATATCTGATCTAATGCATCTTCAACCAAATGCAAAAAAAAAAGAAAATTGTACTAGGATGTTTATTTTAATAATTGGAAAGCCTTTGTCTGTTACTCAAAGTGAATTCACTGGAAAATTCTGAACATAGGAGTTGCATGATCTGTCCTATATTTTATAAGATTCCCTTTGATTTCTTTACAGGGAATATGGTGTCGGGAGACAAGCCTGGTAAGAATGAGGCAACAGGAGACTATTTCAGTAGTCCAAATGAGAGACTTTGTACCTTGAAACATGAAGTGGAGATGGTAAATGGTTAGATTCTAGACATATTTTTAAGGGAGATCCAATATGAAGTGGTAGCAGATTGGACCTTAAATGTGAAAAAAAAAGAGGAAAGAATGACAGCCAGAATTTTAGCCATAGTAACTGAAAGGAATGTGCTGCCATTTACTGAGATGGAAGCCTAGGGGAGAATGAGTTTGAGGATTGAACATTGTAAATTCAGTTTTAGAACTGATGTTTTAAATTCTTCCTGGATAGCTGAGTGGGGGTTGAAAAGTGAATTAGATACAGTAGGATATAATTTATAGGAGAGGTCTAGATTAAAGCTGTATATTTGAGAATCATCAGTATAGAAACCACATATAAAGCCATGGGACTGAATGGAACAATCAAGAAAATGAATGTAAGTGGTGGAAAAGAGAAGTTCAATAAGCAATTCCTGAGAGTAGAGCATTTTTAGAGTCTAAAACAGTAGGCCCACATGAGGCTACTAAAGAAATCTAGAAAATGGTTTCTTGGATGTCAAGTGATCACAGAGTTTAGGGCTGAAGTGAATAAGCAACTCTGTTAAATGCTGCAGACAGGTACAGGAAGATAAGGGCTGAGAATTGGACAATGAATTTAGCATCATGGAAGTCATGTACATTTTGACAAGGGCTGTGTTGGTATAATGGTGGGGAATAGGAATAAAAGAGAATTAAAGGAGAGGCATGAGAAAGAGTGAGCATTCTTACCTTTTTAAAGACATTACCTGAAGGGAAAGTAGAACAATGGATTGGTAGGTGGATAGGAGTTGGGGAACAGAAGGAGTTCTTTCTTTTGGAGCTATTATGGCATGTTTGTATGTGTAAGTGTTTGTTTACTGGTGGGAATAATCTGCAAGAGAGAAAGAAATTGAAGATGCAAAAGAGAAAAAAGGGAACTGTTGGGTTCCTAAGTAGGTTAAAAATAATGGTCTAGGAAAATACAGGCTTTAGAGACTGTACAGATTATTTATCTACAATAATAGGAGGGAAGGAGGAATATATGGCTACAGATACATTTTATAGTATACAAATGGTCATTATACAGAGAATTTCAATCTACTAATTATAAGAAATTAAAATCAAAATGACATATATTTACACATAAGGAAGTCAAAACTTAAAATATTGATGAAATTTTTAAAAGATCTGAGATGTCCAGAAAATTGGCACTTTCTTGTATTCTCAGTGAGAATGTAAATTGTTAAAACGCCTTTGGAGGGCAAAATGGCCGAGTCTCTGAAAATTTAAAAGATGCATGCCCTGTGAAACAACAATTCCATTTCTGAAAATCTGATCTAATGCATCTTCAACCAAATGCAAAAAAAAAAAAAGGAAAATTGTACTAGGATGTTTATTGTTAATAATTGTGGTATTAGAGAAAAGCTGGAAACCAATTACAGCCATGAATAAGGAGGTGGGAAAGTAAAGTAAGGCATATTCATAGTATGGACAAAGATGAAACAGTAAAGCATGAAGTACAGACATGAACTTATCTCCAAAACATAAAGAATAAAGAACACTGCACACAGAATGACACTGGGTGGGTGGTGTTGAAAATGCACCCAGCCGTGAGTCTTGCAGTGGTTATTGTTATTACATGGGAAAAATTAGTTTAAGTAATCAACAGTATTGTGTAATATTAAGAGAAGAGGTTGGAATTCAACAGGAATGGGTTTAAATTTGGGTTCATGATTTTCTAGGTAGTGTAACTAGGATCTGTAAGACCTGGGCTGCTTATCTGAAAATGGAATGAGAACATTTATTGTGCAAAGTGTGAGGACTGAATGAACAAATTAAGTTGCTGCTTACTGTTGGTTTTCCTACTTTTCTTTCCTCAAGATTCCATAATAATGTTTATATCAGAAAAATTACTTTCTTCACCAAAACATTTTCTTTATTTCATTTGAAACCCTGTCTGCCTACCTGTCTCTGTGTTGTCCAGGATTACAGCAGAGAGGAGATACTGAGGTTTATAACCTCTCTAGCACACAGCATGTTCTCAACAAAATAAATAACAATGACCAATGCCTTTTGCCAGCTTACTTCACTGAATTTATATTGAAAGATATAACAGAAAAGAAAATTTGATTTTTCATAGAGAATATTTATGGAGGAAACATACAATTCCAAACATGACTAACTTTCTTGCCAAAGAAAGAATAAGAAATGATGGAGATTTATAAAATTGCCTACATCTAAAATTCTAACCACTATAAGTATAATGGATCTTAAATGCAAGTAGGTTTAAGCTGGCATAAGAAATGCTCTTGGCAAGAAAATACCTTCAGGAAACAAAGCAAAGATGATAAAAATAGATTGTGGTCAGAATAACGCTATGGTGAAGAAAATTTCCAAGTATGGTATTGGTCAAAGCCTTATACACATTTATGAATAAGCATGAAGATGGATTTAGCAAAAGTAAAAGAAAGAACTTGTTAATAAAATGTTATGGGAGGTACTTGATAGTGTCCATCCTCCCCACATTTCACGTTACCTCTTTTAGCTTTTTTTTTATAGTTAGCCCAATTTTATTGATTAACATACTATAATAACTGCCTAATAAAAATAAATGTTTTATTTCAGATTAATTAAAATCGAAATTTATTTTAGATTTTCTCTAGAGAAACAGAACAGGAGAGAACTGTAAATATGAGCTTTATAAGGGCTTCTCATGTGAGCATGGGAACGGAAGAGTCCAAAATCTGTAGGACAGGCTGTAAAGCTGGAGCTCTGATGAAGTGTTGCACCAACTCCACAGGAGAGGCTCACTGGCTGAAGAAGCCGTGAAAGAGTCACTCTTCTTCCTTAAAAGCCTCCAACTGACTGGATTATCTCATTGCTGGGAGGCGTGCCTTAGTTGATCACAGATGTAATCAGCCACAGAGGCAACCAACTAACTAATGATTTAATTTACCAGCATTTTGGTTTATCAGCCAGCTATGAAGTATCCTTGCAGCAATGGTCAGGCCAGTGCTTACCTGACCAGACAACTGGACATCATCATTTGGCCAACTTGACACCAGAACTTCACCATCACAGGTATAGAGTAACAGAAAAACTACAAAGAGGGAACAGAATTCCCATATATGTCACATCCAGTTTCATCTATTATTAACATCTTATATTAGTTTGGCACATTTGTCACAATTAGTGAAATATTATTGATATAATGTTAATAAAAGCCCATACTGTATTCAGATTATTTTTAGCTTCACCTAATGTCCTTTTTCTGTTCCAGGATTCCACCTAGGATACTATATTACATTTGGGTATCATGTCACCTTAGGCTCCTTTTGGCTGTGAACGATTCTCAGAATTTCCTTGTTTTTGATGACTTTGAGGGTTTTGAGGATTCTGCTCAGGTATTTTGTACCATGTACCTCAATTGGGATTGATCTGATGTTTTTCTCATGATGAGACCATATCATGGATTTTGGAAAGGAAGACCTCGAGGTAAAGTGACATTCTCAACACATATATCAAGGATACATCTACCAACATGATTTATGATTGTTGATGTTAACCTCGATTGCACAAGGTTAACCTAGATACACATGGCTGCAGTAGTGTTTTCAGGTTTCTCCGTGGTAAAAGTACTCTTTTTCTCCTTTCATACTGTCTTCTTTGGAAGAAAGTCACTATGTGCATTCCTCACTTAAGGAGTTGGGAGTCATATTCCACCTCCTTAAGAGAGGAGTATCTACAAAAATTACTTGGAAGTCTGAACAAGATATTTGTCTAGTCTCTTCCATTTCTTAATTTATTCAGCTATTTATATGGAGTCATGAATATTTACTTTTACTTTAAGTTATTGCCCAATACTAATTTATTTTCTTGTGCAAATTGTTCCAGCTTTGGCCGGTGGGAACCCTTTCAGTTGGCTCCTTTGTCCTTTTTGATATACCCCCATCATTGTTTCTCGTTTGTTTAGTTTTCAAGCACTTGGTGATTTTCTGGGACAACAAGATGCTCCAGAATCATCTTATATATTCTCTTCCCCAATCTTAGAATCAACCATTTCCCTAAAGAGACTTGGTTCGTTTTATTGGAGAACAGTGTTAGAAACCAAGATCTGGGCACTAGGTGTGCTCATTGCATCTACAGTCTTGGTGCTTCTAGGCCCTCTTGGCCTACAGAATAAGGAAATAAGTATACACATACGCACACACATGCATACACACACACCCATATCTATAAATAATTCTATATGGAACTGCCTGTATCTATACTAAACTAAACATGAGTTTATCCTGATGCCTCCAGCTCTCATCTATTATCACCTTGATCATTCTGGCCCTCTTCCTGTGTATGTCTGTGACCTCCCATTCTAACAGTGAGAAACTTTCTATCACTGTATTGGCCTTTTATTTCTAAGTTTGAAATATTATTTTTGATTGCTCTCTATGGAAAATAAAGATCTAGCTCTCTTTCACATCTCCTGATTCTAGTGACCACCACCATCCCTGTCCAAACACATCCCCCCATCCTGCCAATATAGTTAAACAGTAATTTTAAATTTATCAGTGACTCCTTGTTTACATTACAGTGACTATAAGCTCTATTCACAGCTGAACCATACTCTATGGTGGTTATTTTTTCTTTCCTAAATAACCTTTTGTTTCTCCAGGAGATAATTTTCTAGTATCCTATGTATTTATTATCCATACACCTCTCTCAGTTATTCCAGGTCTATTAAGTATTTTATCAGAACTGTCAAACACATCAGGAATTCTATTGTTTTCTCATTGTGGATATACATCTCCCAGAAACTTGAGACCCTCTTCCAACTAGATTGTTATATTTAAGCTTGCTGCATAGCTGTCATTCTGATATCTTTTTTTCACAATTGTGCTAAAAATTCCTTTCTTGTCAATCTTAGGTTGGAAATACAGGTGATCAAATCTCATGACTTCCTCATTCTTAGTTTACTCCTTCTTATGTTGCTAGAGCAGCTCCCTCTGGCTTCCTGAGAAAGGGTAAAGTGAAGATAAATACATATTTTTAACTTTTATTTCTCAAAACATCTTTGAATCAACACACAATGATTTCACTGGGGCGAACATTTTAGGATGGAAACTATCTAGGATTTTTTTAAAAAATGATTTCCTTTCCTTCTCACTTCCAATGATGCTGATTCTGTATCCTTCATATTTGACTTCTTCTTTCTCAATGCAAGCTTCTCAGATTTTCTTTTGCCCCATTGCAAATTCCATAATGAGTCTATCATTATACTTGGGCTTGACCACTCCTGGTAGCTACTATCAATCTGGAAATCCAAGTCCTTAGATAATAGAATTTTTTTTTTAATCAGATCTTTGTTTATTTCTTATTCAGTTCTCTCTCTCTGGAATCCAAATTTCTTTCGGTTTATTTATCTTGTTTGCCCTATCTTCTATCCATTTTAATTTTTTTCTACTTTGGAATTGTACTCCTATTGAGGTTAAAATTTCTCCTGTCATGTATTTCCTTTATTTATTTTAAATGCTTTGTTTCTTCACTATTTGTTCTTTCTAAAAATATGATCCTGTTTTTATTTCATTAGAGCAATATATTCTCTTATCATTCAGGAGATATTAATACCTCCTCTTAAAATTTTTCATATCCCTCCATGATCTGTGTTTCTCAATTGCTTTTTCATTTTCCTGACTTCTGGTTCCTACATCCCTGAATTGTTTACTGTAGACTCTGCCCATGGCGGGGTCAACTGAGGGCTTTGCTATCGGATAATCTGGCTACACCCTTTTGCCTGGATATAGGACACTGTATATTTCTAGGTCTTTTATTGAGGACTCATTTAATTTCTCTCTGAAAAATCTTTCATATTCTGGTCTGAAGTTTTTAAATATTGTTTTCAGAATTCTGGATCCAAATGGAAGAAAAGAACAGGAGATAACACTTAATATGTAAATTTACTTCCACTCAGTTTCCCCATTTTTCAGAATAGTATGGTTGACTACAGCTGTGCCTGTATTCTCCTTTTGAGAGACTGTTCCTCCAGCCCCGCCCTGAGACTGGAAAGTTGTTAAGGGCATGGGATTTTGGAAGAGTATTGGGACTCTTAGATTTTTAACCAATTCACTTGTTTACTGTCCCACATTTGATCCTACATCCATAAGTGCTAGACATATCAACATTTCCTGGACCTTTTGAGTCCTTTAGCAAAATTCATACTGCTGCTTAAATTTTCCCTCTGCCAGTCATGGACCTGACTAATTGGATCTGCTAGATGAGTCTCCATTTATCCTTCTGCTCACAGTTTCCAAAAAGTTTGCTACCATCTCTTCATATATTATTTTTGTTCTCTTGATTTTATGCAATAATCCATTTACTATCCTCATAATAGAGTTGTTACTTGAAAACTCCCCTTTGTAGGAATTTGTGTAATTTGCTTTTTTTTTTAACCATTAGTAGGTAGTTAAGTTCTTTTTAAATTATTAGATTATTTTAGTTGCATGGAAAGAATCATAGAA
The DNA here is from genome assembly GCF_023851605.1 of Tamandua tetradactyla. Lineage (NCBI taxonomy): Eukaryota > Metazoa > Chordata > Mammalia > Pilosa > Myrmecophagidae > Tamandua > Tamandua tetradactyla. The sequence continues at coordinate 21,903,773 of NC_135343.1, read as the reverse complement.
AAATATATATCCATTCTTTGTCAAACTTTCAAAGGTGAACAATGTTTCCCCTGAGAATCAATATTGTTATCAACTGAAATCAATAAGATATCCTCAAGGGTATTCAGAACCTCAGCTGGCAGAGTTGTACTTTTCTTCTTCTGTTAAAACCTTTGTTGAGTTTCTCTCTGTTCATCTCTGTGTAGGGTATTGCATTTTGCTTTCCGAGAGGGACTCCTTTTCTACCGATTGTGCAGCATTCTCCTGTCATCATCAAAAAAAGAAACTCAACAAAATGGTGACAACTCACTGGAGGTCAAAGAGTTGAGGATGCTTTACATCTGAGCTTCTATGATTCATCTTGAAAGAGGTCGAGTTCTTATTTTACTTTAAATCCTTCCCCCCAACCAGAATCTGGAAACAACTTTGCAAAGAAAGATTATTTAAGTTGCTCTCAAATAATAGTGGCAACAAATTTTGCACCAAATAAAAATTGACAAACTGAAATCATTGCTGGTTTTCTTTCTTTTTTTTTGCTTTTTAAACTAATATGTACGGAATTTTCCTAAAAGATGTGAAATAATATGGAAGGACTACTTAAAGAAATACATAAATATAACAAAAGCCATTGTCTTTGAATGTTTTTTCCATTCTTCTATTTATTTAGATTCTTCCAAATATTCTACAGTTAGTATGTATAGGTAAAATTTTGTGGTGCATATCTTAAATAAACTCTTTGAAAATATTTCCCACAGAATGTTAAATGCTGCAGCCATTGTGATAAACAATTTGGTAGTTCCTCAGAAATTTAAACAGAGAAATATCATATGACCCAGAAATTCCAATTCTATGTATAAATCAAAAAGAATTGTGATCAGGGACTCAAACAGATATTTGCACACCAATATTCATAGTGGTGTTATTTACACTTGCAAAAAGATGGACACACCCTAAGTGCCCATTAAATAATGAATGGATAAACTAAATGTGGTATACACATACAATGGAATATTATTCAGCATTAAAAAGTTATGAAATTCTGATATATGCAACAACATAAATGAACCTCAGAGACATTATTTTGAGTGAAATAAGCTAGACACAAAAGAAAAAGTATTGTATGATCTCACTGATAGAAAATAATTAGAATAAGCAAATTCATAGAGTCAGAAACTGGAATACAAGTTACCAGGGTGGGGTGGGTATAGGGATTGGGGAGTTAGTGCTTATTTGGCATAGCTTCTCTCTGGGATTTTGGAAAAGTTTTGGTAATGGATGGTGGTGATGATAGTACAACATTATAAATGTAATTAGCAGCAATGAATTATATATTTGAATGTGGTTCAAAGGAGAAATTTTAGGTTGTACGTATGTTACTAGAATAAATACTTTTTAAAAACACTATATAACTGTATAACACAAACAGTGAGCCTTAATGTAAACTATGGATTATATGTAATAGTACAATTATAATAATATCATTCATCAGTTGTTATAAAGGTAGCACACTAATATAAAGAGTTAATAATCGATAAAACTATGCATATGAGGAAGAATATATGGGAATTGTGGGGTTTTTTTTGCATGATTTTCAAAAAAAAAAAGCCAACCACTTCCCTAATAAAGTAAACTAGATATTAATTCATTCGTTCATGAAAATATTCCCACAGCTTTTGACATAAGGAAAATATACTGCTGACAGTTCTGGATTCATACTGATTTTTGCTGTCAGAAATTGGCAGTAATTCAAAAAATTGATTGAGTATATATGATATATACGGCACTGTGCTATGAACTGTGGCAGATAGAGAAAGAAGACATGATTCTTGCATTTAAGAAACTAGTACACACTGAATTTCATATATACAATAATAGAGAGCTTAAATGAGACATTTTATGAACTATGCCCAAGTTCTGATATCATGGAAACATCCAATAAGTATTTACGGTCAATGATGATTACACACTGCTTTTCCTGCTTCAGAGAGCACATGGACAGGTTGCTGCAGAGAATATTTCTCCTAGGTTGTTTACTCTGCTGGAGTGCTAAGGTGGCATGGCCCAGCCTACTGCACTACACCCAGACACTGATGATATGCAACAAGATTTTGAAAAAAAAAATTTGAAGAAAATGGGAACTGATTTAAACATAGGTATGGCTTTGTTATTTGTTGTTCTTTTTTTTAAACTAAAAATACTGAAAATTATTTCTTGTCCTCATGCCTTAAATATAGTAATCAGGAAAGTTGTGAGGATCTCACTCTCTGAATAAAAACATAATGATTTTATACTAGTGATATGCTTTAACTCAATAATTCTACTATTTATTTACTATGGAAATTTTTTTTGCAAATGCACCCCAGGAAACATATACAAAAATGTCCATAGAAGTACTGAAATTAATAACAAATAAGTGGAAACAGTTCAAATGTTCATTTTCAGAAGAATTGATATATACACTCAGTATGTTAGTATTGGAATACTCTACAACAGTGAAAATGAATGGAATTTCACATAGATGAACCTAGAAAAAATATTTTTAAGTAAAAAAGTAAGTTTCACAAGTCTAAATAAAACATGACATTCTTCTTATAGTTTTCTAAAACAAGTAAATCAAAGCCTAACATTGTTTAAGCATTTGTTTTAATTTTTTTTCGCTAGTGATTTAATCAAGGTGAGTGGGATTTCCTGCAAAATGAAGAATCAAAGTAAGTCCACTTTTAACTTATAATTCTCTGTCATAGTGAGTCTGTCATTCTCCCCAAAATCAGAGGTGTCACCCAGCATCAATTCTTCATGGGGAATCCTGGAAAAATACTGCGCACTCCAAAGAAGAAAACATTGAAGAGCTACATAACTAATGATGGTCGGGAAACTGCTCTTGAAAAATTTCCCCTAAATGCATAAAACTGAAAGCACACTGACCTGAGCACACAATAAGAGAAGAAAGTATCCTTTGAGGTAGTATAAAAATAGGAAATTTAAAGAGGGGAAGTATTCTTAAAATTATGTAGGAAAAAAGAATAAGGAATGTCCTTCTAAAACTTTAAAACAAAAGCACTAATAATAAAAGAAAACGCAAATCAAAACAAGTTAGCAAATTGATCAAACTGGTAAATACTAAATTAAGCTAGAAAATGTAATGCTGGCCTTTCACCCACACTGCTGGAAGAGTGCAAACTGATACAGAAGTTTAGGAAAGCACTGGGCAGTGCAAGGCAAGGTGTTGAAAAATATTTATATCCTGTGATTCATTTTGATTTTCAGCAGAGATGTAATTCCAACGATTTTATTACATTCTTTTTTATGATACGATATGAAAAATCAGAAAAAGAATCATGGTCCAACAATGATAAAATGATAAATGTTATGAGGGTATGTCCAGACGATAAAATAGCATGTAGTCTTTAAAATTAATATTCAGAGACATGCAAAAATCCTTCGGATTTAATTAGTTGTTAAATATATTAAACTATAATGATGGTATGATATCAACCATATAAATATATATATGAACATCCTCACAAAAAAGTTTTTCTTCAGGCAGTATCAGTGTTGGTGAGCTTCATCTTATTTATGTTTTCAAGGTTTCTTAACTTGGCTAAAGCAAACAATTTTTTTTTTAATCTTAAAAAGTAAGGAACCAAGAGTCTTTTAAAAAAGATATATTCCAAGCCTTAGGAAATTTTCCGTTTAACTCGTAGCTAAGCCTTCAGTGTGGCAGAAAGAGCACAGGCTAAGCATCAGGAGATCTAATTTTTTGCCACTAAATAACCAGCTTTGTTAGAAAATCTCTTTGAGTCCATTTCTTTGTCTTTAAATTGTCTAGGCTAACTCAGGTTTTTCCATGAGGATCAAGTGGCATAATGCATCTGTAATCTCTTTAGAAGTGCACAGTGCTACATTAATGCTATTCAGACAAAGCATTCCATTCCCAAAAAGCAATTGGAAACTCATAGCAACTATCCTCCCTATTCTTCTCAGAAGGTACAAATAGTGCTATGTTAAAGAGTAAGAGTTGATTCATGTATCTTATCTCGGATAACAAACTTCAGTCATTTATATGGGCTAAGCGAACTCAGAATCCAGAAACCCAAACATTAAAATTACTTAAACTCTCAAGAGACAAAAGGTAGCTAAAAGTGACTCTGACACAGTAGTCCAGGATGGAAATAAGATGAGGTGGTATGATAGAGATGTCTGTAGTCAAAATTCCTGATTCAGTCATAATATTTTTATGGGCAACTGTTCTGTGTTCATGGATCACAGGTCAGTATCAAAATGCATAGGATTTGTGGTTATCAAGGAACACAAAAATACTAGAGATTAAATAATTGGTGATTTGGAGAACTAAAAATATAAATTTTATTAAATATGAAACTGATTTCATTGGAGATTAGTTTAATGAGTTCTCTCTCTCTCTCTCTCTCTCTCTCTCTCTCTCTCTCTCTGTGTATATATGTATACATATATATACACACACTCTCGGATATTTAATAGATTAGGTGGTATTTGAGATAATGGAAATTTTGCACTTGGTAACATTTGGTTTATGAATGAAGTTTACTGAAAAGAAACAATACACTGAAGATTCAAAAGATAAAATGTAAGAAGTAGATTTTATTAAAATAAGAAAGGATTTATCTCATTAGCACAGAAAGTTCTAATCCAGTTAAGGAATTCAATAGAATATTTCACAGTAGAGTTAATCTAGAATCAAACATCATCCTAAAATGGGAAGAAAAATTCATGCAGTCTTTGGAACTATTGTGTATTAACTTACAAAAAGTTATTACTAATAAAAGAAATGCCTGGAATTTTAAAATTTGAGTCATTGTGACAGAATAGAAAGAACTATAGGTCCAAAAGTTGAAGATTTGGGCCTTGGTATTGGCTCTGCCCTTTAGTAACTGACTAATGTGGGGCAAAAACACTTCAGAGTGGCCTTTAACTATGAAATTGGTGACAAATAATAATTTCCTTACTACTTTAAAGGGTAAAGTAGTATCAAATATAAGTATCAAATATATCAAATGAATTAGTCTGTTTTGAATGCATTAAGCTGTGATGAATTCTAGAAAAGTATTTTTTTGGAAAATAGATACACTTACAAAAAGCAGTGGCCATGTATTGAATATTGTTTATGAATTAAATTTCATGGAGATAATGCAATTTTGAATGCATTACAAGGATTTTCTATTTAAAGGAGCCTTATGGGAAATCATTTTATGAAAACAGTAACCACCAAGATTTTCATACACTAGATTACTTTAAAGTAGTTTATATTCAAAGGTTTGGAATATACATTTTATACCATAATTGCAAGGCGAATTAATAGCTTTAAGAGTTTTATCTCAAAATACTGAATGCCTTTTCTACTTAGTTTTTTTTCATCTACCCGATTTATTTTACCCCTTGTCCCCCCCATCATTCGTTTATTTTTTTTCTCTTGCTGAACAAATGAACGAATGGTGCCCATGCATGTTACAGTGGACAATTTTAGAGAAACTAAACATTGATCTTCCAAGACAATGATCTCATGGAGAGAAAAAACAAAAAAATAAAACATACACTAGGAAAGTATCTCTAGAGCAGTGGTTTTCAAATGGGGTAATTTTGCATTGTCTAGAGACATTTTTGGTTGTCAAAATTGGTTGGGGCAGGTGCTAGGGCAGCTAATGAGTAGAGGCCAGGGAAGTTGCCAAACCCTGCACAAGACAATTGAAGAGCATTTGGGCTATTTTCAATTTTTCCTTAACAATAAATTGGGTTGCAATGAACTCTCCTGAACTGACATCCTTTTGGTTCTAGAACTGACACCAAGAACTGAGAATATGCAAAATTTATTTTTAATTTTGATAAATGCTGAAATATTGAATTCCTAAAAGACTGCATCAGCTTATAATCCCATCAGCAATGTGTGGGCATGACCATTTATAACAATTAGCCATTTGTTTCTGGTTAATTTCAATCAGCATAATGTCCTCAAGGTTCATCCATGTTGTATTACTTATTTTTTTGACTGCTCATAATTTGTACAATATAGTAAAAAATTATAAATTTTAGTTAGGTTTTATGATTTTTTATGAATACTTAACTGTTAAGCTTTTTAGGGCATACCAACTGAATAGAACACTTTTCCCCATGTTATAATCATTCTGTTGGCTTTGTTTGCTGGCATTTCTTTTGAGAGGTTTGCAGAGTCCATGCCTCATGTTTCTCACATGGCCCACTAATTTCAAAAAAGAAGGTATTTAATAAATACTAATTTTAATATTAATAGTTGTCAGTTTGAAATTGCATAATCACTCAACAACCCATTTCATTCCTGTAAGGAGTAGTCATTCTGTCCCTAGATAAATTTCTCCTCTATATTTTGTTCTTAAGGAAAAGATGTAACAATGGAAGAAGGGTGGATTTTTTTTTCATTTTCTAATGCATAAATCAAATTAAAAACTAGAATTTATTTTTTTTCTCCCGTGGCATTCTTTGTTTTTGTCCTTGCGACCAAGTAGCTTCTTTAAGATTGTGCTGTAAGGTTGCTCTCTGGTTCCAGTGTCCAAGCTCTGCTCTCCGATTCCTCCAACATCTCTTAGCTGCTAGTTGGAAGTTAAGATGACATAATAAACTTCCAAGTAAATTATTTATTTGGTAGGCTAGATGCGTTCTAATGTGCATGATACATCTGACATAAAAAATAAATGCTTATGCTCTGCTGAAAGCTATCTGAATGCAAAATGAGCTTGAGATAAATAAATTCACACTCATCTCCACAATCAAAATTAAAGACATATATATGAAACACAAATTGTCCTTTGATTTTTGAAACTGAGGTATTGTTTATAACACTACTTTACTTTCACATAGTTTGGATGACCTAGCAAAAAAGTCAACTGAAACATTATGGTCAGGTATTTTTTACTGGATGTCTGTACAGGTTATTATGGGCTTGAGTAACTTAGAGAAGTGGAAATATTCACATTTCCTACAAACCAAGTAATAAGACCAGTCAGGAAAATCTTTGACCTCAAATTTTTAAAATTCTTTTTGACTTATAATGCTCGTATTAAAGTAACAACCAGCAGTCTAGAATCAAGTTATAAGGTGTCTCTGGGCAAATATTCAATAAGGAAGATGAAAGAAAATATGAAACCAAAACTCAAGAGGTTATAGTATTTGGATAAAAAGCAAGAGAAAATATCATGAGTAACATTTCATTTCAGGCTTTACTCGTGCTCACTTTTCAGTGAATGTTGAACTGAAAATAATTCCCAAGGAAAAACCATCAACTATTAGAAATTAATAGAACAGAAGAGAAAACTGCCTGGAGGCAAATCAAATGTACAGAAAATCTGGCCAGGAAGCATAGGTAAAGCATATGAAATAAAGAGATCAAATGGGTATTAATGAAATTTTGATGCTCCCAAGATCCATCAGTGAAGAAAGTTTGAAACAAATGCAATAGGGGATTGTTCAAAGTCTTTCTATTTGCTTATTTGCTTGTTTTGAGGGTAGGCTTTGGAGTAAGGAGGAAGAAGCTGTTCAGAAACACTTTTAATTTTTTGTATTTTGAAATATATAAAATAGTTTTTCACATAGATCTGTAAACACACATATACATATATGTAGAAAATTGGTTTTTGTTGTAGAGATCATGTAAAATATAAAACATTGCTATTGTAAATCTGAACTGTTAGTTTCTGGGGCATATAAAATGGATGTCCCACCAAGTGCTTCTTTCAGAAGGCTCTCACTGATCTGAGTGAAATAGCCAATTGGAGTTTGTCTCCTCTCTCTGGCCCACTGATTTCAGTCTGAACATATTGATTCTAGACTTACTAGGTTGTTCCCAAAGAGCTTCAGCTAAATTAACTTGAGGACAGTGTTTGAAAATGCAGAATTACTCTCACTTTTTTCATGCCTGTTATTAAGCATTGTTTCCAGAAGATCAATCTTTTAATTACATTGAGCCTCCCTACTGGTAGATCTCAGTAACAAGCAGCATATTGTGCACTGACGAGAAAAATAAAGAGAAGAAAAAAGCACACTGCCTTTGCAAAAGTGACACTGCCAGAGTGTTTAATGGAGTCTGCCCTTTATCAGTATATGTAAGGTTGGTACTGCAATCCCGATCAGAGATTTACCTCCATGATGTTGATAGGAAGAAGTTCTAAAAGCTATAGACTAACATTTACAGTTTGTTGACTGTGTAACGGGAATTGTGTTAAGCATGCTAAATATGATATTATGTGATGATGCCACTGTCATTGGCAATTCTTATTTTATAAGTAAGGCAACGAAGGTTCTGTGATATTAAGTAGTTTACCTACCATCTTATAAAAATTAATTTTCAATTTAGTTCTGTCTTAATCCAAAGACAATGATTTTAACCCCTATACCACACTTTTCTTATGCAAATATTTTCCCTTTGAATACCTTAACACACCGCCATGTTTATTACCTTTGGTGCTGTGTCACTATTTCTGGTGATTAGGAAAGAGCATGAATAATTCTTACCACTTTCCAGTTGGAAAAAAAATAGGGGCATAGAAAATTAAGGAGCTTTGCTAAAGTACATAAGAGAGGAACTAGAGTTCAATACATATATCATTTAATGGTGAATGTCTTCATTTAAGATGTATTAAAGATGCTGCAAATTCTTTGCTATTCCACTCATTGGAAGGTAGAGTCTTATTCCTTTTTATGTGGACATGGGCTGGCCTTGGTGACTTGCTTGACTAATGTTATGCATTGGAAGTGATATTCTAGTACTTCTGAGGCTTATAAAAAGATGCAGCTTCTGCCCAGCCTTGGCTCAATCACTCTGGTGCAAAGCAGCTACCCTATAGGAAACCACTCTGAGACTTTTCAGACAGAATGGTGGGGTGGAGGTTGGGGATAGGAGAGAACCCTCTCCTTAATATAGATGTGAGCAGAAACTTGGGGTTGGCTTGATTTCACACTTCTCAGCATGCCGTCAAACCACAGATTTAAGAGATCACCTACAGAGTAAAATTCAGTCATAGAAGCTACAAAATATATTCACCCCTCATCCATTAAGTTCCTAACCTTTGAAATGTCTAGGATTTATGATTTTCTCAGGTTTGATAAAGGGCTGAAGAATAGCTCTATGTTATACAAAAAGGAAGAAAAGAGATATGACACCTTTTCACTTTTGTTATCTCTTTATGCTGATTCTAGTCCCACTCAAATATAAGCTGTGATGAAATAGCAAGTTATAAAACGAATTAATGTCACTGGAGGTAGAAAAATAGACAATACAGAATTTTGAAGGACATATCTTTGGAGACTCTGATTTATAAGAATCAAATTGTAACCTCTTTTTCTTCTTTCTGAGAAATATGGATAAGAACTTTTGGTGAACTTATGTTACCTGATTAAACTTCCCAAATGTCTACTAGCTTACTGCCTGATTTTAGCTAAAGTAAGAACAATACTTGTAGGGCTCTGAAATACAAGCATTTGTATCAGACCTGTGAAAATTTGTTGATGAAAACATTTTAGATTAAGCAAAATTTCATGACAGAACCCATGTCAATTTACCTTAGTTTCCCTAAGGATTGACAGATGCACCCATCATTAGGAGTGAGAAATATGTAGCCAAGTAAAGTAATGAAAGAAAAGATGTTTCCTTGATGACTATTATCTTCATATCAACATCATGTCAATCAAAAGTTTAACTCCTAAGTGGCCTATCATAACATACCACAACTAAATGGACATTTTCTCTCTCTAGTTTATATGTCAAAAATAGAATTCAAGAATACTAGTACTAAAGACGAATATGAGGAATCTTTAAACCAACTGGTTCTGTTCATTTATCCCATAGGATGTCCATAAGCACAGGCTAGTCCAAAATGCACTCATAATAAACATCTAAGAGATTTTTCTCAACTTCAGATTTGAATGTACAAAGAGCTAAAAGTAAACATATCTAATGTAGCTACAATTACTGATATAGGCAGACCACTACATCAGTATTTTGAAGGTGTTTTGAAAGGGTAATGAAAAATAATAGCAGGGAGAGAAAGATGTCCTAGTTTGCTAGCTGCCAGAATGCAATATGCCAGAAATGGAATGGCTTTTAAAATGGTAGAATTTATTGAGTGGCAAATTTACAGTTCTAAGGCCGTGAAAATATCCCAACTAAAGCAAAGTAATAGAAATGTCCAATCTAAGGCATCCAGGGAAAGATGCCTTGGTTCAAGAAGGTCGATGATGTTCAGGGTTTCTCTCTCAATTGGAAAGGCACATGGCAAACATGGCGGTGTCTGTTAACTTGCTCTACTGGCTTCTTGTTTCATGAAGCTCCCCTAGGGGTGTTTTCCTTCTTAATCTTCAAAAGTGTATGGCTGCATGTACTTTGTCTCTCTCAGAATCTCAAGTCTTTTACAAAATCCCTCCTCTTTTAAAGGATTCCAGTAAAGTAATCAAGACCCACGAGTGGAGTCACATCTCCCTCTACTCAAAAGTTCAAACCCACAATTGGCTGAATCCCATCTCCATGGAGATAACCTAATCAAGTTTCCAACCTACATTATTGAATAGGGATTAAGAGAAAACAGTTGCTCCTCCTAGATTGGATTAGGAGTAAACCATGCCTTTTCTGGGGTACATAATCCTTTCAAAACAGTTCAGGAAGAATAAATGGTCACTGGGGTCTAACATTTGAAAACCACTGCATTGTCTCTAGGCAGTAGTATAATTAAGACCTCTTTTGAATTAAAAGATGATAATGATGAATAATGATCATTATCTTATCCCCAGAATAATGATGAAAATCCTTAACATATCATAAAAGGCTTTGTATAATCTGAGATTTGTACTTTTAATGGCCCATTCACTATTCTGAAATAACCAATTCAAAATTGTTTCAGCTTCAGTCAGGTCAAATTTATAATACTAAATTTTGCAGAGACCCACATGATTTTGTATGGTTTCTTTGCTTCTTTCTTTTCCTCTAACCTCCCACTGCTATTTAGATCAAAATGTAGGAGAAAAATAAACATTCTAGATCAAGTGACATCTGTATCATTATGTGGCAAAACTTACTCTATAGGGAAAACCAAAAAAGAAGATGTTAATAACTTTAGCCCAAAGCCACTTAGACTACTGAATGGGATCTATCCAAGAACTAAAAAGTCTGAGCCCTAGGAATTCTAGTGATATATTTTCCCTACAGTTTAGCCCAGAGAATGAGTTATTTTAAATTGAACACATTATTTTCTGTATGGCAAGGCAACCCCTTGACACAAACTATACACAGTTTACATATGATAATTCCCAGTACTTAGTATGTCATTAATCAGTTAGCTGATCATAGAGCAGTATTAGATTACTATAAGACATATGTTCTAGTTTGCAAGCTGCCGAAATGTGATATACCAGAACTGGAACAGTTTTTAAAAAGGGGAATTTAATAACTTCCAAGTTTACCATTCTAAAAAAGTGAAGTGTCCAAATTAAGGCATCAATAAGATGTTACTTTCACTCATGAAAGGCCAGTGGGTCAGGAACACCTCTGCCAGCTGGGAAGTCACATGGCTGGCATCTGTTGGTCCCTTGCTCCTGGGATCCATTGTTTTCAGCCGCTGTTCCTGTGAGGGTTCCTCACTTTGCTCCTCCGGGACTGGCTTTCATCTCTTGGCTTCCCTTGGCTCCCTGCAGTTTCTGACTTAACATCTCCTGGTGACATCTGCTGGGTTCTAAGCATCTCCAAACATCTGAGTCTCTGTTCTCTGAAGCAAATGTTCTCCATGTACTTACATCTGCTCTCTCTGTTGGCTCTGAGGCTTCTGTCATTCTGGCCAAAACATTTCCTATTTTAAAGGATTCTAGTAAACTAATCAAGACCCACCTGGGATGAGTGGAGTCACATCTCCATTTAATCAAAGATCATACCCCCAATCAGGTGTGTCATATCTCTGTGGAGATAATATAATCGAAATAATACAACCTATGTCATTAAATCAGGATTAAGGGGCCCTGACTCTCTGTTTTTATAATTCAAATTAGATTTCTGTTCACTTGACCTAGAACTCTTCTGCTTATACACCTCAAACAAGAATTTGATAGATTGTCTATCTATTTGACTTCTAGGTACCCCATTATCTGCTAGTCAATGTCACAAATCTCTGCAAGTCAGATAATTTTAACCACTCCTTTGAGTCTGCTGTCCATTATGATAGCCACATCCACCTTGTCTTTGGTGATTAAGTGCTGCCACCTGGCTTCTGCCAACTTGGGATCTGATCATCCCCATTGTGTTTAAGGATTCCAGATCAGTAACAGCAATTCCCACAGTAATAGCTGGCCTACGGAGAAGGGCAAATGTAGAGCTCTTCGGGGATGATGGAGCTAGTCTCACAAATTTATTTCTCACAGTTCTGGTAAAAGGTACATCCTCTGGATATTCTTGGAATGTATGAGCAGGGTTTCCATGATGAATCCATTCTAACATTTCAAAATCTCTAAACCATTGGATACCCTCATCTACATTATGCCAGGGGCAGTTCTGGCATTTCAAACTCAGGTAATGTTGGCCACCTTTTGATCCATATTTCAGCCAACCATCCAAACAGTTATGCCTTTTCTAAACCCTTGAGCTATACCATTGAATGCGGAATCTCTGTTTAGCGAGCACATATCAATAAATTCATGTCAATAAATATAAAGCCTGATCCAGCTTTATATTCCTCTCACCATTATCCCACACCCTTAAAATCCATTGCCACCCATATTTCCCTGATTCTGGTCTATATAAATTGGAAAACTCATGCAGTTCTTTTGGAGTACAGCATAGCTCCTCATGTACATTGTACCTCACCTTTTGGGGTCTGTTGGAACTTTAGACTGGTTCTGGGTCTGGAAGAAATGAGGGGTGTTTGGGGTGGGTCATAAAAAAAAATTAGAAGTATCTTCCAAGCCAATTGCTTCAGGGCATTTGTTTGCAGTCTCATCTGGAGAAACAGGATTAATCACTCCAGGGTTAATCCCTTCAGGTGGAGGTTGGGTGGCCAACTACTCAGGGTAGGCTGGAGGTGGGGTGGGCATATCCTCAGGGTGGACTATTACACGGTTATCTAGAAAAGACTCAGCAGGATTTAGGGTTTCAACCTCTCCACAGCTGTCATTATCAATCCATATGTTGCCATCCCATTTTACAGCATCACACTCCTTTCCAGTCAATGTCCTCACTTTAACAACAGACACCATGCAAGGCTGAGATTTCAGTTGTAAAGTCACTACCCTAACAATGAGACTCTGAGACTGATTTTCAGAGGTCTCAAGTCTGCAGCTACAGGAAATAAGATTTTCTTTCAGGGCAGTCACAGAAACTTTTTCACCTGTCAACAATGTCTATGCTTCTCATTTGAAGCCTTCAGCTCATCCTTTTCCCTCATCAATATATACAGCATATCTAACAACAACTAGCCAGTATCTCTATAACACTTAATTCCATAAAACTCCGTAAAGGTGTCAAAAACATTATCACCCAGAACCTGCAAACAATTAGCAGAATCCAATGGTGATATATTGACTATCACTTTTGCCAGCGCATCCCATGGACTGGCAGTGTCATTCTGATTATGGGAAACAGAGTTCTTAGTGCCTTTAAGTCAGTCAGAGTAGAAACCAATCATAAAAATTCATTTATAAGATTCTGTTTCTTAAGAACCATTCATGGTAGCAAGCTATATTAGCTAGGGTTCTCTAGAGAAATAGAGATATCTATAAATATAAAATTTCTAAAAGTGTCTCATGTAACTGTGGGGATGTAGAGTCCAAGTTCTGCAAGGCAGGCTGCAAGCTGGCAGCTCTAATGAAGATCCTCAATGAACTCTCAGGATAGGATGGCAGAAAGAGTGGTTGTCTCTTCTGAATCCTCTTTAAAAGTCTTTCAGTGATCAGATGAAGCATCACTCATTGCGGAAGACACTCCCCTTAGCTGACTACAAATGCAATCAGCTTTGGATGCAGCCAAAGTGGTCGTGATTTAAGCCCATGAAATGTCTTCATAGCAACAGAGGCCAGCACTTGCCCAACCAGACAACCATGCACCACCATCTGGCCAAGTTGACACATGAACCTGACCATGACAGACGATAACAATGTTAATATGTATTCTGATTCTGGTCCAGAGGGTTGTGAGGTGAAGAGGTAAGAAAAAGGGTGAGTAGGGAATAGTCAGGCAGGGCTAATAACAGAGGCTGGAGAATCCAATTAGTCAGAAGTACATGAAAATTAATGGGCAATTGGACTCATTTTGGAGACCATGTTCTTATGCCCAAAGGACTTTTTATTTGTCACAAATCACCAAAGTAGATGGGAAAAATCTTCTTTAAAAGGGTGGGCTAGGTACAAAAGCCTAAAATAAGAATAAATGAATCCTGCCCAGAGAATTGCCATACTCTATCCCCTCTTTCCTGGCAGTTGGTTCCTGGGGTCTCCTACCCTGTGCTGCCCTTTCCTTAAGGCTCCTCCATGTGGACTTACCAATCATATCTTTCAATCCCAGTTTCCTCAAGTCATCTCAATCAGTCTCTTATGCTTTTATAAGCCCAGACTTTCTACACATTCCTTCAACTCAATCCAGATCACCCTTTCCACCCCTATCAAACTCCCATTCTGTCAAGCAGTCTGTTACATTTTTTTTCCGATTGTATGCTGTTTGGTGGGGTTCACATTTCATTCTTTTTCCATGTGAGTATCCCCTTAATGCAGCACCATGTGTTGAATTTTTGTTGGTTTGTTTGTTTTGAGGAAGTGCTTGGGCCAGGAATCGAACCCAGGTCTCCCACATGGCAGGGGAGAATTCTACCACTGAACTACCCTCACACCTTCCTCAAGCATTCAGTTACTTTTTAAAACTAATATTAACAGTATAATTACCCCATGTATATGCCTTCTTTCTCTCAACCAATATAGATGAGATTTTACTGTTTAAAATACACTCTGATAAATGCTGCTGATGAAATATAGTAGTGGTATGTTCTAGTTTGCTAGCTGCCAGAATGCAATATACCAGAAATGGAATGGCATTTAACAAGGGGGAATTTAATAAGTTGCTAGTTTACAGTTCTAAGGCTGAGAAAATGTTCCATTTAAAACAAGTCAATAGAAATGTCCAATCAAAGGTATCCATCCAGGGAAAGAAACCTTGGTTCAAGAAGGCACACGATGTTCAACATTTCTCTCTCAGCTGGAAGGGCACATGGCAAACATGGTGGCATCTGCTGGCTTTCTTGTGGCCAAAAAGGACTCTCTCCAAAATGTTTCCACTTTTAAAGGATTCCAGCAAGCAACTCCACCTTCAGTGGGTGAAGACACACCTCCATGGAAATCATCTAATCAAAAGTTACCACCCACAGTTAGATGTGTCACATCTTCATGGAAACAATCAAAATGCTCCCACCCAGCAATATTGAATGAGGATTAAAGGGAATGGCTTTTTGGGATCCACCACAGATTCAGACCGGCACATTCCACCCATTAGACCTCAAAAAGACATGCTCTTTCCAAATGCAAAATACATTCATTCCATAACAGTATCAGAAAACCCTAAACCTTTCAGTAGCAATACAAATGAAGTACCAAATTAGAGACAGTATAAAATCTCATCAAGTCAATTACAGGCATGGTCTGTCCTAAAGCAAAATTCTCTCTATTTGCTCTGGACCTTTGAAAACTCATACAAGTTATTTGATGCCAACATACAAAGGAGGAACATTCATAGGATACATATACACATTTCCATAGGGAGGAAGGAATACAGGGGTCACAGGACCCATACAGTTTTGAAAACCTGCAGGGCAAAGTCCATTAGATTTCAGAGTCTGAGAGTAATTTATCCTCAGGGCTTTAGAAAGCGGCAGTCCCATCCTTTCCAAGGGCCTGCACAGAGGCCTGCCTCTCTCTGAATACAACCTTGAGGGACACTGTGGAGACCACCTTTTTCTAGGCTCCACCCTCTTCAAGCATCGGGGCTGCACCTGGGCTCTCTGCCATCATCAGGGCACACACTTAACCCCTCCATATGGTGGCAGCCAGGCTCTCCCCAAACCCCAAGGAATGTGCTTCACTCTCTCCAAGGCCTGAGGTGGCATGACTCTTCCACTGCAAAGAGGTGGAAGGCCCATCCTCTGCCTTTGGGGCAAGCTCACCCTCTCCATGGCCTACAGTGGGTCCGCTCTCCTGGCCCAAGGCTTCTTGACTTCAGACCCTGGCCTCCATGGTTTTGCCTCTGAAGTTATTTTTCCTCCAATGCATCTCTTCTCTGAACCCCCCAGTCCAGACAGGCAGCAGCTCTGTTTATACAGGTCCCACAGCACTCTTGTTGGCTTTCCATGCAGTAGCCTTGGATCATGCCCATCAGATAGAAGGAGTTTCCACATATCCTTCTGGGATAACTCCATGTCCAATCCTGGCTTTCTCTGAAATGGTTGACTGGTTTCGCATTTGGTTAAATCCTCACACAGGGTGCTATTCTCTGGGGTCTCCCTTTGTGGAGACCCAGAATTTTCCAGGACCTCCATTTCTGGTTTCTTTGTACTCAAGAGTTCAGTTTTCAGCTTATAGCTCTCCTGTCACATTTCACTATAAGCAGTGAGGAGAAACCAGGCTACACTTTCCACATTTAATTTGGAGATCTCTTTTGCTAAATATACAAGTTCATGGCTTTTAAAACCTGCCTTCCAGCCGGAGCCACTAGTCAACTTTGCCAGATTATATGCCATTTTAAAACAAGGATCTCCTTCCTTCCAGTCTGTAATAGCACATGCCTCATTTCTGTCTAGAGCCTGGTCAGAGGTGTCTTTAGAGTCCATGTTCCTACCAACAGTCTCTTCAAAGCATTCCAGGCCTTCTCTATCAAGCTCCTCAGAACTCCTCCAGAATCTTCCCCTTATTCACTTAAAACGCCATCCTAACATGTTTGGTATTTGCAAACTGAAGCAGCACCCCACTCTACGGTACCAAAATCTGTTCTAGTTTGCTAGCTTCTGGAATGCAATATACCAGAAACGGAATGGTTTTTAACAAGGGGGAATTTAATAAGTTGCTAGTTTACAGTTCAAAGGCAGAGAAAATGTCCCAGTTAAAACAAGTCAATAGAAATATCCAAAGGTAATCCATCCAGGGAAAGATACCTTGGTTCAACAATGTTCAACGTTTCTCTCTCAGCTGGAAGGGCACATAGTGAACATGGCGGCATCTGCTGGCTTTTTTGTGGCTCTACCAAAAAGGACTCTCTCCAAAATGTTTCCTCTTTTAAAGGATTCCAGCAACCAACTCCACCTTCAGTGGGTGGAGACACACCTCCATGGAAATCATCTAATCAAAAGTTACCACCCACAGTTGGATGGGTCATGTCTTCATGGAAACAATCAAAATGCGCCCACCCAGCAATAATGAATGAGGATTAAAGAGCATGGCTTTTCTGGGGTCCACCACAGATTCAGACCGGCACATGGTATATATTATCTAGGATGAAATCAGAACATGTAGGAGTGAGACCAAGTATGATTTGGAGAGCTTCACAGAAAGCATCAAACCCCAGGCAAGATAAATGCCAGGCCAGGCAATAGGTAATCAGTCAGGAGGAAGGGCTTTATTTGTAAAGCAGCAATGCATGAATGAACTTAAAGTTTAAGGAAGACATATAGTATACTTGTAAATTCAAGCAGTCCGTCCTATGTGAACTACAGATTATGGAATCATGGGGAGAGAAGAGAGTGGAAAAGTAATTGGACCTGAATTGAACTGAGTCATGTTAAGGAATTAGAACTTTATCCTGGGAGAAATAGTGATCATAAAAAGGTCTTTACACTAGGAAGTAGTGTCAATTTGAGTTTAACAGATATTATGGTTTTATGTCTCTGGAACAAAAATATTCTTCCTGCTGAGTACAAGAAAGGTTTGGACATTATACGTAATAAACCAGTATCAGGAGACTTTGTGGGGTGAAGAGAAGAAGGAAGACTAGATAGGGATCTTGGGACTGTTGGAAAAAAACTGTGGGGTCTTTCTGCTTCATAAATTTCAGAATCTGGGGCTGAAAAAACCAGCAATTCAAAAACACCAGAGGGTGCAGACAAAAACAATATCTGACTCTCTTTCACAAAAGGAATAGCAAAGGGAAGTCAAACAAGACAGAAGACTCTTTTTAAACAACTGCTCTGCTTTTCCACTGGAAAAGACTGTGGATGTTGCCCTGCCCATGCCTTCAAAGAACAAAAGAGGAACATAGAGAGCCACCCTTGCTAAGCTGTAAGAAGTTGCCTCAACAAACCCCCTTCTCCAGGACATGTAAGAGAAGGCCAAGTAGGGAGCTGGCACATTCATCTCCATCACACAAGGGTAAGATTCTGCCACATTGGTGTCATTGGAAACCATATGCAGAGATTGGATTTCCACACCCACTGGGCCGAGATATGTCATCTCTACTACTCCCTTCTAGGGTGGTAACAGAGGAAGGCTAGTGGAGAGTCAAGAATTTTACCACCAACCAGCAATAATCAAGCCGCCTCCCTCTCTCCAGAGTGTCATGGAGCCCATATGGGAGGTATTAATAAGCCACTATTATCCGTCTCAGCAAGAACAATATCAGTGGAGGCCCCGTGTGGGGCCAGGACTCCCACCCCAACTTAGCAGTAGTGGGGAGTCTCCCTCACCTGGATGTCCATGGCGGCTGAGTAAGGAATCTGAACTTCTACCCCTCTATCCCCATTCTGTTAGTAATAAGACTGTGCAAATCCCTTTTTATGATGAAGTGGTGTCAGCAGAAACCATCTGAAATAGAAGGTTTAAATGAGGTCCAGAGTCTTATAACATAATAGTCTCAAATGTCCAAATTTCAATGGAAATCACTTATATGAAGAACCAGGAAGATCTGAAACTAAATGAACAAAAGACAATTGATACATGGCAACATCAAAACGACAGATATATTGGAATTATCTGATGAAGATTTTAGAGCAATAATCATGAAAATGCTTCTATAAACATGTTTAAATCAAATGAAATCTAGGAAGTTTTAGCAGAGAAACAGAAAGTCTTAGCAGTGAAATATATCTTATATTCTTATATATATCTTATAAAAAAAAGAACTAATGGAAATTTTAGAACTGAAAACAACAATAACCAAGGACAAACAAATTTCAAATGGGCAGGCTAAATAACTGAATTGAGGGACCAGAGTAAAGAAGCAGTGAAACAGAAGTAATAACAAAAAAATTAACCAATTTGAATAACAGAGGAAATAGACTAGAAAGAAGAGTAAACAGAATCCTAGGGACCTGTGAGGTTGTAGCAAAGATTCCAACATCTGTGTCATCTGAGGGCAGGTCTGAAGAGATACTCTAAGAAATAATGCCTGAAAACTTGCCAAATTTGGAAAAAGACATGTATCTACAGATTCCAGAAGCAGAATGAGTAAAAAAACAGTAAAAACCCAAAGAAATCCACACTAATACATATCAGCATCAAACTTGAGAAGAAAGACAAAAAAAATGAAACGTGAAAACTGAATACTTTTCCCCTAGAGCAAGACAAGGGCATCTGTACACCCACACATATTGTTCTAGTTTGCTAGCTGCGGAATGCAATATACCAGAAGTGGAATGGCTTTTAAAAGGGGGAATTTAATGAGTTGCTAGTTTACAGTTCCAAGACCGAGAAAATGTCCCAATTAAAACAAGTCCATAGACATGTCCAATTTAAAGGCATCCAGGAACGATACCTTGCTTCAGAAGGCCACGATTCGACGTTTCTCTCTAGAGGTGGCAAACATGGCGAACATGGTTGCTGGCTTTCAGTGACTCTACCAAAAAGGGACTTCTCCATGACACTTTTCCTCTTTTAAAAGGATTCAGCAAGCAACTCCACTTCAGAGGGTGAAGACACACTCCATGGAAATCATATAAAGTTAACCACATTTGGGGGGTCACAACTAGTCCCACACAGCAATATGAATGAGGATAAGGATGGTTTGGCACCCGATTCAGACAGCACACTTATTGAACAAAGTACTGGAAGTTTAGCAGTGCAATAAGGCAAGAGAAAAAATAAGTGGAATATAGATTTAAGAAGAAAAAAAATTAAATGTTACTTATGTGATGCCTGAATTGTTTATGTAGAAAACACTATCCCAAGAAATCTCCTAACCTTCTCAGATGAATATGTGAGTCCAGCAATGTCAAGGAATGTAAAATAAGATGCAATACTTAATTTGTAGTTTTTACATGAAAAATGAAAACTTGGACACTGACATTTCAAAACAATACTTTTTAATACTTACTCAAAAAATGAAATACTTAGGTACAAATATAACAAACATGTACATGATTTTATGCTGAAACTACAAAATGCTGGTGATAGGAATAAAAGATCTAAATAAATTAAAGAGGACTACCATGTCCATCAATTGAAAGTTTCAACATAGTAAAGTCATTAATCTCTAAATGATAAACAAGTTTAATGCAATTCCTTTCAATATCCTAGCAAGAATTTTTGTAGATATAGATAAGATTTGTTTAAAATTTGCATGGAAAGGCAAAGGAAATGGAAATAGCGAAAGCAATTTTGAAAAAGAAAGTAAAGTGGGATGAATTATTACCTAACTTCATTACTTAGTGCATAGTCACAGTAATCAAGACAATAGGGTATCAGACAAAGGGCAGATACATAGATCAATGCAGAGAATAGACTACACAGAATTGGCCCACACAAATGCACCCAATTATTTTTGACAAAGATACACATTCAGTTCAATGGAGGAAAGATAACCTTTTCAAAAGTGTCGAGCGATCAGATATCCATAGTCAAAAACAAATGAATCTTGACCTAAGCTTACCCCTTTACACAAAAATAACTCAAAATGGATCATGAACTTAAATATAAAATATGAAATACATTTTTTTTTTAGAAAAATCATAGGAAAAATGTTCAGGATCTAGGGTTAGCAGAGTTCTTAGAGTTTACACCAAAGTATTTCCCTTAAAAGGAAAAATTTATTAAATTAGACTTGTGTCAAAATAAAAAAGTTTACTGTGAAAGCCCTGTTAAAAGAATGAAAAAACAAACTATAGAGTGGGAGAAAGTATTTGTACATTTCCTATCCAAAAAAGGAATAGAATAAATAAACTCTCAAAACTCAACCAAAAAAACAATCTACTTAGAAAATGGGCAAAACACATAAGTCATTGAAGAAAATATGTAGATGTCAAACATATAAATAGATGTTTACATCCTGAGGAAAATTAACACCACAATGAGATATCACTCACTATCATAATAGCAAAAATTAAAGTTAATGACAACAACAAATGCTTGTGAGGATGGAGAGAAACTGGATTACTTTTACATTGCTGGTAGGAATGTAAAATGGCATACTTCTCTGGAAAACTGACTTTTCTTAAAAACTGGATGTGCCAGTTTGAAAGGATTTATGTATCCTAGAAAACCATGTTTTAATTCTAATCAATTTTGTTGGAACAACTATTTCCTTTAATCCCTATTCAGTACTGTACACTGGAAACTTGATTAGATTATTTCTACAAAGATGTGACTTGCCCAATTGAGGGTACTACCTTTGAATAGAGGGAGATGTGACTCCCTCCATTCCATGTGGGGCTTGATTGGTTTATTGGAATCCTTTAAAAGAGGAAGCATATTTAATGAGAGAGCCATGAAGTTGAGAGCCCACGCCACCAGAGACCTTTGGAGATGAAGCAGGAAAACACTCCCGGGAGAGCTTCATGGAACGGGGAACCTGGAGAGAAGGATAGCAGACATGGCCATTTCACCACATCCCAATTGAGAGAGAAACCCTGAACTTCATCGGCCTTTCTTGAGAGAAGGTAACTTGGATATTTTTACAGACTTGCTTTAATTGGGACGTTTCCTTGGCCTTAGAACTATAAACTCTCAACTCAACAAATTCCCCCTATCAAAAGCCATTCTGCTTTTGGTATATTGCATTTCGGCAGCTAGCAAACTAGAACACTGGATGACCCCACAACTGCAATCCCATATTTTGATTCCAAAGAAATGAAAACTATGTTCACACAAATACCCCTTCATGAATGTTTATGGCAGCTTTATTCATGATAGCCAAAACTGGAAATATCCCCTTGGTCCTCCAAAGGGCGAATGGTTAAACTGTGGGATGTACAAACAATGGAATCCTGCTCAGCAATAAAAAAGGAATGTACTATTGATACACTCAATGACCCAGATGTATCTCCAGGGACTTATGCTAAGTGAAAAAATGCCAATTTCGAAAGATGGTATAATGTGTGGTTCCATTCATATAGCATTCTTAAATGACAGAATTAGAGACACAGAGAGCAGATGAATGGTTGACAGAGGTTAAGGACAGGGAGTTAGCAGGGATAAGTGAATGTAACTGAAAAAGAACAATATGATGGATCCTTGTAGTGGCAGCAATGCTTTGTATCTTGAGTGTTTCAATCCCAATATTCAGGACGTGGTATTGTACTATAGCGCTGCATGATATTATCATTGAAGGAAACCAGTTAAGAAGTACCCAGGATCTCTGTTATTATTTCTTATAGCTGTAGATGTGAATCTATAATAATCTCAAAATAGAAAATGTAATTGAAAAGTAAACTCTGGCTACAATGTGCAATATGAGTACAGGAGGGCATGACTGGAGTATGATGAAATGAAGTAGGAGAGGGAAGGAATGGAAGTGGTTGGACTAAAGTAGTTGCAATGGTATTTGTAAATGGTGTTCTAGTTTAAAACACATGGAAGTAATGTAATCAATGGGACTTCATGAGTTCTTGAATCTGGTGATAAAGGAAAAACAAATGTGAAGGGCAGACAGCATTGGCAATACTCACTGAAATAGGTTGCTTAAGAAGAGAAGCTAATTCAAGGGCAGGGGTCTAGGAGAAGAAATCAAGCATGAAAAAGAATGACCAGCGAGAATATGGAGAAAATGGTACTAGCAAGTATGTAGTAGTTCAGGAGGGAGGATCTTATGTTACATTTATCACAAATTCTGAAGCTGCTTGTTTGTTTTCATCACAAGTTGTACTACCTCTAAACAGTAGATGTTTCGGAAAGGGTGTGAAAACTTTATATAATTCTGTTGTTTCAAATCTAATTTTATTTGACATGTACTAGTGAGAGCCTCAAATTATACTGCAAAAAAAAAAGAATCAGGATTTAAAGTGAATAATCATCCTCATTTTATCTTTTGCTAAGATGCATTTTATAAGTTACGCTTTCATTAGGCACATACTATTAAGTTCACACGTAGGAAAAACAAAAGTACATCATATAACATACCATGCACAACCACAACCTAATACCCTCCTCTCCACCATCTCAGATACTTGTTTCTGCCACGGTAGGAGAGAAACAGTTTTATCTTTAGTTATCAGACCTTGGCTAACTGCCCTCAAACCTATACAGCAGAATCTATGGCACAAAAATATTCCAGTTCATTTCATTAGTGTGCAATGAGAAAAGGAATGAGCATCTGGAAATTGCAGCTCTCTTTGAAAGGCATAATTTTCCATTAATTTCAGATGAGAGCTTGCTGGCTCTCAAGTAAAATAAACTGCTGAATTCTTTCAACCTAAAGAAAAATAAAGGTGAGATTTTTAAACTTGGAGGATGGTAGAGATTATTTGGATAGCTATATAATGTTGGATCAAAGTCATAGATCAAAGTCATACAGCCCTAAAATTAAAAAAAAAAAAAGGAAAGAAGAAGAGGAAAAAAATCACATAATTTGTAATGTAGAGCCAAACCCTGCTGCTTGTATTTTGCATTGTATTTTCTCCCTCTGCTGGCCAAGTGCTACATCAGCATTGAAACAAACAAACTAAAAGATGGTTCTCTCTGCACTGTATAATTAGGCTTTAAAACTAGAAATAGCTCAAAAAGAAATGTCATAAAATATCTGTATATGTTGCTCACCTTCAGTGCCCTTAAGTATTCCCTAAACTCTCCCTTAAAATCTGCCCTCAGGAAAGATTTATATTAATAATATCTACTTGGTGTGACTTTAAACCAATAGGCCTCCCTGGAAGAGCTGATTCCATTTTAAAAACACTTATTGTGCCTACATGTGTTCAGATAATCTATCAGTTGCTGGACATATAGAGATGAATCAAGTATTGTCCTTCTCTGTCCCTAAGGATTCACAGTCCAGCAGGGGAGGGAGAATCACAAATGGATCAAATTCAAAATAAATGCCACAGGGAGAAAACTGTATAAAGGACAAGAGAGTTAGATGTAGAAAGAATTTGTAGCCTGAAGAGGCAGGGAAAGCTACAGGAAAAAAAAAAAAAAAAAAAGACAACTGTGATGGGAAGCTTAAAGGATTTTGCTGTAATTAATCCACTGGGGAGACCATTTTGGAATAATGAAACTGCATGAACAAGGGTATAGAGAGGTAAAATTTCATTTTAGGGAAATGATGAGTAGGCAAATGACAGGAGAACAGACAACAGAAAGGTGAGTTGGGACCAGATTTTTAAGACCTAAATATTCAAAGAAGTTTAGACACTGTCTTAGAGCATATAGGAGACTGCAGTTGTTTTCAAGCAAGCACTTAATATGATCATCTCGGTGTGTATGCATTTTTGGCTTGATTATGTTCATTGTGAAAGGAATTTCAAACATCAGTAAGAAAGAGGTTCTCCAGAGAAACAGAACCAACAGGATTTGAATATTATATATGTTAACATTATGAGACTTAGTTAAAGAATTGGCTCATGTGACTGTGGGAGTTGGCAGGTCTGAATTCTGTAGGACAAGCCTAAAGTTGGGAACCCGAAAGGAAGTTTCAGTGAATTTCCTTGGAGAAGCTAGGTGGCTGAAGTAGAAATAGAAATTCTTCTTTCTGACTGTTGAAATCATCAGTTCTCCCGTGTAGAATTTCAGTGTACTGGATGAGACTTCTCCCAATGCTAAAAGCAATCTCTTTTGTTGATTGTAGATATAATCAAATGACTAATGATTCAAATCCATGAAATACCCTCACAGTAACAATCAGGTCAGTGCTTGCTTGTCCAAGCAACTGGACACCATAACCTAGCCAAACTGACACATGAAATTAACTATCACAGAGGGGCAGGTTTTTTATGAGAGGTTATCTTGAGACACTACAAATCACAGCAGATAGGAAGCTTGGACCCTGTCTTCACTTAAGACTAAGATTCAGGTCTCAGCTATGTTTTGCTCAGTTTACTTACATACATTCTTTGATGACTTAAGGAAATGAATTCAAGTCAAATTGACATGGGAAGATGGAAGAGGGAGATGAAAGGCATAATTTCTCACTGTAATTCCATAAATGCCTAAAGTACAAGTTAATGTAATGATTTAAGCTGAAAAAAATATTTTTAATTTTCTAAAGGACAGTTTTATATTGGTTGATGCATAAGTAACATGCTTTGCTTCAGACTACATTATCTCATTTTGCTTCAGAATTTGCACCTAATTCCATGTTGCACTAAGAAATTAAATCTGAAGTGTGCAGATGGAAATGAGGCAAAGAATCTAAGCTGTTGTTAAATAAATATTCTATCTCTGAAAATGGACTCAATGTCACTGAGAATCCTGGGGAAGTTTTTAGCTTTTCTCACTAAGCAGCAAGACGGGGTCACACATGTCCAAAACATAAAGAACTCACTTACTGACGCCAGGTGATTTTTCCCTTTCTCTTCTCTTCCCTTTTCTTTCTTTTCCCTTCTGCTCATCTTCCCTTTCCCTCCCTCCCTCCTTTCTTCCTTCATTCCTCCCTCCTTCCCTGCCTCCTTCCCTCCCTCCCTTCTTTTTCATTGCTAACTGGCCATTCTTTCATGATTAAATTACCATCATTCAGAGAATCCCACATTCGTCAAGAATCATCGCCGTGTCATCAGAAAATACTTTGATTTATAGGCTGATACATTGGAGGAAATGGTGTGTAAGTCCCCAAGTCTGCCTCTTTTCTAAGAACCAATTTGGGTCTCAAGCAAATCCCTTGACTTTTCTCAATCTCAATGATCTCATCCATGAAATGAAGGTTTTGTGTCAGATGATCTCTGAGGTCTCTTTCAATTAAAAAAAATCCTTTATTTCTACCATTCCCAAGTAGAATCTCCAAGGTTGGCCCAAAGAGACTGCCATGTTCTCTGATCCCTGGTCCTGCAACATGAAAAGAAGCACTGCCTTCATCACACAATGTGCTTGCCTGTAAGCCTACCCTACACACTTCCAGGGGCCAAGCCAGAGTACCAATGAAGGCTTACAAACCGTATGTCTACATATTTAAAAGTCATAAAGCAAACTATCTGTTAAATAAAACAAGTATTTTAAAAAAATAGCTTCATGATGGTTACATTTTTAAAAAGTATGAAATTATGTTTGTTTTAATGTCAGAAAATTGGCAGAATATTTAAAGTGGCTTAACTTAATTGTTGGATATGACTATGTTTTGTTTTGGGGTGATAGTTTTTTTTTTCCAATGATTAAGAACCTATTACAGCTTCCCACTAAGAGCAAACAAATAATCCAAGAAAACACTGTCATTTTAACAGAGTGAAAATCAAATTCTTGTTTTGGATGACGATACCCTTATTAAGAAAACTATTAAAAATCTTATAAAACTATAAAATTTTAGTGACCCTTAACTATAACCAATAAAATTTACTTCCAGTAAGATTTCTACAACTTTCTATATCTATCCTTTTTGTCCTGCACTTTCCTGTTTCTCATTCTGCAAGTTATTTTACTTTAGGAAAAAAGGACTCTCTTTTTCCTTAACAAAACACTTCCTGCATACTTTGCATATTTAAATTACAAAAAAATGATCTTGAAATCAATCTTCAAGCCAACATCCTACAAAACACAATTCTTTTTTTGTGAAAAATAACATATATACAAAAAAACAATAAATTTTAAATCCCATCACAATAATTAGTTGTAGAACAGATTTCAGAATTTCGCATGGGTTACAATTCCATAACCCATTTAGGTTTTTACTTCTAGCTGCTCTAAGATATTGGAGACTAAGAGAAAAATCTTTCACATAATGTGCATGATAGTAAGGATAAAAATTAATGTGTAATTGTATTCAAAGTGCAAAAGGTTTAAAAATGCTTGC
Organism: Tamandua tetradactyla; assembly: GCF_023851605.1. Lineage (NCBI taxonomy): Eukaryota > Metazoa > Chordata > Mammalia > Pilosa > Myrmecophagidae > Tamandua > Tamandua tetradactyla. Next base: position 21,876,646 of record NC_135343.1, on the reverse strand, counting down.
TGAAATAATGTAAAGTAAAAAATAACAGTAAAAGGCTAAAAAAATTAAAATTGTTTTTTATCTTTAAAATTATTTTCCTCCCATGACATTAAAAATTCTCTATTAAAAGTAAAAATGTATTTTACAAATTATAACTAATTGATACGAATAACTTTAACAACATTATTTCAATAATGCTGGATTATTATTATTTTATGCATGGGCAGGCACTGGGAATCGAACTCAGGTCTCTGGCATGGCAGGTGAGAACTCTGTCTGCTGAGCCATTGTGGCCCACCCAATGCTGGATTTTTAATTTAATTCTTTGAAGTAGTAATTTTTAAATCTAACAACACTTTTCACAATTCTAGTGTTCACAGTCCTTGTACTTGATGAGGAAAAATATCAGTATTAGACTTATACATGCTAACACCAACATACATTTAAATAAATTTAAGAATAGCATTATTAATTAACAAAAAAAATTGTTCTCAGGTTTACTTTAACTGTTGCAAATAACACTGTAATTCATGCATTTTCAGAACCACCAATTGGAATGTCCAAAAAAGAAGCAAGAAAGGACATCTGGCACTTCTGGGAAATGATACTTTCTTCAACAAGAATCTATTGCCTTTGTATACACTGACAGCATGCATTTCACAGGCTAATTAATTTGATTTTTTTTCTAATCAAAGAACTTTTTACACTCCAGAGTAGGCAGCAGCACAACCCATAAACCTCATGGCATTTGAATACAATGACTTTTTTTTTTTTTTTGACAACATAAGACCAGACATAAAGATAAACTTTTCCTGAATGGCTTTAGTTGTAAGATTGGATATTTGTGGTTGTACATTGGGCTGTGATAGCCTTGAGCATCAGATTCCAGGTGGCATACGTCCCCACGTCTCTTAATGCATTTTGTGAACTTCGTTTGTAATATATGAGACCCTTTAAAGAATGGGGCTTGTTCTGATTTGGTAAAGCTTCTTTAAAGACCGGTTAATGCTGAGCTTTGCTCCTCTGTCAGATAGCAGGACATACGGGGATGTCTGCTGGTCCTTCTCTCCTGGGTTTCTTTGCTTTCAGCTTCTGGCTTCAGTGGCTTCCTCTCTGTTTCCTGTGGGTCCTCTCTTAGCTTCTCCAGGGCTCTTTCCATGAGCTTCTCTTAATTTCATTCCCACATGTTTTATCCTCTTATAAAATACTCCAGTAAAGATGATTAATGTCTACCTGGAATGAGGTCCCACCTCATTGAAATAGCCGAATCAAAAGGTCCCACCTATTATAGGTCTGCACCCACAAGAATGCACTAAATGAACAGGATCCTTTCTAGGGCACATACAGCCTCCAAACCACCACAGGGCCCAGTACTGCAATGCCTCTAGAGCAAATCTAAGGGTGCTGCAGGACACAGGGAGTCTTGATTAATGTGTGTTTACATTCCACATCATTTTGAGTCACATTGTCTCCACCTACTAGTCTTTATTTTTATTTTGAGTGCATAAGATCTTAAAATTGCTTCCAGAGTTTTATTTTTGTATGCTGTACGGCGGGGTAACATTTCATTATTTTTCCATGTGAGTATCCCATTGTTGCATCACCATTTGTTGAATTTTTATTTGTTTGGTTGTGTTTTTTGTTTGTTTTGCTTATTGGTTTGCTTTTTTGCGGGGGAAATACATGGACCGGGCATTGAACACAGGTCTCCCGCTTGAAGGGTGAGATTTATATCACTGAACTGCCCTTGCACCCCCCCAGAGTCTATTTCTTGGCAGGGTCCCCTCCCTTGGTGAGCTGGGTGGGAAGGTCATATTGGGACAGGGAGGAAGATCACGATGCAGAGCATATGGTGACAGCAGGTAAGGGATTTTTGCTAACATAGTATAAATATATTATTTATATTTTATAAACTATTAAAATAAGGTGTTTTAAATGAATGCTGTTATGAGTTAAAATGAAGTGAAAGAAATTTGTTGTTTGAGAATGGGCCATTTTATAGCAGGGAGTGTTCCTTCAGAATGAAGTCAGCAACTGAAGATGCACAAAAAGTTTCATCTTTGAAATTAAGGGACAGGAGGCCATTCAAAAATGAAAAAGTTTAGAGAAGATAAGTAACTTCCAAGAAACGAATATCCCGGAACTGGCTGGTCAGTCAGAGCAGACCAACCTCCAAACTTGAGAGAACCATATTTGAAATAAAAAGGAACATTTGTGAATATATTTATCAAGCATATTAGCCAGAATAAACATGTTACTATGCTTATTATGGCAGAAACGTCCATATTTATGAGTTGATTCTGCCTAGTTTTGTGTGCGTGTGTGTTTTCTTTTTATGCTGTATGATGGGGTCATATTTCTTTATTTTTCCATGTGAGAATCCTATTATTGCAGTACCATTTATTGAATTTTTGTTGGTTTTGTTTGTTTGTTTTGTTTGGGGGGAAGCGCATGGACCGGGAATTGAACCCGGGTCTCCCACATGTCAGGTGAGAATTCTACCACTGAAATACCCTCACACCCCCCCTGCTTTGTTTTATAGCTGAAGTTTGAGCCAGAAACTGACACAGCTAAAATTATTATTTAAAAAAATATTTAGAACTGGAAAAAATATTTAGAACTGGAAAGTAAGAAGTTATACAATCTAGTTTCTTCAGTTAATATTAGGCATTTCTACTCTAGCCTATTTCTACTCTAAAAATGTTGAGTTAATTACACTTAAGTTTACTTAAGTGAGATTTACTAGCTTTGTAAAATTTGCTCTACTTGATACTACTCAGTGTGTCAGAAACACAGTTATCTCAATTGTGCTTCTATGTTATAAATGGTTTAGTTTTTTTTCTTTTCGCATGGGCAGGCACTGGGAAGCGAAAAAATGATTTGGTTTTTATAACTAAATGTCTGAAGTCCAAATTTGTAATTTCTATATCTATTGCACCTATTGAAGGTTGTCCTGTCTCATTCTTTGTTTTAAAGTTATTGATGCTTGCTCTCTCACAGCAGCAGTAAAATCCCAGGGTACAGAAAAGGTCCACAGCTGAGATGTAAAAAGCTAATTAAGAATTACTGCAAACTCTCAAAGACAATAAGTGGCAGTGAGTATGTTTAGGGAAATTTAAAAGGGAAATATGGACAGAACTCCAGAGCTGACTGAGAGATGCCTGATTTCCCAAATAATGAAAGAAAAGGTGAAGAAGATAAACAACATCCCAGAATATTATTTTATCAAGAATCCAGTGATAGTTTGATGGGTAAATAGTGGGTCACCAACATTTCATGACACAAGATCAGCCTAGGAAAAACCTCTCAATTTTCTTCTCCTGTGTCTGAGGGAAAGCAGGAACTGACCATGGCTTTGTTTGCAGGATAAGCTCATCATTGGACTAAGGCTTGTGTGCCAGGCTAGGATGCAAATGAATACATGAGGATTTAAGGAGAGAATAGCTACCTGCAAACCTCATCTATCTTCTCTTCTTTCTGTTCTTTTTCATCACTGTGTAGAACCACTACTTGTCTAATCTCTTGGTTTGCCCAGGAACTCTGAGTATTCTAGTCTCCCCTTTTTCCTCACATACCACAACCCAGCAGTAGTTCTGATAATTCTTAAATCGCGCCCTCATTCACTGTTATTTCTTTACCATGGCTGCTTCTGCCTGAATTCAAGTAAATTCACTCATTGATTAAAAAGCTGAAAATTCCCTGATGTTAGTGGGATGGCCATTGATTTCCCAAGGACTTATTAAGATAGTATCTTAATTAGTTTTATTATTTCTAGAGTCTCTTATCTGAAGACATTCTCCAGACTGCAATTGGAGTGTGTACCCAAGATGCAAATCTCTTCATAGCAATCTCTTAGAATTATTCAACAGGTCCCTATAATTTAAAGTATAAAGTATGCATCACTAAGCAAGATTATTTAAAATTCTTTAGGGTCTTCTCAAGCTTCCTTCTGTACACTTAATTTCTGCCACCACTACTCTCTACCCCCAAGTTTTGTATCTTTGGTTCTAACAATTCACAACTATTTGCAGTTCCTCATATTTTTCATGTCCCCACACATTTACACACACTGTTTCCTCTTCTTGAATGTCCATTCCTTTTCCCTTTGAACAGATCCTTTGTGATCCATTTTAGGTTATCTTCACTAAATACCCCTTCCTGTACATCCCCAAATGCTGAGTGGAGTTATGCCCTTCTCTGAGTTTTCTCAAGTACTTGACACATCTGGGGCAATTAATTACTCTTTTACATGCCTCACTTGCCCACTTGGCACATGTATTCTTCTTTTTTTTTCTTTAATTTCCAGAATTCAGGACCCCTAGAACATAATAGAAGTTTGTGGAAGTAATTATTCACAAGTGAATGAAGAAATTCTAGAAGATAATTATATATCTTCTATATTATTTTTACTCATGTGTAAAAAAAAAAGACAATTTTTTCCATGTTACGGTTTTGCTCAAAAGTTATATATTTGCTATGTGTAATAGTGTTTTTTTAAAATGTTTTCATTTGGCAACAATTTTGATATCAATCATTTATGTTCTCTTTTAACTGTTGACAAATTACTTGATTTAATGAGCTAAAATCAAAATATAATCAGAAATCTAGCATAAATTTGAGATATTAGAGCATTGATACTGCCTTATCCTAAACTATACCAGAGGAAAATCTCAAAAATTAGTATGTGAAAAGTAAGAATACGAAATAAGGCACTCACTCTGGTAAGTGAGAAGCAGAATAAATGTTAAACTGCCCACAAGGAAAGCTGGGGTTGCTGCTTACATTGCCAAACGCCCCTGATCTCTACAGATTATGTGGAGGGAACAGGTTTGTAAGTTGTCTGTCCACCCTACTTAGTCATGTTTCTGATTAGAAGTAAAGGTCCTAGACTTGAGGTGACTCAAGTAAGTCTGATCCCTGAGCTGCTGGTACCACAGGCAGGTCTCCAAGACCATTTCAGTCAGGGTCCAGTCAGGAGACAGAAACCACAGCAAAATCTTGAATAGAAAGAATTCAACATAAAGAATTAACTAGGCATGAAAGCACTGACCACATAACAGAAGGATAAAAAGATAACTCTAAATTATTAGGAAAGAGGTAGAGTTGAGGGGACAAAGGGAAAAATTCAGTGTGAAATAAAACATAGAAACTTAAGAGGTGGCAATGTTTAACTTCACCAAACATGATCCTGGAAAACAAAGGAGGCTAAAAAGTCCACCCACTCTTGGTATTCTGGAAAATAGCTTGTTGCAAAGAACCACCCTTCCCGAGATGACTCAGGTAAGACTCATAATGTCCCCTCGTTTATCTGTGACAAGGATAGGCACAGCCCTCCAAATCATGGTTTTGTTTCATTTTTTCCACCTCATAAGTGTTTAGCTGAATCCTTATGTCCCCACTGATCAATCGGAACAAAATGCCTACTAAACAAATTTTGGTTAAGATTCTCCCCTTTCTCTGATACCCCTAAACTTTGACCCACCTTCCACCTAAGCCAGCATTTGGCCCCTCCTTAAGGGTCTTCCCTGGAAAACAGGCTGACTTCAGGATAAAACGGTCTCTTCTCTGCAGTCATATCAGCCACCTTTTCACCCACTTCCTCACCTCCCCAAACCTGGCTCTTTCTAGCTTTATTTTCTGCTCTGTATAAAACAAGTACCTTTTGGCCCAACCCTTGTGAAGTTTACAGGTCTTATGGTCAAAGCATTCTCCCAATTATAATAGTCCTTTTCCCTCTAATACAATAATCCCTTGAACCGATTCTCTCCCTACCAAATCTGCATTTGTTATATTCACAAAGGCAGGGCCTCCCTGGGTCTGGGACCCAGAACTCTTGACACTGGAAGCATTTTGACAAGAGATAGAACCACTGCTGATGGAACAAAGTATTTCTGAGGTGACAGCGACAAGAACCACAAAGAGGAAGATGGTGGCTTAGCGAGGTGTCAGATTTAGTTCATCCTCCAGAGCAGCTAGTAAATTGCCAGGGACAGCGCAGAACAATTGCTGGCGCCATGTCAGTGACCGGACACACAGCATACCCCAGCCTGGACCATAGCTGCTATCCCACCCAGAACCGTGAGTTCCCCAAGCCACAGTGGCTGGCGCCCCTCCCCCACAGGCTGCTTCCCAGATGGGACAGGAAAGAGACTTTACCAGCAGCAGGGGCTGAGTGTAACCAAGCTCCAAGTGTGGAATTAATTCACAAATTCTGACTACTGAAAATAGGCCCCCAGCTCAGCTGAACCTCGAGTAAAAGCTGAGGTTGTTGGGTTTTTTTGCTCCAGCACAGGGAGGGTAGGGCTGACAGAAAAAGAAAAAAAAAAAAAAATACAGAGGATTTTTTTTGGATCAGACAACACAAAATACTTGAAAGGGTCTGGGCCCTGAAGAGAAAGAGGGAGGAAATAGGACCTGGAGATACATAGAACAACGAATTTAAGCTCTTGATTGACAAATCTAAGGAATGGGGGTCCTGCGCTGAAAAGCATTTTTTTTCTTTTCTTTTTTTGTAGCTGTGTTTCTACAGTTTGACTGCTCTTTGGATAAAACTGCAAGGCTTCTCAGGCTCCAACTGCTTCAGGCAAGGGTGGAATTAAGCTTGTTTGAGAGTATGTCTCCAGGCTGTGCCTTCTGCAGGAGAAGCATAGGGCCCAGCTCAGGTGGGATCCCTCCCTCCAGGAATTCAGACCCCAGGGTGTGGAAAATGGAAAGATCAAAGCCAGCATACAACCTTTCCTCTGTCTCAACCACATCCCCAGCAGGGAGAGTCTGATGAAGTTAAAGGTACCACATCACTTTATGCTGGTGGGACCAGCGGGCAGACAAGTGGCACATAATGGGCAGGATAGGAAAAACACAGAGTCTAGAAGCTTCTTCACAGGAAAGTCTTTCAACCTGCTGGGTCTTACCCTCAGGGAAAACTGATGCAGGTAACTTCCTGAGAGGAGGCCAGTTTGGTCTGGGAAAATCTGACTGGGGTCTATAATACCTAAGTAGACCCTCCTAAGGAGAAAAAAGAAAAGCACCATACAGGTAGGGTAAGAAACAAGAAAACAAGAACTAAAAAATTCTGATCTGTTAAACAAAACCTAAGCTAGAGATCTAGAATAAGCTGCACTGAATGTCAAAGAACAGATAGATAATCCAGGAAGAAAATCCTAGGTAAAAAAAGTGAAAACAATCTCCAGAACAAATTAATTAAGGAAATCAAATGTCTAGACACCAGCAAAAAATCATAAATCATACTAAAAAAATTGAAAATATGGCCCAGTCAAAGGAACAAACCAACAATTCCAATAAGATACAGGAATTGAAACAATTAATTCAGGATGTTTGAACAGACATGGGAAAACCTCATCAAAAATCAAATCAATGAATTGAGGAAGGAAATAAAGAAGACAAGGAATGAACAAAAAAAGAAATCAAAAGTCTGAAAAAACAAAACATAGAACTTATGGGAATGAAAAGGACAGTAGAAGAGATGAAAAAAACAATGGAAACCTAGAATGTTAGATTTCAAAAGGCAGAAGATAAGATTAGTGAACTGGAAGATGGAACATCTGCAATCCAACAAGCAAAAGAAAATATAGAGAAAAGAATGGAAAAATATGAGCAGGGACTCAGGGGATTGAATGACAACATGAAGCGCATGAATATACATGCTGTAGGTATATTCTCCAGAAGGAAAAGAGAAGGGAAAAGGAAGAGAAAAATTAATGGAGGAAATTATCACTAAAAATTTCCCAACTCTTATGAAAGACTTAAAATGACAGACCCAAGAAATGCAGCAAACCCCAAATAGAATAGATCCAAATAGATGTACTCCAAGACACCTACTAACCAGGATGTCAGATGTCAAGGAGAAAGAGAGAATCTTGAAAGCACCAAGAGAAAAGCAATCCATCGTTCCAGTTTGCTAGCTGCCGGAATGCACACACCAGAAACAGATTGGCTTTAATAAAAGGGGATTTATTTTGTGGGTTCTTCAGAGGAAAGGCAGCTAACTTTCCACTGAGGTTCCTTCTTATGTGGCACAGGATGGTCTCTGCTGGTCTTCTCTCCAGGCCCCTGGGTTCCAACAACTTTCCAAGGGTGACTTTTTCTGCACAAAGGCCTGGGCTGAGCTGCAAGTGCTGAGATGAGGAATGCTGAGCTGCTTAGGCTGTGCTACATTGCGTTCTCTCATTTAAGCACCAGCCAATTAAGTCAAACATCACTCATTGCAGAAGACACGCCTCCTAATCAACGGCAGATATAATTAGCAACAGATGAGGTTCACATACCATTGGCTTATGTCCCAGTACAAGACTAGGTATGCTCACCTGGCCAAGTTGACAACTGAATCTAACTAACACATGTCCACCCTTGTCAACTTGGCAACTTCAAGCATTCTTAAACAGATGTAAAAAATTCTCTTGCTGTGGACCTGTGAATCTCAAACAAGTCTGGTGCCAATAAGCAAAGGAGGATATTCACAGGATACAGATTTTCATTTCCATAGGGAGAAATTGGAAGAAACACAGATGTAAACCTGCAGGGCAAGTGCCATGGGATTTCAAAGTCTGAAAGTCATTCATCCTTTGGCTATAGAAAGTGGCAGTCCCACCCCTTCCAAGGGCTATGCAGTGGCTGGCTTCTTTCCAAATCAACCACAGGGAACATCGAGGAGACACCTCTGGGCTCCACTCTCTCCAGGCATCAAGGCCACCCTGGGCTCTCTGCCATTTCTGGGGCACCGCTCAACCCTCCACATGGTGGAGCCAGCTCTCCAGTCCCGGAGCATGCTCTACCTTCTGCAAGCTGAGGCTATACAATCTTCCACTGCACAAGAAGAGGCTCATTCACCCTTCAGGGTAAACTCACCCTCTCCATGTATACAGGTTGGTTCACTCTCCTGGCAAGGTTTCTTGGTTCAGCCTGAGCGTCCATGGTTCTGACTCTGCAAACTCCAATCTCCCTTTTGTGTCCTCCTTTGTCAAGATTGCAGTGGTTCCATTTACACCAACAGTCTCTTCAAGCCCTCCAGGACTTCTCCATCATTCTCTTCACGGTTCCTCCAAAATCTTTAGCCATCCAAAAACTGTTCCAAATATCTGGTATTTGCAAACCCGCAGCACACCCACTTCAGACCCCATCACGTTCTAGTTTGGCTGCCAGAATGCAACACACCAGAAACAGATTGCTTTTAAAAAAGGGATTTATTTTGTGGGTTCTTCAGAGGAAAGGCAGCTAACTTTCCACTGAGGTTCCTTCTTACGTGGAGGCACAGGATGGTTCTGCTGGTCTTCTCTCCAGGCCCTGGGTTCCAACAACTTCCCCGGGGTGACTTCTTTCTGCATCTCCAAAGGCCTGGGCTGAGCTGCAAGTGCTGAGATGAGGAATGCTGAGCGCTTAGCTGTGCTACATTGCGTTCTCTCATTTAAGCACCACCAATTAAGTCAAACGTCACTCACTGCAGTAGACACCTCTAGCAACTGCAGATGTAATTAGCAACAGATGAGATTCACATACCATTGGCTTGTGTCCGCAGCAACAGAACTAGGTATGTTCACCTGGCAGTTGACAACTGAATTAACTAACACACCATATATAAGGGAAGCCCAATAAGATTATGCATAGGTTTCTCACAGAGACCATGGAGACGAGAAGAGTGCTGATATATTAAGCGAAAGAGAAAACTGCCACCAAGAATTCTATATCCAGAAAAATTGTCCTTCAAAATGAAGGGGAAATTAAAACATTTTCAGACAAAAAATCACTGGGAAATTTGTGACCAATAGACCAGCTCTGCAAGAAATACCAAAGGAGCACTAGAGACAGATACAAAAAGACAAGAGAGAGGTGTGGAGAAGAATTTAGAAATGAAGACTATCAGTAAAGTAAAAAGAACAAAAATAGATATGCATATAAAATCCAAAAGGCAAAATGGTAGAAGAAAGACTACCCTTACAGTAATAATACTAAATGTCCATGGATAAAACCCTCCCAAAACATATGCAAGAGTGATTTAAAAACAAGACCCATGTATACACTGTCTACAGGAGATGCATTTTATTTTTTTTTATTTTTTTTATTTTTTTAAACATTTTCTTGTTTTTTTTTTTTATTATATTTTGTTTGTTTGTTTGTTTTTTACATGGGCTGGGGCCGGGAATCGAACCGGGGTCCTCCGGCATAGCAGGCAAGCACTCTTGCCCGCTGAGCCACCGCGGCCCGCCCAGGAGATGCATTTTAGATCCAAGGATAAACACAGGTTGAAAGTGAAAGGTTAGGAAAACATATTTCATGCAAACAACAATCAGAAAAGAGTAGGAGTAGCTATACTAATATCCAACAAATTAGACTTCAAATGTAAAACATTAAAAGGGACAAGAAGGACACTATGTATTAATAAAAGGAAGAATTCAACAAGAAGACATAACAATCAAAAATATTTATGCACTGAGCCAGAGTACTCCAAAACACAAGGCAAACACTGAAAAGAGAAATAGATACATCTACCATAACAGCTGGAGACTTCAATTCTCCGCCCTTATCAATGGACAGAACATCTAGACACAGGATCAATAAAGAAACAGAGAATTTGAATAATACAATAAACAAACTAGACTTAACAGACATTTATAGAACATTAACCCCACAACACAGGATACACCTTTTTCTCGAGCATTATGGATCACTCTAAAGGAAAGACCATATGTTGGGTCACAAAGCAATTTTCAATAAATGTAAAAGATTGAAATTAACAAAACACTCTTAGATCATAAAGGAATGAAGTTGGAAATCAATAATAGGCAGAGGGCCAGAAATTCATTCTTAAACAACCAGTGGATCAAGGAAGAAATTACAAGATAAATCAGTAAATATCTCGAGGCAAATGAAAATGAAAACATATCAAAATTTATGGGATGCACAAATGCAAGGCTAAGAGGGAAATTTATTGCCCTAAATTCCTATATCAAAAAGAAGAAAGAGCAAAAACCAAGGAATTAATGAACTGTTCACTTGGAAGAACTAGAGAAAGAACAGCAACTAACCCCAAAACAAACAAAAGGAAAGAAATAAAGACTAGAGTAGAAATAAATGAAATTGAGAACATGAAAACAGTCAAGAAAACCAACAAAGCCTGAAATTGGTCTATGAGAAAATCAATAAGATTGATGGGCCTGTAGGAAGGTTGACAAGAAAGAAGAAGAGAGGATGCAAATAAATAAAATTAGAAATAGAAGAGGAGACATAACCACTGACCCCGCAGAAATAAAGGTAGTAATGAAAGGATAATATGAACAACTTTATGCTAATACTAGACAACGTAGATGAAATGGACAACTTCCTAGAAAGACATGAACAACCGACATTGACTTGAGAAGAAATAGACAACCTCAATAACCAATCACAAGTAAAGAAATTGAATTAGTCATTAAGAAGCTCCCAAAAGAGAAAAGTCCAGGACCAGATGGCTTCACATGTGAATTCTACCAAACATTCCAAGAATTAGTACCAATCCTGCTCAAACTCTTCAAAAAAATTGAAGAGGAGGAAAGGCTACATAACTCTTCTATGAAGTCAACATCACCCTCATATCAAAGCCAGACAAAGATACTATAAGAAAGAAAATTATAGACCAATCTCTTTAACGAATATAGATGCAAAAATCCTCAAAAAAATTCTTGCAAATCGAATCCAGCAGCACATTAAAAGAATTATACACCATGACCAAGTAGGAATCATCCCAGGTATGCAAGGATAGTTCAACATAAGAAAATCAATTAATGCAATACACCATATCAACAAATCAAAGCAGAAAAACTACATGTTCATCTCTATTGATGCAGAAAAGGCATCTGACAAAAAATTCAACATCTTTTTTTTTGTTGAAAACACTTCAAAGGGTAGGAACAGAGGGAACTTCCTCACCATGATAAAGGGAATATATGAAAAACTCACAGCTAACACCATCCTCAATGGGGGAAAATGGAAAACTTTCCTCCTAAGATCAGGAACAAAACAAGAATGTCCATTATCACCACTGTTATTCAACATTGTGTTGGAAGTTCTAGCCAGAGCAATTAGACAAGAAAAAGAAATATAAGGCATAAAATTGGAAAGGAAGAAGTAAAATTCTCATTGTTTGCAGATGATATGATACTATATGTTGAAAACCCCAAGAAATCCACAGCAAAACTACTAGAGCTAATAAAATGAGTATAGCGAAGTGGCAGGTTACAAGGTTAGCACTCAAAAATCTGTAGTGTTTCTATACACTAATAATGAGTAATCTGAGGGGGATATCAAGAAAAAAATTCCATTTACAATTGCAACCAAAAGAATAAAATATAAGAAATAAATTTAACGATACAAAAGACCTATACAAAGAAAACTACAAGAAATTGCTAAAATAAATCACAGAAGACCTAAATAAATGGAAGAGCATACCATGTTCATGGATCGGAAGCTAAATATAGTTAAGATGTCAATTCAACCTAAATTGATTTATAGATTAAATGCAGATAAAATCCCCAAAACTTACTTTTCAGAAATAGAAAAAATAATAATCAAATTTGTCTAGAAGGGCAGGGTGCCCGAATATCTAAAAATATCCTGAGAAAGAAAATTGAAGTCAGAGTTCTCACACTATTGACTTTAAGGTGTATGAAGTTACGGTGGTCAACAGCATGGTACTGGCATAACGACAGAAATACTGACCAATGAAACTGAATAGAGTGTCCAGATACAGACCCTCTCATCTATGGACAATTGATTTTGATAAGGCATTCAAGCCAGCTCACCTGGGACAGAACAGTCTTTTCAATAAATGGTGCTTGGAGAACTGGATATCCATATGCAAAAGAATGAAAGAGGATCCATATCTCACACCTATACAAAAATTAACTCAAAATGGATCAAAGACCTAAACATTAGATCTGAGACCATAAAACTTTTAGAAGAAAATATAAGGAAATATCTTATAAATCTTATAATGGGAGTTAGTTTCCTAGATCTTACATCCAAAGCATGAGCACGAAAGAAATAGATAAATGGGAACTCCTCAAAATTAAACCCTTTTGTGTATCAAAGAACTTTGTCAAGAAAGTAAAAAGACAGCCTACACAATGGGAGACAATATTTGGAAACAATTTATCAGATAAGAGTCTAGTATCCAGAATGTATAAAGAGATTATTTAACTCAACAACAAAAAGACAAACAACCCAGTTACAAAATGGGCAAAAGACATGAATAGACACTTCTCAGAAGAGTAAATATAAATGGCTAAAAAGTTCATGAGAAGATGCTCAATTTCCCTGGCATTAGGAAATGTAAATCAAAACCACAATGAGATATCATCTCACACCCACCATTATCAAACAAGTGCTGGAGAGGATGTGGAGAAAGAAGCACACTTATCACTGTTGGTGGGAATGTGAAATGGTACAACTGCTGTGGGGAAGTTTGATGGTTCTTAAGGAAGCTAAGTATAGAATTGCCATATATCTGACAATACCATTGCTAGGTATTAATTCAGAGGACATGAAGGCAAGGACACAAACGGACATTTGCACACCCATGTTTATAGCAGCATTATTTACAATTGCCAAGAGATGGAAACAGCCCAAACATCCATCAACAGATGAATGGTTAAACGAGTTGTGGTATATACATATGATGGAATGTTATGCAGCTGTTAGACAGAATAAAGTCATGAAGCATGTAACAACATGGCTGGACCTTGACGACTTTATGCTGAGTGAGATTAGCCAGAAACAAAAGATAAATATTGTATGGTCTCACTGATATGAATTAACATTAATGAATGAATTTGGAGAATTTCAGTTAAGAACAGAGGCTATCAGGACATAGAAATAGTGTAGATTTTCAGCTGAAAGGAATAAAGATTGTACAACAGGACTGATTGTTAAAATTCAGAAATGGATAGCACAATACTACCTAATTGTAGCACAATAATGTTAGTATACTCAATGAAGCTGAATGTGAGAATGATAGAGGGAGGAGGACTGAGGCACAATGAAACCAGAAGGAAAGATAGGTGATTGATTTGAACAGTGAACAAAAAAGTAATTGCAAAGTCCCCTTGGGAGAACAGCGAGAAAGGGGGAAAATTCAACTTCCCCATTTGAAGAATTCCTGATATTCTCTCAAGCAGTAGTGACAACCAAATCAGTCAGCTGAGCCCTCAATCTTGGGGTTTGTTGATAGGAAACTTATCCCACAAAGGATAGACTAAGTCTACCTAAAATTAGGCCTAAGAGTCACCCCCAGAGAACCTTTTTTTTTTTTGCTCAGATGTGGCCTATCTCTGTCTCAGCCAACATGGCAAGCAAACTCACAGCCCTTCCCCTCTCTATGTGGAACACGACTCCCAGGGGTGTCAACTTTCCTGGCAAAATGGGACAGAAATCCTAGAATGAGCTGGGATTCAGCATCGGGATTAAGAAAACCTGCTTGAGGAAAAAGAGAAGAGAGGAATGAGTCAAAAAAGTGGCAGTGGCTGAGAGATTTCAAACAGACTCGAGAGGTTATCCTGGAGGTTATTCCTATGCATTTTATAGATATCCCCTTTTTAATTTAAGGTGTATTAGAGAGGCTAGAGGGAAGTACCTGAAACTGTAGAGCTGTGTTCCAGTAGCCATGTTTCTTGAAGATGAATGTATAATGATACAGCTTTCACAATGTGACTGTATGAGTATGAAAACCTCGTGTCTGATGCTCCTTTTATCGATGATATTGATGGATGTGTTAAAAAATATGGATTAAAAATAAACAAATAATAGGGGGAACAAATGTTAAAATAAATTGAGTAGGTTGAAATACTAGTGAACAATGAAAGGGTGTGGTAAGGGATATAGAAAAAAAGGGGGAACAAAGGTTAAATATACTGAATGGATGAAAATACCAGTGGTCAATGAGGGACAAGTAAAGGGTATAGTATGTATGAGTTTTTTTCTTTTCTTTTTATCTCTTTTTCTGGAGTGATGTAAATATTCTAAAAAATGATCATGGTGATGAATGTACTACTATGTGATGATATTGTGAGCCATTGATTGTACACCATGCACGGAACATTTGTATGTTAAGAATGTTCATGTTTGTATGTTGTTTTGATTTGATAAGAAAAAAATAAATTAAAAAAAGAAAGTAGTTTTTAGTCAAAGCAATAAATATAATCTTCCTATGTTTTCTTGTTAAAAAAAAAAAAAAAACACAAAGAGGCAAGCAGCACACCGGAAGGACTGCATCCATCCTCCCTCCTCCAGCCTGCAGGCTCCCGCGATTGCCCCCTGTTGGCCAAGACTGCAAACAGATGGCAAAACAGAAATGTTTGCAGGCTCAGCCCAGCATTAGGAAGGAGAATTAAAAAATTTGAGTTTGGAGCTGAGAAATAATAGCCTAATAACTAGCATGAATACCATGAGCATAACTGATGGGAGGACAGACAGGACAAGGAGTGAATACCTGTTCACATGCCTCGGCTTCTGAATGTTGCCAGGGGGAGCATCTCCCCTCCTACCCACGGCAGCCAGTGGTTGCCTTCACTAATCCACAATGCTCCCTGCAGCCCAAGCTTGGGACTTAAAACTGGGTCCAGATGCAGTACATCCTACTGATAACGAGCTCTCTGGAACAAGTTGTCTGGACATCAACCAAGAACTTCCTTTGTTTCTTGGAAAAAGCAATAACCCAGGGTAGAACAGTGGCATCAAAGAAGTGACACGAAAAGCCAAGTTATGAGTTAGTAGTTTAGTGTTCTAAAAACAAATGAAGGAGAAAAATAACAAACTGATCATTATCAAGCTTGTCCCTGTCCTGCAGAAATAATAATATTTCAGAGAACATCATCCTCTCTAGGGGTAGCGAAAAGGGAAACATATACACTTAAATCCCCAAAGATTAAAAACAGTTACAAAAAAACAGGTTAGTAGATGGTTAATTCACAAACAGAAGAAAAAGGAAGGCTTATAAACCTCATCTCAATAGAATCACCTAAAAAAAAAAAAAATCACTGTTCTTTTCCACTTTTGTGTATTTCTTGTTTGTGTGAGGGTAAGAAGTCATCCAGCTTAGAAGCAAATCAATACCTGCCTTAAAGGCAACTTAACCTTGAGTACTGCTAAAGTTTCTACAAGCCTTCTTTAAGCTCAAAACCGCCAGGTAGAAAATTAATATAAGTTCGCTATCATTTTGACGTAAAGAAAGCATAGCAAACCTGAAGAAATCTGTTGTGATATCACACTAGTGAGACAGGCTAAGAACAGGGAGGGGGGGAAGAGAAAACCCTGAAGGGGCCCTTGAACAAAGATGGTTAATCAAAGTCAGCAGGCCTTATGCCCGGCACAGACCACCTGCCCGGGGGTGACCCACTTCCACGAAACACCCAGCGGCAGCCCGCTCATCTGGAACCAGAGGACCCCGATCAGAGTGAGTCATCTGTGGAGACAGGTGAAACCACTGCCCCACACAAACGGACTATCTACCAAATAGGCACCCCCATGGAGAGAAGGAAGTGGGAGGGAAGTATGTGAAGCAAAGCTATAAAAGTAGATGGTTCCTTTTCCGGTGCCCACCCATGCAAAAAAAAAAAAAAAAAGAGTAGATGGTTTCGATGTTAGAACCATCCATCTTTCTTGCCCTCCATTTTTCTTTACTTGGGAGAGTGCCCACATGCTCCTTTCTCCGCGTTAAGTATACTTGATTAAGTTTCTCGTCTACTTGCTCTGTCTGTGCTATGCCTCTGAATTCTTTTACGGCACAGCTAAGAACTTGGAAACCTAAATTCGGTAACGCTAGTGTTTAAAAGCCTACAGTTTAAGTCATTTCAAGATTTTCACTATCTGATCCCAACTAACCTTTCCAGTTTCATCTCATACCACTTTTTCCAAGAACCTCTATGAACGAGTACACTTACTCGATTGTATTAAAGTTATTAAAATTGTTTTACTATTCTCTAGGCCTAGAAGGAGTCTCCTCTCTCTCCTTCCTCCTAGCTAGTGAAATTCTTTTGAATCTTCATCTTACTCCCTTTGAATCAACTCATCTGAAATTCGAGATTTTCTAGCATTTTTTCTTTTGTTCTATAATTAAGACCCATGAAATATTTATTTCTGTGGAGTTATTATTTCTCAAATCTAAGATGCAATTGATTATAGCATGCCCCATTATTTTATATACCTCTAAAAAACAGAAACTGCTTCACATTAAGCTATGATGCCATATATATTAGGAAGTATCTCAAATTCAGAGGTGATGAAGTCTTAAATTAAAAAAGGTGTGATTTAAATGATAAAGTTGTAATTGTATATGTAATTGCCGGAAAATTGCTAAGTTCTGAACTCCTTTACAGCCGAAAGCATGTCTCACTCTTCTTGTGTCCCTAATGTTAAGTGTACTGTTTGATTCTCCACAATATTCTTGCTAAAATGTGTCCAAAAATGAAGATGGAAAATGAAACTTTATCATCAGCAACTTATTCAGACTGGACTCTGCTCTGTGATCACAACCACTGATGATGTGTAAGCTCCAAATATATTCAATTATAGGAGCCAAACTTTCTTCTTATAAAACTTTGTGAGTTACATCCACTGTTAGTTGTATTTGCAGCATGACTAGTTACACATGTGGTATAATTGTATTAGAAATGAGAAGGCCCACGTTCCTCAATCAGTCATTTGCTATTTGTTGTTGCCTGAAAAACCTACCTTTAGGAAATCCGCCTCTTGTAAATGTGCTATTTCCTGAGGGCAAATCTCATTAAGCTTTATCAGACGGCATCAGCTCTGTATATTAGTTTACCTGGCCCTTTTCCAACACCAACAAAAATTAACTAATTTAAAACAGTTTCTGATACAATAGAATCCTTCAAGCCTATTTTTATTATTGCCCAAGAAATGCAGATTTAGAAAGGAGATTTGAGAGATAAGGACAGAGGAAGAAACTACTAGGTGACAGTTCAAGAGGCACAGGTGGAGGCTGGCAAGGGAGAAGCAAAACATAAGACTTAAGTTTCCTAAGAACCTGTCCTTGGCTGGAATGCTACCTTCCTGAGAAATAATAGTTTTATTTCTCATCTTTTCTCTTCTGTTTTTCTTCTGTATTTCTGCTAATTCCTTCTAGCCTGCTTTCTTGCCATTTATAACACCTATTTACCTTGTTTTAGTGCTTACTGCTATGTGAAGTTCACTTAGACCTCTTCTTTTCAATGCCTCTTTTCTTTCATTTCTTTTCAATATCATTGCTCCTCAAGCTTCTGGATGTTTTCTGTTTTCCTTCATGTCAGCTTTCTAATATCAAGAATTCTACTTAGGAATGAAGTGAGTTTAAATCCTATGACACATTACCTTGGAATCGTTGGGCTTTTTCCTCAGCCTGCATCCTGTTCTTACTGCAGCTCCCAGGATCAGCTTTCTCTCCACTGGTTCTATTTCAAGTGTTATGTGAAGCAACCTCTCAAATCAACTATGTCCTTTGAAAGAAAAAAAAAAAAAGATTTTTTTTCTTTTATTCCACATATCTGTCGTTTTATTTTTCTTACTTTCAATCTTCACAGATCTGACTGGAAAATTAAACTAAATATGTCCTTCCAAGGCATATAGTTGGCTTGAAATACAATTTCTGCACCTGTACCTTTTACTTCTCTGCCCCATATTATAACATTTAATCAGAAACCCCCTGTTCTTTCTCTATGTATACACCCCTGGAAGCCTTATATACCAACCAAAACATGTCTACTTTAGGAAAAGAGTCCAGGCAAATGCCCCATGTGGCCAGGGGAAAGCACCCCAACCCCCAGTGTTCAGTGGTATTGCATGAAACTTTGAGCTTTTGCAAAATGCTCTTACTAATATGTATTTTCATTTTCACCTCTTTTTGTACCAGAGAAGTTGTGGGTTTACAGAACAATGATGCATAAAATACAGGATTCCCATTTGCTAGCCTATTATTAACAACTTGTACTGGCATGGTGCATTTGTTATAACTGATAAAAGCACATTTTTATAATTGTACTATTAACTATAGTTCCCAGTTTAACTTAGGGTTTACTGTCTGTGTTGTGCAGTTCTATGGATTTTTTTTTTTAATTTTTATTCCAGTATCACATATACAGCCTCACATTTCCTCCTTTTACCATATTCAGATAAATATATTTCGAGTCTGTTGATTACTTTCACAATGTTGTGTTATCATCACCACCATCCATTAGCAAGACATTTCCATCATCCCAAATAGGAACTCTGCACATTTAATCCTTAATTCCCTGAAACTTATGACATTGCTAGTGCCTTTTTAGCCATATATTTTTGTCTGTTCTAGCAGTCATTTCATTTCTGAATAGCATTTGTAAAGTTTTTATCACTATAATTCTACATATTCAAACCAGCACTTTTGAAATTTTTTTCCTTGTGAATTATATTTCTTTCAAAACATCCTTCATTGCTCCACCTCTAAAACTTCTATTTAATCTTTGGAGGGGGAATTACTGCCAACATGTCTTTCACAGTAATCCCCAGTAATTTTATAATCATAGTTCTCCCAATGTGATCACTAGATAAATACTCTCTGACTTCTTTCCTCTGATTCTTCTCTTGACAAGGTACCATCATCCTCTGGATAATTATTAAGTATTTTTCTCTCCTGTCATCCCCTCACAAATTGCTTCTGTTCTCCTCTCCTCACCCCCAACTCTGACATTTTTTTCTCATAGAACTAGAAAAGAAACAGTCATCTCTCAAATATTGGGACACCTTATGAGCTTTCATCCTTTTCCCCTCCTTTTCTAAATTAGAACTTTACTCTTTTTCTCAGGCATTAAGAAAATGACTGTCTGTGATAGGTGTAATTCTAAGATTCCTCCAAGATTCTTGCCCCCAGTGTACATGCCCTGTACAATCTTTGCCCCTTTGAGTGTGGGCAAACTTGAGAATTTGTTAGGATTACACTTTCAATCATCTTCTTACATAAAATGGCAAAAAGAGATTTTGTACATATAATTAAGATCCCTAATCAGCTGACTGCGTTAATCAACACAGAGATTATCTAGATGAAACTGACCCAATCATGCAAGCCCTAAAAAGAAACAAGTAGCAGCACCAGATGTTCTCCTGCTGGCCTTGAAGACTTAAGCTGCCATGCTGTGGAGAGGGCCATATGGCTAGGACTTGCAGACAGTCTCTAGGAGCTGAGAGTGATCCCAACCCACAGTCAGCAGGAAAATGTGACCTCAGCCCCCAAAACACAAAGGAATTAAATTCTGCCCACAACCACATGAATTAGGAAGGAAACCCTGAGGTTCAGAAGAGAACCCAACCTGGCCCACATGTTGATTTCAACCTTTTGAGGCTCTGAGCAGAAAACCCAGCTTAGCTATGCCCAGACTTCTGACCTGAAGAACTGCGAGATAATAAATTGGTATTGACTTCGACTGTTAAATTATGCCTAAAACATAATTTGTTAGACAGCAAGGAAAAAAACACAAAAGTGTTCTTTTTCTCGTCTACATTTGCTGCCCCATCTCTCCATGTGTCTCTAATTCTTACTCATTGTCTTAATTGCTATTTCTTAGGGGAAAAAATGTCAAGTCCTATCAATATGAGACCTCTGCTTTGGACCTATTTGTAATTCTTTGGTTTGAACCTTACTCTGTGACTTTACTCAGTCTATTCCCTCTTTCCCTCTAGAGAACTTTCCTCTCTTCCCTTCCCTCTCCCATATCCAAAGTAATAAACTCAATCTATTTATTTGCTTTCCCTTATAAATAGCATTCCTTTTATTCACTTCTTACTTGTATTCATAGTTGAATTCGAAAGAAAGCCTACTGGGTTGACTTACTCGCTGATGCTCCAATGAAACTGAGTCATTCATTCATTTATCATTCATTTATTTTGTCCATCAACAGTCAAAAGGTCAACCTAAAATGTCAGGTGTTCTCTAGGCTCTGTTGTTACAAAGATAAGATAGATTTTGGCACCAAAATACTTACGTTCTAGTGGAGATAGGGTGGTTGTCAGAATCCAATGAAAGATTAAATAGTAGTTTTTAAAAAGCATGCAAGTTTAAAACATCAGTATCTGGAATAAGAAATGCAGATATAGATACAGATATATATATATATATATATACACAAAAGAATTGTTTTAGTTGGTAAGCTGCCAGAGTGCAATATACCAGAAATGGAATGACTTTTAAGAAGGGAATTTATTAAGTTGCAAGTTTATAGTTCTAAGGCTATAAAAATGTCCAAATTAAGGCATCTGGAAAAAGACACCTTGACTCCAAAGAAAGGGCCAATGAAGTTCAGGGTTTCTCTCTCAGCAGAGAGGGCACATGGCATATCTGTTAGCTTTCTGTCCTCGTTTTATAAGGCTTCCCCAGGGGCACTGTCCTTCTACATCTCCAAAGGTCTCTGGCTGTGTGGGCTCTGTAGCTTTTTCAAAATGGTTCTCTCTTAAAGGGCTCCAGTAAGCAAACCCACCTTGAATGGGTGGATACACATCTCCATGGAAACCATTTAATCAACAGTTATACCATCCACACTGCGTGGGTCACATCTCCATGGAAACAATCAATAAGATCCCACCCAGCAATACTGAATGAGGATTAAAGAACACTGCTTTTCTGGGATACACAACTGATTCAAACTGGCACAAGAACTAATAGGTTAAGGCATGTATAGGACAAAGAGTGTGTCAGTTTTAGAAGAAGAAAGAGAGAGACTATGCATTCAATGTAGTATTTTCTTTCTCCATATATCAATTGTCATTTTATTTTCCTTTTAAGCAGTCATTCAGTTTTAAGCTAATACATGTAAACAATGGAAAAGCATTCAGGAATAAGAAAGGTCATAATCTTGTCCTCTAAAAGCACTCACTATATTTCTTAAATGATGATCACATTGCCTGGTCTCCCCACAGATGACACTACTGAGTGTCCTGCTCCATACAGAGGGACCTAATATGACATACATGTACAATGGGCCAAGCACTGACTGTCTAAGTAGAGAACTGGTGGGGCAGCAGCATGGGATTCTGTCATTTTCTGTCAGCAAGCACAAGTTGACATGCAGCATCCTGTGTAGGCTGAGGGTGTGAAAATTATCATAGCCTTAGGATATGCAGTTAAGCGTGAAGTCAGGAGGATGGATGTCTGTGAATTGGGGTAACAAACACTCCACCCTGAATGGAAAATGAATATATTTCATGTGAAGAGTGCGAACTTTCTATGGAAATGAGAAAAAAATAAACTCCTAAGAGAACTTACTTTCCTTGTCTCTTCTTTCTGCCCTGTAGGAAGATGGTAATGGAAAATATTTTAATGCCATTGTAAGTTTTAACAAAGGCAGTGTTATTTTTCAATGATAGTATAATATTTTTGCTGGAGTCATAAGCATAATCAACATTTCACTTTCAGGATATGTGCATGTATTTGTCAGGGTTCTCTAAAGAAACGGAACCAACAGGAGATATCTGTAAATATGAGATTTACAAAAGTGTCTCATGCAACCGTGGGGATGCAAGAGTCCAAAATCTGTAGGGCCAGCTGCAAGGCTTACAACTCGGATGAAGGTCCTCAACAAACTCGATACGAGAGGCTGACTGGCTGAAGAAGTGAAAATTCTTTCCTCTCCCTTAAAAGCCTTCTATTGATTGAATTAAATACAACTGATTGGATTATCTTGTTTGTGTAAGACACAGCTTTGATTGATCATAGATGTAATCAGCCACAGATGCAATCGACTGATTGATGATTTAATACACCAGCCAGGAAGCGTCCTTGTGGTAACAGTCGGGCTAGTACTTGCCTGACCAGAGAACTGGACATCACCACCTGGCCAATTGACACCTGAACCTAACCATCACAGTGCATTATCTTAAATCCAGTTTGGTCCTGATATTTAAATATTTTTGAATACTATGTATGCTGCTAAAAGGTAATGCAATAAATTCCAGATGTTTGTGCCCACCACTGTGTAGGGTGACTCATCTAACATCTGTGAGAATATGTGAATCACAGATAAGAAAAGGTCATTTTGCCCAGCAAATGTTTCCCAGATAATCGTTTTTACCCAAATCTTTGTTCCTTAAGTGCTCATTGTTGGAATTGCTAATTTCTTTGCTCCCTTTCAATACAACTGCTACATGAACAATTTCATTTGTGCAATCCTAAATTCTAAAAATGCATCTCAAATATTGCTATAATAAAAATCCATGATAAATAGTTAAAAAGTCCTAGTGTATGAATCAGTTGACATGTCCGAGTTGAGTATCAAAACATTTTTTACAATTTTCTGTAATTGGATGTAATTAGGATTTGCCCAATTAACGTAAAGGCACTGTCATTAGACTCTGTGTAGAGGTGTTTCTTTTAAAGCAGATGTTATTCTGTTCCTTCAATTAAGCTAGTTATTAACTTTTCATGAGCAAACAGGACTCAAAATATTCAGAGTTGTAATCAGAATGGGAGCTGAAGACTCCAACCCTGTTGAAATAATAGCAAGGTAAAACAGTATAGCATTAAGTGGAATTACTTATTCATAGATGATAGCTAATGATTGAATCAGCAAGGACTCTCCTTATTAATCTTGATTTATATAAGCTCAATGTTTGTGTTTTCTTTTTGCTTTTATTTTGTTATTGTTATTACATGAGACTTTAGAGTTCATGTTGTACCCAACACTTTAAAATATCTCCATGCATGGGCATGTATAATATACATATATACATTCACATGATCATATGCACATATATAAATCCCAGGTTATACCTTCCTATTCAAATACTGCCTACTGTCTATAAACTAATGATTTCCAGTTTTTTTCTCTAGATGAGAACTTTCATTGAGTATTCAAACCTGTTTCGCTGCCTTTTGAGCACCTGCAGCTGTGTGTCACAAATATCTCAAAATGCGCAAGTCCAAAAATAAACTCTTGACACCCTTAAGTCTACCTGCCTTCCTGTGTACCTTATTCAATGCGTGATGCCATCATCAACCATATTTCTCATGACACACACTTAAGAGACAATTAGAAATACTCACCATATAAACCTCCATGCCTATCAATTACCAGATTCTGAAGATTTTTTTCCCTCAACTGCTCTTAAATATTTCATCTTTTTTCAATTCCTAATTTTCAAGCTATCTCCATGTAGGAACTGGATTATTTCCATAGATTCCTTTTAAATCCTCTTTTTCTGGGCCAAGCTTCACTCAAGATATTTTTCACTTAGCATGATCTTATGAAAAGCAAATCTTAAAAGTCAAAATTATGGAATGATTCTTCAATGCCTACATAATAAACCTGTATTAGTTAGGGTTCTCTAGAGAAACAGAATCAACAAGGAACACTTGCAAATATAAAATTTATAAAAGTGTCTCACGTGACTGCAGGAATGCAGAGTCCAAATCCACAGGGTAGGCTGTGAAGTCGACAATGGAGGGTCTGGATGAACTCCGCAGGAGAGGCTCACTAGCTGAAGCAGGAATGGGGCCTGGCTCCTCTGAGTCCTCCTTAAAAGGCTTCCCATGATTAGATTTAGCATCACTAATTGCAGAAGACACTCCCCTTTGGCTGATTACAAATGGAATCAGCTGTGGATGCAGCTGACGTGATCATGACCTAATCCTATGAAATGTCCTCATTGCGACAGACAGGCCAGCGCTTGCCCAATCAGATGAACAGGTACCACAACTTGGCCAAGTCGACACATGTCCCTAACCATGACAAAACCTTAAATTCATAGTTTCTTCAAAAATTTCTCCCTAATGCCATTTTCCATTTCAACTCCCAGCATGCCTTCTTCTAGAACTTAATAAGGAGAGACCTGTAAGGAACAATAGCCAATAACGGGCAGCAAAAACCAGAAAGGACAAATTAAAAACAATTAGCTAATGCTAGGTATAAATACAAACTTAAATGAAAATGTAAAAAAATACTCCAATTTAAAAACAAACACTTGATGAAAAAGCCAGACTGGATTATATGTTTTCTATAAGAGACCAATATTAAATATAAAGATGCAGAAAAGATCAAAGGAAAGGACAGAAGCAGATAGCCTAGCCAAATGAAAGAAGATATTAATATCAATATTAATTATAAATATAATTAATTATATAATTATAAATATAATTATATAATTATAATATATAATTATAATTATACAATTATAAATATAATTATATATATTATATAATTTATAATTATATATTATATATACTTATAATTACATAATTATAAATATAACTAATTAATATCAATATTAATATCTCTGAGCTAATATCTGACAAAGTAGATTTCAAGACAGAGTTCTACTAAAGATAAAGGGGAGAGGCATTTCCAGATCAAAGAGACAATCAGGAAGACATGAACTCCTTAAATGGGCATACATATAATAACTGAGTTGCAAAATTATGAAGCAGTGTGGGCAGGACCAAAGAGAGAAACAGAGAAATTGGCAATAATTGCATATTTAACACCCTCCGATCAGTAGTTATTGAAATATTTGACCAAAACTAAGTAAGATGATAGAAGATCTAAGCAAAATCATCAACTAACTCAACATAATTAACATTTATAAACCATTTCTCCAACAATAAGAGAGTGGACATTATTTTACTGGTTCATGTACAGTTATACAATATAGATCATATGCCAGGTCATAAACAAGTCTCAATATATTTCAAAAGACTGAAATCTTACAAAATACATTCTCTGACCATGATACATAATTAAAAAGAAATCAATTACAAAACAATGCATATAAAATAAATGAATATTTAGAAATTTAAAAATACAGTTCTAAATAATCCAAAGAAGGGTATAATTCTAAGGGTTTTATTTCAAGAGAAATTTAAGCATATTTAAAACTCTATAAAATAAAACCAACACATCCAAATCAAGTTGGGATGATGCTAAAGCAGTAACTTGAGGGAAATTTAGAGAATTAATACTTACAGGATAAAAGAAGAAAGAATTAAAATAAATGATATAATCTTCCCCCTTAAAATAGGAAAACAAAGACCAAATTAAGCTAAAAATAAGTTGAATAAAAATATAATACAGAACAAAGCAAAAATCAATGAATTAGAAAACCAATGGAAACAATTAAAAAAGCTAAAATTTGACTACAGAAACTTTTTAAAATTGAAAAATTCTACAGTCTTATAAAGAAACAGAAAATATAAATTAATTAAAAGGAAGATATCATTACTGATATCATTACTGATCCAACTGAAATTAAACAGATAAATATGGTGCTTACTCTTTCTTATTTGGCATAGTTTTAAATCATTTTTGATAAAAAGTAAAGTACTTAATCAAATAATTTAAGGTGATATTTTTAAAAATACCTATTTAGCCTCTTTCAAATTCAGCTTGCAAATTCAGAATTAAACAATTAAAATGTCTTTTATAACTAGCCTAATTTTAAGTATCCTGGATAGCCAACAGCTACATAAAAATTTACTTTTAAAGCATCTTAGTTTTCCAGAAGTGCTTGCAAAAATGCCACACAATGGGTTGATTTAAACCAAGCAATTTTTTTGGCTCACAGTTTTGAGACTAGAAAAAGTCCAAAATTTAGATATTGGCAAGACTTGCATTCCCTCTTTGTCCATTTATATGGGTGTTGGCTGCTAGGAATCCTGGGAGTTCCTTGGCTTTTACCTCTGCCTCCCCTCACATGGTGCTGTCCTTTCTTCTCTCACTCCTCTGACTAGTGTTCTATTTATAAAGCCTCAAATTATCTGGATGAAAACATACCTCATTCAGGTGGGTCACAGTGTAATTAAAAATCTTCAAGAGGTCCTAGTTACAATGGGTTTACAACCACAGGCATGCGAATTAAGATTAAGAACAAGCATTTGTTAGAGTACTGCTTTAGTTTCCTAGGTTGGTCAAAGTAGGTACCATGAAATGGACTGACTTTAAAAAATGGGAATTTATTAGCTTGCAGTTTTGAGGCCATGAAAGTGACCAAATCAAGGTGCCATCAAAGTGATGCTTTCTCCCCAAAGACCAGCTGCCAGCAATCCTTGGCTCCTCTGCCACATGACAAGGCCCATGGTGGCATCTGCTAGTCTGTTGCTTCTCTTCCGAGAGTTTCATTTCTTTCAGCATTTTGCTTCTCTCTCTCTCTCTCTCCCTCCCTCCCTCCCCCTCCCTCCCTCCCTCCCCCCCTCTCTCTCTCTCTCTCTCTCTCTCTCTCTCTCTCTCTCTCTCTCTCTCTCATCAATCCATTTACAAGAGGATTCACACCTACCCTAAATGAAGTAGCCTCAGCAAAACATCCTACTTACAATGGGTTAGATTTAAGAACGTTTTTCTGGGATAAATACAGCTTCAAATCACCACAGTACATAAATCAATCTACTTTATCACCTTACGAAAGGATAAGAGATATAAGGTTCATGCGGCATTCTCTAGATTTTAATTAACTCAAAACTATTGTTTAAAAAAACTTTTCTTTGTCAGTTTTAGGATAAAGGAAAGAAAACTGATAAAGAGGAATTGCATTTACTTTCAACATCAAGAAAAATATTTTGTCTCTAGATTTAAATAAATCTTGAATTTATGACATCCACAAAAACAGTATAGGATAAATTAAGAGATGTTTACATATGCACTTTTACCAACGTTAATCATCAATTACACATTTATAAAATAATTGTGTATTACATTTCAATAGAGAATTCTACCCTCCCCTATTCTAGTAATGCTCATTAGTATAATGAATTATTGAGACCTGCTCAGTCTTATCCCTAATAGGAATGGACCACCTTTTCTCACTACTGCATACTAAGCCTCCACTTTTTCTTAGACCAAGATAATGGATTTATTGGAAACAACAGCAGAGAAAGATTGAACTTGAATCTTTTCTTTCTGTGTATCCTTCATCTGTATTTTTAAAAATATACAACCTAACATTTCCTCCTTTAACCACATTCAGATATATATTTCAGTGCTGTTAATTACACTGACAATATTGTGTTACCATAACCACCATCTATTACCAAAAACATCATCCCAAACAGAAATGCTGTACATTTTAAGCCTTAACTCCATATTCCCGATCCCTGAACTTGAATCTTGGAGAGAAATTTATGAACTATTCTTAATATTTAAAACATAAGCAGAAGTTCAAAAGATCAATGCTCAGACATATTTTTCAGTTAAACCAACATTTTCTACTGTATGAGGATGTAGTAGTTTGGAGTTATGCATCCCAGAAAAACATGTTCTTAAACATAGCCATTCCTGTGGAAGTGAACCCATTGTAAATAGGATCTTTTGATGAGTTTACTTTAGTTAGGGTGTGGCCTAACTGATTCCAAATAAGTCTTGATCTTATTTCTGAAAGCCCTATAGGGAAGCCCACAGGGAGAGAGAGAAGATCACACAGGGAGGAGCCAGAAGCCAGAAGTCAATGGAATACAGAGGAGAAGCCAGTAGAGTTGTCATGTGTATTGCCATATGACAGAAAATTCAAGGGCCAAGGATTGCTGGTCTGCCAGTTTAAAACTGTTTGTACCCAGAAAACCACGTCCTTTTTCATAATCCAATCTTGTTGGGGCAGTCATGTTTCTTTTAATCTTGATTCAATATTGTGCAGTGGAAACTTTAATTAAATTGTTTCCACAGAGATGTGCCATACCCAGCTATGAGTGGTATGTTTTGATTGGATTGTTTCCATGGAGATGTGACATGTCCAATTCTGGGTGTGACTTTTGATTAGATGGAATCACAATTTCGCCCATTCATTGTGAGTCTTGGTTAGTTTACTGGAGTCCTTTAAAAGGGGAAATGTTTGGAGAAACCTCAGATGCAGATGCATGGAGAACAGCTGTTTCAGAGCCAACAGAGATGCAGATATCTGGAGATGCTTGGAGTGCTGAGAGAGAGATCAGACACCTGGAGATAAAGAGCCCAATAGATGTCACCATGTGCCTTCCCATGAGATGCTAAGCAAGACAGAACCCAGTTGTTTTCCACAGGTGCTGAGTGAAGGTTCACCGACACTTAGACAGGAAACCACTGGCATCAGAGTTTGGAAGCAACAGAACCAGGAACAATGACCAGCAGATGCCAGCCATGTTCCTTCCCATGTGACAGACATTGGCCTTTCTGGAGTCAAGGTATCTTTCTCTGGATACTTTAGGTTGGATATTTTTTTAATGTCCTTAAACTGTTAAACATATAACTTAATAAATTCCCTTTTCAAAATCTGTTCCATTTTTAGTATACTGCATTCTAGCTATATTAGCAAACAATACAGCTGGTTACCAGGCACGCAGCATGACAGTCTTCCAGAAGAAAGCATTACCTTGAAGACATCTTGATTTTGGAATTCTCCTAGCCTCAAAATCTCAAAATCATGACTAGTAGATAAATTCCCATTGTTTCAGCCAACCCATTGTATGGTATTTATTTCAGAAGCCAAGAAAGTGAAACATATGATGATAAAAATGAACTAACAATAAAACAAAAAATAAAAAAACTATACTTGTCTCAGTGATCTGTTGGAATCTTCAGAAGATGATCCAAAGCATGGCTGCCAGTCTAAGAGTTTTAGAACCAGCCAATGACTACCTGAGGTGCACTACTTCCGTACAAGACCGAAAGAATAAAGTCTCCAGTTCCTAATGTCAGAATCACTGATTGTCATGTGTTTCTTTGTATAGCTTTGTGCTGGTTTGAAAGGATTATATACAGTAGAGAAGTCATGCTTTAATCCTGAGCCCATCAGATGGAGGCAGCCTTTATTTTTGCTTATTGGATTTCAGATGTCCTGTACTCCAGTTCACTAGCCCTATCTTCTGCCTTTTGAAATCTGACATTGTAGGTTTCCATTGTTTTTTTCATCTCTTCTACTGTGACTTTCATTCCCATAAGTTCTGTGATTTGTTTTTTCAGACTTCCGATTTCTTCTTTTTGTTCATTCCTTGCCTTCTGTATATCCTCCCTCAATTCATTGGTTTGATTTTTTGATGAGGTTTTCCATGTCTGTTCAAACATTCTGAATTAATTGTTTCAATTCCTGTATCTCATTTGAATCGTTGGTTTGTTCCTTTGACTGGGCCATATCTTCAACTTTCCTAGTATGATTCATTATTTTTTGCTGGCATCTAGGCATTTAATTACCTTAATTAGTTTATTCTGGACGTTGTTTTCACTTTTTTTTTCCCTAGGATTTTCTTGCTGGATGACTTTGTTGTCTATCTGTTCTTTGACATTTCGTTCAGCTTATTCTAGTCCTCTAGTTTAGGTTTTGTTTAATAGATCAGAATTTTTCAGTTCTTGTTTTTTTGTTTCTTGCCCTGCCTGTATGGTGCCTTCCCCCCACCCTTTAGGAGGGCCTACTTAGGTATTGTAGACCCCAGTCAGATTTTCCCAGACCAAACTGGTCTTCTCTCAGTAGGAAAGAGTCACCTGCGTTGGTTTTCCCTGAGGGTGAGACCCAGCAGATTAAAAGCCTTTCCTATGAAGTCTCTGGACTTTGCATTTTTCTGGTCCTGCCCAGTATGTGGCGCTTTACTGCCTGTAGGTCCCACCACCATAAGGTGATGCGGTACCTTTAACTTCAGCAGATGCTCCCTGCTGGGGGCGTGGTGGAGACAGAGGAGAGGTTGTAGACTGGCTTTAATCACTTCCCTTTTCCAGATCTTGGGATCTGAATTCCTTGACGGAGGGATTCCACTTGAGCTGGGCCCCACCCCTCTCCTGGGGAAGGCACAGGCTCCAGACAAGCTCTCAAACAAGCCTATTTCTGCCTATGACTGGGGCAGTGGAGCTCAAGAAGCCCTGCTGCTGTATCCAAAGAATAATCAATCCATAGAAACACAGCCACAAAAGAGAAAACGCAAAATCCTTTTCAGAGCAGGACCCTGTTTCTTGGGTTTTCCAACCAAGAACTTAAGTTGGTATGTTGCTCTGTGTATCTCCAGATCCTATGTGCTCCCTCCTTTCCTACAGGGCCCAGACCTTTTCAGATAAAAAAAAACCTGTTTTTTTTCTTTTTTCTTTTTCTGTCAGCCCTGCCTCCTCTGCACCAGGGCAAAAACCAGTGACCTCTGCTTTTATTTGAGGTTCAGCTGAGTTGGGTGCCTATTTTCAGTAGTGAGAATTCATGAATTAATTCCAAGTTGGAGCTTGGTTGTGCTCAGCCCCTGCTGCTGGTAAAGTCTCTTTCCTGTCCCTTCTAGGAAGCAGCCTGTGGGAGAGGGGCGCCGGCAGCCAAGACTTGGAGAGCTCACAGTTCTGGAGGGGTTCACAGCCAGCCCACCTGGTCCAGACTGAGGTACGCTGTGTGTCTGGTCATTGACGTGGCCCCAGCAGTTGTTCTGTACTGTTCCTGGCTATTTATTAGCTGCTCTAGAGGATGAACTAAATCCCACACCTTACTAAGCAGCCATCTTGCCCTCAGCAGCCTTTCTTTTAATCCCTATTCAGCACTTTAGATTAGGAGCTTGATTAGATTATCTCCCTGGAAATGTGAATCACCAAACTGTGGGTATTAATTAGAGGGAGATGTGACCCCACCCATTCCAGGTGGGTCTTGATTATTTTGCTGGAATCCTTTAAAAGAGGAAGCATTTTGGAGAAAGCTTCATAATGATGAGATCCCTGAGACTACAGAGCCCATGTAGCCAGAGACCTTTGGAGATGAAAAAGGAAAACTCCCCTGGGGGAACTTCAGGAAAGAAGACGCCTGAAGAGAAAGCTAGCAGACATCACCATGTTCACCATATGTCTTCCCAGGTAAGAGTAAAACCCTGAACTTCATCAGTCTTTCTTGAGTGAAGGTAACCTCTTGCTGGTGCCTTAATTTGGACATTTTTTTATAGACTTGCATTAATTGGGACCTTTTCATGGCCTTAGAACTGTAAACTTACAACTTAATAAATTCCCCCTTTTAAAAGCCATTCTGTTTCTGGTATATTACATTCTGGCAGCTAACAAACTAAAACAAGCTTTATTCTTTATTGTCTTGGCTGTTTTTTTCTCTCATGCTGGTACAAGACTTTACACTTTTAATAAATATTCCTATGATTCACTCAAGGTATTCCAAAAATCATTTTACTTGAGGATCACCAAATAGTGTACCAATTCTGTAGATAAAGGAAAAGTTGAATAATACAAATCCAAATTAAAATTTAAAAAGTCATAGTTTATCCAAGAAAGCAAAATAATAATTTATCTGCCAACTTAGGTGGAAACATTAACAGAAATGGGCAGTGGATGGGGTGGGACTGAGACAATCAGTCAAAACTACAACTTATAAAATGTACTGACAACTTGCAAAATGATATGGTGGACTGAATGTAAAAGTGCTACACAAAGTATTTAAACTCAAATGACTTTAAAATCAATGTTGAGGTTGAATAGTGCTTGCTATGAAAGGGTATTTTCAGATCCCTACCATTGGTCCTGTTGGTGTGAACCCATTGTAAATAAAACTTTAAAAGACATTATTCATTAGGGTATACTCAAGCTGAATGTGAGTGAACCTTGACCCAATATGGCTAAAATCCTTAAAAGCAAAGAAAATGGGATATAAATGGCACTGTGAGATCAACAATTCCATCCTGACCAAAAGGGGGAAAGACGTATAACTAATAAAGTATCAGTGGCTAAGAGAGTTCAAATAGAGTCCAGAGGCTACTCTGGAGGTCACTTTTATGCAAGCTTCAGTTAGACATTGCTACCTATCATAACTTGTCAAACCCCAACTGTGCCGATTTGAAAGGATTTATGTACCCTAGAAAAGCCATGCTTTAATGCTAACCAGTCTTGTGGGAGCAATGGTTTCTTCTAATCCCTATCAATACTATAGTTTGGAAACTTGATCAGGTTATCTCCCATGGAGATGTGACTCAATCAATTGTGGGTATTAAACTTACAAAGGTCCCATGCACTAGGGTAACTTTCCAGAAATCTACAACCTCCAAATAGGTCCCTGGACCAGATAAGTCCTGAATCCTAGAAGGCCCGGCCTCTTCAGAACATCAGCTAGTTCCATCTCCCTACCCCATATTACTGACAAACTCTTCCAACATGAAGAACTTAGGATGGCCATAGCCCAAATACCCCTAAAGAGTGGGGTAGAAAGGTCAAAGGTGATGGTGGAGTTATACAGAGAAGGTAGGTATATGATTGCTGAATCATTAAATTGAAATTTCTTTTAGTCTCCAGTATCTTAGAGCAGCTAGAAGTAAAAACCTAGAATTGTGGAATTGTAACCCATACCAAACTCTGAAATCTGTTCTACAACTAATTGTTGTGCTGTGAAATTTATTGCTTTTTTGTAAATGTTATTTTTCACAAAAAAGAAAAAAAAAGTCAATTGTGATGATAAAAAAATATATATTTATTCCTTCAAGTCTCCTATATTCTGGAGCAGTGAGAATGAAAAATCTGAGATGATGGTATGGTAGTCCATGACAAACTCTGGGATCTGTCCTTTACTTGTTGAAGAGTCCTTTGAAAACTACTGCTTTTTCCTTTCTCCACTTTTTATATATGTTATATTAGACAATTAAAAAATTACAGAAAAAAAAAAAAAGCAAAGACAATTGGAACTGAATGGTGCAGTGGTTTGGAACTGTATGTGCCCCAGAAAAGCTAGCCCATTTCTGTGTGTGTAAACCTATTGTAAGTAGGACCTGTTGATGAGATTATTTCAGTTAAGGTGTGGCCCCGGGT
Organism: Tamandua tetradactyla; assembly: GCF_023851605.1. Classification (NCBI taxonomy): domain Eukaryota; kingdom Metazoa; phylum Chordata; class Mammalia; order Pilosa; family Myrmecophagidae; genus Tamandua; species Tamandua tetradactyla. The sequence goes on along the minus strand of NC_135343.1, from coordinate 21,842,960 downwards.
GGGTCTTAATCCTCTTACTGGAGTCCTTTATAAGAGAATAAAAGCCAGACAACAAAAAGAGAAAGCAAGGGAAGCAAGAAGCTGAAATTTATAAAGCCTGGCAGAGAACAAAGTCCAGCAGACACCTCAAAACTATAAGCATGTAAACTGATAAGTACCCATTGTTAAAGCCAGAAAACTAAACCAGATAGAGAAGGTATAGATGTAGTCAGATGCCAGAAGTCATCAGAACCCAGAAGAGAGATGTACACTGCCATATGAGAGGAAAGCCAGAGGACAAGGATCACAGGCAGCCAGCCCCAGAATGCCACAGTCCTTGGGAGAAAATATTGCCATGGAGATAGTTCAACTCTGGACTTTTAGCCACAAAAGAATAAATCCATATATTCTTATTGTTAAGCCAACCCATTGTATAATATTTTTAAGCCAACATATTATATGATTGTAGAAGCTGGGGAGACTAAAACAGCACACTTTTCAGAAACATATTCCAGGAAAAGATTAAAATAACACCAATTCTTCATGGGTTTGCATGTTTCAGAGAAAAGATCAATGAACTGTTCCGGAAACATTCCTAGCTTTCAAAATTTGATCAACTGCTACCCAATACTCTGCCTACTAATCTGAACCTAAAACTGCCTTGACTAACCCCTTTAAGTGCTCTCACTATCTCTCCGCTTTTGAGATTCCATTCAGATACTGTCAAGGCGTGCTTTCACCTGTACAGAAAATTCAATAAACCCAGTTTTGCATGTTCATTTTTCCCTAAACCGTTTGCATAGGACTTTAACAATAAATAAATATAGAACAGATGTAATAAAATAATAGTAAAGAAAGAAAGATTTATCTCTTAGCTAAAAATTAAGTATATTACCTCATTATTTGATTGGTACTTTGACACTCATGGTTAAACTGAAGGGATGGGGAACTTAAACCAAAATTCATGTGAAGTAGGTTTTGAATTGTCTCCTTTATTGTCTCAAAAATAAATGGTTATTAACTATGTTTTAAAAATAAATAAATTCTTGAAAGTCCATAAAAAATACATTTAACATGTGTTTCACCAAAGTTTGCCAAGATGTTTTTAAATTATTAAGATGGTCCCAGATATTCTTATGGTATGTTTTAATGTGGGCTGGAAAATATCTCTAGTGTTAGTGTTGATGTGTCTTTAAAATAGACTGCTCCTAAGGCTTTTAGTCAATCAAGCTGGTGGTGTAAGATGTTCCAGAGTAAGGTTTCCCCACAGAATCTTTGAAAAATAGCACAAAATGGAAGTGCCATCTTCATGAAAACTGAAAAATAGTCAAAGCATTGCAGAAACAGGGAGTGGGCTGAAGTTAAAAACAATCAACTTTTAAAAAGATAAGATAAACTCATGGCACTCATGGTGGCCTCCCCCCACGACCTCTACAAGGTGAAGTGGGGAGCCATTCTGTGTTCCCATTATGGGTCCTGGTCCTGTCTTAGAGGGAGCAAAGTAACTGCTATGTGCAAACTGTGGTTCCTGTATGTCAGTTTCAATCTATTGGGTGGCAGTCTCAAAGAAAGAATCTAGAAGCTTGTCTCAGGCTTGCCCTTCCAGAAGTTGCCTGCAGGCAGAAACAGCCTATAGATAGTTAAAGCAGTGTAGGAAACAATAAGTCAATGCGGCCAGAGGGAAAGGATTATCAACTTTAAGTAATAAAATAGAACATCCAGGTTGGAGAGAAAATCTATTTCATAGGGAGTAAATGGGGGAATTTTAAGTCCTGTAAATGGGGTAATGACTAAGCCAATGGACGAAGAAAAACACAGGAAAAGATGCATGATCAAAAAAAAGACAGAAAAAACCCTAGTCTTTACAGTTACCAAGGGCTGATCATCTTGATACAAGGGCTAAACTCTGATGGAGAGCACCAGCCAATGAAGAGCCAATTTGCAAAGACCGTGAAAGGTGTTTTTTGCATGGATTTGTTTGCATATTGTTAGCTTCTGATACTCAGAGAAATCTCTATCCAGTCACTCGTTGGATACAAACTTAAAGAACAAATAGCTCAGGAACTAAAATCCCAGGGTGAACACTTTAAAATATCAAAACGTACAGTGTACAATGAAAGATTACAAAAAAAGAAACAAGAAATGATGACCCATCCAAATGAACAAGAAAAAAACAAATAGAAATCTCCAACAAAGAACACTAGATTTTAGATATACCAAACAAAGACTTTAAAAAATTGACCATCAATATGTTCAAGAGATAAAGGAAAACAAGAAGAAAGAAATAAAGGATATCAGAAAAACAGTGAATAAATAAATAAATAAATAAATAAATAAATGAGAATCTCAATAAAGATATACAAAATTTTAAAATGAAATTGGAGATAAATAAATTGGAGTCAAAGACCCCAATAACTGAAACAATTCCCTAGAGGGTCCCAAGGGCAGAATGGAGCTGTGAGAAAAAAGAATCAGTGAACTAGAAGACAAGAAATGGAAATGTTTCCAGCAGGAGATAAAAGGAAAATAAATGAAAAAAAGTGAACAAGGCCTAATAAGACAAAACCAAGTATACCACTAAATACACTATAAATTCCATAAGAAAAAAAAAAAAAGAAAAGAAAAGAAAAGCAGAAGGAATATTCAAAGAAATAATGGTAGGAAGTTTCCAAACTTTACCAAAAGACATAAATAAATACATTAAAGAAGCAGCACCCCCTGCAAAAAACAAACAAACAAACAAAAAACATACAAGGAAAACCAAAAGAAAACCATACTCAAATACATAGTCAAACTATCCAGTTCCAAGGACAAGGAGAGAGTTGCAAGAGAAAAGCAATATGTTATGTACAGGGAGTCCTTATAGGATTAAACACCAATTTCCCAATAGAAACTATGGAGGTAAGAAGGCAGTGGACAAAGATTTAAAGTGCTGAAAAAAAATTGACAACCAAGAATTTTTTATCCAGGGAGACTATCTTTCAAAGATGAAGATGAGATTAAGGCATTCATCCCCAGAAAGCAAAAGGTCAAGGATTTTGTAAGCACTAGACCTTCCCTATAACCAATACTAAAGGGAGTTCTTCAGACTGAAAAGAAAGGACACCAGACAGAGGATTGAAGCAGCATAAAGAAATAGAGATGTCTGGCAAGGTAACGACATATGCAATTATAAGCGCCATTGCTATGGTATTGTATTTTTTAGTATGTAACACCACATTTTACTTCTTACAGGTTCTAAAATAAAAATACATAATGTAATGAATAATATGTATTTTGAACATACAGTACATAAAGATATAATTTGTACCAAATACAATAAAAAGGTGAGTGGATGGAGAAGTATAGGAACAGTGTATGTATGCTGTTGAAATTAATTTGGTATCAAAAGAAATATGATTGTTGTAGGTTTAGGATAATAAATCTTAGCCCCAGGGTAATCACAAGGAAAATATATGAAAAATATATACAGAAAGAAATGAAAAGGGACTCAAAATGGTACCATATGAAAATGAAATAAATATAAAATTAGGCATTAACTGAAAAATTGAGAGACAAAAAAGGTATAAGACATATATGCACCTAATGGAAGACCCCAAAATATATGAAGCAAATATTAAATGGTTGAAGGGAGAAACAGACAGTTCTGTATTAATAGTAGGAAACTTCAATACACCATTATCCACAACAGATAGACTATCCACACAAATGATCAAAAAGTAAATTGAAGATTTGAATAAAAGTATAAACCAACTAAACATAATGGACATTTGTAGAACATATTACCAAATAGCAGCTGAGTACACATTTTTCTCTAGTACACATGGATCATTCACCAAGATAGACCATATGTTTGACCACAAAAACTCAATTAATTAAAAAAAAGCATTGCAATCATGCACTGTATATTCTCCAACAACAATGGAATAAAGATGGAAGTCAGTAACAGAGGGAGAACTGGAAAATGGACAAATAAGTAGGAAATACTATGCACACTTAAATAGCCAATAGGTTAAAGAGAAAATTACAAGATAAATTAGAAAATATTTTGAGATGAATGAAAATAAAAACAGAACTACTGAAACTTGAAACTTATAGGATGCCATAAAGACAATGATGAGAAGGAAATGTATAGCTCTAACTGAATACATTAAAGTAGAAGAAACATCTCAAATTAGAGACCTAACCTCAAACTGGTGGATCTAGTAAAAGAAAAACAAGGAAATAACAAAGATTAGAGTGGAGATAAGTGAAATAAGAATAGAAAATAATAGAGAGCAACAATGAAACCAAATGTTAGTTCTTTGAAAAGGCCAACACAATTGAGAAATCTTTCATTGGACTGAAAGTCTAAAAAATAGATACAATGTAAATAACTAAAATAAGAAATGAAAGGGGGATAATATTGATCCCAGTGAAATAAAACAGATTATAAGAGGATTCTATGAAAAATTGTACACCAACTAGTTAGACAAACTAAATGAAATGGAGAAATTCCTGGAAACACACAAACTACCTCTAGTGACTCACGAAGAAATACAAGATCTCAGCAGACTAGTAACAAGAAGCGATTCAATCAGAATTTCAAAAGCCTCCAAAGAAAAGCCTGGGAACAGACAGATGGCTTCAATGGCGAATTTTGCCAAACATTCCTAGAAGAACTAACACGAATTCTGCTCAAGCCCTTCTAAAAAAATGAAGAAGAGGGAAAACTCCCTAGCTCACACTATGAGGTTATCATCCCTTAATAACAAAGCCAGATAAAGATAACACAAGAAGAGACAATTACAATCAATATCTCTTATGAATATAGATGCAAAAATCTTCAACAAAGTACTAGCAACCTGAATTCAATGTCATATCAAATTAATTATACACCATGATAAGTGAGATTTATCCCAGGGGTGCAACTTTTCTTCAGCATAAGAAGATCAACAAATATAATAAATCACATTAATAGAATGAAGGACAAGAACAAAAATCATGGTCATCTCAATTGATACATAATAGCATTTGACAAAAGCCAGCACTGCTTCTTGATATAAAAAATTTCAGAAGAAAAAGGGGAAAAAAAAAAAAGGAATAGAAGGGAACTTCTTCAACATGATAAAAGACATATGTAAACAAACCACAGTTAAGATTATGTCAATGGGGAAAGACCGAAAGCTCTCCCTTCTATGATCAAAAACAACTCAAGGATGCCAATAGTCACCACTGTTATTCAATATTGTAATGGAAATTTTAACAAGGAAAACTAGGCAAGAAATAAAATAAAATTCATCCAAATGGAAAAGGAAGAAATAAAACTTTCCCTATTTATGGATGACACGACATTTTCTATATATAAAAAATCCTAATAAATCCACAACAAAGCTTCTACAGCTAATAAACTCAGCAAAAGTGGCAGGGTACAAGGTCAACATGTAAAAATCATTAGTATTTCTATACAATAGTAATGAACAATCTGAAGAGGAAATCAGCTTAAAAATCCTTTTACAATAGCAATTAAAAGAACCAAATATCAAGAAATAAATTTAACCAACAACATAAAGGATTTGCCATGAAAATCTATAAAATACTGCTAAAAAAATCAAAGAAGACCCAAATAAATGAAAGAATATTCCATTTTAGTGGACTAGAAGACAAAATGTAATTAAGATATCGATTCTACCTGAATTGATTTACAGAGTCAATGGATTCCCATTCATAATTCCAATAGCCTTATTTGCAGAAATGAAAAAGGAAATAATCAAATTTATATGGAAGAGTAAAGGGTCATGAATAGCCATAACCATCATGAAAAAAAGAACAAAGTTGGAAGACTCAGACTTCTTGATTTTAAAACTTATTTCAAAGCTGCAATAATCAACATGATCTGGTACAAGGACAAACAGAACAATGAAATTTAACTGAGTTTTCAGAAATAAACTCTCATATCTATAGCCAATTGATTTTTGACAAATGTGCCAAGAGCACTTAATGGTGAAAATATAGTCACTTCAACAAATGCAGGTATCCATATGCAAAGAATGAAGATGGATCCTTATCTTACATCATATACAAAAATTAATGCAAAATGGTTCAAAGGCTACATATAAGAATCAAAATAATAAAACTCCTAGAATAAAACATAAGTAAGCATGTTCAGCATATTGTGTTAGGCAATGGTTTCTTAGACTTCACAGCCATAGCCCAGGTATAAAAGAAAAAACAGATAAATGGGGGTTCATCAAAATTAAAACTTTTGTGCATCAAAGGTCTTCATCATGAAAGTTAAAAGGATAAACTACTGAATGGGATTATATAGCTGGAAACCCCAAATCCAATAATGGTTTAATATCCAGTATACATAAAAAACTCCAATTCAAAAACCTAAATGCAAACAAACTTTAATAATGACATTTCGCCAAAGAAGATACACAAATGGACAAAATCTTATGAAAAGATGCTCAACATCATTAACCATTAGAGAAATGCAAATCACAGGCACAGTGATATACCACATGTCCACTACAATAGTTACTATTAAAAAATATTGGAAAATAACAAGTGTTGGAGAGGATGTTGATAAATAGAAACACCCATTCATTGTTGATGGGAATGTAAAATGGTAAAGCTGCTGTGGAAGACAGTTCAATGGTTTCTCAGAAAGTTGATATAGAATTACCACAAGACATGGTGATCTCATGTCTAGGTAAATACTTGGAAGAACTGAAAGCAGGATCTGGAACAGATACTTGCACACTGATGGCCATAACAGCATCATTCACACTTAACAAAAGTTGGAGTTGGAAGCAATTAAAGTGTCCATCAATAGATGAATGGATAAACAAAATGTTGGATATATATACTGTGGAATATGGTTTAACCGTTAAAATGAAGTTCTGTTACATGCAACCATGATCAATGAAACTTGAAGATATCTTTTTTTAAAACTATTTTATTGTATAGTATAACATATATACAAAGCAAAGAAATAAAAAAGCAATAGTTTTCAAAGCACTCTTCAACAAGTAGTTACAGGACAGATCCCAGAGTTTGTCATTGGCTACCACACAATTTTTCCTTCTAGCTGCTCCAGAATATAGGAGGCTAGAAGGATTAAATATTTTTTATCATCACAATTGACTTTTTTCCTTTTTTTTTTGTGAAGAACATATATATGGAAAAAACAATAAATTTCAAAGCACAGCACCACAATTAGTTGTAGAACATATTTCAGAGTTTGACATGGGTTACATTTCCATAATTTTAGGTTTTTACTTCTAGCTGTTCTAAGATATTGGAGACTAAAGGAGATATCAATTTAATGATTCAGCATTCTTATTCATTTGTTAAATCCCATCTTCATTGTATAACTTCACCATCAACCTTTGATCTTTTCATCTCTCTCTTTAGAGGTGTCTGGGCTGTGGTCATTCTAAATTTTCCATATTGGAAGGGTCTGTAACTAATATGGGGTTGGGAGATGGAACTATCTGATGTACTGGAGAGGCTGGGTCCTCTAGGTTTCAGGACTTATCAGGACCAGGGACCGATCTGGAGGTTGTAGGTTTCTGGAAAGTTACTCTAGTGCATGGAACCCTTGTGGAATCTTATATATTGCCCTAGGTGTTCTTTAGGATTGGCTGGAATGGTCCTGGTTAGGGTTTGGCAAGTTATGATAGTTAGCAAGGTGAAGACATCTTTTTGAATGTAATTAGCCAGACACAAGGAGACATTTTATGATTGACTGATATGAAACAAATGAAACAAAAAAATTCATAAAGTCAGAAAATAGAATACAGGTTACCAGAGTTTGGGTTGGAAGTAGGGAATGGAGAGTTTCTCTTTGGTGTGGTAAAAAAGTTTTGGTAATGAATTGTGTTGATGGTTGCACAACATTGTAATTAACACCATTGAATTATATATTTCAATGTGATCAAAAGGGGAAATTTTAGGTTATGTATGTTTCTAGAATAAAAAAAAAAAAACCTACAGGATTATACAGCACAAACAGTGAACTGTAATTTAAACTATGGCCTACAGTTAATAGTACGCTTGTTAGTATAGTGTTTCATTAATTACCATAAAGGTACCACAGTAATAACAGTGGGAGTGCATGGAATCCCTGTATTGTCTGCATGATTTTTCTGTAAACCTCCAACTTTTCTAATAACAAATTATAAAAACAAACAAATAATGGATCATTCTTGTTCTTACTCTGGAGCTGTGTTTATGAGAAATCTATAGAGAGCTCTTTGTATTTTCACAGCACACTATAATAATATTTCTCAAGTTAATTTGTGTGACACCCAAGTGAGAAAAGTAAACACTGCTACCCTGCTACCCTTCTTTAACAAATGAGGAAAATAAAAGTGAGAAATAATGAAAATCAAGTTTTATTTCCAATCTATTGTACAATTAGAAGGGTTTTTGTGTGCCCCTCATCCAGCCTTCTCTAGAATAAGTATAGACTCTGGCCCCTGTCATATTTATTTGTTTCACATCACTAGTGTCCAGACACATAAGAGAAGTTCAGAATGTTTAGAGCATGAGTACATCTGTGAGAATAATTCCATTAATGGGAGTTTATTATGTTTTATCTGTAGAGATCAATGCAAAGCCCAATTTGCTATTTCAGCATAAAATATCATGTAAACAAATAGGCTAATTCCCGATTGGCTCTAGTAGTGATAAAACAGTTTCTCACCTGGGAAAACCAAATTTCTCCTTTAAACTATTCCTTCCAATTGATAGTTAGGCTCTATAAAATAGAAGCGTCTAATCAGTTTAAATAATAAAAAGCCCTTTCTTCATTTCTTTTTTTCCTGTTCTTGTAACAAAACAGCACTCAGAGATATTGTGTTGGCATGGAGTATATTCAGGAGAGAGCTAGATTTCTTTGTGATAAATTATGTTTATCATAACCAAAATGCAATACTTCATGCATTATCTTTCTTTTAACAATGATGACATAAGCAGTGCAGACACTACTCTCCCTATATATAAAAAGGAATCTGAGGGGGGTGCAAGGGGAATTCAGTGGTAGAATTCTCTCTTGCCATGTGGGAGACCTTGGTTTGATTCCCGGTCCATGCATTTCCCCAAAATCAAACAAGCAAAACAAACAAAAATTTAACACATGGTGCTGCAATAATGGGATACTCCATGGAAAAATAAGGAAATGTGACCCCATCATACAGCATACAAAAACAAAAAGAAGGAATTTGAGATTCAAGTGCTTATGTTACCTCCTGAACCAAGCAAGTGATAATGGAGGTAAGAAACCCTGCCTTTGATGCGACTGAAACTGGTGCCTGGCTGGCACCTATTCCAGGTTCAGGAGTCTCATTGTTAAAAAAAATATTTAGACAAATGAGAGGGTCAGTCAGAATAAGTAGCAAAGTTTATTAGAGAGAAAGAGAGAGAGAGTACATGTTAAAGAGGTTAATGCGGATGTGCCCAAAGGAGGGACATGCATTGAGTAGAAAGAGTTTTCTCTTTCTACTTGTTTTATAAAGCTTGTTTTATAGGAAGTTTTGCTGGTGGCAGGTTTCCATAATAACCTTTGAGCACCAGGTGTCTTCTTTGTCCAGGTTCCCACAGTGAACTTCGGACACCAGTAGTCTTCTTTGTTCTAGGAGGAGACAGCTATCAGAATTTGTGGTTTGCTGTCATGTATGCAAAATTTGTCACTAGGCAGATGTTTAACAATCTTTGTGACCCTATGCTTTCTATCATTCACTAAGAATTTGCTTTGGGCCCTGGATTTTACAAGCTTTTATGGTTGGGGGGAATTTCATTGGTTTGGGGGAGGTTTCAGGGCTTTAGGGGAAACTTTTGTCTCATGAAGTTTGCAGCTCTGCTTTAACTCCTCCAAAGCTGAATAGAAGACCGGGGGCCACAGCTTTGATGCCCTGTTCTATCCTACCTCACTACGTCAAGTAGCATTTGCAATACAGTACTGCATCTCATTGTTAGAATACTCTTTCCATAATGCAAGTCCACAATTTTTGATATAACCTATCTTGGTAAAAACATGTCTATGCTCACTGGAATATGAGCAGAATGCATTCACTTAAAAGCAAACCTTCCCAAAACTATGGCCACATTAAAGCAACCTCTTAAATACAAATAAATGACAAATTGATGGCTGTAAATACCATAATACCCTTTAGATGTACTTAATACCACCCTGATGATCTGTTTCTAAAGGTACCATTTTTGATCTGGGGAATATATTTTTTTCTTCAGGATTCCACATTTTCAGAAAGGGAGTATTATGCTTTTAGATTATAAAATATAGTTCTATATTTGAATTTTAGCAAAATGCTTCATTCTTATTAATACCTGAAGCAAAATATCACTAGTTTCTTTACTGTGCTCCTTTAAAAACCATTTAGAGGGTGGGCCATGGTGGCTCAGCAGGCAGAGTTCTTGCCTGCCATGTCAGAGACCTGGATTCAATTCCTGGTGTCTGCCCATGCAAAAAAAAAAAAAAAAACCATTCAGATAATTTTCTGTTACTATAAATGCTTAGTGATGTTAGAAAAGTACATGATATCACATCTCTCATGTATTTCTGAACCAGCTCTTCTTCATCAGACAAAATGATTTTTAGTAATGAATGACATCCACCCTTCAAAGACACTCATTTTGAGAAATGTTCCATATCTAGTATATAAAACAATTAACATCATTTAATAATGCTTATACTTGAATTATTAAAACATGCCCCCTTACCTGAAGGCTCCTGGAATGGGTTTTATATACAAATAGAGCTATGAATTAAGTTTAGGTATAAGAAAATAAAAGTTTATAAATTAACCATATGGCCAAAGAATTTTTTTAATTTAGAAGGAAGAAAAATATTATTAAAATCATTACAACAAGATGACATTTTACTTTAACTAAGAGATCAGTAAACGAGAGTTCTGTAAGGCCAGATTAGCAAGGAAGTCTCAGATAATGATAATACTACCGCCTAACATTTATTGCATAGGGGGAGAATTGTGTTAAGCATTTTATATACATTATCTCATTTAATTCTTACATCAACCGTGTGGGGTAGTTGTATCATTAACTCTATTCTATATTTGAGAAGTGAACATAGTTGAGCCTCTACTCTGTGCTAGCAACTAGGTTCAGTGGTTGTGAGAGAAGCAATAATAACAGTCCATTCTTGTCCTGAAGGAATTCAAGTCTGGTAGGAGACAGCGATGTATTCTCCAGGATCTTCTCTCCAGCTTCCTGCACCCTGCCAAAGGTGCAGACCAGTGCAGAGGGCAAGACCAATTCTGTAGAACTAAAGTTAGAGCAAAGAGTTCTCAACCCAGAACATTTTCAACCAAAACCTAAGCCAGAAACTACAGGAAGCATATGGTTCAATGCCAGGAAAGAAAAAACCAAGGTTGAATGAAGTCCCTGTAGGACTAGGGAGATAGAGTAGAAATCAGGTAATTTATTATAGAATAAAAAGGCTAAAGGTCTGTTTAGAGTTTATCAACTGGCAGTAGCTACAAAAGTTGAGTGATGGCATAACTTATCTTCTAAGCAGGGGCATATGTTGGAATGAAAGGGGGCACTATACATAATTTGGCGGGGACAACAGGCATATGTGGACACTGTCTCCAGCAAACTGGGCAGAACAGTCACCGTAGGTAACAGAGTGGGCTAGCCCAGATGAAGGGTTTGGGTTGTTTTAGAAACAAGACAATGTACAGTATAACTTGATTTTGTGAGCAAAATTATACATCCTGCATAGATACAAAGAGAATACAGAGGAAGGGATGATGAACAGTGGGAGAGGTCTAGAAGAAGCATCAGCTGGATTTGATTTGTAAGTAATTCCAGGGATGAATAAAGAAAAGGAAAGCTCCCTAGAGAGAAGAATTAATATATGCAATAGTATAGAGGCAGGAAACATTACAATGAGTTTTAAGATTCATTCTTTAACAAATATTATTTGAATGCCTATCATACAAAAGTTGTTGGTCAAGAGCTTAGGATCAGTGCTTAACAATATAGTATTGGCACTTACATGGGCAATTTTGGAAAAAAATGATTCTTTCTTATCCATACCTAAGGTAAAATATTTCTATTTCCTTTATTGCTATCTTTAAAAATATACTTATTCATCTTCTATCATAATAAATGCTTAGTAATAGTAGAGGAATACATGATATTCCATCTCTATGTCTAAAACAGCTCTCTTTCATCTGACAAATGGATCTGAGCAATAAATAAATGATTATGTAATTCCAGGTATGTGGATGGGACAATTAGAAACTAAAAAGGAGAATAAGTATGCAGAACATGTGGGAAGACCAGAGGCAGTTCTTTAGATGGGCAGTCAGGGTAATCTGCTAACTTTAGGCTGATTCCCTTCTCTCTAAATGTTGCTGTGTTGAAATTTTCATCACAATGACATGGCTATTTTAGGATATCAAAAGACAGGAACAAATAAAATGGTTTCAGTCGTCACTTCTATCATACGAAGTGCAAAACTAAAACAATATCTAGATATTCCTGGTTTTGTTTTATGCGCTCTGCTTCAAAGGTGGTAAGTGGAGCAAGGTGCTATACGGTGCGTGGGAACACAGGCTCAGAAACAACAAATACTTCCAACAATGGACCACTTTATTTATTATTCAGCATAAAGGGTCCAAAAGAGCAAGAGAAGAGACCCTGGGGAGATCAGTCAGTGGATAGTGGCTCCATGGGCCCCACCCAGTCTGAGGAGAGGAGAGACAAATCTGTGCTACCAGAAGGCAGGATATTTTTATAACCTAGGAGAAGGGACCCTGCAGGCTGCTGGGAGTTCTTGCACAGATGAGGCTCTGCAACTGCTTGTTCTGGTTTCATGTTTATGGTTTGGTCAGGCCAATCCATTAGATTGAACATCTCTTCTGGGCTGTGAAATGGAGACACTGAAGCATCTGCACATAATAGAAAAGGGGGCTGGAGGTTGGGGCCAGGTGAGAACCGAGAGGTGGCTGCTATGCACGTCCAAGACTTCCTCAGCAGTGGGCTATTTCAATTACCCATACAGTTCCAATTACAAAAGTGGTAATCCTCATTCACATTAGGGAGCAGTTAGAGTGAATTTCTACAGCCTATATTAGCCAGACCTCTGTAGAGATATTCGCAGTGACCAGTCTAGAAAATAAAAGGACTGCTCTAGAAAATAAAAGAAAATAAAAAGGAATACTATTCAGGAGCAGAGTTCACACACTCACAAGGAATTGCAAACAAGTCAGTGGCTTAATCCCATGGCAAAAATTCCATTTGACCAGTGCATCAAAGGTCTTTTTTTCACTTCCCTCTTCCCTCCTTCCCTCTTTAACTTTTTTCCATTCTCTTTTATTTTAGTATATAGAAAGATCAGCAAATGACAACAGAAAGTATTTGCTTACCTCAAGAAAAATATGTATTGACTTTCGATAATTGTTGTTACTTCATTTTTTTTATATGCTGTATGGTGGGAGTCATATTTCATTCTTTTTCCATGTGAGTATTCCATTATTGCAGCACCATTTGTTGAATTTTTTTGGTGTTGTTTGTTTTTTCCTTTGTTTGATTTTGGGAAGTGCATGGACCAGGAATTGAACCCGGGTCTCCCACACAGCAGGTGAGAGTTCTACCACTGAACTACCCTTGCACCGCCCCCCCATTTTTTTCTTTAATTAAGGAAAGGCCCAGTGATATCAGTTGGAAGAACAACCACAGTTTAAGAACACCCTTCTGTTCTTTTAAGAAAAATAAATGGTAACATGGCAGAAGCTGTGAAAGTCAGGCTTCATGTAGGGATTTTTCTAAATGATGCCCATGAGAACAGTTTCAGATATAATAAACTGCTTTAGGCTGCTGGTTTAATGTGTGAGGTAGGGCTTTATAGGAGATGGGCTGAGGAGACCAGCAGGACTCAGGTCACAAAGGGCCATGATGGTAGGTAGGGGAGTTTGGAAGCTACAAGAGATGTGAAAACATGAGAAAGTTTAAAGCTGGGAAGAAATAATATCAGCTTTGGCTTTTAGAGACAATCTCTTTTGCAACAGCACTGAAGATACATTGGAAGGATAGTATTCGAGTTTAGAAATAATTGTGACAGATTAGACAATGGAAAACAATGAGCTGAATTAAGACAATGGTGGTAGGAAGGAATATAAATGGTAGATTTGGTTATTGTGTATTTTTTTTTTTCTATCTGAAGCACCTGGCACAATATCTGGCAATAGATGTCTTTGATAAAAGAGAGTAGAATTTTCAGGATTTGGATAAGGGTTCTGAAGAAAAGACAGGGTATGGAAGAATTTTATGGCTCTCTTTAAGCTCTCTTTTTTAAAAAAAACAGGTTTTGGGTCTTAATCTTTTGTTTATGAAGCAATATGGGCATTTCCTTAAAATACTACTTGCTTACATGCTGATGAGCAATTGTCTTTTTCTCCCAAGTAAGCAGGTAGAAAGTTGATTGAGTATGCATGCAAGAAGGACATGTGGACTCTCTCACAAGAAAAGAAGAGAGGCCTCTGTGCTGTGGTGCAATCTGCTTTTATTACTTAGCTTTACTTACACCCCTTACCCCCCTCTTTGTTCAGGGCTCTTTCTCCTACTGTCCCTTCTCTCCAGCGTGGTGCCTGGTGGTAGAGGGTACATTTGGGCAGGTTGACTGCTGCCAGGTGGCTAGTCTGAGCTTGGTTGTCTGTGCAGGGACGGGCCCTCCTGATTGTGATGAACCATCTTGGCTCAAGGGCTTCTTCATAGTATTTTCTCTCCCCTCTCAGGTTCCTGTTCTAGCCTGCCTCAACTTCCCCCTCAGAGAGTTCTATACCTTAATCTTAAGGGCTTTTGAGGAATGAGGTTCTGTCTTCTGGGTCTGTTTCCTGCTTGTCAGGGGGTGTAGATCCTACCTGACAGGATATAGAACTTCCTGGCTAACTCTTTTAGGTTGAGAGGGGAGGCATATGGAGGGGCATTTGGAGCAGTTAAAAATCCTTGCATCAGCATTAGTTGGGTGTGAAAGGCTTCTAGTCTGGAAGAAATAAACTTGGTGAGAAACTTAAAAATACAAGGGCCAATTAATAGCAAGAGGATAGAAGTGAGTGGGTCTGGGGAAGAGTGAATGACAATCATTCAGGTCCAAGAGTGAATCCTAGCTTGGCAGCTTATTCCAGCTTATTCCTGAATAAGAGGGTACATGTGGCAAGTTAAGGGGTGCAGGAATGAGGCCAAGTAGGGGCTTGATTGATCAGGCTGTGACTTTGGCTGCTGCGTTGGCCCAGTTAGACTAATTATCTTTTTACTCTAATTTTAACCAGGTTATGCAAATGATTTAACAGCTCAAGCAGAAATTATGAAGACCAAAAACATAGCATGAGACCTATATTTATATGGTTCACTTATTTACTCATACTAAACCATGGATATGAACACGTGGATTTTAACAAAAAATTCTAGACCTGGTATAGCTAAACCACCTACATCTAATCTGAAACTAGTGTTTTTAAAGGTGGGTATCTTCAAGTCTGCCCAGTAAATGATAAGTTTTAGTTTTACCTGGACCAGGCAAATAAAGTGTGCCTTTGTCCAGACCAATGTGTTTTAAGAATTTTTTTTTTTTTGCATGGTCAGGCACCAGGAATCAAACCCGGGTCTCTCGCATGGCAGGCAAGAACTCTGCCTGCTGAGTCTCCATGGCCCACCCGTCCTGACCAATGTGTTTTTATATTTTTTTCCTTTCCATTTATTCATTTCAAAATCCTATATTGATCTACCAGAAGGCAGAACAGGCTTAATTTTATTGTTGACTATCTAAATAGACCCTCCTGGTTGTTTAGCTCCTGTTTCACTGCAAAGGAAACCTTCATTCAATACTATCTATATTATATGTTCACAGCAATGATAATATGACCACTCCACACTGCTTTTTCTTTATTTTCTTTTCACATAAAAAAGATGTCAAGAGTTTTAATACTTCATGAGCAGTATTCTGTAAATTACAGTAATATAGTATACTTCTTTGACCTTTTCAATATTGTGTGATTTGGTTGGTTGGCTTTCTATTTATAGACTAGCTGAGTAGAATGGAAGGAATGAATATCCTGCCACTAATGAAAATATCATATATTGAGAGAGTCAAATGATGATACTGTCTTGGGCCAGATAACTATATTTCACAAGATATAGAGCATTAGGCATTGTAATTTCGATAAATCATTCTCCTGACAAAAGTTATAATGAGATTAGAAAATTGCTAAAAATTAATTCATTTACTGACAGAGTTTGTACCTAAGCTAAGGAGAATGTGAATTTTTAACAAAATCTCATTACAATCCCAAGTTGCAAATCACATTCTTTTAAATTCTCTACCAATACTTAACATAGGGGGTTGGTACTTACATCAGCAAGTTGATGAAGAGTGATGATGGAGAAATTTCTTTTATAGCCTTAATAAACAGGATTAAATACATTTTCTCTCTTTTATTTGCAAGGTTTTTTTCTTTCTTTTGCCATTCTAGAATAAGGAATGCATTCCTTTGGTTTTATACTAAATGATTTTAATGATGGAGATAATGTAATAGAATACATTCTGAAAGAATTATTCATGCCATTGCTTTCCGGCTACATGCATAGAGCTGGCTCACGCTTTGTTGCCTGCCTAAAGACTATTTTATGGCATGCCTAACTATTATGAGCCTTTCATTAGAAAAAAATCAGTATTATTGTTGTTTAACTTCTGTCAGAATATGTTTTTACCTTGTAGGAAAAGGAAGGAAGATAGAAGACAATTTTCACCCAACAGGGAGAACCTCCTCTTTATTTAGAGTAACTTTTGCCCTGAGAACATGTGGAAGAGAAGATGAACTCTCTTGCAGTCTTTGTTAATTTGTCCTGATATATTAATGTATTCACAAGCAGCTCTAATTAATACAATGACCTGGCTCATTTCACAGCCATCTGAACCCTGCACCAATATATTACTGCATCATCTGTTCCCCAAGCTTTGAGAAACATGGCCCTGTACACCCCTATTCTCCTCTGGATAGTATTTTCTCATTTTTTAATGCATTGTAAATGAAGAGCTTTCATTTCAAGGAGAGTCACAACTTCCCTTCTGAGAAGCAATAGAAATCTGCCCTGCTGTACAAGTTCATTTTCAATTAGTGTCTTGGATTTATTCATTTGAAAAGCTTATGGGAAGCCATATGTGTTGAAGGATTCTAGACAGGTTAGGTATGATTTATAACATGAGGTGGAATTAGACAGGTTTAGTTTGATTAAACAGCACATCAGTTGGGGTGGTGGTGGAGAGATTTATGAAGTAAAATCTAGTCAAAATGAGAAAAGTGAAATAGCTATGTGTAGCATGAAAAAGGATAGAGGAAACCACGTGACTGAAGATACTTAATCACATCTGTGACTATAGCATTCGGGTTCATGATAAATGTTCAGGCACTTTATAAACCTTTGTCTTCTTTCATTCTCACAATGATCCTCTAACATAAACTTGCTATTCCCTTTTACAGAAGAAGAAACTGAGGTTCTGAGAAGTTAGATAACTTCCCTCAAAAACAAACAGCGGGCTGAGACAGAGCCAAGAATAAGACCCAAATTTTTGAAGCATTTTCCTGTCTCTAAAACCCACGCTTTTTCCATTTCTCCATAATATTCTCCAGTTTTTTAGTCCATTTCTCCCAGACTACCTTGGATTTCACCTGAAATGTTGAAAAGATTTCAGTCTGCCCTGATACAGAGAAACCAACTAGAATTCTTGCTCAAAGGATTGGTCATTCACAAATTGATAAAGGACACATAGGATATTAAATCAGCCAAGATATATCACCTCAGCACCTGGTATCCAGAAGCTTCTTCCTTTACCTACTCATCATAATTACACACTCACATGGCAAATGAATCCCAGTTAAAACTTACCTGTGTTATATATCCCCTGTCTTGCTACAGGAAATATTTCAGGAGTTGGCTTCTCCATCAAAATACTAGATAGAGCAATACTCTCATTTGGATACTGAAGCATATTTATCTTCTCTAGTCACTTGATATATATATAAATCTCCACATATATATGGATATATAACAGAGGGGAATTTAAGAACTATTCAAGAGAGAAAAAATTTTTTAACTTTTTTTTGTTAATTAAAAAAATTAAAAAACAAAACATTCAGATATCATTCCACTCTACATATATAATCAGTAATTCTTAATATCATCACATAGTTGCATATTCATCATTTCTTAGTACATTTGCATTGATTTAGAAAAAGAAATAAAAGGACAACAGAAAAAGAAATAAAATGATAATAGAGAAAAAAAAAAACTATACGTACCATACCCCTTACCCCTCGCTTTCATTTACCACTATTTCAAATTGAATTTATTTTAATATTTGTTCCCCCATTATTTATTTTTATTCCATATGTTCTACTCTTCTGTTGATATAGTAGCTAAAAGGAGCATCAGACACAAGGTTTTCACATTCACAGAGTCTCACTGTGAAAGCTATATCATTGTTCAATCATCATCAAGAAACATGGCTACTGGAACACAGCACTACATTTTCAGGCAATTCCCTCCAGCCTCTCCACTACATCTTGAACAACAAGGTGATATCTACTTAATGCGTAAGAAGAATCTCCAGGATAACCTCTCGACTCTGTTTGGAATCTCTCAGCCATAGACACTTGGTCTCATTTTACTCTTCCCCCTTTTGGTCGAGAAGGTTCTCTCAATCCCTTGATGTTAATTCTCAGCTCATTCTAGGGTTTTTCTCAGTCCTTTGATGCTGAGTCTCAGCTCATTCCAGGATCTTTGTCCCACATTGCCAGGAAGGTCCACACCCCTGGGAGTCATGTCCCACGCAGAGAGGGGGAGGGTGGTGAGACTGCTTGTCATGTTGGCTGGAGAGAGAGGCCACATCTGAGCAACAAAAGAGGCTCTCTTGGGGGTGACTCTTAGGCCTAAATTTTAAGTAGACTTGACCTATCCTTTGTGGGGTTAAGTTTCATGTGAACAAACCCCAAGACTGGGGGCTCAGCCTATAGCTTTGGTTGTCCACACTGCTTGTGAGAATATCAAGAATTCAACCTGGGGAAGTTGAATTTCTCCCCACTCTCACTATTCCCCGAAGGAGGCTTGCAAATACTTTTCCAGTCACTGATCAAATCATTCTGGGATTCATTGGGGGAAGGAGAGAAAAATTTGATGTTTATGGTCTAAAAAGTATTCCTGACAATACACAGGTACAATTATAACTCACTAGCACAGTTAACAATTACGGTAGATTTTCATTCATCATAATGTGCAGGACTCTCATCAGAATGATAACTAGATTAATCCAGATTAGCTCATTCTTTTATATTTTCTGACAACATGGAAGTTTGTTGACAGATGTGAAAGGAAAAATACAACCACTCTAAGAGAATTTACTGAATACCCAAATGGTATCCAAGTAAGATGCTATGCTCAAAAAAGGTCTTGTCAAATCAGCTTTTGATATCCAAGTTAGAAAACTTTTATTTTTCCTTAGGAAAATAAATATTGCAATTACTGTGTTTCAGGTATGTAGTTTCTAAAAATGCGAGAAATAAATGGGATAGTATTATGCTTATTTATTTTATTCCTCTAATTTCATTGATTCCTGCACACACCTAAGATAGTATTCAGTTTTTTTAATTGTTCTGGAATTTCATAAAAACAATTATTGTTTACAGTAAGTTGGCTCTTACCCACAGAATATAAAGTAAGTAGGTTCTTAACCAGAGTACAAAGTTACTATGGTGTTGCATGATATGTCACATTTGATCTGTTCATTAAATTGAATTAAATGATGGTAAATAACAGCACAGTAAAATCATTTCCTTTAATTTTATATCAATGCATGGAACAATTAATTTTCAAATGATCTTATCTCAAATTTTAGCATCATGCATTGGTGCTATTGTGTTTCTACAGGGAGGAAGGGGAGAGGTAGCTGAAAAGTGTAAATGGTTTGTGTTCTTAAATGTAAGTCTTTGTATTGAAAAAAAATGTAACTAGACTGAGAATATTTGATACCTAAAGGCGAAGTCCAGGTAGGCTGGGCACACTCTTTAAACACTGTTATGCCCACTGTATATCATACTCAGCAAACACATTACAGAAAATCTACAGTTTCCAATTTTTTTGTGCTGGGTGTTTTCTATTAGAGGATATACATCACCTAGGATATCCAAACAATGAATTATTCACTAGAAACTCAGGCAGCACTAGCTTCAGTGGTGGGCATATAGAACATTCTAAGTCGTAGCCTATCTATGGGCTTGCTTGATTATGGGCTCAGTTTAGTGAAGGAAACAGCTCTACACCTTTGATTTCTATTGGAGCTTGGTGGAGAGATTGTACTTAGTGTGAGGGGTTTTTGTCTATCTGTTTCAACTCACTTGGCATCTTTAATGGTCCCCACTAGCAGTTTTAGAGAAAAGTCTCTGTCAGCAGTTTTTCAGTAATTGGCTCCTGTCAGGATCTATAACTTGACTACAGGAGAAATTCTCTCTGGACTGAGATTTGACAAGCAAAGTCTCAGTCAGTAGAGAGAACGGAGGGCAAAATGCAGCCAGGGGCTTAACGTCAACTCTTCATAGCCTGGCTGGTTATAGTCACACTTCGCCAAAGCCACCTGAAATGTATGGTCCTATTCATCAATTTTAAATTAGGGAACACAGAATAAAGGAATTCAGTTTTCTGGCAGAAATGTTGAACATACAGGAAATAATTAGTTTAAGTATACAGAGATTAAAATGCGGAATGTGAGCTCTTTAATCAATTTCTTTAATTTATCTGGGATCATCCTACTCCAGAGCCAATAGTTCCCAAGATGATAAACCCATCAGCAATATTCTTGAGTGTTAGATACCTTGGTGCATGCTTAAGTTTTATCATTGTCTTCAAAGGGTTTATATTCTACCTAAAGCAATAAAATAAATCACAAAATACAGTACAAAATATAAAGCAATTGATTAAATATTATGCTATAAATCACCTCTCCTTTTCTCCCAGTTATAGCTTTACTGTTTCCTGCCGAAATTTCAAAAATATACTGTATTTCCCTCTTCTGTTTCTTCACAAGCTGTACTGATCTCTTTCCCAATTCCACTGATTCAAAAGTTGACCAGTTCTTGGCAAATAAAATCAAGGTCATTTTAAGTAAGTACACTTATGAACAACCCCCCCCCAAAGAGATGTCTAGCCTATAGCACAAAAATGGAGTATACGTTCAGTTGTATATTATTATTCTCATTGTCATTTGTGTTATTATTTGCAAAATATTTTGAGTTAGCAATGTCCAGGCTTGGCGTAACTTCTTTTAAAAATTATACCAAAGAGCTGAGCTTCTTCCCTGGGCAGAAGTGTTCAGCCATTAATGGTCTATGCATTCTTAATGACAGTGAGTCTTTCTGAAGGCTCAGTCTCATATTTCCCACACTGGCCAGGATGAAAAAAAACAAACAAAAACCAGATGCTCCATTTCCAGAGGATGGTCTGGAATTTACCCCATTACTCCAGTCTCCATTTCTGGGCATTTATGAGGGTCTGGAACACTCACACACTCACCCAAACACAGCTTTCCTTCCTCTTACACTGGCAATGACCTTTCTCATTCCCGCTTAGCACTTGACATCTTAATGAGGTCAGGGGTTCTATTAATGAAGCCTAAATAGAATCTTGCCTAGCACTTGCCAAGACCCATTCTATCCCTCATTTTCCACTTCTGACTGGGTTTTCCCTCCAATTAGAAAATTATGCAGACAAATATTTCCATCTGCCTCATTTCTATTATTGTTATTATGCAGATAATCATCTTAAGGTCTGATTCCCTTGAGTATAGGCTCTATCTAGTAAACCATAGTTTGCCACGCCTGTTGAGACACTGCAAACTGGATCATTGGCCACTTCACTTGGTACTTGGTGATATATCTGGGTCATTTACTTTGGTCCAGGTTCCAGCTTCTTCCCCTTCCTGAATAGCCTGACACCAGTGTTTGTAGTTGCAGAGATAGATTCTGTTTTGTGGGATTTGAAATGCATAACATGTGGATGGGACATTCTTTTAAACAAGAATACAAAATTATGACTACAAAATTTAGTTCAGAGCCTAGAAGAACCTCAAGAAAAGTGAGAGAAACTAAAGCTTAAGCTTCATCAGCTTCATGGTAAGTATGCCTCGACATCTGAGAATCCAGGGAACAATTAATGACAACCTAATGTTGCTATCCTGGAACTGTACAGAAATCAAAACAACATAATTTATTCATGTTTTCAAAAATACTTTTCTTAAGTTTTTACTTCAAAGCAATTTTGACTTACAGAAAAATTGCAAAATTAATACAGATAGTTACTATATATGCTTCACCCAGGTCCTCTAACATTATCATCTTATATACCATTATACAATTATCCCATCCCATAAGCACAAACAAGGCTTTCTAACAGATCCTTTAAAACTTTACCTTTATCTCTCACAGTTTGCCTTATTTCTTATTTTAGAAATGAAGGTACTGAAATTAAGTGACTTGCCCAAAGTAGCATTGCTAGTTAAGTTGAGAAAGCAGAGATTATAGCAACATTTGTTATATTGGGCCACATGATGATACGTCTCATGGAATTGGCCAAGATGATTTTAGTTCTGTGGACTGTGCAGAATGGTCATGCTTGAAACAGACAGATGAGGGGAGGGGAATTATAGATGGGAGCCAGCATGGGCAATTACATGAAAATAAACAGGGTGAGATGATAAAGAGATTGCGACAATGACCGAATTTTCAACATCATACTTGTTACTTTAGTAACAGGTTTTGTGTGGCTATACCTTTAGGTATAAAAGCAGAAAATTAATAAAAGATTAAAAACCTAAAAACAAATTATTAAAATTATATCTACTTTAGAAGGAAAATCCCATGTACTTTCAATTCTAAACTGAAAATTTAACAGGTTCTGGTTAAGATCATTTTTTTGATGTTTTGTCAGGGATGGAGAGTCTGGACTTTTGGGATGGGGTGCCTACTGGAATGATGAAAATTAAGCCCTTGATTTTTGGAACCCCTGACTCCAAACATTACAGAGTAAAGAATCACCTAACAATCCATTTCTTTCAAAATGCATAATTATAATTGTGCTATCCTGAACTACTTCAGATAATCATGATTTATTTGAATATGTTGTCAACATACAATGATTTATGTGTATTCATCATAACAGCTTTTGAGCAAGTATAAAAATATATGCAATACAGTTAGCATTTTATCGTATAAAATATACAAATGTTCCTGTTATGAATATTGCTTAAAAGAGTGGATGGTATTGTCACTTATTTCCAAAGGCTATCAACTTGCAATGGTTGGATTTGTTCAACTGATGTTTCAAGAGGGAACCAGCAAAATTGCAGATAAAAAGGCGAAGAATAATTTTCTATGATGCATAAAGTTCTCAGGAGGAATGATTGAGACTCACCATGCCATATCATAATGATCTATGTTTATATTATGCCTACAGGGCAGAGCACACTGTTACGTGTTCTAAAATAAAGGAAAATAATCTCTGTCTTTTTTGACTCCCTAGGATTTTTGCTTGTTCATGGAAGAATAGTTTCCAAAGTACAAGACCACATATCAGAAGGAAGAGCGCAATTTAGGCTGGTTTTGGGTCAGTGAGTGATTTATGGAAGGAAAGCTTTTTAAAAGCTTCTTGAAGGATAACATAAAGGTTTGGAGAGTTTGAAATGATTATGTGGAGGGAGAAAGTGGAGAAGGCTTTTACGTAGAGGAAACAGCATAAACAAAAGCTGGGAAAACCTGGGGCATGTACAGGGAGTCAAAAGTGGTATAATGGGGTGGGCCACAGTGGCTCAGTGGCAGAGTTCTTGTCTGCCATGCCAGAGACCTGGGTTCGATTCCTGGTGCCTGCCCATGTTAAAAAAAAAAAAAAAAAGTGGTATAATGGTGAGGTAAGTTTAGCAAATGAAGATCTAATTAGACTACCAAACTAAGGAATTTATATTTTATTCTACAAGCACAGAAAAATCATTGGTTTTTTTTGCATAGTGGAAGGAATGGTAAGAAAAATACTTCAAAAATAAGATTGATTGGAAACAGGGAAGACACTTAGGAAGTGGTCTAGGTAAGCAGTAACAAGTATAAATATATTTTTATATGCTGCATGGCAGGCCAAATTTCATTCTTTTTCCATGTCTGTGTATCCCATTATTGCAGCACCATTACAAGTATATTTTATATTTATTAAAGAGAGGAAAGAACAAAGTGAATGAGAAAGCTATCATTAAGCTAAAACCTTTAGGAATAATTTGTTTGTGAGTTATACACATTCTTTTTGAAAGAGGACTTTTTTTTCATGTTGACAAGAAGAATTGAACCTATCATAGTAGTAGAACCCTTTTATGTAGTATTAATGGATCATTTAAAGGATACATATTTATCAGGGAGAGGTGGGGCAAGATGGCAGCGTAGTGAGGTGTGGAATTTAGTTCATCCTCCAGAGTAGCTAGTAAATAGCCAGGAACAGTACAGAACAACTGCTGAGGGAACATCAGTGATCAGCCACACAGCATACACCAGGTGGTGTCTGGCTTAGATCCCACACAGAAATACAAGTCCCCCAAGCTGCGGAGGCCAGTGCCCCTCTCCCACTGGCACAGAAGGCTGGTTCCCCAAGAGGTAAAGAAACAGATTTTACTAGTAGCAAGGACTTTGCTAAACCAAGCTCCGGTTGCAGAATTAGTTAACAACTTCTGACTACTGAAAATAGGCCCTCAGCTCAGATAAACCTGGAATAAGCACTAAAGGAACTAGAAATTTTTGCCCTGGCAGAGAGGGGGCAGGGTTGATGAAATAAAAAAAAAAAAGAAGAAAAACAGAGGCTTTTTGAGTTGGACAGCACAAAATACTGGAAAACGGATGGATCCCAAGTAAAGGGGGCACATAGAGCCTGGATATACATAGAAACATAAATCAACTCAAGTTCTTGATTGGCAAATATGAGGAGGAGTGGGGGTCCAGCTCTGAAAAGCCTTTTTGGTTTTTTTTTTTTTTTTTTACTTCTTAAACAGATAATTAAATAGAACTTCAAGCACTCTCAGGCTCCAGCACTGCTCCAGGTAAGGGCAGAACTAAAGCATGTCTGAAAGACAAAGTAACTAGTCAAGCAAAAGGGGTTAACTCTGTAAAGGACAGATCTTCCCCCCAAGAAAAGGGAGCAGGGCCCAGTTCAAGTAGAATCTCTCCTTCAAGGAATTCAGGTTCCAGGGACTGGAAAACAGAAGAATCAAAGCTCACCTATGGCCTCATCACTGTCTCAACCATGCTCCTGGCAGGGAGAGTCTCCTGAAATTAAAGGCACTGCATCACTTAAGCTGGTGAGAAGCCATGGGTAGGGAAGTACCACAAGCTAGGTAGGATGGGAAAACCACAGAGCCTAGGGGCTTCGTAAGAAAGTCTGACAACTGGCTGGGTCTCACCCTCAGGGAAAACTGATGCTGGCTACTCTCTCCTCCTAAGACCTGGGCCTATCTGATTTGGGAAAATTTATCTGGGGTCTATAATATCTGAGGAGACCCTCCTCCTCCTCAAAAAAAAAAAGGCTCTATATAGGCAAAGCAAGAAACAGAAAAACAAGTACTAAAAGTTTTTGATTAGTTAAATAGAACCCATGCTAGAGGTCTGGAATAAGTTGAATTGCATATCAAAGAACAGATAGAGAACAAAGTTATCCTGCAAGAAAACCCTAGGAAAAAGAGTGAAAACAACAACCAGAATAAGCTAATTAAGGAAATCAAATGTCTGGATGTTGGCAGAAAAATAACAAGTTATATTAGGAAAATCGAAGATATGGCACAAAGGAACAAGTCAACACTTCAAATGAGATACAGGAGTTGAAACAACTAATCCAGGGTGTTTGAACAGACAAGCAAAATCTCATCAAAAGTCAAACCAATGAGTTGGGGGAGGTTATAAAGAAGACGTTGGGTAAACATGAAGAACTCGAAAGTCTGAAAAAAGAAAACAAATCACAGAACTAATAAGGAATGAAAGGCACAATGGAAGAGATGAAGAAAAAGCAATGGAAACCTACAACAATAGAGTCAAAGAGGCAAAGGAGAGGATTAGTGAATTAGAGGACTGGACTTCTGGAATCCAATGCACAAAAGAAAATATAGGAAAAAGAATGGAAAAATATGAGCAGAGTCTCAGGGAATTGAGTAACAACATGAAGCAGGTGAATATATGTGTTATGGGTGACCCAGAAGGAGAAAAGAAGTGAAAAGGAGGAAAAAGACTAATGGAGGAAATAATAACTGCAAGTTTCCCATCTCTTATGAAAGACATAAAATTATAGATCCAAAAAGTGCAGCTTACCTCAAACAAAATAGATCCAAACAGACATACTCCAAAACACTTACTAATCAGATTGTCAAATGTCAAAAAGAAAGAGAGAATTTTAAAAGCAGCAAGAGAAAAGCAATCCATCACATACAAGGGACGACCATGTGTGGATTTCTTAGCAGAAACTGTAGAGGCAAGAAAGCAGTGGTATGATAAAATATTTAAGATTCTAAAAGAGAAAAACTTACAACCAAGAATTCTAAACACCAGCAAAACTGTCCTTCAAAAATGAGGAAGATATTAAAATATTTTCAAATAATCACTAAAATATTTGGACTAAGTGACCAGCTCTATAAGAAATACTAAAGGGAACACTACAGGCAGACAGGAAAAGACAGAGGAGAGAGGTCTGGAGAAGAGTGTAGAAATGAAGACAAATTAGATTTCAAATGCAAAACAATTAAAAGAGACAAAGAAGGACATTATGTATTAATAAAAGGAACAATTCAACAAGAAAACAGAAAACATAACAATCATAAATATTTATACACCGAGCCAGAATGCTCCAAAATACATGAGGCAAACAATGACAACATTGAAGGGACAAGTAGACACTTGTCCCAATAATAGTTGGGGACTTCAATTCCCCACTCTCATCAATGGAGAGAACATCTAGACAGAGAATCAAAAGGACATAGAGTTTGAATAAATGAACTAGACTTAACAGATATTTACAGAACATTACACCCCACAAGAGTGGGCTGCACATTTTTCTCAAGTGCTCATGGATCATTCTCAAGGATAGACCATATGCTGGGTTACAAAGCAAGTCTCAATACACTAAAAAATGAAATTATAAAAAAAAAAGATTGCAATTATAAAAAACACTTTCTCAGATCATAATGAAATGAAGTTGGAAATCAATAACTGGCAGAGGGCCAGAAAATTCACAAATATATGGATGCTAAAAATCTTAAACAACCAGTGGGTCAAGGATAAAATTATAAGAGGCATCATTAAACATCTGAGGCAAATGAAAATGAAAATACAACATATCGAAATTTATGGGATGCAGCAAAGGCAGGGCTGAAAGGGATAGTTATCATTTTAAATGCCTATGTCAAAAAAGAAGAAAGGAAAAATTGAGGAATTAACTGTATACTTGAAAGAACTAGAGAACAAAAACAGCAAACTAACCCAAAAAGGAAAGAAATTATAAGATCAGAGCAGAAATAAACAGAATTGAGAATATGAAAACAATTGAGAAAATCAACAAAACCAGAAGCTTTTTGTTTGAAAAAAAAATCAATAAAATTGATAGACCCTTAGCTAGGCTAACAAAAAAAAGAGAGGATTCAAATCAATAAAATCAGAAATGGCACTGGGTGCAACAACTGACCCCGCAGAAACAAAGGAGTTAATAAGAGGATACTATGAGCAACTATATGCTAATAAACAAGACAATGTAGATGAAATGGACAGCTTCCTAGAAAGACATGAACAACCAAAACTGACTCAAGAAGAAATAGATGACCTCAACAAACCAATCACAAGGTACAGATTGAATCAATAATCAAGAAGCTCCTAAAATAGAAAATCCAGGACCACATGGCTTCACATATGAATTCTACCAAAAGCATTCAAAAAGAAATATTACCAATCCAAACTCTTCAAAAGAACTGAAGAGGAGGAAAAGCTGCCTAATTCATTGTATGAAGCCAATATCACCCTAATACCAAAGCCAGACAAAAATACTACAAAAAAAGAAAAATACTACCAAAAAAAGAGAAAATTATAGACCAATCTCTCTAATGAATATAGATGCAAAAATCCTAAAGAAAATACTTGCAAACTGAATCCAGCAACACATTAAAAGAATTATACAACATAACCAAGTGAGATTTATTCCAGGTATGAAAGGATAGTTCAACACAAGAAAATAAATTAATGCAATACATCATATTAATATGTCAAAGTGGAAAAACCATATGATCATCTTGATTGATGCAGAAAAGGCATCTGACAAAATTCAATATCCTTTCTTGATGAAAACATTTCAAAGGATAGGAATAGAAGGTTACTTCATCATCATGATAAAGGGAATATATGAAAAACCCACAGCTAACAGCGTCCTCAATAGGGAAGGACCAAAAGCTGTTCCTCTAAGATAAGGAACAAGACAAGGATTCCCATTGTCATCCCTGTTATTCAACATTATGCTGCAAGGTCTAGCCAGAGCAGTTAGACAAGAAAAGGAAAGGAAACTCTCACTGTTTGCTGATGCTGTTATATTACTATACGTCAAAAATCCTGAAAAATCTACAGCAAAGCTACTAAAGCTAATAAATGAGTATAGCAAAATGGGAGGGTACAAGATTAAGGCCCCCAAATCACTAGTGTTTTCTATACACTAGTGATGACAGTCTGAGGAGGAAACCAAGAAAAAAAATTCCATTTACAATAGCAACCAAAAAACACAACATTTAGGAATAAATTTAACTAAGGATACAAAAGACCTATACACAGAAAACTACAAGAGATTTCTAACAGAAATCATGGAAGACCTAAATAAAAGGAAGGGCATACCATGTTCATGGATTGGAAGACTAAATATAGTCAAGATGTCAATTCTAGATTCAATGCAATATCAATTAAATTAAAGCACCAACAACTTTCTTTGCAGAAATAGAAAAAACAATAACCAAATTTATTTGGAAGGGCAGGGTGCTGCAAATATCTAGAAATATCTTGAAAAAGAAAAATGAAGTGAGAGGTCTTACAAAACCTAACTTTAAAGCATATTACAAAACTACAGTGCTCAGAACAGCATGGTATACTGGCATAAAGACAGATATACTGACCAATGGAGTGTTCAGAAATAGACCCTCTCACAACAGACAATTGATATTTGATAAGTTGGTCAAGCAACCTGCCCAGGACAGAGGAGCTTCTTCAACAAATGGTGTTTGGAGAACTGGCTATCCATAGGCAGAAGAATGAAAGAGGAGCCATATCTCACACCTTATACAAAAATTAACTTAAAATGGATAAAAGACCTAAACATTAGAGTTAAGACCATGAAATGATTAGAAGAAATAACGGGGAAATATCTAATAAATCTTGAAATTGGAGGTAGTTTCCCAGACTATACACCCAAAGCATGAACACTGAAAAGAGAAATAGATAAATGGGATCTCTTTGAAATTAAAAACTTTTGTGCATCAGGAAGAATTTTGCCAGGAAAGGTAAAAGGCAGCCTATGCAATGGGAGGCAATATTTTGGAAACCATATATCAGATAAGAGTTTAGTATCCAGAATATATAGAGATTCTTCAATTCAACCACAAAGACAACCAAATTAAAAAATGGGGAAAAGACATGAACAGATACTTTTCAGAAGAGGAAATACAAATGGCTAAAAGGCATATAAAGAGATGCTCAACTTCACTGGCTATTAGGGAAATCAAAATCAAAATCACAATGTGATATCACCTCACTCCCACTAGAACGGCCATTATCAAAATAAAACAAAAAACAAAATAGCAAGAACTGGAGAGGATGTGGGGAAAGAGGCATATTTATCCATTGTTGGTGGTGATGTAAAATGGTACAACTGCTCTGGAAGGCATTCTGGCAGTTCATCAGGAAGCTAAATATAGATTTGCCATATGATCCAGCAATCCCATTACTAGGTATGTATTCAGAGGAACTGAAGGTAAGGACACCAGTGCATCAAAGGTCTTTCTCTTATTTCCCTCCCTCCCTCCTTCCTTTCCCCTTCTCTTTTCTCTTCCTTTCCTCTTTAACTTTTTTCTTTTCTCTTTTATTTTAGTATATAGAGAGATCAGCAAATGACAACAGAAAGTATTTGCTTACACAAATGGACATTTGCACACCAATGTTTATAGTAGCATTATTTATGACTGCTAAGAAATGGAAACAGCCCAAATGACCACCAATGGACAAGAGGCTAACCAAGCTGTGATATATATGTGTGATGGAATACTATGCAGCTGTATGATAGAATAAAGTTGAAGCATGTAACAACCTGGGTGAACCTTGAGGACATTATGCTGAGTGAAATTAGCCAGAAACAAAAGGACAAATACTGTATGATCTTACTAATACAAACTAATAATAATGAGTAAATTTGAGAGTTAAATTTAAGAATACAGGTTACAGGAGATAGAAAGAGGGTTGATACTGGACATTTGGTATTGAAGGAATACAGACTGTGCAACAGGACTGATTGTAAAAATTCACAAATGGATAGCACAATACTACCTGATGTAGGACAGTAGTATAAATACACAGAATGAAGCTGAATGTGAGCATGGTTAAGGGAGAAGGGTTCGGGACATGTAGGACACCAGAAAGTAAGACAGAGGATTAAGACTGAGATGGTATAACCTGGGAAGGCCTAGAGTGGCCAAGGATGGTGATTAAATGTATAAATATAAACATGTCTTTGCATTAGGAAGAACAAATCAATGTCAACATTGCAAGGGGTTGAAAAAGTATGTATACAGGAAAAAGTACAATCAAGGCAAGCTTGGGTCTATAATCAACGGTAATACAGTAATATGCTTCTACTGAATGTAACAAAGTCATTATGCCAAAACTAAAGGTCAACAAGTTGCAGTGGGGGGTGGGGAGGACTGGGGAAGGGGTATGGATTCTTTGCAGAAGAAAAGGAAATGTCTTCATATAGATCATGGTGACAAAAGCATGTCTATTTACTTAGGCTGGATTGGATGATGTGCAAATAAAATTGGTTAAAAATGAACAGAGAGAAATAAATGCTAGAGAAATGGAGAGAGAGATGTTCCTATTCACTGTTGATAAGGAATCTGAGATGTACAGCCCTTCTGGAGGACAGCATGGTGGTTCCACAGGAGGCTAAGGGTGGGGTTGCCATATGATCCTGCAACCCCGTTGCTAGGTATATACCTAAAGGAAATGAGAGTGGAGACATGAATGTACATTTGCACACTGGTATTTATGGCAGCAAAGATCTTTATGTGCAATGGATGGAGATGGCCTAAGGGTACAACTGAGGGAAAGGAGGAGGAACTGTGATGTTTTCAGACTACTGAGTGACTACAAGAAGGAAGGAAATTGTGAGACATGCAACTAGGTGAATGAACCTTAAGGACAGTATGCTGAATAAGATGTCAGAAACAACAATAAAATATGTATTTAGCAATTATATTTTACAAATGGGTACCAATCAATTGTTTGTTGAGAGGATACATGAAATTGATTTGTATAAACAACGCATATTGATAATATTCTGAATTATCTTATATGAGGTACTTGTCTATATTATTCATTTTCTATTTTAGCATATATTTAGATGCAATGTTTTATTGAAATATTAAAATATAATGCTGGCTCCATTTAACTTTAGTATTTGTTTATCTTACTTCTACAATTATGTTGTTATATCATTCAGGATAGGAAAGAAATATAAACTTTAAGATTTTTAATTTCCACATGGCACCTAGAATAGTCTGCTAGCTGGAGTAGCTGAATTATTATATGGTTACTTTTAAATTGACAGATTTAAGCAAAGAGTTGATCAATACTGAAAAGTAAGAAATTTTCAGTGTAGTAGGAGTAACAGCAGACATTATATTGGATATGTTGCTATGAAATTGACCCAAAGTTTATGAATGCTAAAATTTGCAAAACTGCAGGTGTATTTCGAAAGAAATCTATATTGAAAAATAATTAATGAAAGGAACCTGAGGTATTGTAATTCAGTGTTTAATCTCTGCATCAGGAGTCATGGCCCTTGACAGATCATAGGATCACAGTTTGAAACTCCTTACAAAAGGAATCTTCTATGACTTCTGTAATAGGAATTTTACACAGGTATTAGCATTAACTGCTTAACATTAAGAAGAAAGAACAATGCAACGCCAAATCAATGCAGACATATTCCTACTAAATGCTACTGCTATATAACCACATTCCTTAAAAACAAAAGATATGAATATCTACTTTCCTAACTTCTTGAAAGTCTAGAAATGCAAAACCACATTGATATGGCTTAGATGGGAAAATTTGATTAAACCAATTATTTAGAGACGGTTATATGGTCAACCTCCTTGGGCACACTGCAATGGTCTCAAAATCACTTGTCCTTAAAAAGGTGTATATAACCCTTCCTTAGAAGAAGAAAGACAATCTGGGCCCACTACTCCCTCTTTCCCATAAGTAGTAGTCATTGAACAACACCAGCACAAGCATCCGACCCCCAAACCAGTTATTCTGTGGTTACCATCACCACTCTGATCTCCAGAACACTGTAGGGAACATTCTTGACTTCTATTTTCCTATAAACAAACTGAATCAAGTCTAGCATGAGCAAAACTATTTCCTTAACTGGGACAAAAGAAGGCTGTATTAAAAGGGTTTGCCATATATGAGAAATTTCATGAGATACTGTTGGACTTCCATGTACTAGACACTGTTCTTCTTAAAGAGCTTCCAAAGAACCAGAGATATGGCACATATGTAAGTTACTGTCATATAAAGCAGAATACGCTAACATGATCAGATCAGATCATTTGAAGTGATGATAACTGTCAATTTTTCGAGGAAGGAAGGTATCAACTCCAGTTGGACTTAGTAAATAAAAGACGTTAAAAAGTGTAAGAGTTTAGCTGGGCCTCAAAGTCTTCTAGGATTTAAAAAGTTAAATATTAGGTAACAGACAACTACAGGCTGGAGGAATAACAAGGCTAATTCACAAACATAGGAAAATCTAGTTGAAATTGGAGACTTGAAAGAGCCAGATTTACTTGCTTTTATATTCCAAGTATTCATGGATTATTCAAAATAATTGTGACACATTATTTCAGACCTAAATCACAACTGATGCTACACTCAATTTTGGATATTTTCTGAATATTCCTACTGCTTCTTTCTCTTTCTTCTCTGTCAAGGATTCTCTTAATGGATCTGTTTTTATATTTGATTGTGTCCCATAGGTCTACCAGGCACTGTTCAATATTTTTCATTCCGTTTCCTTTCTGCTCTTTAGTCTGAATCATTTCAATTTTCTTCTTTTCAAGTTCACTTATTCTTTCTTCTTCCACCTACAATCTTCTTCTGAAACCCCATAGGGAATTTTTCATTTTAGTTATTGTGTCTTCAAGTTCATTATTTTTATCTGATTCCTTTTTAAAAATTCTGTCTCATTATTGTGGATCTTACAGTGTTCATTCATCATTTCTCTGGCATCCTTATTTCTTTTTGCGTTTTCCTTTGTCTTTTTGAGTATATCAAAGATCATTTAAAAAATATATTTGTCTGGTCTCTCCAAAGTCTTATTTCCTTCATTGATGGACTCTGAATTTTTTTCTTGTTCCTTTGAATGAACAATCATTTCCCGCTTCTTTATTTTTTGTCTTGTAATCTTTCATTGTACACTGTATATTTTAATATATTAAAGTGTCAATTATGGGGTTAGTCCCTGAGCTGTCCTTATGTTTGTATCCAACTAGTGACAGAGATTTCCCTGAGTATCAAAAGCTAACATGCATAATAAGCAAACCAAAGCTAAAACAACTTTCACCATCTTTGCAAAATGGCCCGATGTTGGCTGATACTCTTTTTCATAATCTACCCTCCTAACAAATAGGAGGTGAAAGTGAAATACAGGGTACTCTCCAGCTTTTCTGAGCCTGCATCTTTTCCTGGGCCTGTGCTTGCTTAGGAAAATTCCTAACTATTCCTAGTTAATAGGAATGCAAATGTCCCCTCTATTCCCTATGAAATAGACTTTCCTCCCTCCTGGTGCTCTATTTTATGACTTAAAGCTAATAATTCTTTGCCTCAGGTGGTTTTTATTTACTTGTTCCTACGAATGCATTAGCTGCTCAAAAGCTGCTTCTTCCTGCAGGGTACTTTTGGGAATTTCAGTTAGGGAAGAATGTCCTCCGGTCTTTCAGGCTGCCACCTGATAGTTTGTGATAGATACATTTTTCCCATTTACCCTTCCATTATTAAATCCTTAAGATAGTGTCATATACATCTGCTTTTTAGTTCATGAAAGCTTTATATATTTAATCACAGACATTGTCCACCACAAGACTCACTATGTTGTACATTACCATGTTTTAACCTCCAACTTTCTTCTAGTGACATACATGACTCTAAACTTTCCCTTTCTACCACACTCACACACCATTTAGCATTGTAAATTATCCTCACAATAATGTGATACCATTACCTCTGTCCCTTTCCTAAAGTTTAAGTTCACCCTAGTTAAACGTTCTGCACATATTAAGCAACCACTCCGCATTCTTTGGCCTCATCTATATCCTGGTAATCTATATTTTATATTTTATATCTAAGAGTTTGCATTCGTAATTAGTTTATATAAGTGAATTCATACAGCATTTGTTCTTTTGTGTCTGACCTATTTCACTTGTTCTCAAGTTGAACAAGTTCATCCATGTTGTCACGTGCTTCAGGACTTCATTCCCTCTTAGTGCTGAATAATATTCTATCCTTTGTATATACTACATTTCATTTACCTGTTCATCTGTTGATGGACACTTGGGTTGTTTCCATCTTTTGGCAGTTATGACTAATGTCATTATGAAAATTGGATGCAACTGTTTGTTCACATCCTTTCTTTCAGATCTTCTGGGTATATCTAGAGTAGCAGGATTGCTGAGGTGTCAGGTAACTGTCCTCCACAGCAACTGTACCATTTAATATTCTTACAAACAGTGAATAAGTTTTCCAATTCATCCACATCCTCTCCAACATATGCTTGTTTAATAGCAGCCATTCCAGTAGGCATAAAATGATATCTCATTGTGGTTTTGATTTGTATTTTCCTAACAGATAGTGAAGCTGAGCATCTTTCCATGTGTTTTTTAGGCATATGTATTTCCTCTCTAGAAAAATGCCTATTCAAGTTTTTTGGCCTTTTTAAAACTGGGCTGTTCATCTTTTTATTGTTGAGTTGTAGAATTATTTTTATATATTCTGGATATCAAACCCTTATCAGATTTGTGGCTTCCAAATATTTTCTCTATTGAGTTACTTGTCTTTTCACCCTTATGACAAAAAGTCTTCTGAAGCACTGAAGAATTCAATTTTGAGGAATTCCTCATTTTTTTCTTTCCTTGGTTGTGTTTTGGGTAAAAGTCTAAGAAACTACTATCTATAACTAGATCTTGAAGATGTTTACCTACATTTTCTTCTAGCAGTTTATTTTGGAATAGTGTTTGAGATAGGGTTCTTCTTTCATTCTTTTGTTTATAGATACACAGTTCTCACAGCACCATTTATTGAAAAGACCAGTGTGTCCCAGTTGAGTGGGCTTTGGAGCCTTGTCAAGAATCAACTGACCACAGATCTGAGAGTCTATTTCTAAACTCCCAATTCTATTCCAAATTGATCAATTTCTCTATTTTTATGCCAGTATCATGCTGTTTTGACCACTGTTGGTTTTCTAATATGCTTTAAAGTCAGGAAGTGTGATATTTCCCACTTCATTCTTCTTTTTCAAGATGATTTTAGCTCTTCAATGCCCCTTACCTTTCCAAATGAAACTGATAATTACTTTATCCATTTCTACAAAGTAGTCTGTGGGAATTTAGATTGGTATTGCATTGAATCTGCAGAACAATTTGGGTAGAACTGACATCTAATGATATTTAGCCTTCCAATCCATGAACACAGAATATTTTGCCATTTACTCTGGTCTTCATTGAATTTTTTTTAGTAATGTTTTGTAATTTTCTGTGTACAAGTCCTTTACATCATTGGTTAAATTTATTCCTAAATATTAGATTCTTTTAGTTACTATTGGAAATGGAAATTTTCCTTAAATACCTCCATGGATAGCTCATTACTAGTGCATAGGAACACCACTGATTTTTGCAGGTTAATCTTGTAACCTGACACTTTGCTGAACTCGTTTATTAGTGCAAGTAGCTTTGTTATTTTTTTCGGGATATTCTAAATATATGATCATGTCAACTGCAAATAGTCACAGTTTTACTTTTTCCTTTTGAATTTGTATGTCTTTTACTGATTTTTCTTGCCTAGTTGCTCTAGCTAGAACTTCTAGCACAATGTTGAATAGCAGTGATGACAGTAGACATCTTTGTCATGCTCCCAATCTTAGAGGGAAAGCTTTTAGTCTCTCACCATTAAGTATGATGTTAGCTGTGGGTTTTCCATATACACCCTTTATTGTGTTGTAGAAGTTTCCTTCAATTCCTACTCTTTGAAGTGTTTTTATCATGAAAGGATGCTGAATTTTGTCAAATGCCTCCTCTGCATCAACTGAGATGATCACGTGGTTTTCTGTAATGAAAAGAATCTAATATTTAGCAATAAATTTAACCAATGATGTAAAGGACTTGTACACAGAAAATTACAAAACATCACTAAAAAAATTCAATGAAGACCAGAGTAAATGGCAAAATATTCTGTGTTCATGGATTGGAAGGCTAATGTGTTATATTACTGTGCTGGTTTGAAAGGATTACGTACCCTAGAAAAGCCATGTTTTAATCCTGATTTCACCTCATGGAGGCAGCCCTTTCTTTTAATCCTTTTTCAGTACTATAGGTTGGAAACTCAATTAGATTATCTTCACAGAGATGTGACTCACCAAATTGCAGATATTAACCTTGGATTACAGGGAGATGTGACTCCATCCATTCCGGGTGGGCCTTGATTACTTTACTGGAATCCTTTAAAAGAGAAAACATTTTGGAGACAGCAACAGAGCCACAAGAGCAAGACAGCCATGAGAACACAGAGCCCATGCAACCTTTGGAGATGAAAAAGGAAAATGTCCCTAAGGGAGCTTCATGAGACAGGAAGCCTGGAGAGAATGTTAGCAGGCATTGCCATGTTCGCCATGTGCTTCTCCAGTTGAGAGAGAAACCCTGAACTTCATGGGCCTTTCTTGAGTGAAGGTAACCTCTTCTTGGTGCCTCAATTTGGACATTTTTATAGACCTGCTTTAATTGGGATATTTTCATGGCCATAGAATTGTAAACTTGCAACTTAATAAATTCCCCCTTTTAAAAGGCATTCTGTTTCTGTTATATCACATTTTGGCAGCTAGTAAACTAGGACAATTACATTAAACGATTTTCTTATATTGTACCACCCTTGCTTACCTGAGAAAAACCCCTACGGTCATGATGCATAATTCTTTTAATATCTGATTGGATTCTATTTGCAAGGATTTTGTTAAGGATTTTTGCCACTACGTTCATTAGCAAGATTGGTCTGAAGTTTTCTTTTCTTGTTGTATCTTTATCTGGATTTGCTATTAGGATGATGTTGGCTTCATAAAATAATTTAAGCAGTGTTCCCTCTTTTTCAATTTTTTGAAAAGTTTGAGTAGGACTGGTATTAAGTCTTCATGATATGCTTAGAAAGTTTGCCTGTGACACTATCCATTCTGGGTTCTTCCTGGTTGGTAGGTTTTTGATGATGGTTTCAATTTATTTACTTGTGATAGGTTTGTTGAAGTCTTCTATTTTTCCTTTTCAAGTCAAGGTAAGTGGTTCATGTGTCTCTAGGAAGCTGTCCATTTCAATAAGTTGTCTAGTTTGTTGCATACAGTTGTTCACAGTAACCTCTTATGATCTTTTTTATTTCTTTGGGGTTTGTGATAATGCCTGCCCCTATCGTTTGTGATTTTATTTATTTTTAGCTTCTCTTTTTTTGTCTTTCCAGTCTAGCTAAGGGTTCGTTGATTTTATTTATTTTCGCAAAGAACCAACTTACTTTTGCTTTTATTGATTCTCTTTTTTTGTTACTGTTTTATTATTTCTATTTCACTAATGTCTGCAGCAATCTTTTTCATTTCTTTCTTCTACTTGCTTTGGGATTAGTTTGCTGTTTGTTCTCCAGTACTTCAGAAGTTGGTTTTGGCTCTTTCTTCCTTTTTAATGTAGGCATTTTGAACTATAAATTTCCCTCTCAGAACTGCGTTTGCTCCATCCCATAAGTGTTTTTTTTTTACTTTTCTTTCTTTTTTGTGAAAAATAACATATGTACAAAAAAGCAATAAATTTCAAAGCATATTGCAACAATCAGTTGTAGAACAGATTTCAGAGTTTGGTATGGGTTACAATCCCATAAGTTTTGATACACTGTATTCTCATTGTAATTCATCTCAAGTTATTTAAGGACTTCTCTTGCAATTTCTCTTCTTACCTACTGATTGTTTAAAGTATGTTGTTTAAACCCCATGTACTTGCGTATTTTCCAATTCCCTGTCTGTTATTAGATTTCCAGCTTTTTCTATTATGATTAGAGATAGTGCTTTATATAACATCAATCTTTTAACATTTATTAAGACCTGTTTTATGCCCCAGCATATGGTTTATCCTGGAGAATGTTATATAAGCACTTGAGAAGAATGTGTATCCTGATGTGTTGGGGTACAATGCTCTATATACATCTGTTAGGTTTAGTTCATTTATCATATCATTTAGGTTTTGTTTCTTTATTGATCCTCCATCCAGACATTTTATCTATTGGAAGAGCTGTTTGTTGAAGTCTACCACTATTATAGTAGAGTTGTCTATTACTCCCTTCTCTTTCGCCAGTGTTTGCCTTGTGTATTTTGGGGCAACATGATTAGAAGTGTAGACATTAATGATTGTTACATCTTCTTGCTGAATTGCCCCTTTTATGAATATATAGTGCCCTTATTTATCTCTTATAACATTTCTACATTTAAAATCTATTTTTCTCTGTTATTAGTATAACTACCCCAGCTTTTTTCTGGTTATTACTTGCAAGGGGGAACTTTTTCCATCCTTTCACTTTCAACCTATTTGTATCTTTAGGTCTGAAATGAGTCTCTTGAAAAACAGTAAAACTGGATCATATTTTTTAAACAATTCTGCCAATCTGTGTCTTTTGATTGAGAGTTTAATCCATTAACATTCAAAATTATTACTGTCAAGGTAATTCTTAATTCAACCATCTTATCATTTGGTTTTTGTCAGATTTTTCTTCTCTTGATCCTTTAAGTTACCCTTAATACTCTTCAATTCTGTAGCCTCCCCTAAACTTCTCTCCCTCCTGTCTTTTCTTTTCATCCAGCAGCACTACTTTTAGTCGTTCTCATATAGCCAGTCTCTTATTAAAGAACTCTCTCAGCTTTTGCTTCTGTGAATATTTTTTTTTTAATATTTACAATTCTTTGGCACATTTATTCAACTTCAAGGACTCTCTTGTAAGGAAATAACCAGAAATTCTGAAAAACGTTCATACTGGTGTTATGTTATTTATAAACACACACACACACACACACACAAAGAAAGAAAGAAAACAACTTGAATGCCTGATGATAGGGAAATAGTTAAGCAAATCATGAAATAGAATAGTGTTCAGTACTTAGAAGCAGGTCACAGAAAATTCTGGTTGAATTGAGGAAATGCTTACATGACAAGGTTCAGGAAGAACAAAGCAGGTGAGGAAACCTGTGCTCGAGAGTGGCTGTCACCGTGGGCCCCGCTGGGTGCCCACCCCGTGGCCAGGGCTCACGCCAGGGCCAGATGTTGCCGCCGCCGGCATGACAGCGCTGGCCCTATAGGGGCTTCCTGCCTTCTCCTTCCTTTGGCGATGGGAGCACATTTCCTGTTTCTCACCGTGTCATATGATGGTGGACACAGGCCTCGGCCCAGATGGTTGTAGGGCTCCATCTTCCTGTTTTGGTGGCTGGATGTTCCCCAGCACCCCCACCGGGCTTACTGGGAGAGGGGCACTCTTTCATTGGGGTGCTACGTTGCTGCAGCATGTGGGGAGCCCTGGCTGAGAAGCTGGGGGTCCCGGGGCCACCTTGGAGCCCTGAGGGGAGGCCTGGCTGACAATCAGGCCGAGCTGAGGCGGGCAGAGCTGGCGAAGGGAAAGAGGCAGAGAACAGAGATTCCTCCTTAGATACAGACTCAGACTTGCTGGCAGCTTCTGTGTTCAACACCTGAAATTCGCGGGGAAGTGGCTGGAGCCACTCCCTTTTCAGCTTCAGTTGGAGGTGTGCTTTATCATTTGCCATCAGAAGAATCCTGTGGAAAAAGCACTCCAGGGTTTTAGACACCAGCTACAGGCTGCTAAAATGAACTAACACAAAATTGGTTTGCATTAACCAACCACTGCTCCCTGGAAGGTGATCACTCTATACTGTTAGTGAAACCCACACTGCATGTGGTGGGGGGTTGCAGCAGTTCAAGGAAGGCTGGGAGGCCCTTGACACGAATGCAATGGAGCCGTTTCTGAGACCAGCTTAGCCTTAGGGTCACTTTCCTGCAGATTCTGAAATTCTTTCAAAATGCAGAATCTTCACCTGGGACGTTGAGCTCTCCCTGCAGGAGAGCGAGCTGTCTGCTTAGCGGTGTGGCCTCATGGAGGGTTGGCCTTGGTCCCCAAGGGTCATCACATCTTTGCTGGCCAAGACAGTTGAAGAGAGGGTTCTGCCTGAAATGCTGAAGCGGAATGAGCCTCGGAATTTCTACCCCCGTTCTTCCAGATCACACGTTGGGCCTTGTAGGTACTCCTCTGTCTTTGGTGGACAAGGACTCCGTGCCATGCGCCGTGTTGCCCCAGACCTGAGAATAAATCTCCACCGTGCTCCCCAAAGCTGACCCCGAACATGCATGGCGAAGTTGGCATGGACTGTGGCAACCTTAAGCCCTGCTGCTTCTTAAAGCGTAGTGTTCTCGGCGGAGTCCTCTGGTTTGCACGCTGACGGTCAGATGTATTATTATTAAACCAGGCCTGGGCCTGGGGCTGGCTCGGACTTGGTGAATTTAGGAATGGAGGGTTGCTCAAGGCTGCCAAGACCATCTTGTCTGGGTTTCCAGATGAGCCTTTGTGCTCAGAGAGGATATGCCACTTGACCACGTTCGCATGGCTGGCTGGGTTTCCCATCCTCCAGACTTCTCTTCACAACAGGAGTCTTAAACGGGAGAGTCAGATTTTTTTTTTTAAATAACTATTTTTTTATTAATTAAAGAAAAAAAAAGAAATTAACAAAACATTTAGAAATCATTCCATTCTACATATGCAATCAGTAATTCTTAACATCATCACATAGATGCATGATCATCATGTCTTAGTACATTTGCATCGATTTAGGAAAAGAACTAGCAAAACAACAGAAAAAGATATAGAATGATAATATAGAGAAAAAATAAAAATAATAATAATAGTAAAAAAAAAGAAAAGAAAAAAAAAAGACAAACAAACAAACAGACAAAAAAAAAAAACCTATAGCTCAGATGCAGCTTCATTCAGTGTTTTAACATGATTACTTTACAATTAGGTATTATTGTGCTGTCCATTTTTGAGTTTTTGTATCTAGTCCTGTTGCACAGTCTGTATCCCTTCAGCTCCAATTACCCATTATCTTACCCGGTTTCTAACTCCTGCTGGACTCTGTTACCAATGATATATTCCAAGTTTATTCTCGAATGTTGGTTCACATCAGTGGGACCATACAGTATTTGTCCTTTAGTTTTTGACTAGACTCACTCAGCATAATGTTCTCTAGGTCCATCCATGTTATTACATGCTTCATAAGTTTATTCTGTCTTAAAGCTGCATAATATTCCATCGTATGTATATACCACAGTTTGTTTAGCCACTCGTCTATTGATGGACATTTTGGCTGTTTCCATCTCTTTACAATTGTAAATAACGCTGCTATAAACATTGGTGTGCAAATGTCTGTTTGTGTCTTTGCCCTTAAGTCCTTTGAGTAGATACCTAGCAATGGTATTGCTGGGTCGTATGGCAATTCTATATTCAGCTTTTTGAGGAACCTCCAAACTGCCTTCCACAGTGGTTGCACCATTCGACATTCCCACCAAAAGTGGATAAGTGTGCCTCTTACTCCGCATCCTCTCCAGCACTTGTCATTTGTTGTTTTGTTGATAATGGCCATTCTGGTGGGTGTGAGATGATATCTCATTGTGGTTTTGATTTGCATTTCTCTAATGGCCAGGGACATTGAGCATCTCTTCATGTGCCTTTTGGCCATTTGTATTTCCTCTTCTGAGAGGTGTCTGTTCAAGTCTTTTTCCCATTTTGCAATTGGGTTGGCTGTCTTTTTGTTGTTGAGTTGAACAATCTCTTTACAAACTTTGGATACTAGACCTTTATCTGATATGTCGTTTCCAAATATTGTCTCCCATTGTGTAGGCTGTCTCTCTACTTTCTTGATGAAGTTCTTTGATGCACAAAAGTGTTTAATTTTGAGGAGCTCCCATTTATTTATTTCCTTCTTCAGTGTTCTTGCTTTAGGTTTAAGGTCCATAAATCTGCCTCCAGTTGTAAGATTCATAAGATATCTCCCAACATTTTCCTCTAACTGTTTTATGGTCTTAGACCTAATGTTTAGATCTTTGATCAATTTTGAGTTAACTTTTGTATAGGGTGTGAGACATGGGTCTTCTTTCATTCTTTTGCATATGGATATCCAGTTCTCTAGGCACCATTTATTGAAGAGACTGTTCTGTCCCAGGTGAGTTGGCTTGACTGCCTTATCAAAGATCAAATGTCCATAGATGAGAGGGTCTATATCTGAGCACTCTATTCGATTCCATTGGTCGATATATCTATCTTTATGCCAATACCATGCTGTTTTGACCACTGTGGCTTCATAATATGCCTTAAAGTCAGGCAGCGCGAGACCTCCAGCTTCGTTTTTTTTCCTCAAGATGTTTTTAGCAATTCGGGGCACCCTGCCCTTCCAGATAAATTTGCTTATTGGTTGTTCTATTTCTGAAAAATAAGTTGTTGGGATTTTGATTGGTATTGCATTGAATCTGTAAATCAATTTAGGTAGAATTGACATCTTAACTATATTTAGTCTTCCAATCCATGAACACGGTATGCTCTTCCATCTATTTAGGTCTTCTGTGATTTCTTTTAACAGTTTTTTGTAGTTTTCTTTATATAGGTTTTTTGTCTCTTTAGTTAAATTTATTCCTAGGTATTTTATTCTTTTAGTTGCAATTGTAAATGGGATTCGTTTCTTGATTTCCCCCTCAGCTTGTTCATTACTAGTGTATAGAAATGCTACAGATTTTTGAATGTTGATCTTGTAAGCAGCTACTTTGCTGTACTCATTTATTAGCTCTAGTAGTTTTGTTGT
The DNA here is from genome assembly GCF_023851605.1 of Tamandua tetradactyla. Taxonomy (NCBI): domain Eukaryota; kingdom Metazoa; phylum Chordata; class Mammalia; order Pilosa; family Myrmecophagidae; genus Tamandua; species Tamandua tetradactyla. The sequence goes on along the minus strand of NC_135343.1, from coordinate 21,799,451 downwards.
GGATTTTTCCGGGTTTTCGATGTATAGTATCATATCGTCTGCAAACAGTGATAGTTTTACTTCTTCCTTTCCAATTTTGATGCCTTGTATTTCTTTTTCTTGTCTAATTGCTCTGGCTAGAACCTCCAACACAATGTTGAATAATAGTGGTGATAGTGGACATCCTTGTCTTGTTCCTGATCTTAGGGGGAAAGTTTTCAATTTTTCCCCATTGAGGATGATATTAGCTGTGGGTTTTTCATATATTCCCTCTATCATTTTAAGGAAGTTCCCTTGTATTCCTATACATTGAAGTGTTTTCAACAGGAAAGGGTGTTGAATCTTGTCAAATGCCTTCTCTGCATCAATTGAGATGATCATGTGATTTTTCTGCTTTGATTTGTTGATATGGTATATTACATTAATTGATTTTCTTATGTTGAACCATCCTTGCATACCTGGGATGAATCCTACTTGGTCATGATGTATAATTCTTTTAATGTGTTGTTGGATACGATTTGCTAGAATTTTATTGAGGATTTTTGCATCTATATTCATTAGAGAGATTGGTCTGTAGTTTTCTTTTTTTGTAATATCTTGCCTGGTTTTGGTATGTGGGTGATGTTGGCTTCATAGAATGAATTAGGTAGTTTTCCCTCCGCTTCAATTTTTTTGAAGAGTTTGAGGAGAGTTGGTACTAATTCTTTCTGGAATGTTTGATAGAATTCAGATGTGAAGCTGTCTGGTCCTGGACTTTTCTTTTTAGGAAGCTTTTGAATGACTGATTCAATTCCTTTACTTGTGATTGGTTTGTTGAGGTCATCTATGTCTTCTTGAGTCAAAGTTGGTTGTTCATGTCTTTCCAGGAACCCGTCCATTTCCTCTAAATTGCTGTATTTATTAGCGTAAAGTTGTTCATAGTATCCTGTTATTACCTCCTTTATTTCTGTGAGGTCAGTAGTTATGTCTCCTCTTCCATTTCTGATCTTATTTATTTGCATCCTCTCTCTTCTTCTTTTTGTCAATCTTGCTAAGGGCCCATCAATCTTATTGATTTTCTCATAGAACCAACTTCTGGTCTTATTGATTTTCTCTATTGTTTTCATGTTTTTTATTTCATTTATTTCTGCTCTAATCTTTGTTATTTCTTTCCTTTTGCTTGCTTTGGGATTAGTTTGCTGTTCTTTCTCCAATTCTTCCAAGTGGACAGTTAATTCCTGAATTTTTGCCTTTTCTTCTTTTCTGATATAGGCATTTAGGGCAATAACTTTCCCTCTTAGCACTGCCTTTGCTGCGTCCCATAAGTTTTGTCATGTTGTGTTTTCATTTTCATTCACCTCGAGGTATTTACTAATTTCTCTTGCAATTTCTTCTTTGACCCACTCGTTGTTTAAGAGTGTGTTGTTGAGCCTCCACGTATTTGTGAATTTTCTGGCACTCCACCTATTATTGATTTCCAACTTCATTCCTTTATGATCCGAGAAAGTGTTGTGTATGATTTCAATCTTTTTAAATTTGTTAAGACTTGCTTTGTGACCCAGCATATGGTCTATCTTTGAGAATGATCCATGAGCACTTGAGGAAAAGGTGTATCCTGCTGTTGTGGGATGTAATGTCCTATAAATGTCTGTTAAGTCTAGCTCCTTTATAGTAATATTCAGATTCTCTATTTCTTTATTGATCCTCTGTCTAGATGTTCTGTCCATTGATGAGAGTGGTGAATTGAAGTCTCCAACTAGTATGGTATATGTGTCTATTTCCCTTTTCAGTGTTTGCAGTGTATTCCTCACGTATTTTGGGGCATTCCGGTTCGGTGCATAAATATTTATGATTATTATGTTTTCTTGTTTAATTGTTCCTTTTATTAGTACATAGTGTTCTTCTTTGTCTCTTTTAACTGTTTTACATTTGAAGTCTAATTTGTTGGATATTAGTATAGCTACTCCTGCTCTTTTCTGGTTGTTATTTGCATGAAATATCTTTTCCCAACCTTTCACTTTCAACCTATGTTTATCTTTGGGTCTAAGATGTGTTTCCTGTAGACAGCATATAGAAGGTTCCTGTTTTTTAATCCATTCTGCCAGTCTATGTCTTTTGATTGGGGAATTCAGTCCATTAACATTTAGTGTTATTACTGTTTGGATAATATTTTCCTCTACCATTTTGTCTTTTGTATTATGTACATCATATCTGATTTTCCTTCTTTCTACACTCTTCTCCATACCTCTCTCTTCTGTCTTTTCATATCTGACTCTATTGCTCTCTTTAGTATTTCTTACAGAGCTGGTCTCTTGGTCACAAATTCTCTCAGTGACTTTTTGTCTGAGAATGTTTTAATTTCTCCCTCATTTTTGAAGGACAATTTTGCTGGATATAGGAGTCTTGGTTGGCAGTTTTTCTCTTTTAGTAATTTAAATATATCATCCCACTGTCTTCTAGCTTCCATGGTTTCTGCTGAGAAATCTACACATAGTCTTATTGGGTTTCCCTTGTATGTGATGGATTGTTTTTCTCTTGCTGCTTTCAAGATCCTCTCTTTCTCTTTGACCTCTGACATTCTAACTAGTAAGTGTCTTGGAGAACACCTATTTGGGTCTAATCTCTTTGGGGTGCGCTGCACTTCTTGGATCTGTAATTTTAGGTCTTTTATAAGAGTTGGGAAATTTTCAGTGATAATTTCTTCCATTAGTTTTTCTCCTCCTTTTCCCTTCTCTTCTCCTTCTGGGATACCCACAACACGTATATTTGTGTGCTTCATATTGTCCTTCAGTTCTCAGATCCCCTGTTCAAATTTTTCCATTCTTTTCCCCATAGTTTCTGTTTCTTTTTGGAATTCAGATGTTCCATCCTCCAAATCACTAATTCTATCTTCTGTCTCTTTAAATCTATCATTGTAGGTATCCATTGTTTTTTCCATCTTTTCTACTTTATCCTTCACTTCCATAAGTTCTGTGATTTGTTTTTTCAGTTTTTCTATTTCTTCTTTTTGTTCAGCCCATGTCTTCTTCATGTCCTCCCTCAATTTATCGATTTCGTTTTTGAAGAGGTTTTCCATTTCTGTTCGTATATTCAGCATTAGTTGTCTCAGCTCCTGTATCTCATTTGAACTATTGGTTTGTTCCTTTGACTGGGCCATATTTTCAATTTTCTGAGCATGATCCATTATCTTCTGCTGGCATCTGGGTATTTAGTCAGATTTCCCTGGGTGTTGGACCCAACAGGTTGAAAGATTTTTCTGTGAAATCTCTGGGTTCTGTTTTTCTTATCCTGCCCAGTAGGTGGCGCTTGTGGCACTCGTTTGTCTGCGGGTCCCACCAGTAAAAGGTGCTGTGGGTCCTTTAACTTTGGAAAACTCTCGCCGTGGGGGAGGTTCGCCAGCCGAAGCATCTTGGAAGAGTGCCTGTCCGAATCTCCCAGCCGGCCCGGGGATCCAAACGCGGGGTGGGTCGCCGGCCGCCGCAGCCCGGGAGACCACCCATCCGAATCTCCTAGCCGGCCTGGGGTGCCAAGCGTGGAGGGAGGGCGCCAGCCGCCGCGGCCCGGGAGAGTGCACCGTTCCCAGTCGGACCGGGAAGCCACGTGTTTGGAAGTGACCCCGGTCACCGTTCTCCGCAGACTGGGGATCTCTGATCCAATTCTCCCAGTTGGTCTGGGGGGCCGTGCGTGGGGGGGCACCAGCCGCCGCGGCTTGAAGGGACTGCCTGTCCAATTCTCCCAGTCGGCCCGGGAAGGAGGGAGGGAGGGACTCCAGCCGCCTACTGCCCCGACCCGGGGAAGCCCGCGCCCCTCGGCGATCTCACTGGAGCAGGTTCTCCCAGCCAGTCAGGCATTACAGAATGGGGTACGCTGCCTTCTTGATCTCTGTCGTGGCTCCGGGAGCTGTTCTGTATCGTTTCTACTCCCCTAGTAGCTGTTCTGGAGGAGGAACTAAGACCCGCACGTCTTACTAAGCCGCCATCTTCTCCGGACTGCTTCTGTGAATATTTTAAACTCTTTCTCATTTTTGAAGGACTCTGCTGGATACATAATTCTTAGCTGGCATTTTCTCTTCAGTATCTTAAATATTTCATTCCACTGCCTTCTTGCCTCCATAGTATCTGTTGACAGATCAGCAGTTAGTCTTATCTGGCTTCCTTTGTAGGTAGTGAATCACTTTTTTTCTTGCTGCTTTCAGACTATTCTCCTTCTCTTCAGTATTTGACAGTCTGATTAGTATGTGTCTTGGAGTGGGTCTATTTGGATCTATTCTGTTTGGAGTACATTGGGATTCTTGGATTTGCATATTTTATGCCATTTGCAAGGGTGGGAAATTTTGAGCCATTATATCTTTGAATATTCTTCCTGTTTTTTTTCTGATCTCTTCATCTGGGACACCCATGATGCATATGTTTGTGTGCTTTGTATTGTCAATCGATTCCTTGAGTCCCTGCTCATTTACTTTCCATTTTTTTTCTCCATTTGTTCTTTTTTCTGTTTGAATTCTGTTGATCTTCTAGTATACTGACTCTTTCTTCTGTCTCTTCAAATTTGCTGCTGTGTGTCTCCAGTATATTTTTAATCTCATCTATAGTGTCTTTTATTTCCATAATATCTGTTATTTTTCTTTGTATTTTTTTCAAATTCTTCTTTATGTCCTTGTAGTGTCTTTCTAATATCCCTTATCTTTTTATACACACTTTCCTTCACTTCTTTGAATTGATTCAAGAGATTTTATTTACACATCTTTGATTGGTTGTTCCAGATTTGTTCTCTCCTCCAATTTTTAAAATTTATTCCTTTGACCGGGCCATTTCTTCTTGAATTTTAGTATGTCTTGTGATTTTTCGCTGGTATCTGATTATCTTAATGGGTCTCTTCTGAAGGCTGGTCTCTCTCTCTTGTCTAGGCTTTAGTTCTTGCCCAGGTTTGCATAAGCCACTGCTTTAACCATTTGGCTGTCAGTATTTCTAAGCCAATACAGGGCCAGGTTCCTAGACAAGGGGTACAGACCAGTTCCTGTGGGCCTGGGATATGGTCTGCAGTGGCTCTGAAAAGCCCTGCAGTTTTCCCCTGCACTTTCCAGTCTGCCCAGAAGACGGCACTATTCAGTGACTTAATTGCCCTCATAAGCTTTTCACCTCCTGGTACCCCACAGTGTCTGACTAGGCAGGGCTGAAACTGTGGGGTTCCTGTGCCCTCACTTTGCAAGCCAAAATCTGGCTCAATGTGGGGCTGTGCCCCTAACTTTACCTGCAGCAGAAGACTTCCCCAGCTGCCCCAGTCTGCAGCCATCCCCTCGTGAAGGATCAGGCCACCCGGTGCTTTTTCACTCAAGGGTGGGGGCGGACACCAGGACCCATGGCCAGAAATGCAGTCTCTGTCCATGCTTTCTCAGGCACTTCTTCCTTTGCTGACCTGGGCCTTGAAATGGCTTCCTATCCCTTGGTCCCGAAACAATTGATTTGTATAGTTTCTGTCAGGTAGGCCACTTGCGACTTTTGGGAAAGATTCTGCCTTTCCCTCCCTAATTCCCCATTTTGGAAGCTCCTCCTTGTTGCACTTTTATATTCTGCCCTCTCCAGCAGAATGGGCTTGGGTTTCTGTGTCTGCATAAAGGTAGGGATATGTTTTATTGCTGAGATCTTCTCATCTGTTCCTGGTAGAGAGGTAGGAAGGATCTCAGTTGCTGCCTTTGGGCAGTTTCTGAGCTACGTGGGACTGAGTGAGAGGAAGGAGAGAGGGCTGGCAAGTCTGGGACAGAAACTTTCCTATGCGATATTTTTCTTTCTTCAATTTAGCGTTTGTAGGATTCTTCTCCAGTCTTTACCTTCTTTCAGAGCCCTGATCAAGTGAGAACTGTCTTTTATTTCTCTAGATCTCTTGGGAGAGGTTTTCAGTAGCTGTTTATGTTGCCATGTTGATGACATCACTCCTTTTCCAGAATTTTAAAAGAAATGGTTCTGTCAGTTTTTACTAGTTGTTCAAAGATTCTGTGAGGGAATGGAACCCTGGAGCACCTTTTACTGCTAACTTTGTTGACTGGAACTTGCAGCACATTCCATTTTGCCTCCTGCATTACTAACCTTATCCCCTGAGTTTTGTGCATCCTTGATTTGTCTCTCCAGTCCCCTCCACATTTGACATTTTTGCTCTGGTTTCTGAAGACTTTCCAATTTATAATGCTTATCCTTTAACTTCACCGTGTACTCACTGTCCTGCTGCTGATCTGTGGCAAACTTAAAGATGTGGGTGGATGGCATATCCCATATTCAAGGTATGCTAAATTGACTCACTTGTTTGGAAGAAAGAATGCATGTGAGTGCGTAATGGGGAACATGGCTTAAAAGTTAAAGAAAGGCAACAGAGACTAATTCACATAGGTTTCAATATAAGCCAATATTATCCCATTTTTCCATGTATTTCTACAGCAGTATTACATTTTTTCCTTATCTTGCATCATTTTTAAAACTTTTTATTCATCGTAAGCAATATTATCCATAGTGTCATTGTTTATCATGACAAAGCTTTTATATCCACTATTACTGATATGCTATTAAAATTATTTCTATTTTTGACCAATGCTATGCTTACCATTCTTTGGGAAATAATTTTATAACTCATTGTCAGTAATTAAATCCTTTAATCAAAGAATTTTAGCAAGGGCGGGCCGCGGTGGCTCAGCGGGCAAAGTGCTTGCCTGCTATGCCGGAGAACCTCGGTTCAATCCCCGGCCCCAGCCCATGTAACAAAAACGGAGAAACAGAATACAATAAAACAAGAAAATGTTTAAAAATGTTTCCCTTTCTTCCTTCCTTCCTTCCTTCTATCCTTCCTTCCTTCTCTCTGTCTTTCCTTTAAAAAAAAAAAAAAAAAAAAAAAAAAAAAGAATTTTAGCAAGATGAACCTTATGGGATATATAGGATGGGAAAATAGGAGATTAAAGCAAACATATAATCATGAGTTAGTAAAAACATGGATTAAGGTATTTTCTGGGGGAATAAAAAAATGAAAAAAATGCAAGATTTGTGATAGCAAGTTAAGAGGTCTAATTGATCATTTGAAGTGGTGGAGAGTTTAGGGTTTAAAATTGTACCAAATTTTGAACCTGGGTAGCCTAGAAAATGTTGGAACCATTAATAAAAATGGGACTAAATGGACAAAGAATGGGTTGGTGGTGAAAGATGAGGACTTTCATTTTGGAGTTATTAAACCTAAGGATCTGGTAGACAGAATTTTTAAAATTAAGGACTAGAGCTCCTTGCAGATGCTGATTTGGGTGTCAGACACCTACTGATGGTATTATAACCATGGAAAGCTGGGGCCTCAGAGGGTGAGTGTGAAGGAAAAAAGAGCTGAGTTGAGGAGGGAACCTTGCAGGGAGGCTAATATATATTGCATAGAAGGAGGAACAAGAAGCAGCAATGGTGACAGAGGAGCCATCACAGATCACGTAAGGGCAGAACCCACACAGTGAAATTATATGCAAGCAAAGAAAGAATTTCAACGGAAAAAATGGAACAGTGGCTGAACATAGAACACCTTTTATTTAGTGAGCACTGGACAATATTTGGAATCCTTTTTTTTTTTTTTTTTAACAATTGAGGTATCAAGATGGGAAGGAGAGGGATCTGGTCAGAATGTAAAGTCTTGCCCAAACACAGCATCTAGAAAAGTTGGTAAATTTTCAAAGTTATTGATAAGAATATCGGATTACACAGATGGTCAGGCCCAATTGAGGGACTATGGTCCAGACATGGAAGTGTGAGCAAGTGGGACAGGAAAGAGCTAGACACCAGCTGGGAAGACTCAGGGCAATGTGAATGGGATGAGGGTAGGGATGCTCTCATGTGGAACTAAGACAGGGATCCATAACTGATACAAGACTGGGGCTTGGTCAAAGGAACAGGGCGGACATCCAATTCTTATAACTGAGTACTAAGGCTGAGACTATCAGGAGATTTTACTTAACACTGATACTCTCGGGATACAGTACTAGAACTTCTTTTTCACCAGAGAGATGATATTCTCAGAACCTGCAGTGGAGCTTAGGAAACAGGTAAGAATCACACGGCTTTATATGAGGGAAGAGGACACTAAATAAGCCAGAAGCCCAACCTGTGGATGAATTATTTCATTTTTTGGTAGTCAGGGTCAAGTGTCAACTTGGCCAGGTGAAGGTGCCTAGTTCTATTGCTGTGAATATGAACCAATGACATAGGAACCTCATCTGTTGCTGATTACACCTGCCATCAGCTAGGAGGCCACATTCATGCCTGCTGCAGTGAATGATATTTGATTTAATTGGCTGGTGCTTAAAGAGAGAGCTCAACTTGGCGCAGCTCAGCCCAGGCCTTTGAGATGCAGAAAGGAATCACCCTGGGGAAAGTTGTTGGAACCCAGAGGCCTGGAGAGAAGGCCAGCAGGGATCGCCCTATGCCTTCCCATAAGAAAGAACCTGTTGAAAGTTAGCTGTCTTTCCTCTGAAGAACAATACGTTAACTAAATAAATCCTTCTTTATTGAAAGCCAATCCATCTCTGGTGTGTTGCATTCTGGCAGCTAGCAAGCTAGAACACATTTCATCTACCCAATTGTTTGACAGTACCAGAAGTAGAAATAGAAACTTTTTCTAACTATTTTTGCAACACTCGTGTGAGTGTAGTGAACTCAAGGAAAATTGGGAAAGTCATTCGTGAATGATGGTACTTATTTTTCTCCAAAGCTTAAAATAAATCTGAAAGAATCATTTCCAGAAGAAATACTTAATCTGAATATTTCTTTCCTCTTCTAGAGATTGCATGGCTTTGTAAGGTCGGTTGATGGTGTCTTTCTGTGAGATAGAATAGAAATGGAACTGCTGCTACTGTCTGATTACGAGTACCAGTGCATAGTCAGGTGTCCACAAGGTGAACTGTCATAAATTAAACTATGTTTCTCTAGACTTTGCAGTTTAGCAAAAGCTCTTCCCCTCCAGGAAGAGTGTTGACCTTTTGAGTGAAAAATCCTGAGCTGTTCCCCGTGTTTTGCCTTCTGTCACCTTTAGTTTAGACAGGAAAAGAGGGAAATATGCTATCACTTTGGTGCCCCTTGCGGAATTTTTATGTCAGGTGATGTAATAAAGCAGCACAGGTTACATGCTGGGACTATTTTTGAATAACAAACCATATAATGATAAGGTCCTCAACTCTTCATCCAAGATCCATCTTCCTTTGGTGAATTCTTTGAATTTGCTAATTACCGTGATACTGGTTGCATGTGGATATAAGGGGTCAGTTAAAAATATTCTCTGACAAGAAGATTTTATAAAGCGCCAAAGTCATGCTAAATTTATTTCTTTTAATTGTGTTCCATATTCCCCTTTTATGAGTATTCCCATATAAAATGGTATATAATATTTAATGAATACAGACCTGTAAGATTGTCTTGATTTAAATTCTAAGTATGTACATATGTGGAATTCAATACAATTATTTTATTAGTACAAAGGAATGTACCCGCAGAAGCTTCCCTACTTCTTTGCAATTTTTTTTTTAAATGAAGAATCTGCTTTGGGAACAAAGTAATTAATGTTGCCTGTCTTACAAGCAAATTCTACTCACCAAATTTACAGATAAAAACGCAGCTCTAATCAATTCTTCCTGTATCTTAACATCATGTTTTTCTTCACTATATCATTTTTCCGTTAATTAAATAAGATTTGTTATTTTCAGGCTTGCAATTCAGAGCTCACAGAACTTCACTATTTCAAAATCCAAACGCTTTGTACTATTTTTATACTGAAAAAGAATCAATTTAGTTTAGTAAGAGACTTTATGCAGAGAGTAATGGTCTAATCAGCAACCTCAGGGCTTTGAAATATTAAGTTACATTTCTGTTTCAAGTAATTCTTCTTATTGTCCTCTTTTCCCCCATTAAACTGTGATCAGAGGAGAGAATGCTTTTTATAAATGGTTTAAATGCTTGCAGAAGATCAGTAAGAAATGCAAAGGTTGATAAACAGCATTTGTGCAGATGGGTTAACTACCAAGCAAAAGTCCATTAGTGCATTTTAATAATACATATTCAATTATAATTCACCTGAGCCAGAACATCCAGTCATTAAATGACAACAGCAACATGCATACTTAATCCTTTAATACACATCACACAAGTCATCTTCCACAGCTTTGTTCAAACAATTACACATGGTCATGTGTTAAAGCTTGATTTTAAGTCCTCTACTACTTTTCCTTCATTTAGGGATCTGGGCTTCCGACCCTTGTCTGACCTTCAATTTTTCTTCCAAGAGCACTTGCCTGGGCTTAAATTTTTAATTTATTTCACCCTCTAAAGCCCATGTTCAGTGCTGTGAATAAAGACTCAAATTTTGAACAGAACATATACTGGAGATAGAGAAGTATAATGGAAATAAATGCTCCCTGAAAGAAGAAGATGCAATCCTTTGAGTATTTTGTGAAAAAAAAAAAAATCCATTTCCTATATAATTCACATATAGCTAAAAGCATTTTGCTTAAATGCCTGAAACTATCTGGGATGATATAAGTACGGAAATCTTCCTGAAACACTAGTGGTATAAAACCAGCCACAAAATTAATTCTCCTCTAGCTGGTTGGTCCATTGGATCAGCTGTAAGCACACATCAGCATGGTACATAGAGATACAGCTATTGCCTCATCTGTGAAGATCTTTTTTCAGCAAAAAGCATTGGCACATGAGCTCAGAGCTGGCCTCAACCGCACGGAGCCTGGCAAGCCAGCTCTGAACTTTGTACTAAGGGTTATCAATAATGAACTACATCACAGTCATTTCTAACTCTAAGTGGGACCATTGCAGAGGAGAACTTGATAGCTGAATGATGAATATTTTTCACACATTTATTCAAATCTCTGCAAGTCTGCTGGTTGGTCGAGCATCCTTCCTTTTTAGCTGTTTTTAGGTGGATGAAGAGCATTCCTCTCTGTAGCTCCAAAACATAGGAACTGCTTCTACTTTGGGCCTTTACTCCAACCAGTGCCTTGTGAAGAAGACTCCTTGTCTGGTCCTTCTTTTCTTTTCATTTCTAACAAGTCTTTATTTATTCATTGTATTATCCCAGGGAAAAGAGGGGAAGGGGAAAGGGTTGGAATGTTACAAAATGATAGTAGAAGCGAAAGTACCCAGTTACAAAATCAACCATCAAAAAAATATATTCCAGTGATGGGGCATCAAAGCCCAAGGGGGCTCAGTCTCCTTCAGTTCAGGAATGAGAGGAAGGGATTAGGGAAAGAACACACATGTACACGCTTTCCTACCCTCCCTTCCTCCCCATAAATTCAAGATTCCACACAAAGCCTTGGTTTCTAGCAGTAAACATGGCGTTATATTCTTCCATCTCCTATTAAACCATCTTATGGCTGCTTTGACATTAGTTTCTTGCACCCGCATAAAAGTTCCTGAGTGATTTGGATATACATTCATTTTCCCTTTCTTGATCTCTCACTTCCACTTTCTACCCGGAAACATCCACGCCTCATTGCTTCTCTTTATCCTAGGATTGATGATTAAATAGGCTTGGTCAATCCAAGTGCAGCTGTGTTAATCTTTTGGCATGAATCACATTGAGGAATGGTGTTAATGCAAAGGTCTGGGAATGATGGATGAAGTGTTCTTAGGTTCCTCAGGTTTTTTGCAAAAGTCATTGAAGAGTTGTGGAGATACCCTCCAGATTAAATGTGTATGGAGTTTGGGGAAGGGGAGCTGGTAAGTTTTTAGGACAGAAGACCTAGTCCAAAATAGGAGACAGGGGAACACAACAGAGAGGATGGTTCAAGATCCCCACTTCAAAGAGGGGTCCCCAAGCATGTTTCAGATCCTTTTGCCTGGGGCAGAATCTTCTGCCAAAGATGCTTTGGCTATTTTTTCTCCAATACAAAAAAAGAAGTTTGTAAACAATAAAAACCCCAAAAGAACATGGAGAAAAACCAACACATTATACTTACACAAATTAGGACACCTAAAATCACCAAGTTAGTGACTCATAAAGTTCTACGAAGCCCAGACAAATACAACAACTACTGGGGGGGCGGGGGCACTTGGGGAGACAAGAACACAATGCATTCTATCGCATTTTCCCTGTTTCAACACAGTGAGGCAGATATGTAGTGATCCCATAGCATGTAAACAAAAATCCTTCTCCTTTAGCTATATGACACTATAATCATTACTGCAGCCAGGTAGGACATTGGCTCCAGGTACCATAAAGAAGTCTTCACTTATGGTCTCTCTGGAAGCCAAGCAGGGAAAGTCCAGAATTTTGAAATGTTAAGGATTTTAGTCTTTGCTTCATATATCCACCCTTGGACACAATTACACACCCACACCCATTGTGCATGATAGGCCTAGCCAAACTCAGTGAAGGAGGGATTTGATGTACCAAGCAAGTTCTGTGCCGTAGGACTAAAAAGTTGGGAAGAGTAATCCCTTATTACATACCTAGATAATTGTCATCCAACCTTGGCTTCTTCTCTTGACCTTTAAACTGGCCCAGCCTCTCCTTACCTCTCTGCACCATCTTCCCATTTAAACTAATTTCCCATTTTCCAGTAGAAGATCAAGTCATGGGGCAACCAAAATAACACCTAATCTCTCATGAAAGGGAGGGATTTCAAGAGAACACCGTAGCAGAAAACCCAGCTCTAATTGGCAAAAATGAGGTAGTTCAAATAGTTGTTCTTTTTAATGACAAAGCAACAACAATAAGAAAGTTTTCCTGCTGTGCAGACTTGGACTTGCTGCTGAACTTATCTCTGAGATTACTTATATACCTGAGAACACAGTGCAGGAATGAGGGGTTAAAATACACAAAAATGCAAAACCAGATTATTTATATTAATAACAAAAAAGCTAAAATGCCTAAGATACAAGATACATCATTTGCACACAGCTAGTACAGTTGGCATCCTGGAGAAAGTGGGACCCAAGGTAGAGTTATCCAAGGGAGCAAATAAATAAAATCATACTGGCCCAGAATGGGGTGGGAGTGAGTTTAGGAATAGCAGGTCTGCAGCTGTTCTGCCAACCCCCCTTTTGTCTATTATCATAATCCTCTGCTTGGGACAGTCCCCAGCACCCTGTCCCAAGCATGGGTCATGAGGAGACAAGACATGGAAAATCCCCACCCTGCCCCTGAGAGATTCCCTCCCACAGAATATAGTGGTCATTGACTGGGTCCATCAATCTGCTCTTATATTTAAGCTTTTCACTCTGGCATGAGAAATTTTTATACATCCTCTTTCAAAGGAAAACAACTTCCCTATCCAGGCCACTGTCAAAAAAACTGGAAATTTTAGGTGTATTTCATGTAGACTCTAGGAGTATTTCTCCTTAAAGCTCTCACTTATATTTAGATACAGCATGGTTGGTGCACCCTATGCCTGAAGCTCTGGCAGAAGTGGTACTTTTTGGGCTAGAGTGGCAGCTTTCATTTCTTGGCATGATGTCCTAGACTTCCACAGCTGTAGTATTTGTCTCCTTTCAATGTGTGCTGCTGCATGTTCTTCTCCTTTGGTGGCCTGTCACTCCCAATACAGAACACAACCACCAGGTCCAGTGACAGACAGATTCCAGGCCCTTGGCAGATTTCTAAAGGTGACCTCCACTGCCTCACCCTCCTTCAGACTCTGGTAGCCCTCTGTATGCAGTTTACTCTGAAGCACGAAGACATCCCCTGGGGGCATCAAACGCAAGCCCCCAGCGCAGGCGGTCCTGGGCAGGAAACAGAAGACCACTTGCACGCTGAACCACTTCCAGATGCCAGCACTGTGCAGCAGCTGTGGCTCCTCCGCCCCCTGGACCGCGTTCCCCCGCGGCTCCTCTGCCGCCTTGGTGCAGCCACCTGCAAACTGCTGGTTGGACATGGGATCCATGGTCATTGCCTGAGCCCGCAGTCCCGGGTCCCTGGTTGGGCGGCTGCTGGCTCCAGAGAAGTCCAGAGGAAAAGGGGTGCTTCGGAGAAGAAGCAGCTACATTTTCCCCGGCACCCTGGTCCTTCTTCATACTCAACAAACTTAGGTACTTCTTGCTGCCTTAGCCATTCCTTTATTTGTCATTTGTAACTCCCTGCATACACATGTGTTCCTGATATCTTGGCATGTTATACCTGCTCTTTGGACCCAAAGACAGATTTTGTGTCTTCTCCTCCAACTCTCTGTAGGATCTAGGTTGTGCTTATTTTTGTCTCAGAAAAATCAACAGTCCTGCGTAGAAACCAAACCCTTCTTTCAAACTCCTTAGCTGCAACCCCAACTGAGACAACTCAGCCTTTTTTAAAAATAGGAATAGACAAAATGTAGCTTCGGGCCAAAAGTGGCCCAAGTCTGTTTTTGTAAATAAAGTTTCATTGGCACACAGCATTCCCACCTGTTTATATAATGTCTATAGCCGCTTTGAAGCTGTACCAGCAGAGGTGAGTGGTTGCAATAGAGACCATATTGCCTACAAAATCCAAAATATTTCCTATGTGGTCCTTTACAAAAAAAGTTTGCTGAACCATGATTTAGGGCATAATGAAAGGATTGTCTCTAAATTATCACTTGCTGAAATAATACTGATATTAAGGATATATGTAGGGCTTCAGTTAGGGTGCATTTATTTACTCATTCATTCAACAAGTATTTGTTTGATACCTATTATATTTAAGGCATTTATACAGGCATGGGAAATACCATAAAGAATAAGACAGGTCAAGCCCCTGATCTTATGTGGATCATATTCCAGTAGGAGAAGTTAGTTGAATAAGAAAGTTCTTGTGAAAGCAGATAAGGGTGGAATCCATGACAAAAGTAATGAAGTCAGCATTTGATGAAGGAGAAGAAGACAGTTGTAACTGGAGAGAAGTCAGACAGAAAGGTTATAGATACAAGTAGGTTAATAGATTTGCTGGTCATCTCATTGCTTCTAATTTCAAAGATGTAAGAGATAAACTGAGGAGGCAATGGAGGTTTGAAGACAGAAGAGAAGATGTGAAATGATCATTTGGAGAGTAAGCACTCTCGAAATGTTGGACAGAACTTAGGGCCAATTTGAAATTAGCAGTCTCAAATATAAAGATAAATCAGTTAGCAGTTTCAGCACCTTAAATGTAAGCTGTAGGCACTAAGTAGGTTGATAATAGATTTAATCAGATTAAGGAATTCATTTGGAAAGCCATCTTCATTTAATTACTCTTTCCAACTAAAGTTGTTTTTCATTTGAAAAGCCAGTTGCATGAAAATACAGAAACCATGATACCCAATGAGAGAAGAAAATCAAGGTCATCTTAATTAATTGCCACTCTTTCCTTCTGAGGCCCAAAATTTAAATCATCCTTGACATTCCTTTTTCGCACACCTTGTACTCACTTTACTAGAAAATACTGTTATCTACATCCATAACATATTCTAGCACTTCTTGCTTATCTCCAAAGCTACTGCCCTGGTCCCAAATCACCATTACCTTTTTCTTTAATGATTGTAATAGTTTCTAAATGGTTTATCCTCACCCTTCTGTTGTCTTTTCTCAATAAAGCCAGAGTGAGTCTTTTAAAAATGTAAGTCAGATCCTATCTCTTCTTTGCTCAAAATCTTCCAATGGTTTTCAGTCTCACTCGAGCCAAATTACTTATTATGACCTACACAACCCTAGAGCATCTGTCTTTCAGTTCACTTTCTGACTTAATCACTTGCACCATCCCTCTTTCTTAACCTGCCTTAGCCGTACTAACCTCACTATTCATCAAGCACAGCATGGACGCTCCCTCCAAATATGTCTTTTGCACTCTTTTTTTGGACGGAAAAAATCTTTTCCCTGATATGCACATAGCAATACTTACTTATCTCTTTCAAGTCTTTGCTCAGTTTATTCTTTTCTATTAAATTTAGAATTTACAATACCTACCACCCTCCTTTACAGACCCCTAATGCCCCTCAACTCCTATTTAATCTTGCCCTATTCTGTTTGGTTTTACACAACTTATTGTCTACTACAAACTACATTGTTTTATTAACCATTTGTTATCCTACCTTCCTCTAGAGTATTAGACCCATCTGGATATACTGTCTTCTCTATTCTGTCTGATGTATTCCCAGTGCCCAAAATATGTTAAGGTAAAACAAACAAACAATTTGGGTGAATGAAAACCTTTTAAATGTCAATACAAAGTTCCATTTTGTGAAGAAAGAAGTTCATCCTTTATTGTATCCTCTTTTAACTGTGATAAACAAACTCAGGCAAAAACATGTACATGTCTAATTATTGTGTGGGTCTATCTAGTGGCCAGTCTCAGTGCTCCACTTCCCCGGAGAACCCTCTGGCAGGTTCTGTGCACTCCTTTTCCAGGTTCAGGGGGCTTTGCATATATCTGTGACTCCTTCTGAGAACCTCCCTTGTGTACCTGGAGCTACTTTGCCCACACAGAGCAAAGAGCTAGAACTGTCTTTAGTAAATGACTGACAGATGCAGATGTGGCAATAAGAAACCCTGGCTCCTTCCCAGCAGGACAAACTTTAAGACGTAATTTATCACCAAGAATCTGTGTGTCTTCAGTGGGACTTTGCCTGATTTTTGACCTCTTGTTTTCTTTTCTTCTCTTTTCCTGTTCTCTTACTAGTGACTCCTGGAGCACTTCTTTAGAAAGTCACTTACATATGAATTCTTGTTTCAAAGTTTGCTTCAAAATCTGACCTAAGATAGTCTATCTACATAGAATGCATTTTTAGGAGAAGTATTATTAAGAATTTAAAAGTTCTTGACCCAACTTTTAATGAAACCTTAGCTTCAAATAAAGTAAATAAAAGGAATTACGTGACTTCTATTTTATATGATGAAAAAGCATAATGAATATGATATCTGGTTACTGAAATGTTACAGGCTCCCAAGGATCTTGAGTCTCTCAAATGTGTAAGAGTTCATGTATTTGGAATCCAAAGGACAGATTTTTTCAGTTTTATGTTTTTCTAACATTTCATTCAATAAATTATGTTTGAACAGTAACACACACATACTCACACCCCTTCTGGGATCTACTCGTGGAGAATTTACAGCTTAATTGCAGAAATAAACTGTACACATCTTAATGTATTTAGACAGCAGATAACACAGTTATCTTTACAATGGTCTACCTGTAATAGAGGAATGAAATCAATGTAATTGGGGACATGACTCTTGCCCCTTCAAGTACCTGGACGGGAGACTAACCAAAGAGTGAAGAATGAAGAGGGACATTTATTCTTAGGCTAAATGGCTGAGCAGGAAGAGACATGAAAAATATGTTAGGGAAACCACAAGTTCCCAGTTTTGAGAGACAGGAGAAAAGAAAAGGGATTTTTATTGTTTTTCCTTAAAGAGCTGTCCCCAGATGATGTCCATTTTGAATCCTTTGAGCACCTACGTATCTATCATATCCTTAGGCAGGTGAGATGATAGAGTGGAGTTAAAAGTAATTATGCTACCTTTTTCCTAATTAAGGGTGCTCACAACTTATTTTTTATAACTGACTTATTCACACATACCAGGTGAGACTACAGCTGAATAGCTGTTAAATGGAGCAAGCAAGAACACCCTAACTGTATTAATGAGAATGTTTCCTTTTAAAGAGGTTACAGAATTAGTCATACTTTTTTTTCCAAAACTAAGTCTACTTTTTGTTCACTAAGTATTAAGGGAAAGTGTTTTTCTACAATTAAAGGAGGGAATCTTTTCTCTTTGTTCAAGTTTCAAATACCTGTTTGTTCTTCAGTGAGAACTACAGCTTTGAAAGCTCAGAAGGCATGAGATATTTCAATGTAATCTTCTTTGATTAGAACTATTCAGTGACTATAACAAGGCAATTTAGAAATATTTAAGTAAACCTACCAAAATATACAGCCATATATTTAAAAATCCTATTAATTCAACTCATTAATCCTCATTAAAAATCTAGTGCTTTAAATTAACTTACCCAAGGCCATGATATATTAAGCAAGTGTCAACTAGTGTGCTTCTATAACAATTCAACAATGCATGTTCGGTTCTCTCTCTTCTCTCTCTCTCTGCTTTTATCTATCTCTCTCTTTTCGTCAAGTTCTGTTGATGGATAATTTTACTCTATTTTAAGACTTATTGATCCAACTCTCAAATTCAGTCTCTAGATTACTTGATGATGGGTCTGATTATCTCTGCAGAGCTCTTGCAAGCCAGTAGCCAAGAGTGGCCCAGGGAAGACTAAAGGAATGAAGGGATTCAGTGATTTTCTTAATATTGTCTCCCTCAATATTTCATCTCTATTTACTATCACTTCCCTGTGCTTCACCCCAACTTACCATCACTTTCCTGTGCTTCATCCCAATGGATTACTTTCTATAATCTGAATTCTTTCAGCTTCACATCTATTTCCTGCCATGTTCTTCCTGTGTCTCTCTGCCTGTTAAAAATCTCTCTAATGCTATAAAACTCACTCCAGATGCTCTCTTTAAAGAGGTGCAGAGCCTTTTCTCACCATTTACACACATCCACACTCTTCCCTTGCACTCCCCCCCCCCCACACAAATGAATTAGTTATGGAATTTTCATCAATTGAACTTCATAGCAATTTGTGCCTATATATTTGTACCAACTGTGCCTTTATCATTACAATATAGCTATTTATGTTCTTGCCTTCTCTCTATTAAGTTGAAAGTTCTCTGAAATAGAAATGGTTCTTATTCATCTCTGTCTCCCTGGAAGTGCCTACTACTGTGCCTTTTAAAAAGTAAGACCATAAATCATACTAGGTGATTAGAGTTTAATTGAGCTGCTTGTCTCCTCTCTGGACAAGTCACAGTCTAACACTACCCACATCTACCCTTCCTCAATGATCTACCAACTTTGTAAACTGAAAACTTAGCCCCTAACCTCCCCCTCCTCGCCATTTACTTCTGTCTCAGCATCAGGTGTTGATCAGCAGCATAAATTGCCAGAAGGGGAAAACGACTTTGGTTACAGTTGTGACTTTCCCTCTTTTTTAACTTCCATGGGGTCTGTTTCTTTATTGAGGCATTCTCCCATTAGTCATATGCCCAACTAAGGTTTACACTTATAATTAATCATGTCATTGGGGAATTTATTTCACCTGTCAATAGGAAACAGTAAAATGTTCATACTGAAATAGAGCCACAGAACCAATAAAACATCACATACAATCAACTCGGATAATCTGATAAGAGCAAAGGGGATTTAACTTCAAAGAGAAAAGACAATTGAAGCTAAGAAAATTGCGCCAGGTAGATGCCTTTAGTAATTTGTTTAAAGAGAGTGAGGGCTCTGAAGTTGAAGCTATGAAAAATGAAGTGAGAATTCATCATAGGAGGATATCATAATGCTGGAGAAAGTAGAAACCAAGAGGTAATTGACATTTTCCCAAAGAGGTCTCAGATTAACTATGTCCACAGGGAGTTTGTAGAAGTATAACCAACACCTCATAGTAACAGTGACGCTTCTTTGAAAAGAAGATTTCATCACCCTTTCTATTTGGAACTCAGCAGTTGTGTGCTTCCAAATTCTCTACAGACTATAACCCTTTAAGGGATAAAGGATTCTGTTCTTTTTTAAGATGCTCATGAAATCTTTTAGAAATTTAAAGTGGTCATTTTATTCATTCCTTTATTCAGCCATTCCAGAAACGTTTAATGAGAATCTACTACTTGTATCTGTTCTAGGTAGTGGGGATACAACAATAAACAAAACAGATAAAGCTTTCTTTCTTTCTAATGAGAACAGACAGATAGGGAAACAATATAGATAAAATATAAAATATGTTTGATGCGGATAGGATGGATGCTGTGAAGGAGAAAAACACATGGCTAGATCTCATCGAGAAGATAACATTTGTATTAGGAGAGAGAGAGGAGAGAGACAAACACATCATGACTGAGATTTACTATAGAAATAGGCTCTCACACATTGACATGGGAATTGGTAAATCCTAATTCCACAGGATAGGCCTGAAGCTGGAAACTTTGAAAAAGATGATTCTGAAATCTGGCACATCTGAACTCTATAGGGCAGATGAGCTGAAAATATTGATGAAGGCTAATTCCTCAGGAAAATCTGACTGGCTGAAAAAGAGGCAGAAATTCTTCTTTCTGACTTCTGAAAGCCTCAGTTCTCACTCTAACACCTCAATGTCATTGGGTGAAAAGATTCCAGTGATTGCTGACAGAATTCTGCTTTATTGATTGACTATAGATGCAATCAGCTCTAAATGCAATGAACTGACTAATAATATGAACCCATCTATGAAATCCCCTCACAGTAATAGTCAGGCCATGCTTGCTTGGCCAAACAACTGGCTACAATAACCTAAGTTGACAAATAAATTTAACCATCACAAAAGTAAAGCTGATACCTGAAGAAGGTAAGGAAACAAGCCATTTATATAACTCGGGAAAGAGAATTTCATGCAGAAATGCAAAGGATCTGAGGAATAAATATGATTGGTATGTACAAGGAAAAGGAAAGAAACCATTTTACCTGGAAGAGAATGAATGAGAGGACAAGCAGTAGGAAATGAGCTCAGAGAGATAACATGGACCCAGATCCTAGAAGGTCTTGTAGAAAATTGTGCCATTGGCCTTAATCTGACAGATGTGAGAAGCTAAGAAAATGTTAAGTAGAGGAGTCACATGATATAACTCATCCTTTAATAGCATCACTGTCTGCTTTGATGAAAATAAATAGCCAGAGAGCAAAGGAAAAAAAAAATACAAGACTGGTTAGAAGGTTATTACAATAATCTCAGCAAGAAAAATGGTGGCTTACACCAGGTTTGTAGTGATAGTGATGATAGTGATAGGAGGGGTGAAAACTGGTGGGAATATAGAATTGTTGATGGATCTAATGGGTGGTAGGAAAGGATTCAAGGATTGTTCAGAACTTTTGTTTGCACAATTAGCAGTGTTGGTAAATAGTGTTTCCATTTACTGAGTTGAGGACACTTGTGGAGAAGAGGGTACAACAGCTCAAGGAGAAGGATCTGTGTAAGTGAAGTTACTCACAGGAATTCTTTAGAATTGTACAAGAAACTACAGCAAGCAAAGATTAAATAAAGCATAGTGAATGTGAAAGGAATTAATGGGAAATCAGGTTGGAAATGTAGACTGGGCTACATTCCAGGAACACTAGGGCAAAGGTGATAATCTGACATAAGTCTAAAAGTATCACTATCTGAAATACATACACACCCTGTAGCATAATACTTCCTTTTACAAAATATCCTATGAGGAAGGGGAGATGACAAAGAAAAGAGGATTGATAAAAATGAATGCTAATTTTGGGCTGTACAAGGTACTTGGCTTCCTTTACAGTCCCCTGGAAAGTTAGGACTGATATTCTCCATATAAGAGTCCCACGTGTGGCCTGTCTGTGACTCCATCGTCACACTTACAACTGGAGTACAGTCATCTCATCCCCTGGTAAAAGACCCCAGGAGCTCAGCCTGCTTCACATTACTGTCCTTTAGATTCCTCTTTGCAGAAGCCAGACTGTGGAAAGGGATATGGCTTCCCAGTTATTCACCTCTCCTTTTTGCTATTCTTAGAGAAGAGAAGAGGTGTTCCACATTTCATTGTTAATCCCTATGGTGAAACAGCTGGGAGGCATAAACATAACAGAACAAACTAAAACAAAATGCAAAAATACATAACGTCCAAGCTACAGAAATCTTACAAAGGTCTTCTAGGTATAGTTTCTGCTCTTTAGTTTTGACTCCCTCTTGTCATAACAGGAAGCCAATTGCTGAGATAGCTGGCTTTTATTTGATGTTCCCCAATTTCCACAGTGACTTGAGATGCTTGGTTACAATTCCAACGTGTGCTGCTATTGTTGGTATTAGTAAAAACAATAATAATTCAATTTAGTAAAGTGTTTTTCCCAAATAGTAGGGATGCATAACAAGACCTGGAAGCCTGTACCATATACCTGGCTGATTTGGAGAAGTCGAGTCTCTGTGTTAGAAGCCCCCAGCAAAGGTAGACTACTCAGGAAATATGGCTACATCCAGATTCAACCCTTTTATATTACTTAGGCCATAGTAGACTATCCAGACTCACAAGGTATTTCCTTAATCAATGCACTGACAGCGAGCTAAAGTTTAACCACAAGTGAACAGAACTCATTCATTGAAGTAGGCAGAATACTATAGCGCTTGCTACTTTCAAGAACAATTAAATGTACTAAAACTTAAAGTCAAGTCAATGAAACATAAAAGTCTTAGAATTGAAGTACCACTACTGCTGAGGGAAAAATTCATCTACTTCCACTTTATTATTCTGAGTTTCTCTCTGCTATTGACTTAATGTGTGACCTTAGTCCAAGCACTTCACCTCCCTCTGTCTCATCATCTTTTGAACCAGAATAATTGCATCAATTTTCCTTTTAAGGCATGTTAGGAGGAATTGCTGCTTATTATAAAGAACACCCAGTTACTGAAGTACTGTTTATATGAATATTTTTGAAGAGGCACTGTGAACTATAAGCATTTGGATTTGACCTTGGAGGAACCAAACCACTTAAGTTGTCTGTCTTTTAAGAGCTGGGTCTGCCTTCAGTATGTCACCTAGGTTTTTGGTTTGTTTGTTTATGGGTTTTTTGGTTTGTTTTTCTGTTTGTTTATATTGTTTTAACAGTGGTAAACAATCATGTGGGGAGTGATTATCCTCACTGGAAGGAAGGAGAAGGGAGGAAGAAAGGAAGGGAGGGAGAGAGGGACGGGCAGACAGATGGACAGGGTTGAGGTTTAAGAAGAGATCTAGTTTTGCCCAGTGGCAAACCATACTTTTTTAAAACCCCTAGCACTGGAGAGATTTGATGTGGTCTCCTCATTTTTCAGCATGTCAACCTCGCCTTTCATTATCATCCTATGTCTTTCATGAAATAACAATAGCTAAATGAAATAGAAATAAAATTTCATGAGCACTTACTATGTACCAATGTTTTACATGTATTAGATCCTCACAGCAATTTCTGTTACTTTTCCCATTGTAGAGCTGAGGAAATTGAGGTATAAAGAAAGGGAGTAACTTGCTCAGGGTCATGTAGCTACAAATGACAGAAAGAGAAATAGAAAAAGAGAGCAAGAGACAGACAAGTATAAAAATTGCTTAGAACATGGAAGATGCTTAATAAATGCTTGTCACTTCCTCTGTTTCTAGCCCTTGATCCTTTTACTCACATATTAATCTACTGTCCATTAGTGTGCTACCAATTCACCATCCATTCATTTGTCTATTTATTTTTGGCAAACATCTTCTGAGTTTAACCATATGACAGGTATTATGCTAAGATCTTGTGGCCTTTGTTTAATCTTCACTACAATCCAGGAAGGAGGATTCTACTACTGTCACCTTTTTATGGATGCAGAGATAGACTTACAAATGATTCATTTCTAAGAAATGATAAATTTCTAAGATCACAAAGCTAGAAAGTTGTGACAGTCACTGTTATTTTATATTTGCTGAGGGCTATCAATGCTTTTATTTCTTTGCTAAAATACTTTTAAGTTTGCATTATTTGGAGCTAAAAACACAAACGTTGCAAACTCCTCATGGGATAGAATCAGGTTATGCACTTTTATATCATCTCGTGAGCTTAGAAAGAGGAGACACATAGTAAGTACTTGCTGATTGAATTTACAAAGTAAATATTATCCTTATTGCCTAATTATGGGAAACAATTTACAAAAGATTTAAGTCATTTCCTTAACATCTAAGGGGTTCATATAATTCATTGTTCAAATGTAACACTTTTGAAGTCCCTAAATGGGGACTCTTTGGGGCTAAATCACATGTACAGTCATCCTATTTCCATTGCATAATTACTTGGTGGGAGAATTTTCAAAGACTGAAAATTTTAGAAAGAAATAATTAAAAACTGTTATTTCAACGCAAGAATAATGCAAAATCTTCTGCTTTTTCTCTTGGCAGAAGCAGAAATGGAGAGTGCTAAGATGCTCAGGAAAACTTTTTGAGTCTTTAAAACTTAACATTTGCAAAAAGTTGATGCAGACATGCCGGCCAAATCATTTCTACAGGTATAAATAGAAGAGTGAATGAAACTCTGCAGCCTGCCCAAGGTTTCAAAAAACATTTAGCATATGATAAATGGATACTGCTTTTATATTTCAATTTTATTTTTACTCTCCATGTGCATGCCTATATGTACAGACATATACACACACGCACTAGCATTATGATATATACATTTGTAGCTAGCTAGGGAATAGCAAATCTTCCTGTGCAAACGAAGAGACTACAAATGAAATAAATGGAGCATCATTTGTAAACCACAGTACTGAGGTCCTCTTTAAATATATATATATTTCTAGTGGAGCAAACAAAGTCACCCAGCACACAGCATTAGCTTTCACATTGAAAAAAAAAAAAAAGAGATTGTGCAAAATTTCCCTGATTATCAGTTATGCCAAAATGATTTTATAGCATGTAGAAAACTGATCTCATTGTGGCTTAACAGCAACTAATGACTAGCAAGAGCTCCATTCGATAACAAATGTTCTTGGTATTCTTGCTTTAGAAATTACCGCAGGCATAGCTTATTAGGGAATTAGTCTTGACTAGGTAAGCACTAAAAGCTCAATCACTGTGTGATGAAACAGTTATTTTCATGTAGCTGCAGGAAAATCCAGTAAATCTAAAAAATCTGGGAGGTGAAAGGCGGAGGCAGGCCAACTGAACATCTAGTGTGTTTAAGCTACACAATTTGAGATAAATGGTGTCTGCTGGGAACTAGCAAAGACTGAAAAGCTCGAAACTAGGCATATAGCTGGTGAGAACAAGAGCAATGCCTATTTGTACTTGTGTTTGATAGCTGAGCTGCATTTAGGGAAGGATTTATTAATTCCTTCTGTGACTGCTTAATTAGATTTGTGCACAGAATGCCTTTTATAGGTGTCAAACGACTGATCCCATAAACACATGCACGCAACACACATATGCACTCGTGCCTCATTACCCTGGTAAAATTTCTCTCAATAATAGATATTAGCAATCATTTCAGAAATAGAAAAGGAAATATTTAAATGTAGATACTATATTTATGGTTATTCAAAATTTTATCTATATTTTCTTGCCTTAAAAGAGTACTCAGATTGCAGGGATGGGGGACTACGCTGCCTACAAGGTAATGGATGAAAATTTTCTGCCTTTTAAATTCTTCTCCTACAAAATAGTGGCAATTTTCTTTAGGAAAACAAGCTAAAAATAAAATACTGCTTTTGAAGAACTGGTCAGTGAAGGTGAATCTTCAAGAAAGTTCTCCATAAGCATTTGATAACAGCACAACTGCTCCACAGACATGCCCTGACTCAAATGCTTAGCTCCTGAGGTGAACACAGAACTTCTGCATTCAAAACCTACTCCAGGTGGCTTTCATTTCAAGTTTCTGAAAAATCCTTTCCATAAACTTCATTTGAGAAGAATAGTGTTATCTACAGCATGCAAACACAAAATTTCAATCTTAAAGCAGCAGCACAGGAGCCTTACTTTATCTATTATCTTTTCCCCCAACTTAGACTGCATTATATATGTACCAGCCTGCAGGATTGGAAACTGAGTTTAGGTACTCCGTGGTTGGTTTGCTCTTTCAAAAGCTCCCTCCCTTAATCCCAAGGCACCAGCCTATCCCACAAAATAAACAAAAACAAAAACTCCTATATGCTGTGTGAACAAATTTTTTTATTTCACCAGAAAATGGTCAAATCCGTGAGTATTATCATTCACTGTAGTGTCCAGTATATATGATACAGGACCGTAATAGGCAGATTAATCCTGCAATTAAGACACCAGCAATTCAGAAAAAATTACTGGTACCTGCAGCAGGAGAAGACAGACTTAAGCTGCAGCTGATGTAACTTGCAGCTCTGGATGGTCTAGCATTAAGTCACCAGCCTTTTCTCTTGCAGTAACTGCCCAGGCTGCCCCAAGGGTTTATTAATGGGCCTGTACCTGTTCTCCCACCAGCTGCCCTGCACACACCTGTGCCAGCTGGCCCTACTGTAATGCCTTTGATCAGACACATTCAGACCACTGTCATGCCAAATGGAACTCCTCAACCAACTGCTGTTAACAGTTCCTCCAGGGCCGGAGGCTGGTTTAATTTACATGCCCTATGAATACCCCTATACATTGGCACCAGCTATGTCACTCCTTGAGTATCCTATTGAACCTAGCAGTGTATTAGGTGTGGTGGCTACTAAAATTCAAAGACATGATATGGGTGTCCATCCTTACTGAAGGATTGTGACTGCAGACCGAGCTGCCACTGGCAACTAACCTAGGACCTTCTGACCTCTGAAGTCTTCACCCAATGATGACCTGACCATGCCTGCCTGCTGATCAGTTAACTGATAATTGCCCTTGTTTGCCTGTTATCAGTGCAGCAAGCTGAGGCACTTGTCCATTCATCTTACCATCTAACCAAACAAAAGACAAAGAAATTGTCCTCCAGTTCTTTGTCAGCTTTTTTTTTTTTTTTCCTGGTTGGGCAAAAATGGTTCTAGAATCCACCCAGAATAGTAAAGCAGCAAGGCCCAATTTATCCCATAGCACTGATCATCTTTTAATGTCCCACCCTAAATCAATGGTAAGAGGGCCTCACTTAGGAAGAGGAGACAGATAGATCTTAACTACTCAGTGACAGAGGCAGTTACTGTGAGAGACTTGCAGGAATCTTTCTTCTCACAGTGAAGTCCGAGCTCTCTCTGAAAGTACTGTGTGATGATGCATCATGCATGAACCTTCTGTCAGGGATGTCACTGGTAAAGTGATTTCAACAAGTGTTCAAAATTTGAGATGCTGTTGAGTCATTACAGCGTCCTCAAAGGTAGAACTCGCAACCTTTTTCTATTGCCTGCCAAAATTTGAAGTATTAGAACCAAGTGTGCCAGGAGAGAAAAATTAACAAGGAATTTTGAAAAGTAATTCAAAGAACAAAATCGCAATTTTTTTTTTTAACATGGCAGGCACTGGAAACTAAACCCAGTCTCCGGCTAGGCAGGTGAGAACTCTGCCACTGAGCCACCGTGGCCCACCTGCTAAATTATTTTTTAAGGAAAAAAAGTCTGAGTTACAATTATGAACTTTCATTTTACCCCTCCTTAAAAAATTATATGAGAAAAAGTACATGCACTATGTGTTACATTACTGGGCAAATGGTTCAAATATTTTTTAAAACCTCCCTATATAGAAAATAAATCATTAAAGATGTAAAAGCCATGCTTGCCTATTTGCTGTATACATGTAATGCAATGGTAGATAAAGTACAGTTCATTGAAACAAACAAAAAGTTGATACGTATACTATTCAAGGGTGTTGGTGTACAAAAAAATATTTTTGGAAATGTGGCATTTTATACTGTCAAGTGTTATAGAAAAAGAAAAATGAACAAAGAAACTATTTCATAAATGATTTTTCTGGTGGTTGTCAAGAAACCAAAGACAAAAAGAGCCTTTTGTCTTTCTTTTTTAATTTTTTTCTAAGTATTGGAATAAGTCTAAAGAAATGAAAGTGCTTGATTTTCCTTCATGGTCATTTAGACAAGTGTCTCTAAGATCAGCTCCTCCCTCAGAATACAAGTTAACACATGTTACTCAGTCACCCAGTATGTGAAAAGAAGTTAGGAGGGGAGACAAATGAGTTGATGGCTTGAATCCTATGATTTTACCATATTACTTTGATGCAAATTTGCCGAATCTGATACTGTGAAAATATCTGAAAACTTTTCTAATGCCTTGTTAGTAAGTTTCTAAAACATCCGTCTTTTAAAATCATAAATAAGTACTTTTGGTTTTTGCTCAGTCTAAGTGAGTCCAAAGAATCCTGAGATAAGAATTATGTTGATTCTAAACATCAGTTTATAGACAATATAAGAGCTTTATTGTATTCAGAGGAGGGCATATGGAATTTTTTCTTATTAATTGGAGATGACAGTGGACAATGGCAAACTTCTTCACCAAAAATGAATCTTTATGATTTTCATTCTGAAAAACAATGTTTTTAAATGACCCCAAAATGTAATTAGATTTCTTTCTACCATACCAGATAACTTGCATAGTCCATCTCTTTGCCGGTTTTAGTAAAAACACCTTGCGCATACACCTTTTTTTTTACTTTAAAAGAATATGAAAAACTAACATTGTCTTGCATATAAAGTCTCAACTACATGTCTGTTTAAGCTTCCAGTTTCTCATAAAGTTTGAGCCATTACTTTTGCAGTTGAAGCAATTTGTGCACAAATCCTACATTAAAACACTTGAGTCAATAATCATTAACTGCTCAGTACCAGACATGGCAAATATCAAATGACAGTGGATAGCCAGTTTATCAATTCCTTCCCTCTCCCCCTCTGCAAGGCAGCACAGTCAGAGGTCAGAGGTCAGCTCAGTAAGCGCCTAGATGGAGACCTCATCTGTCGTCTTGTCTCACTTGGAAACACTTTTCAGTTTATTTACTATGCAGTAGACATTCATTGATTCATATTCAGCTAGCTTTGGTTTAATGTGCCACTGCTCTTTCTGTTACACATAGAGTTGTTTCGATTTATTTACAATATATCCCGTGCCATTTTGATTTTTGTTTGGTTGGTTGAATAAATTTGCACACTCAAACATTTATGGTGATAATTATTAAAAAAAAAAATATATATATATATCATGGTGGCTCAGCAAGCAGAGTTCTTGCCTGCCATGCCAGAGACCGGGGTTCGAGTTCTGGTGCCTGCCCATGTAAAAAGGTAAATGAAAAAAATAAGAAATAAAAAAAAAAAAACGATATCAGTATTTGATCCAGTTTCAACTCAACTGTGTTATACCTGGATATTTTAGATGGTTATCAAAGGTCTTTTTTGGGAAGAAAGTAAATATATGTAATAAACATGTGACATTTATGGGTAACGTTGGCTCCAAACAAACTTCTGAAAATTTAGGTGACAAAATTTTGGATCAACCGAAAAAAAAAGCATGATTTTTGAAATCTCTGAATGCCTTGGTTCTCACTATTATCATTTTTTATTGAATTTATTTCTTCTTAAAATATGTATTTTTTAAAAATTATTTTCTGACAATATTATGTAATTTTTTTTAGAGTGGGTAGATGGGAGTGTCACTTGTTTGTTACCATACAGCTCACGTGTACTTTTGTCTCTTCTTCATTATCTTAGTGGTTTCATTCTATGTATGTATCATAACCAATCTATTGCTTATGAGAAACATGTAAGATAACGTATTTACAGCCATTGTAACCAGTTTATAATGCATTTTTCTATCTTGTTTTATGTGTATGTTACATTGGTGCAAAACATTCAAAAAGAATTTTTTTCTTGATTGAGAAAAAGATACAAAATGCAAAAATCCACATTTTTGATAACTGAAAATTGCCACTTATTTTGCAGTACTTCACTATACATTTTGGGCTTTTAGTTAGCTAATGAATGGATATATTAGACACTTTTGAATTTTAGTTGGGATTTTACATACAATTTGCATTTTAATTCTTTGGTTCTTTGCTGTTTCTATTAACCCACAGATTATTTTAATAAATATTATAATACCACCTTAAAAAAAAGGAAATACCAGCATGATATCATGAGAAAATTCAAACTTGTGTTTGACTTTCTTATTTATTATGACTAACTACTTACTCATTTTTAAATATGGCAACTTTGTCCCATAATCTTTTCAAGGTTTAGAATCCCCTAAATTTCTTATTTTACTTATTTCGATTTTCTTGATATAATCCTGTGTGCATATCACACTGAACTTACTAGGTCCTTCTTTGCAATTTTGCATGGACATTAACTTCAAGTTCAGTATCTAGTGCTTCAATCCAATGCCTCCTGGTACCCCTGCCTCCCTCCTTTGTTATCTCCAGCATTCCTGATTGCCCCCATAGGTCATATTATGCTTCCTTTATAAGCTTTATTGCACTGTATATACTCAAGCAAAAGTAATTTTTCTCTGCAAGATGCCAATTTGCCATCACATAAAAAATTTCAAAAGTCATTCTCATTCAAAAAATCTAATGGATTGATCAGATTACAAACTGCTGTAATCCAGTCTGGCCGCAAGATAGTCACAGCTATCACAAACTTATACCAATTAGGGATAATTAAACCAATTAAGACAATACAAGAGACAAGTGTTGTAATATGTCCATAGGTTGAGAGCTATGGGGGCCCAGACGAAGGGGAATTTATCAGTAAGAACCCCTGTTTGTAAGAAGAGAAACTAACTCTGGCTTCTAACAATAGAAGGTGGAGGGGCTGGGGAAGTAGGCTTGAAAATTGGGTCAGAACCAAAAAAGTAAAGACCATGCTATAGAACAAAACTGGTTGGCTTGCCATTGTACCCTTTATAATCAATCTAACCTGTAAATTTATTCCTTTGTTTCAGCCATTCAAAATTCAAAGTGCTGGGAGCTTGATCAAGTTTAGACCACATGCTTGCCCCTGGACTGTAGGAGGTCAAGGCAAGAGAAATCTGGCCTGCTGACTTTCAGCTTTGAGAACAGGAACCAAAAGTGAGAAGTGGGTCTCAGGAATTCCTCTCCCCAAAAGGTTATGCACATTGGTGAGTTCTCCAAGGGGGGAGCAAAGTGCCAATAGATAGGGCAGAGGGCATTATTATATATTTTGATCAGCCAAAATATTGACAAATGTCTCCTTATAGAGTTTAAGTCAGTCTTACTGGTCAGAGAAAAGTCTAAAAGGCATACATGTGTTAGGTAGAAGCATTCCTTGAGTCAAAAGACGAGTCAAGAGTTTGCAACTAAAGAAAATTTCAAGTGGAATAAATACTATATGTGCAGAGATATTTTAAGCCCAACACTTTCAAGAACAGGAATATAATTGCTACAGCTAGATATTAATCTGTGTGTGGAACAGTAAAAGGAGATGAAACTGGACAAATAAGAAGACATTAAGTTGCGGAAGTAAAATTCAAAATATATATATTTTTATTTTGGCAGTGTGAAGTCAACAGAGAATTTCAAGCAGGGGCTTGTCAAGATCAGATTTATGTTATAGAAAGAATATTTGGGCCACAAGAAAGAAATGGTATCTTGGTTTCACTCTCAAATATAGTTCATTTCTTTAGACTGTGGGACAGATATTCAAAGTGACAATTTCATGCCTGCTTTACGGTTTATATTAACCCTGTGCATTCTTTGTTTCAAATGCAAACTCACCTTCCTGACATGTGAACTTCTTAATAATATTAACCTTCAGAAGACCTTATTCAGAGAACTGTATTAGTTTTCTGTAAATGCTGTACAAATTACAAAAAAAAATGGTGGCTCAAAACAACACAACGTGCAAGATTTCTGCTGGGGTGATGGGTAAGCTTTGTAATGGATGGTATTGATGGTAGCACAACATTGTGCGTGTGATTAAAGCGACTGAATTATATGCTTGGGAGTGGCTGAGATGGGAAATTTTATGTTGCATATATGTTACCACAGTTTATGCAAGAGAGAGACTAAAGAGACAATGACAATTAAATGCAGTACATGATCCCAGACTAGATCTAAAAATGGAGGATAAAATATCCAAAAGGATATTATTGGGAAAATTTTTAAAATCGTAGTATACACTGCATGCTTTATATCAATGTTCAGTTTTGTATACTTAGTATCTGTGTTTAATATGGTTACGTAAGTGAATATCCTTGTTCTTAGAAAATATACATGAGTTAAAATTTAACATAAGTGTTAGAAGAGCAGGATATATGCATCCTGCTCTCAAATGTTTAGAAAATGAAGGTAAGTAGGTAGATAGAGAGATAGATAGACAGACAGACAGATAGGGAGGTAGACATAGGATGACATAACAAATATGCCAAAATGTTAAAAGTTGTTAAAATTGGGTGTCTAGATAGGGGGTATATTGGAGGTCTCTGTATATTTTTGCAACTTTCTTATGAGTTTTAACTTATTTCCAAACAAAAAGTTCTAAAAACACAGAAATGTATTATCTTACAGTTATGAAGTCTGAAGTCCAGCACAGTTGTCCCTGGCTAAGATCACGGTGCCCCCGCGCTGCCTTCCTTGGCTTGTCGTCCCATTTCTCTACCTTCAAACCCTGAAAGGGCTGGTGCGTTTGCCTCACTTCGCATCACTCTGATCCTGCTCCCAACACCACATCTCTGTCTCTAATTCAAGTATGTACTCTCTCCTCTTCTTTTAAAGACCCCTGTGAATATATCAGGCCCACTCAGATAATCCAGGACATTCTCCTTTTTGAAGGCCAGCTGATTAGCAACCTTATTGCATTTATGCTCTTAATTCCCCTTTCCACGTAACCTATGCAATCACAGGTTCTGAAGATTAGACCATGGACTTCTTTGGGGGGAACGCATGACTATTATTTACCGAATACCCTCCTAACCATAATCTTAGGATTTTTGTGATAGAATCACAGAGCCCCATAGAATGCTTTTCCCATTGTTCAACTCTCAGGTTATGTTTATGTCCATGAAGCCGTTTGTATGTCCTTTTGTTTTTCCCCAGGTCTGTTTCTGCACTCTTTATCAACATCATTCATAATTAGAATTGCCCTGGCTCTCTGTGGGAGATTCAGATTATTGACACAAAGCCTTTTCGTAGTTACAAATGATCTACTGATTACTCCCTTTCACAAACCTTCCCATTCATGCCCTTATACCATAACATCAACAGAGTTTTCGATACTGTCAGCTTTGCCATTTTCTGGTGTGAAAAGTAATGCTCAGAGACGCTAAGGATGGAGCTGATAAATGTTGGTACCAAAATTCAAACCCTGGTCTCCTACCTTCACCCTGGCGTTTCGTCTGCCACATTCCCCACCATGACATTTCTCGAGGGACATGCTGCTGAGATGACAGATTAATATCTCTTCCACCCAGCACCCCTACAGCTCATGATGGATGCTCATGATTTCCCATCCCCAAGCCCCAAACTCCCACTGGGGTTTCTCCTGCTACTGGTAATCCCCTCACCACTGCGAGGGCCCCTTTCAGCCTGTCTCCGCACCCACGCCAATGCCCACTTCTGCTGGTAAGCAGTCTTATTCTGGCCCCAGCCATCTTTTCCTCTTCAGATGGGAGGGAGAAAAGGGGAAAAGGGAGGGAGGCTCTCTTAGAGCTGCTGAAAGCTTTAGTGCCCTCCTCAGAGATGCCTGCTGTTTTGCTTTTGTTAGAAATCACCACCAGCCTGGCAATATCAATCTGCAATCTGCGGTCACAATCAGATCACACTTCTATTTCCTGGGCTTTTGAGAGGGACCAAGGCTTTAGAAAGTTATAAATATAACACTTTACAAACTGAACTGGATACCCAGAGAGAAACCCCCTGCAATTAGCAACAGGACCTTGTGCTGATTAGATACAAGTCTTTTAAAGAGTTCAGAACATATGTTTCCAGAGGTTTATCACATATCTCCTACCCTTCCTGAAATTGCTAGGATAGCACAAAAGGCATTAGATATGTTAGGTCCTTCTTTAAGACTCCACTTTAAAATTGCGTTTGTAAAGTATTTTAAGTTTCACAATTACTTACATGATATTATTCAATTCTTGCAACATTCTGTGAATTAGGTGAGAGGATTGTAAGCAATGCCTTTTTAAAGATAATGAGGTTGAGGCTTAAAAATTTAAGTGATTTACCCAGTTCTACATTTCTAGGGAATGAGAGAAGCCAAGAATAGAATCCAAGTTCCTGCCTCCCAATTCAATTCTTATTTCCTGATGCCATATTGGTCTCTCCTCTAGCTACTCACTTTCTCTTTTACTACCTTTTCTGCCTCACTGGAAGGGTTCAGAGGAACTGAAGTGGCAATAGACTCCAGAATAGAAAGTCATTTTTTAATTTAAAGCTTTCAGTGATAACATAGGTACCTGAAACATATTTGCATTAGCCTGGTCCATTGTTCTCCATAAAAATTCTTCTTCCTTTTCCAATCACTGACAATAAGCATGTATGATCTGTCGACTTTGTCAACAGCCCTGTGCTAAGTGCCAGAAGAGATTGCAAAAGAGAAAAGGCCTGGTTACCAATGTCACTATGTTTATAATGAGTGGAAAGAAAAATGGAGTCTATGGAATGTTACAAAAACATTAATTTTTTTAAGGCCTGCATACTGAAGTGCAATGGTAGTACAAAGGATGGAACGTGTAGAAATGAGGCTTGAGGCATTTAGGTAATAGACAGGAGAGAGGTTTCACTTTATCTGGTTTTGTTTTAGGTTGGGGCACTTTAACAAAGATCTGGAAGAGGGAACAGGTCTACAAACAGCCCTAATGAGGTTCTAGTAGCTTTGATATTTTTCAGAAATGTTATCCTTGAGTCCATCATTCTACCGTCAGATTGGTGACAAAGCCTCGATCCTCAGACTTGGTAAAATTGGCCAACAAATGCTTGTTTTGACGACAAAATCAGTAGAGTCTGAAATCTCTCAATTTTGAATGCTGGTCCAAACAGCCACGCTGCCCTCTCCCAAGGCCGTGCAGATGCTCGCTGCCTCCTTGCCCTCGTGCATGCATGTGCCTGGAGAGAAAAAGACTCTTGCAGAGAACACAGGGACCTACACCTTTCCCAGAGAACATAAACCCTTGTCCTAACTAAAACTTCATTATACCCACCTTGTATAAAAAATCCTAAAGAATTCATACTATAGTAGAAGCTTCCAGGCTGTGGAAAACAGTCTAGCTACGTGGACCTCTGTGGATGCCCTAAACTTCTACACATTGTCCCATGCTTTTAGAGCAAAGATCTATCTGCTTTTAGGAAGAACTAAGCGCGCGCACACACACGCGCACAAAGACCTAAAGAAAACCTTGGATTGTTAGACTATCCCTAGGAGGAAGTTAGCCAAGACATAAATCCAGCTTTTCTAAGAGGGCCAAATATGTAGGCAGGAGAAAGAAAAACTCAGGTTTTTTGTTTGTTTGTTTTTCTCTTCCTACTTCTTCAAGGTTCACTTCCTTTCCCTCACCTTAAAGTTCTAGATGTTCCTGCTTGTTAGATACCATCTTCATTATTAGAGTCTACTTCGTTGCCATGGCAATACATTCCCACTGGCACATTTTACTTACAGTTGCTTGCTACAAGCAACAGAGAAGGGGGGAGGAGGTATGATTTTATTTTTCTCCAAGTAGCCAGGCTTTCTGCTGCTCGGAGAAACTTTCAACTCCCCCCAAAAGGGAGCAGTCTCATAGCCAGGAATAGCATATGGTATGAGGTGTGTTGCACAGGGGGACAGATTGCTGCTGCCTTGGCTGCGACTAGCACAGTGTACCCATCTAGCCTGGACCAGGTGGGATTACATCATTTCTGTATTAACTCCTTCCTTTCCAGCAGCAGCATTTGTATCAATGAGGGAGGGAAGGAGGGAGGGAAAGAAAAGAACAAAGACAACCTTCCATCAGTGATAAAGGCAAAAGAAGAAACACAATTTGGAAGGTTTTACCAAAGTGCCTTTCTAATGTCACCAACGACTATACTGTAAGGTAACCATGGTTGTATAATAATAACAATAATAGTAAACTCATACATGCCTGGTGACTTTTAATGTATTTTTACCATTATTCCGATTTTTTTTTTTTTTTTTTTTTTGGTAAATGTTATCCCCTTGGTGAAGCCTTCCTTCTCTGTTAACTGTATTTCATGCCGATGTCTTGATTCATTCATTTTGCCAGTTTTTCAACACTTTCGTATCTCTTCCTAAGCTATTCTCATTGAAGGATAATATCTTGAACCATCTAGTTCTGCCATTATTTTATGTACATTAGTTTTATCCCACCATGTCTTGCTATTGGGGAATCTGTTCTTAAACAACTTCTGTGGCCCACATGGGCCCTTATGAGAGGCCCTCTGTAAACACTGCAGGTTGCTAGAGATACACATTTTCATCCAGGAATGAATGCTACAGCGGATTATACGCTTAGAACTTTAAAATGACCTGTTTGTTACAAGCCAATAACTTTTGTTATTTGTATTTAAAAAGTGCAATTAAGTTCTCCCCTCTGGGCATGATATTAAACATAAACTTTATAAATACTTCTTAAATATTTTTGCAGGAGGAAAAAAATCTGCTACTTTCAACTGCAATTTTGAAATGTTCAAATATGTATAGACAAGCTGCTTTTATTTTATATAAATGAATGTATTCATAGAACAAACTTTAAATTTCAGAAAACAACACAGATTGCAAGGGTTTAAATTCTTGTGCAGATTCCAGTGAAAATGAGTAATGTAACCATTTTGGGAGCAGTGGCAAATGATTGAGGAGGAGCGTGTTTCTACACTTGCTTTATACTGCCATTTTGTGGAAAAGCATTTGTGGTCTGGTGACTCAAGACAGGGAGAGGTAGGGAGCTACCAGTTTTATCTTCTAAATTCTGCCTCCGTTGCTCCATCTGTGCTGGATTCATGCTGAGATCTGGTCGAGGTAGCACTGCCCTCTACTGGGTGGAACCACAACTCCTCTTCTTCCTTTCATCCAGCAGCAATGCTTTGTGAAATTTAAGCACTAAAAGAGAATGAGGGATTCTTTTACAGATGAGGAATCTGAGATCCAGAAAGTATAATGGTCAGGGCTGTGACTCTTGATGATATATGTCATAGACCCATAGAAGATTTCTGTTTTCCTCACTCATGGGTGGCTAATTTTACCACATGTACAGGGTAGAACTGAGGTTCTGAACACAACACAAAACTATAGATGAGATACTTGCAGCTATGGGAACATTTGTTAAGTAATCAAATGCCTACCTCTGCATGAATTACCTGTGCTATTTAAATCTACATCAGGTGAATTATTCAAGGTTTTTCACAGACCTTTGCATTACTCTTAAAACTACCAAATGTACTGCTTTCTTCTTATTTTTCAGTTATCTTTATTCACCATTTTACACTTCAACAAGAACATGTGTTGAGATGGCACGCTGTCCTAATGGACTGTGGGGCTTTACCTTTATGGGCAAACATTAAAGCCAACGTTTATCCCATCAGAAGAGCTTAATTGGTATTATTTCTTCTTTCTGCACATTTTCATTCTGGCATTATGCATTTGGCTCTACCAGCTTAGAGCTGGCCACATGGATAGATGGAGGAGTTGAGGACTGGAGGGGTCAAAGTACCATGTGACCTAAATTACAGTCAGTTCTCACCTCTTCATAATTCAAAGGTCTACCAGTTTCACCTCTCCAGCACGCAGTCTTTTAAGAGCCTAGAAATCAGATGATTAAGACAGCAGACATCAGGGTTACAAGTCGCTTATCTTGTAAGAGTGGCCCTTGTGTCCTCATTCAATTTCTGTATTCTCTTAACTTCATAAATCCTTTCAAATCAGTCCAAAGTGTATTTAAAGAGCAAATTATGAAGTGGGGGTAGGTGTAGGTGGTTAGAATGAGCTCTTATCAGATGTGCACACATAGCAGTGAGAAGTGATAGCTGGTAGCCTGACAGAGAAAGAGGAGATGAAAAGAACAGATGTAACCCAAAGCATTGCAGCCTGGCCCTCTTCGGCAACAAAATAAATAAAAAATAAAATTCACACAATATTTAGAATATTGACCCAGAACAGTCAAACAATGCTTAAATGGTGTTCCATCTACTTCAATAGAGAGTAAAAAATACAGGTGGAGAGAGTTGCAATATTAAATAGGCTAGTGAGGGGATGTCTCCCTGAAAAGTAGTTTGGGGGGCAAAAATTTAAAGGCGGTGAGGGAGCAAGCCATGCCAGTATCTTAAGGAAGGTTCTGTGGTCACACCTTGACCTCTACATTGCTGTTAATCATAGTCCCGCTAGAATCTCAGTCCCACTTACCGCACACTCTGACCACTATCTCTTATTTTCAGTTCACTCCTTCTACTCCCTGATTCTAACAGTTCCTGGATCCTGCATTGATCCTACCTTATGTTCACTCTCTCTCACCCTACTAGGTCCACACTTCCCTTTCAACTCTGTCGTCAATCATTATTACCTGCCCCTAACATTTACTCCAAATTCCTTTATCCCCCTCAGGCTTCTCTGTACTCATTTAGTAAAACCTCCACCTTGATGAAATATAAAACTGTAATCTACTCTCCACCTATGTCCTATTGCTTTAAAGACAGCCTAGCCTCGACCGAGCTCTCAGTGCTGCCCAGAAATCAAACCACAGTGTTCTAGTCCATTTCCTCTTCCATATTCTTAGATGAATATTCCACATCATTTCCTGTCTCATTATAACTCCAACTCACTCTCAGTTTTATGACCTTCTTTCCTATTTCATTAAGAAGAATAGAATCAATTAGAAGAAAACTTCCCTAAGTCCCCCCCACCCCCCCCTTACCCACCCAGCTACCAACATCAGGGCTGTCTTCCTTCCTATTATAGCAGATAAAATGTTTGTGCTGTTCTTTAGGTCCAACTCCTTCTTTGGGCACCATATCTTGTGCTACTATGCTCATCCAGACAACTTCAGCAATCTCTTTCCTTCATCACCTTTTTTTTTGCTCTCTGCTAAATCCTTCTCATCAGCCTACAAACAGACCTGCTCTTAAGCTGGGGTTTCTCTCCAGCTATCAAGTCATTTCTTTGCTCCCCTTTACATCAAAACTCCTCAAAAGAGCTGTCTCTACTTATTGTGTCTGACTCCTTTTGCTCTCATTCTTTCATGCAATGGTTCTCATTTGTCCCCTAAAACCACTTTCTCAAGATCACTAACAACCTCTATTTGCTAAATCCAGTGATTAGTTCTCAGTCCTCATCTAGTACTATTTCAGACCAATCAGTACCATTTGACTCATTTCATTATCTATTAATGCTTCTTTTTATTATCTGTTACCTAGTAGGTCCTAAAGGAATTTTGATAGAAACCTATCAAATACAGTCTGGAATCTTAAATCTTTGAGGATACTATAACAAAAATCGCATGTGTATAGCACCTTACATTTTCAAAAAATTCTATGTATTATCAACTTTAATCTTTACAATTATCCCAGGGTAAAGACATTTTCAGATGAGAATTCTTAAAAAATATAATGTAACAAGCATAGGGTTGCATAAATTTATCTAGCTTCTTACCTGCAGGCCTGGGGTGGGCAGGAGTCATGTGGGAATGGGGACTTGGAAGTGGCAGACACTGCAGTGTGCTTAAAAGGGACTCATGCCACAGAGAGAGGTGGACAGCAAAAAAAAAAAGAACCTGGAAGAGGCTAATTTTGCTGTATTTGTCATTTTACTCACTGATTATTTTAAAGTATAACACATGCTGGTATGAAAAATTTAAAGTAATAAAGAAGAAGTCTTAAAGCTGATTTTATGGGGGAAAAAGCTATTGGGCTTTGCCCTTTAATGAGAAATCACAAACTACTTTGTCAATTCCAGTTTTTGTTCTCTCTTTGCAGATGATGCATCGATAAAGACGTATCAGGACATTGCCGTGTCCAATGTTGCTTTGAATCTGTATTTCAAGAAGACCCGGAACGCTCTAGAATTCTCAGAGACTGATCCGAGAGGGCTGCTACTGCCAGTATTTCTAGAGTCAGTTTCGGACATGGGCAAATCTAGGTAATAGCTCAGTGAGTATAAAGAGATGCATGGTAACTGCCCTCAGCAGCTCTCACCACCAACCCCCCAGCCCCCCCACCACAGTTCTTGTGTGGAAGCAGTTGCAGTTCCAGCTGGTAAAGCATTCCACAAAGCATCTTGCCACGCAAATTAAACGTTTTGTCTTTCTCTGATCTGAAGCTGATAGAGGGGAACACTTAGACTAACTGAATAATAAAGAGATCCCATTACTGTCATTTACTTCCACACATATAAGGATAAAAAGGCCATCCTCGCATGAAATTATAATGCCGATTACCTTTCTCTGCTCACTTTAAATCCAATCACTTAGCACAATCCATCAACATTCAAATACATGGAAGATTGCAGCTTCATACATTGAGACAACACAATTCAGTGCCTTAAGACAAAATTTGCTATCAATTATGGTATTCACAATCTCAAGTGTCAGAGAAGGACTGGTGAATTAACGTAAACACTGCTCAAGGGACTGTCGCTGTCTTTGTAAAGTTTTATTTTTTAATTTAAAGTTTTTATTTTATGTGTGATGCTTCTGTAAGGCTAGAAAGAGAATTAGTTGTGCGGGTGCTGGGCCCACTCTGGCCTCTGCTTCTTGTTCACTATTTAAAATCCTACTTTATCAATCCCTTATGTGCTCTGTGAGCCTAATACAGCCATAGTATACTTTCCCTTTATGTTCAAAGATTAGTTTTAAATAGAAATATACCACCTGTGCCGTTTTAAAGGAATATGTACCCTAGAAAAGCCATGTTTTAATTCTGATCCATTTTGTGGGGGCAGCTGTTTCTTTTAATCCCTATTCAGCACTATAGGTTGGAAGCTTCATTAGTTTATCTCCATAGAGATGTGACTCACCCAATTGTAGGTATTAACCTTTGATTTGAGGGAGGTGTGACTCCACCCATTCCAGGTGGGTCTTGATCAGTTTACCGGAATCCTTTAAAAGACAAAACATTTTGGAAACAGCTTCAGAGCCATAAGAGGCACAAGAGCCCATGCAGCCAGAGACCTATGGAGGTGAAGAAGGAAAACATCCTCAGGGGATCTTCATGAAACAAGAAGCCTGGAGAGAAAGCTAGCAGACATCACCTTGTTCAACATGTGCCTTTCCAGTTGAGACAGAAACCCTGAATGCCATCAGCCTTCTTGAATCAAGGTATCTTTCCCTGGATACCTTAGATTACATATTTCTATAGTCTTGTTTTAATTTGGACATTTTCACAGCCTTAGAACTTCAAACTTGGAACTTAATAAATTCCCGTTTTTAAAAAGCTGTTCTATTTCTGGTATATTGCATTTCGGCAGCTTGCAAACTAGAGCACCACCCACCATAGACAGTAGTGTGATCCAGATATAAGGCTCAGGAGTGTCCTAAGCAAATCACTTCACTTTTCAGAACCTAATCTCTTCAAATATAAAATGAGGCTAACAGTACCCACCTCAATGAATAACTGTGAGAACTAAGTAATATGAGCCTTGTCCTCTCTCTCCCTCTGCTGGGACCACCTCTCCAGAAATGCCCATGTAAGAATGAAGAACGTATTTTAGGTACAAATTCATCTTTCTTATGTTTTCTTTTTCTCTTATTTTAGAAAGATCATTGTAATTGGAAAGAAAATAATAAGAGAAGAGAGTAAAAGAAGACAAATCACCCACAGTCCCACATTCATAACATGTTTTTCATTCACTCAGCAAATATTATATAAACATATATTATGTGCCAGGCAATGTTCTAGGTTTTAGGACTATACCAGCAAATGAAACAAAAAAAACTTTGCCCTCAAATAACTTTCATACTAGCTTTCATCTCTAGTTATTCTTTTCTAGTTTTGATAGATATTTAGATAGATAGTAATGGTTGCAATCACAAATTTCACATTTTTTTTCTGATTCCTTCATCTAATATTATATATTTTTAAAATTTCTAAAGACTTTATAGTTATAATTTCAATGTCAGCATAATATTCCATGGAGTTAATACACAATAATAACCAATAATTGAATTACATAAGCACCTAATATTGGACATTTAATTCTAGACTCTACATCCAGCTGCAATGAATATCCATATATTCATGTCCCTCTAACTTTTTCTACCCATTCCTTTGTATAAATACATCAAGGTAAGATTACTGATCAAAGTATAAGAACATGAAATTAGTTGGAGTTCATTTAATTTTAAGTTAAAAAAAAAAAAGACAAGTCTAATTCATCATTCTCTGGTGGTTCTCTCTGCATGGTTTAAAAGGTGGCTTCCTATAGCTCTAGGTTTACAAGGTCCTTACAACTCATAACGCCAGAAAAGGGAGAGAGAGAGAAAGGGGTGGAGGGACAGAGAAAGAGAAAAAAATCCAGGGTGGATTATTCTATTACTCTTACTTGGTCAAATGCAGATATGAGGAATTGGAGAGGGATCAACCCCATCCACACATCATGGAATAAATGAAATTCTGCTAGGTTAATTCTCCAAAGGGATGCTGATCACACACAATAAATACGTTTTCATTATAAATGTGTATATTCATTGCACAAGAAGGGACATTTTCCACTTTTATTCATGAAGAAACTGGGACCAGAGTAAGAAAGTAACATGTCAGGATCACAAAGCTAAATGCTGTGGTCCTATGATTTCTGGCACCTAAGCCCTGTTCTTTTTCTAGATCTAAAGTCTTCACACACAAGGCAATAAGAAA
Source organism: Tamandua tetradactyla (assembly GCF_023851605.1). NCBI lineage: Eukaryota > Metazoa > Chordata > Mammalia > Pilosa > Myrmecophagidae > Tamandua > Tamandua tetradactyla. The sequence goes on along the minus strand of NC_135343.1, from coordinate 21,757,213 downwards.
GAAGACAGTATATAATTTCTTATTGAATATGTGAAACATATGTAGAATTCTATAAGAATTAAAAATATATTCAGTTAGGAGAGGAAGGAGCATAGACATAAGTTTTAACTATATACCTCTTGAGGGGAAAAAGGACAGAATTTCTAAAGTGAAGGGTGTGTGACTCAGTGTGGGAAAAGATAATCAGGATGGGCAGAGCAGGTTGTGCAGAGGCCAAGACTGTGGGATGGATGGGTTTGAACATAACCTGATAAAAAGTGGAAGGTCATTGTCATTCCTTCAACGAGAGACTGGTGCAAAGGAAGAAGTGTTATGTAACCCAAAAAAGTGGTGCTATCTTGCTCTAGGGAAGCCAAGGGACCTGGGTACTGCATTTCATTTGACTAAGATTTTACATTTGTTTTGAAACCCAGAAGCCAAAGCAGGATCAAGTCCACAACCCTGACAAAAAATAGCCTAAACCAGATATGCTCAGTCAACTCAACATGCATGACCCTCAGATGATGAAGAAGCCAGAAAGGTTGGCAGCTCTTGATGACAGAAAAGTTCTTCCTGCTCCTAGACTTTGCAAATGCAGCCTTCATTCCAGGTGATTAGGCTTCTAGTCATTAAATGAAGCCGCATTAATGATCTGCTGACATTTCAGCCCAAAGGCCAGAGAGCACGGATGAGGAGAATTTGCTTTCTGCGCATCATTTTCTTCTCTGAAATAAAAAAAAGTTTTGGAAACTGCCACATAAGAGAGGAGGTGAGCAGTGCACTAAGTTTCCTTTGGAAGGCACTGGGTGCAGCAGTGATTAGATATCAGACTTTTGGTTTCTGTGATAATTAGATTTAGTTGTCAGCTTGACCAAGTGATGGTGCCCAGGTGTCCTGTTGCTGTAGGCTTACACCATCAGCATGTGACATTTCTCTATGGCTGATGACATCTGCAGTCAGCTAAGGGAGTACCTTCTGCAATGAGTGATGTTTAATAAAATCAGCTATGAGGCTTAAAAGGAGAAGTCAGGAGAGAGAGAGAAGCCACTCAGCACAGCTCAGCTCATCGCTCAGAGCCAATATAGACCCAGGCAATTGGAGATGTAGAAGGGAAATGCCCAGGGGGAAAACAGTTTGAACCCAGAAGCTGGGAAAGAAGGCCCGTGGACATTGCTGTCTGCCTTCCCATGGGACAAAGGAACCCAGATGAAAGCTAGCTGCCCTTCTCTGAAGAACTGTAAATTTGTAACTAAATAAATCCCCTTTGTAAAGGCAAATCCATTTCTGGTGTATTGCTTTTCAGCAGCTTAGCAAACTAAAACGGTCTCCAATTAGGAAATTGGGAAAATAGACCCCAACTAGGCTGAAAATGTTCTGAGGATGAGCCTTCTTTACCTTGTGTTTGTCTCCACCCTAACCTTGGAACAGCGCCTGGGCTGGTGCCTGACCCTTGATATATGCGCAGTAAACATTTGCTGAGTAAATGAATAAATCATATGTAATATTTACTCATTAAATATTTGGTAATTTTCTGTTTGCCTGATTTACAAGTTCTCTGCCACTGCATCTTTTGGGCTATAAGTTAGCAAGGCAGAAAATGGATTTTCCCTCCATCCCATTAAGGAAAACCTTGAGGGGGAAGAGGAAGGAAAAGGAGAAAGAAATGTAAGACTCGCCACAGGGACATGTCCTGCAGGCTTCATAATCCTTAGTTATTCAAAAGCTCCCTGTCAGTTGTAAGAAGAGCTTTCAAAGCTATAACCTAGAATAAAGAGATAAATGAGGCTGTCATTGTTTTGTTCAGTTCCCACTTTCAAAATATACTATAGTAATTAACACACAAGAGACCTTCTTAGATATTTTTTTGAATAAATGATTGAAAGATGGAATATGGTCCCTTCCTATGGGGATCGCATATCACGAGTATGAGACAAAACCCGAGGACTATGGAAACCCAGAAATCTTCTAGAGCACATTATTCCATTAATGGGTGAACTTTTACAAATAGTCAACCATTAGGCCATGTGTGAAATTATTTTCCAGAACTGATGCTTCGGTATCCATAAGGTTATCTTGAGTAACTCAGTGGTTAATTTCTAACTCTGTATCTACCTCAGTGCAGGTGTTGGCAGAGTGGGAGAGATTTGGAAAAAAAACAGAAGATCGAATCTTGTCCTCTAGTTGAGGAAATAATACATGTACCCATGAATGAGAGAATAAGAGCATAAATGCAAAAATCCCCAAACTGAAATGTTTGCTTTTTAGATTTCCTTAAAGTATAGGACCAAAGCTTGAACAAAATATTAAACTTATGGAATACAAAGCTAGTTTAACAGCCTTAGGAGCTCTTAGTTTTTCCAAGTCGCCCTGCAAATAGAGCTTACAGCTGAGATATCCTAGGTACTCACACCAGATGGCATCAGATTTGTCACCTGGAACATGTAGCCCACATATCCACAGAATTGCATAAAGGGATAACCAGGGATGTTAGGTAATGATCAAAGCATCATAAACACCCTCGAAGTCAGAGAAACTGTACAAAAAAGATGCCTTTCTACTGTTTTAATATTTAAACTCCTTAGGAAATGCAACACATGCAAAATAAATATAAGGAATCTTAAATTGCCCTTGGATTAGCATGCTTTCATACAGCAGTGGTAAATGGATCCCTCGGTGTCTGAATAATTAAGACCCAGTACTGGATTTATAATCTAAGATAGTTAATATAGAGTTGTAAATGTCAGTCTAGCATTAGGCGTTCAGCACGGTTGTATTGATGTCTTCCTGTAGAAGCTTATTTTTTCCGGCTTTATTTTAGGATAGGAGAGTACATAGGTGAATCAGAGATCTATATTTATAGTTCTATTTCTATTTGATACCACAGCTTGCATTATAACAATATCAAACATTTAAAAAGGAAATTTGCACTTTACATTTTTAGTGTTCAACATTTTAGACACTTCTGCAAAATACCATCCCATATTCATTGTTTCTTGTCTCACCAATTAGTTACCGAGTTAATCTGTTCATTCAGTAAACATTTATTGAGTTCCTACTATTTTCCAGATGCTGTGCTAGTTCTAAACATGTAAAAAATGATTGAGATATTACCTTTGCCCTGTTGGAACTCACAGACTTGTGCAGAATCATTTTGTTTTATTTAATATAAATAAATAAAATAAATAAATTAAATAAAATAAAATATTTTATTTAATATTTCCCTGCTGATGCAGGGAAATGTTAACATATGTAGGTAAGAGTAAATCCTTCGGTGTGGCTGGTGTGTATAGAAAACACGAAAAAATGAGAAAATTAAGCTAAAAGTGAATTCAGCATTTACCTATTAATGGGAGATCAATGAAGAGATGTTAGAGTTTTAAGTAGGGGTTCATGAAATGGGAAAAGGCCAAATTACCTTTTTTAAAAAATATATCACTTATTTTTAATCTTTCAATTCAGTTTTATTGAGATATATTCACGAAGCATATAATCCATCCAAAGTATACAATCAATGGCCCACTGTATTATCATATAGTTGTACATTCATCACCACAATCAATTTTAGAACATTTCCATGACTCCAACAAAAGAAATAAAAATAAAAAAGAAAACCCAAAAACATCCCAACCACTAACACCCCTACTATTATTATATTTTTGTCTTTATTTTATTACTTATCCACCCATACACTGGATAAAGGCAGCGTCAGTCACAAGGTTTTTACAATCACATGGTCACAAGATAAAAGTTATATAGCTATACAGTCATTATCAAAGATCAAGGCTACCAGACTGCAGTTCAACAATTTCAGGTATTTCCTTCTAGCTATTCAAATGCCCTAGGAACTAAAAAGAAATATCTATATAAATGAATCAGTAGTGATAATTATTTTAAAATGTAACATTTTTAACATTTAAATATTAATGTTGACTTGCTATCAGATCTTTTCCTTACTCGTCTGTCTTGTTTATATCTTTTAGAAATCAGGGTCTAATTTAATATCCAAGTTTCTTGATGTGCCCAATTCAGCTTGATTTTGGAGTCAGGAAATCTTAGCTCAAGATATAGGACACTGGGCATATTCTTAATTATCTTTGTGACTTGCCTCCCCAGATACAATATTAAGGATTGGCCTAAATCACCTTTATGATTCAATTTTAGCTCCATTATCTTAGCTATTCAGTGGGATTTTGATGAGCAACCATCACTAGTTGCGTTCCAATCCATGTGGGACTGGTTAATGGGCAATAAATAGCCCACCAGCACATTAAAAGCAATTCTAAGACACAACTCTGGGGGATCCTGATGTAGTCCTTAAAAATACTGATTCTTAGGGTAAAGATGGGAATGGTCTATAGCTTTTTCTCGTGGTGGGTCACTTTTATGATTCTGAGAGCAGACAGAGGTTATCTTACCATGTACGCTGTTTTCCTATTTTTATGTCTTTGGGGGAAAATAGCTTACCAAATTGGGCTTCCTGCCTATTCTTAAAAATTCATGATAAAGCTCAGAGCTGCAACACCACCCTGATTTCTTATTCATGACTTGTTATTTAAAAAAATCTTCTTCCCTTTTGCAGAGATACTACACAATGCTGATCTTCCTTGAAAGGGAAGAAATTAGTTCCGTCTCATGTCTGACAGACTGCGTTGTCAAAGAGCACAGAAAATTTTCTTTGCCCACTCTTCCAATCCCACTCTAGGCTGCTTCAAATGTGCTTTCTGTTCCAGGACATGCTGGAAAAAAGCGGGTTAAGAATAAATCCCTGGAAAGGCAGTTGTAGTAAAAAGAGCTTTTAATGAAGTCTTGACATTTTCTGAGATGAATACTTTGGTACAACAAACCAAGAAAATGTTCAGGAAAGTGTATAGGATGCTTTAGTTGTTTGTATGTGAATTGCTGTTAACTATTCTGTTAATAAAATTAGACACAATACAGGGAAAGAATACATTTAAAATATTTTAAAATACAATGCCCTTTCTTTCAGTATTATAAGTATTATAAGTCTCAATTTTGGGTGTTCTAGATTTCATTTATAAACATAGACATATGGAGTTCCATTAAAAATAGTTGAAATACTTCAACTAAATAAATGGACACTGCCAATGAACTTCTGTCTGAGAATTCCTTACTAGTCTCCCCTCTCACATTACATTTCTCCTCCTGTCAATTTTGCATGTAGCCTTTGGCAGGTGGTACTCTGTTCAGGCTGATGTTATCTGGCCTGGGACCTGCTTGGTTGCCAGAACATTGGAGGGTTGTATGGCTGTGCACAACATGCACTATTGACCAAGAAGCCTGCTGGCAACCAAACATACCTTTCTCTTGATGCAACAGCCAAAGCAAAGCCATGACTTAATATCTCCAAATACTGTCAGGAATGGTGGACAATGTTTGAGATGAACCAGCTGGCTTGAGAGAGAGGATTATCTTGGCTGGAATTAAATAGCTACAGGTGTTGAAATCTGCTGCACAATTTCAGGCTATCTATATGACTGCTGTTTGCTCTCCTATTGAAACAGGTCATTTGGTTCTTGAGTCCATGGAAACAGTGTCTTTGGCCTTAATTTTTCTTCCATAACAATCAAGCAAAACACAAGTGCAGCTGAATGAACACACAATCCCCTTGACATGCCTATTCTGGGAAGAGCAGTACATGAAAATTTGGGATTAACATTTCAAGAACTCATATTTTGAAAATAAGCAACAGCTTAAAATTCCAAAGTTGAAAGCATGTCAGTATTCACACTTTTATTTGGTATTCTTTAGTCGATATACCTTGGCCTTTCACTCTCCATTGTTACTCTTGTCTTCTTTTCACTTTTGACCAAATTGTCATGAAAGTTTATGACAAATATTTTGCTATTGGATTCACTGCACCTCAATAAATAGTTGTTGAATGAATGAAATCTATTTTTGTAACACCTCACCCTACTGAACACCTCACTGCAGAATCCAGATCTTCCTGGTTTCATTTTCCAAGCGCCAGTTCAGGGTTCCCTTTTAATGATGACTCTTTCCCAGTATGCCTCATTAGATTTCAACATTACATAATCGACATTCCCATAGAATTTTCCTATTCCTCCCATTTTCTCCATTGCTCCCCAGCCTGTGGTGGACATTGGCAACAGTGGTGTGCATTTGCAACAGTGATGTGCATTGGCAACAGTGGTGTGCATTAGCAACAGCTAATGCTGTGTGGTGTGCATTAGCAACAGCTAATGCTGTGTAGTGTGCATTAGCAACAGCTGGGATAATTAAAAATGTAGACCCCCCCACTCCGAATCTGACTTTAAAAATGCAATCCACAGGGATTTATATGTACAGTGAAGTGTGAGAAATACTGCTACAATACCTTTCAGCCATTCTGCAATGCAATTAATTGCATATTTATCTGGTTCCCATGGTATGCTGGTTTGAATCTGTTATGTACCCCAGAAAAGCCTATGTTCTTTTAATCAAATCTTGCGGGGGCAAACCTACTGTTGGGGAAACCTTTTGATTAGGCTGTTTCCATGTAGATGTGACCCACCCATTCAAGATGGGTCTTAATAAGCCTGCTGGAGTTCTTTAAGAGAGTTGAGAGAAGTCAAGACAGAATGAAAACGCCCCAGGAGAAGCCAGAAGGACCCAGAGTTGCCGAGAGAACCATTTTGAAACCAACTCAGGAGAGAAGGGCCAGTAGACATGGCCATGCGCCTTCCCTGTGACAGAGAAATGCTGGAGAGAGAAGGCATCCTCTTGTTGGTGCCTTAATTTGGACATTTTCATGGCCTTAGAATTGTAACTTGTAACTTAATAAAACCCCCTCATAAAGCCAATCTATTTCTGGTATATGGCATTCTGGCAGTTTTAGCAAACTGAAACACACAGAAAGCAAAAATTTCTTGAGGCCCGGTTATTTTGCCACACTTGCTGTTTTTGTATCTTTCACTAGAGTTTGTTCATTTGGAGCGACCAGCCTGGCTGATTGCTCCTCACAGCTATACTCCCTGGACCTCCTTCCTACAGGGGTCAGTCTTGCTGGGGGCTGGGGGCCAAATTGTGTCCATAGTCACTGAATTTCTTTGCTCCACCCCTAGTCCCAGAAGTTTAAAAGTGCATGTTTTGTCCTATTTTTTTTTTTAATTCAAGTCACTGCTTTCTTTCTCAGTTTCATTACTGGATATCGTTATTTACCCCTGGGCCTAATTCTCTCTCAAAAATTTCCACAGTACTCCAGTCCTTTGGAAAAGCAGACCCAACTTTGTGCTTTGATTACAAATGGCTGGAGGGCAAGGGTCAGTCTCATTCCATTTATTCTCTTTGCACAAAGTATACACAGCACATAACTGCAAACCAAGTTTCACAAGCTGTACTGTCAGTTCAATGCAGCTGCTTTAGAAACTATGTTATCTCTTTTAGGCCTCTAGGGTTACCTGAATAATTGTTCCAAAGCATAGGTTTTGTCCCACCAACTTGAAAGAATGAATACTTCCCCAAGCACATCTGATTCACCCAGGTGATGGGTAACTTCACCCAACAGATTTAGCTCCTTATGTTGCTATTGAATTTAGACTCGTTCTGGCTGGACTGTAAATTCCCACCCCTGCATCAACTGGTATTTGAAGCTCTTTGGTGGCATGCTTTCTCATCATTTTGAAAGGGACTTTTCTTTGTTACCCTCCCTGGCCCTATCATCACCCTCATTACAAACAGAAATGGTGAAAAGACTAAGGGTAGGAAAAACAATCTCAACTGATACTCGTTAGCAGTAATGTATTAGACTCTTATTGACTTCTATCTGTCTGTGTCAAAATATGTGCTATTATTCTTCACTAGCATGAGTGCACATGAGTGGTCCCATGCAAACAATGAGACCATGGTCTTCTCTGTTATAATAAAAATGACTTGAGGGGGACGGGGTGTTTGCAAGGGTAGTTCAGTGGTAGGGTAGTTCAGTGGTAGAATTCTCGCCTGCCATGTGAGAGACCTGGGATTCCCAGCCCAGGCACTTCCCAAAAAACAGACAAGCAAAACAAAACAAAAAACAAGCAAATAAAAATTCAACAAATGGTGCTGCAATAACGGGATACTCACATGGAAAAAGAATGAAATGGGGCCCCTGCCATATAGCATACAAAAAAAAGTGACTTGGCTGTGATTTTAGCAAGATCATTGGAGGAATGACAGTGGAAGTAAGGATAGATTATATATTTACCCAGGGAGAGATAGAAAGAGAGAGGTTAAGCATGGGAGGGAAAGAAAAAGGACATTAATGAGAAATCAAAAGCAAGTAGTTTGATAGGATGAGAAGTTCATGGGCCTTTGGGGTTAGGTAGGTGTGAATCCAAGCTCTGTTACCTGCGAGCTGTGGAAACAAGGGCATGCTACTTAGCATATGGAACCTCAATTCTCTCATCCATAAAGTGAAAATCATATCCTTAACTCTATTCACAGTCACTTCACCATACACATATTTACTGTACAAGATACCTGCTGAGGAATGAATTTGGGCTGAATTCCATCCTACCTTCCACTTGCCAAGATGTGCAACCAGATAGCAGAGTTATTCTGCCTGGAGGAGGGGAAAGCTTTTCCTCATTATCACAGAGGTAGAAGACAGGCTCGCTCCTAAGGTGGTCTTGTTCATATGACTCCTTATAAGGATGTAAGAAAAGATAGCAGAGAACTATAGCAGAGTGGTTCGTATTCACTAAAGATTTTGCCACTCGACTGCTGTCTTCTTTTTGCCTCTCTGAATAAAGAATTCACTCCCCATGTCTGACTCTTTTCCCCAGGCTAGAACCATAACTGCTTACCCTCCCCTAGGCTCAAATCCTCCCTGCTCTGTTCCCAGGGAGATCATCTCTATCTCAGTTCCAATCAGAAAAATCTCTACTGCTGTCTTCTTTTTGCCTCTCTGAATAAAGAATTCACTCCCCATGTTTGACTCTTTTCCCCAGGCTAGAACCATAACTGCTTACCCTCCCCTAGGCTCAAATCCTCCCTGCTCTGTTCCCAGGGAGATCATCTCTATCTCAGTTCCAATCAGAAAAATCTCTAAAAGGCCCTTCAAAGATCTGACCTGCGACAGGTACAGACAGGATGATGGAGCACAGTCCATTATCAGGCTTCACCATAGCCATATGGGGAAGGGGAAGAGGCTCAGAACTTGAAGAAGGGATGAACATCTTCCTTTTTCTCCCTAGAAGATGGGTGGTACGAGAAGGAGATGAAACAAATATGCTCACCATAATTCTTACAGATACGAAGCACGTATTGTATGCTTATTCCTCATAATCTCAGTGAAATACATGGGAGACAGAGGAGGAAAAATTTGGTTGGAAAGAGAGAACATACAACGACTGAGGACCATTATATCCAGATGAGTCAGCAAATATGAAATGAAAATTATAACACTATTTAGTGTAGCTCTTGATGCAGGTTATCTCTATTCTCTAGTTCCCAGTTTCTTCAGGTGAAAAATGAAATGTCTGATCAAATGATTAAGTTCTCTTTGACTCTACTAGTCTCTGGTTCATCCACCCATCCATCCATCATTTCATGCATCCATCATTCCATCTATCCATCCAACAATCCATCCATAGATCATGTGTTAGGTGCTTGAGACATCTAGATCTTAAGTCAGCAGCATTTATTGACAGCCTCCAAATAACTATTATTTTAGACACAGGAATATACGCAAATATGTAAATGACAGTCCTCCTTCTCAAGCTATTTCTAGTCTAGTTGAAGAAGACAAAGTAAATAATACATAAAAAAATAAGAATTATGGTAACAGAAATAACGATGTAGCAAAAAGCACTGCAACAAAGGCAAGAGCAATTAATGAACACTTGTAGGATCTCTTGATGAGAATTTGGAAGCCAAGAAGGGACAGTCAATGATGGGGCAGAAAGAACAGGTACATACCTTTTAAGCTGGAGAAAAGCCTTGAGTTCTCTACCACTCTAATATACATAATATACATATATATATATATGGTTTTTTTGTTTGTTTGTTTGTTTTTTTGGCATGGGCAGGCTCTGGGAATCGAACTCAGGTCTCTGGCATGGCAGGCGAGAATTCTGCCACTGAGCCACCATTGCACCACCCTCTATCACTCTAATATTAAAATGGAATTGTTTAAGTTTATAGAGACTTAAAAAAAAAGTTTTTCTGTTTTTGTTGAGTTTTTATTGTGTGAAGCGAAAAATGCTGACAAACTGTAAGTATATGTCAGGAGCAGAAGTTACCTGAAAACATTTGCAGCAAGTACTAATTGCATTTATCCGCTAATTAGCACTTTCTTTGTCCCTGACTATAACATCAGATTGGATTTCTCATTGGGAAGCAGAAATAAAACAAACACACAAACATCAATAAAGCAGAATCCTAACTGCTATGAGGATTTAGAAACAAAGATATATGAGAAGTATTGATATCATGCTAAGACTTGAAGGTAGGGTGCCAAAGAAGAATTAAACATATTTACATACACCCAAAAGAATAGGTAGTTACTGACTTTTCCTTTAAACAATGCTGATTCTAATTGACTATACATCCACATGGAACTAATAGCTCATTAGAAATCAATTGATACCTGATGGTAGAATGAGCAGAGGAACCGGGTGGTTAATGAATGTGATTATACCTTGGAGGCTTTGCTGATGAGAACAGGGGATACCCAAGTTTGTTACCCAATGCTCCCAACGTGACTGCGCTAAAATGGAAAGCACATATTTGTAAGTTAGGTCACAGTGAGGTATTATTTTAAGCTCAGTTTGGGGTGGGGGAGGTTAGGGTAGTTCAGTGGTAGAATTCTTGCCTGCCATGTGGATGGCAGACCTGGGTTTGATTCCTGGCCCACGCACTTTCAAAATCAACAAAAGACAAATTTTAAAAGTTCAGCAAATGGTGCTGCAATAATGAGATACTCACATGGAAAAAGAATGAAATGTGACCCCACCATATCAGATACAAAAAAAAAACCAAAAAAACAAAAAGCAAAAACCTCAACAGGCTTTGCTTCAGAATGCAGTGTCAAAATCTGACATAGTTCCACAAAATGCACTATGATAACTATGCCAAGTAGAGATTGGTAAATTAAGATGGGATTGAATTTGCTCTTTATCCGTCCATTACATTATAACCAATAAGGTGCAGAAGGATGAAACATGTAAGCAATACACCTGCCTTTAGCTTTTGCAAACAAGGTCACCCACACCAGAAATCTTATAACAAATATTGTTCCCTTATTTATTATAATGCATTTTTTTTGTTTGTTTACTGCTGCCATCATTTGAGTTTCATTTCATTCTCTTCTTAAATTATCACTGCAGAGCAATAGATTTTTGTGTGTTTTAAAGACTGATCTTTTATTTTGTCATGATTGTAGACTACCCAATGGTTGTGTGCATTGCTGCTAACACAGATAAAGAGGTATTTTATGCTCTCATGGGTCTCAAATTCCAGTGGGTAATAGGGTCATATAAGCCATGATATGTATTCCCTATAAGAGGGTTTTATAGAGAGTATTTAAAAGCATTGCAGAAGGGAGGGGAAGTGAGAGGAGGAAGGGTAGAGGGAGAAAGGAAAAAAGGAAAGCATAAAGAAACCAACCAAACAAGCTGGGGAAATCTCATTATCAGCATAGAGAGGAATAAGAATATGGTATGGAAAATCAAGACCATGAGAATTTTACCCCATAAAGTCAACACCCCTTTTCAGCACAGGGAAGTTGAAATTGTGATTGCCTAGTGTCATCGTCAGGTTCATGTGTCAACTTGGTCAGGTGGTGGTGCCCATTTGCCTTGTTGGGCAAGTGTTGGCCTGATGTTGCTATGAGGACATTTCCTGGACTTAAATCATGATTAAGTTGGCTGTATCTACAGCTGATTGCATTTGTAATCAGCCACGGGGAGTGGCTTCTACAATGAGTGATGTTTAATCTAATCACTGGAAGGCCTTTAAGGAGGATTCAGAAGAGACAGTCCTCTTACTGCTTCAGTCAACAAGCCTCTCCTGTGGAATTCATCCAGACCCTTCATCAGAGTTGCCAGCTTCACAGCCTGCCCTATGGATTTTGGATTCTTCCCTTCCCCCACCTGTCCAGACAGCCTTTCCTGAAAGTTTACTGAGGCCCTTCATCAGAGTTACTAGCTTGTGGCCTGCCTTGCAGACCTGGACTCTACATTCCCACAGTTACATGAGGCATTTTTATAAATTTCATATCTATAGATATTTCCTGCTGATTCTGTTTCTCTAGAGAACCCTACCTAATACACCCAGATATCACTGAAGATTAAGAGAATGATCAAATGAGAGGGAGGAGGTATAACTGAGAAATTAGGATTTAACAAATGATTATAACTACTCACTCATTACATAGATATTTCTTTTTAGTTTCTAGTATATTAGAATTGCTAGATGGAATTACCTGAAACTAGTGAACTGTAATCTTGTAGCTCTGATCTTTGATAATGACTGTATAATTATATAGCTCTTATTGTGTGACCATGTGATTGCAAAAACCTTGTGGCTGACACTTGCTTTATCCAGTGTATGGGTAGATGACTAATTTTTTTGGCTTTTTTTTTTTTAGTATGGGCAGGTACTGGGAAGATGAGCAATTTTTAAAAAGACAAATAATAAGTGGCGATAAAGAGTATGGGATGTTTGGGGTTTTCCTTTTTCTTTTTTTCTTTTTTTGAGTAATGGAAATGTTCTAAAATTGATTATGGTCATAAATGAGCAACTATATGATGATATTGTGAGCCACTGATTGTATACTTTAGATGGACGGTATGGTGTGTGAATATATCTCAATAAAATGGCATTAAAAAAAAAAACATGAGGATTAAGCCCTTGTGAAATCTATAAGGAAAACGCCTCTTCAAAGTATACATATCTTCAAGAACAAGGCATTATGTTCAACCTAGTTACTACTGAGCCTGGATGTCACAGGACTCAATCTGAGGACCTAAACATGTTTTAGCAACAGACTTGGCTCCTTTATAGCAAAAAACAAAAACAAAAACAAAAACAAACAAACAAAAAATCTGTGGTCCTGAATAGAACTGGTATAATATATCCAAAGGCATCTTAATTTATTTCTATAACTTGTCAGAGCAGCTTCCTTACCAAGGGGTTGCTTGAGCTTCCTTTCTCAGACTCTGGAATTAGTCTGTTTTATGCTGGAACTGGCCTAGTCCATGAGGCTTATTATTGGCTTATTATTCTGATGCAGCCAAATCGACCTCCGTGGTCTCAGCTCTACTGCCAACCACAGACAGACCATATTGTGCTCGGTCCCTGTGCTTGCCCTGCCATCGTGAACCTCATGCCCATGTGCGTGCCCTGAGCAAGAGGCTTCCTTGCACTATCAGAGGAAGTGCGCAAAGAGTGCTGAGCAAGTGAAAAGATGGTTTTTATACTCACTGTATATTATACAATATTATGTGGTAAATCTGATCAATTAAAAAATATGAAATCATCCCTTTGAACCTCACATGCATAGTTGATTTCATTTTTCTCCTTCCAGACACACATTTATGCAGCCAAACTCATTTATCTATTTATATATTTTCCCATCTCGTACTTTGTTCACGCCACACGACTCACCTAGAATTATTTCCACATCCTTGGAGTTGCAAAAACCTCAGCTTCCCCAAGGGAATATTCTATCTGTCTTTGCAACTCTGAGATTGTCTCGCCTGTATTTAGTTTGTCAGTTTAGACATGCACTGCATTCCTTTCTTCCTACTAATGTTATCCTGAATTATTATTTTACCCTTTTTCTGGAACATACATTTTCACTAGTTAATACTGTCATTGCAAAAAAACTAAAAAGTTTCTTGAGGTCATGTTTCTTAGTTTAGATTTCTAAATATCCCACAATACCAAACTTAGGCCATAGGTCAAAATCATCAAAAATATTGTTTCTTGATATATTTATCTGTTCATAATTTAATTTTTAAAATCTAATTTCCTATTCTTAGATAAAGAAAAAGTCTGTGTGGATAAGTCCTGAAACTTAGAGGGCCCAGCTTCTCCAGAACATCAGCTAATTCCATCTCCCTGCCCCACAGGATTGACAGCCTCTTCCAACATGAAAAAGTTAGAATGGCCATAGCCCTAATACCCTTAAAGAGTGGGAGAAAGGTCAAAAGTGACGGTAGAGTTATACAGAGAAGGTAGGTTTAACAAATGAATATGATTGCTGAATCATTATATTGATATTTCCTTTATATTGATATGCTCCTTTAGAGCAGCTAGAAGTAAAAACCTAAAATGGTGGAATTGTAACCATACTAAACTCTGAAATCTGTTATACAACAAACTGTTGTGCTGTGCTTTGAAATTTATTGCTTTTTTACATGTTATTTTTCACAAAAAAGAAAAAAAGTTGATTGTGATGATAAAAAAATATTTATTCCTTCTAGCCTCCTATATTCCAGAGCAGCTAGAAAGAAAAACCTGAGATGATGGTATGGTAACCCATGACAAACTTTTGGATCTGTCCTATAACTACTTGTTGAAGAGTACTTTTAAAACTACTGCTTTTTTTCTTTCTTTGCTTTGTATACATGTTATATTAAACAATAAACAAGCTTTTTTTTTAAAAAAAGAATAAATCTGTGTGACCAAGCAAAAGTTATAAAACTATAAACGGTTAATTGTAAGTCACTGTCCTGATCTTTTCTGAATAAAATATGTTATTTTAAGAATATCAGGGACGATAACTCTTCTAAAAAATACTTGCATATTATATGCACTATGTAATATTTAAATAATAGTTGCATATTATATATATTACAGAGCTTTTGTTCTATGTAAGATAGTTAACACAAGGCCTCCTTTCAGGCCAGCTGAAGTCAACTACAAAACTTCGACAGGACACATGGCCCAGAGAACTCTGAAAAGTAAATAGCAACAGGAGGATCAGAGAAGGATGTAAGAATTTGAAGAAGGTTAACATTATTTTTTCTCCAGATTTTCCTAAGCCTGGAATCAGTACAACTCAGAAACCTGTATGTAAGCATTGAGGTAAAGTCATGGAGAGGTCCAGGAGAAGCCAGGCTTCAGGAAGGATCAACAAAAGGGAACTCCTAAACCTCAAAGGCAGTCAAGACATCCCTTGGCTTTCTTTCTCCCCTTTTTCTCTTTCTCTTGCACCTTAGCCAACAGGAAATCCCATGCTGGGGATGTCAGCAGCAGTGATAGTAACCAAAAATGTAAGCCTGAAGGTCCCAAAACTCTAAAGGAAGAAAACATTCATCTTTTAGTAAAGCTGCCAAGACCTGTTGCCTTTTTTCCCCTTTGTCTTGGTCTTCCCACCAATTGGTCCCAATTGAGGCACAATCATGAAAGTAGGTACTTTCTGTTCAGATGAACAAAAAGAGAAGCATGGAAAATTACTGTGGATATAATGAAGAGTGAGGAGCTCGGGAAAGGGATGCTATTGAGTTGGTTTAATGTCCAGGCTCACCCCTTGTGATGAGTCCATGTTTCAACTTGGCCGGGTTATGGTGTCCAGTTGTTTGGTCAAACAAGCACTGGCCTTACTGTTACTGTAAGGATATTTCACGGATTTAAATCATCAATAAGCTCATTGCATCTAGAGCTGATTACATGTACAATCGACTGAGGAGAGATTGCCTTCAATAAGAGAAGTTTCATTCAACCAGCTGAAGGCCTTAAAAGGAGAAGTGATGATTTCAGCCATTGGAAGGAAAAATTTCCATCTCTACTTCAGCTAGCTAGCTTCTCCCAGGAAATTCATCACAAAATTTCAGAGTTCCCAGCTTGCAACCTACCTTATGGGCTTTGGATTTGCCCATCCTCATAGTCACTTAAGCCAATTCCACTAAAAAAATTTCTTATTATATTACATACACACACCTTGTTGATTCTGTTTTCTTAAAGAACCCTAAAACATCCCTGTTGGAGACTGAGTCATGTAGCCCACCAAAGACATGTTCAAATCTTAATCTGCATTCCTGTGGGTGTGAATCCACTTGTAAATAGGACCTTTTGAAGGTGTTATTACTAGTAAGCATGGTCAAAGTGTGGTCAGGGTGGGTCTTACTCCATATGACAGGAGGCTTTACAAAGAGAGGTCATTTGGATGTAGTCAGTAGAACCCAGAAGTCAGTAGAAGCCCAAAAGCAGAAGCAGCAAGAAAGGGCGAGAGATTGCCATGTGACAAGGATGGCCATCACTAGAAGGCTTCCAACTCCAGGAGAGAGCATGGCCTTGCCGACATCCTGACTCCAGCCTTCTAGTCTTCAAACTATAGCCAATAAATTACTATTGTTTAAGCCAACCTGGTATGTGATAGTTGCTATGCTGGCTCTGGCAAACTAGGACAACCCCCAACTGTACATACATGGATCTGACTGTAATTAGCACACCAAAACTTTGAGAACTGACCTGATGGACCTTTGTCCAGGCTCCAGAACCACCACTGGTTGGTGCACACATGGGACAGATCCAAATGGCACTGAAAGGCAGTGTGAACTAAACTGACAGAGCCACAAGTCACAGCAGACTAAAACTAAATACCAACGTTCTCCGTAGGAGTTCAACAAGACCCAGAGCCTCGTAATATAATATGCAAAACTTTCAGGACACAAATCAAAATCATCTGCCATACAAACAACCACAGAATTTCAACTTACACCAGAAAAGGACATCAACAGATGTCAAAATAAGATAGTGGAATTACCCGACAAAGATTTTGAATCAGCTATTACAAAAATTCTCAAATGAGCAATGAGGAACCCTTCTCAAACAAATGTATGCAAAACAACAGGACAAGAATATTAGATGAAGGACTAGGTTAATGCTGAAAGTATCATATTCACAGGACATTCTAATTCAAACATGCTTCATTTTTAAATTTGATATATAATGAACACCTTAAAGTGTACAATTCACCAGGTTAATATATTTACCGGGTTGGCAACCATCAGCATAGCACTATTTAATTCCAGAACATTTTCCTCACCTCCAAAAGAAACTCCATACTTATTAGCAGTCACTTCCCAGTCCCCTAAACCCCAAAATTAGCTTCATTTTTATCAGTTTATAAGCAGCCCCTATTAGATTAATTCCAAACGATAATGGAGGTAAAAGGTTAATATATCACTCCATAACATATATTATCTGCATGTTTTAGTAAATAAGACATGGCTTTTTAAACTACTATTAGATGTTTTCTCTTAAGTAACAAGATAGGTAGATGCATTAAATGGTTAGACTTTTTAAAGAGTTTTCACCTTCAACCTTTACCTTTACCTTCACCTTCAAATTTTCTCTGTCATCTTCACCAACCTGGAATATTTTAGAAGTTTGAGAATGTATGTACAGAAAAAACAGTAATTATTTTTTTATAATGAAAGTACCAAAGATATTGAAATATTATGTAGTTACAGGTATGCTTCTGATTAAGGAAGAAGAGATACTCATTCGATAATTGGGCTTGAGTAATAAAAGGAATTATAGAAGGATTGATTCATGGCATCTTCTAAGACCATTTACTCCTGTTTCCATATCGGCTTGTTCCAATTAATCCACCCTCAACAAAATAAAACCAGTCACACATCTCCTAAACAGTTCTGTTTCTAGAAATTTGAAACTAACTTGAAGTCAACCTGTTTTTAAATGTGCACCAACCTACCAATCTGTTTTTCCTAAGTGAAAGGAATTTTATGAGAAAATACCTTTATTTTCTCATAAAATAAAGCACATTTACTGCCTTTCATGCCTACGATATTTTGGAAACCAAACAGCAGGTCATGGGAATGCATCATTATTTGCCAGAAGATAAAGCCCAGGAGACAAACGCATTATTATGCAATGGTTTGTAGCCCACAAAAAGCAGCATTAGAGCATTGTGGTGGCTTGAAGCTGTATGCATCCCAGAAAAACATGTTTTTAAGTTTAATCCGTTCCTGTGTGTATGAACCCATTTCAAGTAGGGCCTTTTGAAGAGGTTACTTCCTTTAAGGAGGACTGGCCCACCCAAATCAGAATGGGTCTTAATCCTATCACTGGAGTGCTTTATAAACCCAGTGAAATTCAGACAGACAGACAGAAAAAGCCACAGGGAGCAGGCAGAAACTGAAGTACATCAGAGCCTGGAAGACAAGGGAGAGAAGTGGCCTGCATGTGAGAGAGGACCAAAAATCGCCAGCAGCCAGCCCCCAAATGCCACAGTCTTCGGGGAGAAAGTATGGCTTTGGTGCTTAATTTGGACTTTCCTAACCCTATAGTAAATAAATTCCATTGGTTAACCCGACCCATTTCATGGTGTTTGCTTGACCAGCCTATGAAACTAAAACAGGCATGTTTTTAATTGCCCCCAAAATAGATATTGAAGTTCTAATCTCTATCCCCTCAGAATGTGACCTTATTTGGAAACGGTCTTAGGGTTAGAAGAGGCAGGTTTAAATGAGGTCATACTGAGGCAGTGTGGGCCCTTGAGCTGTTGCGGCTGGTGTTCTTGTAAAATGAGTAAATTTGGACACAGATGGGGTCAGCGGGGAGAACCGCGGGGTGAAGAGGCCGAGCCACCGCCCAACGCCAGGAAAGTCGGCGGGCCGGGCCCCCTACGCTGCGTGGTGTGGGGGCCACACAGGCTCAGGCACCACAAAAACTTTCCGCAAAATGACGGCTTTATAACTTACACATCAAAAGGGTCCAGAAGAGCAAGGGAAGCGATCCCACCGCGCCGGGTCTCGCGCTGGAAGGAGAAACCCGCGCAACCCGCCGAGCGCCGCCAGTCCGTAAGCAGGTGCAGCTGGAACCACTTGCCCCAGGTTTTGGTCCCGGGGTCGAGGGAAGGTCAGGCGGCTCCACCAAGCTCCTGTCCGCCGGGGCTGCCCTGCGGAAACCTTGAGACAAGCGCACAAGGGGAAAGGAAGGTGGGCGAGGGCTGGGAGGGGGCTGCCAGGTGTGGGCAAGGGCGCCAAACAGGTTCTTCCCTACAAACTTCAGAGGAAGCACAACCCAGCTGCCTCCACCTTGAGTTTAGAGTCCTAGCCTCCGGTACTTGGACGATACATTGTTGTTTCAAGCCACACAGTTGGTGGCACTTTGATATGACAGCCCGAGCAAATGAAGAAAGGGCAGTGGCTGTTGTGATCATAAAATCTCTATCGGGAGATTGTCCGAAATGTACTTCGAACCCCCCCTCAACATTTTGAATATTATTTTCCTAAGCGCAATGCAACTTTTTTTTTTATTTCTGTGGATCTAAATTCACAAACTAGGAAAATAATTATTATACTTCTCTTGCCTGAAAAAAATCACCGTTGAAAAAATTCTTGATTGACTAATACAATTTTTTATATAAATCATTCTCTGTTTCCAAATGAATACCATACTTTAGGGTCTTTTTTACTTGAGTGAGTGTATGGGTGTGTGAGTGAATTTGTGTATGTGTAAATGAATACAGTTACACATACAACTATAGAGCAAATAAACATTATTGTTTTCAGCTGAGGAAAAACAATTAGATGACTCATGAATGTTGGTCCTGTTTACACTTCTGTCTTGGAGGATTCGTTTTTGTTAGCACATATAAAACTCTGAGTTTATTATGGGTATCAATTAAATTCTACCTGGGGCTAAATCCATGGTGTGAAATATAATACAATGTGAAATTGAATTATACCTATGAAAGTAAAAAATAAAAACCCGTTTGCCAAGTATCCCTAAAGATTAGAAGAAGGATCGAAGGAGAAGAGAAGTTAGGATTTAACAAATAAGTGTGACAACTGAATCATTATATTGATATTTCTTTTCAGTCTCCAGGGTATTGGAGCAGCTAGAAGGAAAAACCTGAAATTGTGGAACAATAACTAACTGTTGGAACTGTTTGGAACTATCCCAAACTTTGAAATCTGTTCTATAAATATTTTATAAAATGAACTTTGAAATTTATTGTTTTTTTGTATATATGATGTATTTCACAATAAAAAATGTTTTTAAAAAAAGCCTTTTAATTACTAATATACTTATAAGAATGCTGAATTATGATAAGGTTTGGGCTTGGTGAAAAATGAAAACAGAATTGTATTTAATGACCATGAATTTGTGTGTGTGTTCAGATATGTATAAATAAACATGCATGTATATTTTTATTTATAACATCTCAAGGGACATGCATTCTTGAGCAAGAAATGTGTAATAAAATGACCTGAAAAAGTGTGTGTTTCTTGAGAGGATTTCCAAGGGCACAGTTGAGAAGACATACTTTGATACTACCATAGCTGTAATCCATGCTCATAATTGCTTGATTTTATTAATTATTATTTTACTAGGGTTTTGGGGTTTTGGGCTTTGTTTCATTTAGTCATAGATTATCACAAAGCTCAGGAACACATTAAAAAAAATGCGTTAAACTCATCATAGAATTCCTGACTTTATAATATTATAATGTGGAGAAAAAAAATGGTTGTAGAAACCATTCTTGATATTTATAAATATTTAAATTTATATATAAACGTCTTTATAAGGTTCATTCTTGATACTTATAAATGTCTGAGACGGATATTGAAATGCTGAAGTTGAGAAACTAAAAGTGGTGGCATTCTTGAGTAATGACCTTGTTTAATGAGTATTAAATGTAGTCTAGTAGAAAGATTTTGTTAAAAACTCATAAAATTAACCAGACATGTCAACAAGCCTTCATATGTGCTTTTTTTTTTCATAAATAACAATCTATAGTAATTCAAAGATTTTGGAATTACACCTTAGGGATAGAATATTCTGGAGTCCCACAATAATACGTGAAAATATCCCCAGAACAGTTAATACCCAAACCATCATCAGAGAGTATTTTACCAGAACTGTGTTTCTCAACAAAGGTGCTACTGGCAACAGCTTCATTGAGGTATACCTGTCATATAATAAACTGTACGTATTTAAAGTGCATAATTTGAGACGTTTTGCCATATGTATACACTTAAACTATAACTACAGTCAAAATGGTGAGCAAACACCTCCAAAAGTTTCTCATTCCTTTTTAAATTCCTGTCCCACCCCCCTAATTGTCCCCCACCTAAACAACCATTGCCCCGCCCTTTGCTACTGTTTGCATTTTCTAGATTTTTATACAACTAGAATCATGAACTAGGTAATCTTTTGTATTTTCTAGATTTTTATGCAATTAGAATCATGAACTAGGTAATCTTTGTGCCTGGCTTCTTTCATTCAAAACAATTCTTTGGAGACTCATCCATGTTGATGCATACATCAATAGTTTATGCCTTTTTATTGCTGAGTGGGTTTCCATTGTATAACTATATTGCAGTTTGCTTATCCATTTAAATATTGTTGGACATTTTGGCTGTTTCCATGTTTTAGCTATTACAAATAAATTATCTGTGAACACACATGAACAGATTTTTGTGGGAACATATGTTTTTTCTTTTGGGAAAATATCTAGCAATGGAATGGTCAATTCATATGGCCAATATAACCTTGAGATTTTAAGACATTGCCAAACTATTTTCCAAAGTGGTTGCGCTTCTCTACATATACACATATGAGGGGTTTGTTTCCTCTATATGTGCTACAACAGTTGGTATGATCAGCCTATTTTATCTTATTTTAGCCATCTTGTTTTAGGTGTGTAGTGGTAGCTCATTTTGGTTTTAATTTGCATTTCCCTAATGATTTACATTGACGTGATTTTCATGTGTTTATTGGCCATCTGGGTATCATCTTTGGAGAAGAATCTGTTCAAATAATTTGCCCATGTTTTAATTAGTTTGCTTGGTTTCTTATTAATGATTTTTGGGAGCGTTTCAATTCTGCATTTATAAGATATATGTTTTTTAAGTGTTAGTTAATTTTTGAGTGTGAAATGTGGTTTGGTGAGGGTCCTGGGTACACACATCAGTAGCTCAAACATTTTACTAAAGGCTGATGGCTCCATCACAAATAATGGAGATAAAAAGGATTTTAAAACCTATTAGTATTCTGTGAGTGAATCTTATTTCTGAATCTAACAGTAAAGCAGTTTTCTGTAGTGCACAGCATCTTTGAAACTACTCTGCATGAACATAAATTCACTCAGCTTCCTCTTAGCTGTGTGACCATGTGTAAGTTTCCTAACTTCTCTATGCCTCTTTTGTAAAAGGTGATAATACACTTCCTCACAGTGTTGTCATAGGGATTAAATGTAGTTATGCACATAAGGCATTCAGTGGGTGCTCAATGCATGTTAACAATTATTTAATAAATTTATCATTTTTATTCACCCACCCCCTATCCCCTCTCTCCTCAATCCTATCTGTTCTAATACCACATTTGTCATGGCCAGCCTTTCAGACTGGTCTCTTTCTCTAGGAGGAATGCATTTCAGAGGCCACAGGCTGTCAGGAAAAACAAAGCTTGCTTTTGGAACTTGACTTTAAATAAAACAACACAACTGTATGAAGCCAAGTGGAAATTTCTGGTCAGATATCTCCAAGAGAAGCCACTGATGAAGATCAGGGCAATTGGATATGGGAGAAGAATGGGGAAGTACATTTTTATTGTTTGCCTTCCATCAAGACTATTCATATATTTGTTTTAAATTCACCAATTTGCCTTCACAGTTGGATCCTGTCACTACATTTAGTTTAATTCAAGACTGCCTGAAAGCTGACAGATTTCAAACAGAGTTGAGAGGTTATCCTAGAGATTATTCTTGTGCATTATCTAGGTATCCCTTTTTAGTGTTTGGTATGCTGGAGTGGATGGAGGGAAGTACCTGAAACTGTTGAGCTGTCGTCCAGTAGCTTTGATTCTTGAAGACAATTGTATAAAGACAGAACTTTTGCAATGTGACTGTGTAATTGTGGGAACCATCCAGGGTATGGACAGATGAGTAAAAAAAAAAAAACATGGATAAAAACTAAATAATAGGGGAGATAAATTGGGTGAAATAAATTGGGTAGATGGAAATGCTAGTGGTCAATGAGGGGGTGGAGTAATACATATGGGATGTATGAATTTTTCTTTTTTCTTTTGATTGCTTTTTCTGGAGTGATGCAAATGTTCAAAAAAACAATCATGGTGATGAATACACAACTATGTGATGATACTGTGAGCCATTGATTGTATACCATGTGTGGACTGTATACGTGTAAGGATGTGTCAATAAAATTTTTTATAAATAAAAAAGAATGCCTGAAAGGATTGTATGCCATTCCATGTCATTCAGAACTGGGAGAAAGTGGGTAAATATAACTCTTGACTTTAGGATTCATAAAATTAAAAGAAATACCCCCAGAACACCTGCTGAGTGATCTGTTTCTCAAAAGAAGATTCCAAATTGGTCAATGGATGGTTTGCAGAAGGAATATTTTCAGGAATTTCATTCTCCAGGAATGTGATGATTTACCACATTTGGTCTGTTCTTTTGTATCTGATTTGAGTCTTAATACAAAGGATGTTGGAAGACTCCTCTTTAAAAAAAAGGGAGTAAATGTGAGAAAGAGAAAGTGGATTAGAGGTAAGCTAGGCTGGGAGCCATATGGAAGGATATGAGAAGACACGAGTCTAACATTTGGAAGAACACTAGGGAGCATATTTAATAGTCAGATGAGTTTGGTATTAGCAGCAGGAAACAGCTTAAAACTAAGTCATCACTTCAGACTGTGAGCTGTGTGCGGATGAAGGCCATGCCCATCTTCTTCAGCATTTTCTGTCCATTGCCCGGGACAGTGTTTGTTGCACAGCAGATACTCAATAAAAAATAGGAAATGTATATTTTCAAATTATCAGTCTTGCTCTTCCCTGTCCACGTATAATGTCCATGAATAATGCAAACTTCAGCTTAACGCACTTGCCTCCTTCTCTTCCCAAATCTTAATGCATTAGACCAGGTATGATCTGGGAAACAATTACATCATTCACATTTCCTGAATTAAACATTGCCATGGATAAAGCCTCTATGATTATTTTAAGAACTCACCTATTTTCATATATCTGCAGGGCTGCGACTGTTTACTTAGATGGCATTTTTATCAGCACGCTCTAAACCACAGCAAGAACATTTCGGTTTGAGAAACATTTTCCTGAACTTTACTTCGATCTCACTTCTTTTCCTCCTGTATAACCAGTTAGTAACCTAGCACAAGAGAAGCTTATGTTTAGACTTGCTTGGGAAGCTGCTCGGGCTGGAGTGAGCAGCTCCCTAGAGGCCAGAGCAGATGTCCTTGGCAGAATATAAAAGGAACCCATACATTCTGGGTGGCAGGACCTATTTTTATGGCCCAGGCTCAGCTGGTCCTGGCTTGTGTTTGTGAGTGCTGTTGATTTTGTAAAAGCCTTTTAACTACACCATGGCTTAGTGTTATATACTAAGCTCTATACTTAGTATATACCATTCAGCTTACAGTAACAGAGGGAGGAAAGAGAACGAACAAATGCCCAACATTTTCTGTGTAAGGTACAATGCTAGGTACTTGAAACACATTTCTTAAAAGATTAATCCGCCTAGCAGTTATATGAGTTTTGTTAATCACTGTTTTATTCATGAATGCTGGGAGAGAATGCAAGACATCCATAATGGTAAGTTATAGCTATATCCCTTCAGTATTATTTATAAATAAATTATTTTTAATTCAAGTGCCATTTTCAGGCATTAGAGAGAACACAGTTTGAAATTTTAATTTTTTTAACATAACACACATGTTAGTTCTATATTTATTATTTTTTTAAACCTGGCAGTCATAAAATCACTTTGTACAAATCTTGATATATTAATATTAAATTCTGCACCGCGGCGGGAAGTATAAATGAGGATTGAAGAGCTTCAGGTGACATTTTGACATACATTATCTGCACAATTGTGCTCTGGCTATAGAAAGGCAGGTAGGTAGTAGAGCACATAAAATTAAAAAGATGTGCTTATCCCTTTCTGTACCATTTAATGTAAACTTGTATCATTCATCTTCCAAGGATCCTGAAATCCATTTCTGCACTTGGGATTTACAGAAGGTGGCTTTGATAAAGGGCGAGCCATAATAATTCTTTAAAACAAATTTGCTCAGAGACTGATTACACAATTATACATAAAACGATCATATTTTAGATTGTATTGCAAAAACGTGATAGTCATAAATATAAAGGTAAGCTGTCCTCTGAACAACAGATTTGACCTGCATTTCAGCTGGAGAAGAAACTTTAATTCTCATCAAAATGCTGTTTATGGATTTTTTTCCTCATACTTATAAACTAACATTTTAAAGTATTAAAACTTTACAAGGCTTAAAAACATTTTACCTATCTCCAAAACCTCTGTAGAAAAAGTAATCCAGCTTGGTTTCGGCTGGGGAAAACAGAACAATAGATAGATGGATAGTGTTTTAGTTTGCTAGGCTTTTAAAAATGAGAATTTATTAGCTTACCAGCTTACAGTGGGTTGAGGCCATGAAAATATCCACATAAAGTCTCCTTCAAGATGCTGCTTTCTTTCTGGAGTCTGACTCCAGCCTGGGATCCTCTGACACATGGCAAGGCATATGGCGGTGTCTGTTGGTCTTTCCCTTCTCTTCCAGGTGTCATTACTTTCAGCTTCTTGCATCCACAGCTTTCTCTCTCTGTTTGAATTCATCCCGTTTATAACGAACTCTAATAAGAAGATTAAGACCCACTATGGGATGTGCCTTAACTGACATAACCTCATAAAAACCTACTTACAATGGTTTCACACCCACAGGAATTAGTTGATTAGCTTTAATGACATGATTTTCTGGGTTATATACAGTTCCAAACCACCACAGATAAACGGATAGATAGATGGATACATATTTGGATAGATAGCTGTAGATGATCTCATACTTCATTAAGAACTTATATATAACTTTACATTGCTTTGAAATTTTTGGAATGCCATTATATCCAATGTGAACTTAACCCAAGATTTTGCTCAATATAATAGTTCAGAAGTTGCTTTCAAAAGTATTTGGGGGAGGATGTACCATGGCACCATTCTCCAAAGAAGCCATAATAACCAAGGGAAATGATATTTTCAGGAATGTAATGACCCACCAAAATTGGCTGAGGGCTGGAGGTACAACTGCAAAATTTTCAAAAAAGGGATTATTAACTGCCAGTGATGCCTAACATGAAAGTCATTATTGCTTTTACAAGTTGTAGGTATATGAAAATGTAAAGTTAAAAAAAAAACCCTAATTACCTATTTTTGTGCTACCAAGTTAAACCATAAGGCACATGAAATGAGTGTGGTTGTGCAGGGCTGTCGCTATTACAGAAACAGGTTAAATCAACAGCAGGTAAAAGATTCTTTGTAATCAACTTCTCAGTGAGCTATAAAAAATAATGTGGATGTTATATCAACATTTATGATAGGTCCCAATGATGGAACTCTATATGTTGGGCAAAGGGGAAAAATAAATAAATAGATAGATCATGACCTCAACTTATCAGCAATCTGCACTAGACAGTTTCATTGGAAAGCCTCTCCTTAAATGATGTACTGCATCCCCAACGATGCTTCTCACAACTCTAGGAAATGTGCTGATATATTCATGTAATTATCAAATATTAGTGACTATGGATTTGATGTGTAATGTATGACGATGGGAGAGTATTCTTTTTACTTCAATTTCAGCAGCTCTGAGTACAACCCATAAACAGCTTCGCCCAAGTCTCCCCTTTATTATCATCCATCATGCTTAGTTATTTTAATTTGACACTAGCTGCATCTTGTTGCCAAAGAGTGCATGGATAATTCCACAATGACATTGCTAATTTCTAGAATGGAACCACAATATTTGACATGTTGCAGTAACCAAAAACATATTTTCTGAGCTCCCTCCCTAAACCCCAGTGATTATAAGGACTGTTTTTTAACTCATGCATGATTATTTTTAGTCTATCAAAGGCAAAAATATGGGTGAAATCGCAGTCATTAAAATGAGAGATAGAGTGCACGGGTGGTTCAGTGGTTAGAATGTCCACTTTTCATGCGGGAGACCTGGGTTCAATTCTCGGACCATGCACCCAAAAAGAAAAAAAAAAACCACTCAAATTAGAAAAATGGAGCAACATTTTCATTCAACAACAAATGTTTATTGAGAGCCTGTATATGCCAGCAACTAGGCTTTCCATACATAGTTCAGTTTATAACAATTGCACAATAAATCTGCACCTAATGCACTACAGACAAGTGATTGTAAATATTATGTAAAATAAAAATGTTAAAAAATCACTGTGTCTTCCTCTTCCTTTCTTTTTTCATTGAAAGGAAAGACAGAATGACAGGATGATCTGAAGAACATAGTACATTTATGGTTTATAGTGGAAGGATGAATGGCTATGGAATCAAATGTCCTGTCACTTACTAGGTGTATGATCTCTGACAAGTCACTTAACTCATCTGATGATGATAAAACAACACACTGCATAATAATTCACAGGGTTGCTTTGAGATTCACATATAGATAACATATGTGAATGTGCTCTGAAACATATTAAGTGCTTTATAATTAGTTTATTTGGAAAAGTAGTAAGATGAATACAAGTACATAAAGGAGTTCGTATGTATTTGTCATATATGACTACAAATAAATATGTATAATATATTTGCATAAAAATGAAATAATGTCAGTCATCAAATCTCTTTTTTCAAGGGAATTTTAATGTTCTTAAATCCCAATAAATTTGAGGCTTGCAGAGAAAAGAATCAACAGGGAATTGGGATGAATCAAGTTTCTATTTAGTGAAGGGTTAATATACAATTCATTTATTTTTTTTTTAATAATCCTACATAGTACCCAGTAGTATGCTAGGTATTATAAACAATGGTCAATTATCTGAATCATCATTCTATTTTCTAAAGAAATAGAGTAAAATAAATGTGCTTCTGCATCAAAGAAGTTGCAAAATGAAAAAGGAAAACAGTTGTATATGAAAATGTTGATTGCATTAAATTGTGGGGGCTGATTTTCCATCAGAAATTCAGAAAAGGAAGCACTCAACATAAGCTGGAATAGCTGGGGAAAGCTTCATGAGGTCTGCGTCAGTAGTAGCATTTGGATGCACAGGGCAGCTTAAGGGGAAGAACAAGGCTTTGAAAGTTGTCTACTAGTGTTAAGGTAGATGATTTGGGAGGAGCTGATCTTGGAAATCTCAGTTACCTGCTAAGAGGTTACTGTGAT
This sequence comes from Tamandua tetradactyla, assembly GCF_023851605.1. Classification (NCBI taxonomy): domain Eukaryota; kingdom Metazoa; phylum Chordata; class Mammalia; order Pilosa; family Myrmecophagidae; genus Tamandua; species Tamandua tetradactyla. The sequence continues at coordinate 21,729,065 of NC_135343.1, read as the reverse complement.
GTTCCAGGGGTGACGTGCTGAGTCCTGAGTTGGGGTAGAAGCCTTGTGAAGGAACAAGAAATGTCCAAATCAAATTCCTATGTAAGATTTATTAGAGACAGTACTACCCACCTACTAGTTTCCTAGGAACCACCTGCTAGTTTTCTCTCCCACTAGCCTCCCTGCTGTTACTCAAAGTCACAAAGTACATCCCCTACTCGGCTTGTGTACTTGTCGTTTCCTCAACTTGGGAAAATTTTCTCCTAGATACTTCCAGGATTCTCTCCCTCATTGTTTTAAAATTTGGAACCTTATTAAGAAGCCTTCTCTGCTGACCCTGTCTAAATTAGCACCTCCCATAGCACTAATTACCACAGGGCATTATAACACATGCTTATTTACTTATTTAATATTAGCTTTCTGACAGAATATGAACTTAAGGAGAATAGACTATTTGCCTAATTTTGTTTGCTGTTATTATAGGGATGCCCGGAGATGGTAGTAGGCACATGGAAATGTGGACTTGGAGTTCACAAATGAAACCACATTTAGGATAGAGGTGAAAAAGTTAGCTGTACAGGAGCAAGTGGTAAAACCCTGAAAGATATAAAAGATGAGCTCTCTGATGGAATTACATGTTGTCGAGAACCATTCCAACTCTCTGCACCTATATTTGATTCATTATAAATATAGTGAAGGGTTGACTAATTCTTTGATGATAAACAGTTGAAAAAGTTCCTGGAGTCATCATTCTGAGCATCAATTCCAATTATCAGTCTGCTAGATAAAGCAGGTATGAGAGACGGAGGGGACTGTGTACTGAAGTTAAGATATGTCTGGTTGGGTGGGCCACGGTGGCTCAGCAGGTGGAGTTCTTGTCTGCCATGCAGGAGACCCAGGTTCAATTCCCGGTGCCTGCCCATGCAAAAAATAATAATAAATAAATAAAAACATACATATGTCTATGTCTGGTTGTAATTCAGCAAATAAAGTACATATACTCATTTTCATATGATTTACCGTTTTTCCCCCACAAGCATTGCAAGAAATAATGTCTAGGTTTCTAAGGATTCTGCTTATTGAGGTTAAAGTTGTCTGTGCTATAATTAAGACAAAGAGAAAAGAAATTATTAGATTCAATCCTGAATATTTCCTGGATTTTATAGAAGCAAAATAAGCTGGACATTTGTGGGCTAAGTATAATAGCCTGAAGTTTGTTACAATCCGGGAGGGAAAATGGAAAAGTTGTTGGCAGACCACAATTAATAACCTACTATTTATATACTTAAATCAGTTGTATTCAGCTCTCGCCATAGCCAATATCCCCTGATACTCTGCTGTGAGTTTTGCTACTTTGTCCAGATGTCGTTCTTAAACACTTAATCAAATACATATTCCCAAAATCAAGGTACTTGGGCCATATGGTTGATAGTTTATCCAGAACTACTGATTTATTATACATATATGAAAGTAGGTGGCTGTTATACATATTGACTAAAACGGACGGATGGGAAAAGCCAGATGAAACACAATCAAGTTAAAACATTCATGACCACAAATCCTCATGTGACAACACAAATCCAGATAGGATCTCCTGCTAGAGGTATGGTCTGAGGTTGGACACTTTCCACTTCCTCTCCGGTTTTCCTAGTCATAAGCCTTCCACTTCAATCAGAATGGTCCCCCTATTTTCTGCAGCTCATTCCTATATATCCCTGCCTGGACACTTTTGTTCATGTCATTGACATTGCTTATGATGCCCTCCATTGACATCTTCACTCATCCAAATCTGACCATCTTCCATGACCACCTTCAGGTTGTTGGTCACTTCAATCCTTTCCTGACCACCCTGGCCCATTATTGATATTTCCCTCTTATAGACCCAGTAGTGCTCATTGTCCGTATATGTCATCTAGTAATTGTGTCATCACCTTGATATGGTTCATTGTTTTCACCCCCATGTTTTCTCTTTCCAACAAGATCACATTATCGTGTGTTCTGTGTTTTATATCTCTTGGAATACATGCTTCTTTGTCATGCACACAGTTGGTATTCAACAAGCATTTGCTGATTGATGGGAAATGTAGTTAGTAGTATTTATTTCTAATGAAAACAAACTCATGTTTAAGGGAACATAATGATTTCTTCTTAAACAGAGCACCATAATGTGAATACTGTTAACAGTGGCCCTGGGGGCTGCAGTATTGTACTGTATTATTTTTCTGTTTAAAAATTAGTAGTCTTCTGCCATAGCAGCTGCCTTTTAAAATGTATTGGCATTGAATGGGGTCCACTCTGGGCTGTAATGGATAGCTTTGATTTGGGGCTTGGGGCTCGACAGCAGCAGTTGAGGGTAGAAACAAATTGAAGGATTTGTCAATAGGTCAAAAGGCTGAGGATATAAATAATAAATTAATATTGTAATTTTTTCATCTTTGGAAAAATCTGAGGGCATATCAAAAGGGGCCATAGGGATCTCAGAAATTGGTTTGCAGTTGTTTCAAGAAAGAAGGCACTTTTTGAGACCTGGACCTATATTGTATAACTTCAAGTTCAGTGCTCCTGAATATATGCTCCTGCATATATTGAGCACACTTACTAAAGTTTATTTATAATACTTAATTTACTAAACATAAAATTCATGGGAATTTACTAGACATCCATTTACCTGCTTCCCTGGTTGGTCCCTCGTTTCCTGTTCTTGTTTTTCCTAATCTCTTACTCCAAGTTCCAGTGCCCTCGGGGCCTGCCCCCTCCCCTAGCTAACCATGGAATTTCTTCTTCTCTTAGTACCCAAATCCATACAATTTTTCTAGTTCCATCACTTCCATTATGAGGCCACCTCAGTCAACAGCCTTATGTGTTACATCTTCCAGGAGCATGTGTATTTATTTTCTATAACCCGGAGACTATTCAATAAGCTATTTTTGAATTGTAGAGTTAAAGAAGAGGATATTTTGGAGAGTCCCATCTTTCCTATAGGCCACAACCTAGTATTTATCAAGTATACCTGATCACAACTTAAGGATAAATGTATTTTTAATATACTCTCATTTGGCTAGTGATAAGACAAACACACGCTCATGATTACCAACATTTTCAAAAGACCTAAACTCTAATAATGTCAGGGTTTTATCAAGAGCACCTGAGTTGTTGACCCAAGTGTTAGTGAATTTTTTGATGAATTATCTCACTGCATGCTAAACACATTTAAATTCTCTTAAGATTACAATTAGATTTTAAAAATTAAAATTCTCTTTGTACTAGTGTCTTTATTTCCTTCAATAACTTGATTGATTTTGGAGGCAGTGAGAATTCCCCTCTTTTCCTTTACCCCATCTCTAATACCTACTGCACCTCTTTACTATATATGTGAAAATCCACTGCTGCTGGTAATATCTTCTTTTTTTTGGGGGGGGGGTGCATGGTCTGGGAATCGAACCTGGGTAATATCTTTTAAATATATACTTTCTGAGTGACATTAACCGTACTGACTACTCTGTACTGAACTATCATGAATAACCGATTAACTTGATTCTCTTTATTTCCTCTTCTCTACCCTTCTTACTTCTGTTTACTCCACTTGTTGAGGGAAGAAAAAGGAAATGAAAATTTCTCAGATTATGTACTTTATGTGCCAGAAACATTACACGAAGGGTATAGAGTTGAAGATGACTTGTAGATGGAGAAGAAGATGAAAAATCATCTGCAGATGGGACTTGGGATATTTGTTTCCATGCTTTAATAGCTTTAGAAAAAGCCCATAAATTGCCAGGGAGCTTGGCAGAAAATTTCCACAAAAGGATGGAATCTATTGGGACATCTTTGATGTATACTTGTCCTTTAGGTCCTGTCTTGATGTCTGCCCCAACAAAACGTGCAGATGTTTTTTTTTCCATGGCTCTGTACCCTCATTCCAAACAGAATCAAATAGTCATCCAATCAGTAAGCAAAAAAAAAAAAACTCGACCCATGGAATAAGTTTGGTAAGAACTGCAATACATAGCACTGTTCATGTGCCAGCTTTTAACTCTGGGTTCTGCACCTTTTACTTCTTATTTAGATATTTCCTCTGCATCACTCTACAGAAATCACTGAAAACTTGATTCATCTGTTTACTCACTATAGAAATTGAACTATGATGTGTTAAAGATTTCATAATTAAGCTTTACTGCTTATTGTATCTGAAAAAATAATTCATTATATTGAAGAATAAAGAACTAAAATCCACGACTGCCTAATTTTTTATGTTTGTTAGAGCACTTAATTCAATTGTTTAGACATTGATGGAAAATAGTGACTTTAAGACACTACTGAGCAATTTATTTTCTTTAAAAGTATATAAATAAGACTCTACTCAGCAAACATTCAACCAGTTACCACTGCATGTAGTCTGACATTTATTTTACATTGTTTCTAAGACTACATATAATGTTTACTCTTAGGAAGATATTTTTTCAAACAAAGAATTTAACATTTATCCAAATGGTAAATACCAATTTAACATTTATCCAAATGGTAAATACCTGATGCAAATAATTTATCTTATTGGGGTAACTGTGATAACAAAATTGAAAGAATACAAATAAAGAGTAACAAAAAAACCCTTCTTGCATAGATTGAATTTCTAGGAAATCATCTGTGAAACATGTTTATATTCTACATAAACTGATCAAAACCTTAAAAATGGTTATGAGTCAGAATCTTATCAAAATTTTAAGGTGGTTTTGGTTATACGTCAGTGGAGCAAATGGAATCCAAATCGAGAGGGAAGCAATGATAGTGCTATATGGGGCAATATGGTATATGAAATCATATATCATTGAGCCATTAATATTCACTTTTTTCTCCTTTGTAGGTTTACCATCTTAAACATTAATTTTATAGAGGGCATGAGTATTAAATGAAGTTGTTGATTAAAATAGGTGAGATTTGATGCCAACAGTGAATTTCAAGACTTTAGAAATAATCAAAAGCAAAGCCAGACAATCTCTCTCTGTCAAGAAGAAGGAGTGGAGTGATCAAGCGCTCCTCCATGAGATCATTGATTCTTTGACCCTATGCTAATATGTATTTTAAAATATTTAATCAGAAATGTAACATATATATTCACAGAAAGGGATAAACACATATTTTCATAGGAGGGGATAAAATTAAAAGTCAAATTTTCCTTTTCTTGACCTCTGAGTCCTCTGTCTGCAATTTTAATCATTTTTGCTTTTATTTCTTCTACTAGTACTTCTTGATTTTTCACTATTAGATGTTATCATTTCTCCTCTATAAAATGCAATTAATTAAGTGCCCTTTCTCTGCTCCCCATCTCTTTCAATTTTCTCCAGTTTATCTTATTTTTAGTTCTTCCCATGTTTGCACTTGTGCAATATTCTTAACCCTCTGTTTCAAGATCCTCTATCTTCACCCTTTCTTTAAAGGTAGCGTTGTTATCTTTGAAAAATAATTGTAAATACATTTTAAACCATACAGGGAAATGAATGATGGGAAAAGTCAAAATCATCCCACATCCTACTGAGAGTTAACAAATAGTAAGGTTTGGTGTACATCCTTCCAGATATCTACGTACTTATAGACATACGTAGATGCATAAATTAGTGTTTTTTTTCTGATTACAAAACCATATGTGTATAATTATTGAGAATTTGGAAGGAACAGAAACACACACACAAAACTCAATCTCAACACCAAGAATTGAACATTAGATTATTTTAAATATCCTTTTAGTCATAGAAACAGGTATATGTGTGTATATTTATTTATTCAGTGATTGATTTACAGCAATTTGCTGTCTACACATACCATCTTTTATAGAAGGTGTAGGTTTATGGAAAATAATGCAGAAAATACAGAATTCTCACATATCCCGTCCCACACTCACACAGTTTTGCCTATTATTAACACTTTGCATTAGTATGGTACCTTTGTAACAATTGATGATAAAATATTATTATATGTTTAACTTTAGTTCACAGTTCACATTAGGGTTTACAACCTAAAATTTCCCCCTTTTAACCACACTCAAATATATAATTCGATGATTTTAATTTACAATCACAGTGTTGTGGGACAATCAACACCATCAATTACTGTGGTAGTTAGATTCAGTTGTCAACTTGGCCAGGTGAGCATACCTAGTTTTGTTGCTGCGGACATGAGCCAATGGTACGTGAACCTCATCTGTTGCTAATTACATCTGCAGTTGGCTAGGAGGCGTGCCTGCTGCAGTGAATGACGTTTGACTTAATTGGCTGGTGCTTAAATGAGAGAGCACAACGGAGCACAGCCTAAGCAGCTCGGCATTCCTCATCTCAGCACTAGCAGCTCAGCCCAGGCCTTTGGAGATGCAGAAAGAAGTCACTCCGGGGAAAGTTGTTGGAACCCCGGGGCCTGGAGAGAAGGCCAGCAGAGACCATCCTGTGCCTTCCCATGTAAGAAAGAACCTCAGTGGAAAGTTAGCTGCCTTTCCTCTGAAGAACTAACAAAATAAATCCCCTTTTATTAAAAGCCAATCCGTCTCTGGCGTGTTGCATTCCGGCAGCTAGCAAACTAGAACAATTACCAATCCATTTTCGTCACCCAAAACAGAAACTCTGTATCAATTAAGCATTAACTCACTATTCCCTAGCTCTACCCTGGCCCCTGAATTCCAGTTTCTGACACTATGAATTTGCTTATTCTAATTATTTAATTTCCAGTGAGGTTATACAATATTTGACATTTTGTGTCTGGCTTATTTCACTCAACATAATATATTCAATGTCCATTCATGTCATCACATGTATCAGAATGGCATTCCATTTTTTGTCATCACATGTATTAGAACTTAAATCCTATTTACAGCTGCATAATATTCCAATATATGTATATGCCATATTTTGTTTATCTATTCATCTATTGATGGACACTTGGGTTTCTTCCATCTTTAGGAAATTGTGAATAATGCTGCTATGAATGTAGGTGTGCAAATATCTTTTCCAGTCCCTATGTATACTTCTTTTGGATATTTCCTAGCAGTGAGATTGTTGGATTACATGAGAATTTGGTACTTGACTTTTTGAGAATTCACCAAACTGTTTTCCAGAGTGACTGCACTATTTTACATTTCTACCAACAATGAATGAGTGTTTCTATTTTCTCTACAACCTCTCCAATATTTGTTATTTTTTTTAATAGCAGCCATTCTACTGGATCTGAAATGGCATCTCATTATTATTTTAATGTGCATTTCTCAATGGCTAAAGATTTTGAGCATCTTTTCATGTGCTTTTTGTTTTGTTTTTTGGCCATCTGTTTTATCTTCTTTGGAGTAATCTATTTAAGCCTTTGGCATATTTCTAAATTTGGTTCATGTCTTCTTGTTATTGAATTGCAGAATTTCTTTACATGTTCTGGATATTAAACCTTTACAGTTATGTGGTTTCCAAATATCTTCTCTCATTCTATAGGTTGGTTTTTTACTTTCATGATAAAGCCCTTTGATGCACAAAAGAATATGTTGCTTAATTTCCACATATTTATGAATTATCCAATCTCCTTTTGTTATTGTCGCCTCTTCTTTCCACTATGGTTGGTGAAGATATACTGCATAGTCTCAATATTTTCGAACTTATTGAGACTTTTTTAGACCTAACTCTGTGGATCCTTGAAAACAAGCATATACACCACAGGAAAAAAGTGTACTCTGAAGCTGTTGGGTGAAGTGTTCTATATTTGTCTTTTAGGCTAGTTGGTTTATTGTATCATTCAGGTCTTCTATTTCCTTATTGACCTTCTGTCTAGATGTTCTATTCATTATTGAAAGTGGTGTACTGAAGTGTCCTTCTATTACTTTAGAACTGTCTCTTTCTCCCAATCTGTCGATATCTGCTTCACATATTTTAGGGCTCTTCATACATGTGTTAGATACATATATGACTGTTATGCATTCTTGTTGACTTGATCCCTCTATCAGTATATACTGACCTTCTTTGATCATCACAGCACTTTTTTACTTGAAGTCTATTTTATCTGAAATTCATATTGCTATTTCAGCTCTCTTTTGGTTACTACTTACATATATTTTTTTCTATCTTTCACATTCAACACATCTCTTTGAATTTAAGGAGAAAGTCCTGCATACAGCATATAGTTGCATCATACTTTTTTATCCCTTCTGCCAATCTCTCCCTTTTAAGTGGAGAGTTAATCCATTTACATTTCAAGTGCTCCTTACAATGCAGGACTTTCTTCTGCCATTTCTGCTATTTGGTCTTTGTAAGTCTTATACATTTTTAATCCCTCAATTCTTCCACTAATGCCTAATTTCATATGTATTTTTTTCACTCTTCCTTTTTGAGTCCCTTCTCATTCATTCTGTATATATTTTCAGATATTTTGTTTCTGGTTACCATGGGGCTTAAATTTTATATACCAAGTATATAACAATGACATAGTTTTGATACCAACTTAACTTCAATGGCATACACATAAACTACTCTTATATACTTACCTCCCCCCATAATTTTGTTGTATGTGTTACAAATTATATCATTATACATTGAACTCCAAAACCATAATTTATGGCTATTTTTTATGCATTTGCATTTTAGAAACTGCTAGAAGTAAAAAGTAAAATTACATAACAAAAAGTACAATACAATCACACAGACATTCATAGTTACCTGTATGGTTACCTTTACAGAGGTCTTTATTTCTTTATGCTGGGTTGATCCACTGTCTTGTGTCCCCTCCTTTCAGTCTAAAGAATCTTTGGGAGAGGTTGGGGAAGGAGTAAATGGTCCAGGAATTGAATCAGGTCCCCACATGGAAGGTGAGCATTCTACCACTGAACCACCGTGAACCCTTTAGCATTGCTTTTAGGGCAGGTCTAGTGGTGATGAACTCCCTCAGCTTTTATTTGTCTTGGAAGATCTTAATTTCCCCTTATTATCACTATTTTTAATGCTGTATGGCAGAGTCACGTTTCATTATTTTTCCATGTTGAGTATTCTGTTATTGCAGCACCATTTGTTGAATTCGTCTGTTTGTGTTTGGTTTTTGGGAAGTGCATGGATCGGGAATTGAACCCAGGTCTCCCACATGGCAGGTGAGAATTCTACCCCTGAACTACCTTGCACCCCCTTCTCCCTTATTTTTGATAGAGAATTTCACCATAAATAAAATTCTTGCTAGGTAATGGTTTTTTTTGATTACATTAAATATTTTGCCTTAATTCATTCTTGCCTCCAAGGTTTCTTATGAGAAGGTGGCACTTAATCTTATTGGTACACTCTTGTACATAATACATTACTTTTCTCTGGCAGCTTTGAGAACTCTCTTCTTGTCCTCAGGGTTTGATAGCTTGACTACTGTGTACACGAGTGTGGTTCTTTTCAAGTTTATTCTGTTTTGATTTAATTTGGCTTCTTCAATGTGATATTAATGACTTTCATTAAATAGGGGAAGTTTTCTGCCATTATATTCCTTCTGCCCTTTTTTCTTCTCTTTCTGAGACTGCTATAATGCACATACTGGAATGCTTGCTCAAGTTCCACAGGTCACTTGGGCTCTGTTCACTTTTTTAAAATTCTGGGTTTTTTGGCCTCTGCACCTAAGCCTGTATCATTTCAATAGTTTTGTCTTCAAATTCACAGAAGTTTTTTTCTTCTGACATCTCCAATATGCTGTTGTAACCTTCTAGGGAATTGCTCATTTCAGTTGTTGTCACCTATTACTCCAGTTTTTCTGCTTTATTCTTTTTTAAAATATCTATCTCTTAACTGAGATTCTAATATTATTTTGCTGAAATTCTTTAAGTCCTTCTCTGTGTTTTCCTTTCTCTCTCTTAGCATCTTTTTTTTTTAATCTGGTATGTCCAGAGTCTGGTGTTCTTTATTGATAGTTTCTGGATTTTTATCTTCTTCCCTTGGATGGGCCATCATTTCCTATTTATTTGCTTGGTCTTGCAAACTTTGTTCCCCAATATACATTTTAATATTTTCAAGAGTTAACTCTTGTTTGCTTTATTGTTTGACTTAGAGCAGGCAATCCTTTGCCCCAGACACTCTAACTTAATTGTTTCTTATACTGCTTTAGCTGTCTACGAGCTACTTCTGCCTGTAGAACAAGTTCTGAGAGGCTGAATCAGAAAGGAGTTTCCTAATTCAGTCTTTCATGATGATACCGATTAGATTGGTACTTACCTACAACATCACAATATGTGCATTGGGGTTACTCTCTCCGTCTGGAACAGGGCCAGGGACTAAAATGGGAGGGCATGCCAGCTTCACAGCACATCAGGGAAGGGGTCAGGGAGAGGCAAGCTAAGGTGCCATGTGCTTGTCTTACAAGTATTTAAATGCATATGTTCTTGTTTTGGCACTCTCCCTATTACTGCAACCCTTTAACTCTTTTCTGGGTTTCTGAGGAATATGGCTATGCCAGTTTTTGCTAGTTTTCAAAGATTTTTTATGGGGATGGCATACTGGAGGGTCTCAGCCCACCTTCTTAGTTGACTGGCTTCCTTCCTCTTCCTCCCCTTTCATTCTTTATCGGTTGGCTTTCTGCATTGTAAGATGAAAAAATTAGTGAACACATATCTCCATACTTCCCTTCCCTTATATCCCAATCTGTCTTTACTTTTATTTCGCCAAGTTTTACAACTTTTATGTTTTCCTCTGTAAAAATATTGAAATCTTCTGTGTGTCTTTAGTTTTACCCTAAAAATTAAATCTCATCTATTAAAATTTGTGGTATTATGATTGTGTAATGATTATTAATTGCAGAACCAAATAGTGGTTTGGATCTGTAGGAAAATAAATATTTTATGTTACTAAATCAGTGCTTCTTAAATCATCAAAGTCAAATGGATTCTCCTACTCAAAACTCCCCCAAAATGTTCAGCATAATTGAATATTTTATTTTGCTTCATTTTCTAATTTCCTAATTTTAATCTTAATCAATACTTTCTGGTTTTTCTGAACAACTATAAACTTGGGATTGTTCTCATTGAACCCCAAGATTTGTTTCACTATTTGTTAAATCCCATATCTTTCTTATATGGATTCATTTTTCATTTTGCTGCTATACTGTCTTACTTTGTTAAAAGAAATGGATGCATGGGAGGTAAACATTTTTAGAGTTTGCACATCTGAATATACCTTTTTTGTCTCAAATTTATTGATAGGTTGGCTGGGCATAAAATAGTTTCTCTGTTCAAATAATTTTCACTTAGAATATCTTATGAGAATTTGTTATGTTGATAAGGAAACTAATTTAATTCAGGTTCATATCCTTTCATAGGTGATCTATATATTCATTGGGAGCCCTATAGAGTCATCTCTTTATCCTTGACATTCACAAGGATTTACCTAAGTATGGATTTTTTTTTTCTGTATATATAAAACTCATGACTAAGCAGTAGGACTCTCACTCTTCTACTCCTCTGTGCCACTTATTCATAGTGAATCTTGTGTAAATTAAAAATGAAACCACTCCTCACTTTATTCAAGCATGAGATAATAAGAATATTTAACCCTTAGTACTGAATAAAGATTAAATAATGCAATACATCTTAGAACTACTGTAAAGACTATTCCAAGACATATAAAGGACTTAGTAAACATTAGCTATTTTTTATTTCATTAGCACTCAGCAGGTCCTTTCAATCTGAACAACTTCTGGGCCTTTACTCAGCTCTAAAACTTTTCTTGCATTATTTCTTTGATAATTTTTTCCCATCTATTTCCATAGCTTTCTCTTCCTGAGTCTCCTATAAAATAGAGATTTTTTTTTCAGGATTGCTCTCTTTTATAACTTTTACTTTTAATATTTTCCAGTTTTACCATTTGTTCTAGTTTGCTATCTGCTGGGATGCACTATACCAGAAACAGAACGGCTTTTAAAAAGGAGAATTTAATAAATTACTGCTTTATAGTTCTAAGGCTGAGAAGATGTCCCAATTAAAACAAGTCTTTAGAAATGTTCAATCTAAGGGATCCAGGAAAAGATACCTTGATTCAAGAAGGCTGATGAAGTTCAGGGTTTCTCTCTCAAGTGAGAAGGCACATGGCAAACACAGTCAGGGCTTCTCCCTCAGCTGGAAGGGTACATGACGAACATGGCTCATGGACTCTCTGCTTCGTGGTGCTGCTGCATTCTCTGCTCTCTCTGAATCTCCCATTCTCCAAAACGTTTCCTCTTTTATAGGATTTGAGCAAACTAATCAAGACCCACCCAAATGGGGGGAGACATGTCGTTACCTAATCCAGCTTAACAACCACTCTTGAGTAAATCATATCATCCAGGGAGATGATCTGATTACAGGTTCAAACATACAGTATTGAATAGGGATTATTCTACTTTCATGAAATGGGATTTTGATTAAACATGACTTTTCTAGGGGACATACATCTTTCAAACCAGCATACCATTGGTCTTAATTCTGGGGTATTTCCTTAATTTTGATTACTAGAATGCTTATTTAGTGTGTTTCGCTGTTACTTTTCTCTTTCAGCAAGTATATATATATTTTTTTTTCTTTTTTTCTTTTTGCATGGGCAGGCACCAGGAAGTGAACCCAGGTCTCTGGCATGGCAGGCAAGAACTCTACCACTGAGCAAGTATATTTTTGATTGTCAAGAAGTTTTTGTAATTGTATGACTGCTCCTTTTTTTATGGCAGCCTATTATTTTTAGTTGGAGGCAATTTGCTTAAAACTTCTCTTAAGAATTCTGTGGATACTAATCAGAACTTTTAAAACATTCTTTTTTCTTCCATGAATTAAATGTTTTTACCCAGAGGGTTGGTTATTTCACTTATTAATTTTGGTCCTTTGTCTCCTTCCTCTGTGTTGCTAGTTTTTATCAAATGTCACCTGTTCATTGGTTGTCCATTCATATTTATGATGATGCAGTAGGTTGATTGACATCCACAACTGGTCCTGGCTTTCTTTGCAGTCAGTGAGTCACTTCCTCCCAGTTGCCTCTCCCCTGACTAGGAGGATGCAACCTGGGTGCAATGTAAGAAGAGGCCAGGTATACTGAGAAGCTGGTTTCTCTTCAGGGTTTATCAGTGGAGAAATGGGGAGAGATAGGTTGTCTTCAATACTGTATAGTGAAAACTTTATTTTGGAATGGAGATTTTAGCATATCGCCTATAACAATCTCTTTTGCTTCTCCACTGCCATCCTGCTTCTGTCATGGCAGCCCGGAATTGCTTCATACCCTCTTCTGATTTTACCTCATGCTCACCATCCTCACTATGGTTCCTAGACTTCCCAAGTAGATGTTTCACTCTCTTAAAGATAACTTATCGGGTTTTAACCTGGACACTAACCAACCTGGTGGGATTTTAATTTGCAGGTAGTGATGAAAGGGACACCATGACTTTTCGAAATCTAGTGCTACATGAAATCATGATTCAGGACATAGAGAGCCCGCTATGGGGATTATCCAGACTATTTTCTGCTCGCATCAGAGCAAAAGGACAGGCTTGTAGCACAGGCCAGATATAGATAAATGTTTTTGGTGGTTTATGTTAGTCTTCCTTTGACCAACTCAGCACACGATTGCATCTAATCATCCTATCTGTGTATTTTCCCCAAACCCCACATTTAGCTGGCTAGAACAACTATACGATATGTAGAGCTCACCTGAGGGCTCATGCGGGAGTGGCCTCTTGACAAAAGGGACACCTCCAGAATGTTTTCTCTTTTTCCAGTCATAGATGCTGTTGCCACTATGATGACCAGTGGGTTTCAGGAACTCTCCCTTGGAAGTGTCTGTTTCCAGGACTGGGTTTTGTTTGGGGTGGCTCTGACCCTGAGCCACACTCATGCTCTGGGGGTGGCTCTGACCCTGAGCCACACTCGTGCTCCGCATCTCTGCTCCCCGCGGACAAACCTCCTGAATAAAAACCACTGACTGTCTGGTTTTCAGCAAACACTTTCCTCCAGTCAATCCCTAGCCACTGTCCATTAACAACCTGCTTTTGGAAGACCCCATTTGAACTTTGACTTGGTGCCTAAAGAATACAGGAGAAATTTTACTATTGATTCATCACCTAGACTTGCTCCCACTCTGGCCCACCTCGTCTTCAGCCACCATTATCCTGCCCTGTAAACTCTGGGGCGTGGCCTATGCAACGCATTGACTATCCCATACTTTCATCGTCTCAGCCTTGTTCTTATTGTGAAGGAAATGAAGTTTTCTCCTGGCTGTGGGATCAGAAATATCCAAGAAAGTTATTCAGGGCTGCCCATTGAACTGACTCCCGGGGGGAAAAAGTTCAGTACTGATTAATACATTTCTGAGAAGAAATTTATGTTGTGGAAAGATCTCGCCCAGCCAGGCTCATACTATAAAATATTTTGCTATGGAGAAGTGAAACATAGAAGAATATCAGAGCCAGAAACAACCTTAACAATCCAAAACTTTAATTTTATAAAATGAGGACAAGTTGTTATATAAGTTACTTAAAGACTCACATCTTCTTAGTGACAAGAGCCAGTACAAGTCTTCTGACTCATACTAGAATATGTATTTCTAAGTTTATCTTACATTTATAACTATATATTACAAATATAAAATTTGTATTTCTAACAAAAATCATAAGCATAATGAGGGTTAACATTCCCAGATCTCTTACTATAGTCCAGACCCTCTAACAAGTAGAATCTATTCATTGTCTTATTCAATCCATATAATAACTCTATGAAGTAGAGACTGTTATCACTTCTACTGTACAGACAGGGGCACTGGCAATTAGAATATTATGGTAATTATTAAATGGCAATCAATATCAAAGCATAAGTGAGATACAGGCATAACTCCGAATCAAAGTCTAGTTTTCATTATTATTAAGAAGGAAGGGAGAACTATAAAACAACATTTATATAAGTTTGAAATTCATATTTTGTTCTTATTTATGTTTGCCATGACAACTGAGTGGGCTGTTGTGCCATGAGCTAAAATTGAAGCTGATAAATGCCTATTATCATATTAAAAAAAAAATCACTTCTCTTTGTTGTTGTATTCAAAGTAGATGAAAAAACAGAAGACCTCACTTACTGTTTAACACTGCTAAACTAGGGCTTCTAGGTCTTCGCCTCCCAATTCATTTTCCTGCTTATGCTCTTATCTGTAAGCCCCCAAGCCCTCTTTCCCAGGCTCGCCTCCCCAGATTCTTAGGTCAGAAGAAAGTGGATGAGGCTGATGCATGATTGTGGATCAACATTGGCACAGCCTGGAGTCAGAGGCCTCGCGAATGCCAGCCTTCACATTTCAGAGCTCAGGCCCCAGGTTTCAGGTGAAGAAATGGCTAAATGCAGTCACTCCAGAGAAATCTACAATACCATCCACGACTAACCTTCTCTTCATCTGCATGCTTTTTATCTGGCTTAACTATGCTTTTTCTCTAAATTGGCAGTCTGAGAATTTTTAAGGGAGAAAAGATAAGTGAGGCAATGTGAAATATGGCTGTGGGATGGGTGTTTTTTAACAAGTTTTCTAAAAACCTTAAAAAAGACCTTCTTGAAAAATCTCTGTGAATTCCCTTCTTTTGCTTTAAAGATACAGATTATTCAATGTGCCATGCTCGTTCATGAGATACACCCTTTATGGGAGAAAAATGATCTCATTCTAGGCACCAGACCAAAAGTATTAATTTATTTAAAAAAAAAAAAAACTGAGATGTGGCCTCTCTCTAAGCTGAACTCCACAAATAAACTCATTACCCTCCATCCCCCTTCATGGGGCATTAAGGGTATAAGACTCCCTGGCAACATGGGGCATGACTCCCAAGGATGACTTTGGTCCTGGCATCATGGGATTGAGAGAGTATTCTTGACCAAAAGGGGGAAAAATGTAACAAAATAAGGCTTAAGTAGCTAAGAGATTTCAAATAGAGTTGAGAGATCATTTTGGACATTACTCTTATGCAAGCTTCAACCGTATATTGCAAATTGTCACAGTTTTCCAAGACCCAACCAACAGTATTCCTGAAAACACTAAAGAAAACCTAGGATTCTAAGACTCTATAAAAGTTTTACTTATTAAGTTTATTATTCACAGACTTAAAATCTTCAAATTGTTCCTATGGCAGATACACACTGAAATTAGAGGTACCAGTCTCTCTCAGAACATCAACCAGTTGCATTCCTCTACCCCATAATTTTGACACCTCTTTACAACATGAAGAAGTTAAAATGGTTATTGCCTGTTCTAGTTGCTAGCTGCCAGAATGTAATATAATAAGTTGCCAGTGTATAGTTCTAAGGCCAAGAAAATGTCTCAATTAAAACAAATCTATACAAATTTTCTAATCTAAGGCATTCAGGGAAAGTTGTCTTGGTTCAAGAAGGCTGATGGCATTCAGCATTTTTCTTTTGGCTGGAAGGGCATGTGGCAAAGTCTGCTAGCTTTCTGTTCTGGCTTCATGTTTCATGAAGCTCCCCTGGAGGCGTTTTCCTTCTTCATCTACAAAAGTCACAGGCTGGCGGACTCTCTGCTTTGTGGTTCTGTGGCATTCTGAAGCTTTCTCCAAAATACTCCTTCATATAGGATTCCAGTAAACTAATCAAAACCCACATAGAATGGGTAGAGACATGTCTCCATCTAATGAAATTTAATGCCCACAAATAATTGAGTCATATCTCCATGGAGATGACCTAATCAAGCTTTCAAACTATAGTACTGAATAGGGATTAGAAGAAACCATTGCTCCCACAAGATTGATTAGGATTAAAACATGGCTTTTCTAGGGTACATAAATCTTTTTAAACTAGCATGTTGCCCAAATATCCCTGAAGATTGAGAGAATGATCAAATGAGAGGGAGTTGTAATGAGAAGTTAGGATTTAACAAAGGATTATGACTACTATATCATAATATAGATATTTGTTTTTAGTTTCTAGTGTATTAGAATAGCCAGAAGAAGTACCTGAAATTGTGGAACTATAACCCATACTGTTTTAGTTTGTAAAAGCTGCCAGAATGAAATATACCAGAAACAGAATGGCTTCTAAAAAGGGAATTTATTAAGTTGCACGTTTACAGTTCAAAGGCCATGAAAATATCCAAATTAAGGCAAAGCTATAAACATGCCCAAACTAAGACATCCAGGGAAAGACACCTTGGTTAAGGAAGGCTGATGACATTTGGGGTTTCTCTTTCAGCTGGAAAGGCACATGGTGACATCTGCTACCTTTCTTTCCAGGTTCCTTCAGTGGCTTCTCTCGGGATGCTTGCTTTATGCATCTCCAAAGGTCTCTGGCTGTGTGGGTTCTGTCAGTTCTGAAGTTTTTAAAAAAATGATTCCCTCTTAAAGAGCTTCTGTAAGTATCTTCACTGTGAATGTGCGGAGACACATCTCCATAGAAACCAACTAATCAGAAGTTACCACCCACAATTGGGGGGAACATCTCCATGGAACCAATAAAAAAGATTCCACCTTAAGCAATACTGAATTAGGATTAAATGACATGGCTCTTTTGGGGTACATAATAGCTTTGAACTGGTATACATAATGTATTTTGATATTTGTTTTATAACTACATGTTAAACTGTACTTTGAAATATATTATTTTTCTGTATATACATTATATTTCACAATAAAAATGTTGAAAAAAGAAACAGAATAAACAGAACATATATGTTAGATACAGTCATATAAGAATAATAATTAATAGGATTTAAAAAAACTAAACCCCTTTTTACATAAGAAGTTTCAGAGGAGATTCCATTATAATTTTGAAATGACATCTTTTGCCTTTTCAAATTAACTTATTTTTAGTTGTCCTTTAATTTTCTTTCCAAGGACACTAGGAAATTTTCATTTTAAGAGTAAATTTCAAAACATCTTCAGGTTGCAAGCCAGATGTGATGATTAGGTTGATTGGACTTAATGAACAAGAGGTAGCAACTCCTCTACACTTATTGGTAAAGCATTTGCACATTCAGGAATGGGAGATAAATCCAACAAAAATACAGGGCCTTCCACCTCAGTGAAATTTCTAGGCATGTTGAGATATCCCTTCTAAGGTGAAGGATAAGCTGTTGCATCTGGCCCTTCCTATGACCACAAAAGAGGCCTAATGCCTAGTTGGTCTCTTTGGATTTTGGAGACACCATATTCCTCATTTGGGTGTGCTACTCTGGCCCATTTACAGAATAACTAGAAAAGATGCTAGTTTTGAGTGGGGTCCAGAGCAAGAGGAGGCTCTGTAACAGGTCCAGGCTGCTGTGCAATATGCTCTGCCACTTGGGCCATATGATCCAGCAGATCCAATGGTGCTAGAAGTGTCAGTGGCAAATAGAGATGTTGTCTGGAACCTTTTGCAGGCCCTTATAGGAGAATCAGCACAGACCCTTAGGATTTTGAAGTAAATCTTTACTGTTCTCTGCAGATAATTACTCTGCTTTTAAAAAATAGCTTTTGGCCTGCTACTGGGCCTTAGTAGAGACTGAAGACTTAACCATGGGCCACCAAGTTACCATGAGACTTGCGTTGCCTATCATGAGCTGGGTGTTGTCTGACCCTTAAAGCTATAAAGTTGAACTGCATAGCAGTCTCCATCAAAATGGAAATTGTATATGAGATAAGACTTGAGCATATCCTGAAGGCACAAGTAAGTTACATGAGGAAATGACCCAAATGCCCATGGCCCCCACTTCTGCCATATTATGTTCTCTTTCCCAGCCCAAAATTATGACCTCTTGGGAAGTTACTTACAGTTAGTAGACTGAGGAAGAGAAAATTCTGGCCTGGTTCACAGGTGCTTCTGCATGATATACAAGTCATTCTCTTTCTCCACCCACTCCTGTCATTGCCCAGTGGGCTTATGAACTAAGTGGGCATGGTGGCAAGGATGGAGGTTCAGCAACCTGAACTTCCATTCACTAAGGCAGACCTGGCTGTGGCCACTGCTGAGTGCCCAATCTGCCAGCAGCAAAGACCCACGCTCAGTCACTAATATGGCCATTCCCCAAGATAATCAGCTTGCTACCTGGTAGCAGGTTGATACATTGGACACTTCCATCATGGATGGGGCAGCAATTTTTTTCTTGCTAGAATAGATACATAATCCAGATACAGGTTTGCCTTCCTTGAATCAAATGTTTCCACCAAAACTAACATCCATGGACTTACAGAATGTGTTATCCACCATCATGGTATTTCTTCTTATGGTTCTTATGAAGGAACCCACTTTACAGAGAATGATGTGTGTGAATGGGCACATGCTCCTGGAATTCTCTGGTCTTACCATGCTCCCCATCATCCAGAGGCAACTAGCTTGATAGAACAGTGGAATGGCCTTTTGAAAACCCAATTACAGTGCCAACTACACTGCAATACCTTGGAAAACTAAGGCAGTATTCTCCAGGAGGCTGTGTATGCTCTGAATCAAAATCCACTCTATGGTGCTGTTTCTCCAATAGCCAGTATTCAGAGGCCCAGGAATCAAGAGGTGAAAATGAGAGTGGTACCACTCACTATCATCCCTTATGATCCAAAAGAAAAGTTTTTGCATGCTATCTATGAAGTCTTAAGCTCTGCTGGCCTACAAATCTTAGTTCCAAAAGGAAGAGGGCTCCTACCAGGAGATCCAACAATTATTCCATTGAACTGGAGGTTAAGACTGCACCTGGCCACTTTGGGCTTCTCATGCCTCTCAATCAACAGGCAAGGAGGGGGATTACTGTACTGGTTGGGGTGATTGATCCTGATTAACGAGGGAAAATAGGACTGTAACTAAACAGTGGAGGTAAAGAAGGGTTTTCCTGGAATATAGATCTCCTAGGACATCTCTTAGTACTACCATGCCCTGTAATTAAAGTCAATGGAAAACTGTAACAACCCAGTCCAGGCAGGACTACCAATGGCCCAGAAACTTCAGGAATGAAGGTTTGGGTCACCCCACCTGGCAAAAACCCACAGCCAACTGAAGTGCTTGCTGAGGAGGAAGCGAATATGGAATGGGTAGTGGGAGAAGGTAGTGATAAATATGAACTATTGCCACGTGACCAGTTACAGAAACAAGGACTGTGATGGTATGGATATTTCCTCCTTGTTTTAAGTATGTTTGTATTTGTATGTGAAGCAAATATCTTGTATTCTTTTTATCATAGGATATAAGTTGTGTTGTTCATGTTATAGTATTTAAGTTATAGGATATCAAGTTTAAGAGTGAATTTTATGTAAAGACTTACACCCTATTCTAGAGAAATTTCATGCATTTCCGGTTGTACACAGAGCAGTTGAGTATTGTTAAATGAAACATACATGCTATTATGTTCTATTTAGAGACTAAGTATGTTTAAGTTGATATGTATAGCTGTGATATTGACAAGGGTGGACTGTGATGCTTAAGTTCAGGAGTCAACCTGGTCAGGTGGTGGTGACCAATTGTCTGGTCAGTTAAGTACTGACCTAACCATTACTGCAAAGATTTTTTTTTTGTATGCTTTATGATGGGGTCACATTTCATTATTTTCCATGTAAATATCCTCTTATTGCAGTACCATTTCTTGAATTTTTGTTTGTTTGGTTCTTTCAGGAATCAAACCTAGGTCTCCTGCATGGCAGACAAGAATTCTACAATTGAATTACCCTTGCACCCCCCACTGCAAGGATATTTTGTGGCTGGTTGATAAAACCACAAGGCTGGTTTATTAAATCATCAATCAGTTGATTGTATCTGTGGCTGATTGCATCTATGATCAACTAAGGGTGTGTGTCTTCCACAAATAACAGAGTCTAATCAGCTGGAGTTGATCCAATCAGTTGAAGACTTTTAAGGGAGAAGAAAGAATTTTCACTTCTTCTCTAGCCAGCCAGCCTCTCCTGTGGAGTTTATTAACAACCTTCATCAGAGTAACCAGCCTCAAGGCCTGCCCTACAGGTTTTGGACTCTTGCATCTTCATGATTGCATGAAACACTTCTACAAATCTCATATTTACAGATATGTCCTATTGGTTCTGTTTCTCTAGAGAACCCTGACCAGGGGAAAGTAAATAAAAACAAACAAGATCCTTTAACCAGACATCAAAGTGCAGTAAATAACTCAAAATAAAGCAAGGCCTAACGGTCTACATGGCTTCTACCCTGGGTTTATTTCCTAACATGTCTTTATGGGATTCTAAATGTACTAGCAATCACCTATCAAGAACTGACATTCACTTACTCAAATCAAGTGCTACTACCTCCAGCTGCACAATTTGCACGCAAGTTCAATGCCATTTTGGCATCAAGTGAAGGATATTGAGGTTCTCACCTTTTATGTCCACAATATAGTGGGTTCAATTCCCAAAAATAGAAAATATGCATTGCAGAGTCAATGTATGGCTCCCTCTATGACACAGATCTTCCTAAATGTTGCAATGAGCATATGGCAAAAGAATTTTGTGAACATAGTAGTCAATTCAAGGACAAGATGCTGATTTTGGTGCTGACTACCATTCAATTTTTCATTGTATAAGGAAGTCAAGAAATCATTTGGTCTTAAAAACATACATGCAGAGGCACACTGGTTAAAAAAAAAAAAGGTGTATCTATTCCATTGCAAGATGACATTCTTATTCCTCCCAGAAATGTCAGAGAGTTATAAGAAGTATGTAGGCTCCTGATAAAATATGGCACTTTAAAAATTGTTCTGCTAGCAGCATATTCATTGGTGTAGTAAACAAACTGTGTGGTACCTTTTCGACTCAAGCCATCACTTTTCCCTAACACCTGAAATGAGTCACGATTTAGCTCTTTGGTCAAATTTAAACTGCATCATCCTGAATCCCCTAGATAAAGCTGATTACTGAAATGAGACAATCTGATTCTCTCTCCTGCAGAGAGAGCAAGTCACTAAATTCTGAGTGTCTCTGAGAATGAATATGGAAACTTGAATGGTAAGGGGTGGTCATAAGTCTATGAGGATAAGGAAGAAGAGAGAAAGAGAGAGGGAGAGCGTTTTGGTTTGCTAAAGCTGCCAGAATGCAATATATCAGAAATGAAATGGTCTTTAAAAAGGGAATTTATTAATTTATAGGTATATGCCTCTAAGGCTATAAAAATGTCCAAACTAAAGCATCCAGAAAAAGATACCTTGGCTCAAGAAAGACTGATGTTTGTCACATGGGTGGTGTCTACTGGTCCTTGTTCACAATTCCTTTGCTTCCAGCTTCTGATGCCAGTGCTTTCCTCTCTAATTATCTGTGGGCCTTCATTCATCTCCTCTGGGATACAGCTCTGGGTTCTGGCTTGTTTAGCATCTCATGGGAAGGCACATCGCCACATTTGCTGGGCTCTGCATCTCCAAACGTCCATATCAACTCATGTGCTCTTTCTGTTGGCACTCCAAGCATCTTAAAATATCGGTATCTCTTTTAGCTCTGAAACAACTATGTTTTCTCAAAAATGTCTCCCCTTTCAAAGGACTTCAATAAACTAAACAAGACCTACCTTGAATGGGCAGAGTCACATCTCCACCTAATCAAAAGGCCACACCCACAATGGGGTTGTCGTATCTCCAGGGAGCAATCTAATCAAAAGGTCACACCCACTATTGAGTGAGTTCATCTCAATGGAAACAATCTAATCAGATATTTCCACCCTACAATATAAAGGACATGACTATTCTGAGGTACACAACACTCTCAAACCAGCACAGAGACAGAGAGGAAGAAAGAAAGACTAATTTCTAGTTGTTGATTCTAGTCTCTGCCTAAGATCCAACTCCAGCTGTGTTCTGGCCTTTGTACTCAGTCATATACTGTTTCGTTTTTAGAATACATTTTCCTTTTTTGCTTAAATTAGATCAACCTCTTTCTTCTGGCTGCAAGACTATTAACTAATACACGTAGTATAGTGATATCCTATGAGGGCTGTGAATTATACAGATGGAAGGGAAAGGAGAATAAGGTTGGAAACCTTTGAGGATTGTCTTGTTCTCCAATTTGGGGTTTTTTTTATTTATTTATTTATTTTTTTTTTTAGCTTATTAGAGACTGTACTCTGGCTTCTTCAACTAGAACCTTTTCTCTATATAGAAGTGAGTTTTATGGAGGGAAAATAGATTGTCTTAAACTTTTTATACCTCTTTTCAGACCCTTTCAACATAGTCCTGGGACTCACAGAAGGATAGCCTCTATTTATTTATTCATTTAAAAAATACTTTTCAAAATAATTTTCCATAATTCCAAGTAAGTTGATTTACATTTTGTTCCCCTCCTCCTCCACTCTCCACACTGCCCTTCATCTGTATTGAGAGGTGCTGGGGAACTGCAAAAACAATTAAACAGAAGGCAGCTTTTCCATACAGAAGGAATCCCTTATACGGAACATGCCATTGGAGTTTATTACCAAATGGTTAGCCATTCTGGAGAAAGTCTCCTTGCAGACATTTGATTGAGTGAAGGTGAAAATAGGATGATGATCAATAAAATATTTTAGAACAACAGGAACTGTTAACAGTAAACCTGTTAAATATAATTACTTGATCATCTGCAGTTTATTTCTCTAACAAAAGATAGTTTCCTAATACAAACTTCTTTGTAAAAATTAATGTTTCCATACTTTCCTTTCCTGAAAAAAGGAATTGTACTATGTTCTAAAGAAATCGTAGCACAGGTTTGTCTCCACAGTGGGAGAGGGATCCCAGATAAGATTTAGAAAATTTAGTGAGAACAACAGAACAAATGAGATATTATATGAGAGACAGTGATTTCAGCGTTCTTTCTAATATAGAAGGACAGCTGGAGTGAGGGACTTTGACCACCTACAGATGGAAGGAAAATTCTTGAGTTCTCAGTACCTTTAATTCAGTAGTTGGTGGAGGTGAAAATGTAGCTCTCACAGCATGTACTAGAGAAGCAAGTTAAATTTCATCAGCTCATTCCTTCCCACCTTACACCCACTAAATATTTCTAATTGAAGTCTCACTAAGGGAATGTGGTCTAATAGCTACATCAAAACTTTGTTTTTGTGGGGTTGTTGAGTCATAATTCTTCCCTTTAGTAATGAGATACACTGTATAGTCTGTTGGGTTTATTTTTTAATGTTTCTTCTTTCTTTCCTTTTAGTATCTATGGTAGCAGTGGATTAGAATGTGTTCTTTCCTAAAATATATAAGATAATTTCAGAAACAGTGAAAATAGCTATGATGTAGTTACTATGTAACTTCAAATTATAATTTGTTAATTCTTATAATTCTTAAAAATCCATTTGTTAATTCTTCTATCACATGCCAATGAATATTGCAAAGTACTTCGTCTTTAAAATAAATGAGTACATCTCTTTATCTTGTAAATATATCCTTTGCCTCAGATTCATGTTTTACCACAAAATATATTGACCAAGCAAGGATCAGGGAATGCATACAACCCGTTCTTCTGCACATGATCAATAGATCAAATTCAAATCCATCTCTTTGGTTTTTACCTTCAACCCAAACTTTCTAACTACCAGATAGTCCTGAATATTTTATAAGAACACCATTTGGGCCATTATTTTTGTCTGACTTTTTGATTATTGCTTCTGGACAGCGTCTTACTCTACGGAACCAGAACCACTGATATTTCTCTAAGATGGAAACTCAGACTTCTCTCAGAGGAGTAAAGTCAGAAGGAGGATGATAGCTGACAACCCCCCCAACAAGGTCCCAATCCAAGATATTAATGGTTGGACATGTCCTCAATCATTTCCTTTATTGATTCATCGAGCCATCCTGTGTGACCCCACTGCAGCAAATGCTTCCTGAGAGATAATGCCCTAAAAATGAGGTTCACATTTGTAGTATGTGGATAGACTTGTTGAGGATGGTGCATTATAGTTTCTTCTCTCATAACCGCTGCTCTGCTCACTCCAGGACTGAATATTTGCAGTAGTTTCTCTGCTGGTCTCCAAGGGTCAGCACCTCCCTGATCATGTGCCATACCACTAACAAAGTGAACTGCTAAGAATATACAGTTATTTCTTGCTTGATTATAACCACAGATTGATGCCCACTTGCTTATACAATAAGGCCCTAGAACTACATGAAACCAGGGTGACTCTGCAGAGATTTTAGGAGTAGGAAAACCTACCCAAGCTTGTCCTAAGAGTGCAAAATCCTTGAAGTTTCTTTATACGGGTAATAGCAAGATGTCCAAAAGTCCGGTTTGCCTTCTTCCTAAGTCCTCCCTCTCTTTCCCCTTTATGTGCTCAGAGGTTATGATGGAGAGAGGTCCCACAGAAGTCCAATGTCACCACACTGAATATGGTAGGCGAATGCTAGAGGCTCTGTGCTAACTTGACAATTTGAGTTCCAAGTAGAGAAAATGGACTGAACCCCATTTGCCATAACAGGCATCTATACTATAGCAGTGTTGTCATCTACAATAATAAATCTTGAGAAGGCATGCTCACTTCCCAGTCCTTCACTTAGTGTATTGGCTCCAGCTCAGTTAGTTGGGGTGTTTTGAATTAAAATTCTTGATTCTCTTGGCCTCATGGGGATGAGGTGGAAGAGACAATCAGCTCTGATGGACAAGTGCTGCTGCATCTAAGTGACTCAGGAATAGGTGAGTGGTTGAGTTTTCCTGGGAGAACAGCAGCTAAGAGATCTGTCCTGCCTATTAGGACAATATGATGGTAAGGAACTTTCAAATCAGGTAAATTTGGCCTTACGTTTGGTTCAAAGTTCTGTAGAAGAGGCAGATTCTTTGTCTCTTGCAACTGTCTTCAGTGCTGGAGTCAGCCCTTCTGTAACAGCAATTTGAAGAATTACTTCCCAACCACAGAGTCTGTCATAGACCCTCAAGAAAGCAGTATAAGGAAAACTGCTATTGCGTGCTATGGGCTCTGTTTAACAGGAAAACATCAACAGTAGCACAGAAACACCAGGGATAAATAATGGAGGGGTGAGGGACAAGAGTTAAAGGGAGGTTTGGCTTTTCTGTTTGGTGAGGGTGTGTTTATTGGCTATCTTTCCCTTGGAAACAATGGAATTATCTAAAATTGAAAGGGTTGATAGACTACTGACTTTGGACATTATACATGATGCCCAGTGAATGGAGGTGGTTGAAGGATGCATTGACTGAGAACTAGATTGGCCAACAATGGTGTATACATATGATCGAATATTGTGTTGCTACAAAAAGGAACAAAGTTGTGAGGCATGCAACATTATGAATGAATCTGTGAGACATTGGTGAGGCAAAAAATAAGCCAGAAACAAAAGCACAACTGTTGCATGGTCTCATTTAGAAAATACTTATAAGAAAAGAGGGGTCTGGATTGTAAGCTCTAATAGCAGTCACATTTAGTCCAGAGTGGTAACTGTAATTTCTGAAGTTTGAGAGGCTGTTTTATATACATATAAGCTGGTATTTAGAGATAAAAATGAAGTCAATCAGATCAGGATTAAGGTAATTCAGAATACAGGGTTAAGAAAGATATTAGAACCTTATCTACTCTGTGAGACCAAAGGAAGAAAGGTTTATTTTGTCCAGAACCTAAATTTCCTGTAACATATAATCTAACTCAACTTGTCTGGATAGATCATTTAAACAATCCAAACACAGGGAGCCCAGAACAAGAATGAGAGCCTTTAATCCTGTATAGCTTAATGTAATGCCTGGATACATTCCAGAGTATATTAAACAGATGATCAAAAAGTATTGACATCCAGATACTGTGCCCAACATTAGGGACACCCAAATCAATAGGCCAACCTCTTGATCTTGAGATTTGCTCTTGTGAAGCTTATGTATGCAGTGGAAAAGCTTAGCTTACTTATAGGCATGCTTAAGAGTTACTTCTGGAGAACCTCTTTTGTTGCTGAGATGTGGCCTTTTTCTCTCTAAGCCCAACTCTGCAAGTGAAACCATTGCCTTCCCTGCTATGCGGGACATGACATCCAGGGATGAAAGTCTCCCTAGCAGCATGGGACATGACTCCCAGGGAGGAGCTTGGCCCTGGTACCATGGGATCAACAATGCCATCCTGACAAGAAGGGGGAAAAGAGGTGTAACAAATAAGGTATCAGTGGCTAAGAAAGTTCAAAACAAAGTTGAGAGGCTACTCTGGAGGTCACTTACACATGCTTCAGTTAGGCATTGCTACCTATCATAACTTGCTAATCCCCAACCAAAACCATTCCTGTCAATCCTAAAGAATACCTAGGGCATTATATAAGATTCTACAAAGATTCCATGCACAAAGGTAACTTTCTAAAACCTACATCCTCCAAATGGGTCCCTAGGTCAGATAAGTCCTGAAATTCAGAGGGGCCAGCCTTTCCAGAACATCAGCAAGTTCCATCCCCCTAACCCATATTATTGACAGCCCCTTCTAACATAAAAATGTTAGAATGGCCCAAATACCCCTAAAGAGTGGGATAAAGATCAAAGGTAATGGTGGAGTTATACAGAGAAGGTCAGGTTTAACAAATGAATATGAGTGCTGAATTATTATACCGATATTTCTTTTAGCCTCCAGTACCTTAGAGCAGCTAGAAGTAAAAACTTAGAATTGTGGAATTGTAACTCATACCAAACTCTGAAATCTGTTCTATAAGTAACTGTTGCAATGTTCTTTGAAATGTATTGCTTCTATATATATATACATTATTTTTCACAAAAAAAGAAAAAAAGTCATTTGTGATGATAAATAAACAGCTATATGATGATACTGTGAACCATTGATTGTACTCTTTGACTTTGGATGATTATATGGTATGTGAATATATAATACTTATCAATAAAAAGTATGCTTATGGATAAGCTGAGATTTTAAAAAAAGAAAGAAGTGTAAGGTCTATACATTTATTTATTTATTATCTACATTAATTCCTGGCATGCAATTCAGCCCCACAAATGGTGGAAGGGCTGAGTTCAATATATGCTTCATCACAGAGGCAGACCCACCAATCCTCTGAGTACTGTGATTAATTCCTCTCAGAGAGGGACCACCCTTCTCTCCCAGGAAGATTGGGACTATCTTTCCCATTCATCTACCCTTCTAAGTGTGGACAACTTCAAGTGATTCTAACGTGTCTCCTTTCCCCGCCTATCCTACAACACAGATACCAAGATCTGTTGCTAAGGAAGAGACCAAAAACAAACCAGAATGAGCAAACAAAAAAGTCCACAAACATGGCACATGGTATATTTAAAGAACTGGCCTTAATCTGTACCCTGACCTTTAACTTCTCTCTGTCTTTCAGTTGAATTCTCCAGCTCAACAAAGGCATTTTCTGCAATTACATAAACAGAGGGTTCTATTTTGTCAGAATTCCTGCTCTTGGTACCTGGAATTTCCTCTCAGTCCAGGATCACTTGGTGACCTCTTAATTTTTTAGGAATCTGTTCAATGATATTTTGAGTCTTTACTGAGATCCTAGCCTTTCTTTGTTGAGGTTCAGGCAGACCTGAACATTTCCTCCTGTTTTTGCTAGGTCTGCATGCCTCTACCAATACATTTTTGTTATGCTGCATCTGTTTAGTTACATGTCTGGAAATTCTATTTGAGGTGAACTTTTCAGGGCAGGGAGAGGATCTAATTCATCTCTCTATGTATGTGGTCAAGACAGTGCTTGGAACACAACAGCTCTTTAAAAAGAAATGTTTATTAAATTGAATAACCTTTCATTGATCCAGAATTGCTGAAAAGGTGAGGCAGGCAGGATAATTGATATTCTATTTAACTGTGTAACCTATATACCATAGCATTGATTACAATGGTTGCTGGATTGCAGCTAATTACATACATACAAGATTAAAACTGCTGGAAACATAACTTTACATTCTATCTATAGCCAGCATGAACTCTGAGATGCTGTGGGAATTTGGGTGAACACTTTATCTTCCAAGTCACATCTGAGGATAGAAACAAACCCTGCCATGTTTGGTTGAGGCCAATGCTGCTGTTATTCATACCAAACACAGTGGAGACTTACTCTGCTAAGGACATGTCCCCATTATCCCGACTTGTTTCTGACCCCTCAGCTGATAACTCCTTATCTTCTCAGTGTTGTTGAGAGGAACACGTATCCCCCCTTCATCATGGATATGGAATGGCACACCCAGACTCATGCCTCATCATCCCCAACTCTTCCCCTCTTCCTTGGAAAGAGAAGTAAAGTATCTTGAGTACATGTAGCAAAAGGAACTAAGCTGTTTTGGCCAGCTTCTACTGACTTCCCTCTGGGATCTGCATTCTGGTTTGTTCTCTGGAATGCAGCAGAGGACCTAAACTGCAGGTTTTTGGTATATAGGTGTCCAATGGAGCCAGGAGCAGCTTGGTTAGATCTACCTAATTCCTAGGTAAAGCATTGCCAAAGACTTTTGACTACACATAGAAACTTAGTCTTCTACACCAGGTCTGGTACATAAAAGAATTTTGTTTGGTTCAGTGGTTTTTTTTTGTTTGTTTGTTTGGTTTCTGTTATCCTTTGCCTCTGTCTTGTGTTTTTATCTTTCAATTGGCTGTGAACACTAGAGAGGAAAAGAGATTGCAATTCATTGAATCTTCTCTTCAAAGTCTCAACAACCATTTTATTGACATTATGTTAAGCAGTTATCTCTGGTTTCTACTCACTAGTCATTTTTATCTCACTATCCCTAAATTCATATCACAATGAATGCCAAGGATACTGTGCTCTGTCTTTGGTTTAACCACTGACCTTGAATCAAACTTTGTCATTGGCATCCCTTTCTTCCCAGGAGATACTTAATCTTCTACAAATGGAACCCTGAATGCTTGACTCACACTGTCCACACAAGTCCAAGACTATCTGAATCCTATGTTTAACTGTCCAGTATTAAACAAATAGTCTCAATATTTGAACACATTTGAATAATGGGAGTGATAGATTAATGTTATTTGATTAAAACTGTTTATGCCATTACTATTAATGAATAATTACAAGGCAGCAATTTACAGGGTACAAATGTACTGGACATCTTATAAATAGAGCAATCAATGTTCATCTTTCCTCCTACATGTATGCAATAAGTTGCCAAATAAGTCATTGGTGAAACTAATAATCATATGCCAGTTGCAGGAAACCATTTTCTAAGTCACACTTTTATGTACATTTTCATTGAGTGGATAACCTAACCTAAATAATGATAGACCACTATCCATGGCTGTGGGTTCCTTCAATGACCCCTAAAGCAAAGCCTCATTTCTTTTCTGGAAGAGACCTTAGTCTTCCACCAAACCAGCTATTATGTTCATCTCAATCTCATAAGTCTAATATCCTTTATCTACAGAAGTAATTCCAGCATTGCTGACTTCTTCAAATCCTTTAATAATGTAGCTTCTTTAGTCTTGGTGCTTATGGAGACACTAGGATTAGGAACTCGGTTACTAGGATCAATAACTCCACTCTGGAGTTACTGTCATTTCCCAAACACTGAGAACTCCATTGAACAGTTTGCTGTAGAGAGAAACACTTTGCACACTCCCTTGGGGTTTGGGCTTCTTTTAAGACTTCCAAATGGTCTCCCTTCAGTTGCCTTGGTGATTTCTTTGCTCCTCTGTCATCGCAGGTGTTCCTTACTTTTCACCTGATTCTTCTCCCTCCATTGTCTACTGAGTGATTTTACTTGTGATTATATAAACACCAGAGAGGAGAATTCAGAAGTCACAGGTGACGGCAGGATGGGGGTGATGAAGAAATGTTATGTTAGAAATTTCACTTCAGTGAGCATGTCTGTATGTGGACAAGCAGGCAACAGAGGAACTTGTGATCTCATCGTGCTCCTTCCTAAAACCTGATGGTGGTTGATTATCATTCGCTTTGGGAGGGCCAGAATAAGGAGAAGGCTGTCTGTTTTGGAAGAAAATGTGAGCATTGTAGGAACCATTCCAGGTTCCCTTTAGACTCAATTTCAAGGTTTTCCACGTCAATACAATTTAGCACACAGGATATTTTTTATGCTTGTAAGAGCAGCCCTCCACCTCACAGTTATTGTTCTCTCCTGAGAGCAGCCACTCTTTATTCACAATAACTGCCCAGTGCCCTTCAACCCCTGAGATAAAATTTGGCAGTTATACCAGCATATTTCTCTCCCATGTTCTTCTGGGAAGCCTTCCTCAGTTTGGCACTGCTTTCTCTTCCCTTTACTTAGAAACATGCATTATGCAGATTTTAAAATGGCAATCTAGCCCTGTTTTCATCATCTGTGTTTGCCTCTGTTTCACAATAATGTCACATGAATCCTACTTAGCATTCACCTGCTTTTTAAGTTTTATAGTTCTTAACAGAGATGGCTTTATTCTCAGAAAGTGCACGATGCTCTAAAACTCTCCATTTACTTGGATGTCTTTTCCTTCCAGGCCAACAATTTATATTATTTTCTGGAGAAGGATGGAGAAATGTTTTAATAAGGTTGCCTGTGAATGTCTTTGACTAGTCTCTTGCTGCCATAATCAAGTTGAACTATCTCTCTATATAATTCAATTGCTTCTCCACTTACAGTGCACTCAACACTACTTCCATATCCACCTCTGTGGAGGTCAGTTTTTAGTCCATGAAACATCACTTTCTTAATACTATTGTCTTATTTGTTGGCATATAACAGCATCTAGTATTTTGCTTGCAGGAGCCTCATGTGTAGGGAACTGGACTAGATTCTTAATTTGTTCTCACCCATGAGTGAAAATCCAATCTCAGATAGGCTCTTTCTGTTTTGAGGTGACAAAACACAGAGAACACTGAAGAAAAGGGTACCTATTGCCCAACTATGTTAAAAGGACTTAAGAACAATAAAGGAAACTGAGAGAGTGCATGACAATCATTAGATTTCACTCCTGCTTCTGTACTGAAGATAATTGCATTTCTGGAAATGTGGTGGGCACAGAAAGCAAAGCCATAAATGCAAAATATTTAGATAGAAAGCCATACTTGGAAAAATGTCCCTAAGTAGATTTTGACATCTACAATAAACCAAGATAAATCTATATATGTTCACAGTATAAACTGGAAAAGAGAGAGGGCGTTTTAGTTGGAAAGCTGCTGGAATGAAATAGACCAGAACTGGAAATGGCTTTGAAAAAGGGGAATTTAATAACTTACAAGTTTACAGTTCTAAGCCTATACAAATGTCCAAACTAAGGCAGCCAGTGAAAGATACCTTAATTCAAGAACAGCTGATGCCTCTGGAACACCTCCGTCAGCTGGGAATGCACACCGGTCCCTTGCTCCTGGGCACCATTACTTTCAGCCTCTGTTCCTGTGGAGGTTCTCCACTTTGCTTCTCTGGGGCTGGCTTTCATCTCTTGGCTTCCCCTGGCTCGCTCCAGGTTCTGGCTTGCTTAACATCACATGACGATGTCTGCTGGGCTCCAAGCACCTCCACACATCCATGCTTCTGTTCTATGAAGCAACCGTTCTCCATGCATCTCTGTTGTCTCTCCAAAATGTTTCTTCTTTTAAGGACTCCAGTAAACTAATCAAGACCCAGTTGAAATTGGTAGAGTCACATCTTCATCTAATCAAAAGATCACACCTGCAATTGGAGGTGCCACATCTCTGTGGAGATAATCTAATCAAAAGTTTCTGCCTTGCAAAATTAAAGCAGGATTAAAAGAAATGGCTGCTCCCACATGATTGGTTCAGGTTTAAAATGTGTCTTTTCTGGGGTACATAATAGCTTCAAACAAGCACAGAGGGCTTAAAGTGCCAGTAAATGGAAAACAAAGTAGAGTTTCTATTAACAGGTTAGTATGCGCAAAACACCTTTGAAAATTTTCCTATTTTGATGTATATTTTATTTCAATAAACAAAATGATTATTTGCTTGACTGTCTCTCAACTCCAGTGACTCTAACTTTATTTTTCCTGTAAGGATTTAGATTCAAGTTTGGGAATAGAAATATTGTTTTGAAGATTACAATAAAACTAAACTTTTTTTTAGATAGCAGATGAAAAATTTATTAGGTACATATGTGAGAGGACATGTAGGCACTTTCACAAAAAGAGAGGTGAGAAAGGCAAGAGGCTAAACATTACAATAATATTTTATAATTATGTTTTCTTTTCTATTTTTTTGTTTTATCGGATTGGATTTTATTTGGGGGGAAGTGTTCTCGTGTGATCCCTTGAAAAGTCCCAAGAAATAGTATGGAGGAACCTCCAACCAAAATGGTTGTGTATGATTTGTCACAAAGTTGAAGCATGGCAGAGATGGGACTAGCCCCAAAGTTTCCTACTTCCCAAACCTCACCAGAAGCCTATGTTCCTTCAGTCGTCATTCAAAGCATGAAAAAAAACATGTCTTCTGGACTTCAAATTCTGAATGATGAAGGCAGCATTACTCTTTAATTTTTCTATGTAATCTCTTCAGTTTGTCTTTTTAAATCATCTTTCAATTGTATTATGGTGAAAATTCACTGACTTAGGCCTGTGAGGTCTTGGACAAATGATTTAATCTTCCTAAATTTTAGTTTCTTTACATGTAAAATGGCAATCAAAACACCTCCTCCCTCAAGACTAGTGAGAATTGTATTAAATAATTTATTTGTAAGCACTTTATAAGCTATAGATTGTTAATAATAACTTTTCAGTATATATAAGTCATTCTTCTATACAGAAAATTTCAATGGCTTTCTGTTGCTTGTAGAATAACATCTGAACTTCTAAGCAAGGCAATGAAAAGACTTCTTTGGCACTCTTTTTTCAACATTTATTGACCAATTACTCTGTCAGGGGTAAATTAAGCATATATTCAATTCTCATATTAACTTTTCATATCAAGCCTGGGATAAAGGCATCATTATTATCCCAAATTTAGCTATCTGTTGATACTTGGAAAGCTGAAGAACTTGCCTCACTTCGCATTGAGAGTAAGGAGTGGAGGAAGAAGTCAAATCCTGGCTGACTGATTCCAGAGTGAATTCGACTGTCATTGTGATACTACTTCCAAATAGAGTATTTTCCCGAAGCATTATTCTACCAAAAATCACACTCAACTCTGTGACAATTACTTTACCACGTGTGCTGGTTTGAAACTGTTACGTCCTCCAGAAAAAGCCATGTTCTTTTGACCCAGTCTTGTGGGGGCAGACCTATTATTGGATGGGACATTTTGATTAGGTTTTTTCCATGGAGATGAGACCCACCCATTCAAAGTGGGACTTGATCCACTTGCTGGAGTCCTTTAAAAGAGTCCAGAGACTTTAGAGAAGCTAAGAAAGAAAACACCCCAGCAGAAATGAGCAGGACCCACAGGAGCTAAGAGAGCCATTTTCAAACCAACCCAGGAGAGAAGGGCCAGTAGACATTGCCATGTACCTTCCCTCGTGACAGATGAACCCTGATGAAATCAGCCTTTCTTCAGTGAAGGTATCCTCTTGTTGATGCCTTAATTTGGACATTTCCATGGCCTTAGAATTTTAACTTGCGACTTAATAAATCCCCTTTGTAAAAGCCAATCCATTTCTGGCACATTGCATTCCAGCAGCCTTAGAAAACTGAAACGCAACACTACGAAAAATATTAGTTGTATAAACTTACATAGGGACTGGACAGTTGCAGGTAATATCTATTTGGGGTGGGTAGTGAACAAAAGTACAGTTTCTGGAACCAGATGGCCTGGCTTCAAATTGGCTCTACTCAGACCAGCAGTATGGTCCTGAGAAAGTTACTCTCGCTCTTCTCTCAACCTTAAAAGGGTATAAGAATGAAACCTACTTCAGAATGTACTGTAAGAAATAGATGACTAAATACAGGCGCAGCTCTTAGCAGTGTGCTTGGCAGGTAGTTAATGCTTTACGAGTGTCAGCTGTTATTGTTACCATTATCCCACCCTGTGTCATTCCCCTGACAACCCTGTATGCTATCGTACGTCACACCTCAAAAGGATCTCAGTTTTGCTTCCTTCACTTAGTTCATTGAGCATTAGTTTCATTGAGCATTCACCATGATTGCAATTAAATAATACATCGGGTTATTAGTCTTAAAATTTCTGAACCACTCATTTGGAAAGTGCCATGATGA
Source organism: Tamandua tetradactyla (assembly GCF_023851605.1). Classification (NCBI taxonomy): domain Eukaryota; kingdom Metazoa; phylum Chordata; class Mammalia; order Pilosa; family Myrmecophagidae; genus Tamandua; species Tamandua tetradactyla. Next base: position 21,694,120 of record NC_135343.1, on the reverse strand, counting down.
CTAAAGTCATGTCTGTTGATATATTTCCAATGACTTGAACAGTCGATAAAAAGTGCTTGATAAAAATCTATTGAATGATTCTCGCCTGCCGTGCTGGAGACCTGGGTGTGAATCCTGGTGCCTGTCCATGCAAAAAAGAAATCTATTGAATGAATGGATAATGTGTGACTGGATCTCCTTTTCCTTTCTTTTATCTTTTAACTTCTATAGTTTCTCATACTTTGATGATCCATGTTGTCTTTTTTTCCCAATGAGTTGTCTTTGTTTTTTGCATCATGGATTTTCAAACTCCCTGGCCAACCGTAACTGACTAAAAATATTTATAGAAATTTCCCATAGCTATATCTGTGCCAATGACAACTAAAGTATCAGTTTCTTCCTCCTTAAATATTAGATTTCTGAAATACAAGTAGATTAACTCAGCTAAGAAAACAAGAAATAGAAATCTTTTCATGTTTTGAGTACTGCATTTAAACTGCATTTTGAATGTGTTCCTTAAAATTTACATAACCATTCATGAATTCCCTTTCATTTGAATACCACAGTAATGACAACTTAAGGAACATTGTTTGTTGTTTATTCAAAATAGATTTCAATTATCAAAGTAGATATTTATGTATGCACCTGCTTCCATATTTGTCATGTACTCAATTAGTAATTTGATCATGTATGCTGATGCTGTTTTGGGATTGTGACTTTAAATATGTCATGGTAAATTCTGCAATATTAAGAAGTGCTTTTTTATCCTTTTAAATTATCTAGGATGGAATTTTAAAACTTTAAATCTCAACCATATGCCACACTAGATTTATCAATGTTCATGCTGTATATGCCACAATACATCAAGAATTCAAAACACCGTGGAAATAGGTTTGGCTGAGTGCCAGTTCTAACCAAGAGTGAACTCTAATTCCTGGAGAAATTTTCCTCTTTCTGGATGGTGAAAACACCGAGAGGCTGTGTCTTAATTGTGCTCCAACATATAAAAGAAACATAATAATTGTTGTGTTGAGTATATCTGATCCTCTCCATCATTTAATTCTACTTTCTTAGTTATGCCCCAGTCAGAAATGACCTCTCCATTTCAGAATTTTATGAAAATATGAACTCAAAAAAACAAGAGTTTGAATTCTAAATCCACCCCTTTCCAGGTAGGTAAAGGTAAATGGATTATATAACTTCTTGAATTCTTCTCAAGAATTCCAATTCTCTGTAAAATGGAGATAATGAGAGTTAATGCCTGGCAAGTTGCTAAGAGAATTTAGGGATACAATTCCTGGGAGTGTTTAACACAGATGCAAATAGTAAAAGCCCAATGAATATTAACTGTCAACATTTATTTATTATTACTGCTACATTTATTATTCATGTATGGGTATCTTGTCATGCAAATGGGTAATTATCATCTATTCCTTTCTATGTGTATTTTGGGAACTGAATTATGTCCCCAATATAGATATGTTCAAGTCTTAATCTGCATTCCTGTAGGTGTGAACCCATTCATAAATAGGATTTACTGAAGATACTATTAGTTAAGGTGTGGCAAAGATGACTCAGAATGGGTCTTAATCTGTATGACTGGAGGCTTTATAAAGAGCAAATATTTGGATGCAGTCAGAGGAGCCAGATTCTAAAAGTCAGAGAAAGTCATAGGAACAAATCAGAAGTCAGTGGAAACCAGAGAGCAGACACAAGGAGAGAGATCACTCTTAAGGAGAGAGAGAGTGATGGGAGGCAAAGAGGCAAGCCAAGGAACCCCAAGGATTGAGGCAAGCCAGCACCAGAAGGGTACAGACTCTGGGGAGAAAGCATGACCTTGATGATGCTTTGATTTTAGACATCTAGCCTCCAAACTCTGAGCCAATAAATTCCTGTTCTTTAAGCCAGTTCATAGCAGCTATGGCAAACTAAGACTGCATATGAATTTATTCTTCTCTAAACTTCAGAGATCATGGTGCCTGGCTGGCCACATTGTTCTTTTTACCTTATTGCCTTACATGCTCAGTTAATTGAAGGTCTATGTGTTAGTTTACCTTTATCTGCATAACACTGAATGCACTTTCCTTTCAGAAATGTTATTTGAGCATCTTTTGCTGTTTGGCACTGTGCTAGCCATCCGAGAAAGAAGAATCAATAAAACAACATGATAATACTCAGTCTCTTAAATACTGTGCTCTTGCCAACAGAAGTAGCTGTAATTCATTGCCTTGGCCATCAAAACATAACAATAGCATCTCTTGAGGAAACAACCAGGCCAATACAACAGTCAAAGCCCCAGCCCAATCAATCAAGCCCCTTCTAAGCCTCAGTCCTGCATTTCTTAACTTGCCACATGCACCCTCTTATTCCCCAAGCAGGAATGAGCCACCCAGCTAGGATTCACTCTTGGACCCGAAGGACAGTCATTCCCTTCCCTCTTTCCCAGTCTCACCTGACTAATGCCTTTCCTAGGCCTGCTCACTTCTGCCCTCCTTGTGCTATCCATGAGCCCTTGCATTTTTAAACTTCTCATCAAGTTTGCTTCTTCCAGATTAGAAACATTTTACAACAAATTCCTCCTCCCCAGGGGGCTCTGCTGCTGTTCCCAACACTCAACCAGCCACCACCAATAGCACAGCCAGAGACGTCCATGTTCGCACAAGCAGGCCCATGACCCCTTGACAGCTTGAAGCAATCACTGAGGAAGGACCATTGGCCCAAATCCCCTTAAGATTAAGGGGACGTAAAAGTCTTTGGGAAGAAATGATACTGGGTTAGAATTAGGGCTGTGGCTTCACTGAGCAAAGAGCAAATTCCCAGAAGAGATCAAGCTTTGAGGCAAAAAATATCTCTGAGAAGAATAGCAATAAACAGGCTTGGGAACCAAATGACCTCCACCTGACAAATCATCTACAGAGGAGGGTGGAGCCACCCCACCCCCCACCCAAATGCATTGAATGCCACCAGGCACCACCCTGAAGGGGAGGGAGGGGAAGGGAAAGCCCTGAACATGGCAGAAGGATGGGGAATAGGTAAAGCTAATCTATTAAAGCAAATGGTCCCATATTGCCTCTCGCCTTTCATATTTCTTTTCTTGCGAGAGGGCCCACATGTTCTTTCACATTTCTTACATTTTCTGCCCATCTAAAAACAAAGAAACAAACACCAACCAGAAAAACATGATAGATGGTTTTTTACTTCAGAGTTTATTTTAATCCAAATAACTAGTATTTTAAAAGCCATGGCTAAAGCCAAATTCTTGAGAAATAGTGAAAGAAAAACTTCTCCGTATAATATTATCCTTGAAGCATTTATGCCAAAGGAGGTGTTCTCAAGTTAATTATCTAATCTACTGTAGTCACACTTGAATAATTTAGGAAATAATTGGGGAAACAAAACATTGATAAGGTGTGTATGTGTGTACCTGTTTCTTTCTAAAGCATCTACCCTGGGTTATTTTCTATGAAATTTTAAGTTGAAATTTAAAAAAATAAATAAATAACATGCTGAGCCCAAATTTCAAGATAGAAACAACTTTATTTTCATGTATTTTTATTTTAAACCATCAATGCAGATGATCTGACCACAATAAAGTCTATGGTTATAGGTCCAAATACTTGGCATATTCCTTAATTTTCTTTTTATTCTTTCATCTTGTGCATTGAAGGGAGGAGAAGAGGGACACTTTATCAATTTTAGAATCATATTAGCTGCTCTGTTATTCTCTCAACAGGCTCCCAAACAGACCTCCATGAAGAGGGATGTACTACAATTGAAGAAAGTGAGAGAGAAGCAAACCTAATGGCTTTCAAGGAAACCTTAGCAAACAAAGAGGGAAAGGAATTTGGGGAGATCAGAGCACATGCCTGAATGGAGACTAGGGGAATGGGATGAAAGGATGGGGGGAGAGAGAGAGAGAGGGAGAGGGAGAGAGAGAGAAGAGAGAATGCAAGTATTTGCACAAAAGAACTCATAATTATTCAAAAGTTTTCCAGCCTTAAGCAATTTAAAGAACAATAAAGTAGCAATTTAAAAGGAAGCAGCCTCAGATTCAGAGCAAAGGATGTGATAAGTTTCACTTAGCTAACCAGTGGCAAAAGTTATATTATTGCTGTTATTTTTATTGTTATTATAATTTGCAAATGGGGCAGAGGCATAGAAGTAGATTTTCTAAATAGCAGGTAGATTGTCAGGCAGGCAGCGATAGAGAATGAAAGAAATAAGAGAGGTCTCATTATATTGATGTGTTTGGACATTTCTATATTAATAATGTAACTGAGAAGTTAGGATTTAAAGGATGATTATAATTACTGAATCATTATATAGGTATTCCTTTTTTACTTTCTGATGTATTCGAGTAGAGAGAGCGAAATACCTGAAACCTCTGAACTGTAATCCAGCTCCCATGACCTCTGATAATGATTTATACCCTTTATCTTGTGCCCTTGTGATTATATAAACTTGTGACTGACCTTCACCTATACCTATTTTACTGTACTCAAGATTTTGGAGTCTTGTGATTACTAAAGACAGGTTTACTAATGAAAGGGCCTTGGGTCAGCCCAGAACTAACGCACCCTAAATCCAAAGTTCTCTTGATAACCAAAGCTAGGTCTAACCAAAATGAGCCTGCTGGATTTGTGCAGTAGCTTAGACTTTAACCTATAAATGACCTATACCTCATTGTAATACTAAAAAGCACCATTTTATTATAATACTACAAATCATGCCCATCATCATATTAAGCTGCCATTTTCTTACATATATTCTGTGACTAAGAATATGATCAATCTGCAAGTGTTCAATAATTAGATCACCTCTAATTATATCATCTGGGGCCACTGTGCTCATTATCCTAAAACCAGCCCATCTTTTGATGCTATAAAACTATCAGAATAGCTGTAGTTTAGGTAGATGATTTGTGGGCCAATAGACCATCTGCTCTCCTGCTTCACACCTAGTAATAAACTCTTTCTCTTTGAAACCCCAGTGTCTCAGAAATTGGCCAATGAGTGCATCAGGCAGAGAACTCACAGCCTTTAACCAGTAAGAAATATATTAACAATAATACCTACAGTAATCATAAAAACACTTTAATACACTTGAAGTTAAAAGATGTTAATCATTGATAGATCCATTGAGCCATTGGCCAATCCTTCTCTTTCTAGTTAGGCTAGTGCTTGGTAAGAATGTATACACCTTTCCTCAAGCATTGAAGAAAACAGAGATGGAAAATATTGTATTTTGTTTTCTTTGAAAGTATGGCGATGGGAAAATTAATTAGGGAAAGGTTTAAGAGAAGTCCGTTATCATGCTACATTCTGAAAGTAGCTTAATCCTTGAAAGTGTAATAGCAAAGGAAATGCAAGGTACCTTGCTGACTGCTAAGGAAAAAGCAAACTGATGCCTCAATACCATCCTACATATGGAAAGATGACTGGCTACAATGAGTTTTTATATTTTAGAAAGAATTTGAACTCCTCATTTTAATTCATCACATAAACCAATAGTCCCTCAAAATTATTGCATAAACATTTCTATAAGGAGCACCTCTATAAAGGACATGTCTAGGTTTATCAGTGCAAGGAATCATCTCTTTTGCTGCAATGCACCTTTGCATGCTCACTGAATTTCAGTGGTTTCAACCTACCAGGTGCATAAACTTCAGCTGTGATAAGCTGCACAATGCATGTATACAACCTAAGAGCAAACAATGTGATGTTGAAAGGCTAGACGGACTGAAAAAAAAAAAGAGGAAAACACAGCCATCTAAAACTGGCTTAGAAAAATGTGAAAATCATAGACTCATGAAAATATCTCTTCATAAACAGTTTTCTAAATTTTCTAGTATATACAATGGAGTGAAAATAGAATCCAGCTGGTTTTAGAAAGGGTTCAAAAATTCAGCCCAGTTCTACTACTGACCCTGGCTCCTCCCAAAAGTTCAAATCCCTTCATCCCGCATATTAAATCGCAACATGAGGAAATACCACATTAGAACCTGATGGAGAGGACAGCACATCATGCAACTGGATGCAATTTTGGAATTGCTCCATTGAAGAGGGAGTTAATATTCCAAAGTTGATGTGTAGATTTCTCCATCAGGTCTTGATGCACCCCTCATACTCTAGTTACTAAAATATAAAAGGAAATTTATTTTTCTTTCCCCAATTCCAAGATAAAATGGTAGAATGAATAGTACAAATGTGTTAACAAACTCCCTTTGGATGAAAGGGTGGGAAATTCATAGCAGTCACTGATCTATAGCAACTACTAAATTGTACCACCAAGAATGGTAAAAAATCTGTTTTGTCACTGAATTAAGTTCCTTGGTTAACCCATATGGTAGGTCATTACAATTGAAATTTGTAGTCCCTGGCTTTGTTGTTCCAGAAACTCTCCTTGTCTTTATCTTTCATAGTTACTACATTTGAAAATATATTCTTTTTGGAGTCTGGATAGTTTTTGCAATCCCACCATGATGGTACAGGTTTGGGGCCAGAGTTTTGCTTTAGGATTAGAAAAATTGCAAGCTTCTGTAGGTGGCTTATATTTCTTTGGAAATACAATTGCTTAAAAATTTGAGTAGGCTTCAGATTAGTTCCTTTTGCAAGTAACCGTAAGCAAAAATCATATCAAAATACATATATTATAATATCTATAAACAAATTGATCTTTAATTTACCAGCCTTGTTTGCTCTACATTTAATGGATTGCGAGCTCAACATTCCATCTGTTCCTGAGCTGACTTTCGTAGTCTGGCTGAAAACTTTTAATAGGAAAAGATTGTTGAGGAAAACTTGAGGCCATAATCGTGTCTACTGCCAAAGTTGCTTCTTCAGAGCCACCCCTTCTAAGTGCATATGCTGAGATAGCACTAACAGGAATTTTTATTTTTAATTCAGCAAAAGAAGTCAATACAGACCAATATTCTAAGGATTTTTCTAACCAATTTTTCTAGAGTTATAGGTTCTAATGGCAGGCATAACTTCCAAGGTATCTCAGGCATCGGCATAATGAAATATTTGTCTTTGCCTAACAAAGATCTGCAACTATGCAGCTTGCAATAACCATTTTCTTTTTGACCTCTAGTAATCACTAAGACATGATCCCATATTTTTTTCATGTTAGCACTGCTATTCTATGTACTATCTCTGTTACACAAATTTGTAAATGTTAATAGTAAAGGGAATTAAAGAAGAGATACAGTTATAAATCTCTCAATACTGTCCAGACATAAGTAGTGAAAATAAATACAGAGACAGGAAACAGAAAGTAAACAATACAAATCAGAAGATACATGTTGTCATGGTCAGGTTCATGTGTCAACTTGGCCAGGTGGTGATACCTGTTTGTCTGGTTGGGCAAGTGCTGGCCTGTCTGTTGCTATGAGGCTATTTCATAGAATTAAATCATGATCACATAGGCTGATTGCATTTGTAATCAGCCAAGGGGAGTGTCTTCTGCAATGAATGATGCTTAATCTAATCATTGGAAGCCTTTTAAGGAGGATTCAGAAGAGATAGACTCTCTTCTCTTCCTGCTTCAGCCACTGAGCCTCTCCTGTGGAGTTTGTCCAGACCGTCCATCAGAGTCGTCAGCTTCACAGTATGCCCTACAGATTTTGGACTCTACATTCCCATGGTTATGTGAGACATTTTTATAATTTTATATTTATGGATATTTCCTGTTGATTCTGTTTCTCTAGAGAACCCTAGTCAATACACATGTATTAAATAGAAAAGAAACAAAACAATAGAGAAGTTCAGCAAAGTTAAAAAATGTCTCTTTGATTTGGCTAATAATATTGACAAACCTCTGTTAAGATTTATAAAATAAAAGTTTTATAGAAATGATCAAAAATCAGAATTTAATAGGTGGACATAATAGATGCTACAAATAATAAAAGTAATAAAAAGCTATTTAAAGCATATCATGCTGTTACATTTCAAACTTAAATATAATGAGGAAATTCTTAGAGAATTCAGCATCACTAATACAGATTCAAGAAACAGAAAAATTCATAGACCATTAAAGGAACTGAGTCATCAAAAATATTTTCACAAAAATGTCAAGTCGCAGGTGGATTTCCCAGAGAGTTCAACCTAACATTTAAGGGGGAGCAAAACAGAAACCAAATTTATGTAATTTCCTTTAGAAAATAGCTACTGAGGAAATACTACTCAACTCATATAGTGAAGCTACTATATTACCTTGTTCCAAACCTAAGATCATTATATGAATAAAAATTACAAGACAATTTCTCTCCTGAACACAGATGAAAGTAATTGTAAACACACTAACAATATATGCAACGTTTAATGATTTTTGACCAGGTTGAGCTTATTCCAGGAATGCAAATAGGTTTAACATCAGGACATTAACAAAAATAAACCTCCATGATATGTATAAGTAGAACTTTCAAAGTGTGGTAGAAAGAACAGTTTTGAGTCACCACAAAATAAAAAATGACAGCCTCTCATCCAAATCTAAGACCTGAGCTGGTTCACACACCTGGAATGTCATGCACAAAGGGTAGGCAAAAGGTCTTGTTGCCACAGGTATTTCTAGTAATTTACTTTCGACCCTACTGTTAAGGAAACTACAATTTACTAACCTAGGTGCCCAAGGAAGAGGGAAATACTCAGCATTTTCTGGGTTAGGATGCCGCTCATTCTAAACTGAGACAAATCCTTGGGAAAGTGAAAGACAACTGTGACCTAGCCATCAGACAAAAAAGAGATTTATGGAAGTCATTAAATAAGCAAAATTTTGGCCTAAATCCATTGCATGGTGGCTTCAGTGATACAGTAAGTTACCCACTAGTTTTTACCTTAATTCCTGAGTGTGTCTTTCTAAAATATACTCAACAATGGGGAGACTCACTAACCCAAAAAGTGAAGGGTACTATGATACAAAGAATAAGTAAAGAACTCTGGAAGTAAATCATCTTATCACAAAGTCTACTGAAAACTTTTCACATCCCTAATGGTGTTTTCATGAAAGACTTTGTGATGGTGATGATTCTTGAACATCGACATTAAATATGCTTATGGGGAGCATGTGGCCATCCAGAGGAACAGCATGCACAGTCACTGCATAGTGGGGTCATGCTGAGTGGACCTGGTGAGAAAGAGATGACAAACACCTTCACTGCCTTGCTAAGAAGTATGGAACAGAGAATGACATGTAGAAGCCTTGAGAACTTTGAGATCTACTATCTTAGGAACATTTCTATGTGTCCAGAAGTCATGGGAAGGTGTCAGCAAACTTTTTCTGGAAAGAAACAGATAGTAAATATTTCAAGCTTTGTGAGTCATATTGTCTTTGTCATCTGCCCTTGTAGCATGTAGGCAACCATAGGTAGTATTTAAATGAATGGTTGGGGTTGTGTTCTAATAAAACTCTATTTACAAAAATGGGGCAAACCAGATTTGGCCTTTGTTTGCTGACACCTAGCTTAGAGCATATGAAGATAACTTTGCAAAGTGAAAGATTTCTCAATATACTTTGTATCTATCTTCTCCTGATTAATGTTTGATGTAATTGCTTTCTTAAATACTGGGAGGAATGGGCTTATATCACATAACAAGGACATTTCTAAAGTTTTCTCCCATTCTCTTAAAAGAGTCACTAACTTTTTTGTTTAGTAATTTAATTGTCTCCAATAAAGAAATATTTTCTTAACATACCCAATGCAGAGTTTTCTTTCTCCTTTGATGCTTTTGAATTTGCTGCCTTATTTTCTTGTCTCTGACAATTCCATTTCACTGGAAGTTTTCATTTATTTATTAGGCTGTATTTCATTTTCTTCACTGAGAACACAAATAACATACAATCTAAAACTGTCTTTTATTTCTTGTAGTAGATCCTTTCCTCTGGTATGTTTGTCCTATACAGTTGTCTCTATCTTTTATTATAATACCCATGCTCCAAATCTTTGCTGGTTTTCTTTCTCTTTATTCCTCATCAAAGAACAAAATATCTGTTAAAGTATTCAGAGTTTATTTGAATCTTCAGGGTCTTGTATTCTCTTCCTTCCTGATAACCAGTCCCCTGAGTATATCAGTAACCTCATTTGTAGAGTTTAGATTCGGGGACAAGTTAATTGCACAACCCATCACCAAATTTTCAGCATCAAAAATCCTTTACCTAGGATAGCTTTACTGAAGCATGATGGGATATTCACTTTTTCCCATTTCCTGTTTCTCAAAGTATGATGACAGGAATTTATTCCTGGATAGTTGGAACTGTTTAAAATTTTAATTTTTCACAAGCAGCTATAAACACAACAAGCTTCACAATACAATGCTCCCTGTTCTCTTTATAAATCAATCACAAAATCCCAGCAGGCAATAGTCATGTGCCATCTCCAGGAGCTGAGATCCTCAAAATGGTTATAAAAATTAAGATATAGAAGAAACAGAGGTGGGGCGTGGTGGGTAAGCTCTGGCATCTCAGAAGGCAGCTGCTGAGTGGTGCTGGGTTACTGCTAGATTTTCTCTTCTGTTGTACAGGCTCCCAGACTCTGATATAGCAATTAATCTTATTCATGGGTAAAAACACTCTATTATATTTCTTCAGTCTGATGGTGCTTCTATTTCATCAGCATGAACCTTACAGAGAGATTTTCAGTTCAGTGTATCTGCAGCATAGTTATGGGGTCATTTCTACCGGAACAGCGTTGTACATAGGAGATACTTAAGTAGTGTTTCAGGAAACGTTAGCTATTTTATTATTGGCATGTGATTGAGGACATCCTTAGGTATAAATACTACTTAAATTTTACAATTATTTACTGGGAGCTTTTTATCTTCCCAAGGAGTATTCCCTACCTTAGTTAAGCGATTTTCAAATGTATTTATACTAAGTAGCTATATTTTTGTTTCCTGGTCTCTTTCTTTGGAGTGTTGATCTACTAGGAATGCGAAGGAACCTGGATAACACTATTTTTAGCAAACCCTCGAAATGATTCAGAGAGGGGAGCTGAAGGGTCCACACTTTGAAGACCATCTTAATTTGAAGATATTTCGAAGCTTCCAGGTGTTTCATATCACGTCTGCCTTATTGCATGTGTTTCTCAGATTGCTCAAGATCTTGGGTTGTCATGTAGCACAGCTTGAGTATAGACAGGCATGAGAACCTCCTACCTTGCAGCCAGAAACTGAGTTATATAAGTCATTTTAGCTGGCAGCAGAGCTGTCAAAAGATTAGAAATGGTATTATTATCCCCTTGGTCTGAAATGGTCTTCGTCTACAGCTGAGTAGCTCTTAGGAAGAGGTAGAGTTGTCACCATTCTTTGAAAACGACAAAAAGAGAATGTTCCTTTTTCGATTTTTAGTGCTGAACTTCCACGGGTTCTTAGAATTGAAGGGCAAGTATATTAGTACCGGGCAGTGCTTTCTTTCAGAGTGTGGATTGAGATTCATAGAATTGGGAGATAATGATAAACAACGTTCCCTGAACTAAATCTCATTTTGCCTGCGCTCTCATTGTATGCTGTTCTGATAAATTGGATTAAGCCCCTTTTTGTATTTATTAATATGTTCAATTTCTATCCAGTCTGAGGATAGCAATTTCACATTTTTGCTACTTCCCGTGTTGAATGGTATTTTCTTTTTCTTCCTGCTCTCCCCCACCCCAAAACTACCTGCATATGAGAAGATCACGGTTAATATCCTGGAAATTAGCGTACTGCCTGACCTAAGCAATAGTCAAAAAAAAAAAAATTTTTTTTTGTCCAGACAGATTATCTGTCTGCCGTTTTCTGGAATTCTAGAGCATCAAGCTGGTTTCCAGGAATTCTATTTAATAGGATGGACCTCATAAAAAGAATTCATCTATGAGAATGAGAACAAGCCTCATCATTTGTCTATCTCTCACCTCTGAACCTTGCATATTGTTTTGAAAAAGTTTTCTCAACCAATAATGGTTATCTAACTTCTAATAAGACATCTTCAAATATTATTGTAACTTAACTATCCTATGTTCATTTGGTACAATTTTGCACCTCTGCACATTTACCCCATTCTTCCCTGCATAGCTGGTTATGTCCCTATTAAACTTTAAGGTCATGTATTCTTTGATTTTTTAAACATTTTTTCCTACCTCTACACAGTCTTCAGCTTACGGTAGATGCTCAAGAAATGTTAAATGATATCACCAGGTTTATTTCTAGAATGACTTTAATTTATATATGATGATTCATGTTTGAAGGTTTTTAAAATAGAAACTTCCATTATTATTACATATTCTTTCTAAAGAGAAGATTAATTGATATCTCCATTAATGAGAAGCCCTCTGTCAAGTGAGAGCTAATCCTACCATATCCAGTGCCACATATTTAAAGAACCAGGTACTTATAAATAGCTTTCTAATGAAAGTCAAAAATACCTGAGATATATGAGAATATATGTTGGAAGAAATGAGGTCTGGTCATTTCAGTTTATTAGCAAATAAAATTCTAGCTGATGAAAGGATCAAGAATTAGAAGTTAATAAAATCTCCTCTATATTTTCAGCAGTTTTGCATTTTATATCTAACATTGAATATGGTTCAGTATTCCATTGTTTATTTGAAAATAACACTGTAGAGTTTATTATCCATTTATATGATAGATTATAAAACAGATCAATATGTCATCATCCATAGGCATTTATTAAGCAGTGTGATACATATACAACAATACACAATACTATGATACAAATAGATATTCATCCACCAGATTGTCAGAAACCTAGTGTTTTTAAACACTATCAAAATTTCCTAATAATACTTCAATATTCTCCTTTTTGTTTTTCAAATTTCCCCATGTATCTCTCTAATGGCATCTTGCACAGAGAAAAAATACAAATCCCAATTTAAGGTTTGAAGATATAACACAAGATCTTCCCTGACAAAACTTAGACTAGACAAAAACAGAAAATAAAACACCAGCACACGGAAATTCAAGCTAAGATCCTATAGAATTGACAAGGAACTAAGTGGTCCCCAAATACCACATGCATGCCAAGACTGGCTTTGCTTGGCCTGGCAGATCTTGTTTTGAGGTTTGGGCTTTGTCTTAATGCCCTGCAGACCCTCTGAAGGCAAGTCTGCTTGTGTTCATTACTCAGTGTGCACAGTGGTTATGCCCTGTTTTAATTGTGCCATAGCAGGCACTTAATAAACCATCCCTCCTGCTGCCTTCGAGACTACCAGCCAGCAATTGTTTAGGTATTCTGTTGCCATCCATCACCCTATATCCTACCCAGAGGATTTATGCTTCAATATGCATTGTTTCAAAGTGGATAGACTGGCTGCCCTCCAGGAACTCAATGTCCATGATCCCGCCTCACTGTTTAATTAAATAGGACTTCCTGACGCAGCTTCTCTGGAAACCATTCACAGAGACCTGAGCCTATTGAGCTCTTGCCACTCTGTACTCAATGACAAATCCATAGACTTCTATTTTCCTTTGGAATTTGGGGCAAACTGAGCCAAGCATCTCTCTTCCAGAAGACACCATGACATTTCTGACTCCTTTACCTGAATATAATTCCTTTACATTTACTAAATATTTGTTTGTGTTAAAGGTGATATATATTTGGGATACATATTTGAGCTCCATTAAAGTCTCTGGTTAGAGGACTGCGTCATCTTGTGATTACTGTAAAAGGTGATAAATATTATAATAGAGGTTTGTGAAATATATTTTGGAAGTGCAAAGGAAGAAGGAACTATGTCTGACACACAGAGAAGGAAAGAAGAGTAAGTATTTAGGGTATAGGCAGTGTGAAAGGTGTTGGCAAATGGGCCCATTTCCAACAAGAGCAAAAAGTAAACTCCATGGACGGACATGTGTACCTGGTGCAAATTCAGTACAGGAAGTCAATAAGGAAGCATGAGTTATCCAGATCATGGTTTATCTTGCTTCATCCATACCAGATGAGCCCAATTCCATAAATCCACCCATAAACCAAAAGGTCAAAAAAGAGTAAGTGATTTCCTTTATTTACACAGCTAGTTGGTTACATCTTTAGGTCTAGAATGCGGATTTCCTGACTTCATTCCAGACAAAAGTGTGATTTAAAAAAAAAAAATAGAGGACATCCTGGTGTTAGAATGTTTGGAACAGTGTCTGAGATAATGGGATTATCATATGGTTTCTCATATAAAAATATTGGGAAGAGTAAATAGTTTTGCTGACTCAATTTTCCAGATGATGGTAAATTGGGAATAATAATGAAATGAATTTCTTCTTTAGTCATAAAGACCCGTTATGCATATGAAATTAAAGCCAATCTTAAAATTTGAATAATACAATCTATTAATTTTTCATACAAATCAAGCAAATAGTTAAAAAATAAAATCAAGTCACTGGAAAGTAGTTTTTGCCTTAACTTGCTTTACCCCTCTATGAACTCTGACTCTGTTGATTAGATATATATATTTTTCAAAACTACTCTTCCTGTTATATATTTGATTTCACACTACTATTCTCTCTTGGCTTTCTACTACCTTTTGTTTGTATTTCTTCACTTATTGTTTAGCGGTCCTCTTTCTGTCTTCATTCCTTAAACTTTGATGTTCGCCAGCTTTCCACCCTTAGTTCCTTTCTTTCTTTTCACTTTGTGTGATCTTATTTAAATGCATGGCTTTTCTATGAGTTATTTTAAACTGGACTACTTGGCAACATTAGAAAGGAACTAATTGCTTTTTCAAGCTGAATGCCCAGAGGGGTCTTAATCTAAGCACTTTTAAAACCTAACTGATTATCTTTATCCTCAAACTTGCTCCTCTTACTGATTTCTCTGTCTTTTGAAACACCATCACCATTGCCCAATACTCTAGGCCAGAAACCTAAAAGTCCACCTAGAAACCTCCCATTTTCTCATGCCCCAGATAACAAGTGACTGAAATGTCTCCTACTTTCTATATTCATCATCCCTTCCTTGATTCATATCCTAGTATCTTCTTGCCTGGATATTTGTAACAAGATATACCTAGTCTTTCTTCCCTCTGCCTTACCTTCTTTATCCCCATCTCCCTCTCAGCAGAGATATTTCAAATCCACAAAGGTGATAATGTGATCAAATTTCTTCAATTCCCTTCTTTCATTGGCTTTCCACCTAAAATTCAAATACCCAAACTTAGTCACAAGATCCTTCAAGAGTTATATCTGACCCCATCGCCCTGTACATTCTCAAGTCCATCCTTCATCCCAGACAAACCAACTACTTAAAAACAGCTTCAAACCTCCTGCCCTACCACCTTTACTCCCTGCACCTTCTCCAGATGCTTCCCTCCATCTGCAATGCCCTTCACCTCCTTCATTTGGGTAAATTCTATTTATTCTTTTCATCCCAGTTCAAGAAGCGTCTTATTGAGGAAGGCTTCCATGATTTAGGGGCTCTGCACCTGTTCCCCAGAAGCATCTGGTGCTTAACTCTCCCTCAGCTCTTGAAGGGCTCAGATCAGCACAGTTCCAAGACTATATATGCTGGGTGCGGAGTTAGACATGAGTTTTATTTGGATGTATGATCAGGAGAAGATTGTCCTAATGGTGGCTATTTGGGGAGCCAGCACTCTGCAAAGGCCAGGGTGCAGGGGGACAGCTTATAAGGGCTTAGGACAAGGTATTGCATAGAGAACCAAGTTTTATGAGGGTCTCATGTCACAGGGGTTTGGAGCTTTGTTATCAACATGTCAGGGGGCAGGAGTTTTGATGCTTTATGAGATAAGTGGCTTATGATATCATCTGTACATTCTTTCTTCCCTGAGGAGGTCTGTTGGCCTTTAACGGCTATAGGAAAAGAATTCTAAAAGTAGATTACTTTTAAGACACCTGTCACATATTCAGGTAGAAAAATATATTAAATTGACTCTAGGTAGAAAAAGTTGGCAGGGGCTGCAGATTTGAGCCACTGTTGATGACAAAGAAGATATGTAAGAAGAAGGGGAATGGTTAAATCTAGCCCTGCAGATATGTTGTGATTTTGGGTAATTAGAGCTTCCCTGAGGGACAGAATGCTTATTTTAATTTTAAGAAGGTGGAATTTATATTTAGAGCAGTTCAATGAAATTTGAGTCTTTCCCACCTACCAGGCACTTTTCTCTGGGGATATAAAGATGAGTAAGACAGAAGTATTCAGTCTAGTGGAAAGAACAATGGTTAACACTGGTGGGTAAAAGGCAGTGTCATATGGTTAACACAGTGGTCTATCCAGGGTGCTAGAGAAGCAGAGAAAAGAGGCATCACTGGTTTGCAGAGGAAGGAAAAGTACTGCTAAGGAAAATGTCATAGAAGAGAGGATGCCTTAAATGACTATTGGCAAATAATTAGAATTTACTAGTTAAAAAGGGGGAAGAGCAAAGGAACAGCAAGAGGGAAGGCAGGAAGAAGGCATACAACCACTTGGTGCAGACGACTTCAGTAATATTAGAGCAAAATTGTTTTGATGTGACTGGCTCCGGCTTCCTTTCTACAATCTGTGGAAGGTCAGCAGGATTCAAGCCATAGAGGACTTGGTGTGTCATGCCAGGAAGATTGGACTTGACATATAAGCAAGAGGTCGCCGGGAGAGGGTTGTCCTGAAGGAAGTGACACAATCATATTTGCAATTTAGAGTGATTGCTCAGATAGAAGGGAATGGATGGACTGAAAGGGGGGTAGGAAGGAGAGGGACAGAACAGAGAGACACCAACTGGAGGGCTTGAGATCGAATACAAAGGAAGGAAGGGCTGCTTTGAAAACATATTTAGGTGTCAAACCCTGCAAAAATTGGCACCTGAAATTTCTAATTTGAATTTATTTCAACACCCTATCTTTAGCTACAAGATTTCCCTTTTACGTATTAGGAGAAATTTTAATTCTGTGACATATAATAACAGAAGGAAGCTAAATGATCACTAGCAAGCATGGGTATAGTTCTGCTCCCTGATAAAATTAGTAATCAAGAAGAATCCTTCTTGTAAATCAATTATGAAGCATTCACAGCACATTGCAGCCATATGGTGGGTTCACTCAGTTGACACACCTCTGGGGCCCTTAATTAGATGCACCTGCCATGGGGGTAGTATTGGAGGAAGCATGCATCCTGCTCAACGGTTCTGGGAAGCGGTGCAGGAAGTGGTTGAGTGCTGCATCAAGCAGCAATATACACTTTGCTAATTAGGTCTGATGATTTTAACACCAAACTGACTTAATGAGATATGTAAGTTATTTTTTTAAAGTTGAATATGTAATACATCAAATACAGGTGTATTAATACATAAATATATAATACATGAAATATAAAACATAAATTTAATTGTTGGCCAAACTAACAGGGAAATAGTAGGAAAGATTTTATATCTCAAAACATTTTATCTTTAACCAAAAGATATCTTTACACTATCATCTATTCTTTTCATGTCTACATTGCTTTTTTCTTTCTTCCCAAAAGATTTAAATAACCTTCTATATTTGAGTATTTTTAGAGTTAAAGAAAAGATATGAAAATAGTACAAAGAGGTTCCACATATCCATCACCCAGGTTCCTTAACAATAGTGTTTTAACCAACCAGGGCATGTTTGTCAAAATTAAGAAATTAGTTTGGGAACTGAACTATGGTCTGCATTTGGATCTCACCAATTTTTCCACAAATGATCTTTTTCTGTTCCAGAAATTCACAATACCGCACCCGCAGTTAGTCATCATGTCACCTGCTCTGTGGCACTTTCTCAGTTTTGCTTTGTTTCTCATAACTTTGACCCTTTTGAGGGGTGCTGGTCAAGTATTTTCTAGAATGCCTCTCAATTTGGGTTTGTCTGATGTTCATTTTGGGGTGATGGGTTCTTGAGAGGAAGATCACGGAAGCGCCCTTCTCAGCGCATCTATGAGGGGAGCATGACAGCAATTTAACATCTCTGGGGATGCAGGTCTGGGTCACTCGGTGAAGGGAGGCATCTGTCAGGATTCTCCACTGGAGAGGAACTGCTGTTCCTTTCTGTACTCTGTTCTTCGGAAGCAAATCACTAAGTATAGTTAATACCCAGGTGAGGGGAGTTATGCGCCACTTCCTGCAGGGGGGAGACATCTACAGAAGTTATTTGGAATTCTTTTGGAAGGCAGATTTGTCCCTTTCCCCTCGTTTATTTATTTATTCAACCATTTATATCAGCATGGGCTCATGTATGTGTATTTTATACTTTGAATTGTAAGCCAATACTGTGTTATTTGTGTTGTTGCACAAATTGCTCCAACTTTGGCCATTGGCCATTCTTTCAGGTTGACTCCTATATTCTTTTGGCATGCCTCTTATCATTTTTTGTTAATGATTCCATATGTTCTAGCCCTATGAGATACTCCAAACTCTCTTCTTGTATATATATGAGACCGACAATTAGCCATTACTCCAAGGAGTCTTAATCTTTTTGCTGGAGAATGAAATTTGAAAACACTTTTGCTTATCTCATAATCAGAGAGAAAATCACAAAAGTCATTCTGTGTGGTTATTCTTATCCAAAAAGCAAAGGTGTGAGTTGGTGAGTTTTTTGTTTGTTCTGTTTTGTGTTTAAATACAAATCCCTGGTCCCTGCTGTTGTAAACTGTGTCTCAGCCAGCATTTGGACCCCGGACTGGGGGTGAGGGTGGTTCTAAGGTCCTCATGGAGCTTTGGTATGAAGAAAAGCTCAGGATTCACTGTATAAATAATCTACTACCCTCATTTCACATTAGAGGCAAATGAGGCCCAGAGAAAGAAACACATGCCCAAGGACACACAGCAAAAAGCTGTATCCTCACCCCCAGTAAACCAGACATTTCCCATGCATACACCCTCAGAGCATGCTCACTCATATCCTTCAAATCAGTGGTTCTCAACCCTGCTTATGTCAGGGAGCTTTAGAAATTATTATGCCCAGGCTTCACCCTCAGAGATTCTGATTTAAATGGTCTGGGGTGGGACCTCAGAACGGGTTTTTTTATTTACTTTTTCAAGTCCTGTAGACGAGACATGAGCAGTCAGGGTTGAGAGCTACCACTTTAAAGAATGCACTCAGCCCCAGCAGAGATCAGATATTGTGGATTACATTTTCTTTCTTCTGATGTTTCTGAGATAATATTTGATTTATATTGTATAAGTTGACATCTTTTCAATTTAATTAGACTAAATTGGGCTTGGCACACTACTGGACACATGGGACAGAAGGTTAGGACATGAGTAAATTATAACTCTCTTCATCCAGGAGCTTAAACTCTAAGGGGACAGCATTGGCACGGATACAAATAAAGTCAATGAAAAGTGGAGACAGTGATAGCCGAGGAGGTGTGTGAGGTGTGGGGGAGGGATGGGGTTCAAAGGAATGAGGAATTCGGTCACAGTGACTTTAAATGGATAATAACTTTATTCTCTGACTGAAGCAAGGGATGCTTTCCTTCTGAGACTTGATGATCCTCTGTGGATGGCCTTTGCCAAAGTTGCAGCTTTTCAGGGAAGATGGAAGTCATAGAATTTTGTGTGAAAAGTCTATTAGTATCACACATTAGGTAACATGGTTATTGCCCAGCTCTTGATTAAGCTCCCTCAAGCAGGATGCTAAGCAAACCATGTTAACAATGATTCCAGCTGTAAGAAAACATGTTCTTTTTAGGTATCTTGATTGAAAATTGCTTTGTCCCATCTCTGGGCAATGCTTTTATTACTGTTTTTACTGCTGGTAAATTAGATCACCCATTGTAGAAATTATGCATAAGTACACTGTTTTTAATATTTGCTACTGTAATCATTTCTGTAATTAGGATACAGAAGTCACCGCTGCAAGCTACTCCTGAAGATGGCTATTTTACCAACTTCTAATGACAGTGGTTCCTACTGGAAATTCTAATTGCAAAGAGCCTGCTAGCAAGTGCCACCCTAGTGATGGGAGGCAGATAAGCTTTATCAGATGCTGTTAATGAGTTGGATTTATGATGGGGTGGTTCAATCTGACCTGTTATTTGGGTTTTAGACATTTTGATTCCAGACTTTGTTATGTCTTCCGCATCCCATCAGAATGGAAAGAAAAGAAACCTGTTGGAAATCTGAAACAAAAAGGCATTGTAAAGTAATACTGTTCACATGCCACATTTTCTTGTAAAAGCTATTTCCCAGGTGAGCGTCAAAGCTGTGTTACACATAGCAAGAACAAGACTTACGAATCTGTTACCAAAATAAAGAATAATTATTAATCTGGGAGTGGCTTTCACCTCAGCTCTGCAAGTTCCCTCAAACACCACAATTAATGAGTCCATTACTGATTTTCACAAAGTAAAGTGATGGTCCCGCAGTGGCTGCTTCCTTATACTGCCTGATGTAAGCTGCTACCCAAATAGTCAAAGTGTGCGCAGCACATAAGCACATTTC
The DNA here is from genome assembly GCF_023851605.1 of Tamandua tetradactyla. Taxonomy (NCBI): domain Eukaryota; kingdom Metazoa; phylum Chordata; class Mammalia; order Pilosa; family Myrmecophagidae; genus Tamandua; species Tamandua tetradactyla. The sequence goes on along the minus strand of NC_135343.1, from coordinate 21,673,773 downwards.
CTTCCAAAATTGAAGCCCCAGTCAGCCTTACATGTAAATAAAGAGGGCTGTGACCCAAACAGCACGATTTGTAGGATCTCCAGGAGAGTTTCCTCCCCTGGCCTCAGCCCTCCCACCAGCCAAAGTGCCAATGTGCCTGGAGTTCTACCAGTTAAGGTTTGGGAAAAACTTCGCACTCTCCATTCTCCTGTTTAAAAATTCAAAAATCTTGGAGACTGACACATTAATTTCTCGTAGGTTCATGTGACTGTATTGCCCTGAATGACATATGTCAATTAGCAAAAATGCAATGAGCTGCCTCCAGCATTAATGGTGGAGGCATTGGACCAGAAGCCAGAGGGTGCCGGCTGCAAGTGGGGCTTTGAGTTCTCACTCTGAGTTTCTGTTATTCCACAAAGCAGGAAATCGTTCTGAATCTTTTGTCTTATCTATGAACTATGCGGTAGGATTTTTCCATTCCCTTCAACTTTCATAATGCAACTCTTATTTCATGAGAAGATAGGGTAGGCTTATACCTAGGAAAGGATACCAAAACAGGAGGAAAAGTGTACCCAGAGATCTGCAGGCCCAGAGACAGCTGAGCCCCGCTCCAGGTTCAGGGGTCTCATCGCAGGAAAGAATTCAGGAATGAGAGAGGGCCAATAGCAATAAAGAGTCAAGTTATTAAGAGATTAGTACACACTAAAGGGAAGCACTGGCGTGCTCAAAAGCAAGACACACTCTGAGTGGAATGGGGTGAGTTTGTTTATCGGGAGGTTTTGCAGCAGAAATTTTCTGTCTCGACCTTTGAAGACCAGGTGTCATTTTCCAGTCTTCCAGGAGGAGATAACAATCAGTGCTTGTGGAGCTCCGTCACATCAAAACTGTTTGGGGGCAGATGTTTAACTACCTTTATGATCCCAAGCTTTCTGTTATTAACTAAGGGTCTGCTTCAGGAACATGATTTTACAAGCTTCATGACTTTGGGGTGGATTGGGGGCTTTAGGGGAAATTTTCGTTCTGTGAAGTTTACAACTGTGCATTAACTCTTTTGGAGCTGGATAGGAACCAGGACCATAGCCTTAATAACCTATTCTGTGCCTCAAGAATATCTCTGAAATATGCAACTGTGTGATGATATTGTGAATTACTGATTATATATGTAGAACGGAATGATCATATATTAAGAATGTTTGTGTTTCTTTCTTGTAATTTTTTGAATTAATTAAAAAAAAAGAGTATCTCTGAAGAAATACTTTACCATCTTCCCAAAGGGGAAATTGGTATGACTTTTCTTTGGTGGGTAGTAATTCACCTGGACTCATTAAGGCCATGATTGCCTTTAGAATCCTCTAAGCTCAAAGGACATTTTTCCAAGTATCAGATCAAAAGCACATTCTGTCTCCTGGGAACAATTTGTACAACCTTACACGTTTGGCAAGCTTGGAGGTTGGTAGGCTATATGTATCTGACAACATCTAAAATCATTTGTATGAAACAGAAACAGCACTGCCCATAGGGCAGTCACCTGCTTTAAGTGCAACTGGCAAGTCCTATTGAAGTCTGACAAACTTTTGAAACTCTTGTCTACCCTTCTTGTTACCTCATTTTTTTCTCTCTGATTCCTTTTTCATCATATTTTGAACAGTGACCTGAAAACCAGTTTCTGATCTTTTCTGCTCTTTCCCTTTCCTCTTCTCTGTAGCTCTTTGTATATAGCTCTCTGTTTGGGATCTTGGAATTTTGCTGGGTTTGTTGGTCTGGTTTTTTTTTTTTTGACCCTATGAAGCATAGGATTCAACTGAAGAGATTGTTAAGTAAAAATATATTTGAAATGGGATGCCATCTCCATCATTCTTCCAGTAGAACATCTTGCTGTCTTTTTATTTTTCTCTGCACATTCAATCCTTCTTCCTCTTCATTCAGCTTTGTAAAATGCTGATGAGGGTCTTGACCCAAACAAAGCAGAGCTAACTGGAGAAACTCCCTATAACATTTGCTTTTTAATTTTGTTTATTTAAGTAGAGCAGCATTCTTCTGGCCCTCTTAATTTTGTAATTTTTTCCTCTGCCTATCCATAACTAGACTAAAAATGTTTCATGAGTTAGATCACTTTTAAAATGACATCATCCAAACACTGTCACCTAGGTAATGGAATAATTACCATAGCAACAGAGCCTTTATCTTTCAGTAGCTATAAAATTTTGACAGATGGGAGAAGATTTAAAGCAGGACATAAATGTAACACATCTTACTGGCCAAAGTCATAGTAATATCTCACAAATAGCTATCTTTTCATAAAGATTAAATTTAATATGAGATGTATATGGTGCTATTTATTTACCAACTTAATTTTGCTTTTGCGCAAGAAGACATTCTTTTCTTTGGGAAAAATGAAACTAGATTATTAAATGCAGGGACATTAATAGTAGAATGTTTAAAACATTGTATAATTTTAAGAGAGGAATGAAAAGGAGATTATTACAGAATGATTATTTTTATTAATTGGCCAGTTAAACATCTGCAGTACTTGCAATTATAATCTGTATTTGATGAAAGATTATGCTAAAACATATTCTTTGTTTTTGACTTTACAATTGTCAGTTAACTTAAACCTTGGGTATGTTTGTGTATGCGCATATGTACGTGTGTGTGTCTGCAGTTTTCTATGTTCTTTTATGAATAAAGAAGGTAAGCTGAATGTGCATGTTTAAGGTTTGAATCATTGTATACATCATTTGAATTTCTTACTTAATTAAAGTGGAAGGAGGTTCAAAAGGCCATTTAGATATTTCTAATGCCTCCACGATAAAGAGTAGGTAGATAAATGATAGAGACATAGATAGATAGACAGATAGACAGACAGATAGATAGATAATGGATAACCAACTTTGTTTCTTATTATTAATTCACTCATCTCTGAATATTATTATTTAATAGGAGCAGTGGATCCACTAAATTGCTTTTTATCATTCCTGTCCAAGCATCCACAAACACCACGATTTCATGGCCAAAGAAGTATAGGGCATTAGGACAGTCATTTAAATAAAGGAGTGTACTTATGTAATAAAAACTTGGTAGACTTTTTAATAATAATTTGTTTTTTGGCCTTTCCAAGGATGGAGGAGGAAGTTTATTAATAAAATCAGCCAGAGTAGAAAAAAAGCAATATTAATAAATAATTTGCATATGTATCATTTCATGTGTTCATTCAACAAAGAATGAATTGTCATAATATCCAATCAAGACCCTGATATAAAAAAAGTTTAAATAGTTTTAGTGTATATTCATTTGAAAATGTCAGCAGCATCAATTCTTTTTTGGTTTTTCTTTGTGGCTCCTCCAGTTCATATTTACTGAAATTGATCAAGCAACTCAAAGGTTGACTACTTTACTAAGATGTCTCATGATTTAAACCCAAGGAAAGAAGTCAAATTTACATTCTTATTCTTAAACAGAAAATAATAAGATCTATTTCTTTGGTTATAGCCAAAACTGCCATCTGCCTTTATTTGGCCCTTGGAACTGAAAGCAGATCTCATTCAGATCCATGATAATGCAGTTTATGTGTTGGATAATGTGATACACACACTCACATACACACACACACATATTTGTTAGAGTGTTTTTGGTTCTCTGGCAATCTTTAAAAATTGAATTATAACTCCCCTACGTACTCGGGCAGGGAAATTAAAGTTTATTTCATTCATAGTTGGAGGACAGAGCTCTCCCAAAAGAAGCCCTGAGCAGATTGTATAAATTTGCCAGACCTCAGGAGGATAGCTGTAAAATTGGAGCCTCTCTCATGCTGTGTTGACCTTGATACAGGGCAACGTAGAGGACAGAGCATGGGCTTTAAAGTAAGTGAGACAGATTTCAATATTTGGACCAGAACTTCCTAGCTATAAGACTCTGCTCTTTAGCCTCCAGTTCCTCACTAATTAAATTAGAAAATTAGAACAATTGTAATAAAAGTGCTATATACATAGGATTGCTTGAAAATTATTTCATTTATCTTTTATGTAAAGTACCTAGTACAGGACCTGACACACAGTAGCTATTCAGTAACTATTGGCTCCCCTCACCCTTAGTTTTCTTATCTTCAAAATTCCATGGTTCTAGCTGTGATCAGAGTTATACACGAGGGGAGTTAAAGAAGAAAATGATCCATTTAAGCCCAGTCTAAAGTGCACATCTCAAAGGTGGAGGGAAACAAGGGAGGGTTTATAAGCCCATAAGCAGCGGCTGCCCCTTGGTGAGATGTGCAAATGAAATCCCCCCCGGAAGCTTAATTCGTAGGTCAACAATGAATCTAAAAATGAGTTTCTTCATTTTTTCCGAAGGAATGTTTCCTAAATAAATTATGGAAAATAAAATTTTCCCAGTCAAAATTACTACGGATGAAGCTTTGGCAGAGTCATCATTGTGGAGGTCAGACATCTGAATTCTGTAGGGGAGAATCCCTCCTTAACTCTTTCCAGCTCCTGGTGCTTTGCCTGCAATCCTGGGGCTTCAATCTCTCTCTCAGGTGACACAAGGCATTCTCTCCTGTTCTCTGTCCTGGGTCTGTATCTCTTCTTCCCTTCTTAAAAGGACATCAGCTCTATTGGATTAAGGACCCACCTTACTCCAGTGTGACCTTGTTTTAAATTGCCCAATTCCATCTGTAATGACTGTATTTCCAAATAAGATCACATTCTGAGGCACTGGGAGTTAGGACTTTAATCTGTCTTTTTAAGGGTTACCAATTCAAATCCATTACACCACGCCTGGTGTGGAGACACCAGTTTAATGGCACCAGGTACCATTGAGTGGATTGAGGAGTAAAAACTTGTTTGAGTCTGTTTAGGGAGCAACTAATGCTTTAAATCCCTTCCCTAATAGTCCTAACAAGATGACAGTGCCTACTAGTGGGGCAGAAGAAAACAGGTTTTGCTCTCTGCAAACCCAGATTTGGAGAATACTCAAATCGATTTGGAGAATACTCAAATCATAGAAGACTCAGGAGAAAAGAGTCAAGAAAAACTAACATATTGAATTCATAAGGATTATGTGAAAGTCTTCACATTATATGGAAAATTTCCAGATGATCTTACAGTGAAATTCCCTTCCCTCTGCCCTAGACTTGTCAAAGAAGAACCAACAAGGGTGAAATCTGCAACTACTGAGAATGGAAAACAAGTTGAAGTGTAACATAACAAAAACAATCAATCTCTGGATACTATGAAAAGATTCAAAGCTCTGGCCAAAATCAAACCTATAGGCAATGTTTTATCCTTCCTTCCTCTCACCACCCCCTCCCTTCCTCCTTCTTGTCTCTCTCTCTCTTCTTCTCCTTATTTCTTTTATGAATAAATTTATCTGAGAGATGGGGGGAAGGTAACATGGTCCTAAAATAAGATTCTATTTCAGTTTTGTCTAAGACTTTAGATGCTTAGAGCAAATCCTACATTTAATAGCCAGGTGCTTAACCAACCACCTAAGTGAAAGGAAGTTGATAGAAAGCTGGTTTGTCCTCCTTAGCTCAACTTCTACCTTGAGGGTATTTAAGAAATACAAGAGCAGTTGTATTTTCAGAAAAAAAATTTCTTTATAGTGTTTCTCCATGAAGGAAGAAATGGGCCTGCTTACTTCTCAGCTTAAAATAAGCGCAAGGAGCTCCAAGAAAACACTTCAGAGAATCAGGACTGGGCTTGCTGGAATTATCAGGAAGATACAGGCATGGGTGCCAGATCCATGCCTGTTTCTGAATAGCAAAATAGAGAATTGCATTGAGAAGTAGCTGTACACCCATAGATGGCGAGTCAAAAAAAAGCATGTCATCAGGAACAGGCCTGGGGTTCTTTTAAAATCTTATCCCAGAACAGCCTGATGATGAGACCCCCCCAAGAAGGATTTTGATAGTCTGCCCTGTTTAGGAACTCAGAGTCCTAAAGAAGAGGTAGAATTAGCCACTAGAAGACAATGCACTGTCTGCATTATAGTAAATGCAAGTGCCAGTTACAAGAGAGGGGATTCACTGAGAGACCCAAACCATGCCCCAAGAAACTGCTTTATGATTGTAACCTATATACATCTGTTCTTTCAAAGTAATGGTGTCATTTATACTGAATGGTGAGATAACCTCCAGCTCTCTTTCATCTATAAGCAGGCCTAAAATCACTTCCCCACACCATGCAGAAGATTGGGCATTATCTATCTACCTATGTGTCCATTTGTCTCTGTCTAACTGTCTGTTTGTCTGTCTGCCTGTTCTGTGTGTCTATCAATCTGTAATTACCACAGAGAAATTGCTTATAGAGTCCAGCATTTTGGGTCCCTCAACAAAACATCAAGACCCCAGCCTACACTAAATCTCTCTGGTCAACAATTCTTTTCATACACACAGAATTCCCAATAAAAATTTATGTACTTTGGCATCATTTGTAGATCTGAAGGCAAGCAAGAATTGCCAGACATATGTGGAACATTATGCTATTAGCATAAAAGAGCAAAATCAAGTAAAGTGGAAAAAAAAAGAAATAGAAGCAATGCAACTCAACACTATTAAAACGGGCTATAATTTATACCATCAGAAAAGAGAGGAGCTATTTTACACATGAAACAAAAATAGGATGCTAAAAACAGATGGGCCTTTAGAGAAAAAGAAATAGCTCCTGGGAATTAAAATATATGCTAGAAACAATTTAGTAGATTATTTAAACAATAAAATTGATAAATTAGAAAAAAATACGAAGAGATGAACAATAGGGAAACGAGTTCAAAATTAGAGGATGAATTATTCCTGGAAATTCAGCATCTGACTGAAAAATAATGTTTTCTGAAAGAGAGAAAAGGAATTAAATGGAGGAAATTATAAAACAAATAAATCAAAATATTTCTTAGAGTTATAGGAATTGAATTTGTACATCAAAGGGGTACTCAGGATGCCTTATGAATGTAAACAAATGAATAGAACTCCCATTAAGACATATCATCTTGAAAGTTAAGAATTCTACTAAAGGGAAGACCCTAATATATTCAAAGGAGGAAATAAAAGTGTGTTACAGAGGAAAGCACTAAAAATAAGAATGGCTTCAGACTTCTCATGGTCACACCTGAAACTTGAAGCTCATGGAGCAGTACCATCAAACCTTTGAGTGAAAATTATTTCCAACTCTTAACACTATGCTTTAATCTGTCAACCAATTGTAAGGATACAATAAAAATATTTTCTGACTTGTGGAGCATCAAAATGTTACCTTCCTTGCGCCCTTGAAACAATGCCCCAAAAATGTGAAGTTAAAAGAAATAATAAGCCAAGAAGAGAAAAACATACGACCCAGGCACCAGGGTTTTTAATGCAGAAGAGAGATGGAAGGAATTACCACAGTGAAGTTAAAGGGCAGCTTCATCCTTGCAGCAGGCCTGGAGAGCTATCAGGCAATAAAGGATCAGGAGATTAGAAGACTCTATGATCCAAAAGAAAAAGAAAAATAGGAAGAAGAACTGAGAGACTATTTTGATGTTTGGCCATATTAAAAAGTCTCATAAATTTTACCCTTCAAAATTGATACAACAGGGCGGGCTATGGTGGCTCAGCAGGCAGAGTTCTCACCTGCCATGCCAGAGACCTGGGTTCTATTCCCAGTGCCTGCCCATGTGAAAAAAAAAAAAATTGATACAACAGTTTGGGAGAATGACAGAGGTGAGATGTATGTGTATAGTCCTGGGGAAGTTAAAAATCACTGTGCTAATTCTAAAATTTCTATGGAAATTAAAATGACCTAGAATATCCAAAACAATTTTGGAAAAGAAAATATAAAGAGGTTTCATACTATCTGATTTGTAGACTGCACTTCCAGGACTGTGTAGTTTTGCATAAGGACTGACACATGAATAGATCAATGGAACAGAGATAAATGTACTCTTACATAGCTAACCGATTTTGAATAAAGGTTCCAAAGCAATACAATGAAGAATGAAAAATCTTTCTAACTAATAGTGATGAGATGATTTCATATCTTTATGGGAGGGACCTCAATCTATATCTTCATCATGTAAAACGATTAATTTGAAATGGATCATAGACTTAAATGCAAGAGCTAAATCCATGCAACTATTAGCAGAAACAGTAAGATAATATCTTCATGACTTTTAGGTAAGCAAGGGTTTTCTAGAGAAATCACAGAAAGCATCAACCATAAGACAAAAAAATGGATAACATAGACTTTGCCAAAATAAAACATTCTCCTCATAAAAAGATACCATTAAGAAAATAAATTGCAAGCCAATGATTAGGAGAAAATATTTACATGGCATGTATCTGATATAAATCTAAGAAAGTACTTGAATGCTGGGTATATAAAGAAATTCCACAACTTAATAAAATATAAACAGCCCAGTTTTTTAAATGAGCAGAAGATTTGAGCAGACACTTTACAGAAGAAGACTTATGGGTGCAAATAAGCATATGAAAATACAAATTAAAGCCACAATGAGAAACCATATAACAGAAAAGCTAAAATTTATAAAACTGACAACACTAGTATTGAGGCGCATTTTAAATGTATGGAATTTTCATACATTCCATTCCTGGTGAGTTAAAAAACAACAACAACACACTCTCAAGCAGTACTGCCACCTTAGTATCAGAAAAGGACAAAGATAGCAATTAAGGGAAGAGTAAAATAGCCAACTTGCTTGAGTTGAATCAGGAATTAGGAGTTTTGCAACAATAGGTAGGTATATGAACATCTCAGGGCCTCAGCTTTCTCATTTGTTAAAATTCAGAATCTAATGTCTATACCTAGCAAATCTAATCCTGGTTATTTACCCAAAAAGTAAGGAAAGCTTATGTTCACAAAATGCTTATATAAGAAGGTTCTTGGAAGTTTTACTTATTTAAGCCAAAAACTCTGCTCCAGTGTGCATTGACAGAGGATATACAGACTGTGCTATATTCCTACAACTGGATGCCACTCAGCAATAAAAGGGGAAAAAATCACCGATACATGCAACAACATGGGTGATAAACAAAATTGCATATGCACTTATGCATTGACCCAACAATTCCACTCCTAGGAATTTACCCTGAAGTTACTTCTCCAATAATAAGAAAATACTTATACATACCTACACATAATGTCATTCATTGAAGCATTGTTTGTAATTTCAAAATTTTGGAAATAACCTAAATGTTCACATATAGTAGAGGGCTTAGAGCAACTCTTTTTTATCCACACCATGGATTAGCCTGAGGCTGTTAAAGATAAAATGAAGTTCCCTATGTACTGATATTGAGTGATATCTAATAATACACTGTGAAGTGAAAAATCAAAGTGCCAAAGAGTTTACATAGCATATTTTTCTACGTGTTAAATCAGAAGGGAAATTAAGAAACTAGTCATGTATCCATTTATTTTGCCCAAAAGCAATATAAGACAGATAACCTGGAAGCTAAGAAGATTGTTTACCTACAGCAGGAGGGTGGGTATGTGGTAGAAGGAATATGGATAGAAACGGAGTAGAAAGATTAGGAGGTAGTGACAGAAAAGTTTTCTGAATATACCTTTTTCATAATTTTGAATTTCAAAACCATGTCACTTTGACAGAAATGACTGGCAGATGGATCAACTAAGTTGGAGGAAAAAACCTAACATGGAATACAAACAGAAACAAATGAACCTAACTGTTTTAAAAACATCACTATGCTCAAATGGGAAAACATAACTAACAGAATTAATTCTAAGCACTGTACTTCATCTACATACCTTCAGAATAAAGAAGAAAAAACTACAATCCATTAGATGAAAGAGACAACTACACCGATACTGAACTCCGGTCAGTAGGTGTTTATTACCTGGTAGGGGAGAACAATGTTGAAACTACTTTCTGGGTAGTCTATGAATAATGAAATGGGAAAATTTGGGAAATTTTGTGTGCTAGTTATATTACCACAATAAATAAATACACAAATAATGGGAGCCAGATACTTCCCCTTAAAAGGAATTACAAATGTGGAAAGGGGTTGTTTAGAGTAAGCCCTGTGGTGCTGGAATAGAATTGGAGGAATAACTATGAACTTGCAATTACACAGAAATAGGCAGAAAAAATTTTATTCTAAATGAATTGATTTATAGATCGATGTAGATGGGGATGCATGTTAACATGTGTGTGTATGCTTGTGCACATTCCATTGATTGTAATAAGTACACCTGGAGCCCAGATCTTGTTTCTAAATACTATGTCTCACTAAAAGGAACTAGAGCTCTATGGGCAACTGGTTGATTCTAGAGCAGAAGCAGAGAAAGTAAAAGATGAGTCTGGAACATCTTATTGTACCAGAAGGTTCACTTCTATGTGAATCTAAAATTATTTCAGAGGGAAAAAGTAAAAAGGGTGGTGCAATGGTGGCTTAGTGCCAGATTTCTTGCCTATCATGCTGGAGACCTGGGGAAAAAAAAAAGTAAAGAAAAAAGAACGAAGGAACTAATGTGAAGCAACTCCTAATGGCCTATTCTCGGACAATTTTAGCATCAAAATAAACAATCATAGAAACAAAATGTGCCAGCTTGAGTCCTCTAAGAGGCAGACACTAAGACAGTGTTAGAAGTGTAATGGAATTATTGCAGAAAATGCCTATGAAGAATGAAGGTGATAGGGAGCAGAAGTAGGCAGAGATGGCCTCAAAGCTAATGAAGGATAAATTCCTGTGAAAGGAGAAAAGAAAGGGAGAAGGATTGACTAGGAGTCCTATTGAATAGGAAGGTCTTTCGAATGCAGTGCTACTCTGGAATAGTCTTGGGCAGACTGAGGGGTAGTCCTGAGAAGACAGCCCATTTAGAGGAATTATGTATTAAGCCTAAATGGCCCAAGTACTTCATCCAAATCGAAATTAGAAACAATTTGCTAGGCACACTGGGCAAGACTCTTCCTTGGAACACACACAAAAGAATTAAAATTTCATATGGGGCCGAGACCCAAATCAGAAATCATTTCACAGTGTGTGTAGGTTTAAAGAAATCTCATTTGGGTATTTTTCCCCAAAGAGAAGCATGCTGCACAAAGCAAGCTGAGGACCTGTCTGCTGACTGTGGCTGCCCCTTTGTTACCTACAAGTGTAAGCCAGACTAAGAATCACCCATGCGGTTTAGACCACCTTTATATAAAATGGTTATACCTATCAGGTACTCCCAGTAACAAACCAGCCAGGAACATTCAGGTGTGTGGTATGAGAGAAGACCTCTACCAAAAAACATGTATAAAACAATGCAAAACGTCATGCTAGGAGAGGAGAAATCAACATGGTGATGTAAATAGCTACTGAAAACTACTCTAGCAAAAAAAGGACAGTTCTCACTAGTTCAGAACTCTGGAGTAAGGTATTGACTGGAGAAGTATCCCATAAGTACTGAATCAAAGACAGAGAAAATTATCAGGTAGGAATCTTCCACCCTGGACTACCAGTTGTCTCCCCTCCCTCGCACTTGGTCCCATGCAGCTCAGTCTCAGAGGCAACAGCTATGATCCCTCCCACCTTCCACCAAGGATACATCTCTCAGAGCAGTGAAACACATCCCCACATATATACTGACTCAAAGACCCAAGCCTACATACACCCATGACAGGACCTGAGCCATAGGGGAAGGCGGAATATAAAAGAATAGCAAAGAGGAATTTCCAAAGTTGAGGAATAGGGAGGGAACTGCAAAATCACCCCTAAAAGCAGTAAGTAGGCAGACAGAAACTACCAGTTTGGGTATTCAGGAGACAGGGGAGGACATTCCAAGGCCCAGGTCAGTGACAGATGAAGAGTCTGATAAAATGTGGACTGAAACTGCTTCCAGCCCTGGGTCCTGATGCCCATCCCCCAGCCTTGAGGGAAATAGAAGCAAAAGGGCCCAATCCTTGCCTGCAGTTGGCTGCAGACTGGGGTATCTGGGGAATCTTCTGACACAAGTAAGGTGGGCCACAGCCCCACATTGAGCCAGATTTTGATTGGTGAAGTGAGAGCACAGGAACCCTGCAGTTTCAGCCAACCCAGTCAGATACTCAGGGTTCCAGCATGTAAACAACGTCTAAGGACTATTAAGTCATTGAACAGTACCATCTGCTGTACATGTGAGAAAGTGGCAGGGGAACACAGGGCTTTTCAGAGCCTCTGCAGACTTATCCCAGGCCTATTGGAGTTGGTCTACCCTCCTGCACAGGCAGCCAGCCCTGTTTCAGCTGAGAAATATGGATGACCCAACTATCAAAGGAATGCCCTAATACAAACCCAGAAAGCAACTAAACCCTAGACAAGAGAGAGAAATTGACCTTCAGTATAGACTCATCAAATTAAAAGTCATCATCAAATAGATGACCAGATATCAGCAAAAAATCACAAGGCATACTAAAACTCAAGAAGAAATTGCCCAGTCAAAGGAACAGATCAAAAAGTCAGAGGAGATTCAGAATCTGGAATAGCTAATCAAAGATGTGCAAACAAATCTCCTGAATCAATTCAAAGAAATGAAGATATATATATATATAAAGAGATGCAGACAGAAGACATATTAAGAAGACAGAAGAGCTTGAAAGAATTTGAAAGAATATTATAAAAATAACAGATATTATGAAAATAAAAGGCACTTTAGATGAAATTAAAAATATACTGGAGACACACAACAGCAAATTTGAAGAGGCAGAAGAATGAATCAGTAAGCTAGAAGACAGTTGAACAGAATTTGAACAGACAAAAGAACAAATGGAGAGGTTGATTTTGTGAGATCAATAAATTGGCAAACCCTTAGCTAGACTGACAAAGACAAAAATGGAGAAGCTGGAAATAAACAAAATCAGGAATGGGGGCGGGGTGCATTACCATAGACCCAGAAGAAATAAAAAAGATCATAAGTAGTTACTGTGAACAACTGTATGCCAACAAGCCAATCAACTTAGATGAAACAGACAACTGCCTAACTTAGATGAAATGGACAACTTCCTACAAACATATGAACAACCTACACTGACTCAAGAAGAAATAGCAGACCTCAATAAACCAATCACAAGTAAAGAGATCAAATCATTCGTGAAAAATCTGCCAACAAAGAAAAGCCCAGGCTTGGACAGCTTCACAGTTAAATTTTACCAAGCATTCCAAGAACAATTAGCACCATTTCTGCTCAAACTCTTCAAAAAATTGAAAAAGAGGGAACACCACCTAACTCATTCTATGAAACCAACATAATCCTAATACCAAAGACAGATAAAGATACTAAAAATAAATAAATCTACAGATCAATCTTTCTAATGAATACAGATGCAAAAATCCTCAACAAAATTCCTGCAAATAGAATCCAACAGCATATTAAAAGAATTATATACCATGACCAAATGAGTTTTATTCCAGGGATGCAAGGGAGGTTCAACAACATTTAACACCACATAAACAAATTATAAGGGAGAAATCACACGATCATCTTGATTGACACAGAGAAATTTTTGATAAATTTTAGAAACATCTCACGATAAAAACAGTTCAAAAGGTAGGAATTGAAGGAAACTTTCTCTACATGATAAAAGGCATCTATGAAAAATCCACAGCTAACATCATACTCAATGATGAAAGACTGGAAAATTCCCTCTAAGGTCAGGAACAAGGCAAGGATGCCCACTGTCACCATTGCTATTCAACGTTGTGCTGGAAGTTCTAGCTAGAGCAATTACGCAAGAAAAAGAAATTAAAAACATCCAAATTGGAAAGGAAGAAATAAAATGGACACTATTGACAGATGAAATGATCCAATATTTAGAAATCTGAAAAAACAAGAGCAGAGCTTTATGAGCTAATAAATGAATTCAGCAAAGTGGCAGGATATGAGATCAACAAGCAAAAATCAGTGGTGTTTCTATAGACTAGTAATGAGCTACGTGAGGAGGTAATCAAGAAAAAGTTCCAGTTACAATAGCACCTAAAATAACCAAAAATCCAGGAATAAACCTAACCAAGGAGGTAAAAATCTTGTACAGAGTAAACTACAAAACACTACTAAAAGAAATAAAAGACCTGAATAACTGGAAAGACATTTCCTATTCATGGATTGTTGTTAAGATATACAGATTCAAAGCAATATGAATCAAAATTCCAACAGATTACTTTGCAGAAAAGAAGGAGTGAATTAGCAATTTAATTTGGAAGGGTGAGGGACCTCAAATAGCCAAAAACATCCCGAAAAAGGAGAATGCAGTAGGAGGTATCATGCTTCCTGACTGCACTGGTTTGAAAACGTTTATGTACCCTAGAAAGCCCATGTTTTAATCCTAATCCCATTTTGTAAAGGCAGCTGTTTCTTCTAATCCCTATTCAGCACTGTATGTATGAACTTTAATTGGATCATTTCCCTGGAGATGTGACTCAATCAAGAGTGGTTGTTAAACTGGATTAGGCAGAGTCATGCCTCCACCCATTCCAGGAGGGTCTTGATTGGTTTTACTAGAATCCTTTAAAAAAATTCCCCTTTTTAATAGCCATTCCATGTCTGGTATATTGCATTCTAGCAGCTAGCAAACTAGAACACTGACTTTAAAGCATATTATAAAGCCACTGTGGTCAAAAAAGCATGTTAGCAGCATAAAGATACACGTATTGATCAGTGGAATTGAATTGAGAGCTCAGAAACGGACCCTCAGATCTATAGTCAATCAATTTTCTTTTTGGGCAGGCACTGGGAAACGAACCCAGGTCTATGGTATGGCAGGCAAGAACTCTGCCACTTGAGGACATTATGTTAAGTGAAATAAGTCAGTCATAAACGAAAAACACTTTATAATCTCACTGATATGAACTAATTATAATATCTAAAATCATAGACATCGAATATAGAATATAGGTTACCAGGAAATAGAAAGAGGCTAAAAAATGGGCGTGGTTGCTTAATATGTGCAGAATGTCTAACTAGGGTGAACTTAAAATGTTTGGAAATAGACAGAGGTGATAATAGCATATTCTCGTGAGGCTAATTAACGGTGCCGAATGGCGTGTGAGTGTGGTGGAAAGGGGAAATTTAGAGTCACGTATGTCACCAGAAGGAAAGTTGGAGGTTAGAACATGGAAATGTATAACACAGTGAATCTTGTGGTGGACAATGCCTGTGATTAACTATACAAATATAAAAAAAGTTCTTTCATAAACTAGAACAGATACATGACACTCTTATAAAAAATATACCTATTGCAAACAATGGACTATAGTTAACAGCAATATTTTAATACTCTTTCATTAACAGTAACAAATGTACCACACCAATACTATGGGAAAATAGTATGGGGAGTTAGGACACATGGGAAGATTAGGGTTTTCTGTTTTATTTTTATTTCTTTCCTGGAGTAATGAAAATGTCCTATATTTGATCATAGGGCTGTATGCACAACTATGTGATGGTACTGTGAACCAATGATTTGATATTTCAGATGGTTTCTATGCTGTGTAAATATATCTGAATAAGATGCATTTAAAAAAGTCATGCTAGCCCTCCAGCATCTGGTGGCCTCTAAGTCACAAAGTCATTTGGTTAATTGGATAAACCTTCCAGTTTTGTGGGATGTTGCAACAATATGCAGATATAGCCTCAACTCTTCTATGCTTTTATTTACCCTTGGTGTATATTAGAACAACAACAGACATTTGATATACTTAGTGTATAAAACCAGTGGCTTTAGGTCTTGAGAGCTTTCAGTGATTTGAAAAACCAGTTTAGCTGACAAATTTAGCAAAATCTAAGTGGCCTATATGAAAATGTACAGATGGTTTCTTTGTGAGGTAGTTCATAGAATATGCTTAGTTGTAACTTTAAAAAATAAATTAAAAAAAAAGTCCAGATTTAAAATGACCATAATTTTGAAGCCTGCATAAGCAGTAGTTAGCTGAACAAATGGTTTAAGATTTTTGTGACTACTGAATTTTATTCCAAGTATCTGAAGGATTTTTTTCTCCCTGTAATCATAGAAGTTTTTTATATATGAGTTTATTTCATGTTAACATTTGAAAACTTAACTTTCTGCTCCCTCTGGGACATTTTCTTAGGAAACAGGTTTTATATGCAACATGTATGAAGAAATTGATTAATGTGTTCCTGTTGAAGTAAATTGTTCTCTATATTTGTTTCATTATTATAGTAATTTCATGTGGATAAAAAAAAATCCCAAATTTTATTCCCACCTTCACAACATATGTAGATTGACTTAGAGGCACCGACATATGAACAGAACTCTTGTACACCACAGCATGCTTAGATAATAATCAATTGAAAGTAAATTTGGTATATTTGGTGACATCTTTGATAATGTGTCTAATAATTAGAACTTTTGTTCAAACTGGTCATGATGGGTAAACCATAGATAATCTATCACTCAGTGATACACATGCATTAGGAAATTATGGTGTTTTAGTACAGTTCTCTCTTCCAAGCAGAATGAAGCCATTTGAATAAAAGAAAATTGAACTGCTTATTGCCCAATCTACATTAGAAAATCTAAAAGAACTAACAGAGAAAAGGGCAGTTTGAGCATCTAGAATTAGAACTATTAGAAGTTAATTACTTCTCATGTATTAGAAAATTTGAAATGCAAAAATGCAGACTACTTCATAATACAGATCTATAATTTAATGTCGCACGAAGTAGCACAAGAAAACAAAAAAGAAATCTCAGCAGCTAAATGATGAATTTCACACCCTTATAGAATCTTTGTATCTCCTAGTCTAAGACACCCCATCCTAAGCAACCCCTTCCCTAAGCATTTCTAGTTTAGAATAACATATCTAGTAAGATGATGTTTTCTGTTCCATTTTCTTTCACAATTATAATCATATTACTGCTCACTAAAGTGCTGTCAGAATGTTAAAGCAAATTTAAAATTCATGATGAAATGAGAGAACTAGAAAGTCACATTAGAAAGGGCCTTTGTGGTGCACCATTATGTGTTTAACTAGTTTCCTGTTAGGTTGTTTTAAAAATGTTTTTTTATTGAGAAATCTTTATACACTTTCAATCCATCTATAGTATTCAATCAATGATCACATCATCATACAGTTGTGTATTCAACACCATGATCATTTTTAGAACATTTGTATTACTCCAGAAAAAGAAATCAAAATCAATATCTAATACATCCCATATCCCTTACCCTCTCTCATTGTCCATTAGTATTTCAATCTACCCAATTTTTTACCCTTTATCCTCCCCTACTATTTACTTATTTTTATCCTTAATTTTTTACTCATCTGTCCATACCCTGGATAAAAAGGAGCATCAGACTCAAGGTTTTCACAAAAACCCAGTCACACTGTAAAAGCTCTATCGATACATAATTGTCTTCAGAATCAAGGCTACTGGAACACAGCTCAACAGTTTCAAGGACTTCCCTCTAACAAATCCAATATTTAGGTTGTTTTTATGTAATCATCCAAATTAATGGAATGGTAGTAAGCAAGACAGGTTAAAGTAAAACCTGGAAATCAACTTAATGAAGCAGATGACTCCTATTTGATTTCTATTTGCTTTAGATCCTTGAGATCAGATACAACGGACTTAAATGGAGTCCTTCTTTAGGAGAAAAAGAGTTTGACTATAACAGGATATTAGCACAAAATGACTAAGCTAGTAGATTTATTGCTTCTTGCTTCCTGTCTGACCTTTAGGACAGAGGTCAAATATTACCTTTTTCAGAAAGCTTAATTGGCCTTTGGCCAGTAAGAAATAATTACCTTAGCCCTTTACTTACACAGTTCTGAACAATTATTCTATTAATATAATTTGGGATCTGAGCTTATTTATTTGACTGTAAGCTTTTTGATAGTAAAAATTGTGTCCTCGTCATCCTTGTATCCCCATAATACCTAGAACAGAAAAAAAAATAGCCTATGAAATTGCTGAATGAAGCTATTCATAGACTAGCCACAATAAATGATAAACCGGTCCCATGTGATCTCTCTGGATCTATTCTGCCTTCTAGGCTATACGAACGCAGGCGACCATTCAAGCTTTGGTCCTCCAGTAACTTCACTGTCTCTCTTCAATGAGGGAAACACACTTTAGTAAGCAATTGCCATCAACTGTGAAAATTTCTCATAGATTTTCCCATTCCTGAGATGTATACGTGCCAGGAAAATGACTGGAAATAAATCCATATAACAAAATTTGAGATGATGTTAGGGAGATATTTGGTATAAGACATGTTGTAACCCAAGTAGAAAGAAAGGAAAAAGTCAACATAAGGGATGAGCTCAGTGAGTTAGCAAGGGGCAGAGAAGTGAAAACGTCTTCCCAGTTTTAGGATAATATAGTTTGTGAGCTTTGAGCTCCCCCATGAATCCTCAGTAAAGAGGATTGGGAGTTCAACGGTCTACTACACAGATTTCACTCTTTTTCATGGGCTTTTTGGGGAAAGGAAAAAAAGTCATGAGCATAATTCTTTGAAATAGTACAACATTTATTGAAGTGATAAAGCAACGAGGAATCATTACAGAGTGGACAGCAGGCATATAGCCTTCCAAAGAGTGTTGAACGGTACAATGTGTTATTTATAAAATGTCGTGTTGTCACACGAACAGACATCATCACATATGAAGAAGAATGGCATTTAGTCGTGATAACTCATCCCTTTAAAAATGTTAATTGTAGAATTGCCATTTCGAAGTTTTGGTTCCAAAATAAGTACTTGTGTTATTCCCCATTACTCTCTGATCTTCCTCTAAAGGTCAGTCGTTCTTCATGTACATTGAAGGCACAACAGAGATGAGAGCCTCTATTTCCTTGCATGAACTCTTTTTTCTTACTAGACTCATGTACTCAGATGCCTCACCATGTCTCACTTTTTCCATTGCTCTGCCTTTGGCCATGTTACACCCCATAACTGGAATGTTCTCTTCTCCCTTGCCTTTAATTAAATCTATAGTTATTTCTCATAACCACAAATCACACCTTCTCCTGGCAAACTGTTTTTTTCCTTTTAACAATGTTTACTTGAACACAGTGCTTATATCATTGCTTTGGTGTTTGCCAGTGAGGTTTGTTGTAAGACATCATTTCATCATAGATATGATGTCTTTACAATGGAGTACATTCTTTGAAGGAAAGGGGCTGTGTTTTCTAACGCCTATGCCCATCAAGATTACAATCCTCTCAATCATCCTGCTGAAAAATTGCAAAGCTGGTTATTTCCATCCAACACAAGAATAATCTCATGACACTTGACTGTCGGGAAGTCACCTCCTCACCAACATTTTTCCCCTACATATAGCATTCAGCCAAGATTTGATTATTGCTTAATGGAAAGAACATGAACACTTGGATTTGGCTAGATGAGGGGCCTGAGCTGCTGCTTACCAACAGTCAATGGTAAATTCGCTAGGCATATAGGCAAGTGGGTAACACAAAATGCCAGGCCTATTTCTCCTCAGCATTGAGTATTCAAAGCATGCATATAGTTAAACTAAGCCCTCAAAGATAAACAACAAAAAAAAGATGGAATGCTCTTTCTTAAGCTATTCCTATCCAAATGGGGAATCTGGCTACACATATATGCAAAAATGCAGATGAACACAAATAATATGCATGTAAAATAAGAGGAGCCAAGAAGACTTAAGTAAGTTCCAAGGGATTTAATGAATAGGTTTCCAAAGTCGGTGAAAGTTTTACTGAGTCTTGGTCATTAATTAATTCGTTCGTTATTTTTATGTTATAAAGTATTGGCTAACTTGAATTCCCACTGTGTGCCAGGCATTGAGCTAAGCATAAATGCATTTAAATTTTAGAGTTTAAATTGGCTATTTAAACCTTGTTTCTACAATTTGTAAATAGCATGGATTAAGTTGCTTAAAATTAGGTTAAGCCTAATTGCTTTGGTGTTTGCCAGTGAGGTTTGTTGTAAGACATCATTTCATCATAGATATGATGTCTTTACAATGGAGTACACTCGTTGAAGGAAAGGTTAAGCCTAATTTTACCATCTGTACATGGGGATAATCCTAATAATCACATAATATGATTAATGTCAGTAAGGAATGAATTAATCTTAGTAATGGTTTTAGTAAATTGTGTGGTGCTTTTAAGGGCTTAATAAATAACCATTGTCATTTTTATTATTGTTGTTCTTACTACTGACATGAAACTTTCTGTTATTATTCTGATTATTGTTGACTTGGATTGTCTTTAGATAGATCAATATACTCCTCTAAATATTAAGTATTAATAGTATGATATTACCAAAATTATGTAATATTCACTCCTGTAAAGAGTGAATTATTGGCTTTTCAGTAGGGTAAACTGTAGTTAGCACTATGTACTCTCTGAGTAAAGTATATACAAATTCAGTGATCTATAGATACAACATATATTGTTGTCTTTAGGAGCATAGAAACTAGAGCTAGGGCGTGCGCCTTACTAAATGTGTGGCTTTGAGCAATCTGGCAACCCTCTCTGTGCCTTGGTTTCCTAACCTGTCAAATGGCTATTGCATTAATTAAATGTGTGCTTAACATGTGCAAAACACTTACCACAATTCATGGCACATAGCAAATATTTGTTTCACTCTTTTATATGTTCAATAGAATAGCAGAATGTGAGTGATAAGATCCTACATTCCTCCGATTGTCCCTCAAATTACCATGGCCCCAACATTTTGTGCCTGTACCAACTCTACTTCCACTTCAACTACAGTATTATCTCTGGTAAATTTCTACTAAATAGCAAATATATTTCCTTTGAAGGTATACAGATTCTCAGTTCTGCATTCTTATTCATCCCAGTGACCTTACAATGCAGTGTAGTGGCTAGTGTCTATTTTTCTACCTCATCATTGTGGAGCGTTGTCTTGTGACTTGCTTTTGCTAAAGAAATGCTTGCGGACATGATGTGAGTAGAAATGCATTTGCATGATCTGGCTTGGTCTGTCATGCTTCTGTGATTGCATGAAAAGCAAGCACCTGTCTCTGAAAGTCACTGTCCCTTTTGCTTGAGCCTCAGAATGGAATGGAGATCTAAACCCAACCAGAGTCCAGAGCCAAGCCAAGCCTATCCAGAAGTAGAAGTGCTTCAGTTAGTCTCTAGATCTGTGAGTGAGAAAAATAATTGCTTGTTGTTATAAGCCAATGAGCTAGGGGAATATTGTTATGTGATATTAATGCAACAATAATGATCAATAGAGAAAAATAATTGGTTAACTCTCTCACCCACAATTTTGTCACTATTCGATAAAATGAGTTGTTTGCCAAATGAGAGGGGACATCCTGAGTTGCTGAGACAGAGAACAGTAATGTTTGGATAAGGCAGAAGTGATTGGTTCCTGAGGGACAGCCAGAGTGAGATGTTGCTAATTGGGGCTAGGGGAGGATTGAGAAGTTTGAGGACATTAGTTCCCTGGAGGAAAGAGTAATATTTAAAAGAGAGATTGAGGGGAAGCATACGAGGGGAGGGAGTGCAAGCATGCTTGGCTTCATTGTTTTGAAAAGGAGAAGCTCAGGATGGTAATTTTGACACTGGGTGGAATATTCCCTTCATACTTCTAGGTGACACTGACCGGAGAGAAACATCTTCAATATGATGAACAGAAATATTGCTTGTGTACAATTATAGACATACCACGTAGTAGCAGCCTATGTCTCCCCCAAAGCAAGGACTTCCGAAGGGCAGGTAGAGACATGGACTTGGAAACAAAATTATTTATGACTAACAGTCATCATTCAAAAAACATGTATCTTCGAAAAGAATCCTGAATAATTTCACAAGAGAAATCAACCAATTGAATCATGCTGGTTGTTAACATTTCATATTTATGAATACACAAGCTCAGTCTTTTGAAATGCTGTATGGGTTTGAGCTGCTTTTGCAGTTCTGCCATGAGATGGAATTTTAATTCCTTGCAACTTCTGATTATTTTATTTAGAGGCAGTCTTCACAGAGCTATCTGTCAGCATGGTGCAGTACAGCCTTTCTCATATATCTGGGAGACTCGTGTAGGTGTGTTTTTCTGAGTGAAGCATTAGTATATATGCAGACAGAAACATCTTCTTGGCAATGCAGAACCAGTGCCATATGCTTCAAACCAAGCACGGTATACTGTATTATTCATAATTATCTTTATTCATCAGAAATCTCTGGACTTCAGGTGGTGGTCACATTTACCCCATGGGTGGGCCTGGCTCAACTCCCACCAATTCTAATTCAGTCTGTTCCTTTTAACCATCTTTTCATTTGCCCACAGCAGCAGACTCAGTGGATTCACTATCAGCACAATGTAAAGCTTAAAATAAAATTTGCATAGTTCTCATTAGTGTTCCACTTGCTTCCGACGAAGGAACATTAATGAAAGTGAGAAAATGAAAAAGATTATAAAGGTAAACATACGAGGATTAGTCACAATTATAATAATGCACATTCATTTGGCAGAAATAAACCAAATACTTTGTGCAATAATGGCAAGAAGCAGAAATACTATGACAAAAAAGGGACCAAATATCTTCCCTGTATGCATCAACCAGCATTGCTCCTCCTTACATCTACCGCTTCTTCCCATCTCCTACAAAGAGCTTTCTGTGGTCCCCTCACTGATCATTTAATCTGATGTGCCCTTCAGGGTTTCTTGAGCTTTGACAAAAGCCATTGGTTTTGACGATCAGGACTGGAGTAAAATGGGCAGCATTCATCAGTTAACTGTGAGAATTGGGAGATCGGATGTTCTTGGGTGAAGCATTAGGTCGGAAAAGGAGCATATTTTCAACGAGTTCAAAGGGCTGGTGTTCGCGCTGACTCCCATACCTGGGAGCCATCCACAAGTACAGTGACCCTTTGCATGACTTCTTCATGGAACATTGGTAAAGGAAAACAAAATCTGTGCCTCTGATTTAGGTATTTCAAAATAGTCACTTGATAATTTGGGGCATACGCTCTCTCACCCCCCACCCCCACCCTATATTCCATCATTTTTTAGAGGGGTGGGGGGCGTGGTGGGTGCAATTGGACCGAAAGAAGGTTCCTGAGTTCCCGGATGTAAGGTCCCTCAGTACCGCTCACGTCTCACCTCCCGTGAGACCCAGTTTTCGTTTAGTTGTGATCGATGCTCATAATTCAGCTGCCTGTTACGCAACAGGGGGATTCTATGTTAATTTTATTTTCTTTACCATTGTTGTTGGGTTTTTTTTTTTCTATTGCCTGGTTTATTTTTAAGAATGAGAACATATTTCAAATAGACAAAACAATAAACCTATTTCCGTATTTATAACACTTATTAACTTTTTTAAGACAGAAGGTAAAAAAAAAAAAAAAAACAGTGGCCCATAAATCCCACTAAAAATAATTCCTGCTGATATTTCTTTTTAATCAACTTGAGCCTTAAATATTCAAACAGAAATGCATAAACAAAAAAATAAAGAAAAAAATCTCCTACAACCTCCTATTCCAAAGTTAACCACTGTTGTCAGTGCTACTTCAATATATACAGAAACTAATTATACATATATATAATTATATGCATATTATATATACATTATATATTTATTAAGCAATTATATAGGTGTGTGTATTGGTTTTTTTTCACTTTAATGTATCTTAGAAATCTTTACATACATGAAAAGAAGCGTGTAACTTGTATTTTTAAATAAAATAATCTGCCATTGTATCATACATCCCTATTGTTGGTCATTTATATTATTTCTAGGTTTTACTATTTATAGATTTTTCCTGCTCCTAGGTTATTCCTGTTTTTTGCTCCCATGAACTATGCAAAAGTTACTAATATTGCTCAATATTTTGTCAGCCACCTCACACAATTAACTCACTAGCTGTTGAACCCTGAGTCAAAATGTACATATATTGGAATATTTCATAAATATTGCCAAAATGGCTACAACAATTTATATTCCTATTAATGGTGTTTTGCCATATTCAATTCCCTACATCCTTCTTAGCATTGGGCTTATAAAATTTTTTAATTTTTGACAACTTTAAAAGTAGAAAACGTTCTCATTTTTGGTTTGTGTTTGATAATAATTGCACTTGAATATATTTTTATGTTTATTGGCCTTTTGTACTTATTTTACGTGAATAAAATGGTCATATACTTTCCATTTATAAATTGCATTTTCTCTCATGAATTCTTAGAATCTATTTTCCTTTTGGGGGAAAACTAATTAGGAAGGAAAGATGGAAGAAGGAGGGAGGAAAGGAGGAAATAGGGAGGAAGGAAAAAGTTAAATCACCAACATCTTAAAGTCAGCCGATATGTAAAATTATTCAAATGCAGACCGCGTGTTTTGAATGTTTGCTGCGTGGGAAGCACTGGGCTGAGTGCTGCAGTGTGAAGGTGGGAAGAAAGGTCAGGGAGCTATAGAAATCACCAAGGAGAGTTTGTTTCTTGAGTTCAAGGAATTGGACCTCAGGGGCCATATGCTTGAGAATTTTATATTGCTTTAAGTAATTTTGATAGATTCTTTTTAGAAAGGAAGAATAATGACTGTTTGCGGTAAACTGTACTGTTGTTGAAACTATTCCCTCCCTTTCCCGGGGGGTTGCCACGTCCCCCTCCCACTGCGGCAGGCCTGACCCAGTGATTTACACAGCCCCACCCTCCAATGCTAAAGATGGTTCTAGAAGTCCAGGTCACAGAGTGAAAGCATCGTGGAGCAGAGCCACAGCTGACCTATGCATGAGAAATAAACCTTTATTATTGTAAGCCCCTGAAATTTGGGGGCCACTTGTCATATCAGTGTATTTTAACCTAAGCTAAGAGATATAATAGTAATTGTATAAAAACAATGCAGACTTGATATGAGCATTCCAACCAATGTTTCCCAACGAAGGGAAAAAATACAAAGAAGAAAGGAAGAAATCACCCTACATCCCAATATCCAGAAATTAAAACATAACTGCTCTTAATGTTTGGTGCTATTTCCTTATGCGCACATCTATCAGAAAGATGGATGAGATGGAATGCATGTACGGATGGATGGCTAGAAATAATTTAGAAGAATAGAATTATTTTTAAGTGATTTTTTTAGTTGATAAATATTAAACTTACCTTTATTAATTCAAAGAAAGAGAGAGACTAAAGGAATTGCTGAATTTCCGATAAACGTTTATTCACTGCTAAAAGCATTAATCTTTTAATTCTTAAAAAACTGTTCAAGGATTGTTTCAAAATTTGAGAATTTGGAGTCATTACTATTTTAAAAGTTATGTATCGATGTCAGTTCGTGTCTTCTGACCCTGTCAAAAGTTGGGAAATGGTACACTTAGATTTTCTCTGGTTTCCTTCCTGCACTCCTCCCTCTCTGAGTTTGATACTATTCTTAATATCACCATCCATATTTACAGCATTAGAATTCTGTCCCGCTATTCTAAACCTTTATTTAATCTTAGTTCTCTTAGTTCTTTCTTTACACGGAATCAGTGGTCACCATTCTATTGCTAAATTCTTAATTTGATTCTTTCCTAAAGGACTGGATTTCCTGTTTGCAGTCACTAAGGCCCATGGTTATAGCTGGAGTTGTGCTTTTATTTTAGGAAAGGTTCGCAGGGATGATTCAGGTTTGCATGTTTGAGTCCTGTTTACCTGTTTCTCTTATACTTAAGGAACTTTTTGCCTGGGTATAAATATTCTCATGTAAATTTGATCTCACTAATAAATTAATAGATGTGTAGACATTTTGTCGTCATCTTCTGCTAAAAATGTGTTGCTTTGGTGATGTCTGAAGGCAGACATCTTTGTCTCTCATCTTTGTGATATCCTTTTGATGGAGAAGCCATGAAATATTGCCAACATGGCTGCTGTGGCTGATGCAAGGCAACACAAACTGGCCTAGCCCGTGACCGGCTTTCTTCCCGGAACTGGCGGTGGTTCGTGCCAAAAGCGCTAACCTTAAATCTGCCCTCCGCCCTAGCAACAACGGTGACCAATCCCAGCCTGACATGTGTCCCTGCATGCTCCCAGCCTATATAAGCCTGTGCACTTCCTCAATAAAGCGGACACCTTCCACTCACCTCTGAGGGTGGTCTCTTGAGTCGTGTGCTGTGTGTCTGTGTCTGTGTGACTGACTCAGTACGGCCACTTACCCCCAGCCATCAGCTGCCCAACATCCTTTTTCTGTCTAAATATCCGTGTACACTGATCTTTAGAATATTTAAAGTTCGGTAGCTTTCCCAGATAACAGTATTGTTATTATTCAATATCGTTAGCACTGTTATTGTTCAATATGTTTTCCTCAGACGCATGTTTCCTTTCAATCCAAAGTGTCATCTATTTCATAAATGTGTTCTTCTTTTGTTCTTTCAGAAACACTTATGGCAAATCTCCTTTGTCCTTCATAGTTATTATCTATCAGCATTATAATCTTCTCCCCACTTCGTATTATGCATTTTCCTCAAGCTCTCCATTGTGTATCTGACACAGTCTTAATCATATTTAGTCTATACTCTATGTGACTTTTAGGGATAGCTTACCCTCCTTTTACTTTTTTTAATTCTTTTTTGGTATTCCTCTATCCCTCTTTCTTTTCTTTCTGTTCATTTAATGTGATACCAGAAATTTCTTTGAGCTTTTCAAAACGAGTAGTCATGGTGTCTTTGAGACTGTGGAGAATTATTTGTTTGGACTCTTCCTGCATTTAGATAATTTTTTCCTGTTCCTCATGTAAGTCTTTCCCGTGTTAATTTGCTCTATCTTGGTTTCCTTTTATTGTTACTATGGCTGTTGCTTATGTTTTCCATGCTGTGGTCTCAGGCTATTTCTTCTACAATTATCATTCTGTTTTGTGTAGAGTCAGCTACCTGCTGGACCATGGTGTGGTAAGGTGAAAAGAGGGTGCTAGAACAGGGTTACTGAAGGATATGTTCCTCCATGTTGAATGACTGATATGGCTTGCAGGAGTGGCTTTTTGGGAAATAGGCTCTTTTTATTGTGAGAAGAGAATCATCGTCTCTCCTACCTCCTTCTCCCCATTTATGCCAAGCAATAGTTTTTGGCTAGAAGGTTTCTGAAAGCAACAGCTCACTGGACTTTGAAGGAGGTAAGTGTTAGCTCTCTACACACTCCCTTTTGTTTGTCTAGGCTCCACGTGTCTAGTTAACTTGATTGCTTTATATTTTACGGTTTGGATTTGTGGCATTTCCTTTGTTTATTGAAAATGGAGAGGGGTTTTCCTCTGTTTTTTGATGCTTTAATGGCTTTCAATGCATTATTTGAGAGAAGTGAAGTAAAACAAAATGCCTTTATTCTACAAGTGAAGAATGCCTTTTTATATTTCTGAAGGTACCATCTTATAATTTATTCTATCCCTTAATAGTTTAAAAACATGAGTTTTAAAATAAATGCTGCATCCAGTTTTTAAAATGAACCTATGACAAAGGCAAGATAAAATACCTATTTGGGCTCCATCTTTCATTGGATCCTAAGTGCATAACACTTCAACTAACACTCACTGATAGTTAGCAGATTTAAGCAAATATTGATTGAGTACCTATATCCATCCTATTTCACCAGGTTTACAGTGAAGGAGATAGGCAAAAAAATAAATGCATCTGCATTCAAGGAAGCAACAATTTAGTTACAGTTTTCTTGCTGTGCAATTACAAAAAATTTATAAAGGTAACTGTTTGCTCTTTGGAAAAGTTATGTTTGCTTTCCTGTTTATTAAGCAGTTATAATTTCCATAATAAGATTATTATTATTTGTGTTGGGGGGAGGGTGCTTTCACTGCAGGTCTCCAATTTATCTACACATGGGTGCCATGGACTTCAAGGAAAATCACCACTAAATATACTTATTTAGGTGAATTAGTTTTTGGACCTTCTTCTTAAGTTGTCTTTTGTTAATCTGTTCAAGTTCTTCTGGTGAGATAAGTATGTGATAGAACAAATCTGAAAGCTTGGGAAAAAGTTATCAAAGAGATTAAACTAAGTGGGAGAATAGAGAGGTAAAGCTTTAAAAAAAAGTAAAAGATGATAATTTAGTATATTATGGGCAGGACAATTCTGTTTCCTATGCTTTATGTAGGTCTTCAACAAGTAAAATTCTAGTGGTAATGTAAATTGGGCCAATGAATATGGTTCCTTTCTCCTTGGGGAAATACTGAAAAATAACATTAGGTAGTCTCGGTGATGTCACCTTAGAGAGAGCCTTTAGCAACAGTTTAAAGAATTTGAATTTATCCTCAGAGCAATGGAAAATTTGAAGTTTTATAAACAAAAACAGTGTATCTTCCATTTGGAACTGGTGTGTAAAATTGACCACGAACTATAGTGTAAGCAAGTGGGAGAATATTTATGACAATATTGTAAATGAAACAAGACAGCCTATGATTTTGGGTGGTGACAACAGTAATAGAAAGGAAACAAGATCAGGTAGGAAAGCAAAACAAATCCAGAACACTACCCATTTTCATTTGGTTTTATGTATTGGATAGAAGTTTTAGCTTAATAAGCAGAATTCTGAAAATTCCTCAAACTAGGTCTTTCAAACACAGTGCCTACCATCTGGGGCCTTTCTTTGGAAACATCTGTATAGCAATTAAAAATTGTGGTTTCCATGCAAATGTCTAGCATAGTATAGCTACAACCTTGGAGTAAAATTGTAATCGATTTCAAAAGAGAATAAACTTAACAATTCCCAGAGTGTTTAGGGTTATGAAATTTTAAAAACCGTAAATTTCATACTTTTCACTTTAACCCAGAAGTGGTGGTCATATATGCATAAGTAATGATAGTCAATCATCATGTTCTCTGAGAAAAATTTTTCCTTTATTACTGTTGATTTATATTCTCCTCAACTTAAAACAACAGGCCTGGGTTTTGTTTTGTTTGTTTATTTGTTTTGTCCTTTATTGGAAATTTGACTCTAGGTTTGCATCTGGGAGTGGAATTTCAAAAGTTGGAAACTACTTGAATTTCTGACTTGCTCCTTTCCTGTACTATTATCCCAAATGCTGTCATTGGGGTTCATTAAACAACTTGTAAGAATACAAGCTCTTCAGTATTTCAGGATCTAAGTAGAGATGGGAAGCATTTATACTCCCTAGTGAAATAGTAAATAAGCCTTCTCATGGGGTTTACATGAGGATCAACTGAGATCATACATAAAAGTCCCTAAAACAGTGCCTGGGCTATTTAGCATTCACTTTTGTCAGTTACTTTTATTGCTGCAAAGCCAAAAGTATGAAGTTAGATTGTGTTATTATTTTCTTATAAGTGGTTCTTACTCACATGCTGAGGGGACAGAGGGAATCCGTGAATTTCTGGTTCAGTGGCTTTCACTGCCCCTAATGGGTAAGGGCAGGGAAAACCTAACCTGCAAAGCCCTCAACTTTCATGATGCCAGGACCTCTATAAATATGAAAATCATCTGTGTAAATGTGATTGCTTAAATATAGGAGAATGGAAGAAAAAAGTAACAGAAGTGTCTCGAAAGAAAGCAGTAAGAAACCAAAAGAAAACCTTAGATAATGCCAATATTTAGGAGTAAACAAAAAGATGAGGAGTCAGCAAAGTTGCAAAAGAAATGATATGGATATACACGGAGTATTCAGCACTGTAAGAATTAAAGACTGCCTGGAAGAATCATTTCCTTTTTCTTTTCTTCTCTTACTTAATCCCTCCTTCCTTCCCTCCCTCCTTTCCTCTTTCCATTCTTTCCTCCCACAAATGTTAGTTGAGCATCCCAGTTGCCATGCATGACCCGAGGCATGAGTGGTTCAGTAGTGAGAACAGTCATGTCCCTGTCCTCTTGAAGATTCTACTGCTGTGAGGAAGAAAAATTCTGCATACAAATATGTAATATAATCACAAGTAGTAAGAGGCCTTAAAAAGATAAATATAAAAGGGTAACAGACTAGAGAACAGAAGTAGAGTGCTCTTTTAGAGGGATATTGAAGGAGTTGCTCCCTGATCGTGTGCCATTTGAGCAGAGGCTTAGATGAAGTAAGGAGGTCAGCCAAGCAAACAGCCGAGGGCAGTTGGCCCAGACCAGTGTCACAGCAAGTACAAAGGCCCAGAGGTCTGGGTGTGCTCGCATGCTGGAGGGACCAAGGAGGCCATAAGGCTAAATCAAAGTGAGTGAGGGAGAGTTTGGAGAAGAAGTGATCAGAGTGAAGCAGATATTGAGATCATAAAAGTGGCTTATAGGTTGTGGTAAATAAAGGCTTTATAAGTGTGATGGGAAACTGCTGGAAGGTTCTGTGTGGGACAAAAACATCTGAGTTATGTTTTAAAACACTACACGTATGGCACTGGAGCCATTTGCCTGCGCATGAACTCCTAGCTCTGGGATGCATGTCAAGCTCCTCAACTGCCCCAGGCCTCAGTTTCCTCACATGTAGAATTGGGATGATTACAATAACTCTATGAGGTTGTGAAGATTTTACCAAAGGTAATTCGGGGAATGTTCTTAGCAGAATGCCTGATGCACAGTAAATGCTCAATAAATGTCAGTTATTGTTTTTGTTATTAGCACCGTAGCGTAATCATCATTATTACTAAGGGAGCATATTAAAAGCTCAGGAGGAAAGCGTCAGCCTTGTCAGAGGCTGCAGTAATGTAACATATGAGGAAGACCAAGAAACTGCTGGGCTATACGATAGGGATTAATCTCTGTTGAAACCATAATTTCAAAAACTGGTGAGGGCAGTGTCCAAATCAAAACTTTTTTTTAGTTACTTCTTGAACTACTTTGAATCTGATTTTAAAATTTTTACTTTAATTCATTACTTTTATTACTTTTGCCTATCTCTCACTTTTTGTGTAAAGAATAACAGTGCAAAACCCAAATGGGATAATGTGATCTTTGACATAACTTCCATAACACATTTAGTAGTCTTGTCTAATTTGCTACAGAAGTGTAAAAAACAGGAATATGTGTGAAGCAATTAACCAAAAATATGTGATTACTTGCCCTCATAAGGTTCTGAAGTAAGAGTACTGAATGCTATTTTAGTTAGGCCTGTTTCTCCCACTTTATTTGTTAAACTTTCTATCAAAATAAATTTGATGATATATAGTCACTGTCAGTGAATCATGAAAATGGAAGTTTCTTCACAGCCACAGACCATTAAAGATGGTGCTATTTATTACATTTTTTGGTTCAGATTCTAGAGTTTGTGTTTAAACTGTAGATCAGCTAGGAGTAATAAATTTAGAGAATGCATACCACTACTGAATAATTTAATAGGCTGAAAAGGCCTTTCCTCATTTTCATGTGAAGCCAATTAGAAAAATTGGAATTCCTTTTTAGCTATATTATATATTATTATGATACTCTTTGCAGCTGGGCTGTAAAGTTGCCCATATAACTTCTACACAAAATTAAAATGTAAGGATTTCATAGTAGGATCATAATGCTTTTAAATATTTGGATTTAATGACTGGACTTGAGGCTGGGGATTGTGGGGTGTAGCTAAGAGGAGCAGGGCGATATGAAAGTCCAATGGCTAAAATTAACTTAGGACAGGCTGAAAGAGGTTTTCACCTCAAGACATCTGGCTAGCCCACCATGCAACCATTTTAGACGAACATTTCAGAACTCAGAGGAGCAGTTTCTCAGTCAGAGAAGACTTGCAGAAGTACCACCTCTAAATGGATGGTGCCTAATATTCAGCCAGCACAAAACAGCATGCTGATCGATAAAGATGGCTTTCATTACAGTATGTTTGTAATTTTTTTTAATTTGTACTAATAAGCAGACCAAAGGAGAGTCATGTTTTGTCCTCTCTTTTTTTGAGGTTTATACATTAGGAAACAAAAAGGCCAAGTCTAACAATATATATACATATCTAGACTCAGTCTATGCATGAATGCATATGCTTATGCCAGGTCTGTTCTTTCAAACCAAAAGTAGGTAAAAGAACTCACAATAGTAGTAAGTGAAGATTGGGAAAATTCACTTTTTCCAAGAATGAAAGATGCCTTTCATTGAAATCAGACTTGATTTACTTTAAGAGAAAGTGCCCAAGGCAATGAACTGAGAACTAAGATTTGCTAACCTCATAAATACATTTTTATCTACGAATTTATATTTTAAAATTCTCTCAATATATAATGTGTATATATCAATCTATACAGGGAAAAGAAGATGGAAAGTAAAAGATTTCTATTTGTATAACAGGATTATATACAGCATCAAGAACTACTTTAAGGAAACTGGAAGAATAATCACAATGCATTTGAGAAACTTGGAAATTAACCAAAAATATTTGGGTTGGGGAGGTAGGAGAAGGAATATACCAGTTCTCTGGAAGTGCTGCCTTCCTCTTCTGTGAGTAAGCTCTCAAATTGAATTCTCCAGAAATCAAAGAATTTTGTATATTGTTTCAGGCTACCGTTGGCACCCTTGTATTCTTTTTTCATCATTAAAAGATTCATTCCTAAGAGAAGACTATCTATGCAATGTAGAAATATAACCCATTCTCTCATTTTCATATGGATATAAGAAACTTTCATCTGCCTATCAAGATGGAGAGATGTTGCAGAAACTTACATTGAACAGAACTGTGGATTATAATGAAAAAGCCATATTCAATAAGTGGGGTCAAGCCCTGGTGAGTGTTTTTTTTTTTCCTTAATGTGAAAAATAACATATATTAAAAAGCAGTAAATTTCAAAGCATACCACAACAATTAGTTATTGAACATATTCAGAGTTTGGTATAGGTTACAGTTCCACAATGATAGGTTTCTCCTAGCTGCTCCAAGACACTGGAGATTAAAAGAAATATTAATATAATGATTCGGCAGTCACACTCATTTTGATAATATGAGTTAACAATATCTCTCTTATAACTCCACCTTCTCCTTTGATCTGTTTCCCAATCTTTAGGGGTATTTGAGTAACATTCATTCTAACTTTTTCACATTGGAAAGGATTGTTGATAATATGGGATAGAGGAACTAGCTGATGTTCTGGAAAGGCTGGCCCTTCTGAGTTTCAGGACTTATCTGGCCTAGGAACCCACCTGGAGGTTGTAGGTTTCTGGAAAGTAATCATAGTGTATGGAATCTTTGTAGAATCTCAGATTGAGCCGTAGATGCTCTTTAGGTTTGGCAGGAATGGTTTTGGTTGGGGTTTGGCAATGCATGATAAATAGCAATAGATAGCCGAAGCTTGCATAAGAGTAGCCTCTTGACTCTATTTGAGCTCTCTCAGCCACTGATACCTTATTTGTTACAAATCTTTTCCCCCTCCTGGCAGATTTTTAAAAATTCATTTATTAACAAGATTTTTTTGAAGCATTAGGTGCTGTGTAAAGCACAAGAAGCCAACAGAATGAGTATTGATCATCAATCATATCTGGACCATCTTTAAATATTCTTGAGAATCTTCCTTGGACAAAACTGAAATGAATCTCTGTGTAACTTCCATTGGGTGAACTTTACTGGTTTTCCACTTGAGTCTTTGTCTTGGCATTGCAGGTACCTTTGTGAGATATTTAGGATGATTGATTTAGCAAAACTGATGTCCAACACTAAATGTATTACACCTGTGATTGCCTGTTCATGCAGCAAAACCTGTCTCCTATCTCATACTCAAAACGAGTTTCATTTGGGAAGTAACCCCTTATTTCATCATTAATATATGGCACATCTTAGGCCACTGACTTACCGTATTAAAGCCTTAAAACACTTACTGAAAATTCCTTCTGTCAACTTTTACAAGCAAACCCACAAACCCACAGCAAACATGAAATATAAACCACAAAATGTATTTGATCCTCAACTACCTAACTTTATTATCTATTAGGTTGCTTCTCCATCTTTCCCCAACTGAATTCCTGAAAGCCATAAACCTTATCTTTTTCTTTACATTGATGTTCTTGGTTGTTGATACCATTCCAATGAGTTTTTTTAAAAAATTTATCATTACGCTTCTCTCTATAGCAGTGCTGCTAAATAGACCTGCTAATCCACTAATTCAAAGTGAAACATGCTCAGCTACTGTACTCTCTTCATAGAGAATAATTGAGTCAAGTAGAAAACATCAATTATCAGCCTGATTTTATAGTTAGCTTATTGAAACTTGGAGCAGAAGATCTATTGTTTACATGCCTTTTCTGAATAGGCCTAGAATTTGAGAAATCCATACTTAGTACAAATTCATCATTTTTCAAATGTTACTGTCAGCAATAGGAAGTGGATATGAAATTGAAATTATAATTTAGAAAATAAAAATTTCCTATGAGATACTTACTTAGAAATCTTTTTAATAGTGTAAAAGTATTTTATCTCTTATTTCATGCTTTTCTACTTCTTTTCTAGATATGTGTCCTTGTTAAAATCCCACAGGCAACAGACACTTTGAAGAAAATTGATGATAGTACCATATCATTTAGTATTTTGGGATATCAGCTTGGTTAGAAAATTAAATTCATCGCCATTTAATATCTAACAAACAATTGTGTCAGTTCTTTTATTGTCTTAGCCCTTTTATCTGAGTATGGAAATGTACAAGCTTGTCCTGAGTTTCTGAGAATGACAGAATTTACAAATATTTCAACTAATTATTAGTGGAGGTGGGCCCAAGTTTAAGCTAAACTTACCCAAATTGTGTAAGAAATGTTAGGCATCTATATTATGATAGGATTTTTTAACTTTATATAACGATTTACCCTACAGTTTCATTAAAATGTGAGGGTTCTTAAATGCATTCAAAGCTTTCTTAAACATACTTGAAAGGTGATTCAACATGAAAAACTAAATACAAGACAGAAATTAGGACAATTAGAAATGTTCTATTTTTTTCATTTTTATAAACACATGCATGCTTTTCAAGTAAGTGAGATTAATTTCTAATCAGGTCAAAAATATTGAAGTTATGTTGAAACACTTCTCTTTTCCTCCTTTCTTAAGACTGTTTAGGCAGTAGAGTCATTTTCTGAGAATCTAACATTTCATACTCTGTTTATATATTTTGAATATTGTGATCTCATTTTCTTCAGTAGTACATTGCCATGTACTTAATTTGCATGTGCCTTGTGCCATTAAGCCCTTCTAGGTAAACAAATTTAGGTTGTTTGGTAAAATAAAAATCAGGAACTTAGAATAAGTAGATACTTAAAAAGCTTTATTGTGATAAAATGATGGTTTGTTGCCTTTATAATGATAATGTTATTTTCACACTAGCATTTAATCACTATCATAGTATTTTGGCAGGTTGCCAAAAGCCTTTTACTAAGGAAGAAATTTTATTGATAATAATATGTCTTCATATTCTTCCTCTCATACATACATAATTCTTTCCTAAATTTTTTTTGGCGTTTTCTTTTCTTTCAAGGTTTTATACAAAGCTGGATGCCTCACTCCCAGGTTAAGTGACAAGAATCAACTCATATTACCCCATAGACTTCCATAAGGATTCTCCATTTCGTACTTTTCTTTATTCAAAGCATTCTTCTTGGGAATGCTCTCACCAAATCCCTTTTTTCTAAACTCTCCTTCTCATTACTTTAGACTTAGCTTGGCCATCTTTCTTCCAGGTAGCCTCTGTCAGTACTGAATCCTGTAGGGTCAGCTGTTTTTGTGCTTAGCACTAAGGTATATTCCTACCAGTTGCTCTATGCTAAATTGACAGGACTTGGAAACTGGGTTTGCTTGTTGTCCTTGCTTGGCCTTCTACAAATGGTGAACTTGAGCCAGGTACATGACTTCCCTAAGCTTCAGTTTCCTCATCTTTAAAATGCAGAGGTTAAGAGAATCTGTTACATTGATTCTCAGAGTGGAATGAGAGAGTGCCCATAAAGTGTGACACGTAGTGCTTGGACCAGCACATTTTCAAAAGGTCTCACTTATTTTTCTTATACTTATTTCTATTCTTAAATACTTAGATCTCATGTGCTCCTTGTTAAACTATCAGCTCCTTATATACAGACACCACAAAATACTTATTTCCATATTTCCAGGGCCTATAACAGTGCCTGACACTGAGTAGACACCTAGTAAATGATTTTATTATGTTGTTGTGGCTTTAAATTCATGTTCTTTTTCTTGAAATTGATGTTGAGTTAACATTCAGCTTTGCTATGTTAGTAATGGAAATGAAGTACTAACCTCCAGAAGAGCAGAGTGAAGATATCAAAGTTTTTTTGAAAAAACAAACAAACTCCTTTCCGTGTTAGGGAGTTCTTTAGGTAGTGTCATCTTTCATTGCAGATTTACCATTACATGTATTTAATATACAAGATGAGCTACCTTATGGAAGCTTGGGAGTCTTGTCATTAGAATTTCAAGGTATAGCCTTGCATTCATGCACTCATAGCTAAGACCTACGTTTTTGCTTTAACTTAACCCAGAATCAAGAAGGATGAAGTAATTGAGCCAAAAATATGAGGTTGATTGCTTTCCAGATCTTTCATTTATTTGTTTTGTCTAACCGTCTCCAATCCACTGATTTTAAAGAAATCGGTTGCTTGTTCTTTTGCAACTTAAAGAACAGAGAGAATAGTACATTGAAACCCCAGTATACCCATCACCCTTACCCCCAAATTATCCAGTTTCTACCATATTTGCTTCATTTGTACTTTTTTCTTCTTTTGTCCCTTACTAAAATATTTAAAAATAAATGCCAAACTTCATATTTCCACACATATTCTTTAACATGCATCTATGTGGACATTTTTTGACATAACCAAAAACCATGGTCAAACCCTAAAAAGTAATTCTTGATATCAATATGCAGTTTATGCTCATATTTCTATAAAATTAAAAAAACAATATGTTTTATAATTGGTTTGCTTCAATTAGAATGAAAGCAATGGTCACACTTAATTTTTGTGTCATGTGTCTTAAGACATTTTAATCAAGAGCTGGTCTACTCCCTTTTGTTTATCATGCCATTCATTTTTCACAGAAGCTGAAGCAACTCCACTTTAGATGTCCCTCATTCAGATTTTTCTGTCAACTTCTTTTTGTTGTGGCTTGTTTCTCTATTCCCTGTATTTCTTGTAAATAAAAAACAATGCAAATTCTTGATTAGATTCAGATTCACTTTGTTGTTGTTATAAATACTTTGAAAATGTTGCTGTGTACTTTCTGCTGTCTCATTTAAAGAGAAAAACGGTATCTAATATTCTATTTTCAGTGATTTGAAGGTTGATTAGAGGATTCAAGTTATGATAGACTAATTCCCCCATTATAAATTCCATTATTAATTTTTTTATCTAATTCTTTCATCTGTTGATAATGATTGCCTGAATCAATTATTTCATGAGGGGTTGAAAATAGTGATTTCCTAATTTCATGACTTTTTCTACATGATATAAAGAAGAATTGCCCCTCATCAGCTTGGGCCATTTAATTGCTCTGAAATGCAATTTATAGAAGAAACGCAGGATAAATGCTTGAATCTTTCCTTTTAAATTGGCAATTTTCTGAGAAAGGGGTGATGCCTTAGTTGCTTTAAATTGATCCCAAGAGGTTGTTTTTACTTGTTTTGTCTACTCCACACCCTAATTTTTAAGTAACATTATGAACACATGGAATTTTATATATTTAATCTATTAAAATCAATTGTATTCATTATTCTTTTTGATGACCAGATTGTCTCAAATTTGCCAGAAGAGTACCTTTAAATTTGTTCTGTTGCCCTTTTGACTGACTCCATTTTACTTTGTTAATTTTCTTGTTTCTTTTACAACTAGATAGTCCAAGCTCATCTTCCATACCCCAGATATGGAAGCATTCATTACTCTGAGGAACCCTAACTTCTTTTGTTGGATATGGTATTTAGGGTCTGCATTCTCAGTACTAGGTGTGTTAATTGCTATTGAGAAGACATTGCTTCAAAAAATTTTCAGTAAAGAGACCTACAAAATATGTATTGTCAGAAAAGAAAAAATTGAGTTCATACTTATATTTCAAACTCAAATGTAATATTTAAGTACTTTTACTCAACATTTGGATTTTACCATTGCATTTTTTTCTCTTAAACTGAATTTTGCTCCTAACAACAAAATTACTTATTTGCATTATCTATAACATATAAAAAGTAATTTCAAAATGATAATGTTGATATTACCACTCTCAATTAAACTACCAAATGAAGTCCAAGATTTTTTTTTAGTTTTATTTGTCCTTAGAGTATTTTCTACTAACTCTAGTCCAAATAATGAGTTCTAAAGTTGCTTAAACAATCTTTAACTTTGTGTGGTTTATATAACTTGGTATATATTAAGTTCTTCTTTGGCTTATTTTTCATATTCATATATTGGCTTCAATTTTTATTGATGTCTGCATGTGTAAAAATATTTATGAAGACAACACTAAATAACAAATTATTTTCAAGAAAACTTGCTTCTTTGTTTGCCCCCTCTATCCTCCTGCCTCCTATTCTCTATAGGTAACTTTTTTTTATTAGTTTTTGGTTTACACATCTAGTGTTTCTTTTTTGTAAAACTAAGACTTCATGTATTTATACACACATATATACACACACATATATATTCCTTCTCAACATTATGCAATGGAGAGCCATCCATACCTGCTAATAGAAATCTTCCTCATTCCTATAGACTATTGTGTGGCATTCTACCATGTTAATGTACTATGATATACATTTGTGTTGTTTCCTATCTTCCACTACTATGAATAATGGTAGTTTAAAAAAATTGAGCATGACTTTTTTCATGTTTTTGTCAATGTACCTTGGTATAAATACCTAGAGGTGAGATTTCTAAGTCAAAAGGTAAGACATAGGTTATTGTTCTAAATAGTGCCAAATTGGCTCCCATAGCATTTGAACTGTTTTGCAGTCCCCAAAACAATGTTCTGACAGTGTCAGCCCAATGACAGCCCAGTGAACAATGAATGAATGCCATGAATGCCATTTCCTTTTGTGGAACTTTATATTATTTCAGTTTTAATAATATCAGCATGGCACCATTTTCACATGAACTGGGCCTTCAGTCTACTGGTTTCCCTTTTAATTGAACAGGCAGATTTCCATTCTGAAGGAACTTTCTAGAAACTTGGTTTGCATGGAATTTGGGTGTTTCAAAAATCATTGTCCAAGGGTCAGCCTTATTTATTTAGCAACAGATTCAAGTCACTAGTCATTTTCTAGCTTCCATTCAAATGGTTGGATGAGCAAAAATCTCCCAACTACTTCACAAGGTCTTAGGGGTTGTATGTGATCGGTGATTTTGCCTTCCCTGTGGTTGTTAAGGCATTAAACAAGAGTTAGATACTGAATTCCTATTCACTGAAGTAAAATCGTATTTATTTTAATTACTCTGCTAAGAAGCAGAGATTTTAGGAAGGATTCTAAAGGGAAAATATTAATTTGTGTCCTAGCTTCTTTCTCATTCTATCCTTCAATTATCCCAGCATTTCTTACTGCAGAAAATACATTCTAAGTCTGACATATTATAAGTAGGAGATAGATCATTTTGGGCTTCTTTTTTTTGAAAAGCTTTGGAAGGGAAAATACTTTCGTAGGACACAAGAGAAAGACACCTTAGTCCATTGAACCTGATACTCAGAATCAGTTTTATTTCTGCCTTTTTTCCTAGTATCTCTTTCTATTGTAGCTGTTACAAAGAAGGGGAGGTGGCAAGCAATTAATGATTTTTCTTCTCTCTATGAAACCCTTATCTTTTGGCATGAATATTTCTTGAGGAGAAAGAAGAAAACCACCTTTTATTTTCACAGATAAGAGGACAAAGTCTTAAGCCTGTTTTGGGTTCACACCCTCATTAGCCACAAGCAGTAAACCTGACACAGGAGCAGAGGGGAAGATGCCGATAAGCAGAACAGCCAGGAAAATGGGCGATGTGAGCTCACCTATATTCAAAATCAAAATAAATGAGTTTACCATGAACTTAAAAATTATGTTTACCATAAGTTTGATATTAAGGATTAATCTCAGGAAGAAGAGCAACTGAGAGTTCATGTATGAATAATAAAATGCATCTTTTTTCTCCCCAATGAGTAAACTTGTTATTCAAGAAGACCAAAACTCATTTATTTCTTATCCATGTGTGGTTTTGTTTTATACAATATTTCTGTAAAAATTAATCACATGCTCTTTTGAGGAGCAGCTAAAAGCCTCATTGATATTCACCTGATGTTATTAAGCAACAGTGGGGAGTTTAAGTTTCATTGACTGGAGGAGAAATGCTGAGACTATCAGTGAAAAGAGTTAACCATCAATGATTAATATCGAACAGGAACTTATTTAAAACACACGATACTATGTACATAAAGGCAAATCTGCAGCATTAAATATTAGGGAGGAGTTATCTTCTGAAAAGTGTTAATTATAATTTTTCAGAGTGTACCCTTTTTGAGCCCAGGTTAACTTATTTTCTACTTTGCCTTTAAAAGCTGTTAATCTTAGTTGATCTTATGTATTTTACAATTCTAATTAATAATGAATATATTGTATTTCATGGTTTGAATTGATGATGTCATTATAAGCGTCTTAAGAAAACACTAAAAACTGCAAACAGGTATGTGCTATTGCCATTTTTTTTTTTTATCATTGCACAATCGCACATGTATCAAAACTGACTTCCCCAAAAGCAGCCTCCTCAGGCTTTGGGTGCCTCCCACCCCAACTATATTAGTCACTTAACCTTGGCTGTAAAAGTTGATTATTTTTATTTTTTTCTAGGACATTTTAACATCAGAAATAAATTCACACCCTGGAATGATAGTAACACCCTTGCAGGTAACAGAGACTATTGGCTGTTAGGGTGTTAGGTCAAAGCCTCTTACAACACAAAGAAACCTCACATTGAATTAAACTACCTCAGGGTTTTCACTGTACCTTTGAAAAGTTAGTGCCCTGCTGGCGAAAACTTGATCTTTGGATGACGTTTGAATCAAGCCTACGTCCTAAGTACCTCCTATGCTTTATTCAGTAGTAAAAGTAAGTACTGGACTCAGTTTCTGTAAATATTTGTCAGTCCATCTCCAGTACAGCCCTCTCTGACCTGGTTTTACAAGACAAGAGACCAGGACCTGTCTCCAAAATTCAAGGATTGTCAAATGTCCAAGGATCATCTTTTGAGTCCTAATTAAGTCAGATGCTTGCATTTGCAGTATAAGAAAGCCACATCTAAAATGACACACTGTTCATTAAATTATTTTGCAAATGAGTAAGGATTATATAAAAGCTAGTTATATAAAACTAATACTTGTTCACATTATTTTTTATAAATCGTAACTATTGCATATGTTCTGTGTGATAAATATAAATATATGTGCAGTTTGTGCTTCCCACACTATTTCTGTACAGTAGTGTCAGTATATTTAACTATTTAATAGTCCATCTTGTATGTTTATTAAAAGCTTCATGAGCTAAATAATACAGATTTATGTTGCATTATTTCATAATGAAAATTTGTTTTTTAATTTACCAAAGTTTTAAGTAGCTTTCCTTTCACATATCCATCAACATAAGTTTACGCATTTTTATCTTAGAAAAAATTAATTAAAAATAGATAAAGGGTGGGCCACAGTGGCTCAGCAGGCAGAGAGTTCTCGCCTGCCACGCCAGAGAACCGGGTTCAATTCCCGCTGCCCACCCATGCAAAAAAAAAAAGATAGATAAAGAAGTAAAAATTATCTCTTGAAATATCAGCATTCTCTCTAAAGAATTTTCTTAAGAAAATTTCTTAAGTTTCTTAAGAAAATTCTTTTTGTGTTTTTGTATGATTCTATTTGCAGTCATCTCAATTTGAAACTTAAATTTAAGGATTTAAAAAGTTAAAGTTCATTTATGACTGCAGATACTATGATATGAATGAAAGAGTCATTTGTCTAGTCAGCAAATGTTGACTGCAAGAGTATCTTAACTTCTGATGTTAAGACTGCCTCCCTATTCTAGGTAAAGCAGTTGAGCCAATAGAGATTAGACCCTCTCTGTCTAAATAGGAGTGGAGAAGATAATGAGAAAGCAATACTGAGCATCACCATAGAGGACACAAAATGGTCCAGTGAGGAGCCTTCCCTGCTTGTATGATGGGAAATGGACATGGGAAGGGGACAGTGTAAACCCACCAGACCTGGATGATGCTACGAATTTGCTGCTTGTCAAGGCTGCTTGTTTGGATGACTTCCTTTGACCCAACCTAACACCTTGATGTCCCAGTTTTTAACAAGCCCCTGAAGATGGGGTCTTGTGGCCATATAAGTTATTGGCCAAAAGGAATCAGTAACATAGTGTCAATCAGCAGTCACATCTGTCCCAAAGACAATACAATGACTTCATTCTCTTTCAATTGGCCCAATAAATAGACAAAATTTCTTTTAAGAAAACAAAACAAGACTACAATATCAAGAGTGCTAACTTTCTACAAAATTTCTACTTGGGATTTTGATTTTTACATTGAATGCTGGATTTTTTTGTATTCTTCTGAATATTTTTTATCTTTGTTTTGGTACACAGTTAATTTACTTGAAAAAGTTTGATAAGCAGGATTAGCGTATCCTTTAGTTTAGTGCCAGTTTGATCGCAATGCCCTGAGCATTAGGAGGTGTTCTGCCAAATGTGAATGATTCCACCTCTGTGGGAACTCAGGAGTTGTTCCATCTGCTCCTTTACAGGAGTTCTTTCCCAACTTGGGAAGTTCCTCTTGCGCATGCTCTGAGCAGTACTCACCTGCACATTCCAGGGAATGTTCTCCATGTTTCCAGAGCTCCTCCATTCAGTTTTCTCTCCAATCCTCTGTATTGTTAAAAGTAGCTGCTTTTTGTCTCTCAAAAAAAAGCACTTAATTGCTTTCCTCTGCTCAGTAAGACAACCAGGCTCTGAATACTCCCTTTGGGCTTAGCAGCTTGGAAACTCTGCAAGGTGAAAGAAAGTTGGGCAAATGTAGGGCTCACCTCCATTTATGACTAGAAGTAAAAATTGCTAGTTTTGTTTTAATGGTGTGTTACAACTATGAATAGTTTCTTAGGTAGTCAAATTTATCAATATTTCTTCCGTGATTTTTTCTGTTAGTGCTTTAGATAGAAAATTTCTCTTCTGTAAAATTATGAATACATTCACATTTTTCTAGTGCTTCCATAATTCTATTTTTAATATAGTCTTTAAACCATTTGGAATTTTGTTGTAAAGTATGATATGGGATACAATTTTTATATTTTTTATGGTTACCAAGTTATCTTCAAACCATTTTTGAATAATTCATTCTTTCATGTTTAAAAATACCACATTTATTTAATATAAGTCCAGTTAGTTCTCTATTCACAATTTTGATCATTGATGAGTTTGTACATTCTGGCATCATTTATATGTGGTCTTGATTACTATAGAATTATAATACACTTTAAACTAAGAGTATTGTTTGATCCCATTATGGTTTTATAAAATTTCCCAAGTAACTCTAACTTTTATTCTTTAACATGAATTTCAGATAGGCTATCCCTTTCCCTTATTGATCAACAATGCAGGATTTTTCCTATTAGATGTATACTAGCTTTACAAAAATAAATTATGAAATTTTTATTTTGTCCATATGCACTTTAGATCTTAAATTGACTAAGATTTGGAATCCTATTGTAGTTTTGAATGAATTGACTAACAAAATTAGCTGGAACCAGTATATAGAAGAAGTACATAGAATAAGAAGGTAGACTTTTTCTATTTCTGTTTTTGTTTTTAAGGAATGTTTATAATTTCTTCCAAATTTATAGCTATTTTCAACTTTCTATTCTCTCAAGTTCATTTTGGCAATTCCTATTTTTATATAAATTAATTCATTTCATTCAAATCTTTAAAAATATAATTATAGAATTGTACAATTTTTCTCACACTTTAAGCATTTTTCCTATATAGTTAAAGC
Organism: Tamandua tetradactyla; assembly: GCF_023851605.1. Taxonomy (NCBI): domain Eukaryota; kingdom Metazoa; phylum Chordata; class Mammalia; order Pilosa; family Myrmecophagidae; genus Tamandua; species Tamandua tetradactyla. Next base: position 21,630,015 of record NC_135343.1, on the reverse strand, counting down.
TGCTGGAATGCAATATACCAGAAATGGAACAGCTTTATAAAGGGAATTTATTACAAGTTTACAATTCTAAAGCCATAAATATGTCTAAACTAAGGAATCCAGAGAAAGATATGTTGGCTCAAGGAAGGCTGATCTGGGAAGGCATGTGCCAGGCATCTGCTGGTCCTTGTTCCCAGTTCATTGCTTCCCACTTCTGATGCCAATGTTTTCTTCTCTGAGTGTCTGTGGGCCTTCAATTTCATTCCTCTGGGACAAAGCTCTGGGTTCTGGCTTGCTTAGCATCTCATGGGAAGGCACATGATGACATCTGTTGGGCTCTGCCTGGGTCTAGGCATCCGGTCTCTCCGTCAGCACTCCAAGCATCTCCAAATACCTGTGTCTCTGTCAGCTCTGAAGCAACTGTTCTCTATGAGGCTGCACATGAGGTTGCTTCAAAATGTTCCCCTTTTTAAAGGACCCCAGTAGACTAATCAAGACCCACCTTGAATGGGTGGGGTCACATCTGCATCAACCCAAAAGGTCACACCCACAACTGGGAGCCTCACATCTCCATGGAGATAATCTAATCAAAAGGGTTTCCACTGTTCAATATTGAATCAAGATTAAAGGACATGGCTTTTCTGGTGGTACACAATACTTTCAGACTAGCACATGCTACTATATCTATTCCCTCTCTTACTTTTAAATTTCTCTATTTTCTATTTATTTATAAGACTAGGTCACAGACATTTATTTTATTGATTTTTTGCAGTGTATCTATAATCAAATTTTTAAACAACCCTACTCATTTTTCCATTTATTATTCCATTACTTTCATCAGAATATGAGATTCTATCCTTTTTGCCACCATAACTTTCTGGATTATTTCCTTTGTTTTTTGTTTTTTGGTCTCTTTTTCTTTTACTGTCTTCTTTTATTTTTGTTCATGTTTTCCTTGCTTTATCCTGCTATAAGTAAGGAAATGGAACCAGACCTGTCCTCGTGTGGTAAACTATAAAATTGGACAAAGAAAATGAAAGAACTCTTCTCAGGCATTGGACAATAGGACCAGTCCTGGGAGAACACAGGAGCAAATGAGGTGGGTCCTGTCATTACTCCAGCTTGCTGCGTGGGGGCGGTTCCAGATGGCAGCACACAGAAGACTTACACTGAGCACGGGAATCGCGCTGAATTAAGGAGAAAGGGATCAAGTTCGGGAAAGCTGAGGCAGCTGGAATTTAAGGAGCAGAGAGGAGGAAGGCACCCAGAAAAAAAGAGCTCCAGAATCCCGAGTCAATAAACTGACTAAGCTAGTCCTTCATTAATTTGACTATTTCCACAGAAAACAGTTCTTGCCTTTTACCAATGCAACTAATTTCTGTTTTATTGTTCCATTCCTGATTTTATCTTCTTGAATTACTTTCCCCGCTTTCCTTCAATTTATTATATCATTCTATTTCTAATTTCTTGGAAATAACACTTTCTTCATTTATTTTCTCCATTTATGTCTTGAACTGACCCAAATCACTGGAATAACTCATACATACCAAAGATCTTGCCCTGAATCAAGCTTTACTAATAATCCCAAGGATATGGGGACGTCAAGGATTCAAGCAAAGTAGAAAAAGGTCTGGGGCATTGAGAATGACTTTTCAGGTACTCTTCCCCCACATCCGACATGTACTTTCTGGTCCAAAAGAGAAGATGAGGTCTCTGGAGATCACAAATGACTTCACACAGCAGGAGCAGCATTTAAAGTCAGTCAAAATCTCTATTTTATACCCCAGAGAGATGTGTGGCTTAGGTGCCGTTTACCCGTTAGTTATGCTGCTATATTTCCACAGACTCTGTTTTTAAGCAACTCTTTAACTAGTGATATTCTCTAAAGGAATTCTATAGATAAGGTCTCTTGCTTATCAGGGGTCTGGGAGACAAAGGTCTCAGACCAAATCACTTGCCTTTTGTTCCCCCTGAGTGCATCTCTCCAGTCAAGAAAGTGAAGAATCACAAGCCAGCTGCTTTCATTCTTTCCTCCCCATTTTCTGTCTCATTCAGTAATGAAACAATTGAATGATATTAATTTTTCTCTGAGGAAAGTGTTAGCCATATGTGTTTTAGATATTCCTCCTTAGAATTCTTTTAAAATAGTTTTAATTTATCACAATTCTCTAAATACTGTGTAATGATAGTTCTTTTTTACTTAGAGTTAAAAGTTCTTACAATATATTGTTTAGTTTATTAATAACGTCATTGAATCATATTGTTGTTAGAGACCATTAACTATACCATTTTTAGATCATGGATTTTACTGAGAATCCTTTATGACTTTGTATGTGAGCCATTTTACAAATAATTTCTAGGTTTTTTTTTTTAAGTGGTATTCCCTGTAGGCTATAGAATTTAATATATAGTTGTGATATCAACTTTATTGAATAAAGTGTTCATATTCTCTACCTCTCCTTGGTTAGTTCTCATTGCTAGCTACATATCACAATCTCCTGGGAGGTTTTTATAAATCAACGATGCCTGGGGTCCACCCAGACCAAATCAAATCTCTGTGACTGGGGCCAGGCACCTATACTTTCAGAGCCCCTCAGGTTGTGCTAAGTCACCATAACGTCTGAAGACCACGTCTCTGTATTTATCTAAATCTTCTGGCCCAAGATAGAGGAAAGCATGTTAAAATCTTTCACTAATTTTAGGTTACCGTCAAAATTTTCTTGTCTGAAATATATTTTTCCTGAAATATTTCAGTTCTGATATGTGATCTTAATTGTGGTTAAACATTCCTAAAAATATACACATTTTTAATTGATTTAGTGCTTTATTTTTATCATATATTTTACTTTTACAAAAAGTATTTCAAAACCTCCTTTTTCTTAATTTCATAAGTATACTTGACAGTGCTTTATTTTCTCTTTTAAACTTTCTGAATTACTTCTCTTTTTGTGTACTTCCTATAAATAATTGCAAAGAAATAAATTTTAATATTTGCTAATATTTTCTTTCTTCTGTGTTTTTCTGTTTATTAATTGTTCTGTCAGATAACATGCTTTTTTTCCTACCTCAACGAATTTATTTTATGTTTTTGTGGGGGGGTGAGGGGGGAGTGGGGAGAGGGTGCATGGTTGGGAATCGAACCCAGGTCTCCTGCATGAAAGGTGAGCATTCTACCTCCGAGCCACCCATGCACTCCCTATTATATTTTAGGGAGTATGAAATATACTCCCTAAATAGGGAGTAAAAAACATAAAGTAACCTTATGTTACTTTACTGCTGCTGTAGTTTTATATCTGTTGCTATGTCTCACCATCTATTAATTTGGAAAATAGATAAAGTTAGTAATAAGGGGATTATTAAGTTTTAATATGTTCATATTCCATTTCTGGTAATGTATACCAAAAGCCTGCAGAAAACACCTAGAAAAGTTGAACCCAGTGGAAAGAAAAAAATGAAGATACTGGATAGGTTCCAAGGCAATGAAGATTTGCAGCATTCGAGACCACTTTTTCCCCTTTGGGCATCTACTGATCCTAGAAGATCTGGCTGAGAGTTTGAGAAGATGAAAAGGACTTTAGGCAAGATTGAGGGACAAAAAAAATTCACCCCCTACGTGGGACATGACATCCAGGGGTGAAAGTCTCCCTGGCAATGTGGGAGATGACTCCCAGGGATGAACCTGGCCCTGGCACTGTGGGATGGACAATGCCTTCCTGACCAGAAGTAGGAAAATAACTGTAATGAATAAGGTATCAGTGGCTGAGACAGTTCCAATAGAGTTGAGAGGCTACTCTTACACAGGCTTCAGGTAGATGTTGTTATTACCATGGTTTGTCAAACCCCAACCAAAACCATTGCTGCCAACCCTAGAGAACACCTAGGGCTTTATCTGAGATTCTACAAAAGTTTCATGTACTGTGATCACTTTCCAGAAATCTGCAATCTCCAGATTAGTTCTTAGGGCAGATATGTCCTGAAACCCAGAGGGCCCAGCCTCGCCAGAATGTCAGCTAGCTTCATCAGCCTACCCCATGTTCTCGACAGCCCTTTCCAAATGAAAAAGTTAGAATGGGCCTAGCCCAGATTCCCCTAAAGATTGGGAGAAAGATCAAAGAAGGTAGAGCGGTAAAGGAGAAGACAGGATTTAACAAATGATTATGACTATTGAATCATTATACTGATATTTCTTTTAGTCTTCGGGGTCTTAGAGCAGCTAAAGGAAAAAACTAAATTTGTGGAATTATGACCCATACCAAACTCTGAAATCTGTTCTATAATAAATTGTTGTGGTATGCTTTGGAATTCATTGCTTTTTTGTATATATGTTATTTTCACAATAAAAATCTTTAAAAAATTCAGTTCTCACCAAGAAGAGGAGGTACTGAAGGAATATGCATGAAGCCTTAATGTAAACCAAATAGACTGGTTTTTCCAGGAAATAAGGTAGGCTTATTCCACAAAATATTATTCTTGTTATAATTTTATATAGTCAATGTATCCTTTTATATATTCAATGTATCCTTTTAGAGTTCCCCCAGATTTGTCCTTAATGCTTTTCATTCATGCTTGCACTGCCCAGCTTCCACCAGAGATTAGTTTTCTTCTGGCTGAAGTGTATTTTCTTTACGGAAAGTTTGTTGGTGATTAACTCCCATAGTTTTATGTTGCCTAGAAGTATTTCTTTCCACTCTCATTTTCATAGCATATGTTTGCCAGGTATAGACTTTTAGGTTAGCAGCTCCTTTAAGGGTATTTTACTATACTCTGCCCTCTGGTTTTTGAGAAGTTAGTTGTTAGCCTTCTTACTGTTTCTTCACAGATATCATGTCTTTTCTTCTGGCCTTCTTAAGATTTCCCCTTCTACTTTGGTTTTCCACAGTTTTACTATGCTCTACCTCATTGGGCTTTTCTTGCTCAGGTATTTATACTGATTCTTGACTCCATAGCTTGATGGCTTTTGTAAGTTTAGGAACACTCCCAACTGCTATATCTTTAACTATTGCTCTTTTCTGTGCTCTTTCTGCCCTCTTCCTGGCATTCTGGTAAGACATGTTATACTTGTCCACCACGTCCTATATGGATTACATTGTTCTCTGTATTTTTCATGTGTGTGTGTCTTCATGTTTAACTCTGGCTATGGCTAATCATATGCTTAATATTTCAAATGAAAAGATACAGGGATAACTTGAAGCCACTTCGTATATTATTGTTTTGCAGGGAGAATTTTTTTTTCCTCTGGCAGATGGCTAGAAGTTCTAGAAAGACCAGATCACCCTCATACAATCAGAAATTGAGATGATATCTCAATCTGGGAATATGGTTTCCCAGATTGATATCTGATATCTGATATCAGGGAATATGGTTTCAAGCCTGACACAACAATAACCCCCTCCCCCACCCACCCCATCCCCACCCCCTCCTCAAGGGCTTATTTCAGGATATTGTTTTAATTAGCAGGGTACTATCTGAATCCTTGAATATCTGAGAATGCCCATTTATCCTCTTTATATGGGAATAACAGCTTGTTTCCACCTCAAATTCTCATATCACTAGCTTTATTTATTTATCCCACCCTATATAGGTGCTTATATATTGACTCAAGGCAACAATTTTAGCAAAGAGAAGTCCTAGGACAGCCCCATGTCTCTGTCTCCGTAAGTCGACTCAGGAAGGACGTCTGATGGTGTTTGTTGTACTGCTTTCTTTTCTTAAATATCACAACTTCATTGAGATCTGTACATGTGCCTAAGCATTGCTTTTTTACAATATTTGTCTGTCATGAAGGGTTAGCTGCTTTTTGAAAATTCTAAATTATGTCAGTTACAGAAGTGTTTCTTCTATCTATGAAAATACATTCTATTTAATTTATGTCATCCATGCTTACTTTTTAAAGCAAACCAATAATCACTGCTGGGATCTCTGTTTTCTGACTTCCATTTTCACCATTCATTCTGTCATTACCTCAAACAATTTAACCATATTTAACATCCTGAGAATTCTCTCCACCTTCATATTGTGAAATACATTTCTTAAAGTGGTAATTCTGCCATATAGCACTTCTACTGAAAATATTAATATTACACATTTTAATCAGTGCAATGCACACACTTTTAAAAATAAATCCAGGATTCCAGGATGGCTTACAAAAAATAACAATTACCTGCCACAGAGCTACCCTCCTCCACCTTAATCTTGCTTCAAAAACCACACATTTTAGTTTCTGCTTTAGTTCTTTTTGTGGTTATAAGTTTCCTTTCTGCATTTAAATGATACACTAATGTATCCATTTCTTTTTTTTTTTTTATTTTGTAGATAACATCTCTTGACTTCACTTTTAGTTAGATGAGATTGTTAACGCACTTACTTTCCCTTGTCTATCTTTCCCTGGTTCACATTCTGAATTCTGCTACCTGCATTTTTACCTAGTCAGTGCTTCTATTTTTACATCCTGCTGTGTAGCCACAATTAAATCTTCTGAACTCATCTACATATTGATGCTAAAAGTTAAAAAAATAATAAAAATATTAAATTATTATCAGTTTGGGAAGGTTCACTGCAGAGCCAACACATGTTCTGTGATCACATTTTCTTTCCTATAGAGTGCTGAGTTTTTCTAATTGCCCTTCTCTTTCTCTTAGTGTTTTTATTGTATCTTTAAATTGCTCCAATATCTCAAGCATTCTGCACAAACTGTCCATGGGACACATTCTTTTAGTTTCCGCTATCTCACTCCTGAGGCCTTGGTTCTCCTATCCCAATCTGAATTGTTTGCTTCCTAGGAGGTCCCACTGTCTGCCATTTGGGGAATTCTCTTAATTGTGCTCTTAAATTTACTCCACTTTAATCCTATATCTTTCTGTTTTCTTTGTTTTTTTTTTTTATTGCTGCAGGAAATTTTTAAAAACCACTTAATAAAGACTATATGGAAGGAAAACTTCCTGAATCATTTCATGTCAGAAAGTATCTTTATCTTCCTATACACTTGTTTGATAGTTAGGCTGTATATCAAACTGCAAGATAAACATGCAGGGATAAGAATGATTTCAAGTGATTTTACAACATAGTATTTTTACTATACTCTCTTAATGGGATATATACCATTCTATTTTTACATTTTTAGTATTATTTATATACACAATTTTATTATGTAGTCCAATTGGTAATAGCTACATTGATGATATAATTTTAATCTATTTCATATTTGTTATAGAAAAATGCAAGTAAGACTTCACATTACTAACTTTTAGGAACCAAAAGTAAGAGAAAAAAGATACAAGGATAAAATCAAAGAAATTAAGTAACACATAATGTGATTTGCCTATGAATTGGAAACACTAGTAAAATCCTCAATAAAATTCTAGCAAATCGTATCCAACAACACATTAAAAGAATTATACATCATGACCAAGTAGGATTCATCCCAGGTATGCAAGGATGGTTCAACATAAGAAAATCAATTAATGTAATACACCATATCAACAAATCAAAGCAGAAAAATCACATGATCATCTCAATTGATGCAGAGAAGGCATTTGACAAGATTCAACATCCTTTCCTGTTGAAAACACTTCAAAAGATAGGAATACAAGGGAACTTCCTTAAAATGATAGAGGGAATATATGAAAAACCCACAGCTAATATCATCCTCAATGGGGAAAAGTTGATATTTTTGGCTTGTTTTTAACACTACATCTTTTCTTGCTTTGTCTACTGAAAAAGTTGGGAATCAATGACAACCCCTTAACAATGAGTGACTTGGCACCCAGTAATCTTTGGAGGAATGGCTTATTCCAGGTGCAAGTCTGGAAACACACAAGATTAGGCTGAGATTTCTTGTTGTGTCAGAAAGCAAGGAAGTTTTCAAACATAATGAGTTATACCAGCAACAACAACAAAACCCATAAAAAACAAACTAAAGAGCCCATTCGGTCAAAGAAAGAGGAGTTTGAACTTCAGAAGTATGATTAACACAACTGATTAAAACACACAGGATGTAAAAATCTATAAGTTACAAAAGATAAAGGAAAAAAAAATGCCTCATTGGGCATCATTGGAATGAACTCAGATACCACATCTGAATACTGCCATTAAAAGGAAAGACATTTATCCTACCTTTCCTAAGTTCACTATGTTTCAGGAAAACCAAATATCTTGAGTTGATAAGGGAAAGTTCTTCTTTGCTGAGGAATTCCAGCTAGAAATGTGGAAGGAATGATAAAATAGAAAACCTCTGTTTTGCAACTTCTAATGATATAAATAATTGATTCAGGCAATGATAATAATTTAATGAAAGCACTGGATGAAAGGTTTTGAGATACTTTATAATGATAGGATCATCCTGCCGGGAACTTATCTACTGATCAGTCTTAGTGCCACTTAGTTGCTTGGAGCAAGCAACCAAGATGTGGAGTAATATGTCATCCATCACCTATAATGCACTCTTGCAAAACAAACAAACAAAAATAGAAATCTTGAACCTAAATCTAATCAAGATGCATATCTAATTTCATTTACAGGTGATAAAAGGAAGTTATTTAAATGACACTGATGGAAACAAATAGACAAGAATGTAGAATATTCTACAGGACTGCTAAACTAGCTTTTGAAAAAATTCAATAATATGAGAGAAAAAAAGAAGTAGATGAACTACAGAGAAAATAAAAAAGATTTAACAGACAAAATAAAGAAAATGCAATAAATTCAACTTGTTTGATAAATCCAAATAAATAAACTACAATATGGCATTTTTAGATAAACATGGAAATTTGATTATAAACTGAATATTAAATTATTCCAGCTAATAATTGTTTATTTTACTAGATATTATGACATTATGGCTTTGTGAGAAAATGTCCATGTTTTAAAGAAATACATTCTGAAATATGTAAAAGTGAACTGCCATCTTTGATTTGCTATAAGATTCTTCAGCAGAAGGAAAAAAAATGTAAAAAGAGATAGATCAGGCAAATGTTATAAGAGCTTGATAATTTTTGCATCTGAGTGATGAGTATTTGGAAGTTCAGTGTGCTCTCTATTTTGTGCAGCTTTTAAAAGTTTTATAATAAATGTTCACAACAAATAAAAATTAAATATATAAAAATAGACATTTTTTGTGATTTCTGTGTGCCTTCTAAAATGTGAAGTTTAATATTCATTTTTATCTTCTCTTACTATGTCTTCTCTGTAACGTTTGACATTTAAGTCTAATCCATTTGGGCATTTCTAGGTGTGTGTGAAATGAATACCGTTAGGTGAAGATCTGAATTTATCAATTTAATCCAATTCAACCAATATTTATTAATATTTATTAAGCATCTAATCTTTGACATGTGTTAGGAGTAAGAAGATGAATAAGATACAGTAGAAATAATATCGGGTTTCAGCCAGTGAGTAGAAGTGGATAATTAAATTCTATCAGCAAGGAATGAGAGTAGATTCATGTAGAATTTATAATTTGTGCTGGGGCTTTAATGATGAGTAAAAGCTTGTCAGCGGGTGAAGGGAAAATTGCTCACAGAGGAAATGCAAGATCAAAGGCACAGATACGTGAAAGTAAACCTTCAGGTTTGGACAAATACTATTGACTCTGTGGGAGGACAAATGCAATTTGGGAAAGAGGCAAGATCAAATGATGATGCAGCAATCGCCCTGCTTTTCATACTCAGAAGCTGAACCATACCTTATAAGAAATGAAGTCGTTGGAAGGGCTAACAGAGAGGAGTGATTATTCTCGTAACAGTGTGGAAGAACAGGAAGAAAAAGCAGTGGGCGACTGAAATAACCTAGACGAGAACTGACACAGGCTTAAAACAAGAGAAGAAAGATAACGGCATACATTTAAGGGATAGTTAATGATTGATTAGAGGAGAAGGGTAAGCAAACTCCTTTACAGCCTTTACAGCCATGTCCTCAGGGTTGGCTTTAGAACATATTTTCCTGATAGTGTCCAGGATTTGATTTTTCCTGACAGCCGATTGTTAATTTTATCACCATTTGCCATCTCAAAGTGCTGGTAGTTTTCTAAACCAGTGTTCTAGTTTGCTAGCTGCTGGAACGCAATACACCAGAAACGGAATGGCTTCTAAAAAGGGGAATTTAATGAGTTGCTAGTTTACAGTTCTAAGGCTGAGAAAATGTCCCAATTAAAACAAGTCTAAAGAAATGTCCAATCAAAGGCACCTAGGGAAAGATACCTTGGTTCAAGAAGGCCGATGAAGTTCAGGGTTCCTCTCTCAAGTGAGAAGGCACATGGTGAACACAGTCAGGGCTTCTCTCTCAGCTGGAAGGGCACATGGCGAACACGGCGTCATCTGCTAGCTTTCTCTCCTGGCTTCCTATTTCACGAAGCTCCCCGGGAGGCATCTTCCTTCTTCATCTCCAAAGGTCGCTGGCTGGTGGACTCTGCTTTGTAGTGTTGTTCTCTCTGAATCTCTCTGAATCTCCCATTCTCCAAAATGTTTCCTCTTTTATAGGACTTCAGAAACTAATCAAGACCCACTCAAATGGGTGGAGACATGTCATCCCCTAATCCAGTTTAACAACCATTCTTAACTAAATCACATCAACCAGGGAGATGATCTCATTACAGTTTCAAATATACAGTATTGAATAGGGATTATTCTACCTTTAAGAAATGAGATTTATATTAAAACATGGCTTTTCTTAGGGGGCATACTTCCTTGCAAACCAGCACAACCAGCAAGAGTAGGACACACATTGACCACTGAAACAGCCCGGATACCAAAAACAGGCCTGCATGGTGCAGCCGCTTGATTTATGAAAGATGTTCCATTGCATTACTTTCGTGAGATTACTGTTTTATCAATAAGTTTTCTCAATAATATGGTTTTGTCAATAAGTATGCTTTAATTAATTGGATGCCCATGTGTTTTAAACAGAACACACACACAAGCACAAACACAGAAACACCAACCATAAAGCAGAGCACTGATAAAGGGGACCTCAATACAATTAAAACCCTTTGTTCACCAAAAGATAGAACTAAGAGAGTAAAAAGATAAACAGCAAAGCAGAAGATATTTCCAATGCAAATGATAGAAAAAGGATTCATCTAGAATATAGAAAGTACTACAAGTCAATATCAAATAACACAATGGTCAAAAGACTTAAAAACAGGCATTGCACTATAAAAGTAAAGCCTGGGGCGGTGTGATGGTGGCTCGGTGGCAGAGTTCTCACCTGCCATGCCAGAGACCTGGGTTCGATTTCCGGTTCCTGCCCATGTAAAAGAAAAAGAAGTAAAGCACAAATGCTCAAATAACATATAAAAACGTGCCTTATCTCAGTCTTCAAAATAAATCCAGGTTAATATCACAAAGAGAAACCACTACACAAGCACAGTAATGATGAATATTAAAACAAACAGTTAGAAAAACAAACAAACTGGTAGCATCAAGTTTCAGCAAGGATATGCAGCAGCAAGGATAAGCAGTCCTTATCCTAAAACCCAGCTGGAGGAAGTGCAAATTGGTGCAATGGCTTTCAAAACTCTTTTGTCAATATCTTAAAAGTTAGTACATGAATGCTCTTTGACCTAAAACTCCCAGCTGTGTTTACTAAAAGATAGGCATGCATATGCTAACCCCAAACAATACCCATAGCAGAGCACCACTGAGAAATCCAAAACTGTATAAATATTTTGTGGTATATTCATACAGTGAAAGACTACTCAGCAATGAGGAAAAGAAAACACTGTTTCATTCAGCATGGATGGCTCTCATAAATATAGTGCTTTGTGAAAAAAATATATTTCACATGATTCTGTTTACTAAAGGTTCAAACATAGGCAAAACAATTTATGGTGATAGATGTAAAATAATTGATCCGTTCTATGGAGGGTAGTTACTGGGAGTGTCAGAAATTGAGCTTCTAGGATGCTGGAATGTGTTATATTTCCGAACATATGTGGCAGTTATATGGTGTGTTGACTTCATGAAAACTTGAAATGTGTATGCATAATTAGTACGCTATTTTGTATATATGCATATTTTATTGAAAAGTTTAAAACATAATTGAAATTATTTTAGCTTAGGACATTATTTTAAAAATCAAAGGATTGACTGGGACTCAGCATCAAGGGATTGAGAAAAACCCTAAAATGAACTGAGACTCAACATCAAGGGATTGAGAAAACCTTCTCCACCAAAAGGGGGAAGAGTGAAATGAGACAAAGTGTCAATGGCTGAGAGATTCCAAACAGAGTCAAGAGGTTATCCTGGAGGTTATTCTTATGCATTAAGTAAATATCACCTTGTTATTCAAGATGTAATGGAGAGGCTGGAGGGAACTGCCTGAAAATATAGAGCTGTGTTCTGGTAGCCATGTTTCTTGATGATGATTGAATAATGATATAGCTTTCGCAACATGACTGTGTGATTGTGAAAACCTTGTGTCTGATGCTCCTTTTATCTACCTTGTCAACAGATGAGTAGAACATATGGAATAAAAATAAATAATAGGGGGAACAAATGTTAAAATAAATTCAGTTTGAAATGCTAGTGATCAATGAAAGGGAGGGGTAAGGAGTATGGTATGTATGAAATTTTTTTTTCTGTTTTTATTTTATTTCTTTTTCTGAATAGATGCAAATGTTCCAAGAAATGATCATGATGATGAATATGCAACTATATGATGATATTGTGAATTACTGATTATATATGTAGAACGGAACAATCAAAATAGGAGTGTTTGTGTTTATTTGGTGGTTTCTTTTGGTATTTAAAAAAAGAAAAGAAAAGAAAAGAAATTAAAAGAAAAATCTGCCTCTATTTGGCCAGGTACAAAGTTCCCCAAAGATTGGGGTTGTCAATCCTCCTGGTTCTCCTTTCCCAGGAATCCTACAGCACTAGATGTTCCAGGAAATGATCATGATGATGAATATGCAACTCTGTGATGATATTGTGAATTACTGATTTTATATGTAGAATGGAATGATAAAAAAAAAAACAAAGAATTATTTGAGAAAAACCTAATCCACACCTTGAAATGAGCCATAGACAGTTTACTAAACAACTAATTTACTCACTAGCCAAGTGTATCCTATCTTTGGATGAAGATATATTCATAATTACAAACTTAAACATGCATGTCCACATATATACTATATATGCACAGTGACATACAGTGAATATGTAATAGATATTATCTATCTTGCAAAAGTCCATTTCAAGTACTTTTCTTAATGAAACCTTCTCTGCCCCCATCACATAAAATCATTTCTTTTCCAAGCTTCTCCAACAATGATCAAATGCATCAATCATTGTAAAAGTTATATGCTATCTTATAGTACTCTTTAGCTATCTCTTACGGGTGAGTGTTATCTCCCAAACTATACATTCCTGGATGGGAAAAAATTTTTTTGCATACAACATAATTACATATTCAGTGTATATGTAATAAATATCTAAGAAATCAATATATAAAATATTTTAAACCTCATTTTATTGATAGCACAATTTTACATGCAATAAAATGTTATTAAATACTATCTAAGCACCAACAGAGAAACAACACAAATGCAAATCCACTGTTCTTCCTGGATTTGAAGGCTAAGTCTTTGTGAGAGCCATGGTTACCTCCTACTGAAGCACAAGTCAGCTGCTTTCCCTCATTCCCCTGGGGGTAAGTAAAAGCAAAGTTTCAAAACCCAGGCTTGGCCAATGAGATGTGATGGAAAGAAGCAGGGACAGAGGAGAATCCATTCCAGCAAAGGCTATGAGAGCCTCTTTCCACAGGCTGTGGTGGCAGGAAGGTACCTGTGGCATGAGGCTGGCTATGGCCTCTACTGCTGGGCCTGTCTCCATCTACCCCTGACATTTTATCACATCAGTGTTCTGTGGGGGAAATCACAGACACAGTCAGCTGCCATCTCCCAGCAATCTCCTAAGTCCCTCCTGATCTTTGTGAGCTGATGTTTCAATGCTTCCAGTGTGTGTGTGTGTGTTTGTGTGCATGTGCATGTGTTGGGGGACATCAGGTCAAAACAAGACCACCTGACCATATCTTGAACCTGTAACTAGGAACAAGCAGCTCCAGGGGCTTATCAGGGTGGGAATTTTGCACGAAGTTTGCTTGATGCATAAATGATTTTTACTCAGTGCAGGACCCCACCCCCTGGGGTATAAGTACCCACCTTGGGCAGTGCAGGCTTCTCTTCCCTCTGACAGAAGAGAGGCATGCCGAGCCCATCCCATGATCCCAACCCTAGCAGTTGGCCTTCCTGGGTCCTGGCCCCACAATGGGATTTCTTCCTCTGCTCCTTTGGATTCTTTGTTCTATGTAAGTAACAGACTTGCTGAAAGTCTCTGTTGTGCCTGAGTCTATGGTCCCACGACGCATCATATACAGCGCCTTGCTCCACGCCTTCTTAGGAATTTTGTGACCAACTCTAATATCCCTGCAAACATTTCTTTTCTATTTGTATCAGGGTTGTTTCTTTTGTTGTAACCGAAAATCCTTCAATACCTGCGTATGTACACAATGTGTGTATGTGTGCACACTTGTACATATTCGCATATACATCCACACACCCAAAATCATGTTTCTTCTGGAAGAAAAAAAAAGTGTGTGTGTGTGTGTGTATTTCATGTCAGTGCTACAGTTTAGATTTTTAGCAACTAAAAAGTTCAAGCTGTATAGTTTTTTTTTTTTTTTTTTTTTTTTGCTTTTTCAACCACCTGTAAAACGGTTCTCATTCCGTTATTTCCTAAACAGATTTTAATGGTTTTTGTTTGCTTGCCTGTTTGCCTGTTTTAATAGACATTTACTAACTAACTGTAGAAATTCGGTCATTCACAGAATGACTTCCTTCCTTACCAAATGTGTATATATATATATACACACACACACATAATTTTTTTATTCTCACCAATTTGATGTCTTTATTTTTTGTTTGTTTTATTCATTTCTCCAATGGTATGAGAAAATGACCTTTTTTTTCCAACTGATCAGCTAGTTGCTGGACACTAGTTGTTCACGAATCTTCTATTTCTAATTGACTTGGATTTTTATCTTTATAAAGTATTAAATTCATATTCATATCCATATGAATGGCAACTTTGGATATTTTTCCAAATTTCATTCTTTTACAATGTATTCCTATGTTAATATGTACCCTTTTAATTATTGCAACATTATAATCTGATTTATTTTCTGGTTGAACAGATGGTATCACATTTTCTTTGAAAGAAATCCTTTTGTATCTGTGATTTTTATCTACTTCTTCACTTTAATATTTTTAAAGTTTCTTCCCTCAATTATCTTTGCAAGAGTTTTAACTACAGTATTCTTGTCAAATAATCAGCTCTTGAATATATTCACAAATTTTACATTATTTCTATCTACTAATTCAGGGTTTGTTTCAATATATATTTCTTAAATAATTAGCATCATCCATTTCAATCAATCCTTTTCACCCTCAGCTTTTTGAGGATGGCTCTCATTCGTTGAACTTTAAATATGTTCTCTTCTACCTCTTTTCTTCACTTTACGCTAGTTCCATCTCATAAATTTTCTTCCCCAAATTTCATTTTGGCAAATCCCATCCTCTTTCATGGCCCATTTTACATGCCACAGTGAAGTCCTCTTATGCTGAATCTGTTTGGCACAATCATCTGATATTGTACATATAATGTGGTTTCTTAATTTGGAGTTTCTAACTATAAGTATCTAACTTCCCTGCCCCCTGGTAGATTAAACTCATTGGAGACAGCAACCAAATTTCAAAATAATTTAGCACATCACTGAACTCAGAGTTTTTTAATGAACCAACAGCAAGCACACATTCACCTTTCTGTTTTTGTCTTTCTCTCTCTTTCATTCATTTTATGTAGATATCTTACCATTTGATTTGAAACAAATCCTGCAACAAAATTAGAAATATTTCAATAGTAGGTTAAAAGAAGAATCAGGAAAAACACAAATTAGATCAAGTCCAGAGAAAAATCTTGAACAGAATTTTAAAGGCAATGGGGCCCATGTATTTATAAATATAAGACATACATTCAGTTTAGGCCTTCTCAAGAACCAATACAAAACTGCAAGCATGATTGGCATTTTTATGAGAAGACGTGCTTTTTTTAGTGTATGCGCTTCATATAGGGAAGAGAACATATGTATAAATTGAGGGACCTTTAAAGAGAAGGAAAACAAGGGGATTTCTAATAAGGGCAAATAGGTGATCCAAGTTAACAGAGAAGCAAGTCATTACTGGCTAAGGTGGTGAGGGAAAAATCATGGGGCATGTAAATACTGTTTCACATGAGCCTCTAGTGAAGGTAGACCTCAGAAAAGTTGAATATCATTATAAGAATATTCCAGACAGTGTAAATAGCAAGAGGTATGGTAAGAAGATGCACTGTAACTTTTATATTCAGAAAAGCAAAAGTGGGCAAATTAGTAAACAAGACTATGGCATAGATAAGATAAGCAAAGCTATAACATCATCCCTTTCCTTCTCCTTCCAGAAAATCTATTAGAAGATGGAGAGAGAGTGGGGTTATTATTGGTTTAACTTATTTTGGGTATGTTTTGGTGTCGGAGTCACTGACACCTTCCCAGTTCATTCAAAACTCAGCATTGAAGCAGTCCTAGATTTCAAGAGGATGTTTTTGCAGGATGCAAACTGCTAACTAGTGAATAGACATAAAAATCTTGTTTTTTGAAGATTCTGCTTTATGTCAAACCTTGTTCACAGTAAACAAAACACCTAACTTAATTTTCCTAGTATCTTCACATGAGAAATGGAAGAATTTGGTGACACCAAACATTTAAGTTACCACCTCATTAGAGAATGATTTATTCTTAAAATGTGTGTAGTTCATCTGCCATCAACAAAAGGTCACAAAGCATTAAAGAAATAATTTGGAGCACAGAGCTTTCAGTTAGCTACAACACCATGAAGTCAAATCAGATTTGCAGGTATTGGGAACCCAAAAGTAAAATGCTCTGTAATATCTACATGGAAATACTTTGAAAAAAAAGAAGGTCTTTCAGCAACCTGAACACAGATAACAAAATTCTAAGCCTGAGTTATACGGCTTTTGCCTGGCCTTACTGATTTGGTATTCTCGAATGAAGTTTCTTCATTGTTTGCCTCTTCTTCGTGGGATGTTAAACATTCAGAACAATTTATGAAGCCATAAACCTTCAATATTTCTTTTCCAGCTTAAGCTAAAACAATCTTTATTTTTATTTGTCCAGTCCACGCTGCTGAAGTCAGTTTATCATTGACTGAAGTGGCTATACTCATTTCCTCTGGAGGACCATTATAATGATCCTTTTTATTTTTATTTCCTACTTTACTGGTTTGCTAAAATCAATATTGGAGGCTTCATTAAATTGACAACTACATTTGAAATGCATTTACTATCGTTCAAAATGCAAATGACCATTCTCTGCCTTTAATTCTACAAGCAAGAACATGACAGTGTTATTTTGAACGCATATGTTTATTTTGAAATTTTCTACCCAGCAGTTTCCTTTATACTTTTGTAGATGTACTCAGACTGTATTATTTCTCTGGTTTCATTTGCTACCATTGTTTTTGCAAAAATTTTAAACATATAAAATTGGAAAAGACTAAATGTTGATGATATAGGAATTATGTTTCTTAGAGAATCAAGCATATCCCTTGGATTTGTTCTTAGCTTCCCTGCCATCCGTGTGAATTTGAACAAGGCAGCTTAAGAATACAAGGTGAGAATTTGCCTTATTTATCACCACACAGTTTGGTTCTGTCATTTTCTACATTAATAGGATTTTGTGACTGAGTGACCTTGTTAATATAGCAATATGTTTTCTGCCATATCATCAGTAACAATTTTCTAAATAGAAAAGGCTAGCATTAAAAAAAATCACGGTTGATTTCACTCCATTTTTTTCTTTTACTTTAGGAAAAGCAAACAATTTTCATTGTATCTTAATGCAACAAGAGCCATCAAAAAAGAAACAAAAAGTGCTACACTGAGTGTTGAAAATCCAACATGTTGAAACAGAGGGCAAAAAAAGTGCGGTCCAATTACACAATCTGTGGAGAAACCTGGATCTTTGGCAAAAAATGTAAAAGAGACAGAGAGAAAAAGTGGGAAAATGGGATTTAGAGACCTCTAATGATTACTACAAAGAATGAGTTACATTAAGATGGCTAAAAATAATTTTACTTTCCCTTCAAATCTTTGAACCCATGTCATGTTATGTCAGTTTCTATTAATCCTACAAAATCATACCAGTCAATTCTGGTTCTATGATTTAGCGTTAGAGAGATTGTTTCTTTTAAAGGAAAAAACACGTGCAAAAGCAAGAATGAACACCCTTTGCCAATGGGAAACCAAAATTCTCAGTAATTTAGCCTCATAGGCAGCCAGGAAAGCTTTTGCTCTTGAAAGGGGTAAATAATGTTCACTGGGAACACTCAGCATATGTTTCCCTGTTGGTCTTTCCTTGTCTCTTTCCTAAACAGTCCCCACCATTTGTATTAGTTTGCAAGCTACCAGAAAGCAATATACCAGAATTGGAATGGCTTATTTATAGAGGGTATTTAATAAGTTACAAGTTTACAATTCTAAGCTTATTAAAATGTCCAAACTAAAGCATCCATGGAAAGATACCTTAATTCAAGGAAGGCTGATGGTCAGGAATGCCTCTGTTGGCTGGGAAGTCACCTGACTGGCATCTGCTGGGCTCCACTGCCTTCAGCCTCTGTTGCTGTGGGGGTTCCTCACTTTACTTCTCCAAGGCTGGCATTCATCTCTTGGTTTCCCTTGGCTCTCTCTAGGTTCTGGCTTGTTTACTCTCTCATGGTGACATCTGCTGGGCTCCAAGCTTCTCCAAACACCTGTATCTCTGGTCGCCAAGTGACAGCATCTGTGTCAGCTTTGGGCTCTGAAGTTTCTGTCAGCTCCGTTGTTTCTTCAAAATGTTTCCTCCTTCAAAGGACTCCAGTAAACTAATCAAGATCTACCTTGAATGGGTAGAGTGACATCTCAATCTAATCAAAAGGCCACACCCAGACCTGGGCATGCTGTATCTCCATGGAGATAATCTAATCAAAAGTCTCCACCCTACAATACTGAATCCGGATTAAGAGAAATGACTGCCCCACAAGATTAGATTGGGATTAAAACATGGCTTTTCTGGGGCACATAATACTTCAAACCAGCACACCATTCTATCCCTATGTTTTCTTCCGACATTCCACAAATGTATTTTCTACTCGTTGACATTCTTAGGTAATTCATTACTTTTCAGGACCCTATCCATTTCTCTATTCTAAAGTTTCTTTACTTTCACTGGCATTCTTAAACCAACATTCTCAGCTCCATACCCCTCTCTGCTCAAGCACCCACATCCTCCAGGCCATCTTTGCTTCCCCACCTTGGCTATATAGACCCCTCTTGGCTTTTCCAGTTAAATTTCCACAGTTTCCTCTTGCCTTGAGAATAACTACTTGAAATGCCAAGAAGGGTGGCTACCAATTCCCAGGAACTGCAGAGACTGAATATAGGTTTTTCTCAAAGCAGAACGATGGCACACATATCAACTGATAAAAGCTTTCAAAATTTGTTTCTGAAGGCCTAGGTTGGATTTACTTTTCCTCTGCTCTTCTGGACCAGACCCCTAGAGTCTCAGGCTATGTCCCTGAGGCTAACATACACCACTTCCACTTTGTAAAACAATGGCAAGCAGCCATAACTGAAACATTCCACTAGCTCTTTACAGAACCCTATATTTGGAGAAAAATACAGCTTTTTGCAATTCTGTATAATGCTGCTAAAACAGATCCTGGAAATAGTTGACCTGGATCACATGAAAAGACAACAGCAAAAGCCTAATGAGTACAATTATTTGAAAACTATTACCCATGCAAGTTCAGGACAAAACTCATAACATTACCATTGCCAACTCTACTATAGCCAGGTGACAATAACCAGCATAGATAGGATGGCTGTGGGAACAGGAGTGAGCTGGGCAGGGCTGGCAGGGACGTGGAGGCAGCACTTCTGTGAAGCCAGAATGCAGAAGCTGATGACTGAATATTAGTGGAATGAATGAGTGAATCTCATGTGGATATACTGGGAGAGGTACACAGGAGTATAGCCCTCTGTATACAGGAGATGAATTCCAACTCCAACCTCACACTGCTAATATCAGTATCTAAGAGTCCCTCCTGAAAGAGACAGCAGTGTTTCCTCCTCCATATAACCTAAAACAAAGGTTATACTTTTGTTTGGTTACTTTGGCTCTGGCATTTTCCATTCAAACAGCCCATCAAAACGGTCTTAGTTTTCCAGGGCTGCTATGATAAATTCTACAGAATGGGTTGGTTTAAACAACAGGAATTTATACTCTCACAGTTTTGGAAGTTCAACATCAAGGCATCAGTAGGTCGCATTTTCTCCAAACTCTACAGCATTCTGGTGGTGGCTTAATCTCTACCTCAGTTACAAGTCAGCCTTTTCTTTGGTTTCTACTTCCTCCTGCCCAGTCATCTCCTTATAAGGATTGAGTAGTAATGTGTGCGCACACACACATATACACACAACACACACACACACACATACACACCCCTTAATGCAGTTAGGCATCATCGTAACAACACATTCAAAGATGTGATTTACAAACGAGTTCATGCCAACAGGACCAGGGGTTAGGACTTGATCATGTCTTTTGTGGGAGCTATGATTCACTCCCCCCAAAAATCCTGATTCCTGCCAATCTGTTATGAGATACACAATTCCCCTTGTGCTGCAACATTTGCACAATTTACCTTTCATGCACAGTTAGCTCACACAGAGTGTGGATTCTCAATGGGGGCAAACACTGTTGGGAGTGTGTGTGAAAAAATGTACACTTTTTATGTGTAAAGCACAAATATATATATAGGACCGAAACAGCAATGTGATGTTTCTGTGGTATTAAAATGTTGTGGGAGAGATGGAGGCAATTAGGAAAAAAGTGACTAAAAGTCTTCTTATGGAGGTGATAATGAAAAAAAGGTTAAAAGACACTAACATAGAACATTGACAGATCTCCTGACTCCTTTTAAATATCAAGTATTAAACCCCACAAACACCTCAACAGAGCTAATACCTTATTCTCATTCCTTTTCCCTCACCTCTTTACTCCATTAAAGATGGATATTATAAAGGAATTCAAGTATTTACCTTATAAAATGGAATTTTATATGACTCCTATAAGCAAAATATTGATTTCCTACCTCCATATTGTTTCAATGACTTCAATGACATTCGTGACATACCCTTGAGGAAACAAATTCATACAGAGATGGCAAGCAAGACCTTTCAAAGTCTTCATTAAGAATATTACAAAAACCCAACAAACAAATGCCCTCACAACTGTCATTCACTCCTAGGAAAGGGAATGAAATACAGTTCAAGCAGGTAGCAACAATATTTATAGATTTCAGAAGAGGTGCCAAAATCTGAGTAAGGTCGTATCTCTCCTTTAAGTGTATTTTCTAAAAAGAAACAAAGCATACATATCCTGATGTCTTCTCAAAATGGTTGTTGGCTTAGATTTTTGCTTTTTGTGCGTTTTCTCCCCATAAGGGAACCAAGTTTCTACTTTCTCATATTTTGGATTTAAGAATTAACCCACTTAGTTTCAACTGGCGAAATTAATTAAGCCTAAGGAGCAGGGCCTGTGGATTTTTTTTATTCTAAATAGTTCATCATGAGACATTCTGTTTGTCAACCTGTCACTTGGTCCAGCAATGAGCAGTGAGTGAGGTTGTTTAAAGCTGTAGCAAATGCATCTATCTTTCCAGGCAGCTCTAATCCTTGGTCCACTGGCTCTACCTTTATGAGTTCTTTTGATTGGTAATTGAGAGAATAAATCTTTGAAGGGCTTATAGCAATGCAAATATGTACGTGAATATATATAAAGATTTTGGTCATAAAACACCTACCAAAATATTTTATGCCTTCTCCTTTCAGGACTGCCATTTAATTCATTTTGCTAAATGAAGAATTGGGATTCAGCTACAGACATTTTTATTTTGCTCTTGTTTTTGTTTTTGTGATGTGTGCTGAGGCAATTTTAAATTCTTATTTTATCTGCCAGACTAGGGAGTTATCTATGTTTGGGTGGGAATGAGGGTGGGGCGTGGGGGAAAGAGTCATCACAGAGACTAAATAGAAGGTATATCTACCTATAAAGGATAAAGGTGGACAGCTTCAGATCTGATAGGGAAAAGTTAAGAATATTGGGGTTATTTAACATGGATATAAATAAGACCAATTATTGGTTTTCCTAAAACATTACTTTCATTAAGTCACTTCCTTACTCTAGAATTATAAATAGTCCTGTTACCCAGAGGCTAACGATCAAGAGATTTGAGCAGACACTCAAATCCTACCACAATAAATCTACAAATTCTCTGTTGAATTTATTTCTCATTCTTTCCTGACAGGTTCTATCCCCTACTCACCCACCCTGAAAGATGGGTTCTATTCATTATTCTCCATTATTCCTAAAGAGAGTCATACAATGGCTAGCTTAATGCTAAGCACAATATTGAAAATAACTATCCTTCACTGAGCATCCACTATGTGTCAGGAAAGTTTTAAGCTTTGAAATTATTAACATTTATTCTCAAAATAGTGCTACAAAGCAAACATAGTGATGCTTGTATTATGTTTTAGGAAACCAAGTCTCAAAAGAAATTTGATAAATTGCCTAAGATCACAAATGGAAATCAAAATGAGCTCTAACGCCAAAGTCTGAGCTTTGTCCACACCACCCCACTCACCCACTAAGTGGCTTCATGATAGAAAGACAGTGTTGGGTACAAAGATACTAGTAGCAAAATTATTTTTATGAAGAATGTGAGAATATTCAAAGGTATGATTATATGAATTATTAAATAAACTGATAGATGAATTTGATAGATTAAAGTAAATGCATAAATTAAAAGGGAAATATTCTTATGCAATATTGAGAAAATAAATAATACAGACTTGATTGGAAATATGCTTTAAAAAATGTCTATACTCAGACATTGCTACCTATCATAATTTGCCAAACCTCAACCCAAACCATTCCTGCCAATCCTAAAGAACACCTAGGGCATTATATAAGATTCTACAAGGGTTCCGTGCACGAGGGTAACTTCCCAAAATCTACAACCTCCAGAGGGTCCCTGGACCAGATAAGTCCTGAAACACAGAGGGGCCAGCCTCTCTGGCATATCAATTAGTTCCATCTCCCTATCCCATATTATTGACAGCACCTTCCAACATGAAAAAGTTAGAATGGACATCACCCAAATAACCCTAAAGAGTGGGAGAAAGATCAAAGGTGATGGTGGAGTTATACAGAGGTCAGGTTTAACAAATGAGTATGAGTGCTGAATCATTATATTTATATTTCTTTTAGTCTCCTGTATCTTAGAGCAGCTAGAAGTAAAAACCTAAAATTATGGAATTGTAACCCATACCAAACTCTGAAATCTGTTCTACAACTGATTGTTGTGATGTGCTTTGGTATTTATTGCTTTTTTGTCTATACGTTATTTTCACAAAAAAGAAAAAGTTGATTGTGATGATAAAAATAAATAAATAGTGAAAAATTGCCATGCACTATAATTACTTTCTAGAAACCTACAACCTCCAGTTGGTTCCTAGGCCAGATAATTCCTGAAACCCAGGAGGGCCAGCCTCTCCAGAACATCAACTAGTTCCATCCCCCTATCCCATATCGTCGATACCACTTTCCAACATGAAAAAATTAGAATGGACATAGCCCAAATACCCCTCAAGAGTAGGAGAAAGACTCAAGGAGAAGATGGAGTTACAACAGAGAAGATAGGATTTAAGGAATGTGTATGACCTCAGAATCATTATATTGATATTTCTTTTAGTCTCCAGTGTCTTGGAACACTAGGAACTAGAAGGAAAAACCTAAAACTGTGGAACTGTGACCCATGTCAAACTCTGAAATCTGTTCTACAACTAATAGTTGTTCGGTCCTTTGAAGTTCATTGCTTTTTTTGCATATATTATTTTTCACAATTGAAACAAAAGAATTAAAAATGCCCATAATAATTTTAGAATCAACCAAACTAAAACATTAATAATGACTCAGAAGGGATGGTATGATGAAAGATAATTTATAGTTGTTCTTTCTCTTAAGTATATTAATGTTTTCTTTAATAAGAATAAATTACCTTCATCACAATTTTTAAAGAAATAACTCTAGGTAACATTGACACTAGGAATAAATCAAGCAAAATTCTTCTCTAAAATTTGCCCTCCTGTGAACCTTTGTGCATGCGGCTTCCTGCCCTCCGTGGCCCCTCTTTCCTACCCAGCTGCAGCCTAATTTTCTTCAAGGCCCAACAGAAACATCAATTTCTCTAAGACACTTGTCTTGGCCCCCTCTTGCCAGCCCTTTTTCTGAATTTTCTATACTTTTTTGTGCGGATTACATATTTGTTTCTTACATAGCTTGGAATTGTTACTTTCCTCTTTCTACCATGAAAATTTTATTTCCTAAGCTGGATTTCAGTGTCTTGTGATTCTCAACAAATGTGCCAGTGGTTTAATTAATGAAATCATCTAACATTATTCTATCCAGAATAGCAGTCAGAACTGTCTGCATCTCAAGTGAGTCAAGCACAAGAGAATTAAGTCTAACTCTAACATGAGGAAGATTTAACATTTCTCCTTAAATATATTTAGTGACATTAAAAGTTGTTATGTCCTAGAGTAAATAACCAACTGGTGTTTTGGATTTACTGCACCAGAGAGCTTTCCTATTAATTTGGTTTGATGGTTTTAAGCTATCCAGTTTGTGGTGCTTTATTAGAGAAACCTCAAGAAATTAAGACGCAGGCGTCCTTGGTTTGAAATCTCTGCCTTCATCTTCACGTGTTCTTCTCTCCATATATCTGAATCTCAAATCTCCCTCTCCCTTTCTTTTATAAGGTCAGCTGTCATTGGATTTAGAGCCCAGCCAATGTCCAAGGTGCTCTCATCTCAAGATTCCTAACTTAATTATGTCTGAAGACCCTTTTCCAAATTAGTTTGCATTCACCAGTTCTAGAGCTTAGGACATCGATACATCTGTTGGAGGCCACTATTCAACTCACTGTAGGACATACATCTCTTAGCCTCTATGGGATATTGTCTAGAAGGGACAGGAAATTATCAATAGAATTTGCAATAAACAGTGTGGTTTTGTCAACATTTTCTATTCTTAGAGGAGAGGCTGCTTTTTCACTTTTAGTTTATGCTAAGACTCAAGATTTGCTTTACAGGCAAATATTTATTCACTCATACTTAGAATGAGAACTTATTTAGCATGTAACAAATGCCATTCTAGTTTCTAGGGACAATGAGATGGATAAGGCAGTGTGTCAGTTTTCGAGCAACTTTTAATATATTGAGGGGGCTGAAAATATAAGGTTTAATGGTCTCAGAGAGAAGCAAAAGAAAGGAAATAAGGGTGGTACGGTGGTGGCTCAGTGGCGGAATTCTTGCCTGCCATGCCAGAGACCTGGGTTCATTTCCTGGTATCTGCCCATGCAAAAAAAAAAAAAAAAAAGAGAAAAAGGAAAATAAATAATATTTTAGAGCTATACAATTCTAAAAAAGCTCAAATTAATAATTTTTCTGATCCTCTCTTGTCAGGGTACCTAAAAAAGGAAAAAAAAAATTTCTAAGAGGGTTCTCTTTACTTCATGCAGATTCATCATTAATTTAGGAAATTTAGAGATTTATTCCCTCACAGTTCTAGAGATCAGAAGTCAGAAATCAAGGTATTGGCAGGGCATGCTCCCTGTGAATTCTCTAGGGAAGAGTCTGTTCTATGCCTCTTTCCTAGTTTCTGGTAATCCTAGGCATTCCTTGACTTGTGGTGGTATAATTCCAATCTCTGCTTCTATCTTCACACGGCTGTCTTCCTTCTTATCTGTCTCTGTGTGTCCAAATTTCCTCTTCTAATAAGGACAATCATCATATTGGATCAGGGAGGGGTGGGGGGGTGCACCCCGGCATCATTCTAACTAATCCCATATTCCAAGACCCTATGTCCAAGTAAGGCCACGTTCATGAGACCAAGAGTTAGGACTGGACATATCTTTTGAGGGGTCACAATTCCACAAGTAATTGGATCCACCAAAAGCTAGGAAGAGCAAGGAATAATTCTTCCCTATAGCTTTTATCTCAGACTTCTGGTCTCCACAATTGTGAGAGAATAAATTTGTCTTGCTTTAAACCAGGAAATTTATGGTAATTTGTGGCAGCAGTACTTGGAAACTAATACATGTCCACATACTGATTGGTTAGATTATGACCCAATAAGTTGGCAGTCTCTTTGCACTCTAAGAGTTCTTTGATTTAGGGCAGGTTTTATTCTCTTAGCCTAGTACAGGGTAAGGGAAGATCATTTATTTTTAAAACTTCAGGAAGGAATGGCAAGCATAAGAAAGTGTTCGTTTTTTAAAATTTCAAATCAGTTTATTTAAATGCTCTTATCATTAATGGCTTGAGTAGTCAGATTCCCTGAATTATAGGGAAAAGTACTGACTGGATTAAGTTGAGAAAACATCTCATAATCTGAATTAGTTTTCCATTTTTTGTCATTCCCAGAGAAACAAGTCAAGGACTACAAATGGTTTTTATGAGCTTCAGAGAAAATATTTCCAAACAAAAATATGAACAATGAATAAGTTTTAAATCTAGAGAGACTGAAGACTAATTACACAGAAGGGAACCTTAGAATTTACCATATCAATTTGGAGTTTTCTTCTGGACAAATTACAAAATGAACTGAATACTTAGGAAACAGGTATAAACTGTGACTTTCTGGGACAACGCACACGTACAGCAGGCAGACACCACTATTGACTCCTTGTCTGACCTGAAATAAATGATTGTCATTCTTTATATTTCACTTCACCATGGGAAATTAATTTATGTCTTCAACAAACACTTGAATTGAACACTGGCTCTGCTCAGCACCCTACCTAAGTTAAGGCAGGAAAATTAAGACCAATATTCTAATTTTTAAAAGCTAATGATTAATTGAATAAATAGGAGCATGTCTTATTCATTCAACTCCTAGATTTATTGTTCAAGGTTTTAATAGTTTCTATGTATTAAAAGTGAATAACACAATAATTTGTCATTTTGCCTAGGCATGGATTTGAATTGTAATGTATGAAGTTCTAGGAATCTGTATTGTCCGTGGGGTTGGGAGGGGAATATCTTTAACTAAGAAGTTAGCCAAGGAGACTGTTCATTGACTCAGCATTTGCAATTTTGTGAAGATGTCCTTTTTTCTATTCTTTCTTACCTTGTAAACAACTCATAGGGAAATTTCAAGGCATGTTAGTATTTGTAAAATCAGAGATTTATGGTCTTATGAGAATACATTTCAGAATATCAAGAATCAACTGTGTATAATTCATTACCTTTCTTTTCCCAGCAGTCTGTGAGGTTCATTGTAGGCTCATTAAATAAAGCTCACTGATTCTTTCATAAAAGTGTTTCCATGTTCAAAAGGCTTTCATGAAAGTCAGCACCTTAGTGTGGATTAGTTTAGCAGAAGAATGTCTAACCCAGACTTCTGGTTAAGAATATGAGTGGGTAGAAGCAGAGACATTGAGAGGAAACAGATGAAGACAGTAGAAAAGGATGTTAGGAGAACAACAAGTCATTTTGCTGATGACAGCCTGGCCCAGGGTAAATGGAAAATAAGGAATGCTGAGTATTAATGTCTAGACTTATCCACATTGAATAATAGGAAATGTCATATACCTGCCTTACCTTTACCACCTGGGGTTAGTATTGCTAATATTAAATTGACATTTCCTGACTGCAGGAGAGTCATGAAATGTTTCAGCCTGGTCAGGCAGGGACCCTTCAGCATAGATGGAGAGAAACTGATCTCATTCCTTTTCACGTTTCTTTTTTACAATGTCCTACTAAAGCTTTTGCCTAGTTACTTAATGAAAAACAGACAAAATCACCTCTGTTGAGCTCCCATTATGTGTAAGGGACTGTGTTTGGGCCTTTTGATTGTCGACTCCTTCACAGAGTCCAGCAAAGGAAGCTGTTGACCAGACACAGCTGACCTCATTAAACTTACTTCAGCAAGACCATTCTGGCAGTCACACTAACTACTCAAAAGGAGATGCAAAGGAAGGGTATGTATAGAGTTTTGGAGACTGTCCCCAAATGGTATAAGGTGAGTCATTCAGGGTGAGGAACTGGTTGGTATTGGCAAAATTCATGGCATAATAGTTTAAGATTGGTGGATACAGAGAAGTGAGGTTCGTGATGAGGGAAGTGTGGGGTGGCAAAGATGCTGTCCAATAGGAGAAGTGTTTATCCAGATGAGCAATCTAGTTAAGTAGATAAATTGGTTTGCAGGCCCTGCTTGACACAAACAGAAAAGTTATTTGTTGGTTCACAATGTTATCTTTAGCATTGTCATGTTGGAACAGGTGAACTCAATCTCAGTCCTATAGATACAAAGTTGAATAAGACATAATCTCTGATCTCAAGGAACTTACTGTATAATATGGGTGACAGAATGTCAAAAATAATTTTGGTTCAAGACAAAGGGGCTGATAGAGCATATTAAAGAAATATGATCAAAAGGCTCTCATCACTGATTGATATGGACATTAAAGGAGAAGAAAGAGCATGGAATATTTCCCACTTCTATTACTTGGGTGCTTTAGCAAATATTGGCATTAAAAGGATAGAAAATGTCAGAAGAAATATTAGGTAGAGAAGAAAGATAAAGAACGGTGTCCATTCTAAACAGATGGACCTTGAAATGTGTTGGGACAATCACGGAAAGATGGCAAGGAAGTAGTTGGCTACATGTGTCTGTGTTTATGGGAGAGATCTGCAGCGAGACCCTAAATGTAATATCATCCATCCTTAGCTGGTAGTGGAAGCCATGGACATGGATGAAATTATCTAGAGAATGTGCACATGAGAAAAGAAGCCAGAGATTAGACCCTAGGTAACTTCAGTATTAAAGAGACAGGCAGAGGAAGAGAATGCAACCAGCGAGATTGATTAGGCTTTCACATAAAGCAAGAGGACAGAGAATTTTAAGCCATGGAGAGAGTAAAAGGTGCCAAAGACTATAGAGCTGCTACTAAGACATGACTAGAAGTAACTATTTAATGATTAGAACATTAAGAATAACTTTAGTACCAATAATTTCAGTGGAGTGAAAAGAACAAAAGCTTCAAATAAAGGTTTTGGTAGTTCTCTTCTAATTGTACTCCTCAGTATACCCTCCCTACTGTGTTAGAAGATAACTTTCTCCCAATAGTTTCCAAAACAAAGAATCTTTACCACCTCTCAAAGTTATAGACTGCAATAACCTAGTGCAATGGGCATTTGTTATTCTTTTTTGTCTAACAGAGCCCCTTTCTATGTTTGGGGAATCCATACCTTATGAATCTAGGGTAGCAGGTCCCACCTCCCATTACAGAAGCTAAAAACACACTCTTTTTCTGTTCTCCCTTGCAGATCAGGCAAGATTAGCGATGCACATTTTATTAATCAATGTACAAATATTAGACTTTGACCAGGAGCTAATGATGAAAAAAATCAGGGACATTGTGGGATTCTCTCTCTGGATGCAGAATTCCAGCCAGGTTGACTTCCTGGCTAAGCAGCTGGGGCAATGACAAAGTTGACTGCTTGGGTGGTAGCCTCAGCAGGGGCAGTTTCCTCATGAGAGCAGTTCTGGGTTGTCTTGACTCTGGAGTAATAGAAGCAATAGCTCACACTCACTGAAGGATAACTATGTGCCAGTAAGATCCAAAGAGCTTTCCTTGCATTAACTCAGCATTTCTCAACCTTGCCACTACTATATTTCAGGCTTTATAATTTCTTGTTGTGGGGTCTGTCCTATACATTGTAAGATGTTTAGTAGAAATCCTGTTCTCTCCCCTTGCATCGCTGCAATCGTACCAACCAAAATGTCTCTAGACGCTGCTAAATGTCCCCTGGGGGACAAAATTGACTCTGATTGAGAACCACCACATCAACTTATTTAAGATTCAGAACCACCTTGAGATGCTGGCACTGTTATACCGAGCTAGAAACTCCAGAAGAATCAGTTCAATCTCCTTTTAATAACTCTGGTAGTGGTGTCCACTTAGGATTTTGTTTAAATATGTTAGTTCTGCTTTCTGCTGTTAGCAAACTGAAACCCACCTGCTGGAGTTTCTCATCCCTTTTAATTGCATTCTCACCAGCATGTCAAAATCCCTGGCCTTACGTAAATCAAAACCCCGATGTTAACGAGTCATTCCTGCTTGGCAGTCAGTAGTTTGGGAAATAAGTGGACTTCTCTGTTTCTCTAAGCCAGGAAAGTGCTTCCCAATCTTAATTAGTTTTCTTGTCTGACTTTGGGGCTGGTGTCTTTGCAGCCCTCATTAAAGCATTATCAGTAAAATGGAAGGTCCTAGTGCTCCCTTTCAAATGAGGCAATTTCACATTTCATTCTCAAAACAGATCAGAGGAAATCTCTTTTTCCTTCAAACTGAGAATGGCAGGCAATTGGATGGTCTATCCCTTGACTGAGATTTCCCATGGAGAGCTCACTTTCTGCTTTTGAAGGACTCTTTCTTAGGGCATCGCCATGGTAAACAACCTACCCACCCTTCAGAAATCTCTTGGAAGATTATGAAACCAGACCTATTGCCTGCTCAGAAGTGGTAAACTGAACAAAAGATCATCACTTTATAATATATTGCACCAAAACCTCCTCTAAGAGCTTTGGTTTTTATAATGGGGATAGCACAGTGTAGTTAGTTAAATTTTGAAATTTACCATGAGTTCTAACCTTGCCTCAGCCACTTCTACCTGTTTGACTTTGGAGAGTTTGCTTAACCTCCGAGTCTCAGTCACCTCATTCACAACACAGAATTAATCATGGGTAGGGTCATTAGAAGAATGAAGTGAGATGAAAACACTGAGAACTTAGCATGCATTCAGCAATGGTAGTTACTGCCATATTGTTATTTGAGTGTGCCATTTTCCTTCACATACAAGTATTTGCTAGTCCTTTCTCTTGCCTCAGATGTGCTGACACATAAGCTTCCTCAATTCTTCAGAGTTCTGATTCCTAGGACTACTTACTTTCATGATTTAAAATGTGTGTGCATCATTGTTTGAAACTTCGGCTTTATTTATTCTGCAGTCTTCATGATTTGCAAAAAGCTTTCACAAGAATCATCTTATTTGATCTTCAAACTACACAGTTATGCAAAGAAGACAGGTGTTATGGAAGATGAATCTATAGTACTTGTGCCAGTTTGAAAGGATTTATGTACCCTAGAAAAGCTATGTCTTAATCCTAAATCCAATCTTTTGGAGGCAGCTTTTCTTTTAATCCTTATTCAGTATTATAGGTTGGAAACGTGATTAGATAGTCTCCACAGAGACGTGACTCACCCAATTGTGGGTATTAACTTTTGATTAGATGGCTTCCATGGAATTATGACTTCACCTATTCCAGATGGGCCTTGATCAATTTACTGGAATCCTTTAAAAGAGGAAGCATTTTGAAGAGAGAGAGAGCCATGTCAGAGCCACGAGAACCACAGAGCCCATGAAGCCAGAGGCCTTTGGAGATGAAGAAGGAATACACCCTCATGAGAGCTTCATGAAACAAGAAGCCTGGAGAGAAAGCTAGCAGATGTTGCCATGGTCACCATGTGCCTTTCCAGTTGAAAGAGAAACCCTGAACTTCATCGGTCTTCTTAATTTGGACATTTTTACAGATTTGCTTTAATTGGGCCATTTTCATGGCTTTAGAACTGTAAACTAGCAACTTATTAAATTCCTCTTTTTAAAAGCCATTCCATTTATGGTATATCATATTCAGGCAGATAGCAAACTAGAACAGAGATGAAAGGACTCAATCAGGAATCTCTTCAAAGCCTGCTGACATCTGGTCAGGAGCCCTTCCCCTGATGACTAACAGACCATCACTATGTCACACACATCTCATTATGATATTTTTCATGAACTTACATCTCTTTTAAGTAAAATGAGGAGGTTGAACAAGATGCACTCAGCGTATCTGCCACCTCTAACAATCTATGAACTCACACAAGAGGAACCAGTGTGCTAAGACCATGTAAGAGGGGAGACAGATGGCAAAGGCAGTCACCTTTAAGTCAGACCAGATGAAAAGTGAAGCAGAACCAAATGTAGCTGGAAGATGGAACCCTTCAAGAGTATGTTGCCTTGCTGCTGGCATGACTCTCCAACCCTACTCTTTTGCAATCAGTGACACCGAATGGCATCTACCATTGTACCCTAGTTCAACCCAGCATTAGTACTGGCATAGTATTTTCTAGCATTGCTGACTCATTTCTGGCTCCTCTCCTCTGACTCAAGCCAATGCTTCATTTCTATTTCTGGCCACCCATATAACTCCCCACCCCCTATTTTAGGGGATAGTTTGTTTCTGGCCTTCTCAAGGGTTCTCAGTCTTTCACTGTTCTTTACTTCTGCATTCCCAGAAAAGAGAGTATATCCAGTAATTCCTGGGAATTATGAGTTGTCTCTCTGTATTACCTAGCTTTAGGATGTGACTTAATGGGACTTTGAATCTAAATTTTGTATATTTCCCAGGACTTCCTGGCAGAGATTCAACTGTATAATCCCAGAGTCTTGGTATGAAAATGTCCAAAGGAACATTCTTGGGATGAATGAAGGCTGTCAACAAGTCTGATAGCTTCAGAGATTCAAACTTCCTGCTTGAGGAACTGCATTGTTTCTCTTCATTGAATCTCTAGATTTATTGCACCTCTGGTTAGAAAGAGTACCCCTTGTGGGAGAAAATGTCATTTTTGAAAGGTGGATGAGGAGTATCACCCACAAATGCATGAAAACAGTAAACAAAAGGCTGATTATTAATCCATAAGCGGGGAAGAGCCATGGACCAGAAAATTCAATTGTAAGAATTCTGTAAAATTTCTAGAATATTTATAATTTTTCCTGGTAAGGCTATTTTTCCTATTGCCATCTGTTTCTTTATAGTGATTAGCACAAAACTTCTCAAAAAAGTGTGTGGAGGGAGGTGTGTACGGTGTTCTTATCATCAGGACATTCAAACCAAAAAAAAAGCATAAGAGCTTCTCACTCTGCAGGCAGGCTTGCTAGGACAAAGACTCAAAGAGACAGAACAGGAGTTGGCAAATTCCAAAGGAGAGGAAAGTGGGTTGTGTTCTGACAGCCTATGCAAAGGAAAAAAGTAGAATCAGCTAGCCAGAAGGGAACCTGGACTAGTTAGAAGGAAGTTCTTGGTGAGAGTACCCCAAAACTTGCTTTATAAATATGTGTTAAGGTGGGCAAATCACTAGCAGAAATGTTCTTGCTTTATAAATCTGTGTTAAGGTGAGAGTTAGGGGTTGGCCTCTCTAGGCTCCCTTAGAAGAAGAAAGAAAGTATTTACCTTTTCATTTAGGACAGGCTGGGTAAGAATCTTACTCTTGAGAAGCTGCAATAATTTATGGGAGATGCACATAGATTGGGTGTGAGGAGAATTAAATTCAATTCAGAATCCACCTTTCACTAGTAACATGAACTTGTGAATTCAGTTCTCTTGGAACCTCAGTTTCTTCATTTCTTAATTTATGGAATAGGACAAAAGAATAGTTGAGATTAACTTAGGTAATAGCAATAGAAGTAGAATTGTCTTTATTGACAAACTACTTGTCTATGTTGAAAATCCTATGGAATATACAAAAGAAATCCTAAAATGTATAAATAAGTTCAGCAAGGTTGATCATAAGATCAAAATACAAACTACAAAGATCAAAATACAAAACTAAATTTTATTTCTTTATATTATCAGGAAATCATTGGAAAATGAAAAATGAAAGACACCATTTAAAATAACATAAAAAATATGAAATGCTTAAAGGTATATCTGGCCAAAGATGTGTTAGACATGTACATTGAAAACTGCAAAATATTCCTGAGATAAATTGAGACATAAATAGAAGGATTCAATATTGTTAAGATGTCAGTTCTCCCCAGTTGGGCTACAGATGAGATTGAGATCACAATCTCAATAAAAATCCCAGAAATATTTTTAAAAATAAATTTGCAAACTAATTTTCTTATATTTATAAGGAAATGTAAAGAACCCAGAATAGTCAAAACATCTCTGAAAAAGAACAAAGTTGGAAGTTTTAAACTCTGTGAATTCAAGACTTATTATAAAGCTACTGTAAATAAACTGAGTTAGTTGTGTCAAGAAAGAAAAATAGATAAAGGAACAGAATAGAAAGTTCAGAAATAGACTCACACATATATGGTCAACTGATTGTTTTACCTAGATAAGAAAGTATGTCATTTCAATTCCAAGTTTTCTGACTCCAAATTCAATTCTTTCCACTGCACCAGTAATATTCAGTGACACAAAAGATAATTCCAGATGGTGCCCAGAAAATACTTTTTGATAGTTCTATACATACATTTATATTTTTTCATTAGAGAAGTTTTAGGTTTACAGAAAAATCAGGCAGAAAGCACAGGGTTCCCATATACCACCCCAATTGTTAACACTTTGCCCTTGTGTGATACCATTCTTAGAACTGATAAAAGAATAGTATTATTATTGTATTATTAACTATGGCACATAATTTACATTAGGGTTCACTGTGTTGTTCAGTCCTATGTTTATTTTTTGAATTTTTATTCCAGTAACACATATATAACTTAAAACTCCCCTTTTAACCACATTTAAATATGTAATGTTGTGCCATCACCAACACCACCACTATCCATTACCAAAATCCTTTAATCACTCCAACCAGAAACTCTGTAACAATTAAGCATCAACTCCCCATTTCCCACCCTCTCCCCTACCCTTGGTAACCTGTATTCAAGTTTCTGACTCTATGAATTTTCTAGTTCTAATTATTTTCTATCAGTGAAATTATACTTGCCCTTTTGTTTCTGGCTTATTTCACTCAACATGATTTCTTAAATGTTCATTCATGGTGTCACAGGTATCAGAATTTCATTCTATAGCCAAATAATATTCCATTGCCAAATAATATTCCATTGTAGGTACATGCCACATTTTATCTATTCATCTGTTAATGGACACTTAGGCTGCTCCCATCTTTTGGCAATTGTGATTAATGCTGCTATGAACATCCATGTGCAAATATTTGTTTGCATCATGCTTTCAATTCTTTTGGGTATATACCTAGAAATGGGATTGCCAAGTCATATGGAAATTCTATTTAACTGCTTTGAGAAACAGCCCAACTGTCTTCCATAGCAGCTGTACCATTTTACAGTCCCACCAACCATGAATGAGAACTTCTATTTCTCCACATTTTCTCCACACTTGTTATATTCCTTTCTTCTTAATATCAGCAATTCTAGTGGGTGTGAAATGTTATCTCACTGTGGCTTTGATTTGCATTTCACCAAAGACTAGTGATATTGAGTATCTTTTCATGTGCTCTTTGGCTGTTCGTATGTCTTCTTTGGAGAAATGTCTACTGAAACCTTTCATCCATTTCTCAATTTGTTTTTCTGTCTTTATTTTGTTGAGCTAAAGGATTTCTTTATGTATTCTGGATATTAAGCCCTCTTCAGATAAGTGGTTTCAAATATTTTCTCCTATTCTGTAGGCTGTCTTTCTACTTTCATGAGAAGCCCTTTCATACCCTTTACTTTTGACACATTCCCATTAATCAACTTTTTCTTTTGTTGCTCATGATTTGGTATAAAGTCTAAGAAACCATTGTTGGACACAAGGCACTGAACGTGCTTCCCTGTGTTTTCTTCCAGGAGTTTTATAGTTTGGGTTTTTATATTTAGGTCGTTAATCCATTTGTGTTAATTTTTGTATATGGTATGAGGGAGAGATTCACCTTCATTTTTTGCATATGGATATCCACATTCTCCAGCTCCATTTAGTGAAGAGACTATTCTCTCCCAATTGAGTAGACTTGGCCTCTTGCCAAAAATCAGTTGATCACAGATGTGTGGGTTTATTTCTGAACTTTCTATTTGCTTCCATTAGTCCATTTGTCTTGTCCTGGGCTTTCCTTACCAGTTGCTTAGGAGATCCCCTGTTAACAGGAATTTGAATGCCCCCTCCATTTCCCAAGAGACAGAACTCTCTCTCTCTTGTATCTTTAAAGCAGACAAATCTTTGCCCCAGACTGCTTCCTCTATAGTTTCTTTTATTCCTTTCATTGTCTCAGTTTGCTTTCATACAGAGGGAAAATCCTAGGGAGCAGGCACACTGGAGAGGAGTTTCCAAGTCAGTCCTTCCCAGCTGAAACAGGGCCAGGGACCCACGAAGGAGATGCAGAACAATGCCAAAGTCCCCAAGAGGGGATCAGGAAGGGTTCCAGGAACCACCTCCACAGCTCCCCAAACCTGAGCTTTCTTGTCCTGCCCAACAAATGCTGACAGTTTTCAACTAACAATCCTCTGCAGCTCTGAGGAAGCAAAGGGTCTTTAAGTCTCCTATATTATCACCTTTTTCTGGGTTCTGTTGGAGCAATGGCCATCCCCAGAGCAGGGCCCCCGTGATCTGAAGTCACTAACCAAAAGCCATGATCAGTGACAGGCTGTTCCAACCCCGGGTCTAGGGGAAGAGGATTTTTATCAACAAACTAGCCTAGAACTGGACCCCATGGCAGCCTGCAGTTACTGACGGTTCAAAAGTTGTTCTGGTGGAAGGACTGGATCCTGGAGCTCCCTCCTCTGCCATCTTCCCACAATTATCCTTGACTCTCTCCTACCATTTTTAAAGCTGCATTTTCTTGATTTAGCTCTCAACTGATTACTGCCACCCTGTAACTGTTTTCCAGAGTTTAAAGGAAGATAGCTCTTCCAGTTTTTTGCTAGTTGTTCAAAGATTCTTTGGGGAAATGGCTCCTTGGAGCATCTCACACTGCCATCTTGGTCCATCAGAACTTCTCAATTGATTTTTGATCAAGGTACAAAAGCAACTTAGATAGAGAGGATAGTTTTTTAAAAAATGTAATGGTGGTAACTATTTGATAGTAATATGCAAATGAATGAATGTTGATCCATATTTTGTATCATGTACAAAAATAAACACTAAATGGATTATAGTCTTCAATGTACAATGTAAAACTATGAAACTTCCAGAAGAAAACATAAGAGAAAATCTTGTGGACTGGGTTTGGCAAAGAATTCTTATAGGTGATATCAAATCAGGATAAATAAATTAAAATTTATAAATTTGATTTCATCAAAATTAAGAACTGTACTTTGAAAGACACTGTTAAGAGAAATGAAAAAAACAAGCCAAGGGATGGAAGAAATTGTATACGTGATAAAAGACTTCTAGAATATATAAAGAACTATCAAATTTCAATGATAAGAAAGGGAATTAAATTTAAAAAATGGAAAAAAAGTCAATAAACATATCACCAAAGAAGGTATAATGATACACATAAGCACATAAAAAGGTGTTCAGCATCATTAGTCATTAGGAAAAGACAAATTAGAACCTCAGTTATGTACCACTACAATACCTATGAGAATGTCTAGAATTAAAAGACTGACCATATCAAGTGTTTATTAGAATGTAGAGAAACTGAAACTCTTGCACACTGCTCACAGGAATGTTAATGGTTCAACCACGTTGGAAATGCTTTGGCAGTTTCTTAAGTAGATAAATGCATATTTCTCATGCAATTCAATCAGTCCACATCCAGGTATTTGTTCAAGTCAAATTAAAGAATGTGTTCGTAAAAACTCTTGCCCCTGAATATTCATAGCAGCTTTATGTGTAATAGCTACAAATTGGAAATAATACAAATAAACATCAACAAATGAATGGGACAAAATGTAGTATATCCATACGATGTGACACTACTCAGTTATAAAATGGGATGACCTAACAATACACAAACATACACAAAGTATATGGGTGACTCAAGACAATTATGCTAAGGAAAAGGTGACAGACATATATATTTACATACACTTTATGACCCATTATGGTTCCATGTTGACATTTCTTTTATAAAGTTCTAGAAAATGCAAACTAATCAATAGTGACAGAAATCAGATTACTGTCCTTAGGTATAGAGCCCAGGGGGTGGGGGAGAGATTGGCTGGGTAGAGATGGGTTAGAGGTATTTCCAAGAGAGGAAACTAGTGGGGTGATGGATATATTCATTATCTAGACTGTGATGATGGTTTCAAGGGTGTATGCATATGTCAAATTTTATATTTGTCTCCTTAAATATTTCATTGATTTACAATCTACTTATACTGCTAGATTTGTATAATTATTCCTTAATAAAGCCATTTACAAAAAGGTGACTTGCCCAGACTTTGAGAAGATATCAAAAGCCCCAGGGAACTAATACAGGCAGCCAAGGCTTTATTCTTTTTTTCCAAGTCTCTGTAATCAGATGTTTGGGTTTAAGAAAAATAACTGTTTCTACCCTAAAACTTTAATCACAGGAGGAACTCAAATATACCTAGTAAGCTTCTTCTCAGGAAATTTATGCTGAAACAATAATATTGCAAACAGAAATTCTATCTTCTATAAAACTCAGTGATAATTGCAACCCCAAGCCAGAAGGCAGTTTAAGCAAAATGACAAGAGACACAATATTAGAAGAACAGTGATACAGTGGTGATGAGCAAACTTTCAGTCCAAATTGCTCAAATTCAAAGTCAAGCACTGCCATTTAGTAGATTCACCTTGGGTAACTTACCCTGTGCTCAGATCCCTTGTTTTCTTTTTTGGGGAGAGGGGTGCGGGGTGGGGTGCATGGTCCGGGAATCGAACCTGGGTCTCCCACATGGAAGGCGAGCATTCTACCACTGAACCACCTGTGCACCCAGATTCCTCATTTTTAAGATGAAGAGAATAATATTAACTCATAGAGTTATTGTGAAATTGAAACGAATTATACTTGCAGACTGTTAGCACTAGCAAATAGTAAGTAGTACATAAGCTTTTATTAAATAAATAAAACAGTGTTGAAAGATCTATTCTAAATAAAAAATATGTTGATTAGGATAAAAGAAAATAAGGGTATTCCTGAAAGATGACACAGGGTGCTGAGATTTGAAGTCCTTATACTAAGAATCAGTTAGATTCAGTTAGCTCAGACTGTTCCTCCACCTTAACCCTTACAAGAAGAACAAAGGGTTGTTTTCTAGAAAAATGGAACCAGAGAGCCTCTGGAGGCAAATGTATCAGGATCAAAATGGACAGAGATGAGAGGTTGAGCTGATTCAAGGAGATAAATTGAAAGCTGCCCACAGAACAGCGACTCTTCAGACCCTCCACCCATCTGTTCCATAATACCCACCAGGCAATCAAACTCACCCAACCTATGTAATAGAGAAGGGGCCCTTCTCTGGAGATACAGCACCACCCAAATCTAGGCTATTTGGACACATCTAATGATAAACAAGTAGCCATTAAGATTCCTTACATGTGACATCCAGCAAGGACAAGTCAACCACCTACACAGAGCTTCCAAACCAATTTGTGGTGTTCATCCCTTAAGTAGGAACAGATAGTAAAAAGTCACTAGAGGTTTGAGGAAAGCCTTCATAATGAAGGGAAGAAGCCAAAGCAAACAGTTAGAAAGAAACTAGGAAAAAACAGAGATGATGCAAAAAAAAAAGAATAAAACTTTTAAAAATGTCATATTCATGTTACAAGAACAGAATGTCATAAAGAGGAGTAATTAGAGAATTTTTAAAAAAGCTCTTTGGATTTAAAAGCATAATTGCTGTGAAGTTCCCCAGCATCGTGCCTGAGATGGGATTCTTGTTCAAGTGATAGATTGAGGGAATGTTTTCAAGAGAAAGGAGGGAATAAAGCAGGATGGGGCGGGGGGAAATGTAAGGAAGATTCTAGTCTCAGCTAGGGACTTCTTTCAGTTTGGTCCCATGGTAAACATACTACAGTAGAAATTGCACCACTAAATCAATCCCATTTTGAGGCAAGGGTCCAGTGTTTTATGCCACCCTGTCAGTCAGTCAATGCATGAGGTTTAAATCTAGAGCTATGGATTCATAGTTCCTCAGGAGAGGCAACTACAGTTTGGTCAGGGCAATTCTCCAGAGAAGGGATTCTGGGAATTATCAGCCCAGACTCCCAGCAAAGAGAGATGGCAGCAAAGGCAAGTAAAGAATACTTGAAAAATAATTGAATATAACGTTTTCATTTATTTTCTCCATACATATAGTCTAATTTTATCCTTTCCTAACAACTCTTAATAGTCAAATTTTCTTCAAGCCACACAAGTGCACTATACCTTTTAAACTATTCTGAGTTATGCTGGCTATTTTGACCTCTACCACTTTTAAATTTTTTAATTTTTAAATAAATAATAGCAATAATTGCATTCAATAAGCCTCATGGTCCTCCAACAAGTATGACAACCCTCAGGCTAATATCTGGCATCAATCTCCTCTCTATGTTTAGTTTGGTTTATGTAACTGTGAAAGCCTCACTTAAATCTTCTTCTACTTTCACTGTATTAATAGAAGTTTTAGAAAAAAAGGTGAGAGGAGAATTATCAAATAAATTATATGAGAAAAATTTCCAAAAATGAAAGGAATATAGTTTCAGATTAGAAGTACTCAGAATGCCCAATGAAATGAATGAGAAAGAGAACATAATGAAATCTTAGAACATCAGAAATAAAGAATAAGTTCTAAAGGTTTTGAGACAGAAATCCAGGGGTTATTTTTATAAGCCTTTTAGCACTACTTGACTTTTTAAAATTACAAGTCATAACAGCTATAACACAATATATGTATTCCTGTGACCTTACATTCCACAAAATTGATTCCAAAAATTAATGGGGCTTATGGGAAAAAATAAGGTTGGCGCAGAATCCTCAAAACTTAAGCATGGACTTCTAGTCACTCAAAATGGCACAAAAGTTGCACCAGGGTGATGTTGCTCCATAGAATCTTTGGGGAATTCTGATAAAGTCATATTTCTCAAAACTCTGGAAAATATGTAAAGGATTGCAGTAACTGGGTGAGTGTCAAATAAAGAAAATACAACTAAAAAAATTAACTGTAGCAGAGAAGTTCATAGTAACCTTGTTGGCTCTTCTCCCAAACCTACCTAGGTACAGCATGGAGCTGGCTGCACTCCCATTATGGGCCCCTGGTCCTGTTCTTGGGGGAACAGAATAAACCCCTATGTGCATACTGGAGTGCCTGTATGTCAGTGCCAATCTATCAGGTCCTTATCTCTGCCCCAAACCTGCCATAACTTGCCCTTCAGGTAGAAACAGCTTATAAACAGCTAAAGCAATGTAAGAAACAAATCAAAGAAGCCTAGGACAAAGGATTACCAGATTTAAGACATAAATAGAATACTCAAGAGGAGGTAAATTGTACTTTACAGGGAGTAGAGGGGGGCATTTGGATTTCTGTAAGTGGGATAATTACTATGGCCATGACAGTGTGCAAGCCCAGGACAAGATGAAGCCTAAAAAAACATGGAAAGGACCCTAACTGTCACCTTTGCCCAAACTTCCCAAAAGGAGGGTTAAATTCTGAGGGAGAGCAGTAACCAACTCAGAATGAATGTGCAAAGGTTGTGAAAGATGTCTTCTACATTGTTTTTGTTAATTCATAGCACCCAAGGAAATCTGTTATGGATTTGGCTGGATACAAACTTAAGGAATGACCAAATTCCAGCATTAACACATTAAAATATTAAAATGTACACTGTGCAACAAAAGATTCTAATGCAAACAAAAATTAGGAAATGATGGTCCTTTTTTTTTTTTAATTTTACATGGGCAGGCACCAGGAATCAAACCCAGGTCCTCTGGCATAGCAGGCAAGCATTCTTGCCTGCTGAGCCACCGTGGCCTGCCCATGATGGCCCATTTTAAGAAACAAGATAAAAATTCAGAAACCGTCAATGAAGAAGATCAGACTGTGAGCACAACAAATGAAGACTTTAAGAAAAAAATTATCTTCAATACACTCAAAGAGGTAAAGAAAAACATGGAGAAAGAACTAAAGCATATCAAGAAAATAATGAATGAATAATATGAGACTCTCAAAAAAGACATAGAAATATTTAAAAGGAAACATATAGAAATATTGAAGTTAAAAGTCACAATAACAGAAATAACAAATTCTCTAAGGTTTGAATGGCAGATTAGAGCTGGCAGAAGAAAGAATCAGTGAAGCTGAAAGTAAGACAATTGAAATGATTCAGGCTAAGGACAAGGAAAAGAATGAATGATAAAAGTGAACAATGTCTAAGAAACCTAAGGAACATGATCAACCACACCAATATACATATTATAGGGGTCCCAGAGTAATAAAGGGAGAAGGGGGCTGTGCTGGTTTGAATCTGTTCTATACCCCAGAAAAGCCATGTTCTTTAATTCTCATTCAATATTGATGGGTGGGAGCTTTTTTATTGTTTGAATGGCAATGTGACCCACCCAATTGTGGGTGATAACTTTTGACTAGATGGTTTCTGTGGTGATGTGTCTCCATCCACTCAAGGTGGGGTTGCTTACTAGAGTCCTTTAAAGGGGAATCATTTTGGAAAACCCTCAGAACCAACAGAGTACACAGCCAGAGATCTCTGGACATGCAGAAAGAAAATGCCCCTGGGGAAGCCTTCTGAAATGTGGAGAAAAATCTAGCAGATGTCACCATGTGCCCTCCCAGCTGACATCTGCCAACTAGATGAATTCCCAGCTGACAGAGGGGTTCTAGATAGCTTCACCTCTTCTTCAGTGAAAGTAACCTCTTTTTGCTGCCTTAATTTGGACATTTTCATGGCCTTGGAGCTATAACTTGAAACTTAATAAATTCCCTTTTTAAAAGACGTTCCATTTTTGGTATATTGCATTCCAGCAGCTTAACAAACTTAAACAGGGGCACAAGGTATATTCAAATAAATAATAGCAGAAAACTTTGGAAATTTAATGAAAGATATGAATACGCATATTCAAGAATTCCAGTGAGCCTCAAACAATAAACTTAAAGAGAACCAAACCAGAGCTGAGGGAGTCCACCACCACTGGACTTATCATACAACCACTGCTTAAAGGAAAGGTCACTAGACAGTATATTCAAAAAAGACTAAGGAAATCATGATCTCCAGAAAAGGTAGCCATCCAGGTAATTATACAGGCCAATACTACAGTATGTTATGTTTTAGGTTTGTGACACCAATTTTTACCATTTACAAGTTCTAAAATGTAAATGTATAAAAAGTAATGTGACTCTCTGGTTAAGAATACAACATAAATAGATAAAATTTTAAACAATTTTTAACAAAAACATTAGGGAACAGAGAGGTAAAAGAATATTGACTGTGTATGCTATTGTAGTTAAGTTGATATAAAATCATGATTTTTACAGATTGAGAATGTTAAATTTAACCCCATTGACCACTAAGGAAATATATGAAGAAAATGTACAGATGGAAATCTGAAGGGAAACAAAATGGTACACAACAATAAATCAAAGAAAAAATGAAAGTAGGCATTAACAGAAAAATTGAGGGGCAAAAGTGGGAAAAGACTACAAAGAC
Source organism: Tamandua tetradactyla (assembly GCF_023851605.1). Classification (NCBI taxonomy): domain Eukaryota; kingdom Metazoa; phylum Chordata; class Mammalia; order Pilosa; family Myrmecophagidae; genus Tamandua; species Tamandua tetradactyla. The sequence goes on along the minus strand of NC_135343.1, from coordinate 21,586,437 downwards.
TAAGCAGCAAAATGGCAGAAGAAAGTCTTGTCTTATTAAAAGTAACTTTAAATGTAAATGGATTAAACTCTCCAGTCAAAAGTCAGCTTGACAAAATGGATAAAAGGAATGGCCCAATTATGTGCTGTTTAAGACTTACCTTAAATTCAAAGACAAATGTAGGCTGAAAGTGAAAGGATGAAAATAAAATATTCCATTCCAAAAGCAACCAAAAGAGAACTGGAGTAGCTAAACTAGTATCAGAAAAAAATAGACTTAAGTAAAAAACTGCCATAAAGGACATAGATGCTCACTAAATTCTGATAAAAAAGAAGACAACATTATACATATATTTGTACCTAATGGGAGATCCCCCAAATATATGAGGTGGCTATAAACAGAATTGAAGTAGAAATAGATAATTGTGAATTAATAGTAGGAGACTTCAACACACAATTTCAATAATGAATAGAAAACCAAGACAGAAGATAATTAAGCAAAAGAAGACTTGAATGATATCATAAATGAAATAGCCTATCAGAAACATATAGAACCCTTCACCTCACAGCAACGGAACACATATTCTTCTCTAGTGCACATGGGTCATGCTCCAGGATAGGCCATGTGTCAGGCCACAAAACAAGTCTCAATAAATTTAGAAATATGGAAATAATACAGTGTATCTTCTCTGATAACAATGGAATGAAGCTAGAGAACAACAAAGGGAAAACTGGAAAATTCACAAAAATGTAGAAATTAAATAGTGCACTCTTACAAAACCAATGGGAGAATTAAGAAGTCATAAGAGATATGAAGAAATAACCTTGAGGTAAACAAAAAAGAACACACAACACATCAAAACTATGGGATGCAACAAAGCAGTGAAGAGAAGGAAATAGCTCTAGATGCCTATATAAAAAAGGCAAAGAAGGGGCAGGCCATGGTGGCTCAGCAGGCAAACTTTTTGTCTGCCATACCAGAGACCTGGGTTCAAATTCCAGTGCCTGCCCATGCAAAAAAAAAAACAACAAGAAGAAAGATCTCAAATCAGAGACCAAACCCCACAACTAGAGGATTTAGAAAAAGAAGAGCAAATGAAGCCCAAAGCAAGCAGAAGGAAGGAAATAAAGACTACAGTGGAGAAAAGTGAACTAGAGAATTAAAAAAAAAAAAAGAGAGAATCAACAAAACCAAAAAATCAATAAAATCAATGATGTTTTTTAGCTGGGATGACAAAGAAAAAAGAGAGGATGCAAATAACTAAAAACAGAAATGAAAAGTAGGGCATTATTACTGATCCCATAGAAATAATAAGGAGATACTAGGAACAATTTTATATCAACAAATTAGATAACCTAGAATAAAACAAAAATACCTACACTGATTCAAGAAGAAATAGAAGATCTCTGGTGAATTTTACCAAACATTCCGAGAGGAATTAACATCAATCCTGTTCAAATGCTTTAAAAAAGTTGAAGGGGAGGAAACACTTTCTAACTCATTCTATGAGGCCATTATCACCTTAATACGAAAGTCAGATAAAGATACCACAGGAAATGAAAATTACAGACCACTATCCCTTCTGAATATAAATGCAAAATCCTCAACAAAATCCAAAAACACATTAAAGAAATTATAAACCATGATCAAATGGGATTTATCCCATGTATGCAAGGGTTGTTCAACATAAGAAAATCAATTAATACAATACCCAAATTAATAGAATGCAGGTGAAAAACACATGATCATTTTAACTGAAAAAGAAAAGGCATTTGTTACAATCCTGCACCCTTTTTGGAAAATATCCAGAAAAAAATAGGAATGGAAGGAAACTTACTCAACCTGAGAAAGGGCATAACTGAAAAACCGAATGCCAACATTATACTCAATGGTAAAGAATGAAAGCTTTCCCTGTAAGATCAGGAATAAGACAAAGATTCCCATTGTCACCGCTGTTATTCAACATTATATTGGAATGTCTAGCCAGAGCAATTATTCAAGAGAAAAAAAAATGGATCAAAGTTGGAAAGGAAGAAGTAAAAATTCCCTTGTTTGCAGATGTCATGATCTTCTATATAAAAAATACCAAAATTCCATAACAAAGCTCCTAGGGCTAATAAATATTTCAGCTAAGTGGTGGGATACAAGATTAATACCCCCAAATCAGTGGTGTTCTATACACTAGCATTGAACAATCTAAAAAAAAGTGATCATAAATTCCATTTATGATGGCAACTAAAAGAATCTAATATCTAGGATTAAATTTAACTAAAGTAATTGTACATAGAAACTATACAACCTGGCTAAAGGAAATCAAAACAGGTCTAAATAGATGGGCAGTCATTCCATGATAATATGTCAATTCTATGCAAAGTGATTTGTATATTCAACCCAAGCCAGCCCAATCTAAATTCAAACAACCTTCTTTGTGGAAATGGAAAGAACAATCATCAAATTTATATGAAAACTAAGGAGACCCAAATAGCAAAAACCACCTTGAAAAGGAAGATTGAAATTATATTCACTTGCCAGTTTTAAAGCATATTACAAAAACCTAATAATCAAAACAGCATTGTGGGGGCACAAGGACAGACATATAGGCCAATGGGATTGAATTGACAATTCAGAAATAAACCCTCATATCTAGAATCAATTGATCTTGACAAGGGTGCAAAGTCCACTCAGCAGGAAAAGAATGTCTAACAAATGGTGCTGGGAAAAGAATCCATCCATATACAAAAGAATAAACATGGAATGTCGCCCCCCCCCCATACCATATACAAAAATTATCCTAAAATGAATCAAGGACTTAAATATAAAAACCAAAACTATGAAAAAGAAAACAAAACTATAAAACTCCTAGAATAAAACACAGGGAAGCATGTTCAGGACCTTGTGTGAAGCAATGGTTTCTTAGCTTTTATGCCAAAGGCATGAATAACAAAAGAAAAAAATAAATTGGACTTTATTAAAATTTAAACTTTTGTGTATCAAAGGACTTACAAAAATGCAACTTACAAAATGGAAGAAAATATTTCAAAACCACCTATTCAATGAAGGTTTAATATCAGAACATATAAGAAATCCTAAAAATCAACAACAAAAAGACAGCCAGCCCAATTAAAACATGGGCAAAATACTTAAATAGACATTTCTCCAAAGAATATCACAAATGGCCATAAGCACATGAAAAGATGCTCAACATTATCAGCCATTAGGGAAATAAAAATCATTACCACAATGAAACACCATTTCACACCTAGATGAATGGCTGCTGTTAAGAGAATGGAGAAAAATGCTGACAAGGAATTGGAGAAATAGGAACACTTGCTTATTGTTGATAGGACTGTAAAATGGTACATCTGTGGAAATCAGTTTGGCAGTTCCTCAGAAGGTTAAATATGGAATTACTCTATGACCCAGCAATCCCACTTCTAGATATATACCCCAAAGAATTTAAAGCAGGGACTCAAAAAAGTAATTTTCTTGCTGATAATCCTTGTAGCATCATTCACGATTGCCAAAAGGTGGAAGCAGAACAAATGTCCACATAAATGGATAAACAAAATGTAGTATGTACATACAATGGACTATTATTCATTTGGAAAAAGAACGTTCTGATACATGGTATAGTATGGATGAATCTTGAAGATCTCTTGCTGAATAAAATAAGCTGGATACAAAAGGACAACTATTATATGATATCACTCATATGAAATATTTAGAATTTGCATATGACATTCAGAAGCTAAAATATAGTTTGCCAGAGGCTGGGGTAGAGGTGGGAAAGGGGAATTGATTTGTACAGAATTTCTGTTTGGTGTGATGGAAGCACTTTGGTAATGGTTTTGGTTTTGAGAATGTAATTAATACTAATGAATTATATATCTGAATGCAAGCATACAACTTTCCCCTTAAAAGAGGGAAATTTTAGGTCATATATATATATACATATATAGTACCAGAATGAATAAAAAGCACAGAGCTATACTACACAAACAGTATAATGTAAACTAAGGAATATAGATTATAATATAATATTTCTTTAGCAATTGTAATAAATATATCACACTAATGCAAACTGTTAAAATATGGAAAACTGCATGTGAGGGGGGCATATGGGAATTCTGCACTGCCTGCATGAATTTTCTATAAATCTATAACTTCTTTAATTAAAAAAATAAATGGGTATATTTGTTAAAGCACCAACAAGACAGTAAGAATTCTAAGAGAAATATGCACATATTTTCAAAATTTAATTTATAGGAATAGGACAGGGGATGAGCAATTAGCAAAAGTCCAACTAAAAGCAAGATCCAAACTATTTATCCATGAAGTAGCCTATCAGGCTAGATCATGGCAGAGACGACGTTTCATCTGAAAATATTCTCATTATATAATACATAAGGCCACAGAATCTCAGTCAAAAGAGACTCCTAGATATAGACTAATTATTCTGCCTGGTGAGCATTTGGTTTCACGAAGGTATAGAAGCAGGTCCACTGTGTGACAGGAGATGACATTACCCATATCCCCTCAGAATAGGTGACCCAAATCCTTATCTTCTGCATACATTTAAAGCCATCTTTTAAATGGGTCTATCAGAAGGCTCTAGAAAGTCTGTGCAGAATGAGATCAGGAAATAATAAAAGGATAAGTAGCTTGGATTCCAGCCCAAGCTTTATCACAAACTAGCTATGTTCCTAGAACACTGGTTCTCAACCAAGGGACACATTTTATTGTCACAGGTACATGGGGAGTGGGGCTTATGACTGATGACTGCTGGGTGTAAGTAAAGTCCAGGAATGCTGCTAAATATCCTACAATGCAATGGACAGCCTGCACAATAAAAAAATGTCCAGCCCAAAATATCAATACTGCAGAGTATGTTGGCTTGAATATATTATGTACCCCAGAAAAGACTATATATTTTTTAATCCATTCTTGTGGGCAGACTTGTTGTGGGTGGGACCTTTTAATTAGGTTGTTTCCATGGAGATGGGAACCCACCCAATTCAAGGTGGGTCTTAATCCTTTACTGTAGCCTTTCATTTTTTTTCTTTTTTGTTTGCTGTATGGTGGGGTCACATTTCATTATTTTTCCATGTGAGTATCCCATTATTCCAGCACCTTCTGTTGAATTTTTGTTGTATTTTGTTTGTCTCTTTTGCATGTTTGCTTGTTTTGGGGGAAGTGCATGGACTGGGAGTCAAACCCGGGTCACTGCATGGTGGGGAGAATTCTACCACTGAACTATCCTTGCACCCCCCTACTGTAGTCCTTTAAGAGAGCTCAGAGAGAGAGAGAGAGAGAGAGATAGCTTAGACATAAATGCCCTGGGATAAACAAGCAAGGACGCACAGAAGCCTAGAGACATTTTGGAGTGAAGAACCAGCAAAGCATCACCATGTGCCTTCCCATGTGATAAAGGAACCCTAGATGTTATTGGCCTTTTTTTAGTGAAGATACCCTCTTGTTAATGGACATTTCCTTGGCTTTAGAATTGTAACTTGTTAACTTATAAATCCCCATGCAAATTTTCAAGCAGAAGCTGAATGATGACGTATCTGGTCCATTAGAATTAATTTCCACCTTAGAGAAAATATAAATACTTAAGAGCTTCTTCCAACAAGGAACTCTTATGAAAGAGAGCCCAGAAAAGTGAATGGTGTAATTTGCAATGTAGCCTTGATACATATTCAAGGATCCATTCACACATCACACTTAAAACTATAGGAAAGATTGCCCCGAAGTAATGCTGAGGCAGCCCAACATCCGATTATTTTGGTCCTTCCTTGGACAGGATGCTTTCTATCCTAGTTTATGTTAACTCTGCACTGTCTTCATTCTCTAGCACAAATGTACTTTTCCACTAGAAATTATAGACATTGGAAAACAAAATAAGACAAAGGAGAGAGGGAATTACAAATTTGAAATTACTTTAAGCCTATGGAAACAGCTGATCTCTCCTGTAACGCATTGATACGGAAAGGGGCTGAGATAATATCCATGTTTTACACCAGAGGTTTGACCTTTATTTATTTGTTTGTTTGTTTGTTTATTTATTTATTTATTTTGCATGGGCAGACACCGGGAATCGAACCCGGGTCTCTGACATGGCAGGCAAGAACTCTGCTGACCTTTATTTTTTTAAAAACTTTTTTCTTAGAAGAAGGGAACTAAACCAGGGATGGAAACCAGCAGTATTTAGCATTGCAAGTTGTTTAATCCTGTGTTTTAGGGGCAAATTTATCTATTTTTAAAGATTGCCAATTTTATTATCTTGTAGGTGGTAACTTGTTTATTTCATTATAGGCTTTTTTTCCATTCTTCGATCATTTTCAATGTTCTGACTGGGGTGTATGCTTTAGACTTTGGTATGGAATATTGCAGTGTGTATGTGTATGTGTATGTGTATATGTGTGTGTATGTGTATGTGTGTGTGTGTGTGTGTGTGTGTGTGTGTCTGTGTGTCTGAGAGTGCTTATCAAGGCATGATTCCATTGGAGCCATTTCCCTAAAGTGAACTTTCCTTTGCTAGTACATTCTACCTGCTAGGTCAGGGACAGCTTTATCTGATATTTAGTGACAATTTCTTTTAATTAAATATTTTTAATGAAAAATAATGTAGGAGTTAAAATTGAGGAAAGAGTACATTGATACCAGAATTGACTTTGAATCTACTAATTAACCATTAGATAAATTACTGTTTTAAGTCTTTTTAATTGTACCTTCAGTAACTGAAGAGAATAGATTGCCTATTAAATATACAATGAATTATTTAAGTATTAGATTTTGTTCTAAATTTCATAGACTTTAATTACCCATGGATAAGGTAGAGAGATGACAAAGGAGGAGCTTAGGGAAGGTATGGTCAAGAAAAACCATGTCTGTGCTTCTTCTCACTGCAAGAAAACATCTAATCATCTGATGGTACTTGTGTATTTATAAAGTAATTAAGCTGTGATTAGTACTGACCAAATCATAGACATTAACAAGCCTCAGTAAAAAATAACTCAGGGTTAAGATCATAACTTGCAGGCTGTTGTACAGAAATATGATCCAGTTGCCTATCTATTCAAAATATTTCCTTAGCAATGGTTTAAATTTGACTGAAAATATGAAAGTAGGTTGCCTGATTTTCATATTGCTAAATAAAAATCCTTCTCTGGAATGCATCCCAATCCTGATGGTAGATTGCAAAGTGAAAAAAATAAAATCACAAGAGAAGAGGATATTCACTGACTCCTCACGAGACCTTCCAAACGAAAGGGAAATTTGTAATTATTCATCTGTCCAACCCTCCTTCCACTTCCTGACCGTGTCTGAAGTGAGAGACGCTGTGCCAGTAATGGCTGCAGGTGGATGTGAATAAAATGTTAGCTGAGCTTGGGGAAGGAAGAAGCCTCAGGTACACCCTACCCTAAGCAAATCCTTACTTTATATTGTACTCTACTCAAAGGGCACGGTCTCAGAGTGCAGGGGTATCTGGCAGAAAGACTAAAGGAGAGAATTTGGCTCCTTGTAAGTTGTGCCCAAGAACAAATTTTTATTTCAAATTGTAGGTGTTATTTCTTACTTGATATTCATTTCACTGGGCTTGGAAAAGAGACCTTGTAATTCTTTAGACAAGCCTGGCAGCTGCAGATTTATTATAAAACCACAGTGAATCCATATCCACTGTCATTAAAGCATACTGTGAGATGATTCCGTGGCAGGTCTTGAAAGAAAAGGGGAAAACATTGGTGAGAAAGGAGTGGTGATATGTGATTCGGTGCTCTCCAAATTAAGACTCCTACTCCCCTCGATAAGCTTAATATTCTGGATCTCCTGCTGGCAGCATTCATTATACTGGCTGAGAACGTTGCCTTAATGACATCTGCGAGACTTAACACTCTGTTGACTCCATGCTGTGTCTATGGGATGATCCATCCCTCACCAGAGCATACAGAGCTTTTCAGGAATACAGATAGATATCAGCTGGGCCTGGTGCCAAGAATGGGCAAGGAACCCCAGTAGAGGCCCAGCTCACCTCTTCAGTTCTCATTTTCCCATCTGCCTCTCAGGGGTTGAGAGAGTCCATTAGAGATGCAGTAAAAAGTGCAGGGTAGCTACTGAAAGACAAAGGACTTGCTTAAAGAACCTGATGGACCCCAATTCAAAGTAGGCACAGTATAAGAACAGCACAAGTTTCCTTTATTAGTCCTTTCATTGCAATGGGCCCATATCATCACTTACTGTTAGACCACCGGATCCTTTCTCCCCTGACGTTTGTTTGTTTTGAAAGATTTTACCTCCCTTTCCTCACTTTTCTTCTTGCCTCTAGTCTGCTCACATTGGCTTGGTCTCGTTTCATTTGGATCTGATTTCTCTCATATAGTGCCACACATCTCTTTCTGCATCTTTAAAAATCACCTATCCATCAATTCCCTGACACGCTGTTTCCCTCTCTTCTCTTGCTTTCACAGTTTTGGCAAGGCATATTAATCATTTTGAGGGTGTCTAGTATTGTGTTTGGCACTATTTAAGAGTCATTCTTTAGACACTTCTTCTCCTACCCTATCTTACTTTAGTGTCTCTTTTCCCTCTAGACCAGGTGGTAGCAAATTATAGCCTGTGTGCCAAATCTGGCCCAGCACCTATTTTTGTAAATAAAGTCTTTTGGGGACACAGCCATACTTGCTGGTTTTTTTATATTTTGTTTATGGCTGCCTTCACACTATAACAGCAGAGTTGTGTACCTGAATGAGACCATGCCACACATGTCCAAACGAATCACTATCTGCTCTTAACAGAGAAAGCTTGCAGACCTCTGCTCTAGACAGATTTCTTTTTTTTTTTAGTGTCCCCTTCCTTTCTCTTCTTGCCTATTATTCTTAATTAGAAAATGAAGAAAGTTAGGAAAGTCAACCAAAAATGATGCCTACAAGAAACTTCAAATGGTTTCACAGAAATATGGCCTTCATTCTCAGATAATTAAGCGATTCCTCACTATTTCCTAACTATAATGTTTTATTCTGCCATTCTTGCTACATTCTAAAATGCAAATTCATTTTTCTACCCATGTATTAAACCCAGCTCATATAGAGCCATTTCCATGAGTCCTTTTGATTATTTAGATGGATTTTCTCCCTCTTAAGCCACAGCCTTGCCTCCATCTCATTGGCCCTCCTGTCTCTGCTTTCCTTCCCCTGGCCTCCCCCTCCCTTAGCCTTCCTTCCTCCTGTGATTTATGGCTTAGGATAGATTCTTTTTATTGCTTGAGGATGCCCTTGTAGTTTAACTTTCACTTGCAGTAGCATTTTTCAATGAAACTTGCATAGTACTTCAGCTGTGATGGATTCTGGCAAATAAAAATGTCTCCATTCTGTCCATGAATAAATACTCTATTCTAGTCTTTCCTATGTTCCATGAGAATTTCTCTATCGGCCAGTGGTTCTGAAACAGCATTTCTAATAGACACGATAGCTAGATACAATCTTGAAGAGGGAATATAGGCTGGAGTCTTAAACGCTATTTTATTTTAAATAGTTCACAAAATTTTAAAATTACACTTTTTAAAAAATATGTATTCCCAGCTTCTCTTGAAAAAATCAGAAAATTGAGTACCACTGGAATATCCACATGGCTGCCGTTAAAGCTCAGCTGCATTGTTCTCTTCAGAAGGGTCATGCTATTTCTTATTTAGAAATACAAGCACTCCCATTGTCTTATGCTGGAGCAGCTTCATCAATTTTGTTATCCTCTAATCCCCTTTATGCATTTAATTTCTGATTTCTTATCTAGACCAATGTCAAAGGGACTTCAACATTTGAATAGAGAGGTATAATTCACAGGTGATTATCAATAATAGCTTAATTTAACCACATATGGAGTGGGAAGAAATGACAAATGCATGTACTATCTCAGATTAATCAGCCTGGAGCCTGTATTGTGAAAATGCTGAAAGATAAATAAACAAAATCTAATGCCACAGCTTTGATAGTCTGTGAAGTTAGGCAAAACCAAACTAAACTTTATATTTGGGGAAAGCACATTGGAGTGGATGGGAAGGGAGGGGCACTTACAGTAATCTCTTTTTCTGGTCTTAAACAAGGTTTGCCCCCTTTACTCTCCTGAAAATTATGAAAAGCACCAGTTTCATTTCTAGCTTTCACACAAACCATTCTCACGGCTTGTAATGTATTTCCAACTTCTCACTATTGACCAAAACTTACCCATGTACACCTTTTTGCAAGGTGATAATAGCCCGAATGCCACACTTTGCCCAATGTGGAAGGCAAAGAATGAGCAAACATAATACTCATATGTTTATTCTTCTCAACTTAACATGGAGATACACAACAAAACAGAAGTCATCAATTATTTCATTACTAGTCCAGAGGTGCTTTTTTCCATTGATGCTTCTTAAAATGTACATATCCGTACTCTTGTAGGGCCTTTCAGCTTATGGAAATCAGAACATATTCTTTTTTGCACCATTACTTATCTCTCCAGAGAGATCACAAAGTCTTTGAAAAGGAGGATTAAAATTTTCTCTTCTGGGTCACATTAACTATGTTACCAGCCCCTGAAATTCCATTATTAGCAATCATTTATATTGGTCAAGGCTTTGCCCTAGTTGATATGAAATTCCCCTCAGAATAACTCATCAAACCTTATCACTATTATATTACCTAGTGTGGTAATTAGCTTAGGATAGTTCCTTGAGGGGAGGTTTCTGGTGGGGTTAGGGACTTACAGAAAGAAGTTCCTTCTAGAATAGACCGTACCCAATTAGGAAAGTTCTGCTTGGTTATTCAGAGCATAGCAGAATGGATGGAATCATCCCCAAGATGTAGAATGGCACTGATAAGGAATAGGGAAATGAGAAAAAATAACATCCTCCTTCGAGAGCACCCTATACCAGAAAGCCTAACCAGAGGTCTCATACAAGTAGAGACCTAAGAAATTGGTTTCCTAGGCGTCAATCCATTTGAGAGAATCCTCAGGGTCTAAAGGTTCTTTTGCCTGGCAAGTATCAGTACTACCATCTCCACTTTCCTGGTTTCAAAAAATGTAATATATGAAAAGCTACCCATGCATCAAAGTTGCAAAATGGCATATTACTCATTTTTTAAAGGAAATGTATTTTTTTCTGAAGGGACTTTTCACAGGTCTCCTTTAAAGAATACAGCCATCTGTTACTATCTCAAATGTATCTCAATATGATGACAGATAAGTTTTCTAAAACTACAAATATAACTTTAAACAAACCCTAAATGCAAAAAAAGTGTATGACATGTATATATATACGTCAGTGCACATGCCCAAACACATATAAGTGCATACATGCACAGATTCATACCAAACACATCCCTTTAGGTTTTAATTAAAGTGCCAATTCCAACGATTGATGATTTCCAGGAGTAGGTACTGAAACAAGTAAATGAAAGGACCAGTGGCATTTTGACAGCTAAGAGGGTGACAGGGATGCATTGCCCAAGTTTTACTGGAATAAATCACCTTCATGCTAGATTCCACCTTTGACTCTGTTTCTCCACTTGCACTCGAATATGTTCAGGGAGGGATGCTGGCTTAGGCAGGGAACACATGCAAGGGACCGAGACCCACCCTCTCCAAAATCTTCCCTGAAACCTTGTCTAAAGCAAAAAGAACCAAAAAGTCATGCAGCACTAATTAAATACTCAGTGAACTGAGTCAAAGCCTTAGTTTTCCTTTCAAGCTCCTGTCCTGACTGTGGACGTTCAAGCCAAGGGAGCATGTTAAACCATCCAGAATAGAGCACATCTGGGGAAAAGACGAAGTGGATGCAGTCTTTGAAAACCATATTTCATATTCGGATTTCATTTTCCTTCCAGCACTAGCAGTGTGCCACAGAGTCTGTTATTGCTGCCGGCTAAGACCTTTCCTTACATCTCTGACTGTCTCTCTGAGGGAAGATTCACCCTTTGATAAAACTAGCTACAATTTAGAAACCTTCATTTCCTGAACAGAGCCTTCCAACCACACTAAATGGATCTAGGTGAAAAAGAACGTTAAGTGATTTGGAGCATTTTGTAGATTATGTCCCTCTAACTGTATAACCTAGACTAAGGAGATTTGTTTGGATGAAATGAGAAATGACCTTACTCTGTCTTGCATTTGCACCAAATCCCCAAACAAATTTCAAGTTTCAAATGTTTATCCATTGTTTCTCCTCTGTCTTTCTTCTCACGTGATGCATGTGCTCTCCTCTTCTTTTTCATTCGTGATGACGCAAATATATCAGCACTTTTAAAATGAATTGCTTGGAGATCTTTTTCTCACTATTTTGCAGATTAGGAAGCACCAGTTTTGCACATGAGTTTTAGTTAAGCATCTCAAACTTTCCCTAGCACCAAACATTCATATCTGAATTTAAGCTGTACTAATCATAACCTCAAACATTTTGTACATTTAATATTATGCGATATGATAGTGAGCACGGATAAAATGAATATATCTATTCATTTCCCCAATATATGTATATCCTAATATTACGTTTCCTAGCACATGTCGATAGTTAATTATTCTTGCTTGCTTATATGTATAGTGAAAATGATGGAATTTTGGAATATTCTAAGACAAGCGGACTTTTTGACATTTACAATAATAAAACAATAAAATAAATAATTGCCAGGCTTGTTCTCACTTAACAACACTCACAGTCCTCTGATAAATATATGCCAAATGTAGGCTAAAATATGGTATCAATTTCTTCTCATTTTTATTTCTATAGTAACAGATTAAGTGGCAGAGAGGAATTTCTGTGTAAATACTTTAAAACTCAGTGGTCAATACAGATATTTTGGACCGTTTCTTGAATACCTTCATTTAGGATTTACTTTCATCAAATATAAAGTATTATTATCAGCATCACCATTATCTAGTGATATAAATGACCCAGTGTGTCCTGTACTGCATCCAGATGTACACATAAAGAACTAAATCTTATTATAATTACAATACTGAATTTCTTAAAGTAGACTTGCTGCTCCTCCTAAACTCTTTCATATTAAGTTAACTTGAAAACAATACTTGGTAAATGATATTGACAATATCATACAATGTATAATGATTCCCTTTGCTTAAGTATATCTCAATAGATTTATATGACCAATGAACATAGCATGATATAAAATCCGGCTCTCCTCAAAGCCACAAATGGTTATAAAGAAGAACATGAAGCTGATTCTCAACTGGAGACCTACTTGCTTTCTCAGATTTCCCGGGTATTGGTTCATGTTCCAAGGATTCCTACTGTGAAGTTACATTTTCTGCTTTATAAGGACAAGTGTTGCAGTGACATGCCAAAATGTAGGACAGAATAGTTAACTCATCATCAGAAAAGAATATCTCTAATACTGTAGTTTTGGTATAAAGAACTTCCTTAGAAAGTCATGTCTATTCACTCGATTATACGTTTATTTGTTTGTCATGCTGTTCAAGATGTGGTGATGCTTATGGTTGGCCTCCAGCTGTCTGTCCAAAGGATGATATTGTATTCATTCAGGTTTTCTGTCTCCAGGACAGTCATTCCTCCAAGGAAGATCCGTAGAATGTATAATAACTCTTATATTTAGTACATTGGGTCAGTCTGCTGCAAAATTCCTTTGAGAGAGGAAGGCAATGTTTAATAAAAATTCTCCTTAGCAAAATTGTTAAAAATTTATCTATTAATGCTTTCATTTTTCTATTATTTCTACCTCTGTCCTAACAGTAGGTATCAGCCTGGCACTGAGCAGGCTTCCAACTATTTCTCCCAACTCTTTCTTCATAAGGAGCTAACTTGAGGCACTTTTTCCAAACTTGTCTTCACTTTGGAATCACCTGGAAAGCTTTTAAAATTTTCTGATTCATTGGGATTCAAGTTAGGGAAGTGTTTATCCCTTTCTTCTTATTATAAGAGGTTTTAGTAGTCTGAAAAGCTTTCAAGGTCCAAAGAAAGGAATCCCTATTAGTAGACATTAAGTGTTTTGACAGTCTTACAGTAAAAAATTGTTTTCAGTCTCATGTCTATATTCCATCTCACATCTCATCCATGACCTGGCCAATGATAAATGGGCATTGAAAATTGTTGCTGGACCCTTTCTCTGTGAATCTTCATGGCTGAGCTTCCTACATCAGGAAGGCAAGATTGTCTTCTAACAGGGGAAAAGCAATGTGCATAGATGCTAGCAAGGGCTCTCATGCAAAACTTGTGTTCAAATACAGATTCTGCCACTTTCTATCTCATTAAGCTTCAGTCAAAATGGATAAAAGCAGCACCTACCTCAAAAGATCTTTGAGAGAATTCATTGACATACAGGTGTACTATAGTATCTGGTACATAAGAAGTACTCCACTAATGTAGGTTATTATAACAATTATATTTCATGATTTATTATCATTGTAAACGTTTTCTTTTCCTTTTTTTTTGGATTTCTTATACTTTAAGTAGGGAATCTTCACCACCTCTGATTTTTGGGATATAAAAAGTTGTTTCCCAATCCTTTTAACTCCTCTGAGTGTTGTATCTGTTTTTCTATATGGTGCACAGTAAGATGATCTCCTGTGACAAGACAAACAGAACTCTATCTAGATGTTGTGACAAGTATTCCCATGTCTTCACTACCTTTTGTATCACTCTAGTGTCTAGGTGAGAATCCCATTCCTTATGACTTCTTCTGATGTTAGGATTGGCCAACCACTTTGGTGACTTGTCCCTTTCTCACAGGGACTGGTTTTGTGGCAAATTGAATTATGTACCCCAGAAAAACAGTAATCCATTCCCGTGGGTGTGAACTTATGGCAAATGAAACATTTTGATGGGGCTCTTTTTATGTAAGGTGTAGCCAACTGAATCAGGATGAGTCTTAATCACATTACTGAGAAAAAAATCATATTACAGAGAGATGCTCATGGGAAGAACGAGAAGCTGAAAGTTAATAGAACCTGGAAAGGGAAGGAGCAGATGCTGCCATGTCCATTGCCATATGTTGGAAGGATTGCCAGCAGCTAGGCCCAGAAAACCACGATTTTCAGGGAGAAAGCATCACTTGCTGACACCTCAATTTTGGACTTCTCCTAGACTCAAAAACATGAGCCAATAAATTCCCAAAGTTTAAGGCAACACATTAGACTGGTATTTGTTTTAGCAGCCAGTAAACTAAAACACGTGTCCTCTGGCATTAGTAGCTGCTAGTGAGGCCACATACTTTCCAGATGATATCACCCAACTGTACTTGTTACAAGCTAGGTATAACCACTTCTCTATATTAACAAATTATAACTGTGTGCAAGTTTGAAAATATTATGTACCCCAGAAAAGCCATGTTTTAATCCTGATCCAATTTTATTGGGGAAACTATTTCTTTGGATCCTGATTCAATCCTGTAGGTGGGAAACTTTTGATTGGATTGCCTTCATGGAGATGTGGCACACCCAATTGTGGTTGTGACCTTTTGATTAGATGGAGATGTGACTGTACCTATTCCAAGTTGGTCTTTATTAGTTTACTAGAGTCTTTAAAAGGGGAAACATTGTGGAGAAACCTCAGAAATGATGGAAACAGGGGAAGCTGACACATGGAGAACAGACTCTTGAGATTCCTGGAGCCCAACAGACATCACCATGAGATGTTAAGCAAGCCAGAACCTGGAGAGAGCCAAGGGAAGCCAGGAGATGAAAGCCAGCCCCAAAGAAGCAAAGTGAGGGACACCCACAGGAACAGAGACTGAAAGCAATGGAGCTCAGGAACAAGTAACTGGCAGTGCTAGTCCCATGACTTCCAGCTGACAGAGCTGTTCCAGACCTATCACCTTCCTTGAATTAAAGTATCTTGCCCTGGATTCCTTAGTTTGGACATTTATATAGGCTTAGAAATGTAAACTTGTAACTTACTAAATTCCTTTTTTAAAAGCCTTTCCATTTCTGGTATATCACATTCCAGCAGCTTGCAAACTAAAACAGCTGTTTATGATACCTGCAAAGTAATTTATAAACAATCCACTAAAGCCATCATATATTTTAGTAAACCAATCACACCTTGTTGTTTTCTAGCTTTTGCTGGAGCAGAATTTTCCTTCCACTCTTACATGCCAGATCAGTGCTACCAAAATTATCATCTGAAGACCATGACAGTCCATAAACTTGTAGAGGTCTGTGAGCAAACAGGAAGCTTATTCTAGAAAATAAATCAACTGCTTCACTAAGCACAGTGTTTAGTTCAGCTGAACTTTTTTTTAGTAGAAAGACTTTCTTAATGAGGGAAGCAATGGGTTGATTTACATTCTGGCAAGCTAATGACAAACAGTTCACAGTGCAGGTATTTTGTGTAGCATGGAACTAGGCACCCTGCTAGATGCTAGAGGTAGAGCCGAGCAAGATAAAAAAGGTGCATTCTCTTATATTACTCACGTTGTATCTGAATCCAGGGTAGGGAGGGATACACTAAACAAGTTAACAAATTGGTAAATTTCTAGAATGATAACTGATAAGAAAAAGATAAAACAAATTAATGGTATAGAGTGTATCTGGAGGGAAGGATCAAAGACGATTTCCCTAAGGAGGTAGCTCCTGGGCTGAGACTTGACTAATACCAAGTAGCTTGCCCTGCAGAGATGGGGTGAAGAGCATTCCAGTAGGAAGAAAAAGTGAATACAGAGGCTTAAGGTGGAAAAAACTATTGAAAGAAGTTCAGTGTCTGGGATGGAATGAACAAGGAAGAGAGCGAGAAGAGAGGATATCTGAGTACTAGGCAGTACCAGATAAGGTAGGGTCCTAACGTTCGTTAAGTAATTTGCTTTACTTCCTGAAAGCATTGAGGAGTTTTCAGCATGAGAGAGCCATGATCTGATTTACATTTAATAAATTTCAGCCTAGCCTTCCTCTTAGGAGCAGCTCACATTCCATTTTCTCCCACCGCTGTGCCTTCAGTCTTGTTCTTTCTACTTGTGCGATTCATCATCCCCTGTGGTCTCTCCTGACCTTCAAATCAGAGCTCAAGCCAATATACTTCCACTGGAAATTCCTAACCACTTTAGACTTCTTTTCTTTTTTCTGACTTCCATAACACTTCACTTAAAACTTACATGCCCACATTTTTTTAAACATAAATTCTAGTCTTCATGTCAGGCCAACATAGCATCTTGTTTGTCCACTACAGCATCAACCTGAAACATCCAGTGGGTGAGAAATTAATTCCAATTATTATTTCTCCCTTTATTTCTTAATACCATTGACTGAAAAAAAAAAAAGAAAAAACCAGGAGATGGATTCAGAGAAGAGGTAGGAATCTGAGAATGGTAGAATATACATAAGTATCTTAGGCAGGGGGAAATGTTCCAGATGAGAGAATAAATGGGCAAGGGTGAGACTATTGAAATTTTACAGAAAAAAGTGAGGAGTATAATCCTGAGCACTTCACCACTCACCTCACTCATGGACAAGTTAGGTTCATTGGGGTTTTGCCCTGTTGATCTTATAATGTTGGCTATCTGGTTGTCAGGGCGTCTACTGTTCTTACACTTCTGTCCAAACCCCTGAAATTTTCCCATTGTTCTTTGTTATATAAATGGAGCAAAAATGCAATTATGGAATACTTCAGCTCCTTCTCTGATCCAATTATCTTAATTTCTTATTCTGGACCATAATATTCTAATTTTCTCCTCATCTGATCTCTTGAATTGTAGCATAAAATGCATATGGGACCACTCTATTTAGACTACCTTCTCACATCTATTATCTAAGAATCTCTTTGCATTTCGAATGCCTTCTTTATCTCATCTCCAATCTCCTTGCAATCTACTCTCTGTTGGGTTCTTAATTTTAAAAAGTTATTCTTCTGTAGTTGAATGACTGCTTTTGAAATCCAATCAGTAAGATTCTTTTCAGAGTTCAGTACTTATCCTGATGAGTGCTTACTTCGTAGAGGATTCAAAATTGAGAAGGTTAAAGAGCTGCTTTAGTTTCAGAGGAAATTGTTTGGGAGGGAGAAAGCGAGAAGATGCTGATGTTGATAAGGCCTTCTGAGTTTTCTGCTTCATTTATTTTCATTAACAAAAGATAATTGCATGAAAACAAGATTTTTTTTTCCCCTTGAGGGCACACCTGCTCTTTCTGTGACACATGACTTAAAGAGCTTCTTCTTGTCGGTGACATCTGCTGTTCTCAGAGCAGTCTGGGATAATGTTTCTTACAGTTAAAAAGCCAAACAAAACTAAAAACAGATAGATAACAATTGTACTCTACAAGGAATGATGGTCCCAAGACCTTGTATTTAGTTATTTTGGTGCTCAAAGATCCTTTAGTCATTCATGGAGAGACTTTTCCAAGGAAATGAGTGTTTGATGCAGTGAAATCAGTTTTTGCTCTCACCAATATAAAAACAAAAGTGGTATGATCTGGATTCAGATGAATTGAGAGAAGATTGCCTAGGATATCAAGAATTTTTATTTTTATAAATGCCAGAGGCTACCTAATTTTTAATATACTTGTTTTTCTCCCAACTAATTAATGGGATATTGAAATATTCCAGTCATTATTTGCTATACAATTAGAATTAAAAACATATTTTCCAGTTTTCACCTACATTTTTAAGAAAACACAGCTATTTTGCTTAAATGAAAGGAAAAATGAAACCTGTTTTGCAAACCAGCGTATTCACTTCATCACTTCAAATTAGTTCTAGTCACATGGAGGGTGAAAAATTCATTTTAGCTTTCTTCTGGGTGGATCTAGGAATCTCATTCCTCTCTCTTCCTTGCTACATTCTACCTCAGTTTTTTCCTTATTTTTCTTTCTGCAAGCAACTTAGAAAAGAAAAGGACTTTTTCTATAATTTCAACCAGTTCTAGGAATTAAGGATGTTAACATTTCTACTTATTTGCTAACTTCTGAATATAACTGAAGATTCCAGGAGTAGAATATACAAGAAAATGAGGAAGGAAAACCAACATTCATTATTCTTGTACCTGTTTGCTGAAAGAGAAAAGAAAAGCTATTGGATAATCTTGGCTGTCTAATTACCTAGATGTCATTTATCTGTTCTAATGTGTCTCAGTTGGACAACTCTATTTTTTAAAAATTAGTATGCTTTATTTTTAGAGTATTTATAGATTTGCAGAAAAATTGAGCAGAAAGTAAAATGTTCCCAGACATGCTACACGTACATAGTTTCCCCTATTATTAATATATTGCACTAGTATGTACATTTGTTACAATTGAAGAACCAATATTGACACAATATTATCAGCTAAAGTCTATAATTTATATTAGGGTTCATTCTTACTCGTGTAGTTCCACGGGTTTTAACAAATGCATAATACACGCATCCACCACTCTAGAAAGTTTCACCACCCTCCTGACTCCCCATCTTCATCTCTTCCTCCCTCTGAACACTGGCAGCCTGATCTTTTTATTGTCCCTATGATTTTTCCTTTTCCAGAATGCCATACTGGGACAATATGGTATGTAGTCTTTTCAGATTGGTTTCTTTCACTTAGCAATATATATTTAAGGTTCTTCCATTTTTTATTGTGACTTTACAGCTCATTTCTTTCTATAGCTGAATTAATATTTCCTTGTATGTATGTACCAGTTTGTTTATCCATTCATCTATTGAAGGACATAATTGATTACTTCCAAGTTTTGGCAATTATGCATAAAGCTGCTATAAACATCTGTGAGCAGATATTTTGTGGACATACATTTTCAAGTCATATAGGTAAATACCAAGGAACGTGATTGCTGGATCACATGGTATGATATATTTATCTGTGTAAGAAACTGCCCAACTTATAAAAAGTGTTTTTAAAGTTCCATTTTGTATTTCTACTAGCAATCAAGGAGAGTTCCTATTGTTCTAAGTCCTGGCCAGCACTTGGTGTTTTCAGTGTTTGTGATGTTAGACTTTCTGATGGATGAGTAGTGGTATCACATTGTTGACTTAATTTGCAATTCCCTAATGACATATGATATTGAGCATCTTCTTATATATGTTTATTTACTATTGGTCTATTTTCTTTGGTGAAATGTCTGTTCAGATCTTTTGCCCTTTAGGTGTGTTGCTTATTTTCTTATTTTTAAAAAAATTTTTCATTTTTAAGTAATTTCAAATTTACAGGACAAAAATAATACAAACCCCAAATACTGAACTCCAAAATGTCACCCCAACATATACCCATGTCCACTAACTTTTAATGTTGTCCAACATTTGCCATATCATTCTTTCTATCCATCAATCTATTTCTCTATTTTCTAAATATTTGAGAGTAAATTGTATATCTTTTGCTCCTTTACCACTTAATACTTTCATGTACATTTCCTAAGAACAAGGATACCCATTTACGTAGCCACTTAAGTACAATGATCAAATTCAAGAAATTTAATCTTCATATAAAACTTACAGCCTATACTCCAATTTTTTCATATGTCACAATATTGGCATTTTATCCTCAATGTTAGATCCAGTCCAGGATCATATATTGCCTTCAGCTGTGATTGTTTTGTTAATCTCTCTATTTCTTTTCCATTGTAGAAGCACAGAATGCGCTTTCCCATTTCAATACACTCCATGGGCCAACTCTGCTAAACCAGTTGAGGGGATGGGCAAGGAGCCAGCATGGGCACTACAAGGAGATTTTCCTACCTATTTTTCTTTAACATTTTTTATGTGAAATATAACATGTAAACAAAAAGTAAAAAATAATTTAAAAACATTGATTTTCAGAGTACATTATAACAAGGAGATACAGAACAGATTTCAAATTTTGATACTGTTTACTATTCCACAACTTCAGGTTTTACCTTCTAGCTGCTCCAAGGAGACTAAAAGAAATATCAATATGATGATTTAGCAGTCATACTCATTTATAAATCCTACCTTCTCTGTTATAACTTCACCTTCTCCATTTATCTTTCTTCCAATCTTTAGGGGTATTTGGGCTATGCCCATTCTAACTTTTTCATGTTGAAAAGGGATATCAAGAATATAGAATAGGGATATGGAATTAGTTGTTATTCTTGTAGATGCTGGCCCCTCTGGGTTTCAGGACTTGTCTGGACTGAGAACCCTCTGAAGATTATAGGTTTCAGGAAGATAAACAGTGCATAAAATTTTTGTAGCATCTCACTTCATGTGCCTTTTAGTCATTTGTATTTGCTCTTTGGAGAAATGTCTATTCATATCCTTTGCCCATTTTTTAATTGGGTTGTTTGTTCTTTTGTTCTTGAGCTTTAAAATTCTTTATGTGCACAGGATATCAAACTTTTATTCAATATGTGGTGTCCAAATATTTTCTCCCATTGAGTTGGCTGCCTCTTCACCTTTTCGACAGAGTACTTAGAGGCACAGAAGCTTTTGATTTTGAGGAGTTCCATTCATCTATTTTTTCTTTCATTGCTTATGCTTTGGGTGCAAAGTTTTAGAAGCTACCACATATTACTAGTTCTTGAAGATGGTTCCCTATATTTTCTCCTAGGAGTTTTATGGTACTGGCTTTTATATTTAGGTCTTTGTTCCATTTTTTAATTAATTTTTGTATCAGGTATAAGGTAGGGGTCCTCTTCCATTCTTTTGGCTATTGATATCTAGTTCTCCCATGCCCATTTATTGAAAGAATTATTCTGATACAGTTCATTGGATTTGGGGACCTTTCAAAGATCAATTGACCACAGATTTGGTGGTCTATCTCCATGCTCTCAATTTGGTTCCATTGTCAATACTTCGTGCCAGTACCATGTTGTTTTGACCACTGTGGCTCTATAGTAAGCTTTGAAGTCAAAAAGTTTTAGTTCTCCCACTTTGCTCTTCTTTTTTAGGATATATTTAGGTATTAAAGATCTCTTTCCCATGAAAGAAATTTGATAGCAAGCTTTTCCAAGTCTTCAAAGCAGTTGTTTTTTTTTTTTTAATTTTGATTGTTATTGAATTGAATTTGTAGACCAATATGTATAGAATTGACATCTTCATGACATTCAGCTTTCTAATCCTTGAGCACAGAATGTCTTTCCACCTATTTGATCTTTAATTTCTTTAAGCAATGTTTTTAGTTTTCTGTACACAGATCCCTAACATCTCGGTTATGCTTATTCCTAGATATTTGATTCTTTTAGTTGATATTTTTAATGGAATTTTTTCATTAATTGTCTCTTTATTACTTGTGTATAGAAACCTCTTGATTTTTGTACATTAACCTTGTATCCTGTCAGTTTGCTGAAACAGTTTATTAGCTCAAACAAGCTTTGTTGTTGATTTCTCAGGATTTTCCAAGTAAAATGGATCATGTCATCTGTAAATAATGAAAATTTTACTTCTTCCTTTCCTATTTGGATGCCCTTTATTCCTTTCTTCTGTCTGATTGCTCTGGCTAGAACTTCTAGCACTATGTTAAATAATAGTGGTGAGAATGGGCATCCTTGTCTCATTAGGAGGAATCCTTTCATTCTCTTGCTGTTGAGTATGATGCTGGCTATGGATTGTTTATATATGTTCTTTATGATATTGAGGAAGTTTCCATCAATTCATACCTTTTGAAATATTTTTTAATCAGAAAAGAGTGCTGAATTTTGTTGAATGCTTTTTCAGCATCAATTGAAATGATCATGTGATTTTTCCCTTTTGTTTCATTGATGTGTTGCATTACATTGATTTTTTGTGTTGAGCCACCCTTGTATTCTTGGTATAAACTTCACTTGGTCACGGTGTATAATTCTTTTAATATCATTGGATTTGATTTGCTAGTATTTTGTTGAGAATTTTTGCATCATTGTTCAGTACAGATTGTACAGATTGGTCTGTAATTTTTCTTTCTAGTAACATCTTTATCCAGTTTGGAATTAGAGTGATGTTAGCTTCATAAAATTAGTTAGGTAGTGTTCCTTTCTCAATTTTTTGGAACAATATGAACAGGAGTAGTGTTAGTTCTTTTTGGAATGTTGATAAAAAAAATTCCCCTGTAAAGCCATCTGGCCCTGGGCTTCTCTTTGTAGGAAGATTTTTGATGACTGAACTGCTTTACTTGTAATTGGTTGTTGAGTTCTTCCATTTCTTCTTGAGTCAGTGTAGCTTGTTTGTATGTTTCCGTGAATCTGTCCATTTCATCTGTGTTGTCTAGTTTATTGACATATAGTTGTTTGTAGTATTCTCTTATAGTTTTTAAAATTTTTTTACGATCCATGGTAACAATCCCTCACTCTCATTTCTGACTTTATTTGTGTCCTTTCTTTTTTGTTTCTCAGCCTAGCTAGGTGTCCATCAATTTTATAGATTTTCTCAATGAACCAACTTTTGGTTTTGTTGATTCTTGCTATTTTTTTTTTTGTTCTCCAGTTGTTTATTTCTGTTGTAATCTTTATTAGTTTGCTGTTCTTTCTCTAGTTTCTCCAGGTGATCAGTTAAGTCCTTGATTTTTGCTCATTCTTTTTTAATGTAGGCATCTAGGACAATCAATTTCCCTCTCAGCACTGCTTTTGCCACATCCCATAAGTTCTGATATGTTGTATTTTCATTTTCATTCATCTCCAGATATTTACCTAGTTCTCTAGCAATTTCTTCTTTGACCCACTGACTGCTTAAGTGTGTGTTGTTTAATCTCTGTGTGTTTATGAAAGTTCTGGTTCTTTGGTGGTTATTGATTTCCAGCTTCATTCCACTGTGGTCAGAGAAAGTTCTTTGAAGAATTTCAATCTTATTAAATTTATAAAGACCTGTTTTGTGGCCCAGCATATGATCTATCCTGGAGAATGTACCATGAGCACTAGAGAAGAATGTATACCCTAGTGTTTGGGGGTGTAATGATCTATATATGTCTGTCAGATCCAATTCATTTATCACATTGTTTAAGTTCCCCATTTCCTAGTTGACCTTCTGTCTGGATGTTCTATCTACAGAGGAGAGTGGTGTATTGAAGTCTCCCACTATTATAGTTGAAACTTCCGTTGCTCCTTTCAGTTTTGTTAATGTACTTTGGTCCTCTTTGATTGGGAGCATAAACATTTATGATTGTTGTTTTTCTTGGTGCATTGTCCTTTTTATTAAGACATAGTGTCCCTCCTTGTCTTTTATGGCATCTTCACATTTAAAGTCTATTTCATATGCTATTGGTATTGCTACTCTTGCTTTCTTTTGGTTACCGCTTGCATAGAAGATCTTTCTCCATCCTTTCACTTTCAATCTATTTATATCCGTTCATCTAAGATGAACCTGACTATATTCTAGTCTTGTTCAGCTCTGTATTCCCTAATGGACATAATATAGTGTCTTATGTCAAATACAGTCCTCAACAAATATTTGTAAAAATGATCACACTGAATGATATACTTGAAGCTAGTTCAGTTATCTTAGAGTCCACAGTTTTTTCACTGATTTGTTCTGATCCTTCTTACCATTAGTCCTAATTTTATTGTACTTCCAAAGAGCAAACAGTCTACCCTTTTATTAACTTGTACAAATTTATTTTTAGTAAAAATAAGGATACATATATTTCCCACTGGTAATTGGTAATCTGTGGTACTCACTTCCGGAACTAATGCATACTGCTGTGCAATTTCAGCATTAAGAGAATGGCACCCCCTATAGTTATGCAATGTGGCAGCCTATTCATTTCCTTTACTGGCTCAGGACAAAGAAAACATAATTATGATATAATAAGATGAGTCTCTTGCAAGTAGCATATAGATGATTATATTGTTTAATCCATTCTGCCAATTGGTATCTTTTAATTGGTAAGTTTAGTCCATTAACATTAAAAGTTATTGCTTTTAACAGTTCTTGGATCTAACATCTTTTCCTTTAAGATTTTGTCAGATCTATATATTTTTTCCTCACTCTCTCTTTTTATGCTTTAAGTTACCATTGCTGGTACTCTTCAATTCTCTGTCCTCCTCCAGAACTCCATCTCCTGTCTTTTTTTTTTCAACAGACAGAACTCCCTTTAGATTTTCTTGTACGGTAGATCTCTTGTTGACAAATGCTCTCAGCCTGGGTTTGTCTGAAGATATTTTAATCTCTCCCTTACTTTTGAAGGACAACTTGGATGGATAAAGAATAATTGGTTGGATGTCTTTCTCATTCAGGATCTTAAATATATCATACCACTGCCTTCTCACCTCCGTGGTGTCTGCTGTGTAGTCTGAACTCAGTCTTATGTGATTTTCCTTGTAAGTAATACATTTCTTTTCTCTTGTTGTTTACAGGACTTTCTGATTCTCTTCAATATTCAACAGTCTTATTAGTATATGTCTTGGAGTAGGCCTATTTGGATTTATTCTATTTGGGATTTATTGGGCTTATTTGATTTCCACAATTATGTCTTTTATAAGAGTTGGGAAGTTTTCTCCCATTATCTGTTCAACTAAACTTCCTAGACTTTTACTTTTCTCTCCTCATTCTGGAACAGTGATGACAGTTATATTTGTGGTCTTCCTGTTGTCTATCATTTCCCTGAAGTCCTGCTTCATTTTTCTTGCCACTTATTCTTTTGTGAATTCAAGTTAATCATACTACCAGAAGCTCACTTCTGCTTCTTCAAACCTTCTGTTGTATGCTCTAGTATATATATTTTTGGGGGGAATGCATGGTCTGGGAAGCAAATCTAGTATATTTTCAATTTGGTCTACAGTTTCTTTCATCTCTGTGAGAGCTGCTATTTTTCTATTTACTCTTTCAAATTCTTTTTCATGCTCCTCCAGTGTCTTCTTGAGAGCCTTTATTTCATTATGAACATCTCTGAATAGTTGCTCCAAATTCCATATCCCCTCTGGTGTTTTAGTTTGGTCATTTGACTGGGCCATATCTGCCTGAATCTTCATGTACTTTGTCATTTTCTATTGCATTTGGGGTATTTGTTTATCTTGATGAGGTTATTTTGCAAGTTGATTTCCTTGACTCATGTAAGGTTTTGCATTTGCTTGGATTTGCATTAAAGATTCCCTTTTTCACTTGGTTTGTTAGTAATTACTCACCAAACCAAGGCCCAAATCTCATGGAGGGGATGGCAGTCTTGAGCCACCTCTTCCCCTCAGTCCTGCCCTTCCCTGGCTGTGGTGGTCAGCTTAGCAAGATGGTGCAGGGCAGGCTGCTGGTCCCAGTAGGCCTAAAGGGCCTTCTAATTCCCTTGGGGAACCTGCTGGCCATGCCCATGTGGTAGGGGCACCAGCCTTTGCAGCATGGGAGACACTTAGAGTTCTGCATAGGATCTCAGCCATTCTACCACCCCAGATGAGTGTACGAAATTTGTCTGGTCAGTGAGTTCCCCCAAACAGTTGTTTTGTATGGTTCCTGGCTATTTACTAGCTGCCCTAGAGGAGGAACTAAATTCTACACCTTACTATGCTGACACCTTGCCCTGCCTCCCTACCAACTTTTTTTTTCATGGGCTGGCACTGGGAATCAAACCCAGGTCTCCAGCATAGCAGGCAAGAACTCTACGCGCTGAGCCACCATGGCCCAATCCCTCCTGCCATTTTTAAGTTGCCCTTTTCTTAATTTAATGCTTTCCCAGTTGCTGCAATACTTTAACTGTTTTCTGGAGCTCTGAGAAAGATGGTTCTGTGAGCTCTGGTTTGTTGTTTAAAGCTCCTGTGGGGAGACCAGACCCCATCCTGATGATTGGAATTTAGCTTAAGTTCTGAGCATTCCTTGTATATTTTGGAAATAATTCCATTATCAAATGTTTTACAAATAGTTTCTCCCAACTTCTGGCTTTTCTTTTCATTCTCTTAAAACCGTCTTTTACAGAGCAAAAGTTTTCAGTTTTAATAAAGTACAACTTATTTTTTCAATCATGTATCTTGTTTTTGGTGTGGTATCTAAAAAGTCATCACCAAAGATTTTCTTCCATGTTATACTCTAGAACTTTTATAGTTTTGCATTTTACATTTAGGACTATGGTCCATTTTGAGTTGATCTTTGTAAAATGCTTAAGGTCTGTGTCTAGATTCATTTTCCGTACATGGATGTCCAGTAGCTTTAGCACGATTTTTTGCTAGTTGGCTGATGATGCTGTTCAGTTTAAATATACCTTACTTATTTTCTGCCTGATGGATCTGTCAGTATATGTTAGAGGAGTGTTGACGTCTCCTATACTAAAATGGTGAAATTGTCTATTTCTTGCAGTTCTATCTGTTTTTTGTCTCATGTATTTTGATGCTCTGTTATTAGGTGCAAACATATTAAGGATTGTTATTTCTTTCTGGAGAATTGACCCTTTTATTATTATGTAATGCCCCTCTTTATCCCTGACAATTTTCTTTTCTCTGAAGACTGCTTTGTCTGAAATTAATATAGTTATTCAAGCTTTTTTATATAAATGTAAGTATGGTATATCTTTCACCATCCCTTGCCTTTTACTCTATCTGTGTCCTTATACTTAAAGTGGATTTCTTGTAGACAACATAAATTTGAATTTTTTTTAATACACTTTGAAAATTTCTGTCCTTTAACTGGTGTATTAAGATCAGTCACATTTAAAGTGACCATTGGTACAATTGGCTTAATATATACCATATCTGTAATATTTGCTATTCACTGTCCCTGTTCTTTGTTTCTTTTGTTGTCTTCCACTCTTTTTCTGACTTCTAATTTTAATGAAACAATGTATATGATTTCATTTTTTCTTCTCTCTTAGCCCATCAATTATACTTTAAAAGAAATTTTAGTGGATGCCTTAATGCTTGCAATTTACATTTACAACTAGTTTAAGTACTCTTTTAATAACATTATATAACTTCATGGGTAGTGCAAGCATATTATCACAGAGTATTCCAAATTCTTCCCACCTATCTCTTATGACATTGCTGTCTTCCATTTCACTTATCCATAAGCTAAAATGACTAATAAATTGTTGCTATTTTTATTTTTAATAAACTGCTGTTAGATCAATTAAGAATAAAGCGTACACGATTTTATTTTATTTTTATTTATTACTTGTCTAACACTCTGACTCTTCAATATAGACTCTAAGTTTCTGACCTGTATTATTTTCCTTTCTCTGAAGAACTTCTTTTAACATTTCTTGCAAAGAAGATAGACTGGTGACAAATTACCTCAATTTTGTATTGTCTTAGAAAGTCTTCATTTCTCACTTTTGAAGAATGATTTTACTGGACATAGAAATCTAGGTTGGTGTTTTTCTTTCTTTTAACACTTTAAATATTTCACAAGACTTCTTCTTGCTTGCATGGTTTCCAAATAGAAGTCCAGTGTAATTCTTATCTTTGTTTCTCTATAGGTAAGGTGTTTTCTATAATTTTCTCTTTGACTTTGATTTTCGGAAATTTGAGTATGACATGCCTAGGTGTGGGTTTTTAATTTGTCCTGTGTGTTGTTTTCTGAGCTTCCTGGGTTTGTAGTTTGGTGTCTTATTAATTTTGGAAATTTCTCAGCCATTATTACTTCAAATATTTCTTCTGTTCCTTTCCTCTCCTTCTGGTATTATCAATGCATATATTTCAGACCTTCTGTAATTATCCCACAGTTCTGAGTAATCTGTTTCTTTTTAACTTTTTTTCCATTCTATTTGCTTTTCATTTTGGGACGTTTCTGTTGACATATCTTCAAGGTCACTGATTCTATGCTCAGCTGGGTGCACTCCACTGATAAGTCCACAAAAGGCATTCTTCATTTCTGTTACTTTGTGTTATTTCTAGGATTTCCTTTTGATTCTTTTTCAGAGTTCCCTTCTCTTGGCTTACAATAGACATCTGTTCTTTCATGTTGTCCACTTTTTCCATTAGGTCCTATGCTGGTTTAAATCTGTTGTGTACCCCAGAAAAGCCATGTTCTTTAATCCTCATTCAATATTGCTGGGATCATTTTTATTGTTTCCATGGAAATATGAACCACCCAATTGTGGGTGGTAACTTTTGATTAGATGGTTTCCATGGAGATGTATCTTCACTCATTCAAGGTGGGGTTGCTTACTAGAGCCCTTTAAGAGGGAACCATTTTGAAAAAAGCCAACAGAGCTGACAGAACAAACACAGCCAGAGATCTTTGGAAATGCAGAAGAAAAACACCCCAGGGAAGCCATATGAAATGAGAAGAGAAAGCTAGCAGATGTCATCATGGGCCCTCCCAGCTGAGAGAGGTGTTCTGGGCCATCAGCCTTTCTTGAATCAAGGTATCTTTCCCTGGATGTCTTAGTTTGGACATTTTCACAGCCTTGGAACTGTAAACTTGCAACTTAATAAATTTATATTTTTAAAAGCCATTCTGTTTCTGGTATATTGCATTCTGGCAGCTTTTACAAACTAAACAGATCCCTTCGAATATTAATCATAGTTATTTTAATTCCTGGTCTGGTAATTCCAAATACCTTCCATATCTGAGTCTGGTTCTGACACTTGCATAGTATGGTTTCTTCAGATTGTGCATTTTGACTTTTAGCAGGCCTTGTACTTTTTTGTTGAAAGCCATACATGATATATCAATTAATAGAAATGGAGATACATAGGCGTTTGGTGTGAGGTTTTCTGCTTATTTGGCTAGGTGTTAGGCTATGTATGCTGTTTGCTTTCGCTATAGATCCCAGAGGCTACAATTTTCTTTAGGGTTCTTTTTTTTTGCCCTTTTTTGTCTTTGGGTTTCCTGAAAGACTCCTTAAATATGATATGAGCCTTATAGTTCTTTCCATTGTAATCCCCTATTATTATACACGAATCTGACTGATGTGGAGGGTGGGGAAAGGTCTATAATACTATGATTAGGCCTTGGTTTTTTGTGACCTGTGCCTCTGGACTGTGACCTTTCCAAGTGCTCAGTTTTCCTACCAGATGGGAACTGGAATTGTGTATTTCCTCTTCCCATATCAAAGCTTAGAGGGGGCTGGACTTGGATATCTCCTCCCCCCAGGTTGATTATACTCTGATAAAACCCAACGGATTAGGCTTGGTAAAATCGTTTCCCTCGAGGGCCGGCTTTTTTTTGAAGAACAGAATTCTCTGGAGATATTTCAAAATAGTTACTTTTCCCCCTTCTTGCTACAAGCATAAAGAGTTTCTTTTCTGTTTTTCAGCTTGAGGAATTGGGGGGGCTTCTGGAAACAAAATTCACCAATGGGTGGGATCCCAGCTAAGGTTGGGCACCCTGGAGTTTTTAACCGAGCCTCCAGCAATTCTTCAACTGCAGTTTACCTGATCTTACAATTACTGTTACGCAGCTTCTCCTCCTCTAAACTGGGTATTCACCTCTGTCTCTAGATTTCAGGATAGTGGCTTGTCCTGTGATCTCAATTCTTTGATGCATCTAAGATTTTTATTTTTTTCAATTTGTTTAGCTTTTTATTTGTTGTAAGGATGGAAATGATGACTTACAAACTACATGACAGATTAGAAATCCTCTCTTGATTTATGTTTTTGAACCATGGTCTCATCTTCCTTATGGGCATCTGAAAGTTTGTAAGTTTGCCCAACTCAGGGAAACTCACTACCCTGAATATTATTCATTACTTTAAAAAAAAAAATTGGCATTGTTCCAGCACTATATTCATATCCATCTGTAGGTGTTGTAAAAGATTGCCTACTTCATACAAATCAACTAAATAAACACTTTGATTAATGGGGTTATGGGGAAAGAGATTATTTGGACTGGAAAAAAAGTAAAAAATAGAATTTTATGCAAAGGTCTGTTATACCAAAATAAAAAGTATTATGATTTTATGTTTTTCAAAAATGTAAGTGGTTTTCTGTGCTTTGACAACCCTATAATAGTTTGACTTTTAAAAACATATTTTACTTCTCATAGGAAATATGGATATATTATTTTCTACTTTTCCCAACTAAAGCTAGTTTTATGATGAGCCTTATGCAATTTGAAGGTGGTGGGGAGGCCTTACCACATAACTATTACCCTCTCTTCTTTGCCCCAAGAATTCTGTCATAAATACCTCAAATTTCACTTTCAGAGGTTAATTTCTTTTGGTTTTGAAGGCTTTTATGCAATAAAAACTCCCCATTAAAATGCAAATGCCCCTGGGATTGGAAACATCTAAAGCAGTAATGAACAATATGAGGTTCCATGTAATTCACTTAGCTTTAAGATACGACCAAGATCTAAATTCTGCATAAACAGATTAAAAAGTTGCTTCCTTGATGCTATTGCTCAAATATGCCCACATATGAACATTTTAGTGTTTAAAAGTATCATTTTCTCCTTTATACTTTTCCAGTCAATAAAGTAAGTAATATAAATTGTAAGAACATGCATTTTAAGATTAGATCAAGAAGATGACTGGATCCAAAACAGACTGAAAATGAGAAAATGTAAGATATTGTGAAAGAGTTATGAAGCATAAAAGGAAAATGGATTGGGACTGATAAAATTGGGTAAACCACAGTATAATGCATGAGAAGGTGAAAATCATCATGATCCTTCATTTTGGTTTTGTTGCATGTATTCAGTTTCATCTTGGAATTTCCCTGTGTCTGGACATTCAGCAAAACAAAATTAAAAGGACTCCTGGATCAATCCATCACAGCTATTTACTAAAGAGCTATATTTAAAATAATTGTCCTAGTTGGCCTTTACATGACAGGTAGTGGAAGCACTTTCACCCAGGTGAACTCCAAAAAGTGAACACAAAAGAAAATTTCTGACTACCTGGGGAGGACCCAGATAGTATCTGAGATATAAGTCCAAATTCACGAGGGAGGGAGGGAAGGAAGGAAAGAGAGAGAGGGAGCCTAAGAAAGAAGTGGCTCTACTGAGGAGCAAAATAAAGTTTTCTACTGACAGAATAAACCTCTCCTTGTTTGACAATGAGGAGATGTAGAACTGAGGTAACTTCATGTTCATGCACCTGAAGAGTAGCTTCTCTGTTGCAATAATCTAAAGACGTACCGAGAACCTAAGTGAACCCTCCCATTCAGGGTAGAAGTCTGAGAAGGAAAGAATGGAAAAACTTTAGGAAATCTCAAGCCATTAACTCAATTCATGCATAAACAGGATAAGTCAGCAACTTGCATCACCCATTTGAATAAAACCAACATCGTGAAATAGACAGAACAGATGAACAAACAAAAAGACTGATACCAGAAGAAACGGACATAGTTGAGATGTCAAAGGAAGAATTAGAAATAGTTCTAAGTAGGAACCTCAAAGACATTAGAAAAGATAATGCATGCATTATATAAATTCAGAGTGCTATTACAAAATGACAGAAAAGAATTGTAGGCTTGGCATTGTGTTCCCAGGAAAACATGTTCTTAACCTTAATCCACTCCTGTAGATAGGACCTTTTGATGCGGTTACCTCAGTTAAGGTGTGGCCCAACTGAATTAGGATGGGTATTAATCCTATTACAGGAGGCCTTAGAGGGAAGGTCCCAAAGAGAGAAGCCACAGGAAGCAACCAGAAGCTAAAAGTCAACAGACGGAAGGAGAAAGGTGAAGACACAACCATGCATTTGCCATGTGATACACAAGCTAAAAAACACCAGAGACAGACAGCCAACCAGAAGATACTAATCCCCAGAGAAAGTAAGTTTTCTAGTCTTCTTAAACCCTGAGCTAATATAAATTCCCATTGTAAAGCCAACCCATTGATGTATTTGTGCAGATGGGAAAATAATATAACAATAAAGCCTTTGGAAATTAAGTATATACATATATAACTGTACTAACTCAACTGAAAGGTTACTGTTGAAGAGCAAATTTGTGATGTGGAATCAAACATGGAGTGAAAATGAGAAACATGAGAGAAAAATTCAGAAACTATGAATATTTATTCATGATTTCTATAATTTGTCTGACAAGAGTTCATGATGGACAGAATGGAGGCAAAGGTAGTGAAGACATAATGAAAGGAATATCCTGAAACTGAAGACTGGGGTCATATTTCAGTTTTAAAAGGTCCAGTAAACCCTGAGCAGAATGAATAAAGGTGTGTATACCATCTCACAGAAAATCCTGAAAACAAGTCTTAAGAAAAGCCTTTGTGGAAGAGGTGAGAGACATAGGCTGAACTTGAAGAATGGATATTACGTGGGTAGGTGAAAGAGAAAGAGAAAAGTAGCTGAACTGGGGACGAGGATAGCAAGGAGGGAGTCAGAGACAATGGAAAAGAGAACTCAGATACCAATATTCTTCCATTACCAAATTTTGTATTTAAAATAATTTAAAAAATGGGAATTTGGAAAAGTAAGTTAAAAGCCCTGAATCTATTTAATGACTAGTCCTTGCTTACTTGAACTGGGAAAGAAACGAGTACATGTTTTCCCTCATTTCCTGACCTTATTACATACTCAGCAAACTTCTATTTTTCGGGTGGACAAAGGCATTTTTAAAAAATACATGAAAGATCTCTTCTGAGACTGAAGTTCTAATGTTAGCGTGGTATATTCATCTTGTTTTGAATCATAGTATAATGAATAATTCTGGTGGTAATGACTGAACCTCCATATTTATAGAAAACTGACATTTCTTAAACATGAAACTGTCCCTGTTTCTATGTATATGCAGCTCTTCATTTAGGTGCAGTGGCTTCTGTTAATTGTGCTCTCTCTTTAAATCAAAAGATTATGTCACCAATTTTTACCCTGTACAACCCCCACCCTCCATACAAATTACCATACATTCTCTGTAGGGTCTTTGTTCCTGCCCTAAGAATATTTTCCTTCCTTTTTCCTCTCATCCACAATGCTTATTTTGTACTTACTGGTGTATAAGATTATAAATATCTTATAATTAAATAAACTGGATGTATCAGACTAAAATAAATAGGGCTATATATGTGTATTTCATCTTCGTCCTCTCCTACTCATATACTTTCCTAACACATCCATTTGGAACATTTCCTTTCTTGACATAGGTCTTGCCAGTGTTTTTTGTTTCTGGCAGAATATAAAATCTGACAGGGAAGAGGCTGCCTCTACTTTTAGGATGATTTTCTAGCTGTAGAACACAGTTCTGTGTCTCACAAATGTAGGTATTTTTAATATAATTTTTGAGTATTTTGATTTTATATAAGGGGCAGTTATATTTAGAAAGGAGGGGCCAATTAGTTCAAATTCCTCTTTTTGTCTCTGAAGGTTACAAACTCTCCAATCTGAGATTATTTTATTCTTTTATTTTTAAATGTATAAATAGCATTTTGACTATGTGCTGCCTTTTTTTATGACTCTACCTCCTATATCACGAAATTTCTGCACTCTCTCATTTAGAGACTAAACATGCACTGTCTTATGATCATTATACTGTAAACAAAACCACTTTTCAATCTCTGATTATTTTTCATGTTTCCAATTCCTCAATGTAATTCTAAGCCACTTATGTCAAGATGGCATCCAATACTGCCATGAAATCCCTGATAGTATCAAGATATAATAATGAGAATTTATTTGGAAATAGGGTCACCATGGATGGGATTAGTCAAGTCAAAATGAGATCATACCGGAGTAGAGTGATCTGTTAATCAATATGACCTGTGTCCTTATAAAAAGAAATGAAGAGACATGGGAGCCAGAGGGCAGAATGCCATGTGACAACTAGGGCAAAGAATGTCATGGATTGATAGGAAGTCACTTCCAGACATCTGGAGAGAGGCATGGAACAGATTCTTGCCTACACACTTCAGAGGAAGCATTGTCTTGATCATACCTTGCTTTCAGACTTCTAGCCTCCAGAACTGCGAGACAGTACATTTCTTTTGTTTTAAACCAACCAGTTTGTGGTACTTTGCAGCCCTATGAAACTAAGTCAGACATTCAGCAGTCACGGTAGCCAAATCAGTCTTTTTAAGTAGAAGCTCATGTGTTGGGTCCACATACAGCCTCCACCTTTCCAGCTATAACTACTCCATTCACATGCTTATTGTGCCAACTTTGGGATGCTCAAAGACTGAGGATGACTGATACCAACTGGTAGAGTCATTCCATGTACTTGGTTGTTTAATGCATGTTTCCTGCTAGATATTCTCTGTATTAGGGTTCTCTAGAGAAATAGAATCAACAAGAAATATCCACAAATATAAAATTTATAAAAGTGTCTCACGTAACTGTGGAAATGTAGAGTCCAAAATACATAGGACAGGCTTTGAAGCTGATGACTCCAATAGAGGGCTTGGACGAACTCCACAGGAGAAGCTCGTTGCTGAAGCAGGAAGAGAAGAGAGGCTATCTCTTCTGAATCCTCCTTAAAAGCTTTCCATTGATTAGATTAAATATCACTCATTGCAGAAGACACTCCCCTTGGCTGATTACAAATGGAATTAAGCTGTGGATGCAGCCAACATGATCATGATTTAATTCTAGTAAATGTCCTCATAGCAACAGACAGGCCAGCACTTGCCCAACCAAACAGGTACGACCACTTGGCCAAGTTGACACATGAACCTGGTCATGACACTCTCTTGTAGGTATTATCATGTGATACAAAAATCCCACTTCATACCCTCTCCCATAAGTTGTTCCAGATACCTCTAGCTCCAATCTCCTTATTACCATCCTTTTGATTTCTCTTTTTTCAAGCTCCTAGCTAGCCAGTCAGACCATTCACCATGTCCATGGTTTTATGTATACTCTAACCTTAAGCCATCTCCCTATCTTTACAGAATGAGGACCAGATGTAACACTCCACCCTTTGAGATGATTTTCTCTTACCACTGTTTTTCAAGACTGCACCTAAGTGAGGCTACTATGAAGCTGCCATCCATATTCAGTTTGAACTAACATACCAAGCTGACACATCTCTAAACCAAACTTGAGTTTTTGCTGCTCTATCAACTTATCTTAAGGAAGTCTCATGTGACCTTACATTACAGCCAAGGAAAGACCTGCTGGGGAAGTGATGGACGTACCTAGCAGCCAACTCCCAGCCCTCATCCACTCCCCTTCCTTTTCTATCATGTGCAGATGCCCCAATATATTTCCATTCTGTAGCCCAGAGTGTAAGGTCTCATTAACAGCCTGGCCATTCTTTAAACTTAGAAACTGATACAAGCAGTTCCAGATGCTTACTAGGGCAACAACTCTCAGTGGCAGTGCCCCCTCTCCCAGGGTTGCATAAATATCCCAGCTCAGGCAGCAAGTTATTCATCTCTTCTCTCTCATGGGAAGTGGAGAGTGTGGTGCCTCTGTCCAGCAACACTGATCCAAGCAGTTGCCTCCCCAAGAGACTGGTCAGGATGTGATCTCTTCCCCTGCTTTTTTAAACACTTTTTGCTGTGTAATGAAGCAGTCATTTGCCAAAAGTTTCTCTTCTGCTTGAGCCTGTGTTCCCATGCTGCACTGTACGGCAATTGCTCCTCAGGAGCTCTGGTACATTATTTGGATGCCGTGGGGCTCTGAAATACCAGCTTGCTTGTATCCCACATATGAAAAAAGTGCATCCCAAATATAACAAGTGCCCTTTCTAACTTACATTGAGTGCTGAGCCTGCCTCATCTCATAATTTGGTGGATTTGACTGAACCTAGCTCATGACATGCAGTTCTAGATGAATGGTCACTTAGTATCCCATAATGGGGTTTCTTTTCTACCAGAATTAGCTACATGGCTGGAGTCGTTTAACAATAGGAATATAAGTCTGCACTGCTAATGGCCTGACCTTGCTTAGGAACCTCAGAGGGTTGTGCATTTTGAGACTCCTTCCTGGCTTGCCGTACATTTCACATGGCATCACCATTGATACCTCTAATACCATGGGACCTGCCAAATCATATAGACTAAGTGGCATGGCAACCCGGACCTGCTGCAAAAACCTTTCCTGTTCTGGACTTCAGTCAAAGCTGACAATCTTTCAAGTCACCTGGTATCTGGACTGCAGCAGGATTCCCAGGTGTATAAGTCAACTCTAAAACCTGAAGATGTCTACAGATGTTGTCCTTCATTCTTCACAGTGGAGGTACAAGATACAATGATTTATCTTTTACTTGGATGGGATGTCCCCAAATATCCTGAACACTAGACCACTAAAAATGTTACTGACATGGCAGTCCCCAAATCTTCAAAGGGTTTAGCTCCCATCTGTTGCTTCCTATTGAAACAGAGTTTGAAGGATATTAAGGAATGATGAGAAAGAGAGAAAGAAAGGAAGAAAAGAAAGACAGACACAGATGGGTTCAGGGGGTCTGAAGCTTAACTTTACATCAGACATCAGACAACTTTATTCTTATCCAGATCCTACTTAAATACTGCAGGGTGACAAAAGGCATGCATGCATTTCTTGGAAGAACAGAGAGCTTATTTTTCAGTGCTCTCTTCCTTCATACTTAATATAACCATTTGGGGTAAACATTCTCTTCCTCCCAGACTGCTCTACATAACAATCTCCACAGTTTACTGCCGCCATCCTGAAGCCAGCTGCTCCCAGCAAAATCTGCAGGTCTTGTTTTAACCCTTGGCTCCCACACCCATCTTCTGGAGTGAATGTGTTTTACCAAGACCTCCAGTGTACTGGCCACCTCCTGCTCATCTGATCCCATTAGCATAATATCCTTAATGTTGTTGATCCATGTGATATCCTCTTGGATGCCCAGATCATCCAGATCTCTTCATAATATATTATGACAGAGAGTGGGAGAGTTTACATAGCTATGGAAGCAAAGTGGAAATGTTTATTTTTGTGCATTCCATGTGACTATGAATTGTTTTCTCTTTTCTAATAATAATAGAAAATATCAAATTCAACAAATCAGTGGCTGCATATTATATATTTGCCATGTTAATACACACTAACAGCCCCATCTGGCAGAATGTTTACAACTGGCGCTACTACTTGGTTATAAGTATATGATAGTCTCCTGTAATTTCCCAGGATATTTTTGGTTTCTGCAAAATGCAAACTGATAAATTAAATAGAAATATGGTGGGGAACATAAGACTTGCACCTTCTAGATTCTTAAAGGCAGCTCTAATTTACATTCTCTCAGGTTATAAGATTATTCCTTTGACCCCTTTGTGTGTTTTTTTTTGGGGGGGGAGGAGGGGGGCAGTTTTAGAGGCTTCCAGTTGGCCTACCAAAACATACCAACCTTCACCTCATAGGACAAGGACCGAAAGTGGGGTTTGAGCCTAATCCAAAAATGTCAATCCCAATTATAAATTCTTGGTTGGAGAAATGACTACAAATTTGGCCACAGACATGTGGATTCACTGTAAGCCAGACCTTAGACAGGACTTCTTTTATTGCCTGGCTCCATGTTCCTCTCATGTAAACTCAGATACTGCATCTATTATTAATCCTCAAAATGTTTGGTTGTTTCCCTTTCACCAGTTCATAATTACACAAGTAAATGGCTGCAGCATCCTTTGGGGGAGGAAATGGCTTTCATTTGTCTGGTAATCAATCACAGCTTTTTATTATTCTTTTTGGAGGTCTCTATGGTGTTCGGCAAATAGTAACTATCAGGACTATAGCCATCCCATCCCATAGTCCTGAAAATTATTATTTCTTCTGGATTCCTCAAACACCTGATGTATCACACCAGCCAGTGCATTCTCTTCCAGGAGTACACCATCCCAATTCATCACTGGTAAGAATTTTAAAAATTTGACTGCCATCAGAAAGCCCACCGTGATCTACCTACCACCAGTAATGGAATTCCCATTGCCTGTTGGGTGTTGATTTGATAGCTATCAATCCCATCTTATTGCCTGCTTGCTCAGACCACTGTTGGTGACACCTGACATATGTGGTTCTCTCAAAACAGTTCTGAAATGGAACATGGGGGTAGGGTCTGTGATGGTTAGATTCTGGTGTCAATTTGGCCAAGTGATTATGCCCAGTTGTCTGGTCAGGCAAGCACTGGTCTGACCATTGCTACAAGGATATTTCATGGCTGGTTGATAAACTGGAAGGCTGGTGTACTAAATCATCAGTCAGTTAATTGCATCTGTGATATTATCAATGACATAATCCAATCAGTTGAAGGCTTTAAGGAAGGAAAGAGACTTTCCACTGCTTCTTCAGTCAGTGAGCCTCTTCTGTGGAGTTCTTCTAGACCCTTCATCAGACCTGCCAGCTTCAAGCCTGCCCTGTTTATTTTGGACTATTCCATTCCCATTGTTGTGAGACACCTTTATAAATTTCATATTTACAGATCTCTCCCATTGGTTCGGTTTCTCTAGAGAACCCTGACTAATACAGGAGGGTCATTATGGGATTGACTCTTGTGGTAAGAATGGGAAGGAAGCAAAATGAAGCGGAGGAAAAAGTGAAACTTCTATGCCAAGCCCAACAAAGCCTCATTAGCACCATGGGAACTGTGAAGCACCTGTAGCCAGTCAAAGCTAGCTTGCATTTGGCCAGAATGGCTAAGCCTTTATACTACCATGTCAATCACATCATGTGGGCTCACATCAAATGACCCCCAGGAAGGGCATGCCCTTGGCTGAGTCTGTCTACAGCTGAAGGAAACTACAAATGAGCTGACAGGCAGGACAAGAAGTCCTTCCTAGAAAGGGTAACTTTAGAGTACATCTTCATATCCATCGCAGTTATACAGAATGTTAATAAGGTGCTGGAAAACAGTGTTGGACACTAAGTTAGAATTGCTGAATTAAAAAAACTAAGGTTTCTTTATCACAGAACTTCTCAGAGGCTTTATAAGGCTAATATGTGTTGTGATTCTTTAGAGGGGGATATAGCATATGACATTTTCCAAAGTACAACAAAGTTCCAAGATACCTTTATTCTTAGCACAACTATTTATACCTACTAGTATTGAAGAAGACTAGTTTAAAAAAATACTGATCTATTCTGGAAGTATGTTCTTATAGTGATTGGGAGCCAGATAGAGTCCTATTCCTGGGGGAAATGTATTGAGAATTAAGTATATCAGGGACCCTTTAAAACCACATGAAGAATGGTTTCAGGGGCATAGACAAATCCAAGCTCTGAGTGCAGCTATTACTCTTATGATTCATTTGCAGATGTGATTTTCTATTAATTAGAAAATTCAGTTGAGTGTTTGAAGTTGGCTACTTTTAAAGGCTTAGATTTATCATAGAGGTGGAAGTACTCACCAGTTGTGTTTACCCAATGGATTGGTAACCTCTCTGAGAAATTGATTGGTATATAAGTCCTACTATACTCCAGGGAAGTCATCAAAAATATTTGAAAGGGGAAAGACAAGAAGTAACTCACGTTCTATATTGCTTATTTCAAGTTCAGTTAATATGCATGAATAAGGTTCTCCTGTGATATTATATTTTAAATGCTCAGAAGGTCTTTTGATTTTACCTTAGTGTCTGATTGTGAAGGAAGAAAAATAAATTCTCTTGTATTTCTCATGAAAAAAAAATGTTTTAGGAAGAATCTATTTTCACTTGCTTTGAGGAAGGAAGCCAAAAATATTTGCAATGAAATTTGGGAACAATTGAGTGTGTCTGAACTCACATACTGGTTCATGGAATTATTTGTACATAGAAACATATATTTTAGATTCCTTTGGCTCTTCTTGAAAGGAAATATTGAAGGAGGTCATGGTGGACTATTACTGTTATTTATACTAAATTATTTTACCTTAATAAAAACAGTGTGCTATATAGGAAATAACATGGCCATTTTGATCTCCTTTACCTCCTGATACCCCTAATATGACCCTATGTAACTTAGATATGAAACTGGCTGAATCTGAGTTACCTCATCAGTAAAACAGATTATTTGTAAAAATTAGAGTTATTTATAAGAACTGGAGGTTGCATGTTGCAAATTTAGCACAGCACCCAGCAACCGGTGGTCATCTAATAAGTTGTAGTTTCTACTGTCAATACAAACTTTGAGGTTATTGTTAGCCCTCTTTTTTCCTGAAATGTCTGATTGACTTTAAAATCAAACAATTTAAGTAGATAGTGCTTACGTAATTCTATTGACTTTTTATGCATATTTAAATAATGTCAGCCGCTACAATGACAAACACTGTTTCCTTTGGCAAAGATCTATATTGCATTTTGCTGAAATGACAAATAGCTATTCCATACATGACGTCAGTGAAGCTTTTAAATAAATTGCCCTCTTCTAATCACAAAGCAGCACCATCCCTAATGCTACAAGTATTTTTTTTTTTTTTTTGTAATTATTTGTAATGGAAACCGTGTAACAGGAGCTCTGACGGTGCCTTCCATAAGTGCTAATTAAATTATATGGTGAATACATGTGCAATTGATTTAAATGCCTTAAATTCTTTTCAGTGTTGTTATGAATAAGGGCACATATGCTTACAGATCCTAATGTGGTACTTTATTCCATTATCCTGAGTGGTTTGCTTCTATGTCTAGGATGAAAGGCATGGAAGGGAAAATGTGTGGCTGTCAAATGCCCAATGCAAGGAGAAATCAATTATTCTAGAAAGAGGCATAACAAAGGCTACTAGCTTCTGGGAATATGAATAATTTTATAGTCTCATCTGTCCCTATTACTTCTGAAGATGGCATATCTACTCAGACTTAGGAGATAAGTCAAGGAGAAATTGGGTTTGGGAGATGTCTCGGAAGATTGATGTGCCCAGAATCACCCATGTAAGTGGTTTCCAAATGAGATGTGCAGGCCCTACCAGCCTTGACAATGTTTTGACTTTTCTAGGACATGTGCCAATGAGAAAAAGAAGGGTTCTAAGTATGTCTTTCCTAATACTTTTAAAAATTCTGTGATTGTGTCCTTCTAACTTTGGAAGGAAGGATATTAAAATGATTTTTCCTTTATGAAACAATAATAAGAGTTGATGGTAGTTTTCTATTTAGTTTTGTCTTAGCGTCCTTACTTGATCAAACAGAACACTGCCCACTCTTTATCAATTCGCCAGATTGGTTGAGATATCAAAGGTCTCTTAAATCCAAGACATTGGAAACCATTGCTCTATATTACATTTGGTCTTGGCTCCTTCCCTCCACTCTCAGGAGTCCTTTCTTCTGAATCTCTGAGAAGTAAGCTTAAGACAAAGCAATATTTGATTCACCATTACTATCAATGACTCATTTAAATAAAATATATTTTGTTCAACTTACCACATAATGCTATGGAGGCTACATAGAAGTTAGCTGTAAATATGACTTACATGCATTTGCTTTCCTGGTCTATCTGCTAGGAACCAGGAGCCATGTTAGTTTATGGTCTCTGGATTTGGCTTGAGATTCGTATAAGAAGTAGGAAACTCTGACTTGTCAGGTTAAAGAGAAATTGATGGTAGCATTAATGTATATAATTAACATTTATGTAGGACTCTAAACTTCATAAAATATTTCTATCTCATCTAATATGTAAAACGCATCTATGTGGTAGATTTTACTATCTTACTTTTCAAAAGAAGTAATTAAAATCTCAAAACAGGAAAAAAAAATACCACGTAGTTAGTAAATGGCACATCAGGGCTTGCACCCAGGATTTCTGGCCAATTTCTAACATCTCTCTATAGTACAGCTATCTTGGTCCTCCAGGGGCATACCTTCTACTCTCCCCAGAATGTGGACAAAAGAGGGTTTTTCCCACAAGGGTGATATGCTTTAGAAACTTTGGAGAAGACTCTATCATCTCATCCCAGCTTGAATCATTCTTCATGTCTAAATATCACTCACGCTTCCCTGTTCTTTTCCTATGGTATTTGTGTCTTTGGTTCATCAGATCCTTTAAAAACCTGTTCCTGCCTCAGATTTCTTCTCTCCTCCTGGTGTTTGATCTGTCCCCCTGAGATGTCACTGCCACAGCTCTCTTGCCACCTCTACTTTGCCACTGATGATTTCATCATTATCACTAGAGGGCACCACAGCTGATACTTACTGAGTAACTTGTTGAAGACCGCTGGATCACAAAATTCCTCTTGAAATATATTTGTCAAGCCTTTGGTGTCATATTAGGGAAACAGTCCTAGCTGCACTGGCATTTTCCTCCTTTGGCTCAAGTGAGCTTGGTTCCCTCAAGGTGCCTGGCTAGGTGCAGTAAAGTGGGAGACATTGTATCTTCCTAGATGGCAATCCAGAGCCCATATTCCCTCTTCTATTTCTTATATATGTAGACGCACACCCAAATCAATTCAAGGAGCAGCCCTGAGCATTCCAAAGCCTCCTGAGATAAACATGCAAAACAAAACAATAACCTCGGATTCTATTCTTAAAAGAAGATTAACACCAGGTCAGTGCTAATATGCAGAACTTCAAAAGACTCTGGGAAGCTGAATAATTTAAAGTGTTTTTTCAGTGGTGTTTTGTGTTTGTTTTTTAAGTGCCAGTGCTTGGATATTTCTGTAAGCGGGGTTTTGCATTTTGCCCAGTCCTAAGGAGTTCAAAATTGAATTAGAGCAGCCTTCAGCAAACCATCATAAAAAATAAGTATTTACCAG
Organism: Tamandua tetradactyla; assembly: GCF_023851605.1. Classification (NCBI taxonomy): domain Eukaryota; kingdom Metazoa; phylum Chordata; class Mammalia; order Pilosa; family Myrmecophagidae; genus Tamandua; species Tamandua tetradactyla. The sequence continues at coordinate 21,543,189 of NC_135343.1, read as the reverse complement.
TCTTAAAATTTTCCTGAAAGATTTAAGAGGGCAGGAGTATTTCAGTCACAATCCATTAACCCTCTTTATCATCCACTGGAAATGTCTAAGTGTGAAATCATTTTCAATCTCTGCTAATGTGCCTAGAACTGATATAGCGTATCCTATTCCATTTTCACACTGCATTATGTAGTTGTGTTTTGTGTTTGTTCAGTGAAAGCTGGTGGATCTCGCAAATTCAAGCTCACTCTCCTGCACAGCCCCCAACAGGGCTGAGACCTGAAGTTTTCATCCTGTGATGGAGAAGGAGTCTCCTGCGCTTTCTATTGTGTAACTTCTCCATCTCAGGGAAGGTGGTTTTGAGAACAAAATATGCAGCAAGTTTGAGTTTGATTTATGGGTATAACTTTAGCTCTAAAGGATGTTTTTTTCCTGTGTTCTTCTTTTGGCTATTTTCCCTGATTTTGTACAATGCTTATTGAATATCTATTATGTGTGACTAGATAGCAATGGGCACAATAAGAAACATTTACTGAAAATTTACTATGTTTTAGTCACTGTGTTGAATAGCACGATAAGCGTCTTTCGCAAAATACTGAAAACAACTCTATATTACTTAAATTGTACAGATATTATCATCAAAACTATTTTACATGTAAGGAAAGTGAGACTAAGAGAATTTAAGCAACTTGTCCAAGAACTTATAGATTTGCTATTCAAACCCAGTCCTGTCTAATCAGCTCTTAAGCCCGAATCTATAAAGACTTGAGGTACATGTACATTATCACCCATCAGGCAGAATCAAAACAGATCAATCAGTTCACTGAAAAATATATGAAGGCAGAAAAGTCAGGACAAGCTCCTAAGCCAATTCCAAGGGAAAAATAGTAGGAAGAAGTGGTAGTTGGTGTAATATCTGAACTGCAAGAAAGGAATGTAACATGGGGCCAGATGTCCACAGTGGGGAATAGAACAAGAATCTACAGAAGGCCCACTGGAGAAGCAGGAATGAGACAAAAAGGGCAAAATTGGGTCCAGGAATCAAGCAAGGGATGGAGCAGCAGAGGGTCAGATCCTCTCACCAGGTGGGACACCTGGAGGTCATGAATCAATCCTTAGCTGAACCCAGGACATCTTGCAGCTCTACTCTGAAGGCACACACCAATCATCACATCTGAGGCTGGGGCAAATGAAAGGATCTCAGAGGTGCTAAAACCCACAGGCAAAAGAGAAGTCCCACCATTGAAACGGTTCCATTCAAGGTAGGAGATTATAGAGGGGGGTTGTGCCACATAGCTGGATGGGGTGTGGACTGGCGAGGCACTCCTGGAATTCTCCACTTGTGTGTCCTAATCACACACTTAAATGTATGAGACTTTCCTTATGCCCATTCCAAATGGCTTCAGACAAAACTAATCACACCTTCCTCTGTGCCCCCAAGGTTCTAGGTATATCACTGTGCTCCTTGCCCATAGCTAATGGTGAATGTTCTGAGGGCATGTCCTTTAAATTACCATTACCAAAAAAATACCATAAGTCTATCTTAACACACACACATTCAACAGTCTTTCCCTTAGTGACATTTTGCAGACATTTCGTGACTGTGTGTGCTTTGCCCTTGTTCCTGATCTTCCCATGTAAGACGTGTTGGGGGAATGAAGCTGTAGGCGCAGCAAGTTGCATCAAGGAAGAGGAGGTGTGCACGGTGCATTTCAGGAATACTAGGCAGGTAGATGGAGATGGCCTGACATTCACTTCTGCCTAGGGATTGCCTACCCACCTGCTGGGCTAATAAATGCCAATTCAACTCAAGTTACCTGCTCAGAGTTCTCTAGAAGCCCGGCAGCCCCCTTGGCTCTCAGAAGACAAGGACTTTCCTTATTTGGAACAATATTCTCTATCCTTGGGCCCTCACTCCCCGAACCTCCTAAGCAACCTGATAAGAGGCTGAGTTTCCCAGGAGGTGCTGGGGGTAGAAGCCCCTCTTGCTGGTGGCTCGGGCTAATGCTTCCTCTGGCAGCCCTGGTGGCAGGGGGGTTGGAAAGCACATCCAGAAGTCCTCTAAATGAACCCAGGGCCTTCCTTCTCATCCTGATTTTCATCCTTTGTGGGAGTGGATAATGCAGTTCAGTGGGCTGGCCTCACAGATCATCAAGCAGAAATTGATAAACCAACTGAAGTCAGCCATGAGTCTGAGCTTTGTTTGCAGGGAAAGTAATGAGTTCTAAACAGTGACATTCCCTAAGGATGAGCTCTACATGGAAAGGGAATGTGCTGCTAGTCTAGATCCAGGCATGGTGAAGGAAAGCTCTGCTAATGCTCTGGGTGGCCATTTGGAAGTGAAAGACCAGCCCAAAGGACAGGAAGTGTCTGTGCGGAGCTCTGCCTTTTACAGCTTGCTTGTGCTGCTTTCCCAACATGGACTTCCTCTCCCATGTCACCTCTGCATTGGAAAGAAATACAATTCTACAGCTGCGAGTTTGAGCTATGGAGTCAGAGAAATGCAAGCTTAAATCCCTGCCTATCCATATATACATGCTACTTAATTTTTTATGGCTCAGTTATCTCATTTGGGATACAAAGAGTTCCTATTTCATGAAGGTCTTGCCTGGCAGAAAGTCATCAACAAATATTAAAAATTGGGGGCTTCGGTCTTCAAAGCTGAATTCAACCCCCTCCCTCACTGACTTTTTTATCCAGAACCACCATGTCTTTTAAAGTCTACACCAGAGCACATAAGGGCTGGATATGACTTTTCAGACATGTTTTCTTCTTCCCACTCATGTGGTTAGTAAAAACAGATCCACCCAGAACTTCATCAACCTTCTTGAATCAAGGTATCTTTTTCTGGATGCCTTAGACTGAACATTTCTATAGACTTGCTTTAACTGGGACATTTCCATGGCCTAAAAACTGTTACCTTGCAACTTATTAAACTCCCCTTTTTAAAAGCTTAAAACAAAAACAAACAAACAAAAAACAGATCCAATGATTTTGAAAACTAACAAGAGGAAGTTTTCACAAAAAAATCCTAATTTCTAGCTTCTTCTCAAAATTCAGAAGCTCTGGGAATACTGGCCACCATTTCATTTCTACACAGCAACAGTGAACTGTGGCCCCATAGGCACGGCACCCTGCCCCCAACACCCCACCCCCAAGCCGAGTAAAACATGCTCTTCAGTCAATTTAGAGAGCCCTCATCGCTCTCTGTAGTCTCCCTATAAACAAGGCCCATTAGTCTCCCTATAAACAAGGCCCATTGTCAGTTGCCATTTTTCATGGGCTTTTGCTGTGTGTGTTTTCTTAAAGTAAAGAACACAAGCTTTCTATTACATTATTTTATTGATTAAGCAACTCATTTCATTTTTCTCAGTTCCCATATGCAAACTGGCATGCTTAAGCACCACACACAGTGATAATCAAAATTTTGGCTCTCCAGGTTACTAGAACCCATCCTCCTTAAAATCAGTTTATGTGGCTTATTTATTAACAGATCTTTCATGAATATGAATGCAAACATAAATATGCATTCATAAAAATCACCCTTTAATTAGAGGACAAATAGATATCTCGTGAAGGTGCCCTCCGTATAGAAACGAATATATATATGTTCTCAAACTTTGTTTTTTCCTGACACAGCAATGAAAAAGTGTTGTCCACTGAACCAAGGCATGTTAACTATAGAATCCATAAAAGAGATTGACTCTTCATTTAAAATAATTATCCCCAAAGTGGCCTCTTTTATAAATTAATGACAAAAGAATGATTTTTGATAACTGAACAATTAAAAAACATATTCCCTGAATGTACAACATTGTTTACATAACCCTTCATAGAGTTTAAATTGTTCCTACCTTCTTTAATGATCAGCAGGAAAATCTTGCTTACTCTGAATAATCTAGGCTAATTTACACTCTCCTATTTTCTATATTTCACTTCTCTGCCTCTGCCTAATTTGACTTTCAAGGATGGCCTCATCTCTGATCCTTTACTAATAGTTCCTTTTATTTCCACTTCTCCAGGTTTGTTTGGAAGCTGGAGGTAGGTTTCATGAGTAAGCGAATGAAGCTTAGTGTGCTAGTTAGATTCAGTTGTCAACTTGGCCAGGTGAGCATACCTAGTCTTGTTGCTGTGGACATAAGCCAACGGTACGTGAACCTCATCTGTTGCCAATTACATCTGCAGTCAGCTAGGAGGCGTGTCTGCTGCAAAGAGTGACGTTTGACTTAATTGGCTGGTGTTTAAATGAGAGATTGCAACGTAGCACCGCTAAGCAGCTGGGCATTCCTCATCTCAGCACTTGCAGCTCCGCCCAGGCCTTTGGAGATGCAGAAAGAAGTCACCCTGAGGAAAGTTGTTGGAACCCAGGGGCCTGGAGAGAAGACCAGCAGGGACCATCCTGTGCCTTCCACGTAAGAAAGAGCCTCCGTGGAAATTTAGCTGCCTTTCCTCTGAAGAACCAACAAAATAAATCCCCTTTTATTAAAAGCCAGTCCGTCTCTGGCGTGTTGCATGCCGGCAGCTAGCAAACCAGAACACTTCGTTTCAGGAGCCTGTTGTTATATGAGTCCCTTCCAGAGTACTGGGAACGGTTCTCGCAATGTATTCCCACAGTCTTTTTTTTTTTTTTTTTAATTTGCGAAGTTAAGGCATTTTAACCAAAATTTTACCTTATACTTGAGTAAGACCACTCTCTCTTTCTTCTCTGACTTCCCCTCCACTGTGTTTCCTCTCATGTGGGTGGTGCTGGAGTGGACAAGGCATTTTTGGACTACGGCTAAGAGCATGTTAAGTTATAGGTAGATTTAGTATGGCTTGAGTAACATATAGTTATATAGTTTGCAGTCACTTTGGGGTTTAGCTGTTGCCAGAGAGCCTAGTTTAGGAATGGCTTCCAGTGGGACAATGGGACCTCCCATTGTCCCACTCACTAATGTCATGACAGGACACTGATAAGGTCAGAGGACTGATCATGATATGAGCATGTCCTGAGGTGTCCAGCACCAGAAATAGGTAGGGAGAGGAGAATCAAGGTATGAATGTATGGAGGTTGGTACAAGTTTGTGGAAAATTCTTGCAATCACTCTATGTAAACAATTTTAATGGCGTCTTTGATTCTCACTGATACCTAATTAAAAGAGAAGTTATCACTTGTTGGAATACATTTGATAATGCAGTATAGGCAATTATAAATGCATCATACTTTAAAAAATAAATCAACTTCATTGAAGTATAATCTATATACAATAAAATGCATGGATTTTCACTGAAGAGTTCAATGAGTATTGAGAGAGATGTAAAATCATGTAACCATTTCCAATTTCCCAGGAAGTCCCCTCATGCCTCTTTGCAGGGAAAACCTTTCTCTTCCAATTCCCCTGAGGCAACCAGCAATCTGATTTCGATTACTTTAGGTTAGTTCCAAAACTTTTATATAAATGGAATCAAACATTATGCATTATTTTATTTCCAGCTTCATTATTATAAAATGTCTTATAAAACACTGTGGAGTGTTGTCAGCAGTAAGTTTTGTTTTATTGTTTTAGTGGTATTCTATTGTATAAATATACCACAATTTGCTTATCCATTCACCTGCTGATAGCCATTTGTGTTTGTTTCCTTATTTTTTTATCCAATTGTGAATATAGACCAGATATTTACATTTGTGTACAAGTGTTTGTGTGGCTATATATTTTCATTTCTCGTAGGTAAATACTTAGTAGTGTAATGGCTGGCTTGTATGGTATGTGCAGTTTAACATTTTTAGTAAACTGCCTGTTTTCAAATTGTATGATTTTATATTACCCTGTATTACACAGGAATTCCAGTTCACAGTCTCACCAACACTTGGTATTGCCAGTCTTTTTAATTTTAATCATTGTAATGGGAATGTAGTGGTATCTCATTGTGGGTTTAAATTCATTTCTCTAACAACTATGACATTGATCATTGTGCAATATGCTTATTTGGCTTTTATCTTCTTTGATGAAATGTCTGTTTAATTATTTTCACATTTTATTAGATTGTTTTCTTTTTATTGATCTGTAGAGTTCATTACATACTGTTCTACAAGACTGTTGCAGTTATATATACTGGAAGTATTTGCCTAATTCTATAGCTTTGCCTTTTGCATAATGGTACTTTTGATGAAGTCTGACTTACCAATTTTCTTATTTTTTTATTTTTTTTTTTTACATGGGTAGGCAACGGGAAACAAACCCGGGTCCTCTGACATGGCAGGCAAGCGTCCTTGCCTGCTGAGCCACCGTGGCCCGCCCGAATTTTCTTATTTTATCATTAGTATTTATGTAAGTCTTATGTAAGAAATCTTTCTTCCTCCAAGAAAGTCAACATAATTTCCTATGTTTTCTTCTAGAGGTTTTATAAATTTAGCATTTACATTTAGCTTTATAATTCATTCCAGATTAAATTTTGCATGTGATGTTGGGTAGGGTTGGAAGCTCATTTTCTTTCACATGAATAACATACAGTTGATCTAGTACCATTTGCTGAAAAAATTGTCCGTTATCAATAGAACTGTCTTGCCAATATCGCCAGAAATCAATTGACCATATATGATTGGTACTATGTCTGGATTCTCTATTTGGTTACATGATCTATTTGCATATCCTTACAATAGTGCACAGTCTTGATCACTGGAGCGCTGTGATACCTGAAGTCATGCAGTATAAGCCCTCCAAATATAGTTTGGTTTACTCTGTATCATTTGCATTTTAACAAAAATTTTAGATTTTCCATTAAAAAAGAAAAAAACCTGAGGATTCTGACTGGGATTGCATTGAATATATAAGTTAATTAGGGAATCATTGATATCTTAGCAATATCAATTCTTTTACCAAGAATATGGTGTATCTTTCTACTCACTTAGGACATTTTAAAATTTCTATCAACAGTATTTTATGGTTTTCAGTATAAAAGTTTGGCACATTTTGTTAAACGTATTCCTGAGTACTGGATATTTTAAAAAATATTTTGTGTAGAATTTTATATTTAATTTTATTTTCCCACTGCTTCGTTTTTATGTTTTGACCTTTTTAATCCTGTGACATTATCAAATTCACTAAATTTAAAAAATTTTTAGATTCCTTAATTTTTTCTGTAAATATATCATCCTTTCTTCTTTCTAATCCTTACAACACTTATTTTTCTTTACTTTCTTATTATACAGGTTGGAATCTCCAGTATAATATTAAATAGAAATGGTAACTCATTGCTTTCTTCCCAGTCTTGGGGGGATAGTATTTTCAAATAATGTTTCCATCCCATCAGTTATTAAGTTAATTGATATAAAGTTATTCACAATATTCTTTCATTACCTTTTTATGACTCTAGGAGCTGTAGTGATATACTTTCTTTCATCTGTATAGGTAATTTGTATTTTTCTTATTTTCTTCCTACTTGGGCTCTCTTAGGGTTTATCTACTTTATTAATCTTCTCAAATTATCATATTTTCTCTTTGTTAATTTTTACTATTGTTTATTTTCTATTTTATTGGATTATGTTTTTATCTTTCTTAATTTTCTTCATTCCATTATTTTGACTTGAATTTCCTTTTCTTATTAGCTTTCCTAACGTAGAAACATAGATTATTAACTTAAAACATTTTATTTATACAATATGTACTTATAGCTATAAATATAGTTATAAGAATAGCTTAAACTATATCTCACATATTGTGATATGTGGAATTTTCATTATGATTCAGTTTAATTTTTTTTCTAAGTCCCAAAGTTATTTCTCCTTTGATCCATGAGTTATTTAGAAGTGTTTTGTAATTTCCAATTACTGGGGAATTTTATAAATATCTTATTGCTCTTAATTTTTAATATAATGGCATTATGTTCATTATTTTATATAATTTTAAAATTTTAGTAATAAAAATACTGATTTAAATATTTTCAAATATATTGAGGCTTATATTGAAAAGAATGTGTGCCCTGTAATTATTGGGTTTAGTATTCCATAAATGTAAACTACATTGATTGTGTTGTTCAGAGCCTCACTTTCCTTTTGCATACTTTTCTCAATTGCTTCTAACAATTAATGAGGATGGGATGTTAAAAATCTCCTGCTTTGATTATAGATTTATGTATTTCTTCCTTGCGCTCTGTCAGTTTTTGCCTTAAAAATGTGGAAAGTCTATTAGTTACATACAAATTTAGAATTATTAGGTCTTCCCATTAAATCGACTGCCTTATCATTATGAAATTACCATCTTTATGAATAATACTCCTTTGCTTTCTTATGTTACTATTAGTATGGCATCTCCTTTTCCAGACTCTTTCTTTCCAAACATTTATGTCTTTATATTATATGTTTGGGACTTGCAGTTTTATACAGTCTGACAATCTCTAAATTTAGTTGGAGTGTTTAGTTCATGTAATTTAATGTTCTATTGGTATGATTATATTTCAGTCTATGAACTTGCAAGGCTTTCTTTATTCATCCTATATTATTTTTACAGATCCCCCCCCACACACACACCGCTTTCCATGCTAATATTGGGTTAATTAAACATCATTTGTATGCCATTTTATTTCATATATTGACCTTTTAACTATACCTCTTTTTATTATTTTTTAGTGGTTGTGTCCTTAGCTTTAAACAGTGTACATAGAACTAATGCTGTAGCCGTTCCTATTTCTCTTTACAACTCATCTTCACACTTGATCAATTTAAAAACCTTACAATAGTGTATTTCCATTTACACCTACTCCCAGCTTTTGTGCAATGGTTGTCATATATTTTACTTCTACTTGCATTATAAATCCCAACTTATAAAGACATTATTTCTGCTTTAAACAGGCATTTGTCTTTTAAGATACATTTTCATGCTTCTTCATATCTATGGGACTTTTTATTATATACTAGACATCGGGGATGATATGTTATCTTCCTTTAAAGAATGTTAAGTTTTTATTCTGGCAGTCAATGAACAGTTTGGCAGTTCTCTGTGCTCCTACTAATGTTTAGTTTTAGGATTTGTTAGAGACAATTTAGGATTTTTTAGAGACAATACCCTGCTCTTATACCAATGCATTGTCCTTACTGCTAAGATGTGAACTTTCTGGTGTTTTAGACTAAAGCTTGGATGTTAACAGGGTCTCTCCATTCTGGCTGTACCTATGTCTGCAAAAACAGTGACCTCTAGTTTTTATTCCACTTTCTACCTTATAGGTGCTGCTTTCTGCTAGGACCCAAGGGGTCTCACCTGCACACGTACTAAGCCAGGCCTCAATTACAGTTCCACGGGGATCCCCATGCATATTTCTGGGGCTCCCTGTATGTAGAGTTTCTCTTCTTTCTTGTACCATAAGCCCACATGTTCTATCTATTTCTGAAGCCCCAAACTCCAGCCTCCGCCTCTGCACCTCAGCAAGATAACCATGCTTTTGGTTGGGCTCCACCTATGTGCCACAATTAGGAAACAGTCCCTAATCAGAGAGCCAGGGGAGCATGAGGCTCACCTCATGTGTTCCCTACTCTCAGATACTGCAGTTCTGCCTATCACTGATGCCTGAAAACCACTGCCTTATGTATGTTGTTCAGCATTATAGTTTTTATAGCAAGAGGTCAACTCTAGTACCAGTTACTTCATCATGGTTGGAAAACTCCATATATCTATTTTTTCCTTCTTAATGTGAATCATGCAATATGAAATTTTTGGAATTTCTGTAGTTGTAGGGCAACACTAAAATCAATGTGTAATGTATGTTTTATGTATCACAATGAACCATAAAAATAAAAATAAAAAAAGCTAGAGGAAAGCCTGAATTGACTCTCTGTTCTTCCAACAGAAAATATTATTACAAACTCATTAAGAGGCAGTTAAAAAGTATGCAGTCAAAATATGTAGGAAGAAATGGTTATATAGAATTGTTTTAGTCAGTTAATTAATAAAAATGTTTTATTTTCCTGAAATTTGTGAGTTTGGTGCTATTCGTCAGCTTTAAAAAAGTTGCAATATTCATAAATTTGAGTTAAGATTGTATAAGCTCCCTGACCCCAAAAACATAGATTTCAGAAGTATGAAATGTCCTGGGATGATATTTAAGTAAATCAATAGAGATCAAGAAAACAAGAGAATTTGAAACAGTTTAACTTCTTAAAAGTAGCATGCAATGACTTTTTTGGAGGATATGGGGATCTGATGAAAAAAGATCAAACCAATCTATTATATATTATTTTACCTTCTTCGGTTTGGAAAAGGTACGTGCTAAACATACAAAGTTCTTTGAAGGCTGGCTGAATCACTGGGTGTCTCATGTGATAACAAAGTTGGGGGAACCTATCAAAAGACTATAGGGAAAAGCAATTCTCTGGAATTCAAATTCCAAGAGAACTGGGACACACACACACATATATATTTGTCCATATCCCATTTTTAAACAAAACCAATGTGTAAATTTGGAGGATGAGAATGAATACACAGATTTCCAATAGCAAAGATGATTCTCTTTGAAGATCTTCCCCAAATCCCACAAATTGCTTGTTTGGAGAAAGGGGGAGCAACAATGCTTCCATTATCTGTTAAGCTCAATTAAAACAGCAGCTGTGTTCCAAAATAAACAGAAGAGGCTATTTTGCATTAGAATGCATTAGGGGAAAGGCACTAGGGAAGCGCAGATGGCTCTAATCAGGGACATTGGAAAATTACCATTCTTTACACTATTTCAATGTCTGTGTGACTTTCAGGTCTCAAGATCCAGATACCCCTTCTAGCCTCAGCCAATTAGGGGTAGAAGTTTGTATCACTGGCTGTGATGATTGTGGCTTTTCTGAGCTAATCCTGTAGGGAAGGCTGCCTGTTTCTTCCTTGGCAATTTATAGCATACATGCTTCTTTAGCGGAGGAGAAAGAGGGAAAGAAGTTGAAGCCAGTTTATAAAAAGATAGTTGGCAACATAGGTGTCTATGAAAAAAGTACTTCTAGGCATTTGAAATGGAAATGAAAAAAAATGACACGATGTGATAAGTTAAGGCCTGAAAGCTAACTGGCAAATTGATAATCAAAAATCCCTGGATCCATTCCAGGTTCAACTAGTAAATCATTTTGTAAACTCTGTCCTCCATTTTCATGTTATTAAAATGTCCCTCATTAAAACTGCCTACTCCTCAGTATCTCTTATCCCTTTCTGATATCAGGATAAGATTCTACAATCTCCCTAAAATAGAGCTAACTATATTCCCAGGAGGAAAAATGAGTACAGACAGAGTATAATAACAAAGCATGTGCTTGTCTGGGTAACTAGTAGAGTTGACAAGAGCTCTTGAGTTTCTGGTTATAGGGTGTGGCTTTTGGAAGCTGTTGGACACTAACTAAATGTTATCCATGTATAAAACCCACTGCAGTCAGAGTGAAGCAAAACCTTGGAAGCCTTACATTTTTTACAACACATTGCATATTGGAGCTGTATGTAACTGAAAATCCCCATCTAAATATGAGATTTGCTTTCTTTGTTAAAACAGCTCCTTGGTGAAGTTCCTTGGCTGTAAAACAGGTTATTCAAGATATAATGTTAAAGGGAAATGTAATTGTGGTTATTTTCTATTCTAGAAAGATAGTGAGATCACCAATGTCCAGCCAGAAACTACTTGCTTCTTATTTGTCATTTAAAAATAAATAGAATGCATCAGTTCAAAACTCAATTTGAATTGCCATCTCCTCCAGATGTGACCTCTACCAGGGGAAATCCTTTCCTGGCCTTACTGACATCTGCCTGCCCAATGCAGCACTTTGTGAGTGGGATTCAGACAGTTCTAAGTCAAGCTGGGGTTGGCATGATCAAGAAGCAATGAAAGAAATCAGAGCCTGACTTTTTCTATAGAGTCTGAAAATGCTACTGCTAGAATTCTCCAGCAGAAAAAAGCCCCTGTCTCTTTGAAATCCCATCACCTTCCTTCACTAAGAACAATCATTTATAATTTCCAGCATCAACAGATTGCTTTTTCCATACCTGGCAAACATGGTCTTTTCACCCATTCACAATACAACTGGGAGCAGTCAGAGCAAAAAAATCAGAATGAAGAGGTCTTTTTGTCTTCAGAAAAGTGACACCAAATATTAAATAGCATTTAGTGCTCACTGTTTCAATAAGCTCATTAGAGGCCCCTAGTCCAACTTCTGTAGAATTATGGAGCTCTAATAGAAACATTTACCAGAAGTGCTAAACCATTTTTCAGAATGATTTGGTGTCCCCAATACTGAAGAGAATCATTTTAGAACACATTTTCACACATCACCTTAATTCAACTTGAACTAAATTCATTTATGGGAGCTGCCAGGCTGTACATCTCAACTTGTCTCTGTCTTGAATTTGCCTACCATGTATAATGCTCAGGCTGCACGGATCATTGAGCAGAGAAGAACACTTGTGCCCTTCCTTGCCCTTCCCAATAACAGAGGGAACTTTCAACGTGTTATGTATTCTCGTAATGAAGAGTTTAGAAATAGCCTTTGCATGTGACCAGGGCAGGGGTAATATGAAAGTGGCTTCTTAGTCCTCTCAGGTTATAGCTGGTTTCGCTGAAAGCTGTGGAGTTTGTGGTCACTGAACAGAAGCCAACTCAGAGAAGCTGTTAGCTGGCTGCATTCTCTGTGAATGAACTTAGACCCCAAACCAGGCTCAGGAACACACTGCTTTCACCTCATGCCCTGCTACCTTCAACCTGCTACGATGTCTAATTTTTTGGTGGTGTGGTAGTTAGATTCAGTTGTCAACTTGGCCAGGTGAAGGCACCTAGTTCTGTTGCTGTGGACATGAGCCAATGGTACGTGAACCTCATCTGTTGCTGATGACGTCTGCAGTCGGCTAGGAGGCGTGCCTGCTGCAATGAATGATGTTTGACTTAATTGGCTGGTGCTTAAATGAGAGAGTGCAATGTAGCACAGCCAAGCAGCTTGGCATACCTCATCTCAGCACTCAAAGCTCAGCCCAGGCCTTTGGAGATGCAGAAAGAAATCACCCCAGGGAAAGTTGTTGGAACCCAGAGGCCTGGAGAGAAGGCCAGCAGAGATTACCCTGAGCCTTCCCATGTAAGAAAGAAGCTCAGATGGAAGTTAGCTACATTTCCTCTGAAGAACTAATGAAACAAATCCCCTTTTATTAAAAGCCAATCTGTCTCTGGCGTGTTGCATTCCGGCAGCTAGCAAACTAGAACAGGTGGGTTCTTCAGCTATGGTTTCTTATAAAATTAAATGCTACTTAGATCTCTGCCTTAGGGTCTTTCTCACCCCACACCCTCCTTAATTACTTTCACCATTTGCCATGTGGTAATAATTCCCAAATCATAGTTCCTGGTCAGCTCTCACTCCTGAGCTACAAACTCAGTTATCTATCTACCTACTGAACAAAAACACTTGGATGTCATATGAGCAACTCAAAACTGATATGTTCAAATCTGAACTCAATATCTTACCCCCAGAACCTGCTTTTCTTCCTAGATTCCCTGTGTCCATGGAAGGTAAAATTATCTACGAAGTAGCCTAAGAGTCAGCTATTCCAATGATGATGCTGCATAACAAACCATCTCAAAACTCAGGAGCTTACAATTCCAAGCATTAATTCTCATGCCCATAGGTCTTAAGGTTGACTGTCATTTGGCTAATCTTATATGAACTTGGTTGAACAGTTCTGCTTCATGCTGTAAATATATTAACATAGCTAAAGTTTTGGAGTGGGTCTACAGCCTCTCTAGAGGTGTAGATTCTGAGGCCCACACTACAACAGCAAGTGGATACCCTGAGCATTTTCTTCAGATACCAGATTAATCGAGTGCAAGAGCCAAGCAAAGCTGCACAATGACACATAAGGTCCATGTTCACATTGTTCTGCTAATGTTCTATTAGCCAACATGATTCACACAGCCAAGTCCAACATCAATGGGGATGGGAGCAAATATTTGCTCTGCAAATAATTCTATCTATCATATCTTGACATCATCATTAACTGCTCCTTTCCCCTTATCAATATCCTACCACTGACAATACTACCACATCCCACAATCAAGTGCTAATCTCTGTTAATTACAGCACCCAAAAATCTCTAAAATCCGTGGCAGAAACCACCACCATCTCTTGTCTGCAATAGCTTCCAGCTGGTCTTCCTGGTTGCAGGTCTGCCACCCATCCTATCTACACACTGCAGGTAGAGTAACCATTCTAAACCTTTCTTGCTTTAATTTAGCAAATATATACACATGTTTTACCAACTTGCTAGGCAGATTTCTGGGTGGTGGGACTATATCAAACAACAAAAAACCCTGACCTCATTGGAGGCTACATTTTACTGGAGGTAGGGTGCGGCATAGTGATGATAGATAGATAGACAGACAGACAGACATACACACACACACACACACACACACACAGTATATCGGATGGTGGTAAGGGTGGTGGGATGTAAAGGCCAGGGAAGGAGGTAGACTGTATTAGGAGAGGAGGATTGTATTTACAGAAAGGATGGAAACCAAAGGTCTGACTCAGAAACTGACATCTCTGCAAAGACCTGAAGGAAGTGAGGAGGTGGGGATCTGGTGCAAGGCTGGTATAAACAGAGCGAGGGTGGACTGAAGCACACCTGGTGAGGGGGAAGGTTGTAGAAGATAAGATCAGAAAGGATCTGGAACCACACACATAACAATGCAAAATCTGACCCAGTTCCCCAGCTCCATGCCCTAATGTGAATAAAATTCATACTCTTCAATGTGGATTACAAGGCCTTTGCTGACTTTACCTTCATTTACCTTTTTAATTGCAGTTTTTTTGTTTCTTACACCTTCATATTCCATGCTCAAGTCATTTGCAATAACTTTGGGTTCTCCGAATCTATCTTGCTCTATTTCAACTCAGATTCCCTGAATGTACCATTCTCTTGGTCTGAAACATCCATCCCTACCTCCTTTCTTATTACCCTTGCCAGGTTCATTCTTCCTCTTCCTTCTCTTCTTAGGTTGGAAATCACTTCCCCTGGGAAAACATCCCTGACTCCCTGAAGGCATTTTTAGTTTTTTGTCCATTGTGATATCGGAGTGTCCCATGCATGCCTCCTCTAAATTTTCACCCCTCTGTGTAGTAATCACCTGCTTATTGGTTGAACAGTCAACTAGACATTGTCTTACTCACTATTTTATATGCTTCCTCTTAAACAGCGCATAGCATAGAGTGGGTGCTTACATGAATTTTTTAATACAGGTAAAATGAAGTGAACAGAAATATGATTATAATAAGGAAAGTAGAATGTTATGCTCAAATTTGCTAAAGAACTATCATGAAGATGATCAGAGTTGGTGATAACATTAAGAAAAGGGTTCAGAGACTTGGCTTCCAGAGAGCTCAAGGCTGGGATCTAGCAATATGTAGTATCTGCAAATATGTATATCCTGTCATCCTTTTCCAGGCTGGTGCCTGCCTCTGTGTCCTTCTCACAGGGCCATATGTTCTAATATCTGTTGGATAATCCTTAATGCATTGGCAGAAAAGGTTTGAGGTTTATGCCTCCTGTTTAAATAATTGGCTCTTTAAAAATAAAAACAAAATCTTCAAAACTTAAAGGAATTGTTCACTAATGATGGAAGTTCAAGGACTGATAAAACAAGTGAAGGAGGAATATTTGGAGGAAGGAAGATCTAGGAAGGCAGAATTATAAGAGATAAGTAGACATGAACTCCAACTTTAAATGATAAAAATCAATTACTGAATTCTTCTGCTTTATATTTTACATAGCATTCATGTGCATTACCTCCTTTGCATATCGTCTTAGTTTGCCAGGTCTTCTATAACAAAATACCACAGGCTGGGTGGTTTAAGGAACAGGAATTTATTGTCTCATAGTCTGGAGGCTAGAAATCAAAAACCAAATATATTGGCTGGCCGTGCTGTCTCTGTCTATGGCATTCTAGTGGTGATCAATATTTGCCTCTGTCATACAGCTGTCTCCTTCTGGCTCATTCTGTGCCTTGTTCTTCCAAGTTCAAATTCCTTTGCTTCTAAGGACTCCAGTCACATTGGATTAAGGCCCACCCAGATGCAATTTGGACTCATCAAAGATCCTATTTACAGAAGAATCCACACCCAGAGGCCCAGGGATTAGGACACCAACACATCTTTATGCCAACACATTGACATAGGTCAATGTCCAAGCTGACCAACTTTATAGGCGAGGAAACTCAGTGCCAGAAAGGCTGAGGGAATAGCATAAAGGGACAAACAATAGTTATACTGGGAACAAGACTCAAACCAGACTCCACAGTCCATGGTTTTACAGGCACCAGAGAGAAAAAAATGTATGTGGACAGAGAGAGAGAATTTAAAAAAATGCTGATAATCCAGCCCACCATCCACACAATAAATAGAAGCCCTAAATTAATTGTGAGATAGGAGATGTGACTCTATGACCCACAACTTCACAGTTTAGTCTCAGTTCCTGCAAACCTCTCCTAGAGGGAGCATGTCAGTGGGCTAAGCACTTTTCCAAAATTCAAAAAACCATTGCTTTCCCCATGTGATAATCACTAAGCACAAGCTCGGAGCTTTGTGATTAAGAGGACAGACTATGGAGCCTGACTGCCGGAGCTCAAATCTTGGCTCCAAATCTTACTAGTTAGCTAACCTCTCTGTGCTTCAATTTCCTCTACTCTCACATAAGAATACAAGTACATTCATCTGCCAAGGTTATTATGAGGATTAAGCGAGTTGACATCCTCAAAGTGACTAAAACAGTCCCTGGGACATAGTTAATATGTATATAAAGGTTAACCATTACTATCTCCTGCTCATCAGAGGAAGCAGTTGCTTGTTCCAACATGGAGGAAAAGCTCTATGTTGAGGTTATTGAGAGAATGTATGTGAGTCGCCAATGCAGTCCATACGCATTGTGGGCTGCACTTTCCACGTGTGAGGCCACCCCGGACAAAATCCAGGGATGCACATGAATTTTTCATGTTATACTTTGAGGAAGAAATATGCTTTTTAAAAAGTCCACTCTGTAGGTCTGTGTTTGTGTTTGAAAGGAGGCCAAATCAGAATCTGAGAATTAAATTTGGGGTTAGATCTCATTCTAGAAATGTACTGTTAGCAATCTGGATGGTGAAAGAGTGTGTTTGTAATCGTACTTGAAGGTTACTATAGATCTGAGATAAAGAGAACATTAATACCAGTATCATCTTATAAATAGTTAAGGGCCCCAGACAGGGCAGGAATAATTTGATTGGAGAAAAAGGAAAATTCCCAAATGCCAAAGATAAGTTCAGAATGCAAAGCCATAATTCTAAGAAATTAAGAGTTCATTTAGGCCTGATTTTCCAAGGAACAGAAGAAGGTTCTTAATAAATTTACCTAGAAACAGAGGCTTCGTCTCAGGGCAACGGCCTCTTTGCTTTCTTGCCACCCTGCTTTGGCTCACCCCAACCCCACAGACAAGTTGAAATCCATTCAGTGCCCCTTGGAATGGCTGCCTGTTGCTGTTCCTAGACCCATGTGACTGCAAACAGAAGGATCAACATACCTAACTCAGCTGATTCCAGGTGTGGGAATGATGTCAGTTACAAGCTAGCAGCTGGTGCTTGAGAAGTCTCATTTGCAGGGTCAGCCGCAGATCCATTTTATGCTATGGGATTTTAGCAGCAGGCTCTATTTGCAAGAAATGTTTGGGTTCAGACATTCCAAAGGCTGCTGATGCGCCACATAATAATATCTGCATTTCCCTGCAAAAGTTTTTTGTTATACCTAATCAATGTTTAGAATATATACTATAGTAGGAAGAGCACCATCATCAGATTTAGGAAAGCCAAGAACATGGCTTTCAGTTCATGTATTTAAAGTTGCGGTCCTTAACACTATTTGGTGAAAGCTGTGGGCTTCTTATACAGAAAGATGCATTTAGGCACACATTTACACACATCTTAAGAAGTTTCACAACCCCTGAAGCTAAACGGTTAATCTAGTTGAGAACCTCATCTTCAGTATTTCATGGTTGCTTGAGTCAGAAAGACCTAGGGAGTTTTCTGCATAAGCAGCCCTTGTTTGGTGAGAGAAGTCCAACTGAGCTAAGTGTGGATAGCTTTCTGTTGTGCATAGTGGGATGGGGTGGAATGGAGTAGAATCATGGTCCATCATAGAACTGGGGGAGCCCACTTTAGAGACTACCCATCTGGGAGAAAGAAAGAAATCCTGGAATGTAGTTCTGCCTCTGTCTCCAAATGACTAGGTGATATTATATTATATGCTTTGTGTCTCAGTTGTCTCATCTGAACACGGATAGAAAAGAATTAGATGATCTTTGTAACTCTAAAATTCTATCATGCTAAGGTACAGCACATATGCAGACTATAGGGAAGACTCACGCAATGGAGGGAAAGTTCATGTCAAGGAGAGGAACCTTTGCAAAAGTTTGCCTGAAGCCTAAAATTGATAATCAACACCACTGTGCTACTAGATTGTAATGAATCCTTGAGCAGTCTTCCTTTTCTCACTAGAAGAACATCATTTCTCTCTTCCAGCAGTCAATATAAATTTGACTTGGGGTGGAAAAAAAAAAGCAGTAAGCTCATAAGATACACCTAGAATTCAAACTGCCTTCGATGAGCCAGAGTAGGAAAAAAGCAATATAAACTTCTCAATTTAAGCCTTTATTAAATTCATAGCGAACACACAGGTCAGCCTAGACAGAGCCTAAGTAGATATATTTGAAATTCAGTGTTGATAAGGATAACCACCAATTTGAGCTTTCCTAATCTGGCTCTTTGATGATTCAGATTCCCAGATTTAGAACTATATCTTCTTTTATAAAAAGCTTCTACGTTTCATCCCCAACCTTCACCTCCAAATCAAAAGTCACATTTCAGAGGTGATTAGAAGGAGAATTGCTTGGCAACAACCAACAGGAAAAAAATTTCATATTGGTTACTCCGTCGGGAAAACAAAAAGGCTGGTTTCAAATTTTTTCATTGTCATGTACATTTCCGACAGACTTATTCACATCTCCTCGCCTTCTCCAAAAAGATGACACCAGGTTAAAAAAAACAAGAATGTACTTATGTAACCAACATAAAATACTATCCAGCTGTGGGTTTGTACAGTGCTCACCATTATAAACAATAACTCGGGCTTGGCTTGACATTATTTGTTTGTTTGTTTTCCTCCTGAAAACCTCAAACATTTCCATATATTAACCTTGGGACTTCCGTGAGCTTAGTGCTTCAGAAAATTAAGAATAAACATCCCTCAACTCAATGGAAAATTTGGATTTCAATTAAATTTGTTTACCAGACAGCCAGACTCCTGGTCCATCCTGACCTTGAACCTGTCCCAGCCTCTCTGGGACATTGTAACCGGAACCAGCCTCTATCTCCCTTTTAAATGCCCAGTATTAATCCTTTACAAGCATATTTTCTCTCACATACGTCCATATTTTTAAACCATGATAAGAAATAAATATTGCTCATCCACTGTTTACCAAGCACTGCCACAAACATGACCTTATTTAATCTCCACAGCATCCCTATAAAGTAGTGCTCTATAGGAAATTGTGTCTCAGTGAGATTAATTTACTTGCCCAAATTCTGTTATTTATTAAAGAACCAAAATCCATATCCATATATTTTAACTCCCAGTACATGCTTTTTCCCTTCCTATATTTCCAGGTCTTTCTTTTGAAAAGAACAGCAACTCAAAAAAGTTAATAAACAAAAAACCATGGTACTTGAATTGAGGAATTGGAATTTAGGCTTTGAAATAGCTTTAGAGATTAGCTATTCTCTTCATCACAGGCCCTGTGATTTTCCTCATTGCATGTGCTGTTCTCCATCTGGTCACCTCCTAACTAGAAAATCTTCTAAAATTCTAGAGACCTGGTCCAATTGGCCAGCTAACACTCAAATCATCATTCTTATAATTCTTATGACTTTTGTACCAGGGCCCATACTGCTTTGCTGATCAGCTTATGGGTGGGCCATCCTTGGGGCAGATGTCCACACTTTGTCCAACCAGTGGCTGCTCCTGAGCGCTTCCTTCCTTGGGCAGAGCTGTGGGTGGAACTGTTTCAGCCGAAACCGTATATGGGACACCGAGAATGCTAACTGCCGTGACTGCACACACTAAAGCTCTATTAAAGACACAGGGCATCAGCTACAGGACGGCAGGGCATCTGATGCTTCTGTGTCCTCTGACATCACATGTATACACGGCTAACTTTCCCTGTGAAGGCTTCCAGGCAGCCCATTTCATAAGTGGGTTAATGGATGACCTAACACCCTTTGACTTTGCCACTTTCTGCATTTTTCTCACCCTGAAGCCCGTTAAATTATCTTCGCACTTAGTTAGCTTTCCAGCTTTCAGCGCTTTCCAGCTTTCAGCACATTTACCGTATCAAAGCACAAAGACATTTTAAAAAACATATGAGCTAATTAAGCATAATGTATAAGAATTATTCCTTTAAAAAATGTTGTATTGATTCCTCTGTTGCCATAGGGTACCAGTGTTGTTTTAAACTAATATCCTTGCATAGTCTTTGCCTGAAAGCTGCCTTTGATTCATTCTGCTCCAAGAAGTAAACCCTTTCTTTTAGCGGAATGAATACCATAAATCTAAAATGCTAATGATTGGATCTTTATCTTGATAAGCTGAATATTTTGAGAAATTAGACCAAAACATGCAATTCTGTTGGTTAAATAAATAGGTAAAGTTTACCTTTTCAAATGATTAGAGCGGATGTGTTTCTCTCTGAAATGTAACTATTCTGACCCTTTTTAAAGGGATTCCTCCTCCTCCACCATGGAAGTAGTATTCCAACATAACACGAGTTGTACAAACAAACAGATGTGCTATAAATGCCAGGTGGTCGTTGTAAAGCCTGCCTCTATCTCCCTACCATTGTTTCCATCCAGTTCTCCAAGCTGCTTCTCTGTCTCTGGGGGACCTTGAATTTGGGATATGCCATGAGTCACTTCACATTTCAGCCACCCCATATATACACCCAAATACATGCTCTACACCACCCTCCCCTCCACATACACATCCAACCCATAAAGAGGGGGCACTGAATGTCAGGGCTGTCTTCAATAATGAGGACACAGTGGATTCCTGGAGAAGTGACTTCTTGTGCTGCAATGCTTTGCAAATTGTGAACTATGACTTTTAGTTCTACAGTGCTGACCTAAAGACTTGAAAAGGAAGAATCCTAAGCAGAGAGGGCTCCCTTTCTCAACTATGCCCATTTCAAATAAGAGGTGTTTTGTTTTGAAGTTTTGTTTTTTATCTAGGGCTTTCTCTTAGGTCAGGTTCCCCCGAAACAGACTTGGAAATGGGGATTCATGTGAATTAAGAAAGTAGTCTCAGGAGAAACTGGTAAGGGAATGGAGAAAGCCAGAGAGGACAAAGTCAGTAAAGAGTGAGAATTCACTTTTGGCAAAGATTAAGCAGTAGTATAAATCCTTCCTGGGAGTTTGCACACTTGAACCTTCAAGAGATCTGGGCTTCCATACTCCCATAACAGTCAGTCATTGGCTTAAGTGCACTTCCAGCCTCCTGGTGCAAGCAAAGTGACTGCAGCCTCAGGCCCTTGGGCCCTCAGAAGGCTTTCAAAGAGGGCCACAGGTGTGGACTGTTAGAAGAGAGAGTGCACAAGTGGAGGAAGGAGTGCACCCATGGTAAAGGATTCCAATGGGGTCTGGGAGCTGTAGCAACAGTGTTTGCTCTAGACTTCCATTCAGCTAGATCTTCAGCCCTCATTGTACTTTATATTTTTCAGTGATATTCCTACACCTTGCTTGAAACAGTCTTTTCCTTTTGCTTCCATGGCACCAGTCTCTCTTGATTGACTTCCCATCCCTTTAGTTGTTCTTGCCCAAAACATTTTGTCAGTTCATTTAACTCTGATATTTCCTTTTGAAGTTCCTCAAGGCTTGATTCTAGGCTCTCTTTTCTCTTTATACATTTTTCTCTATTTAATCTCATGCCATGGACTTAATTTTCTCATACATTGATGTGTAAGTCTTGATATCACCAAACCAGACCTCCATCTTGAGTTCCATCTATGTGGTATATATAATTGGGTTCTTTTATTCTGGGCCCTCAATTCAGACTTGTCAAAAACCATGAGCACCCCCCTGAGAATCATATGCTTTTCTGATCTTCTCCATGCCACTACCAGTGATCAATCTGTGCAAAAGTGAATCTATGCTATTTCTAATATTCCCCAATTCTGCTGATTTTCCTCCTAAATAAATCTCAAATCTGTCTTTTACTATATCCATAATGCTGCTACCCTAGTTCAAATTGCCATGATCTCTTGCAAGATTACTAAATATCCTCCTACCTGGTGTACCCACTTTTATTCCCTCCTACCAATCTAGAAATCCTCAAACTTTTTGGTCTATGATACCTTAGTGAAGAGGGAGTTAGAAGAAATTATGCAAAAAATATTGTTTTGTGGGTTATATGATCTCTTTGATATAGAGATCATATTTGAAATTAAAACTGAGAATTTAAAAATAGCTATTCACTAATTATTTTTAAACAATTATGTTAAAATCATTACATGTTATATACATACCATTTTATAAAAGAACATATATTCAAAAAAAAAAGTTAGTGAAGAAAGTGGCCTTGTTTTCCTTTTCTTTTTTCTTTTTTTTTACATGGACAGGCACTGGGAATCGAACCTGGGTCTCCAGCATGGTAGGCGAGAACCTTGCCACTGCACCACCATCTCCTACCTGTGGTCTTGTTTTCTTTTCTGCAAATCTAATGTCCACTTTAGTACAAGAGACCTGGATTCATAAATCTGGCTCTGAATTCAATCTGCTGCAATATGCTATTTTGGTTGGTATATGTAAAGAAAAGCAGATCTCACATATATTTAGTTGAAAAGGTGAGGAGTATTTTAATACCCTTTTCAGATAGTTGTGAATTTTCTTCTTTGATACTATGCCAAAATTAAACAAGTTATAGTTTCTTGAATATTGAGTACAAAAAGCACATTTAAATTTTGTACTCTGTCCCATTATCTTATTAAAATCTTTTGGTCTAGCTTGTACGTTGAGTTATAGTTTGAGTTGATTTTATAATATCATGCATTGATCATTTAGAAAATATTGTTTCACTGAGTTATACAGATATTCCAAATGTTGACACATTTTATTACAGGATATTGAAAAAGCATACTCATTGTGCTGGTTTGGAGCTATATGTACCCCAGAAAAACATGTTCTTAATCTTACTCAATTTCTATAGGTGGCCCTGTTGTTGAGGTGTGGTTCAGCTTAATCAAGAAGGGTCTTAATCCTATTACCGGAACCCTTCACAAACAGAATGAAGCTCAGACAGAGAGATGAAGCTTCCTGAAGCAAGAAATGAAGGGAGAGTCCAGCAGACGCCACCATGTGCACTGCCATGTGACAAGGGAGCCCAGCACCAACGATCACTGCCAGCCAGCCCCAGAATGCCAGTCTTTGGGAAGAAAGCATGGCCTTGCTGACACCTTGATTTTGACCTTTCCCTAGCCTCAAAACTGTGAGTTAACAAATTCCCCATGTTTAAGCCAACTTATTGCACATTATTAGCTTAGGCAGCCAAGACAATTAAACACAGATTATCACCACCAATCAGTTCCTTTCCCCTCTTGGAGAATTCCAGAGTCATCCATGTTGACTTAAGGGTTTCCAAGAATCCCCCAAATTACTTCCTTGCTGAGTTGATAAGCCCTGAAATTCCTTTTGATGGGTCTGAGCTCTGTATTGATGGTGACAATTTAGGACTAAAGGGAGAAGTGTCAGGGGAGAAGACACTGATACAGGCCTAAGGAAGCAATTAACAGCAATAATATTAGCTGCTAATAATTTTCCAGCAGTTGCTGTACATCATGCACAGTACTGAGATCTTTCCACGCACTTACTCTTCACAATCTTTCTTGGAAATAATATTTTTAACCCTCATTTGCAAATGAAGAAACTGAGGGTACTCAGTTTCTTGAGCAGGGTAATACTGCTCCTGAGAGGTTTAAGATATGGGTGGGGGCAGGGAGGGCATTGAGGTCTGAAAGGGAAAAGAAACTTTATATAGCTCTGAAAATGGATCAGGACATTGAAGCTAGAAGTCTAGGAGGTAGCCTGGTGGTGTAAGTCCTGTACATGCATTGGTCTTTTTTTTCTGCACAGCTCACAATGAAGGATGCTTGGTCTGGTTTACCTATCTATTTGCAGGGGTTTCCCACTTCATTTGTGGCTCTGCTTCTGCGGTTCAGGCCTGGCCCTGACTCTTCATTTGAAAAGAATCCTCCCCACACCTTTTTTCATCCCAGCTGAAGAGAACTGGGAAGCAGACCTACCAGTAGGTCTGCCTGATGGGTGTCTACTTCCCAACTTGTTTCAGCCAGGTTCTTTGCTAATGGCTGCATTTAGAACCAGAAGGGGGACTCCTTTCTCCATGACCAAGTGATCTTTCAAGGCAATGAATACCAGCTACCACCATCACATGGTCTTTACTTTTCCCCTTCTCAGATGCAAAATCAGGCTAGAGCTTTGCATCTTTTTCAGATTTTCCAATGAGTACCCAGTCTGGCCTCCCAGACGTCCATACAATGCCTACCCTGGAAGGAATGTCAATCTGAGGGTGAAACCAAATAGCTAAGGAGAAGGCAAGAAGATTTATTAGCGAAAGGACAAACAGCATTCTGCAGGTACCAAATCATATACAAAACTCAGGATAACAAGTTACAGAAGAAAACTAAACAGGAAAACATAAAAATATTCAAGGCGGGATCAGGTAGAAGGTAGCAATTCTCAATTATTTTTCTGTCTGAAAATGCCTAAATGATATGGCACTCCCTCAAGAAGTTGCAATAAACTTTCCCAATTTTCACCACTCCCCCCTTATTGCAATCACTGCCATTTGCTGTAACCAGACAAAGGTACTAGATGGGTGGCATGGTAGCAGGTAAGCAGGCTTAAAAATTGTGGATGTGGAACACAAAATGTGGATGTTTTTAGTGACCACACCTGTTATGGTTATTTCTGACAAATTTGGATGGTGTTTGTCCAGCTAACCATCTGTGCACCATATTAGAATTCAGCTTAAGTCTGCCACTAACTCTGAACTCAGGTAAGTTATTGAAGTATGCTTGGCTTTGATTTCTGGGTCCTTTTCAGCTTTAAAATTCCAGTGTTCAGAGCCGACTTTGAGAACATCTTCTTAAAATGGACCTGACAGTAGGCTACTAATTTCCAAATGTATAGGTAAACTCCCTCCCCACCTGCTTCCTGTCCCTGAACATACTATTTTCAGAAGCTTAGGTCATTGCCCATTTCCCTTAAAATAGTCTCAAATCATACCTCCTCTACCGATTCCTCTTGTTGCGTGTTCCTTTCATAGCTAACACAGAATTTTATTCCATACAATGAGCTGTGGCTTGCCATGCCAGTTCAACAAAAATGAAAGCAGATTTTGAGCCCTCACTCGAGCATGATTCTACTTTAGTACTTCCACGCCACACATACACACACAGGCACACAACCTGCTTCAGAGACCTTGAGCAAATTGCCCAGCAAGTAGGCCACGATGCAGAATTCTGAATACCTGACTCCAAAGACCACCTAAGACTTGTCCTCTGAAATAGGTGTTCATTGACAACAAACGTATTAATAACTAAGAGACGTGTGGGGCCAAAGTCATAGAGATGAGGTCTCATAATGTGTAACGGTACATTAACTCTACAGTGTATATTGGACATCCTAGTGGTACATACATTAAGGGAAACTACTCTTAGTAATTCAGTTTTTCAAAGGAGGAAGAGCGGATTTGTAAATCTAAGAAACTTGCCAAAGGTGGCGCTGACTTCTGCCCAGGTAGTTCCCAGTTGTCAGGATACCAACTTCAGGATTATCTAGGGAAGATCATAAAAAAAAAATTTTTTTTTAAAGTTGTGGTTCAGTACATCTGAATCATGATGGGCCCCTGGAACCTGTATTTTCAAAAGGTCTCCTTTTGACTCTGCTGCATTCCCCCAAATATAGGAAAGACAAGAATCGCATAAAAATATAGCTTTCTTTTAGAGAGGGCTCTGTCCCATTTATAATATCAAAATTCCAGGCCAGTGCTGTCTCAACTCAATCGACTTTTAAAAATTACTTGTAAGACTGGTTCTAAGAGATCTCTGTCCCTGCAAACTTTAACAACTTCCCAAGCCCATTTGCAGGTTGGATGACAAGAACATTCTCTCTTCAAACAAGATAACTGCCCCTGCTTACTCGAAGCCAAAGGAAAGCCGAAGGGCCCTTGGGCCAGAGTCTCTAGCTCATGCTATCAGTGCCATGCTTGTAGGATATTTCAATTTCTTTTTATTATCGAGGGCAGATAATAAAGGTGACAGGGCTCACTTTGGTAGTGATTGCTTTGACCCACCCCTCAGGCTTCCCCATCAGGGTCAGTTTAGCCCCTCCGCCCAACCATTCTCTCTTCTCCCTTCAACATTCCTGCCTTTAGGAAAGTCACTCCAGGCATTTTTCTTCTTAATCAAAGTACTTCCTTCCCTAGGGAGATTTATATCCTAACTTCTCCTTACTTTTACCTTTTCACCATTCATTCATTCAACAAATTAAATCAATAAATCTATAGTGCTGATGGCGCCTAAATTCTAACATATACACACTGCTGTTTGGCCAGGGCTTTCCGATAGGAAAACCCATATAAGGAGGCTTCCATTTTCAGGACTTAGTCTGAAAGTTTCCCTTTTCCCTATATCTGAACCAATACATGCTAGCTCTTATCCCAAGGTGAGAGAAACCAACAGATGGAAATAATTTCAGCTCTGTGTCAATTGCATTGTTATGTAGTTATTATGAAGTATTACATCACTACTCTCAGATAACTTACACTCATAATGATAAAATATGAGCTGCATTTGATATGCAGCGGAGACTTTCAACTCTCTTCAAACCACCACAGCATAGACAGCTCCTTCCTTCTCCAACTCCATGGAAAATTAGAATCTGCATCATCTCGCCTCTCCCAACCTAGAAATCACAAAGTTTATTGCTTTACTATGACTCATCTCATATAGTTTCACCTAGTTTATATTTCTGCATAAATTTGGAGCTATTTTAATATGCCTTTTCTGAAATTTTTCCTTACAGTTTCCCCCTCATCCTTCTGGTTAGATAACTAATCCATGCACCCAAGTGAATATGTAAAATGGAAACTGCAAAATAATTTTTTCTTCCTGACTCTGCAGTATGGTACAAAAGCAGGGTATTGACCTAACTATGTGGCATGAACCCAATTAGGAGAGAAACTGCATTAAAGGTATGCCTCCTACCAAGTTCTCAGAGGCAGCACATTCTGACCTCAATGTGAGCATCTTTTTCAGAAATACTTTTGAGTACAGGACCCTATAGGAAACCAAGAGTTAGAATTATACAGACCACCTGAGAAAGGATGGGTTGGAAATGCTACTGATAGGGGGAAGAAAGTGCTGCAAGGAGATGTTGGGTAAGCAGGGCAAATTTTAGACTGCCCATATCTCAGAATAATAGTCAAAGTCAATGCAGTGCTCCACCTGGCCCTGTGGGATGTCTCCTCCTTCCAGCTACCTTCCTGCCCCAGCTCCAACTGTTCCAGCCAGTGCAGCCTCACTTTTCCTCCAGCAGAGCAGGCAAGTGCTTTCCACTTGCTCCTTTTGCATGAGAATCTTTGCAACCATAGCCCCACCCCACCACTCCAACACCCATCTTTATTTTTTTCCATTACATGTGTCATCCTCTAACTATGTTTTTTACTTGTAACTTATTTTATTAGTTTTCAGTCTTGATTCACAGAATGTAATTCCATGAGGGGAGGGATTTTGTCTGTTGTGTATGTAGCTATATCACCAGGACCTAGAAACAGCATCTGGCAATATGTGCTCAAAAAGCATTTGTTGGGTAAACAAACAGGTTTGCCATCAGCTGGCTTTAAGATCATGATTTGGTGGGAAGGGTTTGGGGAGTGGGGACCCAGTACATTGGTTAAAGTCTGGTACTAACAGAAGTGAGCTTTCAAGTGTCACATGGGTAGCGCATTAGCTAACATTGAATCACGTGGTGAAAGAATCTATTCCCTTTCCATTCCCTTTGATTTCATCAGGGACAAGACTATTTGGGGGGCTAGCATGTCACCGACACTGACTGGTTTCCCTTTTGGAGAAAAAAAGGTCAGACCTCAGACTTAGATTCTAGGGAGTCAGCTATCTTGGCTGAAATTTAATAATAATTTTTGTTGTCATTTTGTTTTTATTTAATTTATATTGTCAAGTAATGTAGTAACAATGTTTCTTTCTTTAGAACTGAAGTTATAAAAAGAAAGAAAGGAGAAAGAATAGAAAGAATGAAAGAACAAAAGAAAGAAGAAAAGGAAAAGTTTTAGGGAAACATCAGTTCAGGTGATACAGACATTTTGCCTTTAAAAAAATGGTGACAATGGCATAGCGGTTATTAGTACTTTGGGAGCACCTATGCTTGTGAATATATACACACCTATCTCTAGGGGAATGCTGGAGGGATGTCCTTTGAACACTGATCTCTACCCTGAGTACCAGCCCAAAATCTCAATGGAACTCACAGTGTGTGGGTTCACTGCCGCCAAAGTGTATGCTCTGTGACAGCTTCCTGAGTGCCAACCAGGTGATGGGAAGGTGACATGGAAAGAGAAGGAATTTAACAAAAAGAAGAAATTCCCAATTCTTGTCAATCTTCTGTTAGGCTGGGATAGATGTTCAAAAAACGGTGCAAATAGAGTGGACTAGTGCAAATCCTGGGGTCTTCCTGGAGGAGGACCTTCAGGATGATGCACCATTTCCTCACACAAGTGAGTGACAGTGTGGACCTCTGCCCCGAGCAGGTTGTATGTCTGTCCCTTATGCAGTCTGTACGAGAACGCTACTGTGACTCTGCCCCTACCTGAGCTCATTTTATGCTCAAAATGCAGCACAGCAAATTGCTGGTGACCAAGTTTCCAGGGGACATAGGCTGACTACATCTTGGACGATGAGTATTTGTCACTGTGAAAAAAATCAAAAACAAAAACTACAGACATATTTGAACTACAAAGAAGTAACAACAAAAACAAACCAGCTCCTTCTTATCTTTCATTGTGTACTTGAATGCAATGTATTTTCATTTTTTAAGGGGAAATTGTTGGAGACTTGTTGGTTAGAATAGAAATGAAGTATAGAGCATATTCCTTTTTAAATTTTTTCTGAAGAGCTGGCAGAATAAGTGCCTTTGCCTTCAACTCTGAGATTTGTATTCTGCACTATCCAGAAAGAAAATTCAGGATAATGTCCATTCTGCCACCTTTTTTCCATTTTGTTTACCTTCCTTGCAAGGTAGAATTTTAAAGAAAATGAAATATACTAAGCTTTATCTAGTAATTTATTTCTCTCCCATTAAATCTGTTGAAAAGGCATATTCTCAAAGGTGGCCTTGTCTGTGGCTTTCACGCTTTCAAAAATCCACAACCTTCTCTTTTTTAAAGCTGAGCGGGTCACTCAGTATAATGGGCTCCTTTCTCATCCTTCTATCCCGCCAGGCTCCAGGGCAGACCTCTGGATCTCTTGGAAAATCTCCGTGGGGGGGGGGGGGGGGGGAAGCCAACGGGTCTGGAATTTAACTTCCTTGTGGCATCTCTGGATAAGGATTTCTGATACTACAAGCAGCATCTCCTTCCATCACCAAATTTGTAGGATGTGGGCATGAATTTAATAAGGGAGTCTGTGGTCATTCTTAGAATAACTACCCAACTCCAGATTTACACAGCTCTCCAAGAAGTATTGTCAACTAGTTTTAAAAAACCAAGGGTATGGAGGATGACTTAGAATTACGTTTCGCAAGGTAAAGGAGATCCTTAATTTAAAACCAAAACAGAGCAAGCAGAAATTTATTATAAGGGTGTGGGAAGATGGCTGATCTGGCCTCTGCTACCCTGCCAGCCTCTTCTGCCACCTGTACCCAACATCCTGCCTTGAATTCAATTCAACAAAAACATGAGCATTCCCTTAATGAACACTGCTTTGTGGCTCAGGGTGCTGCCCAGGATTTTTCTCTTATCTGGAATGTTCTTCCTCTACCTCTCTGTTTCTCCTGGAAAATTTCTCCTTCTTTGAAGAATCAATTTAAGCACTAGTGTTTTATGGAGCTATTAATGAATAACACATAGTGTGGTGGTTTGAAGCTGTAGTTACCCAAGAAAAACATGTTCTTAAATCTAATCCATTCCTGTGAATGTAAACCCATTGTTATTAGGACTTTTTGATGAGGCTACTTCAGTTGAGGTGAGACTTATCTCATTCAGTATGGGTCTTAATCCCATTGCTAGAGTCCTTTACAAGTGGGATGAATCCTGAGAGGGAGAGAGAGAAGGGCACAGAAGCAAGAAGCTGAAATCAGTAAAACCCCAAAGAGAAGGGTGAGACCAGCAGATGAAGCCATGTGCCTTGCCATGTGGCAAAGGAGCCAAGGATTGCCACAGCCAGTCTTCAGGAAGGAAGCGTCATCTTGATGATGCCTTGATTTGGACATTTTCCTGGCCTCAAAGTGTAAGCTAATAAATTCCCACTGTTTAAACCAACCCATTTCATGGTATCTGCTTTGAACAGCCAAGGAAACTAAAACCTATAGCATTTGCTAAGCATGGATGTTACAGCACACGTGGGGATTACTGCAAGATTGTCACAATTAAACCGAACACCACCACCATAAGGTGGATATTGTCATCCCATTTCACAGATGATGGATCTCAGAGGCAGCAAGTGGTTAAAACTGTTGACCACCTAAGAGGAGATGTGGTGATACTGAAATAGGAATGGCATTTAATCTGTTCACTATTGAGTCTTCCAAACCAAGAAATTAGCATAAGCTTCTATTTATTTGGTTCTTTTTAATTTCCTCTCAAAAATGATTTTTAACTTTCTATATAGAGGCTTTGTCCATATTTTGTTAGATTGGCCATACTGTTTGTTTATGTGGATAATATTGTAAATGGTATACTTATTAAATTTTAATATTTATGTTACTCATATAGAAAAATGCAATTGACTTCTATATACTATGCTGTATCTAGCAAATCTGCAGAAGAATTAAATAATTTGCCAAGTTCATAGAGCTATTAAATTGCTAGTAATTCATGTATATGAGTGAATTTCCCAATTGCTTAAACTATTTTGTATTAGGACTTCTTTCTCTCCTGCTTCCCTTTCTTTTCCCAGTTAGTACCTCTTGTTTTCTGAACTCATTTGATTATACTCTTGAATAATGGCACAGTATCTTGCTTTTAAATGCAGCATTCCTTTGTTTCCTATCACTTTTCTCATTTTCCTCCCATTTAGGCATCCACTTGAGGGTTTTGAATATATAATCTTCAAATTAATCTTTTAGTATATCTTATTACTTAACTGTATAATATATACTAAGTACACATATTTTTACATTTTTATTATTCTGTTTCACAGAAGTTCTTATCCTGTTACCATAAACAGTCCTGAGATGGGCGCTCTTGGATGTGCCTCACTCTGGATCTGGGTATATGAACCGAAGGCTTGTGGTACTAGGTCATGGGGTCATCACATATTTTTCCTAAATATTGACCCATTTTCTTCAAAATAGTGCCCTCAATCTAAACTCCTACTGCAGTACATCAGCATTTCTATTCCCTCACATCCTCACCAACACTTGACAATCTTTAACTTTCTTACATTTTCTAATACGATCATCGTCAAGTGGTTTCTAATTGTTTTAATTCGCATTTCATTATTGTACAATGTGTTCCATTACTGATATATTTATAATAAATACCTACTTCAGAGGACTGCCATGAGTGCTTTAAGAGTCAATAATTCTGTTTTAGTTCCCTAGGCTGCTAAAAACAAAAAGCATGGCATCGTTCAGCTTAACCAATGGGAATTTACTCACTTGTCCACATCACTCTAACCTTGGATAACTTGTCCAAATCAAGGTATCACCAAAGTGAAGCTTTCTTCCCAAAGGTTGGCTGCCAACAATCCTTAGGTTCTCTGCCACATGGCAAGGCACATAGCAGCATCAGCTGGTTCCCCCTTCTCTTCCCAGTTTTGTTGCTTTTAGCATCTTCTGTAGCTTTCTCTTCCTCTTCTCTATACTCATTCTGTTTACGAAGGGACTGCAGTAAAAGGATTAAAGCCCTCCTGAATGAGGTAGGTCACAACTTAATTGTAGGAGCCTCATCAAAAGGCCCAACTTCCAATGGCTTTACACCCACAGGAATGGGTTAGATTTAAGAACATGCTTTTCTGGGGTATATACATCTTCAAACCACCACTCTATGTAAAACACTTCCTGAAGACAATATTAGCTTTGTAGTTACACATTTTGGCCTCTAATATTTTAGGAGTCTAGAAACAACATAGAAGTAAAATTCTGTTATGATTTTCAATCCAGTCATTCTATTTTTTCCAATACCATCTCTTAAAAATTCCTTTCTTTTCCCCACTAATTTGTGATGCCTCGTATAACAAACACCAAGGTCTCTTCGTGTGTGGGTCTGATCCTAAAGCTTTCTGTTTTATTCCATTGCCTATTGGTTGGTTCTTGGGTGAATGGCACACAGTTTTTTAACTGCACTCTTAGGGATTGAGCCATGTCCCCCATATTCAAGTCTTAATTTGTGTTCTTGGGGGTGTGAACTCGTTTGTACATAGGACCTTTGAAGATTTTATTATTAGTTATGGTGTGGACACGTGTATATTACGATTTCCAAAGATCCTATTTAGTTGAAGCCAAATTCAACCAGGGCCTTCATGCATATGACTGAAGTCTTTAGAAGGAGAGACTAGACGAGACACAGATGGCTGAGCAGGAGAAAGAGAAGCCAGAAGAAAAGCCAGAAACCCAAGGATTGCAACAAACCAGCACCAGAGTGCTACAGATTTCAGAAGAAAGCGTGGCCTGTCAAGAACTTGATTTTGAACTTCCAGTCTCCAAAATCTGTAAGAAAATAAATTCCTATTTTGTGATGTCTACCATATCCCTGGCAAATTAAGACATGCCTTCGTAAATACACCTTTATACCTCTTTCTTGTCAAAGCTCCCTTTTTTACCTAAAATTTCTTAGTCATACTATTCATATATCTTTATTTTTCCATATGAATTTTAGAATGAATTTTGCTGGTCATATTTACAATAAAAAAATCTGCAGGAGAGTTTTATTGTAATTGGACTAAATCGCCATAGTAATTGTAAAAGACCTGATATCTTTACAATGCTAAGTTATCTGTAGCTTTTTATATATTCTCCATAAATAAATACTCCTTAAGCAGTATTTGCTTATTAATTTCTATATATGTTATAATTTAGAGTTTTATTTTATACCATAAATTTCTGTTTATTGCTAGTTTAGAGAAACACCATTATTTTTCTTGATATATTTTAAGTAAACATATTAATGAAGTACGAAGAAGTTTTCAAAAAATATACAAATCCTAACTGTATGGCTCAGAGACTTTTCACACAGGGACACACTACCAAGATAAGGAAAAATGACATCGTTAGCACTATGTAAACCCTTCTTTTGCTGCATCCCCTCTCCCCACCCCCATCTCTCTATATATTCCAATCAATGGTCACTGGGAAACACATCATTTTTTCCCATTTTTCGACTTTATGGAATCATATATTGTATACTATTCTATGTAGGGTTTCCTTAACTCATCTTTTTGCATTATACATCCATGTTCTTTAATATAGCAGTTATTTTTTCATCCTATTGTATATAGTATTCCATTCTTAGAATACATGGCATGCAATTGTGGGTTCTACTGTTAATTCATATTTGGGTAGTTTCTTTTCTGGGGTTATTTCAAATAGAGTTTTTATGAACATTCTTGTATTGACTTTTTAGCATATAGATATACATTTCATATGGCATTTCTTTCTGTTTTCTTTGAGTTTAGTTTGTGATCTTCTCCTAAATTTTGAGATAAATCCTGGAGCATTGATATTCTTTTATAACATTTGAATTTAAGGCTATAAATTGTCCTTTCAGTATAGCTTTATCCCACATGTTTTTTTCTTTGTTTTTATTTGAGGGGTGCATGGGCCAGGAATTGAACCCAGGTTTCCTGCATGACAATTGAGCATTGTACCACTGAACCACTCACCACGTGTTTTTTTTTTAATGTTATGTCCCCATTGTATTTCAGTTAAAAACATTTTTTTAAACTATTCATCAAGATTTCTTTTTTGATCCGTAGGTTTAGAAGTGCATTGTTTAATTTCTGAACATTTGGGAAATGTTCTAGTTATTTCTTTTGTTATTTAGCTTAATTTTGTTATATTAATTATATTCATACAATAGACTCTATATTATTCCAATCCACTGAAATCTACTTGTACATGACCAATTTCAATAGCTATTTATGCCCTTGAGACAACTGTATGTTCTCCAATTGTTAAATGCATCATCAATTTGAATGTGTCAATCATGTTGCTCAAAGTTCTGTATTTATTGTAATTTTTATCTGCTTATTCTATCAATTAATGAAAACTGTTGTACTTAAATTTGCTATCAAGTTTTTGCATTTGTTTTTTCCTTCACATTCTGTCAATATTTTCCTTATATGATTTAAACTATATTTTAAGTACACCCAAATTTACAATTGCATATCTTCCTACTTGGATGACTCCTTGACCATTATGAAAATATTCCTCTTTATGTCTATTAATCCTCTTGTCATAAAGTCTATTTTGTTTGGTAATAACATGACTACTTTGCTTATTTTTGTTAGGGTTTGCTTTTACTTTCAAACTTTCTGTGTGTTGATAATTAAAGGTGTCTCTTGTAATCAATATAAATTATGCTTTTGTTTTTAATCTAATCTGGCTTTATTGCCTTTTAATTATAATTGTTTAATTTGTCTTTTAATCATTTGTTTGCATGTAATGCAATTACTGATAAATTTGAGTCTTTCCCATTTTACTAATTATTTTCTATATGTCACACCTGTTTGGTGTTCAATTTCCATCCTTTATCTTCTTTTAAAATAAGCAAACATTTTTATTACTCCATTTCCCCCTATTTTAGCTTGTCAATTACGTATCCTTGTATTTCTTTATAGTAGTTACTATAGAGACTATAAAACATATTATTGATACAGTAAAGACTAAAATAAGTTATTGTGTTACCATTTCCAGGACAAGTCAAAGATTTTTCAACATTTTAAGCCCATTTATCATATTCCTGCCTTTTACATTATAGTTGTCATATATTTTAGTTTTACCTACTTATTAACCCTATAAGACATTATTGTTATTGTTTTATATTGTTAATATTTATTTAAATGTCCTCACATATTTTTGCCTGAGATATTTATTCTGCCCAAAGAATTATTTTACTATTTCTTAGCATGAGTCTGAATGTATCAAATTCTCTTACTCTTCGCTTTTCTAGAAATGTCTGTAGTTCATCTTTATTTTGTAGTAAATTTTCACCGGGTTGTCAATTTTTGTTTTCAGCATGTTAAAGACATTTTCCTTTTTTTTTTCTGGATTGATTTATTTCAGTTAGCAAATTAGTTACTAACTTTATTAATGCTCTTTATGGCAATATTTCTCTTTTTCCTGTTTGTTTTATGTTTTCTCTTTAGCTTTGGTTTTAAACACTATGATTATGACATGCCTAGGTATAGAGTTCTATGTATTTACCTTCCTTGGCATTCATATACTTCTTGCATCTATGAGTCAGTGTCTTTCACTATTTTTGAATAATTACAAATATGTATTAAGCACATACTAGAAATAAGGTACTCTGTTAGATCTTTCATTGGTCTCTATATTTTTGTAAACATTTTATTTTGACATAATTATAGAATCTTGGGTGCTAGCAAAAATAGTACAAAGAGTCCTAGCTACCTTTCACACAACATCTCCCAATGGTGACATCTTATATAACTAGTGCAGCATCCAAAACAGGAAATTGGCATCTATACAATACTGTTAGACTACCAGTCCCATGTTTCACATGCATCCTTTATATGGATGTGTGGGTAGGTCTATCTAATTTTATCCCATGTTTAAGTTCTTGTAGCTATCACAATGAAGACATAAAACTGTTTTATTACTGCAAAAGAACTCCTTTGTACTCCCTCTTTATATTGGCACACCCATCCCCGTCCTGTGACAACCTCTAATCTGTTCTCCATCTCTATGGTTTCATCATTTCATTATGTTGTTACAAAAATGGAATCATGCAGCAAAGTAACTTTTTGAGATTGTCTTTTTTTGCTCAATATGATACCTTTGAGATCCATCCATATTGTTGCATGTAATAACAGTTGATTGCTTTATGTGCTGAAAAGCATTTCATTGTATGGCTGTCCCAGAGTTTAAGTATTCACCCATTGAAGGACACTTCTTTCATTAGCTTTTGAAACAATTTGCATTTATTTCCTCAAATATTCCTTCTGCTCCATTCCACCTCTTTTGCTTCTATGTTCACATAACTTTTATCTTTTATGTATTTTCCAAATTTATTTCTTCATTCATTAATTTGATTTTTATTAACCTATTGTTCATATCTTTAATTCTTACTTCAACTATTTCTAATTTTCCCTTGAGCGCTATTTTACTGTGATTTTTTTTTTTTGCATGGGCAGGCACTGGAAATTGAACCCAGGTCTCTGGCATGGCAGGGGAGGACTCTGCCACTGAGCCACTGTGGCCCACCCTTTATTGTGAATTTTATGTATTTTTTTATTTCTTTAATTTAAAATGTTTGTTCCTTTTTTTTACACATTCCAGGTCTCTGTTGGAATGCTCCATCTTGCATTTTCTTTTTTTTTGGTCATGTAAGTAATGGTTATTTAAAATTTATTTTTTAATGACTCAAATTCCTGGAGTTCTTGTACGTAACTGTCCACTGTCTGCTATTCTTTTTCCTATCTTTTGTCATACATGGTAATTTTTTATTGAATGCCAGATATGATGTATGAAAAACTATAGCATCTCCAGATAATATTATGTTCCTCTGGAGAGAGTTGTCTTTAGCTTGTGGTAGTCAGTTGGTATAGGAGCATATGCCCTTCACGAATTTAAGAATTGGGCTTATAAAAGGTCTGCTTTATTTCTGCTTTATTCTCCTATGAAGTGTCCTTAGTCCTAGCTGAAAAACCTACTTTGTTTGCTTGGTGCCTTAACTTTGGAAGTAACTAGACTCCAATTTTTATGTCCTTATCACAGAAGACTGCCTATAATTTTGCATATTTCCTAAACCTGTCAACAATGAACTTATTTTTGGATTTCTGCTGCTCTCAGCCTACAATGTTTTGGAACTGGAAAATGCCTTTAGGAAGGGTGGCTTAGTCTCTCCGACTTACTTCTCCGTGCTCCCTTTTATCTGACATTGGTCCTTCAAGTCCTTGCTGCTTTGGTAGCCCTTAAATCCATTTCTGACTCTCCAGTGAGGCTGTTAACCTTTCTGTTGTGCTCCTCTGCCTCTTACGCTTTGCTTCTTAGCCTTATTGCCAGTTCTAATAATCAATTAGCAAATGCATCAAAGGAAAAATGGGCTTAAAACATAAGGCCCATCTCAACGAATTCTCCTTTTCTCCAGGGTCTTTGTCCATTGGTCTAGTTTGCTAGCTGCTGGAATGCAGTATACCAGAAACAGAATGGCTTTTAAAAGGGGAGTTTAATAAGTTGTAGTTTACAGTTCTAAGGCCAAGAAAATGTCCCAATTAAACAAGTCTGTAGAAATGTCCAAATAAAGGCATCCAGGGAAAGATACCTTGGTTCAAGAAGGCCAGTGAAGTTCAGGGTTTCTCTCTCAAGTGAGAAGGCACATAGCAAACACAGTCAGGGCTTCTCTCTCAGCTGGAAGGGCACATGGTGAACACGGCATCACCTGCTAGCATTCTCTCCTGGCTTTCTGTTTCATGAAGCTCCCTGGGAGGCTTCTCCATCTCCAAAGGTCACTGGCTGGTAGACTCTGCTTCTGCTGGCTCTGTCATTGTCTGCTCTCTCAGAATCTCCCCTTCTCCAAAATGTTTCCTATTTTATAGGATTCCAGTAAACTAATCAAGACCCACCCAAATGGATAGAGACATGCCTCCACCTAATCCAGTTTAACAATCACTCTTGATTAAATCACATCTTCAGGTAGATGATCTAATTAAAGTTTCAAGTATACAATGCTGAATAGGGATTAGAAGAAACAGCTGCCTTTACAAAATGGGATTAGGATTAAAACATGGCTTTTCTAGGGTACATACATCATTTCAAACCGGCACATCCCTGAAGTATTGACTGCCATTTTATCTAATTCTTTGAAACAGATGATTTTCATATTTTTCCAGCCTTCCTAGTTATTATTGGTGAGAGAATTGATCTGAAATTGCTAGTCCGGCACAGCTAGACAAATTATTCTTTAAAAGATTGATCATTTAACCAGCAAATTTTCTGAATTCCTTTATTAATTCCATTAGATTTTCTGTGTCAATGATCATATCTCTGTTCTCTCAGTCACAGATTGGTTTCATCTGTGGAAAGCATGGGCTAGAGTTAGGAATTTATGGTGTTTATTGAGGAATCAATATCTTTGAAAGGAAAGGAGAGGAAACAAGATAAGGTAGAGGGAAAAGTTAGACTGCTACGTAGACCTGACAAAGCCCCAGCCATATCAGCAGGAAATTCTGAAGCAAGTAGTATCCATCAGTTATCACCAGATTGAGTCAAAATGGCCTGGCTTTTATACCCTGCCTTACTCGGTCACCAGCTAAGTGCTCCAGGAAGGACATAACCTCGGATGAGCAGACTCTCTGCAACCAGGAGGTCCTGAAGGAGCAGACTGCTGAAGGTGGTCTGCCCACTGCACTCCCTTCAGCAGGGAGGCATATGTGCAATGTGTCTCTCTGTTCACCACACCTTCTAAGTCCTATACATACATAAGCACACAGACAGGTGTGTGATTTATATATATAGAGAGAGAGTGCATACATACATATGTATGCACATACATATATATAGAGAGAGAGAGCTCATTAGACATTACTTTAGCACTCTGTTTATCAGTAGGAATGATAGCAAGCATTCTTGTCATATTCTTGAACTTAAAGGGAATATGACCAAAGTTTCTTCATAATGTATGATATTTGCTGTAGGCTTTCATTAGCTAACCTTTATCATGTTAAGAAAATTACCTTCAATTTCAGGTTTCTAAATTTTTAAAAATTATAATAGACATTGATCTTTCAGTTGTGGTATTTTTGTCTATTGACAAAATCGTGTGTTTTTCTGCTTTATCTCTTAGTAGTTTTTACCAATAAATCTTCAAAACTGAACTATTATTGCATTCTTGGAATAAATCCTACTTGATCAAGATATATATGTGAGTACTTATCCTCAGGTACTTAATATTTCATTTAGAATTTTTGCGTTATATTTATATGCATTTATATATGTATATATAAAT
This sequence comes from Tamandua tetradactyla, assembly GCF_023851605.1. NCBI lineage: Eukaryota > Metazoa > Chordata > Mammalia > Pilosa > Myrmecophagidae > Tamandua > Tamandua tetradactyla. The sequence goes on along the minus strand of NC_135343.1, from coordinate 21,503,726 downwards.
GATTTTGCCTTTCTGCTCTTGAATTGTCTTTTTCTCATTAGATCAGATTGCCCTCTTTCTTTATTCTGGCAAAATCTTCATTAAAAAGGAATTATCAGTTCCTTGAAAAATTTATAGAACTCAATCATAAAATTATCTGGGGTTATGTCTTTTATAAAGAAATATGTTGATTATCATCCAAATTCATAAATGTTTTTTTGACTTTTTCAAATTTTATATTTTTAAATAAATATTTTATCTTCTTTTTCAAATTTTAAATCAATGAGATTTTCAAATGAATTGACATATAACTTAATAACAGTCACTTTGTATATGTAGGCATTTCAAACTAAGTCTCTACATATTTATTCATATTAATGTTTCCCTTTTTTAATCTTGCCAAAATTTTTCTCTCATCAATTTTTCCAAAGAATCAGCTCCTTAATTTGTTAATCAAATTAGTGTTTTTGTTTATTTCTTTATGTCCTTAATTTTATTTTATTTTCTTCTATTTTGTTGTTTTCTAGTTCCTTGTAGAAAGCTTTAATATTTGCTTTCAACATTTTTTTGTTGTTGTCATTCTTATTTGCTTCTCTTCTAATGAATTAATTCAAAACAACAACTAATAATTGCTTTAGTTGAAATCCAAAAACTTTAAACTGTAACGCTTTGTCATTTCACTCTGTTTTGAATTTTGCTTTTGTTTTTTCCTTTGATCCAGATGTTCCTTAGTAAGAGATTGTGCCAGTTTGAATCCCCAGAAAAGCCAAGTTCCTTAATCCTCATTCAGTATTGCTGGGTGGGAGCTTTTTTATTGTTTCCATGCAGATGTTACTCACCCAATTATGGATGGTAAGTTTTGATTAGATGGTTTCCATGGAGATGTGTCTCTACTCATTCAAGGTGGGATTGTTTACTGGAGCTCTTTAAAAGGGAACCATTTTGGAAAAGGCTCAGAATCAACAGAGCCCACAGAGTGAGAGACCTTTGGAGATCCAAAAGGAAAACGCCCCATGGAAGCCTTATGAAAGGAAGACAGAACGCTAGCAGATGTCACCATGTGCCCTCCTAGCTGAGCAAGAAACCCAGAACTTCATCAGCCCTTTCTTTAGAGTTGCGGTATCTTTCTCTGGACGCCTTAATTTGGACATTTCCAATTAGAACTGTAAACTTGTAACTTAATAAATTCCCTTTTTAAAAGCCATTCCATGTTGGCCACAGTGGCTCAACAGGCAAACTTCTCCGCCTCCCATGCTGGAGACCCAGGTTCAATTCCCAGTGCCTGCCCATGCAAAAAAAAAAAAAATGTCCATTCCGCTTCTGGTATATTGCATTCTGGTGGCCTTTAACAAATTAAAACAGTGATTAGTTATAAGAAATATGGGATTTTTTTTGTTAAATATGCTTTGATTGATTTTAAATTTTTTTAAATATGACAGAAAACGTGTTCTGTGTGCTGTTAATTCTTTGAAATTAAGACATTTACATTTTTAAAATATGGTAAATTTTCTACGTTTTTGTATCTCAGATAGATTTTGATTAATTACGATCCTTGATTTATAACACAATATAACTTTCTCTCTGCATGACCCTCTTTGTTTTGTCAATGCATTGTTTCATCTGTTTATTTATTTATTCATTTAATGATTGTAATATAATGAATCTTTTGAACCCTGCATCTAATGCAAGAATTTGAACATTGTCAGTAACTTACATTTCCTTATATGTTCCTTTTCTGTCCCTCACTGTGTGTTCTAGCATACCATCAATTTCTGTGAATGTCCTACATGATTGAAAAGAAGGAATTTTCAATCCAATGTTTATTAGGTATAAATTCTATATTAAATCTTTAAATTGAACTTTTAAATTATGCTGTTACAATATTAGTTATCCTACCTTATTTTTTCTCTGTTCTAACAGCTACCAAAAAATGTATTACACTAAATTGCTGATTTATCTATCTCCCTATAAATTTGTCAATTGTTTCCTTATACAATTTGAGTCTACTGGGGGGAGGCTTCATAGGTTTGACGTTTTCTATTACTTCATTGTTCCATTTACCAGTATATAGCAATGCTCTTCTGCCTCTTAGAATACTTTTCACATTTAATTCCACTTTATCTACATTTTGAATTTATTTTAATTTTGACTTGTCAGATATACTTTTCCATCCTCACATTTTCACACTTTCTAAGTATATTATATTCAGTGCGTTGCAAGAGCTCTTAGTATGCAGTCCATAGCCCCTTATTCACAATTCCAAAATTTAAAAATCTCTGAAAACTGAAAGCTTTTTCATAATTCATTCAGCAGAAAATTACTCTAAGTCTGCTTGGTGTAACCAGACTTAAACTGACAAAAGGCCCTTTACAATCTATATTTATGCAATTTGGTTTACATATTCAAGCATTTAACTGAAGAAATATTTATTTCTTTGATTACTATAAGATGCTCTAGAGCCCACTAAAGTGTTACTTATTAAATGGTCTATACATCACCATTACCTTTCTAAAATCCAAGCAATTCTGATATCAGAAACATATTCGACTCAAGGGTTTCAACTACAGGATTGTGTGTCTACATTTTATTAAGACTTATATTTAGCATCTTTATATTTTCTATTATGTTTCTTTTTTTTCCCTTGCCATTATTCCATTAAATAAATGGAATTTTCTTACTCTGGTTTGAAAATCACATGTTCTAGTTTTATTCTTTGGTTGTAACTGGTAACTTATTAAGACCTATACATGTGAATGTATGGTACTGACATCTAAAGCTTGCCAATCTCTATAGGAACCTCTGCCCTATAAGTGAGCCAGGACATGGGCAGTAGGTCACAGTTATTATTGGCCTGCTGCACCTGGGGTAGAGCCCTTATGCCATGACAGTCACACTTGTCAGGAATGTAGCCTGTAAACCTAGGAACCGGGTAGATAAGAACTGCTGGCATCCTGGCCCTCATAGTGAGGTACCATATCCCTTGACTAGAAACTAAGGGGAGCGCAAGCCTTGTCCTTCTAGGCCACACCTGACCAGAGTGAAGCTTCTACCACGCCAAGCTTGGCAAGGAGCAGTGTAGACAGGAAGCAGGTTGCGCCTCATGCACACACACTCATGTGCACACACTCATGCACACACACTTTTGCACACACACTCTTGCTGTTCTTTTTGAGATTTTCTGTATTTCTTGAATAAAGGTTTCATCACTTGGTGGATGCCCTTAGAACAACTTATAGAGACTTTAAATGGTTGTTTTTGAAAAGGATTCATCATTGTGGTTGTTTCACTGGGAAACACGTCCTCACATCAACTCAGTCACCATTTTGGAAGTGGAAATCCCAATCTATCTCTTCTTGATGTCTTCTGAGAGGGTTTCTCAGTCCCATCTTCTAGGAACTTATTCCCACTGTACTTTAATTGTTCCTTTTTACACCCTTCTTACTTTGTCAATAGGCATCTCCTTACTTCAGGGAATTTCCCAATAAAAATGGCAGATATTCTTGTTCTTTGGGATTCTCCACACATTGTGGGTGGAGGACTAGGCATGGGGCGGGGGTGGGGGGGGATGGTCAGGGGTAGATCAGCATCGCTGCAGTCCTTAAGGTAGCCACTCAGCCCTACCCAATTGCTATCCTACTGTGCATGGTCAGTGCTGACAGGATCTGCCCCTTCTCTCCCCCATGATAGCCAATGGGCAAGTGATGAACCACTCAAAGTAATATAATAGAGACGAAAAAGAATGATTAGAAAACTACTTCCAGCAATCTCCAACGTCCCCTTGGCCTTCTCATATTATAGTCTGCCTTTATTCCCCTTCACTTTGTCTTCAGCTCCACTCCCAGACACATGTCCAGAGGCCAAATCACCCTATTCCCATAGTATATCACAATGTTTTTATTCTAGTTGTAAACTTGTCTGAACCCCATTAACCTCCTTTTCCCTTCTGTGGCAATTCTGAGAATTTAGAGAAGGGAGGCAGTGGGCTCTGTTTGTTCTGTGACTCAAATGGAATTGGATGTCAATTTTCTGCATCTGTATTTGCTATTAATTGGTTACTTCTCCCTTTTTCCTCCTGGTTTATGAGGGCAGAGCTCACTTCTTCGTCCTTATTGTATCCCAAGTGCCTGGAGACTTAATGACATGGAATCCCAGTTGTCAGGGTGCTTGATATTTAGCAACAAGGAGAGAGACCTGGCTTGGTCATTTTCGATGATTTTTCAGTGCTCCTGTAAAGGAACCCAGTTATCCAGGGTTACCACATAAATTATGTGCACAGTTTTAGAATACTAATAAGTGGAAGAATGATCTATTACTTCCTAACGTTATTGCACTGATAACTAATGCAAAGCTAGCTTTTCAGTTATGGAGCGAACCTTCTTCTTCATTGAGGCAATACTGTACTTCCACGCCTCCCAAAGCAATTGCATTTTGTTTCTGCTTTTAATACCAGGTCATTCATCCCAATTTCAGTTTGGAGTAAGGTGATATGTGAACCCAGGTTTAGGAATTAGAATAGTTAAAAGCTGACGTTTTAAAAGGCACTTGCAAAATGGAATTTTATTTCTTTCTGGCATGGGCTCTTAAGTGCCAGAAAAGTAAGAATCTACAGAGAGGAATTTTTCAATAAGAGCTGTAGCTCTGATATTTTAGTCACAATTCTCTCCAAATCAGTTGCAGATATGAATCTTGTTGGAGTAATGATAGCTCGAGGAAGCAATTGTATAAAATTGATTTAAAACCTTTGACAGTGTGTCTACAGTCTGCAGTCAATAAAAAGAGTTTCATCGGCCAGAGAAGTGATTGCTACAGAGCAGATATGCCTCGTCCCCCAAAATTATAATACAGGACTTTATTCTCTAATATTTTGGCTGTTCCTTCCCCTGCCAGCTTTGCAGCCCACTTGAATCAAGCCCATTTACTTGATGTACATATGAAAAAAGTAAAAGTGATTGAGAGACATGCATTCAGGATTGATTGCCATTGAAATGGAAATATTTTTGCATGTATTTGGAGGACAAGAACTTTTTGCTAGAAATTCTCAGACTTTTGATACTTTCTAGAATTAGGAGGGAAGCCACGCAGTCATACAGACAAAAGTCTCTTTTTTGGAGATGAGTAAATGGAACACTAATATTCTCTGTGGCCCCATCCCTGCAGGAGATGACTTATACACATTAATTCTCTTTGTAAGGTTGGTGGGGGTCATCTTTCTATTACGGGTAAGGACAAGTGGCTCACAGGTGCGAACGGAGAGAAAATCAATGTCAGAGCCAAGCTCAGGCCCCAGACCTTGCTTTTACTACTTGTTGCTGACTCTTAGATGATCCTTGGTTGAGGGAAATCCTCTGCTTTCAAAAAATCAATATATTAACATACACATCTACTGAATAACATATATAAGAAGGTGATTCTTCACAGTGCAAAGGATTTTCTAGCAGGTCCCTTTCAATAGCCAGCATGTTAAAAATACTGAAAGCAAAATATAGCATTAAAAGCATTAGGATGTCGGGCGGTGCAACAGCAGCTCAGTGGGAGAATTCTTGCCTGCCATGCCGGAGACCTGGGTTCGATTTCTGGTGCCTGCCCATGCCCCCCCCAAAATAAATAAATAACTAATAAAAGTATTAGGATGTTTATATTTAATTTTCATTCACTTATCCCAATAATAATTTCCACTTGTCAACACTTATGTATTCTGTACATATTACACAATTAAGTTCCCACAATTCCCCTGGAGGCTGAATCCTTTATAGCCCCATTTTGCAAATTAGGGAATTGAGATGTGCAGAGAGTAAATAAACAAAGCTCTTAAAGTCATACACACCTAGAAAGTGGTGGAGGCAGGATTTGAACCCAGGTTTTCTGATTCCTGTGGTCATAATCTAAACCATTATACCATATCGCTGGCTGGGTAGAATCTTTCCTCAACCTGTAATATCATTCTCTAGCATTTAGGAGCTCTGTTCTTTTGACAAATAATTTTACTGATGGGGGCATGGTGAGTTTAATTTTAGGCAGGTGCTGATCGAACAGGTGTTATTTGCTAACCACTGTACTGATGAGGATGTGGAGAATAACAGAGCACATGATGCAATCACTCCCTTGTGAAATTTTCTGTCTATCTGAGGAAATCTTAAATCTGTGTATCCTAAATATAGTCACCTATTTATTGAGTTTCAGGGTTTCTCTTAAAGCACAAAGGAAGGGGTTCTCCGTGGATCTCAACCACCCAAGACCAGTTTCTAACATCACATCTCAGTTCCCAGTGAGCTTAGGAAATTGCCACCAGCAGGGAGAGACCAGGATACGTTTCTATTTTCTTTTTCCTCTCACTGTTATTTCATAGGAGAAGGGGGAAAAAAGAAAAGAAATAGAAAAAATACTTCTTAAAATATTTTACTATAATTAGGTATAAACTTGAAGTTTAGAGAGAGAATGGAGTGGGAGAGAAAAACTATTGCCTTGGAGGCTTCCAGAGGCTTAGGAGTTGCTGCAAGTTTTTCTCGCCATGGGCCTGGAGGATAGCCCCAGTGGATCTGCATTACACTCTTGGCCCTGTGCTGCAACATGGCTTTTTCTAAGCAGACACTGCTTTCTCTAACCACCAGGCCATGGAGAGTTCCCTGCCAGGGTTCCTAGGCTACAGATTCCTTGAGATGCTGCTTGTAACTGTTCTCTCTGGGGAAGCCCAGAAATGGATGTAGGGACTTCTGCTGCCCATTTTCCTAACCAAAGAAGTATCCCTGAGAATTACATATTCAAATAAAACATATGATGGGATGTTGAAATGTTGGTCTGAATAAAAAGATACTTTGAAGTTGCAGAACATGTAGCATATCTGCATGCCCTGCGTGCCCTCTAGCTCTGCTGTCACCAAAGCTTACAGTGTCTTGCTTGGATTATTGTGATAGGTTTTGGGTTCTCCTTCCTTTTTCCCATAATACCTCCCTCCAAATTTCTATTGTGCCTCCATCAGACAAATTGCCTTCAATCCATAATTTTCAGCCTGTCATTGTGCAGCACTGTATTAGTTTGTTAAAGCTGCTGGAATGCAATTTCCCATAAATGGAATGGCTTTTTAAAAAAGAATTTATTACATTACAAGTTGACAGTTCTAAGGCCATGAAAATGTCCAAGTTAAGGCACCAACAAGAGGTGACTTACACTTAATGAAGGCTGATGCCACTCGGAACCTCTGTCAGCTGGAAAGGCATATGGGTGGCATCTGCTCCTCACTTCCAGTTTCTGATGCCAGTGGTTTCCTCTCTAAGTGTCTGGGGACTTCACTTAGTTCCTCCAGAAAACAACTGTGGGTTGTGGCTTGCTTAGCATCTCATGGGAAGGCACATAGCAATGTCTGCTGGACTCTGCCCATGTCTAGGCATCTGCTCTCTCTGTTGCCACTCCAAGCATCTCCAAACATCTCCAAGCATCAGCTCTGAAGCAACTGTTCCCTAAGTGTCTTCATCTTTCTGAGCTTTTACCAAAATGCTGCCCTTTTAAAGGACTCCAGCAAACAAATCAAAACCCACCCTGAGAGACTTTCTGAAAGATCGCTGACTAGAGTAGCTCGAGATTAGCCCTGCTCCATGGAAAAGTTAGAGAAGGGACAGGAGGGCTACTGAGACAGTGATTCGGGAGTGTAGCTGACCTGGGAGAGCCTTCTGCACATGTGGCAGCCCTGGTTGCAGAGGCCGAGGAACTGAGAGGCAGAAAGCTGGAGGCTGGCATGGAGGTGTGGAGCCACACGGCACATAGGAGTGCACAGTTAGGAGCCCAGAACTAGGAAGTAAGCCAGGCTGTGTTCCTTGGGTACTACCCTCACCAGTGAAGCCCCATGACTGGTGATTCACCCCATACCCCATGCATCCGAACCCCATCACCCACTCCCATTCTCCGCTCTTCAGGCACTCCCACCCCACCAGTCCCCAGTGCACGTACCTGCCCCACATCCCTACCCCAAGTGCAGCCCAACTCTTCCTCTCCTGTACCTCTCCCGAGCACTACCTCCCCCTCCCTGTTCCCTGCAAGTTGTTGCCAGTGTATAAAGGTTGAGGGCCCTAACCTCCATACTTAGGGTACCCCCACCCACCTCCCCTGACCCGCCCTTGCCCATAGCATTGCACAGCCTCACCGCACCCTCACTGAGCTCAGCGCATCAGTTTACAGCACTCCCAGGCCCACACATGTGCATGAGCCCCCAGTCACCTCATTCAGCTCTGGGAACTGCACTTTACAGCAGTCCTAGAACCGCGCATGCACACGGTCCTCAGCCTCACTACCCAGCTCTGAGAAAGTGCCGGCCTACACAACCGGCTCACATCTGCCTCCAATCCATGAAGGCATAATGCCGACCTGCTGCTACAGCTCTACACATGTGCACAAATGCACCCTGTGCCTTAGACCAGTGCACACCAGGGTTATGCCCCCCAGACCGGTGTACCCACACATCCTCCCTGGCTGGGTGCCCACATTCACAAGCATGAGTGTAACATCCCCAAACTGCACCCATACCTGCCCTGAAACAAATCACAGTACACTACTGAGTGCTCCACACTGTGCCCTGCTCCCAGCTGGACAACCATCCCTCAAACACAAGGCCTTAGACTACTGAAAGAAATCCTCTCCCAAAGTAAATCAATCAAGATATTTACATGCGATGAACAGCGCAGAAGATCCCTAAGCATATCACAATGCAGACAGATATAGCCCTACCTAGTGACCAAATTAAAATACCAGAGGACACATAGACTTTGGAACAACTAATCAAATATGTTCATACAACTCTGCTTGATAAAATCAAGTGGGATAGCAAATGACATAACGGAGATCAAGAAGACAATAGAAGAGCATAAAGAGGAATTTGAAAGAATAGAAAAATAGCAGCTATTACAGAGATTAAAGATACTGTTGACCAATAAAAAGCATATTAGAGGCACAGAACACCAGATTTGAAGAGACAGAAGAAAGAATAAGTAATATAGAGGACAGGATAATTAACTTCGAAGACTTGAAACAGCAAATGGCAAAAAAGGTGGAAAAAATGCGATGGGAATTCAGGGAAATGATAGACAAAACAAAGCATGCAAATATAAGATGCATTGGTGTCCCAGAAGGAGAAGAGAGGAGCAAAGGGCTAGGGAGAGTGGTTGAGGATATAATAGGGGAAAATTTCCCAATCCTCATAAAGGACATATACAAGTCAAAGAAGCCCAATGAACTCCAAACAGAATAAATCAAAATAGGCCTTCCCCAAGACACATATTAAGCAGCCTGTCAAATGTTGAAGAGAAGCAGAAAATCCTGAAAGTGGCAAAAGAAAAACAATCTACTACATACCAGGGAAACCAAATAAGACTGAGTTCAGGCTATTCAACTAGTACCCTGGAGGCAAGAAGGCAGTGGTATGATATATTCAAGATCCAGAAAGAGAAAGACTTCCAGCCAAGAATTTTCTACCCAGCCAAATTGTCCTTCAGAATTGAAGGAGAGATTAAAGTTTTCACAGATAAAGCTTTCATAGTTCAAGAAAGAATTTGTCAACAAGAGACCAGCCCTATAAGAAATACTAAAAGGAGTCCTGTCAGGTGAAAAAAAAAAAAAAAAGACAGGAGAGGGATGTCTGGAGGGGAGCACAGAATTGAAGAGTACCACTAAGGGTAATTTAAAGAATACAAAGAGAAAGAGGGAAAAGAATATATAGATTTTACAAATAAAATTAAAAAGATAAGATGATGGAATTAAGAAATGCCTTTTCAGTAATAACTTTGAATGTTAAAGGACTAACCTTACCAATTAAAAGATACAGATTGGTAGAATGAATTAAGAACATAATCCATCTATATGCTGCTTACAAAAGACTCATCTTAGACACAAGGATACCAATAGATTGAAAGTGAAAGGATGGAAAAAGGTATTCCATGCAAGTTGTAACTTGCTTTCTTTTGGTTATGACTCCACAGAAGTTGTAACCAAAAGAAAGCAGGAGTCACTATACTAATATCAGACAAAATAGACTTTAAATGTAAAGACATCATAAGAGACAAAGAAGGACACTATATAATAATTAAAGGGTCACTTCACCAAGAAGATATAACAATCATAAATGTTTATGCTCTCAATCAAGGAACACCAAAGTACATGAGACAAACATTAGCAAAACTGAAGGGAGTGATAGTTGTTTCAACAATAATAAGAGACTATTTCAATACACCACCCTCCTCTATAGACAGAACAATCAGACAGAAGATCAACAAATAAATAGAGAAGTTAAATAACTTGATAAATGAATTAGACCTAACAGACATATATAGGTCATTGTACCCCAAAGCACAAGGATATACATTGTTCTCTAGAGCTCATGGAACATTCTCCAGGATAGATCATATGCTGGGGCACAAAACAAGTCTTTATAAATTTTAAAACATTGAAATTATTCAAAGCACTTTCTCTGGTCACAATGGAATGAAGCTGGATCTCGATAACTACCAAAGAATGGGAACATTCACAAATAAATGGAGATTAAATAGCACATTTTTAAACAACCAGTGGGTCAAAGAAGAAATTGCTAGAGAAATCAGTAACTATGAGACAGAAGCATTGACCAATGAAATCAAATTGAGAGTGCAGAAAAAGATCACCAAATTTATGGTCAATTGATTTTTGACAAGGCCCCCAAATCTTCTGAACTGGGACAAAATAGTCTTTTCAATAATTGGGCATGGAAGACCTGGATATCAATAGCCAAAAGAATGATACTGTACACAAAAATTAACTCAAAGTGGATCAAATACCTAAATATAAGAACTAGCTCCACAAAGCTTCTAGAAGAAAATGTAGGGAAACCTCTTCAAGACCTAGTAATAGGAGGTAGCTTCCTAAGCTTTACACCCAAAGCACAAGCAACAAAAGAAAAAATAGATAAATGGGAACTCCTCAAAATCAAATGCTTCTGCACCTCAAAAAGACTTTGTCAAGAAGGTGAAGAGGCAACCAATTCAACGGGAGAAAATATTTGGAAAATACATATCGGACAAAGGTTTGATTTCCTGTATATACAAAGAAATCATACAGCTCAACAGCAAAAGAGCAAACACTACAATTATAAAATGGGCTAAAGATTTGAATAGGCATTTTTCTGAAGAGCAAATACAGATGGCTCAAAAGCACATGAAGAGATGCTCATTTTCATTGGCTGTAAGGGAAATGCAGATCAAGACTACAATGAGTTACCATCTCACACCTATAAGAATGGCTGCTATTAAACAAACAGGAAACCATGAATGTGGGATAGGATGTGGAGAAACTGGGACACTTGTGCATTGCTGGTGGAAATGTATAATGGTACAGCCACTATGAAGACTGTTTGCGGGTTCCTTAGGAAATTAAATATTGAGTTGTCCTATGACCCAGCAATAGCACTACTTGATATATCCCCAGAAGAACTGAAAGCAATGACAGGAACAGACATTTGCACACCGAGATTTATAGCAGCATTATTCACAATCATGAAAAAATGTAAACAAACCAAATGCCCATCAACAGACAAGTAGATCAACATACAATGGAATATTATACAGCAATAAGATAAAATGACATCCTGAAGCACATAGCAAGATGGATGAGCCTTGACATAATGCTGGGTGAAATTAGCCAGCACACAAAAGGATAGATACTGTATGATTCCACTTTCATGACCAGCATGAAAGTATAATCAGAGGCTTATAATACAGAATATAGGGTACTTATATATGGAAACCATTAGCTAATGAGGTTGAACTCCAATGTAAGGGAATAGATAGGAGTGAAGGTGGTTCTCTAGTGTGTAAGTAATATCACCATATTGAAGATGAACAAGATTGAAAGTGGACCTACATGTTCCACTGATTAACACTAGAAATGTGAATTCTCACAAGAATTACTTCAAAGATATGATTCTTGTATAAAGACTGTTTAAGTTCAGGGTGCAGGGGGAAAACTGGTATTGCATGCTATGAGCTGTGTTCAAACGGAAACTATCAGCACTACCACAGCAACGGCAGAGGTAAATAATGGGGGGAGGGACTAGAGTTAAGAGGACCTTTAGATTTTCCATTTGGCAAGGGTATGCTTATTGTTTTCTTTCTCTTGGGAACAATGAAATTATATAAAACTGAGAATGTGGATGGACTGTGGACTTTGGGCCCTGATGAATACAAGTGGCTGACGGATGCACTGATTGAGAGTAGATTGGAGAATGATGGTGTATTCTTAAGAACGAAGGTTGTGCTGCTAGAAAAAGGAACAAAGTTCATTTTTCACAAGTGAACATGTGGGACATTTGCTGAGATAAAATAAGCCAGAAACAAAATAACAAGTATGATATGGTCACCTTTAGAAAATGCTTATAAGAAAACAGGGGCCTAGATTATAAGCGTTTAGAGCAGACATATTAAGTCCAGAGTGGTGATTATTATTTTTGGATTTCAAGAGGCTGTTTTATACATATAACCTGATGTTTGGAGATAAGGATGAAGACGAACATGTTGGGGTTAAAGTAATTCAGAACATATGGGTAAGGAAGACGGTGTCTGTATTTTAGAGCCACACATTCTCTTTGAGACCAATGGAAGAAAGGCTCATTTGGTCTGGAATTGAAATTTTCTGTAGTGTATAATCTAATTCAACCTATCTGTATAGCTCATTTGAACAACTGAACAACAGGGAGCATAGAATAAGAAAGAGATCATTTAATCTTGTATAGGTTATTGTAATATCTGGACACATCCTAGAGTATATTAAGAACATAATCAAAAAGTATTGGCAAAGTCCCCTGAGGGAAGGGCAAAAAATATGGACCTATTAAACATTACCATTAGGAAATCCCCCGATACTGTGTCAAAATTTAGAGATACCCAAATAAATAACCCTTGATCAGGAGGTTTACTCTTGTGAAGCTTATGTAGGTAGCAGAGAAGCTTGGACTACTTATAGGCATACCTAAGAGTTACTTCTGGAGGACCTCTTGTTGCTCAGATGTGGCCTCAGTCTCTCTAAGCCCAACTCTGCAAGTGAACTCATTGCCCTCCCCCCACGTGGGAAATGACACCCAAGGATGAAAGTCTCCTTGGTGACATGAGAGATGACTCCCAGGCATGAATGCAGACCTGGCACCATGGGATCAATAATTACATCCTGACCAAAAGGGGGAGAAGAAGTGTAATTAATAAAGTACCAGTCGCAGAGAGAGTTCAAATAGTCAAGAGGCTACTCTGGAGGTTGCTCTTATGCAAGCTTCAGGTAGACCTTGCTACCTATCATAACCTGCCAACCCCCAACCAGGACCATTCCAGCCAATCCTAAAGAACACCTAGGGCAATATTATCCTAAGATTCCACAAGGGTTTCATGCACTAGAGTAACCTACCAGAAACCTACAACCTCCAGATGGGTCCCTAATCCAGATAAGTCCTGAAACCTAGTCCAGCCTCTCCAGAGTATCAAATAGTTCCATCTCCCTATCCCATATCAGTGACAGACTCTTCCAACATCAAAAATTTAGAATTACCATAGCCCAAACACCCCTAAAGACGGGATGGAAAGATCAAAGGTGATGGTGGAGTTATACAGAGAAGATAGGATTTCACAAATAAATATGAATGCTGAATGATTAAATTGATATCTCTTTCAGTCTCTAGTATTTTAGAGCATATAGAATTAAAGACCTAAAATTGTGAAAGTGTAACCCATGTCAAACTCTGAAATATGTTCTACAACTAATTTTGGTTCTGCGCTTTGAAATTTACAGCTTTTTTGTATATAAGTTATTCTTTACAAAAAATGAAGGAAAAAAGTTGACTGCGATGATAAAAAAATATTTAAGCTCTCTAGCCTCCTATGTTCTGGAGTAGCTAGAAAGAAAAATGCAAGAGGATCACATGGCAGCCCATGACAAACTCTGGGATCTGTCTTATAACTACTTGTGGAAGAGTGCTTTGAAAACTGTTACTTTTTTTTTCTTTGCTTTGTATATATATTATACTAGACAATAAAAAAAAGTTAATTAAAAGAAAACCCCACCCTGAACAGGTGGAGTCACATCTCCATCTAACCAAAAGACCACACCCACAAGGGGGCACAACACATCTCCAGGGAGATCATCTAATCAAAAGGGTTTCCACCCTACAATACTGAACTAGGATTAAAGGACGTGACTTTTCTGGGGATACACAACATTTTCAAACCGGCACAAACACAAATCTTTCCAGTGGTTCCCCATTATATGTAAAATGAAATCCAAACTCGTGGACATGTCAGGTCACTCCCATATCGCCTTTCTGTGAACTTTCACTGTAACATGGTTGCTTTCAACCAGACTCAATTTTTCCCCTAGGGGACATTTGAAATGTCTGGAAATATTTGGGGTGTCACAACTAGGGGAAGTGCTACTGATATCTAGTGGGTAGAGGCCAGGAATGCTGCTAAACATTCCACAGTGCACAGGACAACCCCCCACGAAAAAGAGTTACGCCATCGTCCAAAATGTCTAATCGCGCCATGCGGAGAAACCCACTCTAGACAAACGGGACTGGGGATGTTCCTGGAACATTCTGTGCAAACACTCACTACCATGCACCCTTAGTATTCCATCAGCAATGTCGAAGGATTATTTCTATTTTGAATCCTACCAACTCCACCAATTCTTCCAAAGGAAATGCTTATACTCCTCTGAATTTTTATAGTATGTATCAGTCCCATTCCTGTGTTGCTTTTCTTAAATGTTTTATTTCCTCAAATGTATTCTAAACCTTAGAAGGAATCTGTCTTCTTTACCACAGATCTCCCACAGCTCTTATCACAGGGCTGCACATATAATAGGTGCCGAAAAATATTTGTTGCTGGGATGCAAGAAAAACAGTTCATTTTAACTGTGGCCTCCCTTTATAGCCATGTCTCTCCACTCACTATATAATTTGATGACTGCTACTGCAGTTATTGAATTCCTAATATGTAGACTCGAGCACAGTGCCTTTGTTTTAAGACACTGACAGTTTTACCAGGCCCACAGCTCAAGGAGGCATAATGGGCTTTCGGTGATCAGGTAGGGCTGGTCTCTGTCTGTCACGCCTCTTGGCCCACTATTATCCTAAATGAGTGGCCATGTGGAACAAATCACTAATGTGAAGGACAAGGCAAAATTACCAGGAAAGAAAGCATGAAATGCTAAATGTTTTATTTAATCTAGAATGATATGAAAATGTTTCATCTGATGCCAGCCTACTGTTTTAAACAACCTCAGCCTCATTATTCAGAACCACTAACGTTAATGCATCTTTGCAGGGAGAGCTTGCTGAGCAGGGTAAGGGAACACATTAGTGGGACTGTGTCTGTCCTGGTTGCTGCCTCTCATAAAGAAAAATGGTCCAATTTAATTTAATTTATCAAATGTGTAGAATACCTACTATATAAAATATACATATATCTGCTGCCTGGCATTGTGGGCAATATAAAGATAACCCCAGAGAACTCTCAACCTGGCAGGGAGCAGTCTTTAGCCAATAGGATACAAGGTGAAATAATATGAATGGCAATAAAATGGAAACTATGGGTTCTCCAAGTAAGCAGGTTTAGGGGAAGCAAATGGGTAAGATGTCACTTTTAAAGAATAGGAATATTTTGATTTGTTTTTCATTTCTCTGCTTTTCTTTTTTTTAAAAGATATATTTGTTTTCTATAGTGGTCATAAAAATTACAAAAATTTAATGTTCTAAAACAACACAAATGTGTCATCTTACAGTTCTGTGGGTCAGAAGTCAGATAGGGATCTCTCTGGGCTAAAAGCAAGATGTTAGCAGAGCTGTGTTTCTTTCTGCAGGTTCCAGAGGAGAATCTGTTTCCTTGCCTTGTGCAGCTTCTAGGCTGTCCACATTCCTTGGCTCATGACCAAGCAATAGTGGGATGAGCCCTTCTCACGTCACCTCTCTCTGACACATTCTTCTTCTACCCTCTTCCACTTCTAAGGACTCACCTAGAGAGTCCAAGATAATCTCCCTACTTAAAAGTCATTAATCTTAAGCACATCTTCAAAGTCCATTTTTCAAGTAAGGCAACATACTCACAGATGATGGAGATGGGTGTGGACTCTGTGGTGGTTTGGAGTTGTTATGCACCCCAGGAAAGGCCATGTTCTTTTAATCCATTCTTATGGGTACAGACCTATTGTGGATGGGACTTTTTGGTTAGCTTGTTTCCATTGAGATAGAATCCTTTTCTGGAGCCATTTATGAGAGGATAAAGGGCAGAAACACGGAGAGAGAGAGCACTCCAAGAAAAACGCCATGGAGATGCCAAGAGAGGGACCACAGATGCTGAGAGAGGCTGCCACTGGACCTAGAAGCTGAAAGCAATGGAACTGGGGATCAAAGGACCAGAGAGAGAGAAAGAGAGACCAAGAGAGAGACAAACACCCTAGAGATGCTAACAGAGGACCCACAGATATTCAGAGAGAAAACAACTGAAAGCGATGAAACTTGGGAATGAAGGTTTATAACAGAAGAACCCCAGATGCCAGCAGTCTTTCTTCCAAGAAGGTCTTTTCCTCTTGATACCTTAATTTGGACATTTTCATGGCCTTAGATCTAGAAATTTGTAAACTAATAAATCCCCATTGTAAAAGTCAATCCATTTCTTGTATATTGCATTCTGGCAGCTTTAGCAAACTGAAACAGACACTTTTGTGAAGTCATTATTCTGTCTACTATATAATGGATAATTTATAGTAAACTGCACAAATCTTAAGTATACTTGATGAATTTTTACATGTACATACGTCCATATAATCACCCTAAGAATTAGATATTGAACACTTTCAACACTCCCATTTTCTTTAATTTCCTGGTAACCCCTTTCTTCTCTATACCCTTCTTCAAAAATAACCATTCTTTTCCTTGATCACCATGAATTAGTTGTGCCTGTTCTTAAACTTCAGGTAAATGAAATCAAACAAAATGGTACCACTTTTGTGTGAGTTGAGTCATCCATGTTCACTCTCCATAGCAATAGGTCTTCTTTTTTCATTTGTGTGTGTTATTCCATTGTACCACAATTTATTCACTATTCTGTCATTGGTAGATAGTTAGGTTGTTTCCAGTTTGGTGCTATTATGAACAAGTTACCATGAATTTTCTTGCGTATATACTTTGGTGAAATAAGCACTCATTTCTTTGGGGTATACACCCAAGAAAGGAATTGTTGGCTCATACATATATAAACATTCAGCTTTAGCAGATGCTATCATAGAGTTTTCCAAAGCAGCTGTACCATTTTACACTCCCACTAGCTGTAATGTGAGTTTCCACGCCTCTGTATGACCAATATGGTCTTTAGATGGGGGTACAGTAGGATCTTATTGTGGTTTTAATGTGCATCTACTTGATGACTATTATTGAGCTTATTGAACATTTGTCTACTTTCTTCAAATTTCTTGCTCATTTTTTGTTGTATCTTTCATAATGATTTGTAAGTGTTCTTTAAATATTTTGAAAAGATTTTTTTATTATGCTTCTCAATGTATTCCCCACCCTGTGACTATTGTTCCATTCTCTTAATGGTCTCTTTTGATTACAAAATTTCCCAATTTTAATAAAAGACAAACTTAGTAGTATCTTTTGTGATAATGTTTTATGTTCTATTTAAAAAATATTTGCCTACTCCAAGGACATGAATCATATGATAGTAAATAAATGGAAATGCTTCATTGATCTATTTACCTATTTTCTTGCTAATATCATACTGACTTAGTTACTCTAGGATTAAGAATAGAATGATCTTTAGTGAATTCTGAACCAACAGTACTTTTGGTGTTTAGGACAACTAGCAGGTTTTCATCTAATGATTATAATTATTTTATTTCATGCCAAGGTGATCTTACATATCAATAATTATAAGCTCCTCGAAGAAAGAACTTTTGCTGTGTGTTTTGTAGTTGGCCATCCTATACTTTGTCTAAAACCAATAATGGCTGATTATATCAAACAACATGGAAAGTTTCTCAACTAATAATTTGGGATGATTCTTTTAGAATACTCAAAAGTCTAGAACTTCTTTAAAAAAAATCTTTTAAAAGTGTTTCAGTTTGCTAAAGCTGCCAGAATGCAAAATATCAGAAATGGATTGGCTTTTTGCAAAGGGGATTTATTAGGTTACAAATTGACAGTTCTAAGGTCACGAAAACGTCCAAATTAAGGCATCAATAATAGGATACCATCACTCAAGAAAGGCTGATCACGTGTGGGGTTTCTCTGTCCATGGGAAGGCACATAGCAATGGCTGCTGGTACTTCTCTCCTGGGTTGGTTTCCAAATGGCTCTCTTGGCTCCTGTAGGTCCTTCCTTAACGTCTCCTTGGACATTACGTCTCCAAGCATCTGCTTTCTGTGTTGGCTCTCCAAGCATCTGTTCCTTCTCCAAAATGTCTCTCTCTTAAAGACTCCAACAAGCAGAGTAAAGGCTACCTTGAAAGAGTGGGGTCACATCTCCATGGAGACAATCTAATCAAAAGGTCCCACCCAACAATAGGTTTGCCCCCACAAGACTGGATTAAAAGAACATGGCTTTGTGGGGTACATAACAGTTTCAAACCAGCACAGAAAGATAAACACATTTTAAGAAGACCAAATAAAAATTCTCTGACTAGGCTCGAAGACTGAGAATCAGAAAACTTGAGATATAGTCCTAGCTTTGTAAGTACAGTTATTCTACATGACCCCAGGCAAGTAACTTATTCTTTTTGTGTTCTGCTGACCTATCTATGAAATGAGAAAAACAGTCATGCAATACTATGTGAAACTTATAGGACTACTGTGAAGCTGATCAAAAGCAAATTTAAAAAAGAAAAGTTTACTATAAATGAGTTTACTTAGGATGTCATTCTTTTTAAAAAATACAAGTCACTCTAAGTTCATACTTCTTTTTTCAAATTATTATTATTATATATGCTAAAGATTCTAAGGTCCTATAAGTGTCTGAAGAATATTTTAAATTAGCAACAAGAGAATAAACTAATTTTAAATTGATTTAGAATTAAGTTCATTTTGCTATATTCTTTAACTGAAAACTGGTCAATTACAGCTAAATAAATGTAAAACTCTCTATTAACTACGGGCCACTCTTCTTTAGTTTGGTCTGGGAAATAAATGTTTATGTTAATCACAAATACCCAAGCAAATGATTGGATTTTTCCTTTGATTTTATCCAGTTTACTTGAATATGCTAATAAATTCAGAGTCAAAGTTAAGTAGGAGTTAAAAAGGTGCAAATTTTTAAAAAATACTCTTAGAATAAAAAGATAAAAGACTTATTTTGCTGTTTAAATATTTTATTTAAAAAAACAGATTGAAGGCTATCCAGGGTTAGGGGAAGGGAGGGATGGGGAGCAACTATTTAATGATGATGGGTTTTTATTTTGGGGTAATGAAGATATTTTGGAGCCAGATAGAGGAGGTAGTTGCACAACATTGTAAATGTACTTAATGTTACTGAACTATTTACTTAAAAAATGGTTAATTTCTTTTATGTGACTTTTGTCTCAATTTTTAATATGTGATAGGCGAAATTTAAAAATCTGAGAGTACTAAGCAATTTTTTTTAATTGCCATTATCTCTGGACACAGCCAAATATGCACTAATTAACAGCAGCTGAACTGGACCAAATGGGATGAACTTGGATTCCCTGGGAAGAAGCAGTGCTTTTCATGCCACTGGCTGTCCTGTTAAACACAGAGCATGGTGCCCAAAGCATGGAAGATGGGTGACATTTCATGCAAGAGATCAGCATTATGGGAACTAAAACCTGTTCCCTGTCAACAGTGAAGGCCCAGAGAAGGAAGGAATTCCACTGTTTAAGCACCGCTCTGTACCAGGCACTGAGTATGTTATCTCATGCATCTCTCATAACAACTCTTCAAAGAGTGGCTATCATCGTTCCTCTATTACAGATTTTTGAAACTGAGCCTCAGAGAGATCAAACAATTATTTTAAGGTCATAATATCAGAAAGAAATATAGAAGGGCACAAACTATGTACCTCTGACACCAGAGACCCATGCTTATAATATTATACTTTGCTGATTCTTGGAGTGAATGAAAGAGTAGCAGGTATCTTAGAAATCTAGACTAGCGCTGCCCATATAACAGCCACTGGCTACCTGCTGCTGAGCATGTGAAATTTGGCTAGTCCAAAGTGAAACACACTAAAAATACAAAATAAAAAAACAGATGTCAAAGACTTAGTACACAAATAAAAATAGTATTTTGGATATATTGGATTAAATATATTATTAAAATAAATTTTACCTATTTCTTTTTACCTTTTTAATGTATTTAGTAGAAAATTACATAGGCAATTCTCATCAGAGGCTCACATTATATTACTATTGGCAGCCCTGACATCAGTGAAGCCTCTTGGCCATGGCTGGCCACCATGCTGGGGTGCAAGGACAGAGCACTGGTCCCTGAATAGAAAATACAACAGTAAAACTCAACTGGGGACAATTTGCCCACCCATCCGCCACTGCCAGGGGACATCTGGCAATCTCTAGAGATATTTTTTATTGTCATGACTTGGGGATGGGCGCTACCGGCATCAAGTGGGCTGAGGCTGGGAATGCTGCTAAATATCCTACAGTGCACAGGTCAGCCACCCATGCCGAAGAATTATCTGGCCCCAGATATTAATAGTGCCATGATTTGGAAACCCTGGATTTGAGAATGAGGAGGATGATCATAAGTAGGCAAGGTTCCCTCTTCTCCGAAGGATCAGGAAACTAATCAGGGAGCCAGGTGCAGGCTTGAGTGTAAGGATATGGGAGCTGGGTCCTAGGATCAAGGTACATCGCAAGGACAAAGTACCATGGAAGCAAGGCATGTGTGGATCCATTTATGAGAACTCAGTCTTGTCCTAGGGTCAAGCCCCACCTCAGCCCCACTTATCCCATCCTGAGATAGGCTGGAATTCCTTTGAACCAGGGATTAGAACACAGCCAACCCAGCCACTCAGGCAGCTTTTACTTGGGGAGAAAAGATGCACAGAAGCCTGGAGCCATGCAGGACCTGATGCACCAAACAAGTGAGATCCATCACGTGATTTTTCCCACAGATTTTTTTCATACAGTCTCTAGCCTGAGTGTCAGTTTCAGTACCTGCCTATGTCAGGGCTCAGAGAACAGTCTCTTCAACCAAATAATACAAATTAAAATTATGAAATAGAGAATTGGCAGTGTGGATTCAATCAGCATTTTCCAGAGATGCTTTATTGGTTTCAATGGACCTTTATTGTACATTTTAGAACACATTTCAAGTCAAAGAGAAAGCTAGGTTTTTGTTGAAGACTGAATTCCAGCAGAATTTGAAATCTGTGATGTGTGCGTATTAAACCATGGAGGCCTTCACATCAGAAGATGGAATGATTAAATTCTGCCTCTCTGTTCCTGAGACACTGCAGCATGAACAAGGGTATATGTCTGCACAGTAAATATGGTTTATTTTTAGCCTGGGCTTGAGATGGAATATTCTCTCTCAGCATGCTCTACAACAGATGTCTCTACGTCTCTTTGGGTATTTGTCTACATCACCTTGTTTGGTACGTGATTATAAGTGCTTAAGAAGAAAGGTCATTGCATAGCATTAGTGGGGAGCAGGTGGCCTTAGCCCCTGGCACCTTCTAGTGCCCTCCACCACTCACATGTCCACACACCCAGTTACCTCCATCTGTGCTCATCTCTGCACACCCAAGCACACTGGGAAACACCCACCATGAGCAGTCAAGGTACATCATTACCCTCTCGGGGGAATTTGCCTTTTTTCTTTTTTTTCTTTACAAAAGAAGAACTAAGAAGAAAGCAAGGATGAAAGAGGGAAACAAAAGAGTGAGGGCTGTGGAACTGGAAAAGCCTGGGCTTGGGTCCCAGCTCCCTCTTACTTGCATGGCTGAGAGATCATGGCACGGGACAGAAGCTGCCCTGCCTCAGTTCCATCATTGCAAAGCAGGATTCATAAGACTGCCAGCTCGGTAGGCTTATGTATGTGAGCTCAGCCAATAATAGTGCCATGTATTAAGAGCTTTGACTCTGGAACTACAGCCTCTGGGCTTAAATCCTGGCTCTGCTACTTACCTGCTCTGTGACCTGCACCAGTGACTTCACATCTCTTCATTTCAGAGAATCTAGAAAAATAATGGTCCCTACCTACTAGGGTAGGTGAGAAGTAGCTGAGCTATGACAGGTAAAGCACTTGGAAGACTGCCTGACCCACACTAAATACTAAATAAATGTTACCCATAAGATAACAATGACTAGAAGTATGATAAAGTTTGTAAAATACTTAACACAAGAAATACTTAACAAACCTTATCTTAATAGTGACAATAACAATAATTAATAACAATGATGATGAATGGGAGACTTTCAAGCCTCCATTAAGGAGAGATTCTGGGGCAGAGGTACTTCATGGAACCCATTAAAACATAGTATGAGAGTGACTTCCTCTCTTATCTGCATGTAAAAGTATGCCCATCAAGAAAGGAGTGGAATCTGTTTGCCTTGCTCTCTTAGTTTCCCAGGGTTGTTCTGACAAATACCACAGACTGAATGGTTTAAGCAACAGGAATTCATTGATAGTTTGGAGGCTAGAAGTCCTCCAGATACCAGCAGGACAGGTAGTCTCTGAAATCTGTAGTATTTGCTGGTAGTTCCATCTCTGCTCCTGTCACATGGCAATATGTCTCTTTCTTTGGACTCCTTGGTTTCTATTTTCATGTCCAATTTCCATTGCTTATAAGGACTTCAGCGGTATTGGATCAAGGCCCATCTCATTCAGTTTGGCCTTTTTCAAATAGGATCATTGAAGGACCTGTTTACAAATGAGTTCACACCTACCGGACCACATGTCTTGTGTGTGGGGGGACATTATTCAATCCACAACACTTACATTATACAACTGTAAGAGTAGAGCTCTGACGAAGTAGGAGTCCCACAATTTGGGGTGCCTGCTATCTTCATGGTGCTGATATAGGTCCTTTAGGAGAGTAATTCCATCTATCTCATCTTTACTTCTCTCTTCAGTCACTGTAAGTATCTACCTTCATTTAAAAATGAAGGCCAGAAAGTAGGTGATTTTTCCCCATGTCTCAAATATACTATGACTAGCATTGTACTTCACCAAAACTAGGACTCAGATCTGTTGATTCCCTTCAGGTGTATGAGTAAAAACCTTGAAAGTGATAATGGCAACGTGGGAAGATGGACATGCAAATGGAGAAGACCCTACGACACAGGCACAGAGAGCTCTCCGACCCTGTGATATGGTGTCATTTACTCTGTGGGACAATCAGAAACACAGACATGGGAAACTTACACTGGAAGAGGAAGGAATGGAGATCACAGATCACAGTGGTAAAAAGAAGAGCATCTGTGGTGCTGATTGATTGATTGCTTTGTTTTATTAAGTAATCACCTGTACAGTATTGCCAGCACTATTCTAGACACATTACATATTTGAACTCGTTTAGTCTTCATAACAGTCTATTAGGAAAGTGTTGCTATTATCCCTTCTAACAAATTAGAAGACAAGACATAGAGAGATTGTCATCTGCCAAATGTCACACAAGTAGCAAATGACATCCCTGGAATTCCAGCCCCTGCAGTCTGTCTCCCAAGCCAAAGTTAAACCATGTAAAGTTCTAAATCTACTACCTTTCAAGTAAAGAGCCTTGTGACACTTTAGCCAACCACCATCCAATTATCATCTAATCTGGAACAGAAAGCATCCAGGGAAGTATCTCATTCAGTCCCAAGTTTTATTATTAAATGAACTACAGCCTAGCAAGGTTATGTTATTTGTCCAAAGACACACAGCAAAATAGGACGATACTTGAGAGTAGAAGATAGGACTCATGATTCCTTATTCCATTCTTCTTTCACTTAACTCTGCTGCTAAAAATTATTTTTACCTTGATTACCAATAAGAGAAATATTGTATTAGGAAGAAATACTCCTTGGCAAGGAATGTTTTCAGGTAACCAAGAAAAGATGTGGAATTACTTTCACTGAGGTAAAAAATAATTTCTATTAAAATATGAGAAAAATAGAGTTCCCAGGCTGAGACCCATAAGAGGATATTATAATGGTCCCAGTCAGAGATGACTGTGGCTTCAACCAGATTGTAGTAGAGGAATTGTTGGAAAGTGATTGGATCCTGGGTATGGTTTTAAAGTTGGGCTGACAGGATTTGCTAATGGAATGGATGTGAAGTGTGAGTGAGGATTGAAGGACAACACTAAGATTTTTATTTGTTCAACTGAAAGGAATAGATTTGGCAGATGGAAACAATTTCTGTTTCAGAGATATTAATTTGGGGGTACAAGTAGAAATGCTGAATAAGGAGTTGGATATATGAATCTGGAATTCATGGGAGAGGAACTGATGAAGACATAAGTTGTGATAGTTATTGGGGTACAGATGTATTTTAAAGCCTGTCCTGGGTGGAGATGATCCAGAAAATGAGTACAGAGAAGTTGAGAAGAGGTCGGAAGGCTGAGGCATGGGGCAACCCAATGTGTTTAGTCTAGGGAAATGGGGAAGGTTGTGCAAGGGAGATTAAATAGAGTAACTAAGAGGTAGGAAGAGACTGAAGAAAGAAGGTTAACCGTAAGGAAAGTATTTCAAGGAGGAGGGAATTTTCAACTATGTCAAATACAACTGAGCAGTGTAGTTAGATCATGATGGAGAACCATCCAATTGTTTTAGTACAAGGGGTTCATTGGAAACCTTAGTAAAGCAATTTGGGAAAGAGGTGGGGATGGAAGCCTAACTGGAATGGGCTCTTGAGAGAAAGTGGGTGAGGCAAGTGAGTAGTCCATCTGCATATTAGCGTATATTACAGAATGTCAAAAATTAAGGCAGGTAAATAAACTAGTATTTATTGGTACATGAATAGAAAGACAGCGCAATGTAACCAAATAAAACTTCAAGATACAGATGTAAACATATATGAGAATTTAGTATATGATAGAGGTAACATCTCAACAATAAATGGCATACCATCTAGAAAAAGATAAAGTTGGATCTTTATTTACCCTTTCAAGATTTACAATGATTTACAAGATTTACTTTGATGAAGGGAAAAAAAGTGTTCTAAAAGAAAACATAGATTTAATATTTTACAAGTTGGTTATGGAGAAAACTTTTCTAATCATGACTCCAGTTCCAGAGGCCAAATTAACACATTAGTCTAAAAAAAAATTTAGAAAATCTGCATTTAAGACAATGGATAAACTGGAAAAGATATTTGCAATGAATACCACAAAGATCTAATCCCTTAATATAATTATGAATTCAAACAAAAATGACCAGTAACCCAACAGAAATAACAGCAAAAGACATAAACAGAAAATTCACAGAAAGAAAATTATTAATAGCCCTTAAACATATGACAAGATGCTTACTTGCCCATAATAACAATATATAAATTAAAGCTACACTTAGGTAGCATTTATCGTTACCAGAGGGGCAACGATCTAGAAATTTAATGATATTCTCTGTGGTGAGGAGTGATTGCAATCACTGCCATACTTTGCTGGTCAGAGGACAGCGTGATACGACATCCAGGGAGGATAACCCAAGAATATTTATCATAATTAGAAATATATACTCCCTTAGTCCAAGCAACCCCATTTTGGGGGATTTATTTCACACATTTATACTGATATGAAATGATATGTGTATGATGTTATTCATTACAACATTGTTCACAACAACAAACAATTCAAAATAACCCAGGTGGCTACCAATCAAGGTCAGTTAAACCAACCAGAGAACTTCCACATAATGGAATATACACCTGAAAATATGATTGAGGAAACCCCGTGCACTAATCCTGCTACAACCTCTAGTAATTATCGTTAAGTGAAAAAAGCAAGTTGCAAAACAGTTTGCATTTTATGGCATCTTTTGTACAAAAAACAGACAAAATAAGAATTTTATATTCATTTTGCTCATATTTGCAGAAAGGATAATTGGAAAGGTAATAAGACATTTAATAAAATAGGCTACCCATTGAGGAAGAAAAACAGAACCAGGGGAGCAGGACAGAGATGAAAGCAAAACTTCTCAGTGCAAGACTTTTTAATTGTTTTGATTTTTGAACCGTGTGAATATATTACTAATTCAAATAATTGTGTTAAGCCCTCTGTGGTATGTCGAATTATGTACCCCAACAAAAAGACGTGTACTTTATCAATCACATTCCTATGGGTACGAACTCACTGTAAAAAGGATCTTTTGAAAATGTTATTTTTAGTTAAGGAGTAGCCCAACAGAATCAGGACCGATTTCTGTTTTCTTTTTATTTCTTTTCTGAATAGATGCAAATGTCCTAAGAAATGATCATGATGATGAATATGCAACTGTGATGATATTGTGAATTACTGATTATATATGTAGAACAGAGTGATCAAAAGTTAAGAATGTTTGCGTCTGTTTGGTGTTATATTTTTTTAAAAATTAACAAAAAAAAAAAAAAAAAGAAAGAAAGAAATTCAAAAGCAGTCAGTCAGAGAAGTCCACTCAGGGAGAAGCCAGAAGTCAATGGAAACCAGAAGAGCAGATCCAAAGAGAAATTGATAATCTTGTGAGGGAGGCAGAGATGCAAGCCAAGAAACCCCAAGGTCGGCGGTAGCCTGCAGGGAGAAGGCATGGCTTGCTATAACACCTTGATTTTGGACTTTCCGGCCTCTGAAACCTTAAGACAATAAACTCCTGTTGTTAAGCCAACCAACTGGGTGGCGTGTTTCATAGCAGCCTGGAAAACAATTATGGAATGAAAGGAGAGAATTGGAGATGAGTATAGACATCTTTTCTGCAAGTTCTGATGCTGGTTGTTTTCTATCTTCCCAGAAAGTATTAAGAAGGTTTTCAACCAGGATTCATAACCCATCATCAAATGATCCCTAAAGCATTCCTGCCTGAAAAGTAGGGGGCTGGCATTTGAGTAGGGCTGTAACCCCAGAAATACAACCAAGTTCTAATGCCACAGGTGCCACCTTGACAACAGAAGTTGCCATTGACTTTAAGTTGAAGCCCAATTTCAGAGATGTTTAAAATGTGAAAAACGACGAGTCTTAGGTTAAATGAAGTGTGCAGGGCTGCACCAAGCTCCTATTTGAAGCTTATGAACATAGATTTAAACTGGAATCAACTGACTTAAATGTGTCCTACTCCATCCGCATTCAGCTGCCTGGATGCAGGCTCGGGATTCTCCCAGAAGTGAAGTTTGACCAGGGGATAATGACTGAAAGGAGAGCAGGAGCTGCAGGAAATGCAACTGGGTGGTTATCATGGGGATGGAATCAAAGTTAAGAAAGGAGGGAAGAAAGGACATGTGACATATCAGTGACAGATTTCTCTTTGTCATATTTTTCTGTGACACTTTTTGAATTCATTTATTTATTAATTTGTCAAACGTATATTGTATGTCACTGCTGTGTGCCATGCAGTGTTGTAAGCCCCGAGGTTATGGTATTGAATAAGAATGAAAAGGTCCCTTGTGTCACCAAGTTATTCTATGCTCAAGGCAAAAACAGATCACAAATGACAAACAAACCAAATCAATAAACAAGAACAAATGAAATAATGCTCAGGGCTATGCAGAGAATTAAGGTGGGGTTGATATGAGAGAGATTAATTGGGCAGCTAATACATTTAGGGCAGTCAGCATGAGCCTTTGGGATGAGATGACATTTAAGTTGAGATCTGAATGACAAGAATGACTCAGCCATGTAAATATCAGGGAGAAAAAAGTGCCCCAGCAATAAGGAAAGGCCATACGCAAAGATCCTAACATGGGAACTGACTTAATTTGTCAGAAATATGAAAAGGAGGCAAATGTAGATGGGGCATGGTTTGCATGGTATAAAGAACTGAGATGAGATGGGAGAAGTAAACAGAAAACAGATCATGTAGAGATGTACAGATCATGTATAGATCCTTTATAAGTTAAAGTATTTGGAGTTTATTCTAAGCACAGATATTGTAATGTGACCTGCTGTGCTGTTATAAAGCAGTTATGTACCCCATAAATGGCCATGTTCTTTTAATCCATTCTTGTGGGTGCAGACTTATTGTGGGTGGGACCTTTTTGTTAGGTTGTTTCAATCAGGATGTGACCCATCCAATTCAAGGTGGGTCTTAATTCTCTATTAGAGCCCTTTATAAAAGGATAAAGGACAGAGACACAGAGAGAGAGAGCTTAGAGGGAAACACCCAAGAGAATAGGCCACTGGACCCAGAAACTAAAAGCAATGGAGCCTGGGAGCAGAGGGCCAGCAGATGCTGGCTGTGTGCCTTTCTATGTCACAGAGGAACCCAGACACCAGCAGCCTTTCCTCAGAGAAGGTATCTTCCTCCTGATGCCTTACTTTGGATATTTTCATAGTGTTATCACTGTAAATTTATAATCTGATAAATTCCCATTGTAAAAGGCAATCCATTTCTGGTATATTGCGTTTTTTGTTTTTATTATTTTTTTTTTTTGCATGGGCAGGCACTGGGAATCGAACCTGGGTCTCTGGCAATATTGCATTTTTTAACAAACTGAAACACCTGGCTTGTGTGGTTCACAATTCATTACAATGTGGAAGCTTGTAATGGATTGTAGAAAAGATAACAATGGAATCGTGGAGACCACTTAGGAAATTATTACCGGAGTCCAGGTGAGCAATGATGATGATGGAAATTGAGAGAAATAGATCTAAGGTAAGTATTCAACATTTTGTACTTGTATAGTGGCCAATGCTTTATTCTTGAAAAGGGTTAGCATATGGTAGGTCAGACAAAAATCATTTGGTGAGAGGGATGAATACTTGACTCCCACATTTAAACATTGCTCCCTATTATACTACCTGCTTTAGCCATGAGCCCCAGAGGCAACCTTAGGCATATTCATTTATGACAAATGTTTACATTCTTACCTACTGAACAGCTAGCTGATAAGGAAGTCACTCACTTAGGATGGAAGGAATGGAGGGAAGAAGGGAAGGAGGGAAAATAAGGGAGGAAAGGGTATTGAAAAGAAGGCATGACTGATCTGCATACACGAATGGAATTTGTTGGGGGAAAGGAAACAGTGAATTTGTAGCTCAGTTTTCATTCAGTAATTGGAGACCTATATTTTTAACATTCAGCCTGTCCCTCTCAGAAGCATTTAGAAAAGGTAGCATTCTGTTTCCCTGAGAAATGAGTAGGCATCCACTTGTCCTAATTTTCTCAGCCAGCATGTGATGGAGAGCAAACCTGTCCCTGCTGTGCTCAATAACCAATGCAGGTATTAATACCCATGAAAACCACTGCCCTGCCTCAGAGGTCATGGGATTTTACCATCCCCATTAACCTTTAAGACAAGGGATGACATTTGCCCTTAAATAAGGTGTGAGTAGAAGAGGAAGAAAAGACCCTATTCTAGTTTGCTAGCTGCTGAAATGCTAGCTGCTGAAATGCAATATACCAGAAACGGAATGGCTTTTAAAAAGGGGAATTTAATAAGTTGCTAATTTACAGTTCTAAGGCTGAGAAAATGTCCCAATTAAAACAAGCCTATAGAAATGTCCAATCAAAGGTATCTAGGGAACGATACCTTGGTTCAAGAAGGCTGATGAAGTTCAGGGTCTCATCCGAGAAGGCACATGGTGAACACAGTCATGGTTTCTCTCTTGACTGAAAGGGCACATGGCGAGCAAGGCATCATCTGCTAGCTTTCTTTCCTGCCTTCCTGTTTCATGAAGCTCCCCGGGAGGCATTTTCCTTCTTCATCTCCAAAGGTCTCTGGCTTGTGGGTTCTCATGGCTATATCATTCTTCTCTGGCTCTCTCTGAATCACTCTCTTCCTCCAAAATGTTTCCTCTTTTATAGGACTCCAGAATCTTATCAAGACCACCCAAATGGGTGGAGACATGTCACCTAATCCAGTTTAACAACCACTCTTGATTAAATCACATCTCCAGAGAGATGATCTGATTACAGTTTCAAACATACAGTATTGAATAGGAATTATTCTGCCTTTACAAAACGGGATTTGGATTAAAACATGGCTTTTCTAGGGGACATACAACCTTTCAAACCAGTGCAGACCCCAAAGAGACGAGGGGCATCAGCAAGCCGTCAGTGACACAACAGTGAATGTGCCTCTGTCTGGAATAATATGGCAGAAAAGTCTTCATAATAATGGGCTGAAAAGAAAGAAATGGCCTACGTTCTAAGGAGACAAGCACAGACCAGCTCAGAGGATTCCAGAGGAAAAAGTGGATGTAGTCCAGGTAGGAGGATATGACTTTAAACATTTTCCTGTAGACCAGCCAATTTAGCATTGGTCCAATATCCAGCTGCATCACTTCAAAGAGATCTCTGGGAGGAAAAACCGAGGTATTCAAACTCAGGGACTAATCTTTCCGTAATGTACATGTCCTAGGAACATCCATACTTGTGCAATTGGCAACTGTTGTTCATGGCTCCATTTTTAGCAATTAGAATTAACTTTATTCTCAACAGGATGTGGCTGATATAAAGACAGTTTTATTTCCCATGCCTTTGGAATGGCTTTGAAAAGTCCTGCATTTTGGTTCCAGTTACTAACAAGTTACAAGAGAGAGTGACATAGTTTTATTAAATTAGGGTTTACATGTAGGATTTTAGAGAAGATCCTAAAAATGGGCCATGGTAGGTTATCATTGACATTTTCTGTAGAGGATATATTTTGAAGACATAAATTGGCACTACAAGGTAGATGTAATGTAATGAATCAACTAAATCGCCATGTACGAAATTTGCTTCAGAAACTTGACACCTGTCAGAGTATTCCCTGAAATGATGACCAGAGTTGTGATTTTACCTAGTGTTTAATCATATGCCTCTCTAAAAAAATACAGCATTCATTCTTTTTTTTTTTTCAGAGTTGCTGATGTCACATAGCAAAACCATGAACCAAGAAACGTTATTGGAACCTGCTATGATGAGAGTGAGGCAGGCAGGGCTGAGGGGTTTTCCAAAACCAAGTTAAAATGGTACCAGTGGAGACTGGTCTATGCTGGAAAACTTGAAGCAGGAAATGCTTTCCCTCCTGATGCAAGGAGCTACAGAGGGGAAAGCAGGGGAAAAGGCTGTGCCAGCATCTCACCCATAAGGATGCTTATCCATTACCAATATCTTTAGAACACATAAATGCCACTGTTAGTAAGTCATTGTCCGCCCACTCTGACATCATAGTAAAGGATCAAGTGACTAGGGAGGGAGCTGGGAAGAGGATTCAAGACTCTTTAATTCAAGTCTGCAATGTTTGGGCTACGACACAGTAAATCCATTTGCCCATAGTAAATTCGTTTGCCCAAGGCAACATCCTTGAGGATAGAGCACAGCAAGAACAAATTTCAAAGGGTTGATTATTATTTAATTTTTTTCTCAATCCCCCAGCACAGTGCTGGATACCTAGTTAGCCCTCCTGCTGGGTGATTGATCCAGAACTTACAACCTCAAATGTGAGAAAGCACACATTATATTTCTCGTAGGCACACCCACCCCAACCCTCCCGCCTCTACCATTTTACGCTTGGAATAGAGAAACAGAGGTGTGCGGCAGCCAGCTTTACGAGCTCATGAGCACTAACTGTTAAATTCTCAGGAATTTTACAAGTCAGTTATTAAACACGATCATTATTTAAAATTCAATTACATAAATTTATAATTCAATGATTTATATTTAAAACAAATTATCAGAACGCACTACTTCCTAATTAATTTACCACATTCTACTCTCTGTGTTCCTGAGGTTATTTTTATCTATTGCATCTACTCTGTGGAACTGCTATATAATGGTGAGCTACCCTCATCTCTGCATGCAATGACATGAACTTGGGCGCTTAAAAGTGGTCCTGGTGGGAGCATCTAAACCACAGATATCAACAATAGCTACAAGTCAGGATTGGATTTATTTCCTTGTTGATAGTCTATACTTTAAAAAGTGATGGATCAAAGTAGTAATAACAATAAAATAGTAATGATGCATGTTAAATGGATAAATGGATTATGCCTTTAGTGGTTGCATTGTAAAACTGAGGAAATATTCCTCCGCTATTCTGAGACTATTTTTTGATTCAACAGACAACTTGCTCATGTCGTTAATGGATGGACAAAGTTCTAGCATATATTGTTATTGTTTTCCGTCCATCTTTCTCTTTCATATAAGAAAAATATCAACCAATATTCATGTTGGAACTGCACCTGTTCATCAATGGCAAAAATAATATAGCTAAAGGTAAAAGAATTCAGCTGAAGTCAACAAAAACATTCTATGATCTTCAATTGGCTTTACGAAATTCAAAATAAAGAGTATCATTTAGCTTATTACTATTTGAAAATTTTTTGCTACACATCATTTATATCATTAAAATTCATAGTAAGAGTGTGTGTGTGTTTTAGGAGAGAGCCAGTTGTTAAACACTTACCATCATCCCACTGGAGATAGCAGGACAGATAAAACCAAAAGTAAAACTCTCAGGGACAGAGAAAATGAGGCCTAACATGATTAAATTTCCATATTTAAAATGTAGAAGAACAGATGAATATCTGGGTCACAGGATATCTAAAATTGAAAGGAATAACATATGCTGGTCAAAGCACACAGAATCAACCGATGTTCTATATTTTTGAGATCACCTGTAGTATTTGGTTCTATTTCTCTCTCTTCACAGAAAAAGTAACCCAAACAGCTATTATTTTATTAGGCAGTTACTATGTATCAGACACTTTGGGGAACACATTGCATAGACCATCTATTTAATCCCACCAAGGAGTTCAGCCTTGAGTTCAAGGAGTAATTACTGCCACCTCCCTGTCCAGATGGGAAACCAAGGATCAATGTGCCATAAAGCAACTTGCTCAAAGTTGCAAACTATTGTGTCTCTCTTTATTGCCCAAGCATTTAAACTCTGTGCTGGTCTTTTGCCCAACAAGGTTATTTTTAGGCCAGGAAAAGGAAGTGTTTATCATTCTCCTTCCCCTAAAAAAATCCTTCATTTGGAGTCAACACAAATGTTCTCAAATTTTAATCTACTTTCCCAGCCCTTGTCTACCACCAAGTTACTCTGTCCACCTCACCTTATCATTTACATGTATGTGTCAAGTTTCCTACCACTTTGCTTTTACTCAGATGCTATTTCTTCTAAATAACTGGCCCTCACAAAACCCTAATTCCAAAATCTACTCATCTTTAGGGCTCAACTTAAATACAGTCTCCTCTGTGGAGTCCTTGATTTACCCTCCCTGAAAATAATCTTTTGCTCCTCTACCCACCAAAACTGCTTTATCTGCATCTCTCTTGTAGCACACAGCCACTTTCCACATTGGTTAAGGAAGACTTTCCTCAAATAGAACCTGGTAGAATTTTAGTCACCACGTCCAACCATCCCCAATTCATTCATGTATCAAAGACTGAAAAGCTTTGCAATGAAGAAACAACTTTAACTCTGCCTTTCCCAGTGTTGTCCACATTTATATCATCCTGGAACAATTCTTAACAAGATACCCTTTCAACATTACATGGCTCTAGTTTCCTAAGGAACCACAGTTTAGGGAATGCTGGAATATATTAGTTTATCTTTGTATCACTGAATGCAATTTATCCATTGCTTTCCATGTAGGAACTAAGAAAATATTGATTGACTGACTGAATGAATGAATGAAAATGAATGGCTAGCTCTTGAGTCAAGAGGACAGAAGGGGCCGTAGACAGAAGGTAGACTCTTGATGTCCTTCCACAAGCTAGCATCCGTTTCAGCATGTTAGATCAAGAAGCAACCCAAACAGCAATTGACAGAGAACATCACAAGGTATATGACTGGTTCCTCCTCAGTTTACTGCTCAACTAGGGCAAAATAATGAGCAAGTTTTAGGAAATACTAAAGTGATATTACTCCAAAAGTATATCCGCTACTGGCTTGCTGGGAGACTGAGATACTTGCAGAGGCACTTTCTTTTAGTTTAGACCTTGTCCTGTTTTGACTGTCTTCCTTTACAGACAGCTCTCACGCTTGAGCTAACAATTTTAGCTTCCAGTCTTCCTTTATCCAGATTGCAGAGCATGGATAGAGGAAGCAATGGGTGCCTTCCATGGAGACGGTTATGGAAGAAAGAAAGGAATTTTACAAACTGTCACTAAAGGGGTCTGACCTGTTTAATGTTACATTTCTCCAGTGTGCATGTGGGTTTGCCTATTTGTGGGGACCTATAGGTAAAAAGGTTTCCTCTTTTTAAAAGCTCCTTTTCCAGCCATTGGAAAACATGAAACTCCAAAAGCCTCAAATAAAACTTTTATTATTCACAAAATTACTGTCCTTTTACCTTGGCTCAGAGCTGCCAGGAGAAACACTTAGTGGAAAAGTTTGAAAACTGCAGACGCAGTGAACCCAAGTTCTGTACAGTCTAGCAAAATGATGTAAAGATAGATCTTTATTACCATTTATAGGCTGCCTGCTCTGCTCTCTGAAAAATGATCAAATCTGTTACCTCCTAAATATGAATCACTGATGCATGCTCCTCCCCTGCTCACCCACCTGGGTGCCACATCTCTTCTGTCAGGTGTCCACTCACAGTCTTCCCCTCCATGAATTATGTCTGAGAAAAAAGAGGATTTCGGGGGTGATTTGCATAGTAAGACAGAAGGAAACCTAGATAACCCTCCAAGTGGAGGAAAACAAGAGGATGAGCTGGATAAGAAAAAAAAAATTGGAACTGTTAAATAATTCAGGACAATTATGCAAAGGAAAAAAGTGAATGGGAATGGAGGAAATAAATAGATCAAAATATAGAGCAGAAGGGGAAAATGGCATGGAGAGAAAAAGGTGATGAAAGAGCTCACCCAAGGAAGAATAGCAAGAAGACATCACTGGTCCTGGCACGAGTATTAATAACTGGGTAAACAATAGAAGAGAAATAGCTAGTAAAACCCTCTGAAAAGGCCCTAGGCAGTGGATCCCTGTGACTCACACAGGTTTGTGATGCTTTCTGAAAGCCTGTGCTCCTGGCCCAGTTACAGATGCTTTGGATCAGTTGAGCCATGCACTTACAGGGCATACCAGGACTTCTGGAAGTGGTGGCCTCTGGCTGAGGACAAACAGAAAGGAACTTTAGTCTTAATTCTTGATTTGAACTGGCACATATTCTGAAGTTAACAGCGGGGTCTGAGAATGCAGAGTCTATTCCAGTTAACCATTTAGCCTAGCCAGAATTGGGGGAGGCGTTTCATCTCATGCTGTGGATGTATCCCCGCTGTCTAAAAAAATAACCAAAAACTCAAATGGGACTGTTCTATTTTTCCAATGCCTGTGAAAATTCTCTTTGCGTAATGAAAGCAATAAATATGGAAGTAAATATAATGCAAGCCTTACTTGATGTGAATGAATCTATATAAAAGATGTCCCCCGACTGTAGTGAAAAAGAAAGATTAGTGAAGCAAACCATTTATTCAGCAAACATTTATTGAGCACCTGCTATGTGCCAGCCTCTGTCTCCCTTTAGAAGGAGTGAAGCAGGGGTTCAGTTGTTTGGTCAGGCAAGCACTGGCTTGATTGGTACTCTGAGGGTATTTCATGAATTTAAGCCCTTAGTCAGCTGATTGCATCTATGACTGATTACATCTACAATCAACAAAGGAGACCGCCTTCAGCAGTGAGAGTAGTCACCTCATCTAATAGTTGAAGGTCTTAAAGGGAGAAATGAGGATTTTCAGCAGTCAGAATGAAGAATTTCTGCCTTCTCTGGGGAATTCATCATCACCTCTGAGTTTCTAACTTGCAGCCTGCCTTAGGAATTCAGACTTGCCAATCCCCATGGTTATGTGACCTGGGCAGGGAGGTCACATGACCTAATAAGTCTCTAAATACATATATATATGTATATATATTTTTTCCAGCCAGTTCTGTTTCTCTGGAGAACTCTGACTAACACACCTTCCTTAGGGATTAGTTGTGGTAATTGCCCATGGCCTAAGGTAGGCACTTGAAAATGTCTGCTACCTGTGGAAGTCTGAGGGTCCTTGCAGAAGCAGATGGCACACTAAAAACATTAAATCAAAGAGAGTCTGCTAAAGAAACTACTTACATAGATGTGGGCAGATTTAACAAAGCAAAGACTGGGTAATGAAATACCCAGGAACTAGCAATAGCAGGAAGCTTTCATTACCCGAAATCTAAAGGTACAGGGAGGGAATGGTGTTTCCGGAGCCCTGTGAGAGCTGTAACTGTGAAAGAGCGATCTCCTCTTGGTAACTTTGTCTGGAGAGAACTCAGCTGCTGCCAAAACCCTGAATAGGCAGAGAGGGAGCAAGAAAGACAAACTCCCACCCCTCTCTCCTAACATCTGTGATCCTGCTCGTGCCACCACTACCATCCAGAGGACAAGGAAGCCCAGGAGACACAGCAGCCAGATTCCTGAGGGGCAGAGCAGGGCAAAGAAGGATGGAGAATGGGACTGGAGAAGCAACTGAATACCCAACACATCACTTCTTGCTCTTACCCCCTTCACTCTGATACGGGAATTTGGAAAAGGCAGACAAAATGTCCCCCCGCCCCCATATGCACATATATATATATACACACCAGCTTAAGTAATAGGCTTGTCAGCTGGAAAAGAAGAAAGGGTGTGGTTCAGTCAAGGATCCAGCTTGAACTCGCTCCTCCTTTCCCAGGTTCCTCTGCAAGTGGACTGCGAGATGGCTGCATGCACTGGACTTCATATCCATCCTCAAGAGTATGACGGGGTGGGCAGGAGACAGCCACATTGAAAGCTCTCCGGTAACACAAATCAAAGACCACAGGCCAGGCAGCAGTTATGTTTGTGTGTGGTAAGGCACTATTTAAAAAGAGATACAGGGTGCATGGGTGGTTCAGTTGTAGAATGTTTGCCTTCTATGAGGGAGACTCGGGTTTGGTTCCCAGACCATGCACCCCTACCCCTGACCCCGCCAAAAAAAAAAAAAAAAAGAAAAAGAAAAAAAGAGATACAAACAAATGGCAGAAGATATTAGGAGGAGGCAGATGAGATTTAATTTCATAGAGGGCCAAAATTTGTCAGAATTTCAAATAGTTGGGTAAAGGTATAGGGTGGCATGCAGTACAGTTACTACTGTACTTGGAACCATATAAGAATTCTGGAAAATTATATAAATGAGAACTGTAGCAGGAAAACTTTATATTCTGTACCATAGACACCATTCAGTGGGGTCTCTGAGTGGCTCTTCTTCCACCTGCTTTTAAAAGTCTAATGTTCATATTCCTGCAAAGGAGAAGCTAAGCCTACTGATAATTATGCCTAAGAATCACCCCCAGAGAGCCTCTTTTGTTGCTCAGATGTGGCCTCTCTCTCTAAGATAATTCAGCAGGTGAACTCCCTGCCCTCCCCTCACCCTCACATGGACATGACTTCCAGGGGTGTAAATCTCCCTGGCAACGTGTGACCTAACACCTGGGGATGAACCAGGACCTGGTATCATGGGATTGAGAAACCCTTCTTGACCAAAAGGGAGAAGAGAGAAATGAGACAAAATAAAGTCTCACTGGTTGAGAGATTTCAGAGTTAGAAGGTTATCCTGGAGGTTATTCTTATGCATTACATAGATATCCCTTCTTAGTGTATGGTGCGATGGAGTGGCTAGAAGGAACTACCTGAAGCTGTTGAACTGTGTTCTAATAGCCTTGATTCTTGAAGAAGAGTCTATAACCATATAACTTTTACAGTGTGATTGTGTGATTGTGAAAACCTTGTGTCTGATGCTCCTTTTACCCAGGGTATGGACAGATTAGTACAAAATAAATAATAAGAATGAAAAATAAATAAATAATAAGGGGAAATAAAAGGTTAAAATTGAGTAGACTGAAATACTGGGAGTTAAAGAGAGGGAGGGGTAAGCAGCATGAGATGGATGAATTCTTTTTTTTTTCCTATTTCTTTTTCTGGGGTGATGCAAATGTTCTAGAAATGATCATGGTGAAGAATACACAATTATGTGATGATACTGTGAGCCATTGATTGTATAATATGGTTGGGCTGTATGTATGTGTGTGGCATTTCTCAATAAAAATATTTTTGAAAAAGTCGAGTGCCCACCTTTATTTCTCACTTGAAACAGTCTCCCAGTGAAGCTTTTCATTCCCTCAACTTCACACATCACTGAGGTGTTTTAGACTCCTCATTGTGCATGTATGTGGCGGGGCTGGGGGGGTGCCTTGATCCTGGACTCATGATGATGTAACTGATAGTATCCTAGGCACATACACTTGGGTGTCACACAAGTAACTAAACTTAATATGTCTAAGTGGAACTCCCTTCTTTCTTCCTCCAAACCTGCTTCTCCAGGATTCTACTGACCTTCCACACTAGACACTGTGTTGTTTCTTTCAGCATTCCTCTGCTCTGCTCTCCCTACGTTCAAGTGTCACCAAATCCTGACACTTCAACCCCAGGCATGACAATTAATTTCCTCCTTTGTATTCCTCACTTTCCCTCCATTCATTCCCGCCCCCAGCATGCTTGCCCGGGCCAGTCCCGCAGCTCCATGCCTAGACCCATGTCTGTGTCTCTCCTCTCTTCCCTCACCAGGTCATCTTCCTCACCGCCACTCTGAAGCAAATCTGACCACATCAACCTTCTGCAAAATCTTTTTTGGCTACCCAATAGCATACAGGATTAAGTCAAACCTCATTATCATCACCTACAAGATATTTTCCCTTGACTTCCCTCTCCAGCTTTATTTTCTGCCTGATCAACAAGTGTACCCCTAATCGTTAACTTTTCATCATTCCCTAGACATCCCCGATCTTTTCATACCTCCATGCTCTTGAAGAAGATGCACTTCCTACACAGGTTCCCTGCCATACCCTTATTACCTGATAAAATCCTATTCTTCCTTCAAATCCACCTCAGGGTGGGTAATGGTGGCTCGGTGGCAGAACTCTCACCTGCCATGATGGAGACCCAGGTTTGATTCCTGGAGCCTGCCCATGTAAAAAAAAAAAAAAATCCAACTCAATATTCATCTTTGGGAAATTTTCTCCAATTCTTCCAAACAGAGTTAGTACTTGGTCCTTTGTCATGTTTTTCACACGTAATTGAAGGTCATACCCCCTCCCAAAAGAAATTTTTCTAAATTTCTTGAACAATAAAGGGAATATAAACATGTCCACCCAGTAGTCCAGAGCAAATTGTCCTAGTTCCTTGCTTAGATTTTTGCCTCTTAAAAAAAAAAAGGCATTATGTATGAAGCTAAAGATGAGTCTCAGCAGCCCATCTTTTCTAGATATTGCCTGTTCCAAGCTTCCTTTCAGGTCCCACAGTCTCCACTGCAATGTATATACATCACTGGAAACAAATTTGGGGGTGTTGGTCAGTTTTATGATTATCATCGTTCAGGTGGGTCTGGGAAAGATGGGTGAGTAAACGGTTTCCTGTAAGTTACTGAGTAAAATTAGTCCTTGCTTTACAGATCAGAACACTGATTGTTCAGAGAATTCATTAGTCTATCCAAAGTCACCTTGCACCTGAGTGTCTATTTGTAACTCAGAAAACGTGTGACTTTCATGTTCTACTTAGGCAGAATGCTTTATATAGTCTATTTTCTCTCTCTACATAACACTGAATACAGGTAGGGTTGTGGTCAGCTAAGGAGATTATATGCATTCCCTCTATTTGACCTTTCTTATGACAAAATCCTTAGGTGTCAACTTTTTACAAAAATTGGACTCTCAGCAGCCAAATCTTTCTTCTTTCTATACATTCCTTTCTTTCCCATGAGTTCCTTGTGTGACCCAACTTTTAACTCCTCTTCATTTAATGAACAATACCCAGTTTATGTTCAGAAATATTCAGTCCCATTGCTCCTTGTTTGGATTCCTGTTTGGTTCTATCAATTCATCTTCTGCCTTTGCCTACCCAACGGGTGTGTTTTTTGTGGAAGTTCTCTAGAGAAACAGAGTCGACAGTATATATACATGTCAATATTGTGAGATTTATTTTTGGAAATGGCTCACATGACCATGGAGACTGGCAAGTCCAAATTCCACAGTTGGGAACTTGATGATGAAGTTGCATTCTCTAGAAGAAGATGCAAGTTGGGAACTCCAAGGAAGGTGACGATGAATTCTCCAGTGGAGGCTATCCAGAGTAGAGAAATTCTGTCTGACTGCTGACATCCTCAGGTTTAGTAGGCAGCAACCAGCAGACTTTGGGGTTCCCGGCAGAGCTTGTGCAAAGACATGGGGTGAGGGGAGAAAGCTAGCATAAAGCACTCTGGTAATTGCCTCCATAAAGATTATTTTCTTACTGCCACTTACAGCTGAGTATTCTAGATGTGAATATGGTTAACAGCTTCCTTACTGTGGATTTAAGATTTTGAAGATGGCCAGGGACATGATATCAAGTAAGTGGGTTAAAGATAGGGACTGAAAAGCCTACTTAGAAACACTTTAGAAAGGTAATATAGTTTTCGAGGCATCTGCAGTTCATCATGACGTATATACAGCTCTGACAGAGAATCATCTCTTCTCTTTACCTCTTCCAGCCCATTTAGATAAGAGACGATCATGATATTTCATTTTCTCTGGTGATTCATTGGCTCTATGTATATCTGACAAACTCATAGACTTTAAAAGATATACTCAGTACAAAAGCATGTACTGAGGATCTCCATTGTCCCAGGCACAGTTCTAGGCACTGTGGACACAAAAACAAAGACATGTTGGGAACTCCAAGCAAGAGAATTCATCTCTTCAGCTTGCAGCCACCATCATGGAGGACTCCCTGAAATTATGGGCTGGTTGGACATCAGTAGTCCCTTGATCCAGCCCTTTTCAGAGGTAGGTGCATTCCCTGTACACTCTGGGTCCTGAAGCTTCATAACCACAAAGCAGAAGATCAAGCTCACTGAATTATCGTGTAGCCAAGAAAATGAATGGAATTATTCCTGATATTCCCTGACATTTGTAGGCACTTCTGTAGGTGCCTATTATATTGCACCCTTCCTCATTGGGAACGTGGATACCTGCTTTCTATGTCTAAACGGCATGCACAACTGTCTCTTCCATCCCCAGCCCCATTCAGCACTTCCTGTGCATTTTGAATTTATGGCTGCATTTCTATTAGTTCCCAGCAGTATTCACTAGATTAAGACCACATCAGAAATTGGATTTTTCCTACTTTTGCCCCTGAAGGATATAATAAGAAAATAACCCAATAAATCTGGCAAATTAACAATAAGATCTCAAACTTTGGGGCATATGTACAACTATGCTGTTGGGGGGAAAAACGCAAAATTATTGACAGCTGAACCAATCAGATTACATTTTACTGTTTACAAGCAGGAAGGATGAAAGACAATTCTTCCATCTAAATTAAACCAAATTCACCACAATAAAAAAAAAAAAAAAAAAGACGGCTCAGAGTTGAAGAATCTCATGGTTTATTTCCTATGCAGCACTGTTAACTTATATGAAAGAGAACATTAAGGAAAGGTTGTTTCTAAGGTTGTTTTTTTGTTTTTAACTCCAAAATCAGGAACTTGGACAGATGTGAGTCTCAGGCCATTTCCATCTAAGAGATTCAATGGCTATGGTACTGGCCTGGAATTAAACAAATTGCCTTATTCTGATTTGTGGTCTCTTGGTTGTAATAAAATGAATACTAATTCCAAGTCCATGAGCAGCCACTTAAAGAGGGAAAGTTGGGATGTCATATGAGCATCCAAACTGTTCAGACGTGCTTTATTTGAAAGGAGAACTGGAGAAGATGGGGCCCTAAGGTGACTTCTGGTTCTTGGGCTACAGTCAAGTAAGTTATGAGTAATCAACCTCCCCATCTTCATTCCCCATCTCTCCTTAAAATAATTCCCTTCTCGGACAATGTCTTACAGCAACTGCCTGCCAGTGGTTATTATAGACTGAAGCAGCAGAGCAAAGCAGAACAAACAAAACGTCTTTGCTCTCTAACCCTCCATATCAAAGCATTCAGCTCCAGGTATAGAGGCCAAGTGTGGAAGCCCCTGCGTCTTTGTTTGGAATCTCACCCTTGTACTCAGCATTCACTCAATATTTACCAGCTTCATGCCTGGCTTTTGCTGGGCGGGCATTCAGCCGGAAAGGCACAGTCCCAGCTCTGAGGAGGTCACAGGCAGATCTTTCCCTATGGGAAGGAGATACGCTGACATCCCTTTACTTTATTTCCATTTAACTCAAACCTATCTTTTCATAAAAGCTCTCTTACAATCCTACCACTCCGTAAAACATTTCCTGAGCTCACATTCTTTCCTGCTAACCGACACAGCTACTCTGCATTGCCCTTTTAGCATTCAATGGTTCCTACTCTAATTTGTGACTTCAGTTGTATTATTATAATTGCTATTATTATTACATGATATTTAACATTTGTGTATTTGTTTCATGTTCCCAAGCTATAACATCTTAATCTATGTTTTTTTTCAATCCTTCACAAAATTTAGATACTGCTATATATGGTGCAGGTACTCAATGACTACTATTATTTAGAACGGAGGCAGGGAGGGGATACCTGGCTGAACACTTCTAAGTTCTCATCTACCCAGTCAAAACCTCATTCACATTAGAAAATTTCCCGAAAGGCCACAAACCCAAGCAAATCATGATGGTTGCCAGGTCGGTTAGGAAGAAAGTAATAAAAATACTGAATTAGCTCTCTGAACTAGAAAGGGGGATTGAGTGGCCTTGTGTGATAACAGTCTTTTTTAGTATTTATGTTCAGCTATGTGTGTGGGTATGTGTAACATGTGTGTGTGAGAAAATAAAAACACATGAATAAAACACACATACTGAAAATATAATCCCAAAAGTCTGGCTTTTAAGTGCTCAATCATTCTAATCACTGATTTTATTAATAATTTCCAGTATTACAATTATCCTTCTCCTGCCCAATCCTATGCCTTCTTCTCTCCCAAGCCTGCTAACTTGTAATCAAATAGGTGATGCTACTGTGAATGACTGGCAGCAGGAAACGCCAGTGGTTTGGTACTTGCTGGCATAAGCATATATGGGAGTTTAGTTCAGGATCCCAGCTGAGTGGTGAGATAGGATCCTGGCATTTAGAGAGACATCTGTCCTTCACAATAAACTTCAGTGAAGACACCCTTGGACCCCTTCCAATTAATATACCCTAAGCCAGGATAAAGTTGCAGAAATAAATTAGTATTAATTTCTATTATTGAATTACTATTCAGCTGTTATTTAGGTAATCTGATCACTATATATAGTTAAGTAAGATTACTAGACTCCTGGTAAGGATTCCAGGCTAAGAACCAAATTCTGTGGCCATGCATGAGCACTGGAAAACCACTTCCTCAACTCGTATTCACAATTCCGTGGACGAACTAGTTGGAATAGCAGCA
The DNA here is from genome assembly GCF_023851605.1 of Tamandua tetradactyla. Taxonomy (NCBI): domain Eukaryota; kingdom Metazoa; phylum Chordata; class Mammalia; order Pilosa; family Myrmecophagidae; genus Tamandua; species Tamandua tetradactyla. The sequence continues at coordinate 21,460,275 of NC_135343.1, read as the reverse complement.
AGGCACCTTTGGCTATAGGAAGCCAATATGACTTCCACCTTACTGAAGGCATGAGGTGGGAGACCGTGTGCATGAGGAGGTAGAATGTTAGTAAAAAGAAAAAAATGGAAACATCTGAGTAGGTTTCAAAAATACAAACAATTGAAGATCAAAACTAATGGACTAAAAGGCACTTATATGCTTTATCCATTACCCAAATTAGTAAAACTGGTACCCCCGATTCCTGAACATAAATACTAAAAAATACTGTCATCACACAAGGCCACTCAATCCCCCTTTCTAGTTCAGAGAGCTAAATCAGTATTTTTATTACTTTCTTCCTAACCGACCTGGCAACAATCATGATTTGCTTGGGTTTGTGGCCTTTCGGGAAATTTTCTAATGTGAATGAGGTTTTGACTGGGTAGATGAGAACTTAGAAGTGTTCAGCCAGGTATCCCCTCCCTGCCTCCCTTCTGAATAATAGTAGTCATTGAGTACCTGCACCATATATAGCAGTATCTAAATTTTGTGAAGGATTGAAAAAAAAACATAGATTAAGATGTTTTGCCCTCATGGATGTTATAGCTTGGGAACATGAAACAAATACACAAATGTTAAGTATCACAAACACACTACAGCTGCTTAAACAGTTGTGAAAATTTTGAACGTCCAGGCAATTGCAAATGGCAAGATGGGGAATTCTCTGCCTAATGGAGTATCCAGTGAACACAGAACCAGAGCTATTTTTTTCAGAGCAGAAAAAACTTCCATTAAAAAACGATATAAGCAAATTCTGCCTCTGGGTTTGCCTTTGTGGCAGGGACTCTCTTTGTTCTAGGAGGGAATGCTTTGCAAAGCCCATTTTGAGTCCACATGCGTAAGGTAAGCAAGCATTAACCATTTTTCTTAGAGAAGGGCAGCAACAACTTTCCTTCTGGACCAGCAGATTTCTGCTGGGTCTCAACTCTGAATCGTAGAGAGCCCTGGGCACTTTTAGTAATTAGTGGGAAATACAGGTCATATAAGCTGGTTCCTGCAAAGTGATGAACAGCAGGGAGCTAGGCAGAAAACCGGCACACCAGGGGACTCTGCAGTGGTTAGAGGGCCTGGCCCACACTTCAGAGGGAGGAACCCAGGAGAAAGCAGGATCCCCTCTGGAGGCCAGTTCTGAGATATTGACAATCTTCACCAGCACAGCTGTCATGTTAGGAAGGAAGAGAACTCCAGGCTGATTTGTGGAGGATGCAAGCATCTCATAGGTATAAGAAAACATTGGGGAAGAATAACCTGTTAAAAAAAAAAAACAAACAAATTGGACTTCCTGAACTCAGGCAGGTTGGGAGGTATCCACAATAATGCGGATATCAATAGAATTGTATCATTATTTGTAGACACAAAGTGTTCAAGCCTGGGTCATATGAGTGATAGTTATTGTTAGGGTACCTGCCCTCTTTTCAGGATATCCTTACGTTTATCCAGGTAAGAATGTATTGTACATGGACATGAGATATAGAAAAAAAGAGCATGAAAGAAGATGTGAGGATGCGAAGGTGTAGAACAGAGACATTTCCTTGGTTCACATAGAGATGAGTTTCACCAAAATTTTGGTGAGAAGTGGAAATATAGTCATGTAGCTTGTTAGATTATAATTATGCTTATGCTAGTTAACTGGATATAATTGACTCTCTAGTGTGAAAAGAGTAGGAGAACCCTTATTTTTTAAACTACATTGGTTATACTAAATTGACAAATTCCTAAGGTGCCTAGGAAACCAACACAAAAACAGTTGTCTAAACAAGGTCCATCCCTTTGTTACACATCGCAGACTCCTAAAGAATGAATATCTTTAAGAACAATGCAGAGGTGTCAGATGATGACTTCTTTTTTATCGCATCCCAGTGCTTTGGGGACTCGATAAACACGTCCAAACAAAAGGCCAAACAGAGGTATAGAATCCTGGCAGAACCAAGACAGGCAAGGTGCGTATGTTAAATATCTCTCCTTGCCATCGCCAGACATTTTCCATCACTTATTTTGTTTGCAGTGATTTTGACTTTTAGAAGTAGGTCAAAATTTGAACTGTCTCCTGATTTTGAGAGCTGGACCAGTAAAGTGATGTTACCCTAAAGGCATCCTTAGGAAAGAAACTTAAAATAAACTCAGATCCAGAGAGTTAGTTCAGGCCCATTTTCTCTGGTCAAGGGCAGCGTGGGGTAGAATTGGAGTCAAAAATGAAGCCATGTGTGCGCAGCTATATGTATATGATGTTGGGTAAGCAATTTAACTTCTCTGAGCCTCAATTTAGCTAACTTTAAAAGTGCAGTATTCATGACAATCAGCACAGAAGTTTGTACTGAATTTTAAGTGAAATAATGTATTTGACAAGCATTTTGCAAACCATGTTTACTGTTCATAACTAATCAAAATTTATTAAAGGGTCTAAACTGGAAAGTCAAGAACAGACACAAGAATAAACCGGTCTGCTTTTACAAGGGTGGATAAGACAGGAGCGGTGAAATATTTTGCAGGAGGGAAGGAGATGGAATAGCCTATAGGGGATTAAGGTCTGCGAAAAGCATCTGTAAGTGGAAACCCCAAGCCTGGGCTGAGGATGGTACAGAGGGAGTCACCCAGTCCCATCAGATTCAGCCATCCCTACACAAGTAGGCATTTCTCGGTATTTCAGGATCTACCCTGGACCATGTTTTATAGACTGGTAAAGGTCAGAAACATCAGAAAAATTAATCTCTAGGGAAATCTATTCCACCAAATGGAAGTTTGAAAGGAGACAAAGAAAGAAAAAAAAAGACAACCTCATATGAAATTCTTTATAGGTGATAGAAGACATAAGCTGTGGGTATGAGATATTTTATTTTGCTGTACACTGTCTGTAAAACAATCTCTTCTCTTAGGAGATGATGTCTCTATTGGACTCTGAGCTATTTGTCATTCTGGGCCCACACACAATATTTTTCATAAGAACATCAAAAATGCCATGCTGAAGCAAACCAATCGTCCCTCTAGTCCTGTGTTTTGTCTTTGAAAGTGGCACCTAGGGAGGGCTCGTGAGAGGACACAGATGCTCTGTTTCAGTGGCTTTCAAGCATTTTTGACTAGTGCTTCCAGTTGGAAATAAAGTTTGCTCTGTAATCCACATGTTCAAACACATATCTACACACACTTATGCATATAAAACTAACACTGTGTATCCTACCCTGTTCAGTTTTTTTTACAAAAAGACTACTGGTTTCAACCCACTAAATTGATTTCAAGATGCACTAATAGAACAACAATTTTCAGCTTGAAATACCTTGCTCTATTTTCTGTCGGCCTCAAAGACTGGGGATATGCCTCTAACACTACCATTTTTCTTTCACTCAGTGAAGATATATTATCCATGAATTTACCTAAAGCTGCCTTTTGGGGAAATGAGTTCTGCAAGAATAAATACAAAATGAAGTGGGATTGACTCTTACTTGTGATTCTGTAGCATTTTTTAGTTTAGATAAATGTGATCAAGAGATTTAGATGAACAAGGAGGCTTGGATTCCCTTCTCTTCCTCAGAGATTTCATCTCTACGGCAGAGGGACTACAAAAAGAAACTTATTCTAGGTTAAAACTTACCACAGTGAGAGACTTTGAACATTTCTAGAGGATTATTTGATAATTTTATGACAAGGTCCCTTGGGCACTGAGTGACCTAACAAATATTAATTCATAAACTGTATTTCCAAAAGATGGTTCCAACATGTCCCATCTCTCATGCTTTTCTTCAGTGTGACCTTGCGACATCTCAGTAAGAGATGGTATTTACAGATGTACACTGAATCACCCAAGCCAAGAAGTTTGAAGGAAATTAACGTTCATACCAAGCAAAATGTCTGAATTCAGAAACTAAGTTTAGCATTCCAGAAGCCAGGTGGCCATAGTAGAGACCTAGGTGACAGACACCCTTACCTGGAGGTCCCCAAGTTCTCCAGTTATATAGGAGGATGTCTTTCTGTTTGTTAACATTTAAATAAAATCATGTAAAAAAAAAAAAAAAAGATGGCATTTATTCCCTACCTCCCTCCATGCCCCTTGAGTCTGTTACTTCTCTGTTACTGCCTTGACCAAGAAATATGGAAGAAGTGAAGAGGACCAAGTACATGGATAAACTTTAACTGCCCTAGAGCATCCCCTTCCTGCCTCTTAGAGGCCAGCCACAAGGTAAGAAGTGCAACTGCAGTGAGACCATCATGTGAGAAGCCCAAACTGTGTGAAGAAGCCCTGAAGGATGAGATGCCAGTGGTGTGGGAGAAGGAGAGAGAGAAAAAGAGAAAGGAACCAAGGAACATACCAAAGTGCCATAAAAAGTATCAAACTAACTAGGGAGGAAATCCTACAGCTCCAACTGGAGAAACCAACCACCTAAAAACCCTTCCTGAGTTCCTGACCCACAAAATTGTTTTCCTATTACGTTCTTATTTCTTTTTCCTTTTTCAGAGAAGTTATGGGTTTGCAGAACAATCATGCATAAAACACAGGATTCCCAAATCCCAGGCCACCAACATCTTGTATTGGTGTGGATTATTGTTATAATTGATACGTATTTTTATAATTGTACTATTAAAGCCCATAGTTTAACTAATAGTTCACTGTTTCTGTTGTGCAGTACCAGGGATTCTTTTTTTAAAACAACTTATTCTGTTATCATATAGATATTCTAACATTTCTCCTTTTAATCATATTCAGATATATATTTATGTGCTGTCAATTGTGTTCACAACGTTGTGTTACCATTACTACCAATCACCAAAACATTTCTATCATTCCAAATAGGAACTCTACATATTTTTAAGCCTTAACTTCCCATTTCCTATCACCATCCTGTCCTATGGTAAACTATATTCTAAATTCTGACTCAATGAATTTGCTTATCTAATTATTTCATGTCAGTGAGATCATACAGTATTTGTTCTTTTGTGTCTGGTTTATTCAATTCAGTGTGATGTCTTCAAAGTCCATTCGTGTTGTAACATGTATCAGGACCTCATTCTCTCTTATGGCTGAATATTATTACAGTGTATGTGTATTTTACTTACCCATTCATCAGTTGATGGACACTTGGGTTGCTTCTGTCTTTTGGCAATTGTGCAAATATTGGCAGACTATGTCTGAGTCCCTGCTTTTAATTATTTTGAGTATATACCTAGCAGTGAGATTGTAGGTCATATGGTAGTTGCACACTTAGCTTTCTGAGGAACCACCATGTCTTTCAGAGTGGCTATGCCATATTTCCTTGCCAACAGCAACAAATGAGGGAGTGTTCCTGTTTCTCCACCTCCTCTCCATCACTATAATTTTCCATTTTGTTAATAGCAGCCATTCATTATAAACAGTATCTCACTGTGGTTTTGATTTGCAATTCCCCAATGGCATATAATGTTCAACACCTTTACTTGTGCTTTCTAGCCATTTGAGTGTTTTCACTGGGGAGATGTCTATTCAAGTCTTTTGCCCATTTTTAATAGGGCAATCTTTTTTATCTTTTTGCTGTCCATTCAAGGATTTTTAAATATATTCTGGATATTAATCCTTTATAAGATACAATGTTTCCAAATATTTTCTCCCATTGTGTAGGCTGTCATTTTATATTCATGATTAAGTCCTTTGAGGAACACAAGTTTTTAATTTTCATGAGGTCCCATTTATCTATTGTGTGTGTGTGTGGTTGCCTGTGCTTTCTGTGTAAGATTTAAGAAGCCATTGCCTAACACAATGTTCTAAAGTTTCTTCCCAACATTTTCTTCCAGGAATTGATAGTTCTGCCTCTTATATTTAGATCTTTCATCCATTTTGAGTTGTGTTTGTTTGTTTTGTATATGGTGCGTGGTAAGGGTCTTTTTTTTTTTTCACAAATGTAGATAAAGTTTTCCCAGCACTACTCAATTGAGGAGTCTTTGACACCTTGTCAAAAATCAGCTTGCCATAAAATAAGGGTTGATTTCTGAGCTCTCAATTCTATTCCATTGGTCTAAATGTCATTCCTCGTGTAAGTACCATGCTGCTTTAATTACTGTGGCTTTGTAATCAGTTTAAAGATAGGGAAATCTGAGGCAACCAACTTCATTATTCTTTTTCAAGATGGCTTTAACTATTTCAAGCCCCTTACCCTTCCATATAAGTGTGAAGATTAGCTTTTCTATTTCTTCAAAGAAGATTTTTGGGATTTTGATTAGAATTGCTTTGAAATCTCTAAGTCACATTGGGTAGTATTGATATCTTAATGATATTTATTATTTTAATCCATAAATATGGCATATCCCTCCATTTATTTAGATCTTCTTTTCTTTCTCTCAGCAATGCCTTGTAGTTTTCTGTGTACAAGTTCTTTACATCCTACTAAAATTTATTCCTAGATATTTGATTCTTTATTTACATTTTTTAATGGAATTTTTTCTTGATTTTTTTGTTCTAATTGTTCATTGTGTATGTATAGAAATTGCTGATTTGGGGGTGTTGATCTTGTACTCCACCATTTTGCTGAATTCACTTATTAGCTCTAGGACCTTAGTTGTGGATTTTTTAGGAATTTTTGTATACAGGATCATATAATCTGAAAGTAAGCAAAGTTCTACCTCTTCCTTTCCAATTCAGATGCCTTTTATTTTTTTCTTGCCAAATTACACTAGCAAGAATTTACATTATAATGTTGAATAACAGTGATGTCAGAGGGTATCTTTGTCTTGTTCTTTATCTTTAGAGTGACAGTTTTACTCTTCTTACATTAAGTAGGATGTTAGCTATAGGCTTTTCTTATATGCTCTTTATCAAATGGGGTAAGTTTCCTTCTATTCCTAGTGTTCTAAGTGTTTTTATCAAGAAAGTTTAATTTTGTCAAATGCTTTTGCTGCATCAATTCAGATGATCGTGTTTTTTTTCCCCTTCATTCTGTCAATGTGGTATATTATATTAACTAATTTTCTTATCTTTATCCAACCTTGTATACCAAGCACAAATTCCACTTGATCATGGTGTATAATTCTTTTTATATGCTGTTGGATTCAGTTGGTTAGAGTTTTTTTTTTATTAATTAACGGAAAAAAAAGAAATTAACCCAACATTTAGAAATCATACCATTCTACATATGCAATCAGCAATTCTTAACATCATCACATAGATGCATGATCATCATTTCTTAGTACATTTGCATCGGTTTAGAGGAACTAGCAACACAACAGAAAAAGATATAGAACGTTAATATAGAGAAAAGAAATAAAAGTAATAATAATAGTAAAAAAAAAAAAAACCTATAGCTCACATGCAGCTTCATTCAGTGTTTTAACATGATTACTTTACACTTAGGTATTATTGTGCTGTCCATTTTTGAGTTTTTGTATCTAGTCCTGTTGCACAGTCTGTATCCCTTCAGCTCCAATTACCCATTATCTTACCCTGTTTCTAACTCCTGCTGGACTCTGTTACCAATGACATATTCCAAGTTTATTCTCGAATGTCTGTTCACATCAGTGGGACCATACAGTATTTGTCCTTTAGTTTTTGGCTGGACTCACTCAGCATAATGTTCTCTAGGTCCATCCATGTTATTACATGCTTCATAAGTTTATCTTGTCTTAAAGCTGCATAATATTCGGTTAGAATTTTGTAAGTATTTTTGCATCTATGTTCATAAGAGATATTGGTATGTAGTTTTCTTTTCTTGTGGTACCTTTCTCCAGCTTTGGTATGACGGTGATGTTGGCCTCGTAGAATGATTAGGAAGTTCTCCCTGCTTTGTAATTTTCTGGAAGAGTTTGAACAGAATTGGAGTTAGGTTGTCTTGGAATGTTTGGGAGAATATCTCTGTGAAGCCAGCTGGTCCTGGGCTTTTTTTGTTGTTGTTGGGAGGTTCTTGATTACTGATTCAATCTCTTTACTAGTAATTGTTGAAATCTTCCATTTCTTTTTGAGTCAATGAAAGGTAGTTTTTTCGTTTCTAAGAATTTATCCATTTCATCTAAGTTATCCAATTTATTGGCATACAATTATTAATAGTATCTAGTTCTAGTCCCTTTTATTTCAACAGCATTGGTAATTTCCCCCTTTTCATTTCTGATTTTCATTAATTGTACCCTTCTCTCTTTTTTCCTTGTCAGTCTTAGCTAAAGGTTTGTTAATTTTGTTGATGATTCAAAGAACCAACTTTTGGTTTTGTTCATTCTATTGTTGTTTTTTTGTTGTTGTTGTTGTCTATTTCATTTCTTTGTTCTGATCTTTGTCATTTCCTTCCTTTTACTTGCACTGGTTTATTTGTTTTTTGTTTTGTTTTGTTTTTTTCCCTAATTCTTCCAGTTCTGAGGTTAGGTCTCTGATTTAAGTCTTTCTTCTTTTTAATGTTAAGTGTTTAGAGCTATAAATTTCTAATTCAGCACTGCCTTCATTGCATCCTATAAGTATGGATATGTTGCATTTTCATTTGCCTCAAGATATTTCCTACTTTCACTTCCGATTACCTCTTTAACCCATTGGTCATTTTAGAGAATGTTATTTAATTTCCATATATTTTTAAATTTTCCCTTTCTCCCTCTGTTACTGGTTTCTAGCTTCATTCCACTGTGGTCAAATATTTATTATGATTTCAAAATGTTTTAATTTATTGAGACTTGTTTTATGACCCAATATATATGCATTTGAGAAGAATGTACATTGTTTTTGTTGTTTGCAATGCTCTATATAGATCTGTTAAGTCTAGTTGTTTTAGTATATTATTCAAGTCCTATACTTCCTTATTGATCTTCTGACTTGATATTATCCATTATTGTGAGTGGTGCATTAATGCCTCTTGCTATTAATTTAGACCCATCAATTTTTCCCTTCAAATCTGTCATTATTTGTTCCACATGTTTTGGGGGCTCTACTGTTAAATGCATATATATTTATAATTGTTATATCTTCCTGATGAATTGTCCCCTTTATCAGTATGTAATGACCATTTTTGTCCCACATAGTTGTTTTGATTTAAATTCTATTTTGTCCAATATTAGTATGGGCACTCAGACTCTCTTTTGTTTACTACTTGTATAGTATATATTTTTCCACCCCTTCACCCTCAATGTACTTGAATCTTTGACTTTAAGGGAATCTGTTGCAGACAGTATATGGGTGGGTCATGCTTTTTTTTTTTTTTTTTATCAATTCTGCCAATTTCTACCTTTAACTAGAGAGCTTACATTTACATTATAAGTTACTACTGATAATGCAGGTCTTTATTCTGACATTTTGCTATTTAAGCCTTTGTAAGTTTTACACCTTTTTTGTCCCTCAGTTCCATTATAGCCTACCTTTATATGTGTTTGCTTTTCTGTATTGTACCATATTGAGTGACTTTTCACTCCTATCTAGATACATTTTTCATCTGTTTTTCTTGTGTCACCATGGGGTTAAAATTTAACATCCTAAATAAATAACAATTGTATTTGGTTTGATACCAAGTTAACTTCAATAGCATGTACATCTACTTTTCCTATACCCCTCTGGCCCCTACCTTACTTTGTACTTGTTACTACCCATATCTTTGTATATTTTGAGTCCATAAGCCTAGATTTATCATTACTTTTTATGCCTTTGCATTTTAGCAGTTGTAGTCCTGCAGGAAGTAAGTAGAATTATATACCATACAATGCAATATAATAATACTGACATTTATAATTACCGAAATGGTTACCTTTACTGCAAGTCTTTATTTCTTTATGCTGCTTTAAACTGCAGTCTAATGTCCATTTATTTCATTCTGAAGAACTCCCTTTAGCATTGCTTTTAGGGCATGTCTATTGGTGTTGTAATCCCTCAGCTTTTGTTTATCTGAGAATGTATTAATCTCTCTCCTTTTTTAAACAGTCTTACCAGATATAAACTTCTTGATTGGCAATTGTTTTCCTTCATCACTTTAAGTATTTCAATCCACTGCCTTCTTGCCCCCCTGATTTCTGATGAGAAACAGGAATTCAATCAAAGTGGGACTCCCTTGTATGTAATACATTGCTTTTCTCTTGCAGCTTTCAGAATTCCCTTGTCTTTCACTTTCGACAGTGTAATCAATATATGACAGGATGTATTTTTCTTCGTGTGTATTCTGTTTGGTGTTCTCTGAGCTTCTGGGATGTGCATTTTAAACTGAGGAAGTACTCTGCCATTATTTCTTTGATTCCTTCTGCCCCCTTTTCTCTCTCTTTTCCTTCTAGGACTCCCATAACATGTATATTGGCAAGCTCAGTGGTGTCCCACAGCTGTCTTAACCTATTTTTGCTTTTAATATTTTTTTCTTTCTGCTTTTCAGCCTGACTCATTTCAAGTGTCATGTCTTCAAGTTCACTGATTCTTTGCTCTGCCAGCACCAATCTGCTCTTGAAACTCTCCTGGGCACCTTTCATTACAGTTATTTGTTCTGTTTGAACCAGCATTTGTTTGGTTCATTTAAAATAATATATATATCTGTTTACTTAGACTCCCATATGGTTCATTCATTACCCTCCTGACATCATAGTTCCTTCTCTGTATTTTCCTTCAACTCCTTAAGTATTTTTAGGATCATTTTTTAAAAAGCTTTGTTGAATATGTCCACATTCTCATCTTCTTCATTGGTGTTTCCTGTAAGTTTATACTCTTCCTTTGGATGAGCTGTCACTTTCTTTACCTTGTACTCTTTTTTTGCACACTGTGCATTTTAATATCTTAAAATGTTAACTCTGAGATTTCATCCCCAGGATGTCCATTCATGTTTTTGTGACCAACTGGTGATAGGACAGGGATTTCTGGAGTTTCATCCCTCCTATCAGGAAGGTCTGCCCAAAACAAATGCACGGTGAAGGGTTTTCCTTGTCTTACTGAGCCTCTGTCTTGTCTTGGGCTTCTTTTTTTCATTGTTTTGGAGTTCTCCTGTTTACAGGAGTTTGGTTGACTCCTGTTTCCCCATAGGCAGGTCTCCCTCTCCTGGGTATCTGAAGCCTGCAGGCCTTTGTCCCAGATTGTCTGACTCTGAAGTTTTTTATACTCTTTTCACTGTTTCATATTACTTTCCCTGGAGGGAAAATTCTGCCAGGTTATCTTTCTTGGGTAGACTTTCCCAGTTCTATCTTTCCCAGCCAAGACATGGCTGGGAGGCCACGAAGGGAGTGCAAACCAGCTCCAAAGTGACCCATGGAGGTGTTTGGGAAGGGTGCCAAAAATTTCTCCAATGGTTCCCCAGAGCTGAGCTTTCCTGACCTGCCCAGCAAATGCAGCCCTTCACCTAACCTTCCTCTGCAACCCTGAGGAAGTCCTGCATCTTTAAATCTCCAAAACCTCTGCCCCTGTTCTGGGGAAGGTTGAAACAATGGTTGCTGTCACCTTTGTCTGGGGCAGGTTGAAACAAAAGCTTTTCTCAGAGCCAGGCCTACAGCAATCTGAATTTGCCAATTAAAAGCCATGATCAGTGATCTACAGTAAGCAACCCTGTTCTTGGGGAAGTGGATTTTTATGTCTCTTTCTGTTAGCAGCAAAAAGTGGGGCATGTGTACCAGTAGCAGCTATGTGGAGAAAGCAAGTTATGATTCTTTACCCTAATCTATCAGCCTCCTCCATTTCAAAATAGTTGCTTTGGTTGAAGGACCATGTCCTGGTGCTCCCTACTCTGCCATCTTCTCTGGAAGTCTATCTCATTATCAAAATTTGGAAAAAAAAATAAGAAATTGCTGTTTTAAGCCACTAGGTTTTAGGGTAGCTCATTCTGTAGTAGCAGATAAAACAATTATCCACTTCATATATATCTGAAATTATTCTATGATTGAACATTAAAGGGTTGAACTTTGTGATTTATATTTGAATTTCAAAGTTTATTTTCTGGTAACAAATTAAATATAGTTATTGCAATGTAAACAATTAAAATATGAAATGCATATTTAAAAAGACAGTAACTTCTTAATGTGGTTACTCCTTTTTCATTAATATTTCACTAATATTCTTATTCCACTAGTATCTATCCATTAATTGCTCTCTTTTTTGTCAACTGAGTGCCTAGTATGTGTTAAGGATTCTGCTGGGCATGGGGGAATTTGGGGATCAATGAGATACCATCTTTGACCTGAAAGAGCCAGTTTATCAGAGAAGAGAAAAGTAGAGAGATTATATTTCAACAGCATCATAGAAGTTATTCAGGAAGGGCTTCAGAGATGATTTTTTAAGCTGAATCTTTCAGGATGAAAAAGTCAGGAAGAGGGAGTAGCGGTGCAGATATTACGCAGAGACAGGATAATGGTTTTACAAAAAAAGGAGAGAAGGCAGAATATTCCAAGGCAAGGAGAAAAGAAGGTGGCATGGGCCAGAGGTGGTCCGAAGGATGAGAAATCAGTGGGTAGAGCAGAACATTATGAATTAGGGTGTTTGGGGCCATGCTAGAAAGGGCATCGGATGCCACGCAAAGAAATATAGACTTGAATCCAGCAGTGGCAGGGCACAAAACAAAAATATTTTGGGGTAGAGATGTATCCTGAGCACTTTCACGTTGGGGAAGAAGTCTAACAGAAGAATTCACAGGGATCCTCCCCATCCCAAGCTTTTAACTAACTCACAATAGATTAAAACGCAATACCAATGGGAATCATTTCCTTTACTTGTTTCCCTCACAAAAACGGAGGGAGGGCAGCCACTTCCTGAGATCATCATTGACCTATGAGTATCATTTGATAACAGCAAACTTTTCTTTTCTTCAAGAATAAAGGAAAAAACAGTTAACCAAAATTACAGCAACTCAAAGTGGGGAAAGTTTGCACTGGGGATATATATTTCCAATACTTGGTTATTACACTTTATCCTCATATCTAATACCATTTTTCTATCACAGCTTACAAAGCAGAAAACATAAATCACTAGCAGAGAGCTAACTTTCTATGGTGCATTTAGGTTTGTTTTTTCTTTTTTTTCCTATACCACAGGATTTAGCTTGAGAATTTACACTTCCCTAACATTAGAGGACAACTTTCAGCAAAGACAGGGGTCAAGATGTGTGATTTGGGGGAGCTAATCTTTTTATTACTTCAGTGGAGCATCTAAGCAAAGAAAAAAGCAGCCAGACCAGATGGCCTGTGGCTAAATACTTTAACACAAATGGACATCATGGCCCAAGGAATCCTGCTGCAAGAAACAGACAGAAAAGAATCTTAACCTCTTTGCATGCAAACCTCATGGGAGTGACAGAGGAAAATAAAATTATCCTCTGTGGTGCATAAATACTTTATCATGATGACCCTGTCTCCAGGGCTATTTAAAATTCTGAGTTCAGGTTCCCTAAGTTCTAATTCCCCTCTTATCAAAACCCCTACCCCAAATTTAACTGCACTTCCGCAGGGACAGAAAACATCAACTATTTATAGCTAGGACATAATTACTGTATGCAATATTTATCTGGCTATTCTTCTGTTTGTACATCTTCTGTCTAGGTGGTGAAATTATCAATAGATATGTTTCTCAGCATCTTACTCACCAGATATTTTATACAGACAACCCAAGCTCATTCCATGAACTCTTAGGTACCTTAATGAATTCAAGATGTAGAATTATTTTATTCCACTTCCAGGAGAATGCCAAAATCACAGGGCAATTACTATACCTGGAACCTACTCTGGGCCAGTTTTCAGGGAGGAAGTACAATGGAATTAAGGATATTGGACTCTAAAAAGCAGGGTAAGGCAGGAAAAGAGACATAAGTTATATATATACACGTATATATGTATTTATTAATCTTGGTCTATATATAGGTAATTATCAGTACATATCATTCTATTGATACCTAATTATAAGGAAGCATGACATTTATTGTTAAAAAGAATTTAAAATCAGCCACTTCTCCCATTTTCTACCAAGGCAGAATATTTATGATTGACCAGATATTTCCATAATAACTTTCCTCTTATTTCCTTACCTTATTACTTCAACTAATTAAAATACCCCTGATTTTTCCTGAACTACTCTAATAAAGTTCTTCCCCACTGTAACTTGATTTTCCAAACGTATGTACAGACCTGTAAGTCACATAGCAGAACATGAGCTATTAGAAGCATTAGTTAAGATAAGGAATCTTTCTTCCTTTTCCTTGTGCTTTATGGATCAATGGGAGATACTGGTTATTGAGAAGTGCCTAGGAAACTATATTACTATTCCAAGCTTTGACAAATATTCTTATATTTTAACTTTTGACAAACGTCTTCTCTTCTCTATTGCAGCCTTAACCAAGGACCTCACCTAATTCCCGAGATAAATTGGATGTCAAATATCCAATAACATTTTTTTTAAGATTATACTAACAAACTTGCCTCTTCTTTTCAGGTTACCTTACGAGCCCCCCAAAAGTTTTGACAAATAAAAGAATGAAGACTGCCACAGAAACTAGTTGTAAACTCTCTCCATGTTTCCTTTTGCTCTAGATGATCATGGCCAAGAATGTGTACCTTTCTACTTTCTTATAACACTCTCCTATGCCTAGTCCATTTAGCTTGTTCCTTGGGTTTCTCCTCTACCGGCCCATCTTGTTTTTCTTGTTCCCTAACATGACTTAGGAATCCATCAGATTTTCACTTCTATTTTAGTTTTCTAGGCTGCTTAAGGCAAATCTCATGAAATGGGTTAGGTTAAACAGTGGGAATTTATTCACTCATGGTTTTGAGGCTAGACAAAAAATGTCCAACTTCAGGCATCATCCAGGTGATACTTTGTTCCTGAAGATCACTTCTGGTGATCCTTGGCTTCTCTGCCACAAGGCAAGGCCCACGGTGGCATCTGCTGATCTACTCCTTTCTCTTCCTGGTTTCATTGCATGTTTCAGCTTCTTGCTTCCATGGTACATGTCCTCTCCCCACTTCTTGCCCTCTCTCGCTCTCTCTCTCAAGGACTCAAGTAATAGGATTAAGACCCATCCTGAATGATTAGGTTGCACCTCAACTGAAGTAACCTCATCAAAAGGTCCTCCTAACAAAGAGTTTACACCAACAGGAATGGATTAGATTTAAGAACATGTTCTTTTGGGGGTACATACAGCTTCAAACAATCACAACTTTTACCCAATTATTTTTATCACTCATGTATGTTAAGGCCCCAGTTTATCTTTAAATTACCTTTTTTACTACCCTTGTTTTTCATCCATTCCCCCAGATAATGGCCATGTAATTTCAGGACACCAAAATATGATAAATAGGAAGAATTTATTTGGTATCATTTAAAACACTCCTTTAAGTTATATTTCAGTGTGCACCCCTAACTGTAAAGGATGTCATCTCCATGCCTCCTAGAGATTCTAATCTGAATGTGAGGGCATATGGGAGAAGAGCCAGACAATACTTCTCTAGATTCCACCCCTCTTCTACACTGAACCAATTAAAACCTCCAGCTGGTGACTAGACTCCGTAAGTCGTCCAGCAGGAAAATCAGCCACTTCTCAACTCCCCAATTTTGCCACCACTCAGATGTTCATAAGTAAAACCAAATAAAAGCCTAGAACAAGTATTTGGCTCAAGACTAGTGAATATGGGTGGCTGCTGAAGTTAACCTGTTGGTGCAATATCATACCAGAAATGTAAAACATTATCTTCCACTTCTTTATTTTCCAAAGCATTGATCAAGCATCTTGACAACCTGGATTGATACTTAGTCAGCAGCACCAACTTACAGAAGCAAGAATGGCTTCTTTCTCTAGGGCAGTTTGGCCTTGCCCAAAATCATAACTTCCCATTAACTCTATGTCAGCTTTAACTCTTCATTCCCCAACAAAGACAGAAGTAGTACATGCTATTTTGACACTGAGGTGGAAATTATGACTATGATGTTTTTCCCATCATGACCAGAAGAATGCTGAAAACAAAGTAGATTGAAAATCAACGATTCTTCATTGGTCAGTCATAAAAGTTTTACCACAGGAACCTATGATTTATTTTTCTCTTTCGACATGGTCTTGAATTTCTACATTTTTTTTCCTTGAGTTTCTGTTCCTCCTCTCTCTTCCCCCATATTTCTTCCCTTTCCTTTTTTATTTCTTAAATCCCTCAGCCCTCCTTTACACACTCACTCTTAATTTAAACCTAAGTAACAGAGAATGTTATCAAAACATCATTGTTATGAGGAAGCCAAGGATGGAAATGGAGCAGGAGTTGCACTCCATGTGAATACAGGAAACCCTCCTCCTTTGAGCCAGCCTTTGTGGTCAACTCCCGTGCTCTGCCTCATCTTCTGTGGATGCTATGGAGATGGTCTCCTACAGGGCCAGAGATTGTCCCTCAGGATTTCAGCCTCCTATTCCTGGCATCCATCTGTGACAGATCTCAGCAACCATCTACTCCCTACTCTATCTGTCCCCTCCATGGTCAGTGAAAATGACCAAACATCTAAGCTTGCTCATACTCAAACTGCTCATATTCAAAGTTTTCCAGTGGTATCAATGATGTCCTTTATAGCATTTTTCTCTGATCCAGAATTAATCCTAGGTTACATGTTGCATTTGTTTGTCATGTTCACCTTCACTATTGAAGAAATTTTGCTGGGATAAAATTCAAGTTTACTTGTCATTTTCTTTAATCACACTGATATTATTCCATTGCCTTATTATGAACTATGACCAAATTCCTAGCTCTTCCTTCCCTGTTGTTTGTAGTCATTTTAGGAGTTGCAGTTGCTCTAACTACCCTACCAAGGTAACAGGTGTGTGTGGGTCAGACACCAACTAATGATCCATAAGTTCCTTTGAGAATACCCCAATTTTCCTCCATCCTACTACTGGTATCCAGTGAAAAAAAGTCCAGGGTTCTTTTACAGTGTTATTGTAAAACTTGATTCACTAAGCAGTAAGAAGATGGGTGGAGGATGGGCAGTGCAGAGTACTCTTGCTGTTTACAGCCCATGTCAGAGCTTTATTTATTCCTCCTGCCTCTTCTCAGATCCACTTAAACAACCTATAAATTGTCAATGGTGTCCATGGAAACAAACTGGCAAAATGAACAATGCCCTTAATGCAAAAGACAAAAAAGACCTTGTCAAAAAATGAAACCAGTTTCCTTTATAGAATCACATACATGCATTATATCATTAGACTCATGATTTCAAAGGATAGAAACGGGGGCCAATTTTTCCTCCAGCATATGCATTACTCCTTCTCATAGAAAAGCTAGGCAAGGCTGTCCAGAAGGAAGCAAGACAGGATCTGTAGTCACAACCACAAGATCTGGAATTTTTGTCCTGTGTGTCCCATCTTTCCCCTTCTCTGCCCCTCCTCCCTCTTTTTGTTTTTCTTTTGCTCCCACTCTGATATTCTCCCCAGAGAGAAGCTGCCTACCTAGTTTTAGGCAGAGCTTGCATGACTGATCATTGGTCAGTGAGGTTGAGAGGGAGTGCCCTAAAAATGAAGGAAATTCAACTCTTTGAGCTTCGTGCTTTATTCTAACTCTTGCAACACACACATAGCAAGGATTTAATGTACTGTCCCTCCTAATATTCCTTCAATTTTAGAAATCTCTAGGGGATAATACCCTTTTAAAAAATCATTCGAACAGCTATATGTCTTTAGTGCTCTATTACTAAACCTATGCTATCCTAAAGGAGACACCAAAAAGTCAACCTTGCCATTAAATCAGTGAAGGAAGGGAGAGGGAAATCCATTCATTTATTCCTTCTATGTGCCTTTATTGAACTCTGCTGCACGAGGTAAGGGTAAATTGGGTATGTGGTGGAAGACTGGCAGGATACAAACAATAAAGATATTTTTAGCACCACGGTTGAGAAACATATATAAGTATAGAAATAATCACTAAAATTTATCAAGCATTTCTCACATGCTGGCCACTGCTCTAAGTACTTTGCAGTATAAACTCATTTAATACCCACAACAACCTTTGTCTCTTCTCAGAGCCACTTAAACACAAGCTGTAAATTTTGAGCGGTTTCTATGGAAACAAATTGGCAAAATGGACAGTGCATTTAAAAAAATAAATAAAGAGAATGCAGGGGACTGAAAGATCTTGTCAAAATGAAAACCAGTTTCCTATCTAGAAGGACACACAATTCATGGGCGATGCGATGCAGTTATGTTTTCAAGAAACAGAAGCCAGGGCCAGTTTTCCCTCCAGCATGTCTATTCAGCTTCTCCTGGGACATCAGGCAAGTCTGGCCAAGAAGAAACAGAGCAAGGCTTGCAGGCACAACCACAAGTTCTGGAAGTTTTGTCCTGATGTCCCT
The DNA here is from genome assembly GCF_023851605.1 of Tamandua tetradactyla. Lineage (NCBI taxonomy): Eukaryota > Metazoa > Chordata > Mammalia > Pilosa > Myrmecophagidae > Tamandua > Tamandua tetradactyla. The sequence continues at coordinate 21,442,061 of NC_135343.1, read as the reverse complement.
GACTTTCACATTTCCTGGGCTTTTCCCTTCTTTTTTGGCTCCTCTCACTTCCACTCTGGTGAGTTACTTTTATTCCTCCCATTTTAGAGATAAGGAGATTGGGACACAGATTAAGGAATTTACCCAAGGTGACAATGCTGGTCAAGGGCAGAGTTCAGATTTGAACCCAAGGAGTCTAACACCAGGTGTTCTAGTTTGCTAGATGCCGGAATGCAACATACCAGAAACGGAATGGCTTTTAAAAGGGATAATGTGATGAGTTGCTAGTTTACAGTTCTAAGGCCAAGAAAATGTCCCAATTACAACAAGTCTATAGAAATGTCCAATCAAAGGCATCCAGGGAAAGGTACCTTGGTTCAAGAAGGTCGATGAAGTTCAGGGTTTCTCTCTCAAGTGAGATGGCACATGGCGAACACAGTCAGGGCTTCTCTCTCACATCTGGAAGGGCACATGGCATACACAGCATCATCTGCTAGCTTCTTCTCCTGGCTTCCTGTTTCATGAAGCTCCCAGGGAGGCGTTTTCCTTCTTCATCTCCAAAGGTTGCTGGCTCGTGGACTCTCAGCATCTCATGGCTACATCGTTCTGCTTTCTCTGAATCTCTTTCTCCAAAATGTTTCTTCTTTTATAGGACTCCAGTAAACCAATCAAGACCCACTCAAATGGGTGGAGACATGTCATCCCCTAATCCAGTTTAACAACCATTCTTGACTAAATCACATCAACCAGGGAGATGATCTCATTACAGTTTCAAATATACAGTTTTGAATAGGGATTATTCTACCTTTATGAAATGGGATTTATATTAAAACAAGGCTTTTCTTAGGGGGCATACTTCCTTTCAAACCAGCACACCAGGGCTCACACAGTCTTAGTACATAGGTAACCTGCCTTCCGAAAAATTTGCAATCACTTTATGCCATAGATAACAGGAACCCAGAAGCAACAGCAATTGATACTGCTTTGTAGTGTTAGAAAGGATATTAGGGAATAAGTGGCCTTTCACAGAAAATCAATGGGATGGGCATCGTAAAAGAGCTCGGCACATTAGGCAAATGACAGGTGTTTTGATGTGGGCGGATTTTCGGGTGTGCATGTTTGGAGGCAGAAAGATGGTGACAAGCAGTGATGCTGGCAAGTTAAGCAGTCCTGAACTTGTGGAAAAAAGGTTTATTACCCTCTCTCTCTTATATCTAGGTTCACTTAGATGCATACTTCAAGTTCTTAAGTAGAACTTCAAGGATCTCTGATCCCCTTTGGGATCCTGACACTTGGTACCTACTTTAGCATGTACCTAAGGAGGACAATGAGATTTTCTGACATGTCTTTTTTTTTTTTCTTAACACATCATCAAATTTGGGAAATTTAATATAAATTAAACATAGTTAACTACTACAGTTCTTCTCAAACTTTTTATGTGAAGATCTTGTTAAAATGAAGATTCTGATCCAGCAGGTTTGGGATGGTACCTTTGATTATGCATTTTTAATACGTTAACAAGTGATGCTGATGTAATTGTTCCACTAAAACTTTAAGTGGCAAACATCTAAGTTTGCTCATATCCAAACTGCTCATATTCAAAGTTTTCCACTGGTATCAATGATGTCCTTTATAGCATTTTTCTCTGATCCAGAATTAATCTTAGGTCACATGTTGCATTTGTCATGCTCATCTTCACGATTGAAGAAATTTTGCTGGGATAAAATTCAAGGTTACTTGTCATTTTCTTTAATCACACTGATATTATTCCATTGCCTTATTATTAACTATGAAAACATGTAATGATTTGGGGAAATAGGCTTTCAGTCTAAGTATTGTTTCTTGAAAGAAATCTCTTTTCCCTTCTTCTAGTACTTTTAAGATGATCTCTCATTTTGTTTTCTGTGATTTCATTGTGATTCATCTGGGTATTGATTTATTTTTATTTTGCTATGGTTTTGTTAGACTTCTTGAATCTATCAACTGGGATCTCTCATCAGTTTTGGAAAAGTCTCAGCCATGAGCTGTATAAATATGGGGCTGCCCTATTTGCTCTCTTCTATCTTAAACATATTTTAGACCTGACTGTGTCATCTTTCTCTTACCTCCTATCTAATATTTTTGCTTCTTTTGTCTTTCTGCATTTTTGATCTATATTTTCTTTCAACCCACATTCTGTTCCATTAATTTTCTTTTCATCTATGTCTAATATGCTCTTAAATCAATCTATTAAGTTTGTAATTGTCCTTATTGCATCTTTCAGCTAGAGAATTTATATTGGTTTCTTTTCAAATCTGTTTCAAATCTTTCAAAATCTATCATATTTTATAGGCTGTCTGACAAAATTTAAAATCTTGTCTTTTATTGCTTTGAACATCCCAAAGCAAACTTGTTTTAAATCCCAGCATCTGGACCCCATGCAGGCCTGTTTTATATTTTCTTTTGTTTTTCTTTTATGTTGTTTTTGTCTGAAAACATCTGATTGTTTGACTCTGCTCTAGATACTGAATTTATAGAATTCACTGGGGCCTGGAAAGATACAACTTTCTTTGCTAGAAGGCTTTGCTTTGTTTCTCTTTAGTGCCTGTGAAAACTGCCATTGAGGATCACCTTGTGTTAGTTAGATTCAGTTGTCAACTTGGCCAGGTGAGTATAACTAGTCTTTTGCTGGGGACATAAGCCAATGGTACGTGAACCTCATCTGTTGCCAATTACATCTGCAGTCAGCTAGGAGGGGTGTCTGCTGCAATGAGTGACGTTTGACTTAATTGGCTGGTGCTTAAATGAGAGCGCGCAATGTAGCACAGCCAAGCAGCTCGGCATTCCTCATCTCAGCACTCGCAGCTCAGCCCAGGCCTTTGGAGATGCAGAAAGAAGTCACCCTGGGGAAAGTTGTTGGAACCCAGGGGCCTGGAGAGAAGACCAGCAGATATTATCTTGTGCCTTCCACGTAAGAAAGAACCTCAGTGGAAAGTTAGCTGCCTTTCCTCTGAAGAACCAACAAAATAAATCCCCTTTTATTAAAAGCCAATTCGTCTCTGGTGTGTCACATTCCAGCAGCTAGCAAACTAGAACACACCTTATTGGTCATCTTTGGGCACTGAGATTTCCTGAGTGACTGACAGGACTCCAGACTAGACTGCAGTCCATGCAGCAGCCGGTCTCCCTGCTGTCCACCTTTCCTTACAGGGTGCAGCACTTGAGGAGTTTAGGGGAACTCCCAAATGTCAAATCTGTTTCCCCTGGCCTTTTGAAGCTATCAAAAGGGCTGCTCAGCTTCCTAGATATCTCTAGATCTGCAAATTCCTCTTGGTCAAAAAGGAACTCCAAATGCTAGACTATTCCAGATGTTTTTTTCAGTAATTTCTCACCATCTTTGTTAGCTCTGAGACTTTCCATCAGATCAAAAAAAAAAAAAAAACCTGTCCATCTTCTATCTTCACTTCATGGTTACTCTGAATTACCTAGTCTACCACTTCCATAATTGGGAATCTAAATAAACCTTTAAAAATATATGCAGTGGAATTTATGGGCGGGCCGCGGTGGCTCAGCGGGCAAAGTGCTTGCCTGCTATGCCGGAGGACCTCGGTTCGATTCCCGGCCCCACCCCATGTAACAAAAACGGAGAAACAGAATACAATAAAACAAGAAAATGTTTAAAAAAATGTTTCCCTTTCTTCCTTCCTTCCTTCCTTCTATCCTTCCTTCCTTCTCTCTGTCTTTAAAAAAAAAAAATAAATAAAAAAAAAAAAAAATATATGCAGTGGAATTTAAATTTGAAGGTTATTCAATGCCCAAAACAGGAGATATTAAATACAAAAATGAGGTGACAGAAATGGGTTTCCAAAATAGGTTTCTGAAGCCCATTGGGCAACTGGTCCAAAAGGAAGACAAAAATACATTGAGAGAAATAAAACAGATAAGTAGATTTTGGGAGGAGGGACCCTTAATATCAAGATCAGAGAAGAGACCTCTAAGATTAGTCTGTAAGTCTGAGAAACATTCTCGGCAGCTGGAGAACACAGAAGAATAGTACTAACTCAAGCCAACCGAATCCAAAGATGAGGGGTCAGATGAAGTGTTTCATGGTAGTAGAGTAAAAGGCCTTGTCTGGGAAGTAATTACCCACGCCCCCCTCCAGTGACAGTCAAAGATGTAAAGATACCAAGGACCAAATATGGAATGTAGAGTAGAATTGCTAGCCTTTTACAGTGATCTTATCTCAAAAGGTTTGCTTCCAGAGGCAATGAAATTCCAGCAGAAGATATAGTGGATGGACTACCAGAAAACCAGAAAGCAAGGGGTGCCAGGAGGAGCAAATCTAAAAAACAAGCACAGCCTACATGAAAGCAGGTATGGTCTGAGGGGCTAGCTGGAAGCCTCTGAAGAGCCCACAAGTTCTCTATACATCTTCTAGAACTGGGGAAGGCAAAACTGTCTTTTGATAATATCAATAAGTAAGAGCATCTTATTCTACTCCTCTTCTTCTCCCCAGGCACTATATCCAGAACAGGTCAGTAAGAGTATCTAGCAAGTAGAAGAACAGATGAGCAAGCAAGAAAAATGATTCTGATTATACTTTGCTCCTTGAAGGCACGGAACCTCAGCTATAGACAAGGAGCAAAAGTCTTTGTTAAATGAAGATTAAAGTGTTGCTTAATATAATGGAAGGAACATCCTGGTTTCTGTATTGAGTCTATATTTGTAACTTAGGGAAACCATACAGCTTTCTATTACCCACAAGTAACCAAAAAATTTATGAGGTCGCTAGGGTGTTTATTTAGAGGGGAGAGAAAGAAATTTGTAGTGTGTTAATTTTTCTTTATTTTTTTTTTAGCATGGGCAGGCTCTGGGAAACCAACCCAGGTCTCCAGCACAGTAGGCGAGAATTCTGCCACTGAGCACCAGTGCACCGCCCTAATGCATTAATTTTAAACGATCAGTGGGAGGTAAAAAATATAATTGGGTTTTTTATGATATTTCAAATTACAAAGAGAGAAAATGAAATCAAAGTCCCAATAAGATGATTCCAGAAGGGAAAAGCAGGATAGACTCCAAGGAGAAGAAACTGGAGTCAGGAAGGCTGGTATGGGGTAGTGAAAGAACGGAGGCCTTTCAGGACCTGGGGGTCCCAGAGGCAAGATTTGTTCGTGTCACCCCAGACCCCAGAACAACTGTGCTGTAAAAATAGCAACAGAAAATCAGTCAGAAGTCCTTCGTACACAAATTCACCCTTACAGTTTATTCTCAGTATTGCCTTCAATTGATCATTAACCTCTCTAATCCTCACTTTCCTTATACATAAAATAGGAAAAATAATACTTGAGAAATAAATGTGATAAAATGGAGATATATGAGCTTACCATGGGTGACTTGAATGATAACTAAATTACCCGAATGAATGGAAGAGCAGGAAGGAAGAATGGATAAGCTCTGAATCTCTAAAGCACTAGCCAGATATTACATGGAAGCTGAACTTTTCTGCGTAAACATTACTTCGTGCAGGTGTATGTGTGCATGTGTGTTGTCTTTTAATGATGGAAGTTATGTTTATATATTAAATAGATGGTTTCACTGTGTCTAGGACTAAGTCTAGAGACTTCACCTAGACTGGCAAAAGCCTGTGGAGGTGAGTGATCCTACTTGCTATTCAGGTTAATGTTCACCAGGAAGCATTCAGCCAGAGTCCTGTGCCAAAGGCTGTTGGCAAACCTTTCCCTGGTGGCTGAGCCGAAATTAATACCAAGGCAATATCAGGTGCTGGCTTTCATTAGACTCTCTTTGACTGAGTCTAATATTAAAACAAGACCACCTGATGGAGTCATCTTGGATTCCTGCATGAAGGGACTGGAGGTGCTGGAAGCAAAATGAGGTGCAGGTGGGATGGCATAATAAGTTCTGCAATTTACAAGTGTTAATATGAGAAAATCAGAAAGTGAACCTCCCTGGAAAGGATCTATAGGCTATTTATCTACTCAGAGTGACCTTGTAATCTATCAGTCATTAAAGGGATAGCAAAGAACATGAATGCCACCCTGTGGCTACCAGCAGAAATTATACTTAATATAACATAATTTTACATAATTAGAGGGTAATGGGGGTATGATTAAAAGAAATCATGCAGATGCCAGGAGAAAGAGGGACAGCCCAGATAAAGAGTTGTCACAGGAAGGCATTTCTCAAATCCTAAGAAACAAACAAACGAGAAACCTCCCTAGGCAGTGTGAGATAAAGAAACAAATCCTAATTATAAGCACACAAAGCCTTAGACTGAGACATACATATATTGCTGATAATAACACCAGTCAGAATGGAGAACAGAGAAGGTATGTTTTTGACATCTCATTACCCAAGCGTACTGAGGTTAGCTGAGACTTTCATATTTACCCAAAGGTATTTACTCCAACATACCCATGTGCACCTCCTTATACACAGATGTGCATCTACCAATCCACATATATATACACATACCCACTTGTTCTTGTGGAATTTTTCTGTGACAGCATCTAACTATTGCAAAACAGTCACTGATTTTATTCATTTATTCAACAAATATCCATGAACAGCCAACTTTGAGTCACACACTCCTAATTTCTGGTGATACAGCAGAAGTCCCAACCCTCATTAAGCTGACATCCCATGGGGATCAGCAGACAATAAAGAAATACATAAATAAATGTCAGGTGGTGAACCATGCAGTGGAGAAAAATAAAACAATGTAAATGAAACAGCAAGTGCTAGAGGGGAGGGGGCAGGGGGAGTCTTATTCAATACAATGACATTTCAAAGCTGAAGGAAAAAGGGAGGGAGCAAACCATGCACGTGTGGGGCCAGGATCTTTGCAGGCAAGGGAGAGCAGAGTGTGAAGGCTCTAAGGAAAAATGCTCTTGGTGAGTTGGAGGAACAAGGAGGAAAGCAGTGTGGCATGGAGTCAGCCACTGGAGGAAGGTTTAGAGATGAGGGAAGAGGGTTACATGGCCAGCCACACGGGGCCTTGTGGACACTTTGACGGACTTTGGCTTTTACTCTAAAGGTGGGAGCCAAGAGTGTCCTGACATGCTCTGTAGGACTTCTTTTCTCAAAGAATCACTCTGACTTTGGGGTGGAAAAGGGGCTACCGGGTAAAAGCAGGAGGCTCTTGCAGTAAGCCCAGAGATGATGGTGGTAACTTAGCTCAAAACAGCAATAATGATTCCCGGACCATGCACCCCCCGCCCCCCCCCCAAAAAAGACAGCAATGATGAAAGTGATCAGATATTAAACATATAATAAAGGTAGACTCCAATGCATATATGGCTGGATTGGACATACATGTGCAAAAGAAAAAGAAGAATCAAGATTTTTGTCTTGATTAATCAGATTGGAATCATCACTTACTGATTTGAGAAAGACTAAGTGAGGAGTCCATCTGAGTAAGGACAGTCAAGTAAGCTTGAGGCCATTGTTATTCAAATACAAATGCTGAGGCAAGAAGTGGTGATACCAGATTTAGCAAATACAAATACAAGATGCCTAGTTAAATTTGGATTTCAGGTAATGAATAATTTTTTTAGCATAAGTAAATGTAATATTTTGGATATATACTGAAATTCCTCATTTATTTGAAATCCAAATTTAACTTGGGGTCCTGTGTTTTGTCTTGCAATGTTAGTCCAGTGGACATTTGGGTTTCAAGTCTGGAGTTCAGGGGAGTTGTCTGGGTGGATACAAATGAAGGGGTGGTTAGTTTACAGATGGTATTAAAAGCCTGAGACTGACCGAGATCACTTAGGGCTAGGTGTGGATAGAAAAGAGCCGAGACCTGAGACACTATGGGGCCATATCTATAAACAAATAGCTAAGGGCAATTATAGGGCTTCAATCCATCTAAGCATTCATCAGTCACTGGACTTGAGCCACAGAAACATCCACACCTGAACTTATCAGAAGCCACATGGAAGCCAGGTCCAAAGCTGCATTTCTTCCAATGTGTCTGTAATAACATTTCTTCCCACACATTATCCCTTCCCTCATACCATGAGCTTCTAAAATAGACAGTGGCAAATAGGCAGAATACTCAGCGTCTAGAAGTGAAAGGAAGAAATCTCACGCACTCCATCCTGGGTCACCATAGTAACAGTTTCTGAAATTATTTAATCTACTTTCAAATTTCATCTCCAAGGTGAGCAAAATCAACATAAGAGAAGAAATATCAGGCCAGTGAAGGCTAGTGGAATATTTAAGTTTTAATGCCAGTGTTTCAAGCTTTAAGAGAAAGCGTGTGAAGGTTTGTGTAGACCTCCATTTTATTTCACTTGAAAATACTTCAAGTTTCTAAATGGAAGAACAGAAGGTCACCTGGAGATTAACAAGCAGTCATTTTGGGATAAATGAAGCACAGAACAGCCTCCTGGATAATACTGCTAGATGGGTGCTGAGTTTTATGCCCATATGCAGAAAACAACCCTGCTTGGCTATTTTCCACCATACTTGACCTTAGAGTATTTAGCGCTCATCCTTCTTTTAGTAGTCACTGAAATGTTCTGCTCGAGTCCTCCTTCTGTCCTTCAATAAGGACATCATGATGTTATAAACCACAGGGCGCAGAGGGTCATGTTGAGGAACCCACCTTTACTGGTTTGCATTGGTTCTGCCCTTCCTAGCTGTGTGATCTGGGGCTGCTTAATGAACTTTCCAAATCTTTGGTTTCTCCATCTGCAAAATGGGTGTGCTAATGGCACCACTCATGAAGGAATGTTGCAAAGGATTAAATGAGATAAAATTTATAGAGAATCTGCCACATGAAAAAATATCAATGAATGTTTGATCTGTTTATAATCATTACGGCTATACAGGCACTGCCTTTGAGTTACAAACAAACCAATAGCCTTCAAAGCATAACCAACTGGAAAAGGTAAAAGTAAGAAACAAAAACCTCTATCACCCCTTGTTTTCCATTTTGCTGCCCCCCAAGCTTTTTGTTTTATAATACGTGAAGAAGTCATGCTTCATGGGCATGAACACGCCATGTCACCATTGATGGTAAAGCATTGCTGCCACTCCAGACCGAGGCCCCTCTTTTAGAAGCACCCACTAACTTCTGCATGGAACCACCCACATATCTGGAAATAACTACTCCACTGGGCATTGTAATACTGTCCCCTAGTGTGGATATTTATAAACTAAGTTATAGAAGGAGATCTAATTAATATAAGAGCATATTAATCTGTATATTATAAATCACAGTTTAAAAAAAATCACCAAACTCCTTTTTTTCATCATGTGAATGTATGTAACAGCTGATGTAAGCGGTAAAGTGGAATTGGAGGCAGGCGCCCCTGTAATCCCCAAAATGGAAGCTGCATCTGCTCAAGAGTCAGAAAATCATTTCTAAAAGACTTTGGGATCCTCTCTGTCCCCTTTCTCTCATTCCTGCTGCCCCAGGTCACAACCTAGTCCTACTTTCCCTACCCTGCCCTCTTATTTGTTGAAATAGCTGTCCAACTTCCCTTTTGCCCAGAGCATGGCTACCACACACACGTGTCCACCTGCAAAATGGAGAAACATAGTTACTCGTGATTGCATCACCTGCCATGATCATGTCCTCTGACAATAATCACTCCAAATTTCAAAAGAAAAGGAAACTTTAGTACTTCACAGTATTTCTCAACAGGAAAACAGAATGCTGCATTTTTTGTTTGGGAGATATCAATGACTGTGGCTTTGTTCATATATGGAAATGTAAACCTGCATGTAAAAAAATTGTTATTCTGAGATATATAAAATTGCTAGGGATATTTAATCATTTTTGTTCTTTACATGGCAATCATATATGGTTCAGCCAAATAGAAAGATATTCGACTATTGCTGCTAGAGTTAAAAATAATGCTGGAACATTGAATGAGTGTTTGCCATTACAAAAAGGAAACAATTTAGAGAATGAAGGAGATTCAGAGAGAGCAGAATGATGTAGCCACGAGAAGCAGAGAGGCCACAAGCCAGCAACCTTTGGAGAGGAAGAAAAAAAAACACCCCCCAGGGAGCTTCATGAAACAGGAAGCCAGGAGGGAAAGCTAGCAGATGACGCCTTGCTTGCCATGTGCCCTTCCAGCCAAGAGAGAAACTGTGACTGTGTTCGTTAGGTGCCTTCTCACTTGAGAGAGAGACCCTGAACTTCATTGGCCTTCTTGAACTAAGGTATCTTTCCCTGGATGCCTTTGATTGGACATTTAGATAGACTTGTTTAATTGGGACATTTTCTCAGCCTTAGAACTGTAAACTAGCAACTTATCAAATTCCCATTTTAAAAGCCATTCTGTTTCTGGTATATTGCATTCCAGCAGCTAGCAAATTAGAACAATAGGTAACCAGTGGCATTCAGGGGAGTCCAATGTTTTTTCGAATACCTCCTTTTCAATATTCAGAATGAAGAGATCCAAACAAATGCCATATCCCCATTTTGCAGGTCAGAAGTTTAAAGGACCACTAAAAATAAATTGACCAAACATAATGTCAATCAACAGACATTCCTTTCAGTGTCCAATTCTTGGTACAAAAGTTGCTGTTTGAGATTGCAGACTTGGAGAACGAGAAAAATAGGAAGGAAATTGGTGCAGAGAAATAAAATTGTGAAAGAGACAGGAAGGTGCTTAAGAATTTGTAAGTAATAGAAGCAGGGGTATTGATTCACTAAACACAGATAAGAGTCAGTTATTGCAATCACACACCAAAAGAAACTTTCCCACTCTAGATTTAGAAATCATTCAATTAATCTCATTCTCTCTCTCAACAGATTAAAAAGCAAAAGTATACTCCTAAAGCATCACTTCTATAAGGCTGTCACTTTTTCTCCCTTCAAAAACTGTTCTTGGTAAGAAGATCTGAGCCCTGGTACAAAGGTAAAAATAAAATCCCAAAAGACTACTTTGAGGCAGGAAAGAAAAGAGAATCAACGAGTTACCATGAAAAGGAGAACCCGGGGGCTCAGTTCAAAGAGACCCAACTCTTGCTCACTCATGTGCATGGCCGAGATGCTTCAAGGCACCATATCTAGATTCGATCATTATGTCACTTAAACACATTTAGAATCTTGAGGCAATATAGTTTGTAAGTATTTTCAGTTTTTAAAACAAATTCCCCAAAGTTATATCAACACCAAGAAATAGATAGGAAAAGTATTGGTGGCCCTATGTATAAAAAAGAAAAGTGCAGCTATCCCTATTTTCTAATAAGGAAACTGAGGCCCACATATTTTCTCAGGCTGTCACAGGCGTTGCATGACTCATAACTAGAACCTAGGTCTTCTGATTGTTCTTTCAGAAATTACGTTCTTTGGCTCTAAGGAGATGAGTGCCAGCTCTACAAGCAATTTCCTCTGTAACCACCTGCGTCTCAGTTTTGTTGTCTGTTATATAACAATAATACCCGCCAAACAGCATACAAAAAAAAAGAAGAAAATAACAATAAGAATGCTATTTCATGGGACTACAGGCTGTGTTCAATTAAAGTTTGTCCTCTCCTCCAGAGACCCAGGTTCGGTTCCCAGTGCCTGCCCATGTTAAAAAAAGAAGTAAGGAAAAGAGTTCTCTGGGTCAAAATTTGAATCTTCAAAAATGTCTTTTGAGGTTTTGGTGTCTCCTAGACAGTGTAATCCATATACCCGAGGCTCTAGTCCTAAAGCTGACATCCTTTAGATTGTTATTTTTCTTTTTAAACGTGAATAATATGCTTTAAACTGAGGATTAAATATGCTTTAAAACCTAATTAAAACTGAAGATTACAATATACTTCCCCTTATCCAAAGGAAACAAAATACAAAGGAATTTGCCCTAGAAGTTAATGAGAAAATAATTGCTATCTTGATTCGTAAAATATTGCAATTCAAACATAAATTGAAATATTGGATTACCTTCAATGATGAGTGGCAATTTCCTTAAAAATGCAACGTGGTCATCCTTGAATTAACCTTATTTACAAAATAGACCAAAGAAACACACAAACCAAAAGAACCCTAAAATAATAGAATGCCTCAAAATATTTTCATGCCATAAAAATCAGAATATGGGTAATATGATATGATTAGAGAAACAAAATATTTGCCACCTCGTTTGGGAGTGGTAAACCTATTAGAGTGTCAATTTAGTCCCAGTCAGTTCATCAACAGAAAAGCTGTCATCTCCACCTTACACAAGAAATTGGTTGACTCAGACATAGAAATAATAAGTTTGGATATGGGGCAAAACTCAATTCAATAGAAGCTCTTGTTTCTTGGTGCTTCAGTCTATAGGATATTAAGTGCTGTTTTTCCAAGTTATATATACAGCATTCTATTCATTTTTTTTCCAATAAATATTTTGAACAACTACTTTCCATGCCTACTGTAAGGATTAAAGTGAAATAAAACTGATTATCTCGTGGCTCCTGTTCTTAAACAATTTAGGGTACAGTGATATATAGCTTTCAAGTAATTTACAGTCCTTGAGCCACATATGATAGGTAGCAGTGGCAATATGATCATGGACTCACCAACTAAACATTCACAATTAACTTTAGGCAAGTCAGCCAATAAGGCATTAAATGGGTTATGGTACAAGCCACAATGGAATCTGATGAGCTCATAAAACAAACTGGGTTCATTTTAAAATACGAGAAATTTTCTAAATGCTAAATGAAAAAAATTAGGTTTGAAATAGTGTATCAGTTATCTATCACTGCATAACAAATCATCCCAATTCTTACTGGTTAAAAATAACTTATTATTGCTAATGATACTTTTGATTGGCTAAGCAGGTCCTCTGATGGATTCTCCATTGACCATTCATGAGACTGAATTCAGCTACACGGTCATCAGGGGTCCTGGATCATCTGGAACATCTGGAATGGCTGGGCTTCTAATTGTGATCTTTTATGCTCAAGGAGGCTAGACTGGGGACTTGGCAATACTTCTGCTTACATCATGTTTCCTGATGTCCCATTGGCCAGAGTAGGTCACATGGCTAACCCCGGACTCAATGTGGGAGAGGACTACCACAGGGCATGCATAAGTGGAGGTAGGACTTGTTGGAAGCCATAGTATATATAATCTACAACAAATAGTATTCCCATTATAATCCCAGTTTAAAACATATACACTCTCACACATATAATCTAAAGGAGGTCCACCAAAATATTAACTTATTTTTAGGGGGTGGAGAAGTGAGGTTACAAGCAGTTTTGTTTTTTTTTAATTTTACAATGAGCCTATATAGGATGCATTATTTGTATTAAAGATGCAAAGTTACTTCAAATAAAATCAACTGTGGCTAGTTCTCATTCTACCAATATAAAAATGACGCAAATTTTAAAACACCTGAATAATGCACATTTCATAGCAAATATACCACTCGGAGACATTGGCTTCTTCATTTCCACGTTCTCCTGGAGGGAATTTTGCAGTGTTGCCATTGCTACTTTTATACAACTTTACTAAACTTCACTCCGCCATTTATTTTGAAGAATTGAAAATTATGAGTCATGCTTGATTCATCAAAAATTGTAGCAATATTACCCTGACAGTAATTTAAACTTATACTCACACACACACACACATACACATACACAATAGCCAAATCAAGTCAATTTCGGAGGGTCAACTCATTCTTCAATGACATTCTAATCTCTGAGCTTTGCTAATACAGTTTCTGTCTTCTGTAATGTACCTGGGTCCTCAAGGCCCATCTAGAATCCACTTTGTCCCAAACCTTGCTGATTAGTGAAGCCCATACTATGCCTCTGCAAAATGTGTTTGATCACCCAGTTATGTTCTGCTTTGTATTGCTATTTAATGGCTTATCTTGTATATACTCAGGCCCTCAGTGAACACAGCAGTCACTTGAATATTTGAAATCTCTTGGAAGTTCTTGAACAGAAAACTTTGATTATTTAAGTGCTTTCAAATTGAATTAGTTGAGCCTTTGGATTTTCAGAGGCAAAAAGCAATCCCAGCTTCCATCCTTTCCCTCACAGCAGGAGACAAAGAGGTACCTGATTATGAACATTCGTCATTCCTCCCAGGCTGTGACACCACATCTTGGTAAAGGCAGCTACTTCCAAGTGGAAGATGCTGGCATCCCTTGTGTGGATTTGTGAAGAAATCTGGCAAGACAGCGTTACAGTAAATGAAGGAGCAGCTCTGCACTCACAGCTTTCACTGGTCACAAATTGAACAAATTCATCTTGAAGACCCCTTTTCTTTCTTTATCCCTCCCTGAGTGTCCTGCCCATCATCTGGAGAAGACAGAAGATGTTTTTGACAGAGAAAAGACTTAAGCATTAATTTAACATTTCCTGGAACCAGAGTGGAGAAGGTGGCTCTTGTTGCATTATGGTGATATAATGAAATAGGGTTGTTTCAAAAGCGATAAAAGTTTCCTTCACAGTCTCTTCTTTTTTTATGCTGGTTCTGTAAATCTACTATCTCCCAGCTTTCTGCAGATGATAAGAAGTGGAAAGAAATGCTTATCTAATAAAGTGCATACTATTAAACAAGTAATATTGCTTTGTCTTTTTTTTTTTTTTTTTTTTCTCGCATGGGCAGGCACCGAGAATAGAACCCAGGTCTCCAGCATGGCAGGCAAGAACTCTGCCTATTAAGCCACCATGGCCCACCCGACAACCAATACTGTTTTGGAAAAAGGTACATCATGGCTTTTTCCGAAGGCATCCAAAAGGAGATTTGGGATCTTTTCTTCTTTACTTCTTTTTAATCTTGCCACTTCTGCAGAGTTCAGTGTTCATATTTGTCTCTTGGTACATGGAAGCCTCATGGTGATGATTCTCACCCTCTCTCCTTCTTGATATCATCCTCTTTCCCTGGGGTTTGTATGGAAGGAAGACTGCTTATGTAGGCACAAATACTGGGTTCAAGAGTGGAGCCTGCCCTAATTAATTGTGAAGTGGGCAAAGCTGCCTTTAGTGCTCCGTTATCATTATGTCTCTTTTATGGTTCCCAGGCCAGCCTGTCCCCACACTTTCCTTCCCTCTTCAGCACCACAGAGAGTTTGATTAGTGCATGCATAACCATGCCCACTAAAAGAGTTCCCTAGACATCTTTTAAAAAGTCAGAAGAGATCCTTTGTCATCCATATGAATTCAGTACATGAGGGGGCTTTTTACCCCAACCATATGCTAATTGTGATCTAAGGGAACTGTACCTGGCATAAGAGCCATTCCCCACCCCCCAGCCAATCATTTTTTGAGTTAATCATATATTTTTTTGGTATAGTGCAGAGCAGGGAGACCAAAGCATAGTCCTTGAAATAAGACGGCTGGTTTCAAAGCCTGGTTCTACCACTTTCTAACTGGGCAATCTTGGGCAAGTTGGTTTACTTCTTTGTGCGCGAGTGTGTTTTTTTAAATCTATTAAGCAAGAATAATAACAAAACCTACCTATTGGATATTGTGTGGATTAAATGTGTTAATACATGTAAAGTACTTTGAACAGTGTTTATCACATTCCAAGCGCATGATGAATGTTATTCTCACTATTGTTTGTGTCCATTTCTTAGACTGCTTGAGAGTGCTTCTAATGTCTCTGTTACAGTATCCTAGAGTATCTTACCTCTAAGATAATTACTTTCTCCATGACCAAGAAAAGAAATAAAATAGATCTATAAAAGGAAACTAAGCATGATTATAGGAGCCAAATGAACACAATAACATTTTATAGAATGATAGAGCTAAAAGGAAATCAGATGGCCTGGTCTAGTCATTATCGAAGAGGAAAATATCAATCAGAATAACATGGGGAATTTTTATAATTTATATTAATTCACTTCTAGCACACATACCACCTCCATCTCATCCAAAGCCTACCCACCCTACAACCAGAGATTCTGATACAACGATTTGTTGAAGGTGCCAATCATGTGCATTTTGAAAAGGACTTTTAGATTATTCTGATATGCCTCTACTATCTACCCCTCGTATACTGGCAGCTATACATCCTAATATTCTTGGTTTATAAAGGAGAATAATTAGGCCAGGAGAGGAGAAATGGCTCTGCCAAACACGTTACTAATTATTGTGAACAGTGCTTCTTGGGCCCTTTCCTGCTAGTTTCAGATCTCAGCTTGTGAAGTACCTTTGCCCTCATAGGAAATAATTCCTGAGGATCCCCAGGTGTGGTAGACTGAATTATGTACCCCAACAAAGGACATGTTCTTAATCCACGTCCCTGTAGGTATGAACCTACTATAAATAGGAGCTTTAGAAGATGTTATTTTTAATTGAGGTGTGACCCATCTGAATTAGGGTGGGCCTTAATCCATATTATTGAAGGTCTTTTAAAGAAAAAAATCAAAGAAGGCCACAGAAGCAGCCCAAAGTCAGTGTAAACAGAAAGAACAGATACAAGGAGAGAGAGAGAGCTCTGTGATGGGAAGCAAGAAAAGAAGCCAAGAAACTCCAGGGCTGCAACAAGTCAATGTCACAATGCTATAAACTTCAGGGAGAAAGTGTGATCTTGAGAATGCCTTGATTTTGGACTTTTAGCCTCAGTAACTGTATGACAACAAACACGTGTTTTTTAAGCCAACTCATTGAGTGGTACCTGTTAGAGCAGCATAACAAATTAAGACCCTGTGAGACAACCTGCCTATGCTCCTAACAGCATTATCCTATCAAATACTGCATAGCTGCTCTGTTCTTCTTCTCCCTCTTTTGGCTAACTCTTTGAATTACTGACTCATGTTCCAGGCACTGCTGGGTCCATGGCACCTTCCAGGTCCCATGGCATCTTTCAGTTCCCACTTCTACTTCTGCTGAGCTTGCTGCTGTGTTGGACACATCACCACTCCTATTGGTATCGCCATGCCCCATCAGACATCTCCACCCCGCACTGGGCACCATCCCCCACTGATGCCCTGGGCCCTTTGAGGTGCCAAAGGTGTACGCTGTGCAGTACATTCTGTTATACAGAAAACCAAGCTTGTCCACCTTGGTTTACAGCCCATCCCTCAGCTTTTAGCAGATCTGCTCTTTTTATCAATTTCATACTCATGGTTCCCATCTCCCTCCTCTGTGTCTCTTGCTAGGGTCAGGTATAAAAAAACACTATAATATATTCATACAACAAAGGCTTGTTTCAATTTGAACTTGACTTCCTGGTTCTCTCATCCATTTAGGATGGAATTCATAAGTAAAAATAAAAGCAATAATAAAATTTAATACATTTTGAGCACTTCTTGCATGCCAGGAATGGTTTAAGAACTTTACATACATTAACACATTTAATATCCACACACCCCATGGCAAAAAGAACATTATTAGCCCCATCTCCAGATGGGGAAACTGAAAACCTGCCCAAGGGCTCACAACTAGTAATGGGCAGAGAGAATATTCTAGCCAAGTCTTGCTGCCTCTAAACTCCAAGACCCTAATCATTCTATGATATCACCTATGGGTGAGCTTCAGAGAGTTTGTAAACTCACAGAAAGTATATTTAAAATGTTGTATCTATGTAAGATTTTCCTTTTGGGAAGAAATATCAGATGTTTAAAGGGCCAAAAAACAGGTCATTGGTTTACGTTTCCTGTAGGAAAGCCTATAATCTTTTATGAAAATAGACTTCTGTCAAGTCTGCCTTAAACTCATCACCAAACCTGCCCAGATATCTCTGAACCTCAGGAGTGGCTGCAGCTCAGGCACCCACAGTGACTCCTAGCTGCAAGCAGCAGAGTCAAGACCATGGGTTAAGCTGTGTTAAACTGAGTCAAGCAACAAGATCATGTGTCTCTCATTTCCCTACCCTTATAGACTTTGCACCTGGAGGCTTTTGGGGTAACTGAAGGCCTCGGGGAATCAAGAGCTGGAAGCAATGGATGGAAACTGAAATTATCCAATCCCTGGGAAGGCCAGAAGTGTAGAAGCCCAGTTGGTGGAGGTACCAACTGGTCTCTGGAGCCCAGGGGAAGGCATCCTTCCCAACTGTGCCTGCTCAGGCAGCCCCCTAGGATTGACTTAGCATGCTGCAGCTGTGCAGATTTCCACCTTTGATAAAACTTTGCCTGAGAAATATTTGCTGATGATTGTCAACAATCAAATGAATTATAGATGATGTTGGTAAACAAAATGCTGCCTTGATGAATGATGAGTTGGCTTGACTCTGACATGACTGCTAAGTCATTCAAAGCACTGATTAAACCCATTACTGTAAAATAATCACCATCCATTACCTTTAATGTCGTGAACTGACAACCTAGTTAAGGCAGCTGATGGTGTCAGAAAAGTGATTTGTTGTACTGCATGTCCATCGACAATAAATCACTTCGATAAATCAATGAACAGTAACAATAAAACAATATATTTTCATATTTCTTGACATTCAATTACAGAGTGTGTATACTGACTTATTCTTAAACACAAACACTGATATGGAAGAATTCAGCATTCACCAGCAACGAACACAGGATTAATTCTATTTTAGCTCAAATTGGAGGAGGCTTGAATACCTATAAGCATTTACGCTTTCTTCGACTAGTTTCCTAGATGCTGCTGCCAAATTAACATATTATGCAAGCATAATGGTGACACTAAAATGTTCTTTGTCCTAAACTCAGATAAGGAACGGCAATAACACATTGAATAAAGAGCAATGAACAAAGAATTAACAGACCTGACTACTCTGTTTTTAGCTACCTGTATGACCTGGCACAAGTCACTCAACCTTTCTGGAATTTGGTTTCTTCATCTCTAAAGCGGGAATAACATCTGTCCACTTCAGAGAGTGATTATAAACATCAAACAAAAGAATATGCATGAGAGCCCTTGAAAAATGTAACACCTTCAAAATTTCGTTTTCATCACTCTTATTCTGAAGCCACTATTAGCTCTGAAATTCTCTCATTTTATATATCAGGGACTTCTTGATCAAATATGATTTCTCTTTCTAATCAGAAATAAGCTTGGCAGTTAACATTTTTATAGCTCTTCACAAATTCTGTCTGATGTCACAGTTATTGGCATATTCATTTTTCCTCTCTATTAGAACAGGCTTTTCAAAGGGTCCAAATCTTACTTATACATCCAACCCACACAGCCCCTTGTATCTAATATTTGTGAAACTGAATTGAAGATGCAGAAATGTTCCAAATAATTTTCAAAATTTCAACCATAATGACCACAAGCAAATATATTTTAAGTATGTGGGAAACTAAATTCCGTATAGTTATCTTTTACATGTATTGTTACTTTCCTCTTTCCTCTCTAATTCCATTATTAGGTAGTTTTCATCTCTCTTATTCTGAAGACACTATTAGCTCTAAAATTCTCTCACTTTATGTTGGGGGCTTTTTCCAGCTCTAAAGTTCTTGCATCCAAGTAAATTTTAGCTAACTCAATTTTTAAATATGGAACTATCTTATCATCTGAATCTTTTCTCTATTCACTGCTTTACCTGGTGCTTTACATCATGCCCAGCAATGGTGAGAAGACAATAGTGAGAGAAAAATATCAATACAGGGTGGGTATTTGAGATGGTTCTGGAAGGATGAGTAACATTTCAATAGGTGGAGATGGGGAATTGATCATCCAGAAAAGGATGTCCACCATGCAGAAAGAAACAGGCATATGTAGGGGTATGGGATAGTGCAAAGTTCTGCAGGAATTGGTAAGTTTACCCCATAGGTTGATGTGTAAGTTTAGATAGGTTAGATTTTGTTGTGTAAGAAATTAAATCCACCTCCTAGTGGCTCAACAAAACAAAGGTTTATTTCCTGCTCACACTGCATCTCCAGCATAGATCAGTAGAGGCCCAGATTCCACTATCTTTTAGCTGCAACATCTGGAATTTGTAGTCTTCTCTTTGCTTCAAAAGGGGAAGAAAGGAGTATGGACAACTCACACCTGTTTCTTCTATGCTTTGGCACAGAAGTGATACTTGTCTTTACTGCAAACAGCCAATTAGCCAGATCTAATCATATGGCCTGCCTGACTGCACAGAGTTGGGAAACATAGGGGAAAACTGGTTATTCAGTGAGCATTACTATCTCTATATTACATTTTTATTGTAAAATTGTAAAAGAAAGGATGGGGAATGTCACAATGAGGAATTCCCCCTCACCTTCATAGGAACTGGGATGTCATTGAAACTGCACGATGGGGGTATGACAAGATCCGATTTGGTTAGAACACAGCTGTTATCCTGGAGGTGATGTGCTGGATACATTGGGAGGAGATAGAGCGCTTCATGTGGTGCTTATTGCAGAGTGAGAGATAATTAAGGCCTAAACTGGTGCTGTGGCCATGGCAATGGAAGGAAGAGAACATGTGGGAGGACTGTTATGAAGGTAAAATCTATTGCATTTAGTCATTAATTGAACATGGGTTCTGAGTAGAGGTGAGTAAAGAAAGAAGAGTTCTAGAAGCTTGTTCAAAAATGTGTCCATTTTACAGGCGGTGAGAGGAGCAGCTGCTTTGGAGGCTCCAGATCTAGGAGATAAGGGTTATCAGCATGAGAATGAGAGCAACTCCAGCAGAAGTCAGAAAAGTGAGTGAGGACTGGTATGCCCTGAAACCATTCGAGAATCTTCTAATAAGCTTTGCTTTTATCTCTTCACAAATATCAGTTCACACGAAAGTCACAAAAATGACACCAGGTTCTTACACACCCACAAACATGGTAGTTTTCAAAAAAATTAATAAAAGTCTCACTAGTCATAGATAATTACTACTAACAACTTAGTAATATTTTTCTAAAGTTTTTCTTATAGGATTGTGGAATCAGACTGTATTTTGTCTCTTGTTCTAACTGGCTATTGGATCTCAGGAAAATTATTTCATGGTGCTCTATTTCAGTTTCATCATCTGAAATGTGCTGTCTATGAGAAAATCATCATCGCTGTAAGGTCTTTTCTGGTTACTCTACCTAGATTTCAATTGCCACCCCTCTCCCAAAATTGCTTATGCCTTTTTTCCCCCGTAGTTCTTATTACCCTCTAATGTACTATATATTTTACTTCTTATCGTATTTGCTCTCTCCTCACCTAGAATGCCAATGGGGATATTTATTTTGTTCATAAATGCTTGGTGCATAGATGGAGCACTATAAATGTTAATAACTAAGAATGTTATTACCATAAAAACAAGCTTGTAATTGGACTTGGCAACAAAGTGAGTATGGGACTTGTGTGAACCAGGCTTTCTGAACTCAACGTTTCTCTGACCCTAAGTATAATTCTACAAAATCATTCGTAATACCTGCACAGTATTTCAATATAGGTGTCCTTTAAATTCACATGACCATTTCCTGTTTCTCTGATACAATATCTAGACTATCATCTTATTCTGAACCACAGTATAATAAATATTTTGGCACATAATTTTTCATTTTTTTCACATTGATTATATTCTTGAACGAGGAATTCCTGGGTAAAAGCATATGAATAGTTTAACAACTTTAAAATTCAATTGACTTTTGCCAGCTTGTCTTCCAGAAAGGCATTATCAGCTTATGTTCCCCTTAAATGGAGATAGCTATGATCTCTTAGTTTCTCTGGGTTCAAATCCTAACTTTCGCACCTCTGATTGAAGCTAGTGGGCAAATTTCTGAACCCCTCTGGGTCTTAATTTTCCTATTTGAATAGTAGTTTAAATAATATTTATTTCAGAGGGTTCTTCTGAAGATTAAATGTGACAATATACATAAAGATATAGAGTGAGCTGACACATAGTATGTACTAAATAAATTTTAGATGTTAATTCTAATGAGATTGTCTTTTTGCCATACCCCTTATTAATACTGGGCACATATTTTTTATAATCCCAAAGTCAAACTATGGTTTTTTTTTAATGTTAAATTAGAATTTAGTGATCACTTGTGAGGACGAACATTATTTCTCACAGTTATTTCATTTTTCCACTGGGGTTGTCACCTTTTATTTACTTGTAAGATTTCTTTAAATATGAAGGAAATTAAGTTCTTATCTGTCAAATATATTATGTTTTTTTTTCCCAGACTGTGATTTGCCTTTTAATGGTATTTATGAGTTTGTTTGCCTTACCAAGTTGAAATTTTTTATATTATCAAAACCATCAGTATTTGTCTTATGAGTTTTGTCTTTGGGGATAATATGTCTAGGCAATTCTTTACAAAACATCATTTAATTATTCACTTATTTCATCTATTCCTTTGAAGTTTCTGTTATTTATATTTAAAATTTCAACCCATCTGGGATTTATTTTGGTTTAATGCATGCGTTAAGGATCTGGATTTCTTTTCCCACGTGCTAATTCAATTGATTGTGTCGTCTGCTTATAACTTCCATTCTCTGCTTTTTTACTGACAAACTAAGAGTCAAAGAAACCAGGAATAAAAGGTAGCCAGATTCATAAACCCACAACATTATTTTATCATGGTCTGTTGGATAAACTTATTTCCTTATAGGCTCTGCTCAAATCCTCTCTCGATAAAATTTCTTCAGAATGTTCCTTTCTTTGATTTTTTTCTTCTCTTTAGAACATCAACTCCTACTGCTTTGCAATTAATAAATATATGCTTCCTTGCATTTTTCCAATGGCATGAAATCTGGGTCTTTTTTCTTTCAGATAGATTATACTTTTTCTCAAGGGGAGAGACGGGAATGTTCTGTAATTCTCACAATGGCTTATATAGTGTTGAATATACCAAAAGTGCTCAATAGATGCTATCAACCAGTAGACTAACAGTTTCATTCCCAGTGCACTATTGTCTAATGGGAGAACGGGGTCTGCATATTCTAATTTGAATTAGTTCGAGGAGGAAAATTCCCATGCACTTTTTTTGTCCATGCTGTTTCCTTACATAAAACTCATAGTTTCCACTTACCTCATTTCAGCTTTTCTCACAATTTTAGAAATCACTGTGGTAGTAAGAAACTATTTATTGAAAATATTTACTGGAAATATTGGCTGATTAGATATAAGATAAACCCATTTTGTAATTTTACAAGTATTTTGATAACTAATCCTACCAATTAGATAAAAATATATTTATTCCCAATTTATTTATGATAAAATAGAAATACAGAGTTTGCAAGTGGTTTCACCATGGTCATACTTAGTGACTAGCATTGGTGAGACTAAAACAGGCCATATGGCTCTAAGTTCAGTGCTTATTCCACTAAACCCCAGGGTTCCTGAATTAATATACATCTAATTCCCATTTAAAACCCATTCTACCTTAACACGTATACAAATGTAAATAATAGCAATGTCCCATACTTTATCATTTACTATCCCTCTATGGGGCTTTACTAAAAAATTCTAGAGTTTTAGAAAGAAAGGCTATGGTTTCTCCATCTATTTTACCCTCTTCTCCTTTCTCCCTCAGATCCAGCTATTCCTTTAGTTGAATAACTCTTTAAACTAGATAACACTTTTGTTTTTCTGCAGAGGTATCAGGGTTTCTTTTGTACAGAACTGGATAGGAGCTGTGCATCTGAAATTAGTTGGGGAGATACAGTGGTAAGGGTTCCATGGCTACTTGCAAAATGCAATTAAGCCCTGGGATGGTAGCCAAGAGTTCTGGCAGTCAAAAGGCTTAAAACCAGGAGGGGGATTATACTGGAGCCATATTAGTGCCATCTAATTGCTGTTTTAACTTTCCTTTTTCAGTTATACTGGCTGTCCTGGCAGGGCTTTGATGTTTTCAACACAAGAGCAAAAGCCAAAGCGAATTTTTCATTAGCTCGAATGCGTTTGTGTTTGAATGAGTCTGAGACATGACCATGAGAAATTGTTTCCTTTGCTCCTCCAATGTTGTTCCAGATGTTACAGCTGCTTGTAGGTCATTCTGCTATGCTGATTCAGCCCTGGCCCTAGCTTTGGGAAATGATAGCTGATCAACCTTTTGTAGTTCATTCCCAAGTCAGCTATTAAAAGGCTTGTATGCATTCCAGAGATGAAGGCATTAGGAGAACAAAAAAAAAAGCAAAAGAAAGAAAAGAACTTGGATACTATGACTAGAGAGAATTGGGCACTTAAATTTCCTTTGGTGCTAAAGGAGAGAGGAATACTAGGATATAAATGTGGTAGTTATTTGCATGAGGCAATCTTCTTTCTCCCAAATATCTTTTCCAATTTTCCACTGTAATTATATATTTGTTATTCATTGCTTGTAAAAAAAAAAAAAAAATTCAACCTCAGACTCCTTTTAAAAGCAAATTCCCTTGGAAAAGTTCAGCACCAGATACAATCCCTGGGATTCGGAAAGCCACAAGGACCAAGTACAGGTTTTGGTTTGTTTTTTGTTTTTTTTTTTTTTGGATGATTTACATTTTTTTTTAAATGAGAGATGTTGTAAGTCCATAGAAAAATCATGCAGAAAGTACGGAATTCCCATAAACTGCCCTACTATCAATACCTTGCATTAGTGTGGTACCTTTGTTGCAATTGATGAAAGAATATTATCACTGTTTTATTAACTATAGTTCATAGTTTACACATTAGGATTCATGGTATTGTATTATCCTATGGGTGTGTCCTATTTTTGTTTTAGTAACATATTTTGAAACAGATCAAATGGCAGACAGTAGCAGGCCATTGCAAGAGGAAACTGACAAAGCCACCCAAATTATACTCTCTAACATGGACCTGTGTTGCTCATGTTGCTCACTCCTTGTCATGACTTCTAATCAAGATGACTTCATTCAAATAATTCCCATTAGTGCATTATCCCACAATCAGCCATGTCTGGTGGAATGGGTGGTACCCCTGAAGTGGGAGATGAGAGCAAGTGGGTCAAAGCTTTAGCTCCATTGTCAGACCTGGAACTCTCATAGTTCTGTAAACTTGAACAAGACCTTCTACCACTCTGATCAAGTTTTCTTCTCTAAACAGTTATACTAATCTCATAGGGTCAAAGAAAGCATTAAATAAGACAATTTATATATAAGAATTTAGCAAAAGGCCCGGTAGCTATCATAATTAGAAGGGACAATTCACAGAACTAGAGTGTGTGGCAAAAACTTTAGATCTGAAATGTGATCCAAGTTGGGCCTTGAAGATGTAGGTAGACTGAGATGAAGCCTTTCAGTGCGGCAAGGCGTTGTGTTAAGCTTTGAATACAAGTTTTGGCACAGATCCTTGGGTCTGCAGTTATTAGCCATGTCATCTTGAATGAGTTTCTTCACTTTCCTGACCCACAATTTCTTCAGTTAAGGGTTGTATAACAATACCACCTCCCAGGATCATCCTGAGAATTGAATAGGATTATACATGCAAAGCCCACAGGATGTCATTGCTGAGGTGAGAAAGGCTACAAAGACAAAGAGGCAGGGGACATTTTTGAAGCAGATATGTGACAGTCTTTAGTGAAGCCAGCAGATTGGAAGAGAATAGGTGACAGAGCTGGAAGGTCAATTGGAACCAGACTGGAAACAGTCTTGTACTCCTGGCAAAGAATTTTTGGCCTACAGGACTGAAAGTGATTTTTATAATAGAAGCTATAAAATATAAAGCTCTCAGGGGCTTCCTTTGCGTTTAAAATAAAATTCAAGCCCCTTATCATGCCTTCTAAAGTTCCAGAGGTCTGATTCCTGCCGAACTCTCCAACCCCTTATCAATACCATCCTCACTCCCAATGTATCAACCACAACATCCCTCTTTCAGTTCTTAAACATGCCATCTAATTCATGCTTTTGGCACTTGTATAGGCTGAAGGTTGAATCTGGTCTTTTTATACTTTTTCACATACCTGGCTCCTTCTCAGGCATCAGGTTTATGCATGGATATCATCTCCTGAGAGACCATCTGATAGGTATTACCTTTGTTCTTTTACTCCAGAGCACTTTGCAATGTGAAGTCTTCCTATGAGGGGAAGGGTTCACCCTTTTGTCCATCATTATATGAACAGGACCTACCCATTTTGCTGCACAAAGTAGGCACGCAAGTATTTGTTGAATGAATCAGTGAATGAGGGGATATATAAATGTGTGAATATTAGCAGACTGGTGTCCCTGGGGATTTCTTACATTAAACTCTAGACCTTTCAGGATATTAAAATCTGCCTCTCAAATCCTAGAATGAGCTGAGACTCAGCATCAAGGGATTGAGAAAGCCTTCTCGACCAAAAGGGGGAAGAGTGAAATGGGACAAAGTGTCAACAGCCGAGAGATTCCCAACAGAATCGAG
The DNA here is from genome assembly GCF_023851605.1 of Tamandua tetradactyla. Classification (NCBI taxonomy): domain Eukaryota; kingdom Metazoa; phylum Chordata; class Mammalia; order Pilosa; family Myrmecophagidae; genus Tamandua; species Tamandua tetradactyla. Next base: position 21,415,958 of record NC_135343.1, on the reverse strand, counting down.
AGGTTATCCTGGAGGTTATCCTTACGCATTAAGTAGATATCACCTTGTTATCCAAGATGTAATGGAGAGGCTGGAGGGAACTGTCTGAAAATGTAGAGCTGTGTTCCAGTAGCCATGTTTCTTGAAGATGATTGTATGATGATATAGCTTTAGCAATGTGACTGTGTGATTGTGAAAACCTTGTTTCTGATGCTCCTTTTATCTACTTTGTCAACAGACGAGTAGAACATATGGAATAAAAATAAATAATGGGGGACCAAATGTTAAAATAAATTTAGTTTGAAATGCTAGTGATCAATGAAAGGGAGGGATAAGGGGTATGGTATGTACAATTTTTTTTTCTGTTTTCATTTTATTTCTTTTTCTGAATAGATGCAAATGTTCCAAGAAATGATCATGATGATGAATAGGCAACTATGTGATGATATTGTGAAGTACTGATTATATATGTAGAACGGAATGATCAAAATAGTGTTTGCATTTATTTGGTGTTTTTTTGGTATTTAAAAAAAAAATTTTTTTTTAAATCTGCCTCTATTTGGCCAGGTACAAAGTTCCCCAAAGATTTAGGTTGTCAGTCCTCTTGGCTTCTCCTTTCCCAGGAATCTTACAGCACTAGGACCTGTATACTACTATATTTAGCCTCATCTTTTTACCGTCTTCTTCTCTTTTTGTCCCAAGAACGTATTCTTAGCCATCTCACTTTGTTTGCACCATGCTAAAACCACCTCGTCAATCAGAACTTCCCTGATCTTCCTGATTATACTAGTGTTCTTTTTCCTCTTTATCCCCTGGGCTGCTTTAATTCTTCCTCACAGCACCACCTGACATAGCATACATTTACTCCTCTGTTTATCATCACCTCTCGCAAAAATGTAAATCCCATAAGATCAGGAGCATTCTTTTGTTCACTATTGTGCCAGTTTGAAGCTATTATGTACCCCAGAAAAGCCATGTCCTTCAATCCTCATACAATATTGCTGGGTGGAACCTTTTTGATTGTTTCTATGGAGATGTGACCCACCCATTCAAGGCAGGGTTGCTTGCTGGAGCCTTTTAAGAGGGAACCATTTTGGAAAAAGCTACAGAGCTGCAAGAGTCACCAGAACAAACAGAGCCCACACAGCCAGAGACCTTTGGAGCAGAAGGAAAACGCCCATGGGGAAGCCTTATGAAATGAGGAGAGAAAGCTGGCAGATGTCACCACGAGCCTCCCAGCTGAGAGAGAAACCCTGAGCATCACTGGCCTTCTTGAACCAAAGAATCTTTACCTGAATGTCTTAATTTGGACATTTTCATAGCCTTGCCTTAATTTGTACGTATTCACAGCCTTAGAACCTGTTAACTTACAACTTGAAAAATTCCCCTTTGAAAAATCATTCTGTTTCCGTATATTGCATTTCGGCAGCTTGCAGACTAACACAACTCCTTTATCTCTAGCCTCTAGAACTCTGCCTGGCAGAGTTAATGATTATTTGTTGAATGAACACAAGAAGAAGTTCTTGAGGAAAAGAACTATGCCAAACATTTGTCAGGCAGTTTTTAAAAATCAAGCAACACATTAAAGAATGAGTTGACATTAATTGATTTAGGCACAAATACACAAAAAATACGCAGAAATCTTTCTGAAATATAAAATGCATAATCTGCCTGATTATATATAGGCCCACTGAACACAATTTCACATTTTCAGGGTTATTGATATGAACATCAATTACTGTTTTCTTCTCCCACTGAGGATATAGTTCAGTCTGACATTTGCAGGAAGGAAAGGAGGCATATAAGCAAATGCAGTCCCTCACAACTCCCTTCAGCATTCTATGACAAATGGCCCAGAGCATGCAAGGCAGAAATTCTAAGAAAATAGAAAACAATTTTCTTTGGAAAAGAGAAGCTAATCCAAATGCCAGTCGGTTTTTTTGCCTCTTTAAAGACAGTCACAGGCATTTAGTTTTTATAGTGTGGGAAAGCTCTCTCTCTCTCTCTCTCTCTCTTGAAAATTACATATACTCAGGAAAACAAGTTGTCAATTCTATCTTTGGGGGTTTTCACCTACAGTTTCAGAGTTACCTTGAAAAGTGTGATAAAATCAGCACTGACTTTAGGGCCAGACAAAGCTGAGCCTAATTCCAGCTCTGCTACTTGCAACCACACAAGAGAAATGGAGGAATTTGATTGAATTATGTGTGTAACATGCTTTACATGGAATCTGGCACAATATAAATATGCCTGATTGATGATATTTTCTCATCACTGCCTAGTGTTCCATCCAGCCTGCTGTTGCCCTAACTGCCTAGTGATCCTCACTCTCAGTTCCCTGGTGTCTTAGTTTCCTAGAGCTCCCATAATAAGTACCAATAACTTAGTGGTTTAAAACAATAGAAATATATTGTCTTGCAGTTTTGGAGATCAGAAGTCTAAAATTAAGGTGTTGGCTGGGCTATGCTCTCTCTGAAACCAATGGGGAATATTTTTCCCTGCCTCCTTCTAGCTTCTAGTGTTTATTGGTATACCTTGACTTGCAACTTTGGTACTTCAATCTTTGCCCCCATCTTCACATGGCCTTCATCTCTCATGTCTGTCTGTCCCTGAGTCCAAATTTCTTTCTTCTTATAAGTACAACAGTCATACTAGATCAAAGCTCACAAGAATCCAGCTTGGCTTCATTTCAACTAATCACATCTTCAGTGACCCTATTTCCAAATAAGTCACACTCGTGGGTCCTGGGGTTAGGAACTGAACAGACCTTTTGGTGGGACACATTTCAACCCATAAAATATGAGAAAGGGACTCAACTTCCCTCCACCTTCTTACAAATATCAACAGCAATTCTCTGAAAACTACTGGATTGATTTTCCCAAAGATACTGGGTCCTGAGAATTACTTATATATTCCTTCTGGACGCATGTGCATTTAGAAGAGGGGTAGTGAATACATCCAGAGGCGGGGCTCTTGAGTGACATGATATCAGGTATCACAGTCAAACTGGAAGTACAGTTTGCTTAGGGTGCAGGCTTGCTGCAATGCTCTTCAAATCGCACCTTAAGACTTGACTATCTCTGCCTTAATGCAAGGCAAAGGCTTGTACCAAACAGTTTACTGTGTATATTTAAAATTTGCTTGCTGATATCCCAGATTTACGTAAAAATTTTCTTCTTTAAATACAACATGGTAAAGTATAGACAATATATTTTCTACCTGGAAAAAATAATGTAACTGCTGTGTCTTTATATAGCTGCATCTCATTCTGACTTACTGAAGGATTTCAGCTTTTCATAGAGAGGATTTTAACGAAGGCACTTTAAGCCCCTTTTAGATTTGAAATGATAAAAGCATTGACAGGACTTGTAAGAGATAGCACAAAGGTTGCCATTCAAACATCTTTAACAGCGGAAACCTGTCCCCATTCAAAAAGGAGCACTTTGTTATTTATCAGGATTTAGGGAAGAGGCTGAAGTGCAAGCGTGAGGCAATTTTGAAAGATCCCCTTAAAAGCAGCTATTTCCACACCCAGTCAGTTTATCTGAAAGTCTGCAGGTGGCACGTTTTCCATTTCTGTGGCCATTAGGGGATGATTCCAGGGTAGAGATGCACTTAAAGATTCTAAAATCCTTTTTGTAACTAAAGAAAATCTCTCAGATGAACTAGTAAATCTAAGGTGATTTGTTTATGTGATGATTTTATACAATATAAAACTCAAAACTAATACTCAGGAAATAAACTTGTATTCCAGAGTGAAAAGGGAAGTGTTTAATTTGACTGCTTGGTATTACTCTTTCTGAATTTCTGTGTAAAGGCCCTGAAACTAAATAATTAGACTGTCTCCATACAACATACATGCCCAACTTTCATCAATATTTTACTAAACATTAAAGTAGAAACCAAGAAGTAGGCTGTTTCTTTGGAAAAATACTGTGGTTGGTTCTTTCTGAAATGACTTCCAGAGAGCATCACCTCCTGGTATGTATGTCCTTGTATAACTATTGCTACTGCATATGTGGGCTGGGCATGTTATTCACTCATACTAGATAGAATATGCTGGGGATGAGATTACTCCACCCATTGTAGGGGATGTCAAAATGATGGGTTATCACTTCTTAGATCAGGTTATAAAATACTGTGACTTCCATCTCTCCCTTTCTCCACTCCTCCCTCCGCCTCTCTCTCTTGCTTTCTAGGATGAATCTAGCAGCCATGTTGTAGGCAGCCCTACAGAGTGACCCAAGTGGCAAGGATCAAAGAGTGGCCTTCAGCCACCAACCAGTGAGAAACTGAGACACGCAGTGCAACAGCCCCTAAATAACTGACTTCTGTCAACAACCATATGGGGAAGCTTGAAAGTGTACCAGCTGGGCCTTCAGATGAGACTATCACCCCTGAGGACACATTGATTGCAGCTTTGGGAGAGACCATGAGCCAGAAGACTCAGCTAAACCATGAAACTATGCCTGGGTTCCTGACCCACAGAAAATGTGATATTATAAATGTCACTGGAAACCATTCAGCATGGGGGCAATTTGTTGTGCTCTGATATCTAAACCAAGAATATTTAAATACGTAACGTGCACACAAGAGAGGACTAAAGTGTGGGCTAGTCATACCATGTAAGGATAAGATTAAAAACCACTTAATTAAGAGAGATAACATCTATATGGTTATATATATAAACTCCAAATCAGACTAAAACAATTTCCTCAGAAAGTAAAGTGGTAGCAAAACCACAGCATCATGCCAATACCCCAAAGTGATAGAAGAACACTTTATCCAATGGCATAGAAAAATTCTTATTTTAGTCTTAAGGAAGACTGTTCTTACAGTCATTTATCTAGACAGGTAAAAGAGACTCCTATAAAAAGCCTAAGGAGAGAGGTGAATTAATGCAATAAATTAGTTTAAAATGTTGGCAGGGCTGGGGGAGCAAAAGACAAGACTGTGACCCCAAGATCGGGAAGCTGCTAGCATCCATGTAGGAGATCAAGAGACTGTGTTTGCTGCTGGTGCCTCTGCCAGTGCTGAACAGGAGCCACGAACCCATTCCCACCACGCTGGATCTACTGTCCAAGATGCCACAGAAGCAGAAGGGAACCTACCATCCTCCTGCCCTCTAATCCTCTGGGACATTCTCCTACTGGCAGGATTGCCTGAGCCCAGCTGGCAAGACAGTCTGGGAAATGTGGTTGCTCTATTCCAGGACCAGTAGTGCAGACGAGAGTGTACAGAAAGGTGAGTATGTAGTAGAGTACCAACAGATGATACTGGCCACCCATATTAAACCAATTTAAATATTTCCCTTTGAGCAAAGGCATCTATTTCTCAAGACTGAAATTAGCACAAGAGGATATATGGCAGAATTTCCTCAATTGTTTTCTATTAGGCTTGCAAATTAAGCCCTAAATTACTACTGTATTCACATGATAAGATAACTGAATGAATACATCAGTTTCATTACATGTGAAACTAAAGGATTTGGGATTTTCAAAAGTGACTCAAATCTGTGATAGAAGTTGGTTTTTAGCTCTATGATTTCATCAATCTAGTTAAAACTGTTGCTTGAGAAATGATGTATATACAACACTTACAAGCCTGGAATATCCAGATTCATTTCACTGAGAACCCAAGGAGAAAATGCATGTTAGATATGGATGCCTTAAGATCTAAATATTTTCTCTACCTTTGCTCATTCACAGAACCTATGGGATTCTAAATACACAGCCCTGACATTTCTAGCCACAACAGACAGTACCTGGTGCACTGAATATTTTACATAAAAGTTTCCACAAGCAATTTACTTTCTTCCCCTCAACTTAGTCAAAATCTTCAGGCATGTGCAGGTAGAAGGTCAGGGTAGTAAGTAATTTTTATCTGATTATTACTTAAGCTTTCCTATCTAAAGTTAGGCTTCTTCAATGAACATTTACAAAATGCATCTAGAGCACTTAGACACTATGCAATTTGAGAGCAATGTCCATGTTTTCAATATAACAAATATTTCCTGAGGGCCTAGATGTTTCCAAGAGGTAGATGCTCCTCCACAGTGCTTTTGTTCCAACACCATGAGCCTCATACTCTGCCTGGTCCAGAGCTAAGGCATTGGGAGTATATATCAAATGACTGAATGTTCTATGCAAAAAGAACAGACCCAAGGAAATGAAGCATTTCCAATGAAACCACTCTCTGCCACCTAAATCCACCTAAAAATGGATTTATTTCCAATCTACCTTCAGAATCCCTAGTAACTTGTCAATGCCATGGTTATAGCATGGGAAAACGTGGATGTCTTGCTTTAAGGCTTGAATTTGTACAGGTAATTGTATTTCTTCCTTCTCAAGGAGACACAATTAGAATATCGTGTCTCTGGTCTCCTCCTTAAGGGGTCTAGAGAACATTCGAGCACAATTTTCATAGTCTTTGTAGGAACTCTTCGCTAGGCTGAGATGAGTGATAGCATTACAGCCGCCTCCAAAGGCCATTGGGGAAGGAAGTGCGGGTGCTGATATTTGCATGTGAGCATCTGTACTCAATATCAGTGTATTCTATGCGGCCCTGGAGTAAGAAGTGACTTTCATATTGCCTTACCCTTTATCCTTATTTGTTTATCTGAATGAATGATTCAAACTGGCAACATCAACTGAATAGGGCCTTGAAAGGACAACACGCCTGGATCAATAAAGCAATGGGCTCAGGTGCCAGTGAAGATGGCAGGTGGTAGAGTGAACACATGTGTTTACTTCTGTTCTCTTTCAAAACCTACTAAAATGATAAAAAGGGAATTTTTCAAAAGGCATAAACTCACAAAGACAAGAAAAGAAGGTAACAGCCACATATTGAAAGCTACGAAGCAGATGCACAAGAGCTTGCTGTCTTAGCAACCTCCCCCCCTCACCCAGCCCAAGCTGAATTTTAAACAGAAGTAAAAAATGTAGAAAAGCTATCTGATTTATACTGCAGAAGCCCACCAAAGGCTTAGAAATGGGAAGCACCTATCACTTCTGGAAGTGGGGTAAAGATGTGGCTGCAAATGGGAGGATCAGTTTATAAAGCAGTTGGACCCCAAGGTTATCTCTCTGACTTAGTATAGCATGGTGAGAGCCCACTCCATCAGAAGACTGAATATTTATATTCTAGAGAGCAGGACAGAAGCTCTCACAGCAAGCATTTTGAAAAATAGGAAGGCGATATCAAGAAGATGAAAATGATTAAAATCTTAATAGGTTTGAGAATAAGTTTATACAATGGAAAAGGGTTTAGGATGGATCATTGAGAAGTACATGGAAAACTGAGGAAACCAAAAGCAAAGAAAATTATTAACTATAGAATAAGATGTACTACCAGAAAGGAAACATATTTGTGATATAATGTGTGGCTCAAGTGATAGTGTCATATTTATAAAAACATTGAATACTGAAATAATTAGAATTGTGATGTACCTTTATTGGGAGAATAAGGGATTAGAAGTTGCACATATGAAGTCGAGTGAGGTGAGGCAGATGTAAGAGTTATCTTCAATAGGGGAAGTTAATAGACAAGTTTTAAACAAAAAAGTAAAAATAGTAGTATAAGCATGTTAGATAGAGATATGGAGGTAACTACCAAAAGAAACCGAAAATAATTGAAAGCAGTTGTCTTTGGGGAGATGAAAATGGGAACAATATGGATAGAAATCTGCTGCTTTAAGCAGCAAGCCATGGAAACCATTGGACTTTAAAATATTTTCAGTAATAATTTTAATAAAAATAAAAACATTTTCTAAAGAGCATAGGCTTTGCATCTGGCTTTAAAATTCTTATCTTTGCCACTTACAAGCCTTGGGCATATTACTTAACTCCTTTCAATGTTTCCTTATCTATATACTTTAGGAAATACTATCTACCTCACTGAGCTATTGTGAATGTCAAATATGATAATGCATATGAAGTGTTACTCAAAAAGCCTAGTAAATATTAAGAGTATGATAAATGTTACCATTTTTTCCCTAAGGTGGCTAGAAACAAAATTCTTTGGTATTGTCTAAAGGATTTCTCATTTTTGTTTATGATAACAGAAGCACAAGAGGTTTTAACAGGAAACTCTATTTCTAGGTTTGTCCCAGGGCTTTGTGGTTGATATTGGCCAACCATGAATTTCTAAAAACCAACTCCTGGTACCAATTGTTACATTTATTCACATTTATATTTAATAAAGAATTCTGGAATGGAAAGATCATAAGGCTGATGAAGGAGATAATTCAGAGGCCTTGTTCCACGGTAAAAGATTATTTTCATGTCAGTGTTTTAATTCTTCCTCTCACCCTAATCAGATTTCCAGCCACCAGGAAATAAAAAGAGTAACAATATTTGTGTTAGACAGATCATACCCTAATCCCCAGAACCCATGAATATATTACATTACATGGAAAAGGGGACTTTACAGTCTAATTAAGGTTACTAATAAGGAGACTGCTCTGAATTACCTACATGGGCCAAATCTAATTACATAAGCGATTAAAAGCAGGACATTTCTCTGGCTGGCAACAAGTATAAGAAGTCAGAGATTCAAAGCATAACAGACAGTCAATCCGCCATGGCTGGGGCCACTCGGGAAGCATGAGAAGGAATGCAGGCAGCCTCTAGGAGCAAATGCCATTCCCTAGCTGACAGCCAGCATGGCAGTTGGGACCACATTTCTACAACTGCAGGAAATGAATTCAGTCAACAGCCTGAATAAGTTTGGGAGTAGATTCTTCTCCAGAGCCAAGAGACAGGGACAGAGCCCTGATGATATCTTGATTTTGGCCTCATCAGATCTTAGCAGAAGATCCTTTCAAGCCCACCAAGATTTCTGACCTCAGAAACTATGATATCATAAATTTACATTATTTTAAGATACTAAGTTTGGGGTCATTTGTTGCAGTAGAAACAAAAAAACAAATACAATATTCAAGTGGATTCCTCTTCTAGCAATTAAATGGATATTCTGATCAAGTGAATCTAGCATATTTCTAGAGATTTTGAAATATAAAATGTTATAGCAGTTTGTATTAAGAAGGGGAATCTTCGTAATATAATATTAAGTACTTTCATCTTGAAGAAATCAATGAGGTTTGACAGAATCCACATTCTTTTGCATATCAGATGGGTTCCAAAGGCGGAATAAAAGGCCAGAAAACCCACGATATTTCACTCTAGAAATTGCCTTTCTAAAGCGATTTGGTCATTCATTAACTTTACAAATAACTAAAGATGCTAATATACACCATTTATTATAATGATAATTTTTTTTCTGTCATTGCTATTAGGCAACTTTTTAGCCTGGTCATTGTAAGGTAGTGAATACATTATAGGAGATTATTTCATTTATATCTAAAAGAACAATATACTGAATTTCAGTATATTAAGATCTTAGCAACCATGACATTTCATTTATAGCACTGTATACAATGCTCCCATTATGGGAAAGGACCTGGGTTAGAGAATAGAAAATGAAACAGAGGAAAAATAAAATATATTCTAAACAAAGTCTTACAGCCAAGTTTAAACTATAGACAATGAAAAATAATTGAAGGTCATATTGGATCAGATAAATACATTTTAAAAAGCAAATGACAGGTCTCAGGGAAAGGGTTGCAATAGTGTCATACTTGTTGAATCTCCTCAAATCCCCCCATAAAAACAGATCAACTGGAAAAGCAAAGGTCAAGACAACTTCTACTTCAAAATTAGGTAACTAGGTATCACCAGGAATCCCAAAATACAAGTTGATGAGTTTAAATGACTGACAGGACCTATGTGTCAGTAACCATGCAGAATGAAGAGGAGGGAAGATAAAGGAATTTCTAACATATTACAATGCATGAAGAGCCTCAGAATAACTCACAAATACTAAGCAGGACAATATAAGTGTGAGGTCTAAATTAGAGGTAGTTTTCCAATATCCAAAATATGGGCAAATGGAAAGGGACTGAAGTGAAATCAAATTTTGCTGGAGTGGTCTAGAAACTACCTAAATGGTCTAGAACCTAAGAACTCACAAGTGTACCTAGGTGAAGCTCCAGTCAAGGGAATTTAAAAATCTGCTCTGAGGATTTGCTGGGTGTAGAATCTAAATTAAACATAATAGAGAGACTAAGGGAAAGGGAAAGAAGAAATTTAGATAAAAGTGGCAAAGAAAAAGAATACCGGGAGATCTTGGAAGAAGAGGCCACTTTTTGACCACATCTTAAGAACAAAAGAAAAGGAAGGTCTAGAGCTGCAAAGCCAGAACATTTATATTGGCTGCTCTCCAATAAAAGTCAGAAAAATGTATAATTCAAGAATATTCTCCTGAAATAAAATAATTGAGTCCATGTATTTGACACACTGTACCTGGGAAAGTCAAACCAGAATAGTCATCACCAAGATATGTTATAGTAAAACTATTGGATTTAAAGGTAACGAAATCAAAATCCTTTGGGGCTTCAAACAAAAAGTCCTGGTTACTCATAGGGGAAATAAAATTAGATTGCTGTTTGAGCAATGTCAGCAGGAAGTTCCAAACGCATGGTCATGCACAGAAACAAACAAACAACCAACCAAACCGAAATTATTACAGCCTACTTTCCCAGAACTCTGGAAAACAGTCAAAGGTATATAGCAAGCAAGAAAACAATGGAACAAGAGATCAGCAATCTGAAAATGGTAGGAAAGTTGCATGGCACTCTTACTTGCCCTGGTCCCATACCTTCCCCAGGATTACTGCTGACTCTAGAACAGTGGCCCTGGCCCATGCTCCAACTGCAGACCCTGATGTCTAGTTACAGAGAGAGCAGAGCACACCTAATAAGTATATGTATCCATTCCAGCCGATCTGGTTGGCTCAATCAAGGCACTTATCTGTTTTGCGTAACCGGAACTTAACTGGGGGCAAAGCAGTGGTATAGAGAAGTAGCATAGAAATGAGCAAACTGCAGCCAGTTGGGGTGGAATATTGCAGTAGAGATCTAAGCCTGGGAGGAAAAGGTGGGAAGAGAGTTTTCTTGGAAAATGGGAACATCCAGGAGTATTCATGCATACTAAGGAGTTTCAAAAGCCACCTAAAGCAAGACACAGGTGCAGAAAAAAACCCGAGATGATCTTCAGCATTTACCTTTGCCTCTCCTACCAGATCAATATAAACGGGGCTAGACTTTGATGAAGAGCTTCGATATAGGGCTTGTTTGCAAAGACTTGGAGATATTTGTTTGTTTTCAGGGTTTTTTTTTTTTGCCCCCTCTCCACCCAAGTTTCTGGCATTCAAGGAAAATGCTATAGAAACACTAGCTGAACACAGACTTCAAAAATGAGGGAGAAATCATAGCATTTCCAGATAAACAAGACAGAGGGTAACTAACCACTAGATCTGCCCTACAAGAAATGCTTAAGGTCATCCTTCAGAAGGAAAGGAAAGCACATTAGACAGTAATTTGATATAAAAAAATAAAGATCCACAATAAAGGTGACTACCTGGGTAAATATAAATGTCAGTACTACTGCATTCTTGGTTTTTAACCCCAATTTTTATTTCTTATACAATCAAAATTGCAAATGCATTTTAAAAATCATAAATCTTTGTTATTGGGTACACGAATGATAAAGATACAATTTGTGATAAGAACATCAAAAAGGGATGAGGACAGAGGACCATAGGAATAGAAAGCATGTGATATCAAAGTTAAACTGGTATCAATTCAAACTAAATTGTTAAAGATTTAGGACATTAAATGTAAACCTCATGGTAACCACAAAGAAGATATCTAAAAAATACATGGAGAAGAAAATGAGAAGGGAGTCAAAGTGACTCACTGCAACAGATTAATCACAAAAGAAGGGAGTATTGGTAAAATAAGGGGCAAAATAGGTATGAGTCAAACAAAACACAACCAAAAAGAACAGAAGAGAATATTTTGAAACTGTATGTCTTTATAAGGGTTTAATATCCAGAATATATAAAGAATACCTCATATTAAAAGCAAAGAGACAACCCAATTTAAAAATGGACAAAGGACATAGATAGGTATTTTTCCAAAGAAGTATACAAATGACCAATACTTGCATGAAAAGATGCCTACACAATTAATCACCAGGGAAATACAAATAAAAAATCAAATGAGGTACTACTTCACATCACTAGGATAGCTACTATTAAAAATCAGAACATAACAAGCACTGCTGAGAATACTGATAAACAGGAACCCTTGTGTGTTAATAAGAATGTAAAATGGTGCAGCCTTTGTGGAAAAGTCTAGTAATTCCTCAAAAAGTTAAACTTCGAATTATCATATGACCCAACAATTCCACCTCAAAATATATTAAAAAGAATTGAGACTCAAAGAGATACTTGTACACCAATATTCATAGCAGCATTATTCCCCAGTAGCCAAAAAAGTGAAAATAACCCACATGTCCATTCTGGATAAACTAACTGTGGCAGATGTATACAATTAGAAAATTATTCAAGCCCTAGAAATGTATGACGTTTTGATGCATGCCTAAACTGAATAAACTTTGAAAGCACTATTTGAGGGAAATAAGCTGGATACAAAAGCATATTGTGGTTCCATGTATATGAAATATCTTTAATAAGAAAATTCTGAGCAACTGGAAGCAGATTAGCAGTTATCAGAAGTTGGAGGGAGGGGAATATATGGAGTTATTGCTCAACAGGCACAGAGTTTGCTTGGAGTGATGAAAAAAATGTGGGTAATGGATGGCGGTGAAGGTAGCACAACATTGTGAATGCAATTAATACCACTGAAGTATACACTTGTGAAAATAAATCGTTTTATACCAGTTACCACAATAAATAAATTCAAATCCTAAAATAAATGAAGTTAGATAGTCAGACATTTTGGCAGTGTGAAATCAATAGCAATTTTTTAGTGCTTAGAAAAAAAGCAATACATCCATTGAAAAAGTTCCCATGTAAAAAATAAATTAAAATTTCTGTTGGCCGTCAATGTTTTGTGATTCTGTCACACTTCTGAACATCTTGTGAAAGAGCCATTGATTGCCCTTTGTTCCAGACCATTTTTTCAAGGTGGAAGCCTTGGAAGATAAGTATCTTTCTTCTACAGAGAAAGCAGGCCCACTAATGACTCACAAACCCCTTTGTATCCATGCATCCTATTGGGTCCATGTGCATCTCCCTAATGGGACTTGAAGGCAAGGGAAACTGAGGCAAATATGTTGAAGTTCATGCTGCTTACTATAATAATGTTCTACTAGTGCCCCTGAAACTGTGGCAGGCTAACATGCTACTTGTAAGATGTATAAAATCTCAGACCCTTCACAGTTCTTGGTCATTTGAAGATGAAGATGGGATATTAACATGGACATCTCTTTCTGAAAGTTGAAGTACAAGGGTCCCATGTGCCAGGTTCAAGGATATGAGAAGATTCCCTGGTCTAGTATCAAATGCTGTTACCCAAATTGTGGGCAAGGGGGTAGAGTAAGGGTCAAGATGTCCAAATGATGCCTTGACTGTTGCTCACTCTTCTTCCAATAGATAGAGGAATGGTTGGTATCACACCAAAGGGGCAGTAAGCCCCATGGTCCTAACCAAAATGCAAAACTGTGAAGGAGAATCCACTGAAAATTAACAAAAAGCCTTGCATGCAGGCTATCTCCTTGCATGGCCTTGACCTTTTCTTCTTCCTTGATTTCAGTGGTTTTAAGGGAAAAAATTATTAAAAATGGAACAGAAGTCTCCATATCCCTAAGTGAAGCTAATGGTCAAACACACACTTCTAAGTATGTAGAAGAACTTGAGGAGGAGAGGAAATCAAACATTAAAGATTTTGTTGGACAAAGTGCCCAGGTCACCTACTTACCTAGTGCCATGGGAAAAGAGGGCAACCAAATTCGAACAATGAGGACTGGTCAAGGTTTACAGCAGGGAAAGAAAAGCTTAAGTGACTTTGTGGATGTAGCCTTTGGGCCAATTCAAATGTACTTTTGTTGTTTCTACATCTGAATTCATAGGAGGGATTAAATGTATAGGAGAAATTGATATATTATATGCTTTTATGTCCCTGATCAATAACTACCAGAGAGGATTCTCTGGTTGGAGAGTCTCAGAAGTACTAATTCCTTTGGTGCCCCATAATTCTAATGACTCCTTTAAGGACTGAGTCTCTGTGGTTGATAACAGTGTCCACTGGAGCCTAAGGCAAAAGGAAGAGCCTCTACCCAGAGGAGCCACTTGGGGCTTTAAATTCATCACTTCCCTAACATGGCTACCAGGTACATCCCAATTGAAAAGCAATTGTTATTAGCTTACTTCTGAGCTCTTGTCAATACTAAATGCCTGACCTATAGAGGCCTTTTGACTCTCCAGCCTGATATCCAAGTTGGGAGTTGGTCAACTCAGATTCAACAAGTTCACAGCCCAATATGCCTCACTTCTCAAAAGGAAATATTTTCAAAAATATAGCCAGCTTCTCCCTAGATGAATCTTGGCTTTATAAGAAAAATGCCAGCTACCCCATTGAGGCACATTCTATCCCCAACTCTGCCACCCGAAGCAAAACCACTGACCCAACAGTGCCCTTGATTCAAAAATCCCCCTAAATGCTTAAACCTGGTTCACTGATGATTTAGATAAGCTAAATCCCTTTGGTGTCCACTGGATTGCTAAGGCTATTCAACTGCAGCCCCAGTTATTTGCACCCAGAAGTAGACATGGCTGCTCTGCTCAGTAAGCAGAACTTAAGGTCATTCTCATACCTCTGGCCAATACTCTACTTGATGAAATTTGTTTATAAATTCACTGACCTGAGGTCTGTTTCCAATGGTCTAGTGGTTTGGTCTGATACTTGGAAAACTACAGACTGCCAGAATAAAGAAACCTCTCTTTGAATACATGAACTAAGAGTACAAATTGTGGTTGCTGATCAAATGATCTGGTCACTTATATTTATGTCCAAGGAAAGGGCCTATTCTCTGGGACCAACCAAATCAAGCTTCTAATCCAAGTTATACTACGGTGGTAACCACCGCTGCTGCCTGGACACGTTCTTGTATCAGACATGGCAATACATCCACAATCAGAGACTGACATAAAAGACTGTATTTCTAAATGCCAAACTTGTGACTCCTGCCACAGATTGACCCAGATGTCCTGCAGGAAGGGAAATTACATTGCAAGGGGCACTGTCACCTCTCACACCTGACAGAGTTATAATATTGCACTATTGACCCTTCAAGGATATCAGTGGTTCCTCAGTACTGTGGACATTTTGAGGTTTCCAAATTGCTGTTCCAGTTTGATCATCTGGTTCCAACCAGACTCTAGATCATGTTTTGGGCTTTCATGACTATTTGCAATCTGATAATTAAAATCATTACAGCATATATAAAATTAACCCAAATTCGACCATAGACTAAAAATACCAAGAAAAAAATACGGCAACAAACCATACAAGTTTGAAATAGATAAAGATTCCTTAAATAGGGGGGAAAAAAGCTTTAACCATAAACTTTTTAAATATAAAATGGGCTTTATCCAAATTAAGAAAATCTAATCTATGAAATACACCACTTAGAAAATAAAAAGGCACAGAATAAAAGAAAATACTTGCAATGTATATCTAGCAAAGGACTGGTGTCTAGAATATAAAACAGATGCCTTCGTTAAAGAAGACATGATTTCCATAATTCCTCAACAGGGAAATGTATATTAAAACCATAATAAGATACTATTATGCACCCATTAGAATCAGTAAAATTAAAAAGACTGAATAAATATTGTAAGGATGTGTATTTGGAACTCTTTTATGCAGTAGTAGTGGGGAGGTAAAATGGTTCAACCATTCTGGAAAACATCTTGGCAGTTTTTTATGAAGTTGAACATATACTTATTTAGGACCTGGTCTCTTAAATCTAGGTATTTACTCAAGAGAAATGCAGGCATATATCTGCAAAGAGACTCACAGATAAATATGTCCAATTGTAAGCCATATTTACCAAATCAAGGATGCATATTGTAACATCTATGGGATGAATAAAAGAATGCAATAATATATAAATAAATAGCTCAAGAGATTATAAAATTGAATAACAAAAATCTGATTAAACCAAAACAAGAAAGGAGGAATGAAAAGTCAAGGAACACAGAAAAAATATCAAAAAAGGCAGATTTAATCTTAAGAAATCAGTAGTTATATTCAATGTAAATGGATTAAACACCCAAGTTAAAAGATAAATATGATCAAATTCCAGCTAACAAGGCACATATTTTTTTGAATGCATATATTCTTTTTTTGTATTAAAAAAATTTTTTGAACATAACAACATACAAACATGAACGCTTTTACCATATGACCATTCCATTCTTGGTATATAATCAATAACTCACAATATCATCACATAGTTGTATATTCATCACCATGAGCATTTCTTAGAACATTTGCATCAATTCAGAAAAAGAAATAAAAAGAAAAAAAACTCATACCAACCATACTCCTTACCCCTACCTCTCATTGATTGCTAATATTTCCATCTACCCAATATATTTTAGCCTTTGTTTCCCCTATTTTTTTCTATATCCCTTATCACACTTTCTTTGATCACTGTCATTTCAATCTACTAAATTCATTTAACATTTCCTCCCCCTATTATTTATTTATTTTTAATCTATATGTTTTACTCATCTGTCCATACTATAGATAAAAGGAGCATCAGACACAACGTTTTCACAATCACACAGTCACATTGTGAAAGCTATATCATTATACAGTTTTCTTCAAGAAACACACCTACTAGAACACAGCTCTATGTTTTCAGGCACTTCCCTCCAGCCTCTCCAATATACCTTAACTAAAAAGGTGATATCTATATGATGTGTAAGAATAACTTCCAGGATAACCTCTTGACTCTGTTTGGAATCTCTCAGCCATTGACATTTTCTTTTGTCTCATTTCTCTCTTCCCCCTTTTGGTCGAGAAGATTTCCTCAATCCCTTGATGCCGAGTCCCAGCTCATTCTAGGATTTCTTTCCCACATTGCCAGGAAGGTTTACACCCATAGAAGCCATGTCCCATGCAGAGAGGGCAGTGAGTTTGCTTGTTGTGTTAGCTGACAGAGAGGCCACATCTGAACAACAAATGAAGTTCTCTGGGGGTGACTCTTAGGCCTAATTTTTTTTTAATTAAACATAACAACATACAAATGCAAGCATTCTTACCATATGATCATTCCATTCTTGGTATATAATCAATAACTCACAATACCATCTGCACTGGTTTGAAAGGATACGCAGACCCTAGAAAAGCCATGTATTAATCAAAATCCCATTTCGTAATAGCAGAATAATCCCTATTCAATACTGTATGTTTGAATCTGTAATTAGATAATCTCCCTGGAGGTGTGATTTAATCAAGAGTGGTTGTTAAGCTGGATTAGGGGACAACATGTCTCCACCCATTTGGATGGGTCTTGATAAATGTCTAGGGTCCTATAAAACAGGAAACATTTTGGGGAATGGAAGAGATTTGGAGAGAGCAGAGAATTCTGTAGCATCACATAGCAGTGTCCACCAGCCAGCGACCTTTGGAGATGAAGAAGGAAAACACCTCCCAGGGAGCTTCATGAAACCGAAGCCAGGAGAGGAAGCTAGCAGATGACGCCACTTTCACCATGTGCCCTTCCAGCTGAGAAAGAAACCCTAACTATGTTTGCCATGTGCCTTCTCACTTGAGAGAGAAACCCTGAACTTCATCAGCCTTCTTGAAAAAAGGTATCTTTCCTTGGATGCCTTAAATTGGACATCTCTATAGACTTGCTTTAATTGGGACATTTTCTCAGCCTTAGAACTGTAAACTAGCAACTCATTAAATTCCTCTTTTAAAAGCCATTCTGTTTCTGGTATATTGCATTCTGGCAGCTAGCAAACTAGAACACCATCACATAGTTGTGCATTCATCATGATAATTTCTTAGAACATTTGCATCAATTCAGAAAAAGAAATAAAAAGAAAACAGAAAAAAATGTATACATACCATACCTCTTACCCCTCCCTTTCATTGATCATATCCTTTCAATCTACTACATTTATTTTAATATTTGTTCCCTCTTATTATTTATTTATTTTTATTCAATATGTTCTACTCATCTGTTGATATGGTAGATAAAAGGAGCATCAGACACAAGGTTTTTACAATCACACAGTCACATTGCAAAAGCTATATCATCATACAATCATCTTCAAGAAACATGGCTACTGGAACACAGCTCTACATTTTCAGGCAGTTCCCTCCAGCCTCTCCATTACATCTTGAATAACAAGGTGATGTTTACTTAATGCATAAGAATAATCTCCAGGATAGCCACTTGACTCTGTTTGGAATCTCTCAGCCATTGACACTTTATTTTGTCTCATTTCACTCTTCCCCCTTTTGGTCGAGAAGGTTTTCTCAATCCCTTGACGCTGAGTCCCAGCTCATCCTAGGATTTCTGTCCCATGTTGTCTTAGGCCTAATTTTAAGTAGGCTTAACATATCCTTTGCAGGCATAAGTTTAATATGAACAAACCCCAAGAATGAGGGCTCGGCCTATTGCTTTGGTTGTCCCCACTGCTTGTGAGAATATCAGGAATTCTCCACATGGGGAATTTGAATTTTCCCCCTTTCTAACCATTCCCCGAAGGGGACTTTGCAAATACTTTTTTATTCACTGTTCAAATCACTCTGGGATTTATCAGGGCATCACTCTGGACAAACTTATCAACTCTCATGCCCTGCTCAAGTGTATAGTGTCCCATTAAACTGTCTACATAAGTTATATTAGGAAATGCACTAGTCAAATTATAAATTTTGTAACAATTAAACATTTTTTGCTTTAGTCTTGCACATAAGTTTAAGTTTTAAAATATAAATTACCGTCTATTTTCAACACCCTGCAATATTGACATTCCTTTGTTCTTCCTCATGCAAAAATATTTTTAATTTGTACATTTAGTCACTATCATTGTACACTCTAGGCATTCCTAGATTATACCATCTCAGTCTTTATTGCCTATCTTTCACAAGACACATATTTTAAATATAAGGGCACAGATAAGTTGAAAATTAAAGAATGGAAAAAGATATTCCAAGCAAATACAAAACAAAAAAATCTAATGTAATTACCATCAGACAAGCTAAGCTTCAAGCAGTAAGAATCACTCAAAGGATAACATTTCATGACAAAAGTGTGAATTCAACAGGAAAATATAATAGAGCTAATAAATACAGAATATGTTTTCTAATCAAGGTAGAATTAAAGTAGATATCACAAAGAGAAATATACACTAATATAAACCAACCATAAGGAGCAAATTCAGAAAATTGAATTTGTGTGCATAGGTTATCAGGGGATAAAAGTGGGCAGAGACTGGGCAACTGATGCTTAAGGAGGACAGAATGTTCAAATAAGTTTCATTGTAAAAGTTCCTAGATTGTAAGCTCTTGGAGGAGGCACATCTATTCCTGAGTTTTAACTATTATTTCTAAATTTATTGCTGGACTCTGTGTATAACCTAGTAGTTTCCTGGAACACTGGTTATCTATGCAACATCTGAGACTCAGAGTTAGATTTCTGCAGCTCTGAAAGTCAGCATTACTCCATCCAGCAACTGTTAAAGAAGTTGAAAAAGAGATAAAACTCCAATTAGAAATGCAGATGAAATGGACCCAATTAGGACTAAGGTAAATCAGAATAGAGGATAAAGGATGCTACTGTTGTATTTTAAAACCTCAACTTCTATGTGAGACCAAAGGAAGAGATATTTATATCGTCCAAAATTTAAATTTTTTGCAGCATGTTATCTAATTTAGCCTTTCTGGTCAGTTTATTAGAACAACCTAACTACATGGAACTTAGATAGGGAAGGAGATATTATTCTGTACAGGTTAATGTATTACCCAGATACATTCCAGAGAATTTGGGGCAGAAAATTAAAAAGTATTTTAAAAGACCCCTTGAGGGACCGGGAAACAATGTGGGACCATTAGACTTCCCCAGCTGGGGAATTCCTGATATTCTTTAAGGCATTTGGGACTCAGTTTAATAAGCCAAGCCCTTATTGAGGCTTGCCCTTATGAAACTTATTTCTGCAATGGCAAAGTTAGGCCTGCATGCAATTATACCTAAAAATCACCCCCACAGAGGCCTCTTTTGTTGCTCAGATGTAGCATGTCTCTTTAAGTCAACTCTGCAAATAAACTCACTAACCTCCCCACCATGTGAGACATGACTCCCAGGGATGAGCCTGGCCCTGGCATCATGGGACTGAGAATGCTTTCTTGACCAAAATGGGTAAAGGAAATGGAACTAAGTAAAGTTTCAGTGTTTAAGAAATTTCAAATAGAGTTGAAAGTTCATTCTGGAGGTTACTTTTATGCCAGCTTTAACCAGATGTTGGAGATTACCACAGTATGCCAAGCCCCAACCAATAGTACTCCTGAAAACACTAGGGAGTGCCCTGAGCTCTATAAAAGTTTTGTTAGTAAGTTTATTTTTTCAGAAACTTAAGGCCTCCAGATTGATCTTATGCCAGATAAGCCCTGAAACCCAGAGATACCAGTCTCTCCAAGAATATCAACTAGTTTCATTCCTAAGCCCTGAAACCCAGAGATACCAGTCTCTCCAAGAATTATCAACAAGTTTCATTCCTCTTCTCCATAAGGTCAACACCCCTATCTAAAAATGAAAAAGTTAAAATGATCATTGCCAAGATATCCTTGAAGACTGAGAGAGATCAAATGAGAGAAAGGAGGTATAACTGAGAAATCAGGATTTAACATATGACTGTGACTGCTGACTCATTACATAGACATTTCTTTTTAGTACTTAGTATTTCAGAATAGCAAGAAGGAAATATCAGAAGTTATTGAATTATAATCCAGTATCCCTAATCTCTGATATTAGGGATATTCTTACACTTTTATAAGAGAGAAATATAACTATACAAATCCTCCAATGCTTGCAAATGAAACAATGCAGTTCTAAATAACCCAAGAGTCAAAGAAGAAATCCTGGAAGAGATGAAAAAATATTTTAAACCTAAAAAAGAAAAATACAACACTTCCAAAATTGTGAGATGTAGCAAAAAGGGCTTAGTGGTACCTTTATGATTTTAAAATTAATATATTAGAAAAGAAGAAAAATTTAAAATCAGTTATCTAAACTTGCAATTCAAAGGATGAAATTTAAACCCAAAGAGAGAGAAAGACAGAAAGAGAAGAAATAAATGAAACAGAAAGCAGATGGGAACATTGCTAAAAAAAAATCAAAGACCTATATAACAACATTACATGTTCATGGACTGGAAGATTAAATATCATTAAGATGTCAATACTACCCAAAGCAATTTATAGAGTCAATGTTATTCCAAGCAAATTTCGAACAACCTTCTTTGCAGAAATGGAAAAGCCAATGATCAAACTCATATGGAAAGGCAAGGGGCCCTGGACAGCAAAAGCCATCTTGATAAAGAATGAAGCTGGAGGACTCCAACTTTTTTATCTTAAAACTTATTGCAAGGCCACAGTGATCAAAACAGCATAGTACTGGCACAAGGACAGATATATATAACAACGGAATAGAACTGAGAGCTCAGAAAACAAACCTTACATTTATAGTCAACTGATTTTTGACAAGGTGGCAAAGATCACTCAATTGGGAAAGAATGGTCTCTTCCACAAATGGTGCTAAGGAAAACCTAATTTCCATTTGAAAAAAAAACACCTCCTACTACTTCACACCATATACAAAAATTAGTTCAAAATGGATCAAAGAACTTAACATGAGAGAACTATCAAATTCCTAGAAGAAAACATAGGGAAGCATCTGCAGCACATTGTGTTGGGCAATGATTTCTTAGACTTTATAGCCAAAACATAACAAAAGAAAAAATACTTAAGTGGGACCTCATCAAAATCAAAACTTTTTTCTTAAAGGATTTTATCATGAAAATAAAACAACTTACACAATGGGACAAAAGATTTGGAAACCACAAATCCACTGAAGGATTAATATCCAGAATATACAAAGAAATCCTTCAGCTTAACACTGAAAAGATAAACAACCGAATTAGACAAAGGGCATAATATATGAATAGGCATTTCTCCAAAGAGGATAGACAAATGGGCAGAAAGCACATGAAAAAAAAAAAAAATACAGAAAGCTCAACATCATTAGCCGTCAGGGAAATGCAAATCAAAACTACTATGAGATATCATTTCATGCTCATTAGAATGGCTGCTATTAACAGAAAATAACCAGTATTGGGGGGGATGCAAAGAATTAAGAACACTCTTTCATTACTGGTGGCAATGTAAAATGAGGCAGCTGTTCCATAAGAGTCTCACAGTTCTTCAGAAATCTAAGGAAAGAATTACCAAATTACCCAGCAATCCCCCTGCTAGGTATACACCCAAAAGAATTAAAAGCAGGGGCTCGAACAGATATGTGTACATCAATGTTCATAGCAGTTATTCACAATTGCCAAAAGATCAAAGCAACCCAAGTGTTCCTCAACCAATGAGTAAAATGTGGTTTACACATACAATTAAATAGTATTCAGCCATTTAAAGGAATGACATTCTGACACATGTGGCAACATGGATGAACCCTGAAGACATCATGTTGAGTAAAATGAGGGAGACACAAAAGGTCAAATATTGTATGATCTTAGTGATATGAAATAATTTGAAGAAGAAAACTCAGAGTCAGACTCTAGAATATAGTTAAACATGGGACTGAGTGGGATAGGGAATGGGAAATTAAGCCTTAAAATATACGAGGTTCCTATTTGGAATGATGGAAATATTGGATGGTGGTGATGGTGACAGCATTTTGAATGCAATTAACAGTACAGAAATATATATCTGAATATGACTGAAAGAGGAAATAGTAGTGTATGTATATATGTCCATATTAACATAATAAAAATTTTAAAATCCATGCAACTACACTTCAGAAACAGTGAATTCTAAGTGAAAATAATGACTTTAATGAATAGTTGTGCCAGTTTAAAAGCGGTGTATGCCCCCCAAAAGCCACATTCTTTAATCTTGATTGAATATTGTAGGTGAAACCCTTTACATTAGACTATCTTCATGGAGATGCAACACTCCCAGCTGTGGGTGTGATTTTGATGAGATTTTCTCCACGAAGATGTGGGGCGCCCAACTGGGGGTGTGGGCTTTTGTTTAGATGGAGATGTGACTCCACCTTTTCAGGGGGGTCTTGATTAGTTTACCGGAGTCCTTTAAAAGTGGAAGCATCTCGAAGAAAGCTCAGAGCAGAGGCAGACACGTGGAGAACAGTTGCTTCAGAGCTGATAGAAGCATAAATGTTTGGAGTGCCTAGACATGGGCAGAGCCTAGGGGAGGTCACCATGTACCTTCCCATGAGATACGAAGCAAACCAGAACCTAGAGTTGTGCCTGAGGAACTAAGTGAAGGCCCACAGATGCTTAGAAAGGAAGCCACTGGCAATAGAGGCTGAAAGCAATGGAGCCCAGGAGTAAGAGACAAGCAGATGTCAGCCAAATGCTTTCCCAGCTGACAGAGGTGTTCCAGATGGCAGCCTGTCGTGTATGAAGAGAACCTCTTGTTGGTCCCTTCATTTGGACATTTTCACCCCCTTAGAATTGTAACTTGCAGCTTATTAGATTCCCTTTTTAAAGCCATTACATTTCTGGTATATTGCATTCTGGAAGCTTGACAACTAATACAATAGTATGATTCTAAAATTGTGCTAATCATCAATTGTAACAAATGATCCATACCAACGCAAGGTATAAGTTATGGTGTGATGTAAAGGAATCCTGTATTTTATGCATGATTGTCCTGTAAACCCACAACTGGATGGATGGATGGATGGATGGATGGATGGATGGATGGATGGATGGATAGATATGAGAGAAAATTAAATCTAAAAGTTGGTTCTTTGAAAAGGTAAATAAAATTGATAAATTCCTAGCAAAACTGGATAAGAAAAACAGAGAGAAAAGGTAAATTACTAATGCCAGGAATTATAAAGGTACATTATTGCAGATCCAACAAACATTGAAGAGATAAGTAAGAGAATATTATAAACAACATTATGTAAATAAATTTGACAACTTAAATAAAACATGACAATTTCTTTATAAGTACAAGTTATCAAAATCATCCTGGGAAGAAATAGAAATTTTAGTCAAGCTATATAAGGTAAAGAAATGTAATTTATGAATAAAGGCTTTCTCACAAAGTAAACTCCAGAGCAGATAGCTATGCTAGTGAATTTCTCCAAACCTTGTAGAAAGATTCCTATATTAATTACAATAACTCTTCTAGAGAATAGAGAAAGAGTGAATACTTTCAAACCCATCAGGCCAGCATAACCCTCTGTGCCTGTTTGAATCTGTCATATACCCCAGAAAAGCCATATCCTTTAATCCTCATTCAATATTGTGGGTAGGAGCTTTTGATTGTTTCCATGGAGGTATGACCCACCCAATTGTAGGTGGTAACTTTTGATTAGATAGTTACCATGAAGTTGTGTCTCCACCCATTCAAGGTTGGATTGCTTACTGGAACCCTTTAAGAACGAACCATTTTGGAAAAAGCTTAAGAGCCATGAGAGCTCACACAGCCAGAGACATTTGGAGATGAAGAAGGAAAACACGCTCAGGGGAGCTGCATGAAACAAGAAGCCAGGAGAGAAAGCTAGCAGGTGCTGCCATGTGCCCTTCTAGCTGAGAGAAAAACCCTGAACTTCAGTGGCCTTTCCTGAGTGAAGATAACTCTTGTTGGTGACTTAATTTGAAAATTTTCATAACCTTACCTTAGTTTGAACATTTTTACAGTCTTAGAACGATAAACTTGCTACTTAATAAATTCCCCTTTTAAAAGACCTTCTGTTTCTGGTATGTCACATTCTGGCAGTTGCAAACTAGAATACCTTCATACCAAGCCTAGCAAGGATGCTACAAGAAAAAAAAATGCATATATATATATATATATATATATATATATATATATATATATATATATATTCCAATCTACCCAATAGAGAAACATACCAAAAAAAGTAATAATAAAAAGGAAGCCAAATCTAGCATTTAACAAAGAATAATATATAATATATTACGATCAAATGGGGTTTATCCCAGGAATGCAAAGCTGATTTTGCATTTGAAAACCAATCAGATAGTTCACAATATTTACAGACAAAAGGAGAAAATCCACATGATCATCTAAATAGACATAGAAAAGGCACTTGGCAAAATGCAATACCCAGAAGATAAAACTAAGGAATTCAGAGAATTTATTAATTTGACAAAGGAGATCATTAAAATAAAAAGGTTACAGCTAATAACATACTTAATTCAGTAAACATTGAATCCTTTCTCCCTTGAAAGCAACAGGACAGGAATGTCCATTTTCACCACTTCTGTAATATATCAAGATCCTAAACAATGCAACAAAGCAAGGAAAATAAATTAAAAATTATAGTTGCTCTTCATGGAGGACAGGACTGTTTATAAATAAATTAGAAAGAATACACAAATAAAAACAATGAATTTAATGAACTCTTTCAGATAAAAGTTAATATATAAAAATCAATGGTGTTATACATACTAGTAACAAATAACTGGAAAATAGAATTTAAAAACATACAATTGACAGCATCAAAAATCATGAACTACTAGAAATATATTTAATGAAATATATTTTGGAACTCTACACTCACAATTACCAATAACTGAACAGTAGCAAAAAAGAAAACCTAAATAAATAGAAAAATTTCTTGCATTCACACATTGCAAGAATCGATATTGTTAAGGTATCAACTTTCCCCATATTGAACTATGCACTAGTTAATAGTTCAACAGTTAATAGATCAATAACTAATGCAACCGCAGGAAAAAGAAAATTCCCAGAAGACTTATTGTGGAAAATTGACAAGATAATCCTAAAAAATATATGCAAATGCAAATTGTCTAGAATAGTCAACAAAAAGAATAGCCCGGAGAACTTACAATAAAGCTACAGTAAATAAGAATATATAAAAGAAGTTTAAGGATAGAAAAAGAGATCAATGGAATACTATAGAGAGTTCAGAAACAAATGCACATATGTATGGACTCCTTATTTACTTCAAAGCCACCACAGAAATTTAATGAGGTGAAAGATGGTGTTTTTAATAAATGGTATGAAGCTAAATGAATATCTTTGTGGAAAAAAATGAACTTTGACCTATAACTTCCACCACACACTGATGGTAAAACAAAATAGCGAAGCCTCTAGGAGAAAACCTTTATGATCTAGAGATGAGCAAAGATTTCTTTAACAGGAAAGAAAGAACACTAACAATGCTCTTTATTAAATTATTAAGGTTTATTAAAATTAACTATTTCTGTTCCTCTAAAGAAACCTTTAGGAGAATAAAAGCCACAAAGAAGATATTCATAATATATATGTTTGGTGAAGGACTTTGATCAGAATTTTTAAAGAATTACTACAAATCAATGAAAAACATAGGCAAAATACTTGAAGAGACATTTCATAAAAGAAGACATCTAAATGGTCCATAATCATAAGAAAATGTGTAAACATCAGCACTTATCAGGGAAATGAAAACAAAAACCATAATGTACCACTGCACACCCATTCAAATGAGTAGCATTGAAAAGAACTGACAATACCAAGTGTTGGCAAAGACGTAGAGCTACTGGTCCTCTCATGATTTGCTGGTAGGGGTGAGAACTGATATAGCCATGCTGTAAAACAGTTTGGCAGATGCTTACAAAGTTTAATATATGCCTACCCTTTGACTCAGCCATTCTATTCTAAGGAATATCCAAGAGAAACTAGTCCATGTGTTCACCAAAGATATATACAGAAATGCTCACAACAGCTTTTATCATTATAGCCCACTACTTGAAAGAACTCAAATGCCTAGGAAGAGAAAAATAGATGAATAAATCATATATCACACAATTTTTATTACCATGTAATATTCTATTAACTACTGATGCTCACAAAATATGGATGAACTTCAAAGATATTACATTGTACAAAAGATACCAGACACAAAGGAATACATACATATATGGTTCCATTTGTGTGAAGTTCAAAATCAGGCAAAACTAAAAACTTAATCTATGGTTGCACAAGGCAAAACAGTGACTTAATCAGGGATGTTACTGATTGAGAAGAGGCTCAAGGCAACTTTTGCAATGTTGTAATGAACCTATGCCTTGATCTGGGTTGAGGTTGCCAAATATCAACTCATAAAACCCACCTAGCTGCAAGCTTAAGATTGGAGTATTTGAATGTGTGTACCTCAATGGGAAAGATTTTTTTGAAGCAATGGGTTGGCCTTAATAGGAAGGTATTATATCACTGTTTGAGGCTCCAAGTACAACATTAACGTTTTTGGCAGGGCTTGTTTTCTCCTGGACTCTGTACCCTTACAGCAGTCCTTAGGCACATGGCAATCTGTCTGTGTCTGCTCCTCTGATTTCCTCTGATGCTGGCTTCTACTTCCATCTCCACTTTCTTCAGCTCATAGGGATGACAGCCATATTGGTTTAAGGTCCATCCTCATTAAGTTTGGTTACACCTTAACAATAGCACTGTCCAAGCTCCTATTTACTACTGAGTTCACACCCGTATGAACACTGAGTAACACTGGAACCTGTCCTTTGTAGGGGATATGATTCAATTCCCAGCAGGGAAGAGAATGCATTGGCCATCAGCCTGCCTCCTTGTCTTTATTTATCCAAGATTCACTGATACCAATTTAACTCAAGATGAGGTCCGGCCAGGAAAAATCCATTATCAGCAGCTGCATGCTACAAAAGCAGAATACTTGTCTTTTACCTTTCTGTCCTCTGGGAACAAGAGACAACGGTTCCTCTTTAGAAAGACAGAGGGTATTGTGAAGGTTGATGGCTCAGATAAATGGGAAAGCACTTTGGCCGTGAAGAGAATAAACACTGGGGCATTAGGAGAGCCATCAGGAGATGCCAGCCCCAGAGGCTGAATAAACCCATCTGCCAGTGACATTATTCAAACCACAGTTCAAAGTGCAATTGTATGGCAAATAGACTTTTACACAGCAGATGAAAAAGATTAGTAGTGACAAGTAAAACTGGATGAAAGCTACCCTGTTACGTATATTGAATGCCTGAGGGTCATTTCCAAACCTGTGGATGTGAGGAACAATAAGAAAGAATAACAGGATGCTGGGCAGAGGCCAGGTGGATGTGTGGCTGCTGCTGAAGCAATGGCAGTCAGATCTAAGGAGGAAGATGGCAGAGTGAGGGCCTAGCCATAAAGACTTAGGTCTGCAACGACAGAGAGAGAAAGAGCAACCTATGACCCCAAATGACCCCAGTCTCATGGTGAATATCCTTTAGATCTTTTCAGTTTATCCCACCCAACTCACAGCCACTTATACCTCAAGTCTTCCCTCTTACCTCTTCCATTGCAAATTGGGGTACATTTTTAATGCGCAGTAATCAATGGATATTATGTTAGACCCAAAAGGAATTTAAAATATATTCCTAGATTTCCTCCACTTAACACTCATAACACTGAGCCAGAAAACTACATCTTACCAACCTCCCATACCACCAAGAATCCTAAATTACACTTACTTTTTAGGATTAAAGGCATTGCAGATCTAGTAGTCCTCCTAAAGAGTAGATATACCCTAGAACGGTCGCATTAATACTTTATAGGACTGCCTCAGGATAAAATGTCTTGTGAAGCATCTCATCTCATAAAGCCAATTAGGCAAGCCCAGAGGGGGGGGAAAAAATGCCAGGCCCAGGAAGAGGGTCCTCTGAGAGAGAAACAGAAGCTGACATTGGAAAGCAGGGGGCCCTCTGAACTGACCAGAGCCAGGGTGCCCAGGTCTTTATCCTCTATGAGCTGTCTGAATGTAAAGGGGTCTGTCAGCACCTACGATCTTGTGATGGGACAGGGAACGTCTTCACATCAGTTTGGGCTATGACAGCTCCGTCACTCCGTTTTTGTGCTTGTCAATCATCATGCAGAATTCATCATTAAAAAGAGAGAAAATAAGATGAATTGAAAAGAGAGATGAATTGTCCTTTATATTTCAAGAGTAGCTTTCAACTAGATAGTTCAAAGTACCAGCCAAATTCTCCTCTCTCTAGAGATCCATAGCATGTAAAGTTCTTTTTGACCCAATCATCACTTTTTTTCCTAATGATTATGAAAGATTAGATATTAGCGTATATGGGGTAGACCTTTTTTGAAAATTGTTCATTGCAAAAGAAAAGTCCTTTGGAGGACTTGCCCATCAATGAGGCAGAACATTTTGATTGATCCTGTAATGTGACCCAGGATGGGACAAATATTGAAGAGAGTAAAGCAAGGGAACATCTCTGCAAGGAGCATAGAATAGAGCAAAGAGAAAGGAGACACAATAGATTTTGAGTTAGGCAGATATGCCTTTGAATAACACTTCTATTGTTTTCTGTGTTATCTTGGGCAAATTCCTTAACCTCTGAGTCTCAGTGTTCTCATTCGCAAAATTAAGTGTGGTAAATTATTTCACAGGGAATTCAAAGCAAATGTGGATGGTATGTGGTAAGTGCTACACCTACACGTCCATCCAAACCTTGACCTCCTCAGCAGACAAAGTTTACATAGAATGATAATTTAGCAGAGGCAGCTTAACAAAACAGATGGAGCTGGGGTCAGGGAACTTGGCTTCTAGACCCAGCTCTGCTAAAAATAATAACTACTATTTCTAAGGCAATGTTCCGTTTATAAATATGTTAACAAACATCCCAAGTGGGTGATCTAAACAGAGTAGCAACCTACCACTGAACTTCAATTCTTTCATTCCTTCATCTGACAAATTGAAAGCAGGTACCCAGGTATGGTCTTTAAGGACCTTCCATATCTCCCACCTTATGATTCTAACTACTAGGCTGTATAAAATAAATTTTTATTTATGAAATGAAATTTAACAATGAGTACAATGAACACAGATAACACAGAAATATCCTGGTGGGCTTGGGAACCTAAAAAGTTTCATAAATCATTAGCGCCTTATATTGTCTCCTGAAGCACAGATAGGATAGGAGTATAAGGAAAGATGAAAGGATGTTCCCAATTGAGGATGACAGCCTGAGCAGAGGTGGGGAGGTAGGTGTTTAGCTTGCTAGCTGCCGGAATGCAATATACCAGAAACAGAATGGCTTTTAAGAGGGGGAATTTAATGAGTTGCTAGTTTATAGTTCTAAGGCTGAGAGAATGTCCCAATTAAAACAAGTCTATAGAAATGTCCAATCTAAGGCATCCAGGGAAAGATGCCTTGGTTCAAGAAGGCCAATGAAGTTCAGGGTTTCTCTCTCAAGTGGAAAGGCACATGGCCAAACACGGTCAGGGTTCCTCTCTCATCTGGAAGGGCATATGGCAAACACAGCATCATCTGCTAGCTTCCTCTCCTGGCTTCCTGTTTCATGAAACTCCCCGGGAGGCATTTTTCTTCTTCATCTCCAAAGGTCGCTGGCTGGGGAACTCTCTGCTTCTCATTGTTATGTCGTTCTCTGCTCTCTCAGAAATCTTTCTCATTCTCCAAAATGTTTCCTCTTTTATAGGAGTCCAGTAAACTAATCTAGACCCACCCGAATGGGTGGGGACACATCTCTACCTAATCCATTTTAACAACCACTCTTGATCACTCAAGATCACATCAAGATGTGACTCCCTAAATCACATCTCCAGGGAGATGATCTAATTATAGTTTCAAACATACAGTACTGAATAGGGATTAGAAGAAATGGCTGCCTTTACAAAATGGGATTAGGATTAAAACATGGCTTTTCTAGGGTCCATACATCCTTTCACACTAGCACAGCGGGATTGAAGACATATGAAGACTAGGGGGCCGAATAACCTGAACGAAGCAAACGGAAGTGTTGGAATAGCATATGAAGAAAGCTCAGGAATGCCAAGGGCAACATTTGAATACACTGAAAACCAAGCAACTACTGTTTCCCAGCTACAGCAGAAGCATGATATCTCCCCTTCTTCAAACACCTGCTGTATCCAGAGGTATCACCATAGTGGACACACCAAGTCACTATAAATCCTTCTCGTCTATAATCTTCCCAAATAGACATCCCCAGAGCACAAACCACATATTTGCTTCTCTTGTAGAAAGCAGGGAGTAGCACTGAATAATACACATGGATTGGCCAATTGGTCAAAACAAACATAACACTTACAGTGCTGTAATCCGTATGGCTTGGCACCAGAATGGTTTTGCGGTTAAAACCACATGGCCCACGCAACCGAAATAATTCCGCTCCAATATTTATTTTTTCCCTAACGCTAACACCATGAAAAGGATATTAGTCAGCAACAGCACTTAAAATCTCCTCTTTCTCTCTCCAGTGTATGAGTTGCCTGCATTGTACGTTCTCCAAGGCATCACCTCAAAATCACCAAAGACCCCAAGTCCCCATCCACTGATTCTGTCAGGGATCAGAAAATAAACCTTAACATACAAAATGGATTCTGTGGCAAGGGAGCCCCTTCAGTTTCTCTCCCTCAGCAGCTCTTCTGACAGGACCTGATGTGACAGCAAAATAGTGAGCACAAGCGTGCCACACACACACACACACACACACACACACACACACACCCGCCAGAGCCAGACCAGATAACCGTGAGTGTGACGTCATGATCTGCACCAGCCTGACATCTCCCGGTGATGCCTGCGGCCACACGTCACCCCCACCCCTCTTGGTGCAGTTTTTCCTGTAAAACCACAAGCCATCAGAAAGAGAATTGGAGCCTTTTTTCCTCTTTTTCACCAGCAAGTTTTGCTGTCTTCCACCTGCCTGTTCTCCCTTTGCTCTCAATCCGTTTCTCAATAAACCCTTAAGCTTTAACTCGCTGTCTCATGTAGGATCCTTTAGCGACCCTGTGCCTAACATTCACCCCCTAAATCCTAGAAAGAATCCAGGTAGGAAGAAGATATACTTAATAAGCGGACCCAGAACACTTAATAATGGGGAGGCAGGAGGAGGGGAATTTTGTAGACATTCGCATTTCAATCATTTCACAAAATTCCAACATCTACTCTGTGATCAGCCAAAGGTGGCATGGTAAATTCAATATTTTGAGTCTCATCTAAATTATACCACAGATGGGATCCAAAGAGCCTAATTCCACATAGTTAATGAAAGAGCAAAAGGCAGCAACCCGGTTCTGTTTGGTAGCACCTCTCCTGGGTTCTCAGGGTCAATTCCCCAGCAGAATCCTAAAAAAAAAAAACCACACTTGCTGTATCCAGACTGGTCCAGAGCCAATAAATTGGCTGAGAGTAGGATTTGAACAGAAAGGACAAGAAGAAAGGCATTTGGGAAACCCAGATATCAATATAAACCACAAACTCCAAAGTTTCTGAAAGGAATTTTGAGTCTCTAGCTTGTCTAATTTCAAGGAAACTCTTTGGAGAGCTCAGAAAGATTACCTTTATCAAAAGTACCTTTATCAAGCCCTTTTTCAAAAGCCAAAATAGCATTTGCCTCTTTGTTTCCTGCTGAAAATGAGAACAACTGTAATCCAGAAGATTGGTGTCTCTTGTGTTTTAGGGCAGAATTCCTGCAACTCTTCCAGTAGCCTGGGGAAACCGAAACAAGGCTTATCTCTCCAGGATATACTGGTAGGTTCATTCCAGCATCTTCCCTTTCTCCTCACTTAGCGCATCTGTCCCTTCCAATTAACTGAGGGCAGCCTAAATCCAATTTACATATTCCCACATTAACAAATCCTCACCTGCTTTTCATCAGGAGCCTGCCCCACCCCTAAGCATCTAACCAAAGCATATGATGAAAAATCCAGTCCTTGGGACCTCTATGTCTGTAAGTCAGAAAGATGTCATACATACCTTTTTACTCAATCATTCTAAAAATAGCCTTAGCCAATTTAAACCACTTTTTGAAAAATACCATTTGCATCAGGTTTTTCTTCCCCTCTGCCACTTTTCCATCCCGCTGTACGAAATAGCTGAGCTACCAACTCTAGGAGAACGAACTTTCGGCTGGAAACTGCGATTTAACAGTTATGGTCATAGGCCTGGAAGCCAACCTTGGCCTGTATCATAGAGCTTTGCCTAAGAAATTCAGGAGAAATTAAATCAATTTGAAGAAGATGGGGAAAGAACTATCTTGTCTTGTCTAAAACTACCTGTTTTGCTGCATTACATGAGTTGGGGAAAGAGACGCTGGTAGCTCTGTGAGGCCTCAGGGCCTTTTCATGGGATCTGGAGGGAAGTGGGAGCAAGTCTCCTTCACCAAGACACACGCAGCTGTTGGCCTCCACAATGCCCTCCCCAGCTGGGCAGCTCTGAGCTAGAAAACACAGCTTCACAAGCTGAAATGAAAGAAATCCCGGCTTAGGACTCAGGACTCAGCTTTCATTCCTCCTTCCTCGACTTGGTTTTTGCTATACTGCACACAAATCCCAATTCTGAAAGAACATGGTGGTCTGTAAAACTGGACCGAGAATACCAGGCAGGTGCCATATATGCTCCATGTCTTCCACAAATGGGTTTGGGAAATGCTGCCACTCAGAAGCTGGAACCCACATTTCAGGGCCAGAAATCCACGGTCCTGCTTGTTCTGAAGTCAAGGAGGTCACGTACTGGCCCTCTCCTAGCTCCTTGGAATAAGAGGGCTCAGTTTACATGCAGGTGGCCAGCCTTCCTCACCTCCAGTCCGCGGCTCTTTCACAGAGGAGACATTTCCCTTGAGGGAGACTCGAGCGCTTGGCCTTCCTTTATTCTCAGAAGGAAACTGCAAGCTGCTGCGAACACTCCTCATTCACCGCAGGTCCTGCACATGGGGTGCTCTTTCTCTCCTGTGTGTTTTTAGTCCTGGTTCCCCAAATATCTCTATCACGTGTACTCCATCCCTTCGATAACCATCATTTACTCTGGCCCTGACCTGGGGATCTGGCAGCACCAGCAACCCCTAAAAGAGCAACACCTGTGGCCCGCAGGCATTTCTGCAATAGTGTATGAATCCGAGCCTGGCTTGCCGTGCAGGTGCAGCTTTGTCTTTCAAGCCTGGTATCTCTGGCCACCTCATCTGTACCACACAAAGAAATACCCAGGGGCCACTCCAGCAAGCAGGGAGTGAGAGGATAAAAGAGGAAGATGCTTTCCAAAAATCTGAATGTTAATATGCAAATATTTCAGCCCCTGGATGTGCCCTTTCAGGAATGGCTTCAGAGCCTCCAAGGGCTGCTGGGAAAGGAAAGCCCATCCCTCTACCTACCTTTCAGGAATGAAAAAAAGAAAAACAGAGGACAAAGGGAAGTAACAAGGGAAGAGGAGACAGCAAGAAGTTTCTTTTACTTCTTTGCAGTTTGAATATACCAAGGTTTCTTGCCAGAGCTAATGGGATCACATGGCTGTCTGGCATTTGGGGAAAGGGTGTCTTCGTGAACAACACCTACTTCTGTGGGGACAGAAAGATAGCCACAGTGGGGCTTCCTTGGGGTACATGCGGAGGCCTAACACACCATC
Source organism: Tamandua tetradactyla (assembly GCF_023851605.1). Classification (NCBI taxonomy): domain Eukaryota; kingdom Metazoa; phylum Chordata; class Mammalia; order Pilosa; family Myrmecophagidae; genus Tamandua; species Tamandua tetradactyla. The sequence goes on along the minus strand of NC_135343.1, from coordinate 21,381,411 downwards.
ACAGCAGGGTCCGGGGGCCGCCTGTCTTACCCCTGCCCCACTCACAGCACCCCTGTGAGCGTGTCCTCTCTCCTTCCAGACATTCAAGTCCCTGCCACACTTAGCAGGAGGCCAAAGAATTAGCATAAAATAACACTTCTTAGGTGACACTACCCAGCCCCAACTCAGGTCACACTAGACTTCCACCCTCCAAAATAATGACAGAATAAATGAGTTATACCAAGCCACCATGACAAGTCAGCAGAAATAGCAGAATTAGGTTCCCCCAAGCTTCAAGTCCCTGAACTATCAATCATACAGTAAAAAAACAAGTATTGTCAAATGATTATAGAAGTAGAAGGAGGAATCAAAAATGAGAAAAGACCAAGATTCAAAAAGAGCCAAGAAGAATTTCTAAAATTAAACCCAGAGTGACTGAAATTAAAATTACCCAGACAGAGGGAATCGTCAGAGTCTTGCTGTTTCCCCAAGTTCAGTATTTAGTTCCAGGATCATCTGCCTTAAATGCTGTGACTATTTTATCTTTTACCTCTCTCTGCCTTTTGCCTCCATAATTTTTCACTCTCCCTGTTCAGGAAAACTGGAACTATTCTTTTGAGCAGCTCAGCAAATAAAGCACGTTTCCACTTTCTAATATAGTGCTAATAATTGGACTGGGATAACCAACACTTCCTGCTGTATTTACATCTCTTTTGCAAAGAACTGGCTTTTCCTTTAGTGTCTGTTCTTGATGACAGGTATCAGATATCCTAGACATAGGAGTATTGTCTCTATCCCACTTTTATGTATGGACAGATTCAGGAACCCCACCGGGCACTTTTCTGGCATATTGGTTCCTTTTGTGATGATGATGATGGATGGTCAAATCAACCACCATGACCTTGCAGTCAGTACTGGCCTCATTCTAATCACCTGAACAGGTAGATCCTAGAAAGGATGTGACAACCAGTATTTACCAGTGGAAGTACATTCTCCAAATTGCTAAAATCCCATGCCTATATGGAACCTTCTTATGATGTTAAGATTAAGAAGAGGCCAAAAAAGATTAACTTCAGAATAGCCATTAGAGAGGCAATAGAATATACCTTTATCACAACCTTTTGATGCTCACAGTACATTCTCTGCCAAGCTATATTCTGTTTTGATGAATGAAGCAGCTCAGCCACACACAGCTGGGTTGCAACAAAGTAAATAGCACAGTTCCTGAGTTGGGGAGAGAAAAAAACCATCTTGGTTGATCTCTCATAGTGTTGGGCTGCTGTAAAATTATAATATGGCAAGCTTTTACATTAACAAATATTGTAAGACTCACTACTTTAACTCAAGATGCCACAACATACCCCATGCGAGCTGCTGAGGGGTGCATTGCTCAGCAGAAGAGACCTGTTGGGTCTATAGAAGTTCCAGCAGCAAATGAAGTCACAGTATTAACAAAATCACAGATCTGATAGAAGACTCCATTCCGGTCTGGTCTCCATGATCTCGTGATCACAGAGCACATGGATAAGGCTATTTATCCTGTTTTCCTCTGCCTCGGTGGATGAGAACAAGTTTCAAAAAAAGAGCCTTAAGATTGCTCCACATTTTGCTTTTTTTCCATCAATGTAACATCAGAGTTCCTGACCACACTGGTTACAAAACTCTATATGTTAGTCAAAATATTTTTAAAGGTCCTTTATAAACTAATGAATAAGCCTATAAGGAAATAAATAGATTCCTCTAAGGCCAGAGAAAAATGAGAAAATGAGTCTGAGGCAATAAACCAGCACTACACTACTTACCCAAGAAACATCTAGGGATCCATTTAGGTGAGCACACTGAAGGATCAGGGGGAGGATTAACAAAGCCTGTGCTTGTGCAGGCCAGGGTGCCAGGTCAAAGACCACCCTGCCCAAGCAAGGAGTCAGGAAGGGGATAGGCAGTGATTCAAAAGAAAACCCCCCAGTAGAGGCAAAAAGCAAGGATCTGTCTTCCTCTTCACTCTGGAACCCCTGAGGCCCATATGGGTTTGAGTCTGAATTTTCACTACTTTTGTTTGTTTGTTTGTTCGTTGCAACCGAAGAAACCATAATACGAGAATTTTAAAGGAAACCTGGTTCAATAGCAGTGCCTCCAAATGCCTGCAGAGTAAAAGACACATCTCTCAGGAGGAACAGAGCCCAGCCTCGGCTTCTTACACTCTTTCCAGAGAGTGAAAGTCAGAGAAAAGATCAATAAAAGAAATCAGACAGAAAAGACTTCACATTTAAGAAATAAAAGAGAAAATAAAAATAAGAATAAATAACAGGGGACTGTAAAAGTTGTGCAGCTTTGAAAAAGATTCAGATAGAACTTTTAGAATTGGAAAATATAATCACTGAAATAAAATTTGCAATTGAAGAGTTAAACATTAGTGAGCCATTTATAAGAATAAGTAACTGGGAGGTAGATGTGGTGAAATTGAACAAAACAAAGCACAGAAAGAGAGGTTAACCAAACAAAGAACCTGAAAGAGAGGCTAAGAACATGAAGATTAGAGCGACATACATCTAAGTACTGTGACAGAGGAACTAAAACGGAAAATGGAGGATGGTTAATATTCAAAATGATAATGCCCAAGAGTTTCCCAGAATCGCTGAAAGATGTGAACACTCAGATCCAGGAAGTCATTAAATCCTCAAGCAGGGTAAATGCTAAGAAATCCATTCTTAGGCACAGCACAGTCAGATTGTACCAACGATAAAGAGAGAGTGTGAAGAATCACTAGAGAGAAAAGAAAGCACTATGTAAAAAAGATCAATACTTGGATTGAAACCTAACTTTTCAATGTGGCTAACATCTTTAAATATTATCAAATTGTGAGAGAACTGTCCACCTTCCTTTTTTACCCATTAAAATGCATGTCTTAAGAACAAGAGCATTTGCAAATTCCCCTTGCGGGGAGCGGCAAAAAAGGGGGAAAGCTCATATTCCCCATTTGGAGAATTCCTGAGATTCTCACAAGCAGTGGGGACAGCCGAAGCAATAGGCCGAGCCCTCAATCTTGGGGGCTTATCCTATGAAACTTATCCTACAAAGGATAGACTAAACCTACTTAAAATTAGGCCCAAGAGTCACCTCCAGAAAACCTCTTTTGTTGCTCAGATGTGGCCTATCTATCTCTCTCTCAGCCAACACAGCAAGTGAACTCACTGCCCTCGCCCTCTCTATGTGGGACATGACTCCCAGGGGTGTAAAACTCCCTGGCAACATGGGACCGAAATCCTAGAATGAGCTGAGACTCAGCATCAAGAGATTGAGAAAACCTTCTTGACCAAAAGGGGGAGAGAGAAATGGGACAAAATAAAGTGTCAATGGCTGAGAGATTCCAAACAGAGTCGAGAGGTTATCCTGGAGGTTATTCTTATGCATTTTATAGATATCCCCTTTTTAGTTGAAGGTGTATTAGAGAGGCTAGAGGCAAGTGCCTGAAACTGTAGAGCTGTGTTCCAGTAGCCATGTTTCTTGAAGATGTTTGTATAATGACATAGTTTTTGCAATGTGACTATGTGATCGGGAAAACCTGGTCTGATGCTCCTTTTATCTATGGTATGGACAGATGAGTAAAAAATATGGATCAATCAAAAATAAATAAATAATAGGGGGAACAATTGTTAAAATAAATTGAGTAGTTTGAAATACTAGTGATCAATGAAAGAGAGTGCTAAGGGGCACAGAAAAAATAGTGGGAACAAAGGTTAAAATAAATTGGGTAGAAGGAAATATTAGCAGTCAATGACAGGGAGGGGTAAGGTGTATGGCATATATGAGTTTTTTTTCTTTTTTCTTTTTATTTCTTTTTCTAGAGTGATGCAAATATTCTAAGAAATTCTCATGGTGATGAACATACAACTATGTGATGATATTGTGGGCCATTGATTGTACATCAAGTATGGAATGTTCATATGTTAAGAATGTTTGTGTTTGTATGTTGTTTTGTTTTGTCAATAAAAACATAAAAAAAGAGCAAAATACATATAGACCTTCACTAAAGAACCTTCTAAAGGATGCTATTCAAAGAAAAATGACCCTGAAAACAAATAGCGGGTAAAGAAAATGTCGACATGTAGATTAAACTAAACAGATATCACCTGCACAACATAATAATAATAATTAGTGAGGTTAAAAATAACAAGAGAGTTAAAAGGCCAGGCTACACAACAATATCATGTTAGTTTGGGGTATGTGTTTGTAATTAAGGCAATCATCCATTAAACATATTGGGTGATCATTTAGTATTAGCAGGAACTATTTGATGACTTGGGTATACAGAATGAACTAAGCAGCCAAGAATTCCTGCTCCTGTGAAATTTGCATGTTAGTAGAAGAAAGCAGTCAATAAAAACAAGTAAATAAAAAATTCAGATGATTCTAAAAGTCTTGGAGAAAAAAATAGAAGAGAGAAAGCTGAGGGAACTTCTTATCCCTTCATATCAATCATCCAGTAAATGTAGTCTTTCTACACATGTTTATCTTATTTATATGTATGTCTAAATGGAAAAACATTCTAGGGCTTTTATATTTTTGGAGAAGAATAAAATTCTTAATTAAATTTAGACATAAGTATGTTAAGTGTAAACATTAAAATTTCAAAAGCAAAAAGTAGGAGTAGAGCAAGTATCTTCTAACTTGGCAAGAGGAGGGATGGATAAGGATGAGGGGGGAAATTCAACCAATTCAAATAAAACCAAGAAAGGAAGAAAATATAAAACACAGAAAAAGTAGGAACAAATAGAAAGCTTAAAAATACAATGGTAAAATAAGTCCAAATATTTCAGAAATTATAGCAAATGAGAATGTCAGTACTCTCCTGTTAAATGACATGCACTTCAGATCTAATTGCAAAAAAAAACAAGCACTGTATGCCCTTTAGATGAAAAGGACTAAAAAAAAAAGGCAGAAAAATGTTGAAAGTAAAGAGATGAAATAAACATACTAGGCAAATATTAGCTAAAGATATCTGGCATATCTATATCATATCAATCCAAATAGACTATACTGCCAAAAAAATTATTATCAGATTTAAAGAAGTTCATATCATAATGAAAAACAAATCAGATTTTTGGAGGAGATTTTATAATTACAAACTTACATACACCCTAATCAGAGCAAAACTCAAAGAACTAAGGAAATATTGACTCCAAGAGAGTGACATCATAGAGATCTCTGATCTCTTCAACAGAGATCACCAAACAGATAATTATCTATTACCTATAATCTATTACTCTATTATCAGTAATCATAGAGAAAATTTAAATAACTATTAACAAGTTTATTAAATCATATATGAAGAATACTGCACCAAACACATTTTTCAAGACCAGGGGGAAATTTTACAACATGGACAGAGACCACCACCCCATAGAACTCATCTTCTTCCGCAAAAAGTAGAGGATAAAAAAGTAAATGAAGTTTATAGTATATTAATAATAATAAATAAGGAGAAAAAATAAAACCAGTAAAAGGCAAGGGAGTAGGGTGGGGAGGGATTGTCAATTTTAGATAGGGAGTCCATGGCAAAATTCACTGATAAGTAACACTTGAGTAAAGATCACAAGGCAGTAACGAAGGAAGGAATGTGCTATCTGGAGGGAAACCAGGTAGGGCAGATGGAACAGGAAATGAAAAAGTGCCCACAGTAGACATATGACTAGATTGTTTCATCAGAGTGGACCAGTATGTCTGGGGTCAAGGATAGAGCAGACTGGGGAGAGTAATAGGACATAAGATCAGAGATTTAGGGATGCTAAGTTAAGCAGGACCTCTAAGTGAATGTAAGAAATGCTGTTTTTTTTACTACAAATAGAAAGGACAATATTGGAAGAGGATTTGATCTGGTTTGCATTGTAACAGTATCACTTTGACTTCTATGCTGTGAAAAGACTAAAGGGGCCAAAACAGACACAAGGAGACTAGATGGGAGGCTATTACAATAAGTGAGAGATCACACTGGTTTGGTGGGGGCACTCAAATTGATAAGAAATGGCCACATTCTGGATTCAGTTTGAAGTAGCACCAAGGGGAATTTGCTGACAGACTGAACAGGAGATGATAGAATCAAACAAATCTCCAAGAGTTTTTGGTCTGAGCAACAGAAAGGATGGGATTGCCATTTTCTAAAAAGAAAAAGTTATGGGACAGCAATGACTCAATGTTACAAATATTAACTTTTAGATGTCAAAAGGAGCCATCATAGAGGTAGACGGAAGCATAAATTTAGGGTTCAGGAGAGTGGCTGGAGGCTCATCAGGATATGGAGGGTTTTTAATAAGAAGCCAAGGGACTGGATGATATTACCAAGGGGTGAGTGTAGACAAAAGAGAATAGGTCCAAGGAGATCATCCCAGAATTAGAGTTGCAAAGCTAAGAAGGAACTAGCAATGGAGACTGAGGCTTATCAGACATGCATGAAGAACATCAGAGAGATAAAGATGCATCAAATGTAGTTGATGGGTCAAGTAGGATAAGGAATGGAAATAGATGAAAAAATTTCAACATAACAGCTAATTGCATCCAGCAGTTTTTGATATCATATAATGAAAATTGGATTTATCACAGGGATACAAGATTGGTAAAGTATTAGAAAATCCACTAAGGTAGTTATTACATTACCAGATTAAAAGAGGAAAACCAAACAATTGTATTAAGGATGCAGATTTTTAACATATTCTATAAATGGATCCAACATCCATGTATAATAAACAATGTCTAGCAAACTAGTAATAGCCTGAACATTTCTTAATCTAACTAAAGGTGTTGTTCTAGTTTGCTAGCTGCCGGAATGCAATATACCAGAATCAGAATGGCTTTTAAAATGGGGAATTTAATAAGTTGCTAGTTTATAGTTCTAAGGCTGAGAAAATGTCCAATTAAAACAAGTCTATAGAAATGTCCAATCAAAGGCATCCAGGAAAAGATACCTTGGTTCAAGAAGGCCGACGATATTCAGGATTTCTCTCTGATCTGGAAAGGCACATGGTGAACACAGTGAGTTTCTCTCTTTGCTGGAAGGGCACATGGCAAGCAAGGCATCATCTGCTACTTTCTCTCCTGGCCTCCTATCTCATGAAGCTCCACAGGAAGCGTTTTCCTTTTTCATCTCCAGAGGTCACTGGCTTATGGGCTCTCTGCTTCTCATAGCTGTGTCATTCTTCTCTGCTCTCTCTGAATCTCCTTCTTTCTCCAAAATGTTTCTTCTTTTATGGGACTCCAGAAACTTATCAAGACTCACCCAAATGGGTGGAGACATGTCGTCACCGAATCCAGCTTAACGACCACTCTTGACTAAATCACATCATCCAGGGAGATGCTCTGATTACAGTTTCAAACATTTAGTATTGAATAGGGATTATTCTACCTTTATGAAATGGGATTTAGATTAAAACATGGCTTTTCTAGGGGACATACATTCTTTCAAACCAGCACAGGTGTCCACCAAAAAGACTACAGCCATGATCCACTGGATATCAAAATAGTGAAACTGTCTTTTTAAGATCAAAAATAGTCAAGGATATCCTCTGTTCAACATCTCTTATTGAACTTTGCGTTGAAGGTCTGAATGATCTCATTAAGTAAGAACAAAGTAAGCATTATTAAGATTGGTGTGGAAAACATAAAATCTCATTACTTAAGAATGATAGAATTGTCTATATTGAAAACCACAAAGAGTCTATAGACAAAATATTAGAATTAATAAAAGAAATTAGAAACAAAATTAGATATAAAATTAATCTAAAATTAATTGCATTGCTGTACACCAAGAACAGTTAGGAAATGTAATTTTAAGACAATACCCTGTATATTAGGAATAATAACATAATATATAATGTATTCCTAAGATTACAATGAACAAAAGATGTGCCAATCATTTGTTGACAAAATTATAAACCTTGATTGAAAGACATTAAAAAAAGAACTAAATAAATGGTCTTCAAGACAAATGGTATGCAATGACCTTAGACTGGAGACTAAATATCATGAAGACATAAATTATAAATTATGACATAAGTTATTCATAAATTAAGAGAATATTTTAGTGAATTCATGATTATTATTAATATATAATAATTTAAGTGGATTGATATTAGTATTACTATTATTATAAATAGTTTGAGTTAATTCATTAAATTAATATGACATGAATTATTCATATTATTAACATAAATTGAGACAAAAATTATTCCTCTTTTGACTTAAAGTTTAAATGTAATTTATCAAAAGCCCAAGAAGATTTTTTTTTACAAAGAATTTAATAAGCTGATGCCAAAATCTGTGCATTAGACCAAAGACAAAAATTTGCCAAGCTACTCTTAAGGAAGGAACCCTGACCTACAAGAGAAAAAGATTTATCACAAATCAGTAGTAAACAAAATGATGAGAAAACAATACAATAGAACAGAAAATAGAACTCCTAAAGTCATAACATGTATGTAGTTTGCTATGTTAAAGATGTAGTATTATACATGGAGAAATAAGGCACAGTTCAATAAATGTTATTGGGAAAATTGGTTACCTGTATAGCAAAATTGAAACTCAACAGACACAAACACAAATCAATTTCTAATGGATTGAAGACTTAAACGTAAAAGGCAAAACTTTGAGATACATCTCCATGGCTTCAGGGTAGAGAAGTAAGGGCTGACCAGAAGGAGAAAAATTTCACTAGATTAAAAAAAGAAATGTAATGACTACATTAGCATTAAGAACTTTTATTCAGCAAAAGATTTCATTTCAGGAAATGAAAATACAAGCCATGAACTTTTTTTTTCTTTTTAACTTTTTTTATTAATTAAAAAAATTAACAAACAAAACATTAAGATATCATTTCATTCTACATATACAATCAGTAATTCTTAATATCATCACATAGTTGCATATTCATCATTTCTTAGAACACTTGCATCGATTTAAAAAAGGAAATAAAAAGACAACAGAAAAAGAAATAAAAGATAACAGAGAGAAAAAAAGATCATACATACCATATCCCTTACCTCTCGCTTTCATTTACCACTAGCATTTCAAACTAAATTTATTTTAACATTTATTCTCCCCATTATTTATTTTTATTCCATATGTTCTACTCTTCTGTTGATATAGTAGCTAAAAGGAGCATCAGACACAAGGTTTTCACATTCACAGAGTCTCATTGTGAAAGCTATATCATTGTTCAATCGTCATCAAGAAACATGTCTACTGGAACACAGCTCTACATTTTCAGGCAATTCCCTCCAGCCTCTCCGCTACATCTTGAACAACAAGGTGATATCTACTTAATGCATAAGAATAACCTCCAGGATAACCTCTCGACTCTGGAATCTCTCAGCCATTGACACTTAAGTCTCATTTCACTCTTCCCCCTTTGGTCGAGAAGGTTCTCTCAATCCCTTGATGTTAATTCTCAGCTCATTCTAGGGTTTTTCTCAATCCCTTGATGCTGAGTCTCAGCTCATTCCAGGATCTTTGTCCCACGTTGCCAGGAAGGTCCACACCCCTAGGAGTCATGTCCCATGCAGAGAGGGGGAGGGTGGTGAGATTGCTCGTCATGTTGGCTGGAGAGAGAGGCCACATCTGAGCAACAAAAGAGGCTCTTTTGGGGGTGATTCTTAGGCCCAAATTTTAAGTAGACTTGACCTATTCTTTGTGGGGTTAAGTTTCATGTGAACAAACCCCAAGACTGGGGGCTCAGCCTATAGCTTTGGTTGTGCACACTGCTTGTGAGAATATCAAGAATTCAACTTGGGGAAGTTGAATTTCTCCCCACTCTCACCATTCCCCGAAGGGGGCCTGCAAATACTTTTCCAGTCACTGATCAAATCACTTTGGGATTCATTGGGGCATCACTCTGGACAAACCAACAAAATCTCATGTCCTACCTGAGATTCCAAGTACTTATGACATTCAATCAAACTTTCTACATGAGTTGTATTAGGAAATGACAAGCCATGAACTTTGAGAAGGATTAGAACAAAGATGATGTTTTTAAAAACTTCAGATAATCAATGAGAAAAAGGCAAACAGCCCAATATTAAAATAGCCAAAAGATATTAACAAGCATTTCCCAGGAGAAGAAAAACAGATGAATAACATTAGGTGGGAAAATATAGTCACTCTAAACAGTTATCAGAGAATTACAAGATAAGACAAGGAAATGCCATTTGCAATCACTGATATGACAAAAACTTAAAAATCTGTCAGTACCAAGTATGACAGGAATGTAGAGTAATGATGAGAGTTCAAATCAGTGCAACCAATTGAAAGCACAATTAGCATCATCATGTAAAGCTGATGAATAAAACCCTATGAACCCTAAGGTCCACTTCTAAGAATCCCTTAGATATACACTAAAGCAATTTTGCCCAGTAGACAGTGAATGCAAGCCACGTATGTAATTTTAAATTTTCTAATAATCATGTTAAAATTATTTTTTAATATAAATAAAAGTAAGCTAACAAACAACAGCTGGTGAAAAAATAATATATTTTATTTAAACCCAAAATATCATTTCAACATGTAAAAAATGTTAGATATCACATGTATTTTTTAATTCTAGTGTGTACTTTACACTTACAACACATCTCAATTTAGACCCAACACATTTGAAGTGCTCAACCGCCACATGTGTCTAATGAGAGCCATACTGAACATCGCAATTTAAAGAATTACCAGAAACACATATGGGAGTATTTATACTCATGGCAGCATTGTTCATAACAGAGAAAATCTGGAAACAAATCAAACATCCAGTGATATGAGAATGGTTAGATTCACCGTAGATCATTCATACAGTGGAATACTATGCAGCAGCAAAAGTGAAAGAACAGCAGCCACACATACCACCACAAATAAATCTTGGAAACAAATGTTAAAGGAGAAAAATAAAGTGCGCAGGAATATATTTCTTTAGATATTATACGGAAGTTCTTTGTGTGATGAGGTACAAATACAGTTAATCAGCCCATCAAGAACTCATGAAACCACAGCTTTGTTAGATCAAAAGCCCTGAAGAGGGAGAGGAGAGAATGGGGGTGGCAGTCAGACACCATTTTACCTAATTTAGGCTCCTGTGGGGTCCCTGGAGGAGTGAGGAAAGACGCGCCTGTGAGTTGGGGGCTCTGGGCTTCATTATAACCAGAGAGGAGGGGCACGGTTTTCCCACTGACTTCAGGGATTGGAAAATTCAAATCATATGGTGCGAAAAGTTCAAGGGGCAAGGGCTGTTTGGAGAAGTGTCAAGGAGAATACATCAAGGGCCATACCCAAGCCATATGGAGATATAGGCTTTTTAGTAAATTACGTGGTGCAAAAGGGAAAGGGACCAATAAGAGAGCTAAAGGCAACTCTTATCATCCAAACTGTACGAAGGTGCGGGCAGTTTGGAGAAGTAGCACAGGAACCATTCAGAAAAACTAAGATGGGTCTCATCTGTGCAGGTTTGAAACCCTTGTGTACCCCAGGAAAGCCATGTTCTTTAATTCTGTTCAATGTTGCTGCATGGGATCTTTTTGATTAAGTTGTTTCCATGAAGATGTGACCCACCCAGTCGTGGGTAATAATTTTTTATTAGATGGTTTCCATGGAGATGCATCTCCACCCATTCAAGGTGGGGTTGCTTACTGAAGTCCTTTAAGAGGGAACCATTTTGGAAGAAATTTCAGAGCTGATAAAACCCACACAGACAGAGACCTTTGGAGATGCAGAAGGAAAGCACCCCCGGGTAAGCCTTATGAAACGAGGAGAAAGAAAGCTAGCAGACATCACCATGTGGCTTCCCAGCTGACAGAAGTGTCCAGAAGCCAAAGACCCCAGCAGAGTCAGCCTCGTGCCTTACCAGCTGTACTTCCCCCACAACTATAGGGAAATGTTGAAAAATATATTATGTTCCAGCTGACAAAGGATTCCAGATGGCATGAGTCTCTCTTGAGTGAGGATAACCTCTTGTTGGTGCCTTGATTTGGACATTTTCACAGCCAGAGAACTGTAAACTTGCAACTTAATAAATTCCCTTTTTAAAAGCCATTCCATTTCTGGTATATTGCATTCTGGCAGCATTAACAAACCAAAACACAGTCCAAAGAGGCACACAGAAGTCAGGACTAACTGGGGTGGTTGCTCAAAGGGAAAGTTAAACTAAGCCAGGCAGAATGTGGAGACACCAAATATTATTTCTTTTATGCCATTACATATATATACAGTGTAATATATGTTCATAAAGCCCCAAAGGAAACAAAACTAAACAATATGTTGTTCAGGAATACATAAATATGTAGTAACACTGCGAAGAACAGCAAGGGAATAAAACAAAGAGCAGGATAGTGGTGACCTATGAGGGAAGCAGGGGGGTGGAATCAGGAAAGATCACAGAAGTGGCAAGGGTTTAGGTACCTTTTCATTCTTAATGGTATATTCATGGGTATTCTTTTTATTATCCTGCTTTGTAATTCACATTTTATTATTTATTTTTTGTGTGTATTAATTCTGCATAACAAAATTAGTAAAAATAAAGAGATCATTCGGGAAAATACCAAAATGCTTTGCTGATGGCCATTTCCGTCCTTTCCATCACATTTTTCAACATTTCCCTATAGTTGTGGGTGGAAGTACAGAATGACCAGGCAACGTGTATAAGCTGCAACTTAAAAACAAACATTTATCATACACTAGGCACTAGGTTAAGCTGCAGCTTAAAAACAAATATTTATCATACACTAGGCACTAGGTTAAAAGCTTTATGACCAAAATCTTAACTAATCACCACAAAAAAACAAATGAGTGGGCACTTTCTTGGACCCCTTTCATGCCTAGGGAAATGACTTAGATGAAATGGCTCACAGATGAAATAAATTATCGAGAGTCACATGGTCAGGTAAATGGTCAAGCCAGGATTTGAAATGAGATCTAACACCAGACGTATGTTTCCATTCGAGCTGCTGCTCGCCCATCCTCTAAAATTTTCTTTATATGCAAGATACACTTAGCATATGCCGAGTGCCGTGGCAAACAAAAAAGGATAACAGCAAGGTTTTTTTTTTTTTATGTGGGAAGACTGCAATTGTGAAACAGGGACCAACTTGTCATTAACATGGACTAGAGATAATAAATAAACAACTACCACTGATTAAGTAAATCTTCATGCCACTAATTAAATACTTTCTCAAGTGAGGTGCTAGGTATGCATCAGGTCTTCAAACTTCTCAGTGCTACTGGAGAGTGATTATCCTCTTTTGCAGATGAGTAAATTGAGGCTCAGAAAGTTTACATTGTTGGCCAAAGATCCCACATGTAGTCAATAGCCATGCTGGGAAGCAAACCTAAGCTGAGGGTGCTCCCTGAATCTTGATCCACGCTGAAGGGATGCAGGTAGCTGATCGATACCTTCTATGGGCAGAATTTGCAGCCGGGCTACCGCCATGTCAGAAAGCTGTTATATCCTTTCACCTGTGGTCATAAAGACCTTTAAAAGGAAAAGGATGACATTCACATAGAATACAGCTATATGTGTAAACCACTCTCCTGGGCCGGACATGCCTCAGGCAAGACAAGGCAAGCTACAGTTAGATTATTGGAAGGTGAGGAGTGTGGATGACCCAAACCAGAGATGGCCCAGAAGGAAGGCATCTCATGATCCTAAAAATGTATCCCAGTTAATGAAAATGTAGGCAGAGGCAAAGCATTGGGTGGTTTGGGCAGTTTTACTTTTTCAAAAGTATACATTGAAGCCTGATGCTATGTGGAGTGAATAATTCATGCACTCTGGGATTGCGGACAGGCTGTGAGATGCTCTAGGAAAAAGAAGGGGAAAAAAAGTTATCCAGAGGGGTTTGTGGGTTATGGAAGAGAGGGGTATGTGTGCTACATGTTAATGCCACTCTAACCAGGTGTCTGAAGCAAGACATTGCATGCAGACCACGTGCTAAGAAATCTGCTGGCTTTCTGGGGGAGTTCGACTTTACAAATGGTTTCTAAGAAATCATCACACAGCGAGCCTGCTGTGTGGGCTGCAAAGCTGAAATGGCCTGCCTTTTTCCCTCCCTCTCCATTACCCTGATAGGTTTCCGTCTCCTTTCTCCTCAGGTCAGCTTTACGCCTTTGTGTTCTTTTCTCACTTTGAATGGTAGCTCTGAGATGTCTGGACAAAACCGGAGAAAACTTGTGATCCAACACTCACAGGAGGTAAGTGAGGGTTGAGAGAACCCCACTGGATGCTCTAATCAGGATTTCTGTTAGTTCTTCCACTCAAAGATATATCTTCAATAAGCCCCAGAAACTAAAGGAGGAGAGAAATGGTAGGAGACAGTTTAGACTGTGAAATCCTCCCATCAGTCATCTCATTCCCACAGAAAGTCTCTGGTTTTCCTTATTGGGAGCTGGGGAGTCCATTAAGGAATGACAGCTCCGGGGGTCCCAGATAACACAAGAGCTGAGTCTGGGATGTACTTTGAAGAGCCAGGACCAGAAAAAAAACTGTAAAAGGGTGAGAAGCAAGAGGTGAATGGGAGAAGACAGGGCAGGCAGCCTTGCTGAGGTATCAGGAACAGTTCTGGAAGCAGTAGGTCAAAGAGACAACAGGGACTGAACCACTGCTCTTCTCCTCAAAGGTGGCCCATGCAATAGGCTGTTAGAGAGGAGAGAGACCTCCAGCAATGGGGTCTCACCAGACTGACACCCTCATTACTCCCAGAGACGATGATAGTTCCCAGCTGCCACTATGGTGACAGCTATTCCCTCTGGGAATTACTGCAGCTGCTCCAGCCCAGCGACCCCAAAAGAAGTCACTCCTGTTGAGTACAACGGCTCCCAGCAGCTGCTCCTATAGCATCTCTGATCTCTTTGACTGGTTGTGTCAGCTCTAGGGCTCCTGAAACCAAAGTTCAAAAAACAAGGATGATGGTGATGATGGTGATGACAGGGGCTAACTTTTCCTAAGTACTTATTATTTAGGAAATAAGTAATAATTCCTCACAGCAAAAAACCATCAGGGAGCTATTATTAAAGTATTATGCCCCTTTTAGCGAATCAGAAAAAATGAAGCATAATTCATTTAAATAACGTGTTGAAGTTTAGTTTTTAAATCCCAGAGCTCAAATTTGAGCCCAGTTCTCTATGATTTTGAACTCTATGCTCTTATCCCCTTTAGCAGTGTCTCTAAAATGTGAATAATGTACAGACCCCTTTAAAGGAAGAAAAAAGTTGTGTGGCCCTCCAATGTTGGCTTAAATTATTCTAATTACAATGTTACTAAACTGTGTGCAAATATAAAACTAGCAGTGAAAAACAACTTCTAAAAGTATGATACCAAACCAAACATTTACCTTAAAAACATGTAAAAACTTAACTATAAGACAAATAAAATTCAAATTTAAATATTAATTCAATGTGATGAAGAATGTGGTACTGCTAAAACTTTATCATCGGTATTGGAGAAACATGAGCTTCAAGTCAGGTTTTGTGATTAATAACTTGCTGGGTGTACTTTGTAATTCAGATTATGTCTGTTAGGTAAGTGTGTTATTAATTATTTCAAAGCATAACTTCCTGGTTCATAATAAATAGACACTCACATTTTTCTAAAACGCTGCCAACAAATGATCTTCAAGTGTCAATTTTAATTAAGTGCTATTTGATAACTTGGTAAATCTGTCCTGTTTACTTAAAAAGAAGGTTATGATCGCAGTATTATTAAAATTTGCACTAAATACACCCTCATTGCCAAAAGCAGGCCTCATGTCTTGTTTCTGGCCATGATTACAGTGGTGGCAGTTGAGCTTGTTCAAAGATGGAATCTGTAGAGGGTTTCTGCAGCTTGGGAGTGCCCGTCCAGGAATAGATTATTTTGATTTTGATGTGCACATTCTACTTGTGCCCTCTGTAGACTCAGCTCACCCACTGCATTTCTGTTTTTAACTACTGTGATACTTTTGTTAGTCCATCAGTCCCCTAAGGTATTTGACCTTCACTTAGTGAACATAACATTCACATAGAGAAGTGTAAATGTAGGCACGGAAATAATGTGGTAGTTCTTGAAATACGTGATCAATGAATAATCCAGAAAATGTCTGCAGTTTATCAGAATGCCATTAACATGCAATACAAATTTTTAAAAAGTTTTCTCATAAGACATTTGGGTTGTTGAGAATCTTCCTGTTCTTCCTATGTTATTGATATTTGCCGTTATTCCATTGTGGTTGAAGAAGTTACATTGTATAATTTCAGTATTTTTTAAATTTGCGACTTGTTTTGTGAACTACCATATAGTCTATCCTGGAGAAAGATCCATATGCACTTGAGAAAAATGCGTATATATCCTACCGCAGTTGAGTGTAGTGTTCTATACTGTACTGCAGTGAGAATGGGCTCCAGTCTGAGGGACACGGATTATGTTTGCTGATTTCTTAGCACCCAGAATGTGGGGACCAGCACAGCTCTTTTAAAGACTGTTTTAAAAAAATAACGGTCTTGAAGTCACCTCTTGAATACTCATAGAGGCTCCCCTCTCAGCTCCTTTCCCGTGGACCCTAAAAATAGACCCATATTCCTATGCCCTCCTCACAGACACAGAAACACATGTGCCAGCCACATGGGTACGAGAAACTCTTGTTTTGCAGCACCCAGGGTTCTCCACGAGAGGTACATCAATAAATAAAGCAATGCTCTGAGTCCAACATAAACTTGTTTCATTTCACCTTGTAAGAAGTGTCATCTCAGTCTCTGAATAGATAAGAACAGTGCAGTCCAAAACATTGGCTAGTCCAAGATCTCTGAGAGAAGTTACAGATTCAGAATATGAACCTGGGCTCTTTGTCCATGTGTTCATTAAAACACGCTGTTTCATCTGAGTAACATATCTGTCCACTTTGTGGAAGCAAGAGTTTCCTGCTGTAACATGACTAGATCGGGAGGATGGTACACATAAAAAAAAAAAAATCATGAACCATTTTGCATCTCTATTAAGCTGTAAGACTGCCAGCTCCTGTTTTATAAATAATACCAGTAGCAACCATAACAGTATGCAAAATGATGACACAAATTTTTAGATCAACTGCCCCAGCCATTTGCTCTATTTGTCATTGATTTGAGAGGCAATTATAAAAGGTACATTTTTTTTCCACAGGACTCTAAAATTCCTTTATTCATTCAATGAATATTTATGTAGCGGGATGCCAGTAAAGATAATCTTGAAATGTTTTAATTTTATTTTAATGGCAAAACTGTTGTCTGGGAATAGGTAGAATCTTTTGAAAGAAACTCCTTTAGTTTGGGTAAAATCATCAGAACAGACCCTTCAGTTATACCTAAACAATACAAATATCAACAATTGTTCTCAGAGATGACTAGTTTCTCTACGATGTGAATGCAGACGAGGTAGACTGAGGTTTGCAGGCTTTTTACATTGGGTAAATTGTACCTTGTAAACCAGAATGGGCCTGGCTTACAAATATTTAGATAATCCCTGTATAGTAATTGAATAATCAATGCCCCTTAAATGACATTATTTGAATTAGAATATCTCATGGTTGGGGAAATATGCTATTCATTATTTCAACTGCCTTTTCTAGGCCAGAGGATGGTAATGGAGAGTTCCCCTGAAACAAATAGGTGTTTGTATCGAAGAGGAGATAAAACTCTCTCCAGGCTAAGATTAGTGCCTGTGTGTTCCAGCAGTAACCACTGCTTGTGACAGTTTACTGACATACTATTTACTGGCTTATCTGTGATTGTAAAGAATAAAGGAGACTGCTCATCCTTAGTACAGGCAGATCCAGCAACCTGGAGAAATGAATTCTAAGATAGCATGATAGTGTGGCATTGGGGGGCAGCAATGGTTTGAAGTTAAGTTGGTGGAGCAAAGTAACAAGTGACTACCAAGACTGGTTAGAGGAACATGTAAGCATTCAAGGGGGAGCCCCTTGGAGAAAGCTCAGCTTCCCTAAAATTGGGGGCATGAAACATAACTTTATTCACACCCATTTCAGAAGCAGTGAGATTTTCCAGTTCCATTTATTGTTTATATGTGCCAGACACAGTGCTTGGAAGCAGGTAAAATGAAAGTAAACACAGATTATCCCAGACACTTCATCCTTCACCCCTACATCCTGTTGAGCATTTTCACTTCCTACATATCTATTTAACATAACCATTCTCTCTGTTCTCACTTCCTCTGCATTAGTGAGGCCCATGTAATTTGAACTGATGCAACAGTCTCCTTCTTGGTTCCTCTGCCTTTAGACTTGCTTCCTTCTAATTCTTCTTCAGGTTAGCTGCCAGAAAAATTTTTCAAAGGAAATATGCCTATATTATAAAGTAGGATGTAAAGTGTGCACACATTTATAATATCAAGTAACAGACACCAAACATATGTTCATCTTATCAGGGATATCTTTGGAACATGCCTTCCCCATCAGTGGTAGTTTGACAGAAATTGTAGGGGAGCCTGGTCTCAGAGGAAGCATTATTTTTTGCATGAGTGGCAAAACAAAACACCAAAACCTCCTTAGTTTTTAGACGAAGCATATTTTCTGGCATTCCCAGAAAGATTTTGCACTGGAAACTACCATATCAATTGATACGTCGAGTTAATCCAAAACGCATTGTTGTATTTCTTTATTACCAGACATAGCACAGGACAATGTGTCATTTGATCCAAGATCCTGTCATAAATCAACACCCATATGTCAGCCCAAAGAGGACAAATGACAAGAGGGTGGGGATTGAAAAGAAGAGGGGGCCTGGGTTAGAATTCCATTGTCCTGTGGGAAGAAGTTCCTGCATTTCAGCTTCGTTGACTTTGTTGACCTTGCTCCTTCCCAACTCATCTCCTTTCTCTCCTTGTGAAGCCCCCCCATCAGCAGTATGTGATACTTTCCAGGTTTCTTGCAAAGCCTTCGGTTACACTACCTGTTAAGGGAAATTCCAGCATTTCTGGTTATAGTCTAATGTGTAAGTTTTGTGGGGGAAAAAAAAAAGGTGTTAAAGGGCCCTTAAGGACAAGAAGTTTTTTAATGTCTTTACACTGAAAACAGTCCACACACAATGACTTGGGGAGTAAGCAAGAGGTTTCCACAAAACAATGTCACCCTGACACAGTAAATCAGAGCAGCCTTGGCTTAGCAAGGGGTGGATGAAGGTCAAGAAACTGAGTTACACAAATTCATGCCATGACTTCGGACAGGAGATAACCATGGCTGCAGGAGATGAAGTTAACTCCCATCCGGCTGCTCCCCGTTGAAGATATTAACCGCGTCCCTTTTCCCCATATTGTTGCAGTAAGTCTCAGCTGCCCGGACAGTCCCGTGTCCTTCCCTTGTCCTATCATCATTACCAACAGAGTCCGCCTCACTCTCAAAACTGTCCAAGTTTACATGATCAATTGAATGGTTTCTCTTTGGAAAAAAAAAAAAAACTCCTTCTAAAACCTGGCCTTAAAGTTGGGTTATGTCCAACTAAGTCCAGAGTCACAGAACTAAAACTGTAACATTGACAGAAGTAATTTGGCCATGATGAGGTTGGAAGGATTCAGCAGGACCATCTGGGAGATAACAAATGAGGGCGACCACTGTCTTCCAGGGTCACTGGGGCAGCAAATCTTATAAGTGCGTCCCTATTTTTATATACTTTGCTCTCATCTCTCCTATGAGTTGGTCATTCCCTTGAGGACAGAGTCTCCATTTTACATTTTGGGTTTTGCCCATGGCTCCTAGTGCTGCTTAGTCCTGGACGCAGAGCAGCCCTTCAATGCATCCCTAATCAATTAATCAGTTGCCTCCTGAGTCTGGTGAAGAGTCATGAGTCAGGGCTGGCCAACTCGCCTTCCCCTACCCCAGTCAGGGCTAAGCCATCATCCACAGGGAAGGGAGTTTGTTGTGAGACAAAGGAGAAAGGCCCTGTAGGGATTCAAAACAAATCATTCTTTGAAGGCAGTGAAATTTCACTGCTTCTCTTTTCTTTAAGCATGTTCATAAATAATGGAGTCGGTATTATTTTTCTTCATTCCAAGGTATAAAAATAGAAAATAGCCTTGGATTTTCAGCTTGCAGTGCTGTGTTGCTGAAAATTGGCACTCATGCCTTCCTAGACAAGGACCCTACCCCTGAGACGCTATTATGTTTTGACTATGTGTGTATGCATATTTAAAATATTTTATTTAACTGGGGGTTTGATTGGGGCCAGAAATTGCCAAATCTCATTCTCTTCTCTGCTATTGAGACTTAGCTTTTTAAAGCCAATGTTTCCTAAAGCACTAACTGCACACATAGTTTGCAACTATGAAGAAGGCTATATTTTAATTCTTGATTATGTTCCTGTGAAGTAAAGAACGTTGCAGACATGTTGTCATAGATATTTTTTTTCCCCAGGGGAAGGGGCAGGATCCTAGAACAGTCCTCACCAACTCCTGAAGCTAAATTTTTTCTTTGGTAGAGATCAGGTCTAGAGTTATATTTGACTTGGCTTCACCACAAGTTCAAGTGTTTCTGAGAACATTCATTTGCATTGAATTTTTAATGAAACTTCCCCTGATTAAATCTAGTACCTAGATGCAGCTCCCCAGGGAAGCTTCCCACAGTTCTCTACCTGGCATCTGAGCACAGGAAACATGTGGCCTTCGTGTTCAACTTAGGCCAAGTTCCGACTGAGCATGCTTTCAGGTTCTGCTGAGTCTCATACCTAGAAATGTTGGGGATCAAAGCATGGACCCAGAGATCATTTGCTGTGACCAATACATGATTCACATTCACTCCCTTTTGTTTTTAAAGGAGCCTGAGACATACTGGCTCTCTATGAGAAATTAAACAAATGCAAGAATTTCAAAATCCACTTTGTTGACTCGAAAGCAGCACCAAACTGCCCATCAGGCTCACAACTGTCCTTTCTCACACTTTATCATTGGTCTTCATAGTAGTATTTTGGTTGATTTAAATTAGCCTGTGCACTTACTTTGTTATCCAAAGGAGTCAAGGACAAGTCAGGACAGGCCTATCTTCAGTCTGCCCACAGTGGGTCGGCCTTGAACTCTTCAAGTCCTGAGTGGGAGAAAGGTTCCCAAATTTTTTTCCAAGAGGAGGGTGGGGAATATGTTGCCAATTGTGTCATTGGAGTGACAGGCACGGCAGGGTCAGTAGGATGGAGGGCAGAACAACCATGGGACCAAAGTTGTCCACCTCAGCACATCAACAAACTGGGAAAATTCATTGACAACACTTGTTCTTCCTGTGAAAAGCAATTTATTTTTCCCTTCCATCACAATAGCTATAGGAGGAGAATATTATGTATTTATGCCATACTTTTTTGCTCTCTCATAATGCTTTCGCACGTACCATCTCATTTTGTTTCCACAAGACTCATATAAATTGTTTATATCCTCATTTTAGAGGAGGAGAAACTGACTTCCCAATGATTAAACATCTCCTAAGGCCCCACAGTAGTAAGTAAGCTATGAACAGAGTCCAGACCTCTCAACTCCTAGCCTACCGCTCCTCCTTTTGCTGGCCTTATGAATAGGTAGCACAGATGAATGACGACATGGTTCCCTCAAGGACACTCGACTGCCTCCCCAACACTGTGAGTTCTCCCAGAACCCAATAGAACCTGGCCTCCACCAGGGCCCAGCACTCATCCCAGGTGCCCAATCTGAGCCCCAGTGCAGGGCTGCCAGGTGCAGCTGTGCGGGTTGAGGACCGCTCAGCCCGAAGGAACCGGTTACACTATGGCCTAAGGGGCTGTTCCGTCTCAGTGTGCAAAGGACCTGCCATGGCCCATCAGGACAGGTGGTCTGGTTGTGGGGCCAATGTAATGCCAGACCACACTTATAGAATCCCATCTAGTTCTCACCACAAATTATACAACAGAGCAAGAAGATATTAATAAATAAAGCCTAATATGAGAAAAGTACATTAGGAAGTATAATTAATTAACTATAAATAGGAACTATGATGAATTTTAATATTGATAATTATATGAATTCAGGGATGCTACTTGAAAGATTTAGTGTTCAGAGATTATCATGTTTTAGCGAAAATGCACAAGCTATACTTTTAGGCTCTTATCATATCACAAGGAATTTTTATTCCTCTCATAAAGTCTCAGAGTATACCTCACCGAAGCCAATAATATTATAACAAGGCTATATATTAGATTCACGTGAACAATTGAAACTACAGGTTGATAATGTGGGAAAAAAAATAAAAGGAATTTGTTGTTGTTTAATTAAATATAAACCTACAAAATAAGAAACTCCTGGAAGGAGAATAAATGTCTTTGGATATTTTATAATGTTATAATTTAGAAAAATTAACATACATTATTTTTCCCTGTTGGAAAAACAACATGCTTGGTTAGTAATTGAACAAACCACCAAAGGCTGAAAATGAATCTTCAACATTATCATTTCCACTCTCTCTATTAGTTGGCCTAACTTGTACTATGGAAAACAATGAGAAAAAGGGTAAAAATTATTCAGCATGGATAATAATAGCCCCTAAATGCTCAGGTACCTGAGGTAAATTGTTGGCAAAAGTAGTTGCAATTATCTTGGACCAAGTAGCCTCCGAATGACCAAATTCGGACAACAGTCACATGACTGAACCCAGCCAATGGCAGAAAGGAACCCAGGCCAAACTGCTGACCCACAGAATCATGAATGAAACAAATGATTGTTTGTTAAGTATCAAAAGCTGATTGATTCAATACATGAGAGGAAATAGCATCATTTTGTAGTCTTTAGATCTAGTTTCCTTTGGTAGAACAGTCCCTAGTACAAACATTTCTACTTCAACTCATTTTACGGTCCTCCTTGTATGATTTTTTTTTTTTTTTTTTTTTGACATGGGCAGGGTCCAGGAACACGAACCCGGGTCTTTGGCTCTGCAGGCAAGAACTCTGCCACTGAGCCACTGTTGTCCACCCTGTCCTTGTAGAATTTTATCATTTATATGGTTATCTTCTCCACAACTCAACAGCTTTCTACCTGACCAAATAGACAGGTGTTTTCCTACTAACCCCAGAAACCATATCTTCACATGGCTGCCTTGAAAAGAAATGAGAATTAGCTTAGAAATAGATTTTTCAGATTTATTGAGAAGCCATTTCAAATTTCTGACCAATGATAAACTTTCCTTGGTGAAGAATTATGTATTAATCCCGTGAGATCATCGAAGACCTCCGACAAAAATTCCCCAAAGAAACTACAGTTAAATCCTCCAGATCAGAGGTGCACAGGTGTGCTAGTGTCTCTTCCCCGCTGATAAGATTTGAGAAACTTTAAGTATGGAATCATGAAGCTAAATAGTACCTTCATCTTCAGGTAGCATGCCTAAGAAATAGGAGAGAGGCATCACAATCATCATAATTTCCATCACCCGAAAACTCTTTTGAAATAGAATAAATGGGAGGAAATGCAAGGAGACCTAGCGACAGGGTAAGAGGGATAAAGAAGGGCAGGTGGGAGATTTACAGGGGAAGAAAAAGATCTACATTCCATATATTATTTTCAGGGCTGCACATTCAGTAATAAGGCATTTATTTCAGGCTTATCATCTCTGATCTCCTAAGGAGTTTTAGAACCTCATTTTCCGCATCTGCTTTTCTTTCCTTCCTTCTGCATATAATACCAGACCCAAACATTGTTGCCTCAATTGCTATGCCCAATTCTCTGGTTTTGGGTATGAATGGCCTTTCCTTCTCACTCTGGGAGAAAAATGCAACCTCAGATAGCTATTTCTGAGAGCAGGCCATATAAAGAGACACCCTACAACACTTTTTGTCTGGCCAGACTTTCATACAGCTCGTAGAACTCAGGATGGAGCTAAAGAACCCAGAACAGCATTTTAAGCTGCGGCCTCTGAGGTAAAGCAACCAGCCCAGAAATTATTCTAAAATGGGGATCCTGAAAAACTGTAGCACATCCAAAGCTATGGTAGATAAGAAATGGCTGAAAGTATTGGGATACCTAGAAAAGTCTAGATTCACGAGGTACAAAATATCTACTTGTTGCTGGAACTCGTTTATACTAACTAGCTCAGGACAACAGATGGATACATTTTTGAGAATTCTGCAAATTGTTTGGCATCATATTGATAGCTTGAAATAAGCTGTGGTGAGATTATTTACACTATGGAAATCAGCAAATGATACAAATCAAGGACTTTTTTTTTTGGAGGGGCAGTTGTTAAACATTTACCAGTACATCATGGAAAAATAGCGATCTTCAAATACTTAAAGGCTTATTGTTGGGAAGACATTCTATTTGGTCATAAGAAATGCTTCTCAAAGCATACAAATACAGTATCCTCAAAGGTAGATGAGAATGAAACAAACTCCTATGAGGTCTAATGACATGACTCAAAGTGGCAGGAGACCTAAGCAAATGTTAGATGTATAAAATAATGAGGGTAATTATAATAGCTACTAAAATACTGGACAACAATAAATGCATGCTGTCTAGGCAATGAGTAGGCCATAAAGGTTAAGGTCCATGTATTTTTTCAGGAGGGGATTGAAGAGACTGATAAAAGTAAACTTTATTAAGTATATAAGGTAAACAATTTAAATTTCATAAGGAGAGCATTTAACATCCAAACAGTAGAGGGAATAAGACGGGATAATAAAAACCAAAGTAATGAAGGAAACAAATACACAAAAATTCAAAAAAAAATGAAACAAAAGTCAAGAAATGAGAAAAATGGGCCATGTAAGATTAGAACAAATAAAAAGAAAGTTGTGTGACAGAAAAAAAGCATCCACATAGTTCAATAATTAGAATAAATGTAGATGACTAAGTTTACCTGTTAGAAGAGTTTCTACAAATGGATCAAAACACAAAATCCAGTTATTAAGTGGATAAGGACAAAGAAACATAAGGACACAGAAAGAATGAAAGCAGGAAGGTAGAAAAATATGCTCTAGGAAAACACTTACCAAATGAAAAGCTGGTGTAGCTATATTAATAGCAGATAAAATAGACTTTAAGATAAAAGGCATTATTGTAGTGACTCAAGTGAGATACTACAAAATCGCAGAAGGTTTAATTCTCCAGGAAAGTATTTGCCACTCTAAATTTGTATGCCCCAAATAAAATAGCCTTTAAATATATAAAGCAAAGTGATAGAACTGTAAGGACAACTCGACCTCGACAGTTGAAATTGTGTCAAGTCACCATGACAGTGTGAAATTTCAACAGAAATCCCTCAATTATTTTAGCTAAATATATAGAAGATTTTAGGAAAATAATAATAAGCTATCTTTATGGTACAAATATAGAACCTGGCACCTAGTAAATAGAGAATTATAGGTTCTTCTCAAGCTCATGTTAAATATTTACAAAAATTGACTATATACTAAGCCATAAAAAACATCTCAGTGTGTTTGGAAATAAAAATAGAATACAAACCCACATACTCAGACCATTATGCAATTAAGTTAGAAGTCAATAACAAAAAGATAAATTTAAATATCTCTGTGGTTTGTAAATTTCGAAAGCACACATTTCAATGACTTATGAGCCAAAGAAGAAATCATGACAGATTGAGAAATACTTAGACCTAAACTATAATGAAATTGTTGCCTTTCAATATTTGTGGAATAAAGCTAAAGTGGAGATTAAAGGGAAATGTATAGCTTGTTTTAGTTTGCTAAAGCAGCTGGAATGCAAAATACCAGAAATGGATTGGCTTTTAAAAAGGGAACTTACTAAGTTGCAAGTTTACAGTTCTAAGGCCATAAAACTTCCAAACTAAAGCATCCAGAGAAAGATACCTTAACTCCAAAGAAAGGGGCAATGATGTTCAGGGTTTCTCTGTCAGCTGGGAAGGCAGATGGCAACTTCTGCTTTCTCTCATTGACTTCCCCTGGGGTGTTTTCCTTCTGCATCTCCAAAGGTCTCTGGCTGTGTGGGCTCTAAAGCTTTTTCTAAAATGGTTCCCTCTTACTGGACTCTAATAAGTGACCCCACCTTGATTGGGTGAAGACACATCTTCATGGAACGCACCTAATTAAAAGGTCCCACCCACAATTAGGTGGGTCACATCTCCATGGAAACGATTTAATCAAAGTGATCCCACCTAACAATATTGAATGAGGATTAACGAGTATGGCTTTTCAGGGGTATACAACAGTTTCAAACTAGCACATAACTTAAGTGTATATTTTAGAAATGAAGGAAGATGTAAAACTAGTGAACCAGCATTCAATTTAAGATGTTAATAAAAGAAAAATAGAAGAAAAGGAAAATGGAGGAAAAAAGAAGAGGAAAAATTATGGAAAGAGTAAATAAAGATATAATTAGGTCAGCGAAGGTAAAAGTTGGTTCCTTAAAAGGGCAAATGAAATAGCGAAAATGATACCAATCAAAAGCAGTGGGTTCTCTGCTCAATGCTTTCAAATGACCAATTCCTGAGACACCAGGGTTTCAAAGAGAGAATTATTTGCTAGGTACAAAGCAGGAGACAGATTTTTAAGTCACCTGATCTGCTTCACACCTAGCAATAAACTCTTTCTTCTTTGAAACCCTGATATCTCAAGAATTGGTCATATGAGTGCATTCAACAGAGAACCCACTACTTTTGATTGGCATCAACTTGGCAACCCCCAGATGGGACCAACGTTCCTAAGAAGGTGTCCACTGCCTGAAGTTCTAGTGCCCCAGTGGGACAGGTAGACAGGTAATTGAGCCTCTGGCAGCCACTAGACTCTTTTTAGTCTAGAGCTCAGCAGTGAGGTTTTTGTCTGTTCTGCTAACACTTCAATCCCTTGGCACCTTAAAAAGTTTCAAAGAGAGAAACCGTCCTAAATCCGGATGTCAGACAAGAGTAGGGGGCCATTGAGTCTGTCAGGAAGGTGAGTATAGTGGTTCCAGTTCCTGAACCTGGCTTTGAGGCCCAGTCCCACTTCCATGGCCTCTACACCATTCTGTTTTTTGGGTACCATACTATTCTGGATTCAAGGCCCTGACCAGAGTTTGTCTATTAAGTATACTCCTAAAAAATAGGTAATCCAACAATTAATTGATGTTTAATGAAATTAAGTAAGTGTATGATGCTTATTTAACTGTTAACTGGTGTGTGTCACTTAGGTATAGTAAATGTTTAATGCCTATTTGTTAATCAGTGTGTTTGTTCTAGTTATCAATTGGTGCATTACTTAAATATGTGGTAAGTGTTGAGTGTCTGTTTAAATGCATTAGTTGGTATATTACTGTATTTTTATTGTTCAAGTATTCTTAATTGGTTACTGATTGTAGAAATTCTTAAAAATCCTCATTTCTAATTCTAATAGCTCCTGAATATAGTCCTTTGAAATTTTTGAGGAACTGGAGAGATTTTAGTTATGGAAAAACAAAAACAAAAAAAAACGTTGATTTCTGTAACACAGTCTAGCCTCAGCCTGATTTAGATTCAGTATGATTTAGAATCAGGAAAGAAATGGCCTGAACATGGTTCAATAGAAAAGGACACCGTATAACAGAGTTGTTCTGCAAAAGAAAGTAGAAATGGGATGAGATGATGGATATCCAATCCTTTATTCAGCCCTCTCAAAAGGGGGACAAATATACTCTCAAAGTATATTTCTATGTTTTTGTTTATTTGCATGGCTAACTTTGTATTTGTGTCTGCCTGCTTATTCAATGTATATTTGCATACACCTCTGGATGGTAATAAATTATCAAAAAATTCGTAAAGAGTGCCATTTGAATTGCTTAAGATAAATAAGCACACACACACACACACACACACACACACACACACACACACACATATGTATGTTGATATTCCTGGTGTCCCAGAGAAAAAGAAAAAAACCCTCTAGGCACCAGGGCTCAAAGCCATAGTTTTTATAATTACTTCAGCAGGCCTGGACATTAGAAAGAAATGGCCCCTGGAATTTTCCTAAGGCAGCAGAGGCCTGCCTTGGGAAAAGGCAAAAATGTTTCCAGTTGTCTGGTCCCAGCTTTAGGGGAATAGATTTAATAATTGGAAACAATTAAAAGAAGGGCATGGGAACTCTCACCGACACGAAGGCCTCCTTAGGTGTCTTAAATCCCACCACCTTCATTTAAAACTTTTATAACTTTTAAAGCCAGGCCTCATTCTCTCTGTCTCATCTCTCCCTGCCCCAAGGCCCAACCTGCCAAGGCAGATATGGGGGAAAGGTGAGGTGTAGAAACATGGCGGAGGATGAGTTTGCTTTAGAATTCTTTCTACTGGGCTTGGAGATTAGAAACGGTAGGCACAGAGGATAGGTTGTGAAATAGACAATTTTCTGAGAAATTTCCCAAATTTTAAATTATTTTTTCTAATAATACCTTTGTGACAGTAACCTCAGTAAACAAATCATCATTAAAATAAAAAAAAGCCTTGGAATGGGGTAATTGAATAAGATCTAATTACCAAATTTCAGCATGTAAGAGAAAATATCCTTGAAAGCTACAGAAAATTTTCCTGGTTTTATGCTCAGGACAAATTAAACAATTGTATATTTTCCAGAATTTGATGCTTTTGGAGTTGTTCATAATTTTAGGATATTCTGAAAATAAAGCAATTTCTTTAACTTCCAATAGAAAATGATTATATCTTTTAGATCTTTAAGATGGTGAAAAATGCAAGTTTGTGTTTAATGAAATTAAATTATTAGTTCAACAAACTGTTTTAGAAATACTTATGCTTTTAACAGGTTTAAAAACTGTATCGAAGATCTTTTTTGATAGCTTAAGGTATGCAGGTATGTAAAATATACAGGATGCACTTTGTTAAAGAAAGGGGTGTAGTTTTGTACTCAAGAATGTATAAGACAAAGTTTGGGTGAATATCCAAAGTTGTTGAAAGTTTATGCAACATTCATTTATCCAAATTAATGCAGTTGAAAGAGAAGATAAGCACATTCTTAAAATTTCATTGAAACAGTAGACTGTTTAATTATTATAAATATATTTTTAAAATATAATAAAATTGACGCTATGCTGATGCTTCAGATATACCCAATTTAAAGAGTCAGTTGTGCAAAAAAAAAAAATGAAGAATCAGTTGAATTTAGTAAAAAATATAAATGAGGCTTTTGTAACTTTAATTACCTTGGTTTCAAAGAATCTGGCTTCTTAGCTACTTTGTCATTTGTTGCCCCAGTATATGGAAGAATTTGGATTTGTCGTGGCTTTGTTAAAATCAATCAGTATATTTTTGGTGAGTATATTACATAATCAGGTTAGTATGTCCTGTCTGGGGAAGACATGAGTCAGGGAGTTCATATTCTAGTTGGAATATACTTGCACTAGGGCACAGTATAAGAAAACAGTATTTAAAGTACCTGCCAATTATCTTAATAAGGAAATCAAAATGCTAGAGGAATTCAGGGGCAAAAAAAAAAAAAAAAAAAAAAAAAAAAACGCAGATAGGCAAAGAATGACCGAGGCGAAGACCTCATAGAAGAGATGAAGTTATTATTTGCGTGTTATGAGTAAAAGTATATAAATGCCTGGCTGCAAAAAAACCCAAGCATACGTTTTTTTTTTTCTTCTTCCATTATGTTAGAGTATTTCTTCTCCCCTTCCTGAATACTGTAATTGGAAGGCAGCGTGTATGTTCAAAGGGATTTGTAAATTCATTACCAAATTTATTTCTAGTTGTTTGTAGTCTGGATAAAGATTAAAAGTGGGATGGAGAGCATTTTTATTATTCTCCATGCTAAAATCATATTTTCTGATTAAGGTGAAGTTTTTTTGTTGAAAAAGGATTATGGAGGTGAATTTTGTTTATTGTAGTCAACAGTGACTAAAATTTGATAAGGTAGTCTAAGGAAGCATGGCTTATCCTAAAGTAAAATGGCTAGTTTCAACATGTGAGACAAGAGCTGAATGGATATGGAAAATTATAAAAGTGAATTCTGTCAGTCATAGCCAATGTGGACCCAAATTTGATAGTCTTGTCCATAAAATTTTTTAAACAGCTTTTGTGTCAAACTGTGCATTCACACAAAACTGGAATTTAGTCTTTTCTTTGTTAAAATAATGTGAATCATTGGTCTGCTCTTAATGAAAGGTTATAAAAAAGTTTTTCTGAACCATCTGAGCCATCTGTCTAGAAGACAAAGATTTTATATCATATCAAAATAATATCCTTCTTGATGATCATGTTGACCTTATCATCCTTTATTTCAGAAGAAACGTCTTCTCACTTTTAAAGGAAAACTGTTGCAAAGGGTTTGTTATTTCATCTTGCACAAGTGAGGTGCTAAAACAGTTTAACGTATCACCTAGCAAGTGTTTGAGAGGTATTACAATAATTAAAAGGTATTTTCTACCTTTCTTTTAGCTTAGTTTGTATAAATGAAAAGTTATTTATATATATATAAAATTCCTAAAGACAAATGTTCTTATTGTCCAGGTTATACCCCCCACTGCACAATGTTAGACAACAGTATGGTGTGATAAATCACGGTTTTAGTTATTCTTAGAAAAAGGTTACAGATCATAGAAACAACCAAATGCACTTGTCAATTAACACTACATTGCTCTAATGTTTCTCTAAAAATATATGTGGTCGGCTATAAGTCAGAACTTCATCTCCAACAAAAAGGGACTTTAAAAGAGAGCAGGGCAAAAATATAAACTATGTTCTGCCTGTAAATTAGCATCACCCTGTGCATCAGTTATCTGAGCACACTGGACAGAGAACCTATCACTTGTGATCAATATCAAAAACTTGGCAAGGCGGGTCAACAAAAAGAATATAGGAAGAAGCATTGTTGCCACCTAGGGAAGCTCACCCGAGCCCTGTCGGCCAGGGATTTCGTTGAGGGTCAGTCCCATAGAAATGGGACTCTTGTGGGGCATCCACTCAGACTCAGCTCCTTTGGGTGTCAAACTGATACTGTGAGGTCCAAGCCCCCCGCCATAAATCACACTGTTAGTGCAAACTATCGAGAGTGGCTGATGACCCCAGGTAAACAGACATTCTTATCAGGCAGGATATTCTAAGGGCTTGGAGGTTATCCCCCAATGTGCAGGGTTTGGACAACTCAGACCTGCTGAGTTAATCCTCTACTACCCAGCATAAAAACACCAAGTAGTAAAAGATGACTTAAACAGTGATAACCATTTTTTATAAAATCCAAAAACAGGCAAAATTAGATAAATAAATTGTCTCAAGATAGCTACTTTGGTGGTAGCATTATTTCTTTAAAATACAAAGGGCTAATAAACACAAAACTCAAACTAAGGACCACCTCTGGGAGTGGAAATGTGAGAGGGGATAAGGATGGGGCAAGTAGGTAGATGCAATGGCATTGGTTGCCCTATTTCTTCAGTCTACAGCTGTTCATAGTATTATTATGTTTAATTCTTTCATTTATGTCACATATAGTATCTGTAAGTTGTGAATATGACATGGTTTTTAAAATCCCAATCTCCATTTTTAAAAGATTTCTACTTAGACTGTAAGGGCTAATTTGGTTATAGTTGGAGAACTCCAAAATTTAAGTGGCTTTGCAGGACAGGAAGCCTGCTGGGAGGTTGAGGGTAGTGAGTTTCTTGTCACTGGAGATATTCAAGAATCAGTCAGAAAACCCTTTAAAATGAACATTTAGAAGTGAATTTAGGCATTATGTAGCTGATTGAATTAGGTAGCCTTTAAGTCATTTCCATATCTGAGAGTCTATAATATCATGCATTGATTGTGGTGTGAACTAATTTGACTGCTCATATAGCCAAGTTGCTGCCTGATCTTTCACTCTTGGCATTAGAATCAGTTGCTCCCAGACAATAAAGAACATTTAACAACCTCATCTAAAAGTTACTTGCTTCTCTTTTTCCCACAAGGATAATTTAATCCATTCAGTATAAGTTACCATTCCTTTGGAATGTGAATGCGTGTGTGTGTCTACATGCATAGTTACAATATCCATGCAATTCAATTTTATATAATTAATTACCTGAAGATGATGTTGAAACTAATTTTAGTAGATAAATTGTAAGCAGGATCGTAGAGATATTCTATCTTCCAGTCTTCATTGATATTGGAGTTGAAAGTAGAAGGCCACTTATCAAGAAAGTTGCTAAGCTTTCCTTAGATTGCTCACCATCAAGGAGATGGGAATGCCAGAGCTGTCACCTGCAGGGAACATTTAAAACTAAGTTAAAAGCATAGGTTAAACACAGTCATCTGTGCCCACTGCCAAAAGGCAAGGACCATCTTCAGAGCCTGGAAATGAGAGAAGCCAGAAACAATACTCTTAGGGCACAAACATGTTGGCCTTTACTAAATCCCCACTGGCAACACAGCCATTCCTTAGATCACTTCTATTACCCAATGATCTCTGGGAATAACCCTATCAGACGTGGCTTTCACTTACAAAGACCTGCCTGGGGCTTGCTAACTCCCGTGCCTGCCTTTTGAGCAATGTTATTTGGGGTTATTAATTACAGCAAGAAAAAGAATCATTGACTGCAGCTCAGAAGTTCTGAATTAATATCAGGAGGGCTGGAGGACGAAGTTGAAGGCAAAGACTGAACTCACACCCCGGTCTTTCACTTGTCAGCTGCTTCTCTTCCTGATGTGTCACATCGTGGGGCTGTCTATTTTGGAGGAAGGCCATCATGCCACTGTTGAAACAGACCAGCAGAGACGCTTCTGCACAAGAATATGCAAATGATGCCAGACAAGCACCAAAGTTCTATTTGCTGTCTTCCTCGGGTCAGGGTGTAAGAAACCCAATCGGGAAGGATAAGGGAGTAACTCCTCTTGTCCCACCCCCACCCCTCCCAGCACTCACTGCTGGCACACAGAAATTTCATTTTTTGTCTGAAAGTGGGGAGAAAAATACACCCACCCCTTGCTGCTGCACGTGTCCCTATCAGCTCCTAAGGCAGATCTCTTTTCAAAAGGGCACTGTGTGGAGCCTCTGAAGTCTGCAGAGGTCTTTCATAGCAGGTGCAGGAAGAAAGCAGGTGGATGGATAACTGAGAATGGCCTTCCTTCTGGTCTCCATGCTGGCATTTCTGAGCTTGGGCTCAGGATGTCATCATTGGATGTGTCACTGCTCCAACAGGGTGTTCCTCTGCCAGGAGAGCAAGGTGACAGAGATTCCCTCCGATCTCCCCAGGAATGCAGTTGAACTGTGAGTAACAGGGCGAGGGAATAGCTGTATGTATGGCTTTTGTACAGGGGTTCTATTGTTATTTTCACATCAGCCTGATATCTGTTAGTCTGAAATATTTCTGACCTCAAAGAAGGTTTGAATCAAACAAACTCCCCCAGTCCAGGGTCCCTGCCCTGTGGCTGCCCAAGGATCTTGGGTGAGAGTTTTTCTCAGCATTCCTAGGAGAAGGGCAGGATGGAAACCTGCATTCAATCCGAAGTCTCCCTAACCCTCTTGCTATTGGGTTCCATGCATTTGTTGGTGTAGATAGAAGGTAAAACTAAGGCAAAGGAGAAACTTAGAAGACCTAAAATTGGAAGCAGAAAGAAGGCTTTGATCTGAAAGGAATTGCTCAGCATGCATCTCCTGAGGGCACTGAATTTGAGGTGAGAGAATTCCAGAGCCGCTGCAGCTTTGGAGGCCCCAGCAAATAGTTCCTGAATGCTACATACTTCCTGCAGGTCGAAAGAGGATTACAGGGGAGGATGGGAAGAAACCAGGGAAGAAAGGATAAAAGGGAGGCAAGGAGAGAGGGAGAAGTAAAGAACAAGCTTTTATACAGCTGACTTTAGAGTTTTACTGAATTATTTTAACAGGAAGTTAAAAAGTTGGAAGAGAACTTAAATATTACCTCACTCTCTCTCTTCATCTCGAAAATGAGGAAACTGGGGTCCTGAGAGTAAAGGGAATTGCCCAGGCTCTCAAAATGAGTTCAAGCAAAGCCCAAACTGGAAAGCAGGCCCCTGAGTCAGCCTACTCTTCTTTCCCCAAATCCCGTGTTTGTGGAAAGATCTGTGGCATGGCTGCCCACGTGTTCACATGTTCACTCCTTCCTCTGGGAACTGGCATACTGTGACTCAGAGACTGTGGATCTTCTTGTTTTTATTCCAGGGATTTTAAACAGAAGCTCTTGTTCTGGAGGCACATTTCAACTTTTCTCTAGAGCTATTGGTGACTTATTTTATCATGAAGGGTGGTCATCTTTTCTCTTTGCCAACTGCCATATCTACACTCAGCTTCTCACTCAGGCACAAATGGTTCCCTGCTTGGTTGGCTTGGCTTGCCATGTTCTCCCTTGACACCACAAGTCCTTCGTTCCTGTTCAGAGGCCACAGTAGCAGCAGGGAAAAGAACTGGTCAGCTCTGTGCTTTGGTTCTACTGACTCAGAAGAGACAGTTAATTGGTCCTCATTATGCTGAAAATGTGCCTCTGTGCACAGGCAGTGTGGTTCATCAGGCTGTTATAAGCTCAGGAGATGGCCAACGTACCTGAGCTCTTGTAAGAGGTCACTTGCTCTTAAGTGATTTTGAACAATTATTTAACCCTTTCTGAGCCTCGGTCTCAGGTTAATCACAATTATGAATCAGTTTTAATAGAACAGAGCTAAGATGAAAGAAAGAAAAAAGGAAGGGAGGAAGGGAGGGAGGGAGGACGGAAGGAAATATACCCTCAATTTCAAAACCCCAGAGAAAGTTTATGTATGGGGGGGAGGGTGGTGGACTATGTTTGCTTTTAAATGCATACTAACATGTAAATCGTGACTACACATCTCTGCCCAAGAGTGCTTTGTAAGTTGTTATTGAGGAAAGAGATTCATGAGGTATGGATATATTTTGGAAAGAGATTGTGGGAGAGAGTGTATTAGACAGGGCAAAAAAAACAAATCTCACACTCTTGACAAGGGCTCCTGATTCTTAGCAGGACCTAAAGAATCTTTAGTAGGATCTGTGTTGGACAATTCTACAGCTCAGCTTTGTAATCTTCTTGGTAAAGTATATTGAGGAAAAGAAGAGAATATTTGCTTTTGGCTATCAGAAGAAAAGAGAATGCATTTGAGGGTATTTTTGAGGTCAGCTTGTCAACCACTGGAGAACAAATAAAATTCCAAGTGAACTAGAACTCAGCTCTTGTGTTAGAATGAAAAAGCAATTATATATTTTATTTTCTTCTTTTTTCTTTAAAAGGATTGGATCAAGGTATCTGGGATATTGGGAAAAGAGATCGGATAAATATTTCTAATTCATGTTGTAGTCTTTGGAGTTTGGATAAAATGACTTTAATGATGATGACATCAGGTGCAGGTGAATGGACCAGCGACCCCAGCCTCATCCACTGTGATGGTTTAATCCACCAATACATCAAAGCTTTCATTGTTTCTTGGGTTCACCTGGAGGAAAATGACTTCTACATTTCACCATGAACATTTTTACTCTATCAGTCCCTCCACCTTTCAGCAGTTTCACTTCATATGTCTCCTAGCCATAACTGAGGTTTTTAATTCCCTACAATCTGCACATGCAGATATCAACCACAAAAGAACACAGAAGCACGATTTAATGAGCAGGGAGATGCCATTTACTGAGAGACCTCCACTGTGTTTTTAAATTTTTTTTTGTCTTTTTTTTTCCTCCACTGTGTTTTACATATACATCTTCATTAAAACCTCACAATAGCCCTGCAGATTTGTTATTAACGCTCCTTTTTGCAAATGAGACAAACCAAAGTACAGAGAAGCTAAACAACTTGGACAGAATTTCTGCGTGGCACAGCTGGGATTCAAACTTGAGCCTTGTTTATTATCTCCTCTGTACAGTGAATACAATGAAAGTCTTCTGATCCCTTTCATTATTTCCTCTTAAAAATATATAAAGTTGTTCTTTAGAGTTTGGACCAGGGATAGACCATTTTTTCCTATAAAAGGCCAGATAGGGGTGCAAGGGTAGTTCAGTGGCAGAATTCTCGCCTGCCACGCAGGAGACCGAGTTCGATTCCTGGCCCCTGAACTTCTGAAAAAAAAAAAAAAAGAAAAAAATTCAACAAATAGTGCTGCAGTAACAGGATATTCACATGGAAAAAGAATGAAATGTGATCCCCACCATATAGCATACAAAAAAAAGCCAGATAGTAAATGTTTTAGGCTTTGCAAGCCATACAGTGTCTGTTGCAACTACTCATCTCTGCAGTTGTGCAAAAGTAGCCAAAGGCAATATGTAAATGATAAGCATGTCTGTATTCCTATAAAACTTTATGGACACAGAAATTTGAATTTCAAATAATGTTCTTATATCACAGAATATAAGTCTTCTTTCGATTTTTTTTTCAACCACTTAAAAAGGTTACCAAAACAAGGTTAGAAAAAATTCCCCACTGGTAGGCCATAAAAAAACAGGGCACAGGCCAGATTTGGCCCACACGCCATAGTCTGCCCACTTCTGGTTAAGATAGAGTTGAGGGAGTGGGTTAAATATTACTGGCTTAAGGGAGGTTTAGGCAGCATGAGATAACATGGCACCATGGAGAAAGTACTAAATTAGATGGGCAGGATCAGAGGTGCTAGAGGGGGATTCTGAGTTAATTTTCAGAATTCACAGGACTGCCCTTAACTAGTTCTGACAGGTAACAATGGTAAAGTGTAAGTTCTAGGACTGAAAGATCTGAATTCGAATGCAGGCTTTGCTGTTTATTTAGCTGTCAATCTGAGCTTCCCTCTATAAGGTACATTACAATGTGTGTCTAACTCACATGATTGCTTTGAGGATTAAATGGGACTATGCACGTAAGACACCTAGCACAGTGCCCCTCAGGTTATTTTTGTGGTAGTTGTTGTCATCTGCATAAAATTAAGCTAAAAGCCACTTAGCACACAGGGCTTTCATGATGGCCATATGAGTCAGTAGGTATGAGAATGCTTCAGCAAAAAAAAAAAAAAAAGGGATGTAAAGATTTTTACAGCTCTGAGGTAGTTCACAGCCTCCCATATGCCTCAGGACAATCTTCTCATCCTCCCAGTGGATGTACCACTTGCTCTCTGCTCACTTACATTTCTGGAAAATGTATTCCTTAAGGTTGTCCCTATTTGCCAAGAGCTCAGGTTTCATTCTGACTAAAGTCAAAGGAATTTTGATTTCTGACTTACACCAGAAACTCTGCTTCACCTGGAGGGTAGAGAAGGAAGTCAATGAATCTAAAGAGAACACTTTGATCTTGCCTTATTCTTGTTAAATTTAAAATTCCACACCCATTCTATATCTAAAATTTTCATTCTAAGTGGCATTATGGATACAGCCATCTCTTTCTTCAGCAGGGTCGGACAATCCTCATATTAAGAGGAATGAAGGGTTCCTTTGTGGTCATTCTCAGCTCAGGAAGATGTCCACTGAGATCATATTATAGGCTGTCTTCTCTCCTCACAGCAAGTTCCTGTATCTCAAGTGCAATCTCATTTGACTAGCACTTAACATGAAGCATAATTTAATTTCTTCTAGTTACCCTTCTCCCTCTTTTTTACTTTCTTCTACCTTTCCTTTACCTTATATCCCTTGTTTTGATGCTTTGGTTTAAATCACACTTCATACCCCATAGCCATAGAGTGCTGTTGAGTTAGGAGCTTTAAAGTATGTCTAGTCTAAGTCTTTCCTTAGTAAGTCCTCACTTCTGAGGGATGTAGCAGTGTTGTGTATAAAAAGGGGGTGCCTTTGCTATACTATTAAGTTATGTGAATCTCCAAGAATTAGATGGAATTTGTGATACTTGCAAACATGTTTCATTGCGGAACCTTTTGTTTTTCGAAGACCATCTTCCAAGATTAATATTCTGCTGGTTGAAAGGCTGGTCTAGCCAACCACAGCCAGCAACGTGAATTCCACATGAAGTCTGAACTTCAGCCCAGCCTTCCTGACTCCTAATTCAATGTTCAATAACAGCTGGACACAGAGCTCATCGTGTAGTGTCGGTTTCATACTTCCCTGCTCTCTCATATCTAATCAGTTTTACAAACTCTCCCTTCATGCTGCTGCTAGCAATAATTATCTTCCTTTTCATTGCCATCACTTTTGGCCTCTGAACTCCTAAAGCCTGGATTCTATGATCACATCCTGATTTATCCCCTTCCTCTATCAGTTCCTTTTTTCTCCAAACCAGTCTCCACACCACTGCTACCATGTTACGATTTGGCAGTTCAAAATGATTCAATGGCTCATCTTTATGACTTTATCTCTCATGCTTCCCGGAGAAGCCATCTACTCCACAAGGCTGATACTGGACTTGTTCTCAGGCACATTTTGTGCCCTTCTACCCCTCTTCGTTTTTATGTAATGCCTCTTATTAGCACTATCTGCCTCTTGAAACTGAGCCAACTTATACAAAGTTGCCTCTTTCATGAAGTCTCTTCCCTGACCATCCATCTTTATTTAATCTTGCCTTCATTTCATACATAATCTTGCTTTGTATTTAATTTTTCATGTGTGTCTTATTTTCTCAACTGCAGTGAAAATTTCCTTTGTGCTCCTTATTGTGCCTGGTTCAATGCAATGTATATTCTGGGGCCTCAATTTCGTGTAGAACAAATGATTCAATAAATCAGAGGGAATTACATCTGTTTATTTGTTCTGTTCCTCAGTATTGAAGAAAAGATTCTTATAAGAGATGATTATTGCTCTCTCCTGTGGGGAACTACTATAGGGGCTGATAGTTTTCTTGTTCATGCGTTTGTTTTAAGAAAATGCCTATATGTCATTCCAGAATCCATTAATTTATTCAGATAGAGAGATACAGAAACTAGAAACAAGGTCTCCTAAGTCAAAAGTGAATATTCTACCCCTCTGGGCATGACACTTAATTCTCTTGACCTTAGTAATAATAATAATAACACCTGCCTCTCTATTTTAACATTCTAACAAGAATATTGAAAGGATGGATGTGGGCAATAGGCTAAACAAAAGCACTTTAAACTATAAGGCAGAAATCTATGTTCAAAGAAATATAATTTTTGCCAATTACGGTTCAACCCTAAAACGTGAAAGTTGGGTTTCCTGCCTTCTCCAGATATGCTTTGATTGTTGTAATTCTGTCTAGACATCAACCAAACACCCCGCTGTGCAGATTGCCCTGGATACCCATGTCCCCAGAGACCTACTGCCTTCTTTAGAGATTTCTTACAGTTTTCACACTAATACATAAAAATCTCTGGACCTATTTTAGTGAGAAATGATACGTCTGTGTCCAACATGTGGAATTTAATTGGGCTGGGGGGAAAGGAGCTTTCTATTCCCTGAGGAGGAATCAGAAAAATGACTAAAGGAACAGCTGTGGAATGCAGCACCTTGAAAGGGAAAAAGGGGAAATTACATTGCAGGGAAAGAATCCTTTAAAGCAAAAGATGAACTCTACCCTGAGAATTGGCTGAGAGCTATAATTTGCAGAGTCATTATCAGCAATGGAAGAGTGGGGGTGTGCTAGCACAAAGCTGCACTGGCTTGGTGATGATAAAATCCCTTTGTTTACCTAAAGGTGGATCTTTCCTTCTTCACCAAAGACCTCTACCAAGGGAAATTAGGCTTCAGAAGCAGGACATTTTGGGCAGCAAATGGAAAATTCATGTGACTTCTGATTATCCCTCTTGTGGGTCATCAAGGCATGGTGGCTGATTGGACTATACTTTTTTAAGATATTAGGTTTAGACTCCCTAATTAGCTTTATTTAGACTAGATTCTAGCTTATATATCCCACAAGGTCAGCTAGGAAAGAGAGTCATTATTTTTAATTGTCTAGGATCTGATTATAATGAGATTTGGATGTTTGTTCTTATGTTCTTAATCTGACCTCTCTCTGAAGTATCTCAGAGTATGTTTTGTATCTCTGATCTGCACATGCCATTACCTTGTTCGTTCATATGGAATATGCCACGTGATCTGAAAGTCTTCAGGGGATCCTTGTTCGTTCATATGGAATATGCCACGTGATCTGAAAGTCTTCAGGGGATATACAAAAATATTTGAATAAAGCAACCAAACCCTTACCATGGGCTTGAACTCAATTATAGTCTTAGGAATGGCTTGAGTCCATTCTCTCTTGCTTTCTCTCAGATCTTTTTCAGCAATAGCCAACCTAAAGCCATTACAGAATCCTGTGTCAAAAGAAATAGTAGTAAATATCCAGCATGATCCCATTTTCATATCGCCCTCATACCAAGCTTGATGAAAACTTCTAAGAAATAAGGACCCAAAAATTCGGCTGAGTTTCAATAAAAGAGAAAGATCAACTAATTCCAGATATTGGGAAGAAATTCATTAGTAGACTGATGAAAATCTGAGGTAAAATGATGTTGGAGTTTCTTCCAATTCTAAAATGCTTTGATTTCATAAACTTCTTCAGATAGCACACTTCCCAAAACCAAAAGGCTCTTTCAAGGCCTCAGGTACCAGCAGGTGTGCAATTCCTAATTCTCTTCAAACTCACCTGTGGGGTTTGGGGGCAGAAGCTGAGTGGGGGGCTTATTAGAAAGGGATGGGAGGTGACTCTCTTGGGTTTAATAAACAGCTCTGCTATTTTGAAATGCAGCACTCAAAACCCTCACACAGACCTATCTCCTGTTACCTTCAATTGAGTGAGGATTTTTAAGAAAAGAATCTGTGAGATTTCCCAGCTCCAACAATGACTTTTGTCACTAAATAAGCAATGCTTGACAGGAGGTCAGGGGCCTTTCATCCCTTCAGAATCATTTTAGGAATAGGACAGACATGGGAAAAGAAAAACTTTTTTTCTTTTTGGCATGGGCAGGCACCAGGAATCGAACTTGGGTCTCAGGCATGGCAGGTGAGAACTCTGCCTGCCGAGCCACTGTGGACAGCCCAAGAAGGGCCTTTTATATGAAAGGGGCCACAGCCCTGGGCAGATTTTCAGGAGTGGCCCCAATTTAAAATATTCTGTCCCTTCCCAGAAAGAATACTAAATTTTGGTTCAGAAGATGGGATCATGAGACTGATACTTCTTACATCTACTCCCTGCTTTTCTTGTCACCTTATAGCCTCTGGACTGGGCTCTGTGCCTTCACTCCTCTCCCCTCCCAGCCCCCTGACCCTGAGCCCTTGCTCTGTTCTAATTCCTCTGTGGACTCCAAAACCTCGCTTCCCGACAGAAGTCCAAAGTTACAAGTTTGGCTATAAGGTTCTCCATATTTTGGCCACAAATTAACTCCTCCTGTCTCCTCATCTCCTCTTTCCACCCTGTCAACACTTTGCTCAATACACTAGTCTCTACCCTGGCTTCCAAATATGTCTTATTTTTTCTTACCCAAATGTTGTTTTCTCCAACCTGAAATATATCCTCCTAGTTCAGGATTATTCCTCTTTTGAGACCAAAGTAAATACCCTCATTTCTCATGAAGTTTTCTTTCAGCAACAAATATTTATTGATCATATTTGTGCAAGGCAGTATCCTAGATTCTTGAGAGAGAATAATTAATAGGTGAGAGGTGTCCCTGCTTTCATGGAGTTCTTAAAAGAGAAGAACAGTAAACAAGTAATGGCAGTAACGATTTCCCTCACTCTTACCCCAAATATTTGAAATCCCCTCGGTACTAAGAGTAGCCATGGTCAAAACCACTCATTTGACAGTGAGTTGCATGTCACTTTGTGCAGTCTGGAATCATACATTGTGAGAACTGGAAGAAACGGATGCCCAGGGAAATCCAAGGAGAAGATGTGGGCCTGTCCGATGCCCAGTGATCATTGATATAAGGGTGTCTGCCTGTTCCATCTAGGACCACCCCAGGGTTGGTTTTAGGAGTCAGGCACGTCCTCTTCCAAAAACACACCCCATTCTTTAAAAGGCCAAGCATTCCTTTAAGAAAGGACCTTGCTTTATTTTACAGGGATAATAAAGAACTGGAACAAAATAGAAAGGCAAATGAGCACCAGCAAATTAATAATGGTGTTTAAGTGGCATGTATCAAAATATTTAAGTTTGACTGTAAGTTTTCAGATTTTGAAAATACAAGAGACTGGCTCCTTTGAGTCAGGATAAAAGACAATGGCACAGAAGGTCAAAATGAACAACAAAAGGGGAAACTTAGGCTGTGCTTTTTTCTTTGCCAACCTCACACTTTTTCCTAAAACTGCTTGTGCTTACGAATACTAGTTCTCCGTGTATCGAAGAGCCCAGGAGTAAAGTAATTTACCTGTCAATGGACTGTGTTTGCCACCTTCCCCTCAAAGCAGCTGTGTATAATCTCTGAAATCTGGTAATCCCACAGACCTAATTTTAACAAAGCTCAGATGCCTCTTCTGAAAATGGCATATCTTAAAAATTTCTACTTAGGCATAAGGGAAACACTCAATGGAGATCTACTGATTGTTTGTAGTCTTAAAGGCAATTTTCTTTTCTCCTAAATTTTGAACCAGTTTGTATGGCTATGCTAGCTTTAAAATAGTAAAACAGATAAAATGCAAAAGAATGCCCATTCTCTACCATCTGACCACAGTCTTAGCGAGTACTGACCAGTTAGTCCCTCACCCTTGCCCCTGCCTTGAAGTCTAGTTTCTGGTCAGGGTAGGAAGGGAAAATCATTTATTTGATTGGTGTTTGTTTTGTGGCTAAGCAGTTGTAGCATTTCTGTAAATGTACTGGGAGAAGGGGGTAGCAGAACATGCAACAAGAAACACTGTTCTTAAGTTAGGAAACAAACTAAAAGGCAACAGAAGCAAATATGAGCATTATGGGGAACAGCAAAGACATTATCTGGAATGTCCCATACAGTAGCAAAATTATTTATCATTGCCCTTGATTGGGAAAATCTGCTGAGCTCCTTCAATAAGAACATACAGTCTTGGAATGGCATCTAATTGCCAAACAAACACTAGAGACAAGTGGAAAGAGAACACACCGTTATGATTGCCAGATAGGAAAATTATAGAGTGTCTCTGGAAGTCAAGTGTTCCAATAAGTTTCTGGAGAAAGAAGAGCAAAAGTAATAGCAACAAGTGTGCATGGGTGGTTCAATAGAATGCTCATCTTCCATGCAGGAGACCTGGGTTCAATTCCTGGACCATGCACCTAAAAACAAAAAAACAAAAACAACAGTAATAGGGCCAGAACAGTGGTGGCTCAATGGCGGAGTTCTTGCCTGCCATGCTAGAGATATGGGTTTGATTCCCGGTGCCTGGCCACACAACAGAAACTATAGGGTTGTTAGTTTCCATAAAGAAGAGAAGGAGCTAGAGCATTTGATTGTGGTAGCCCTGATGTTGGTATTTTTAGGTGTCATCTCTTGGGCTGGTCATATCCCCAGAGAAGATTCTTCCAAACTC
The DNA here is from genome assembly GCF_023851605.1 of Tamandua tetradactyla. Taxonomy (NCBI): domain Eukaryota; kingdom Metazoa; phylum Chordata; class Mammalia; order Pilosa; family Myrmecophagidae; genus Tamandua; species Tamandua tetradactyla. Next base: position 21,338,193 of record NC_135343.1, on the reverse strand, counting down.
CTGCCTGGAGGGTGAAGCCCTGTCAGTGTCTGTTGATACCAGGGTTGATTTCAGGAACTGGGCAAGTCCACTCCCAAAAAGGCCCCATTCTCTAAAAGGTCAGAAATTCCTTTAAGAAAGGACCTTCTTTTATTTTACAGGGAGAACACAGACCTGAAATAAAATAAATGGCAACATGAACACCAGCAAGTTAATAATAGGGTTTAAGCGGCAGAGGTCAAAATATTTGTTTGACTAGAAGTTTTCAAATTGTGAAACTGTAAGAGACTGAATCATTTGAGTTGAGTAAAAGAGTAAGACACAGAGAATGGAGATAAGCAACAAAAGGGTTACCTGATGTCCTATCCCAAACTCTGTTTTACTCTCTAGAGACTAAATCTTTCATGTTTTGCTCAGGTGGGGAAGGGCGCTCACCTGACTGCTCCATGTAGAAAATCTGGCTGCCTTTTAAACCTCCCACCAATCCTTTTTATTTTGGCCACGTCATCCTATACTCTCCCTGATCCTGACCCCACCACTTCCAGAGACTCCCAAGGCCTCCAATTTCTGAGTGTTTGAGGAATTGTGTTTTCTAGGGTCTGCCAAGTCAGCGCTTCTCAAGCTTTAATGTGCATGCAAATCAGAGGTATATATTATAAAAATCCAGCAAGTCTGGAGTGGGTCCTGGGATTCTGTATTTCTAACCAGCTCCCAGGAGATACTGGCAATACTAGTTCCAGACCACATTCATTAAGCTTCTTTTCAATCCTAAAGTTTTACTGCTCTTTTCTTCTGTCTGTCCTTATGACTTTATGCCCTTAAAAAACAAATCCCTTCACTATCTTTACATTGGTGTTTCAGGAGGAAACAAAACAGTTGTTTAATATGCCATCTCTACCCAGGGATCTCCATTCATTAGTAAACTCACTCCAATATGTCTTCTGTCCCAATTGCTCCACTGAAAATTCTCTTATCACAGGTAACGATAAATTTCTCCTTGTTTTCAGTATGTTATGTAATGTGGTTATATATATTTTTTCAAATAAAAGTTTAATTGAGAAAAGTAATGCCCATCTCAATAACAAAACAACAAATAAGCCAATTTAAAAATGGGCAAAGGCTTTGAATAGCCCTTTCTCTAAAGAAGATATATAGGGTGGGCCACGGTGGCTCAGCAGGCAAGAATGCTTGCCTGCCATGCCAGAGGAGCCGGGTTCGATTCCCGGTGCCTGCCCATGTAAAAAAAAAATAATAATAAAGAAGATATATAAATCGAAAATAAGCATATGAAAAGATGCTAAACATCATTGGTCAATAGGGAAATGCAAATCAAAACCACAATTAGATACCATTTCACACCCACTTAGGATGGCTACTACTTAAAAAAAAACAAACAGAAAATAACAAGTGTCAATGAGGATGCAGACAAATTGGAACACTTATACATTGTTGGAGAGATTGTAAAATGTTGCAGCCACTGTGGGAATCAATTTGGCAGTTCCTCAGAAAGTTGAACCAAGAATCACCATATGACCCAGTAGTTCCACTTCTGGGAATATACCCTAAAGACATGAAAGCAGAGACTCCAACAGATATTTGTATACCAATGCTCATAGCAGCATTGTTGACAACAGCCACAGAGATGGAAGCAGCCTAAATGTCTATCGGCAGATGAATAGCTAAACAAAATGTGATATATACAGATAATGGAACATTGTTCAACATTAAAAAGGAATGAAGTTCGGATACCCACAACAACATTGATGAACCTTGATGATATCATGTTGGGTGACATAAAAAGACAAACGGATGATCTCACATCTATGAATACATAGAATAAGTCAATTCATAGAAATAGAAAGTAGATTATAGGTTATAAGGGGACAGGGGTTAAGGAGAAGGGGGAGCTTCCACTTGAGGTGATTAAAAAAAGTTTGGGGTATGGATGTTACTGTTGGGGGCACAATATTATAAATGTCATTAATATCAATAAATTATGTACATGAAAATATTTAAGATGGGAAATTCTGAGTTATATATATGTCACTACAATAAAAAAAGGTTTTTTTAAAGAAAAAAAGAGAGAGGGGAGAAACAAATGACATAATTTGGATGTCAGATTCAATATTCATGTCTCTGTCTATATGTTAATGCCTCTTAGGAACACTCCATAAGGTTGACCATCCTCTCACTTGAAACACTTTTATCTTTTGACTTCCAACTTCTGTGATTCCCTGCTAATTTCTAGTTTTCTCCTACATCTCAGGTTAAACCTTGGTCTTTTCTGTTGAGTTCTCCACTGCTACCCAGTCTAGATATTGGAATGCCCCATGCTTGATCCTAACCCTCTTCTTTCATGCATCTGTACCCTCTCCCTTGGTTATCTCATCCAGTCCCATATCTTTAAATGCCATGCACATCTGCAAAGTATATGCATGTCTGACCTTTTTGTTGAGCCCCAGATACTTATATCCAACTGAAACCTTGACATCACCATTTGTATATTTTTCTGGCATCTCAAAACCAACAAGCAGAAAATAGTATTCTTTTTTTTTTTTATTTTTATTTTTATTTTTTTTATTAATTAAAAAAAGAATTAACAAAACAATTAGAAATCATTCCAATCTACATGTACAATCAGTAATTCTTAATAACATCACATAGTTGCATATTCATCATTTCTTAGTATATTTGCATCGATTTAGAAAAAGAAATAAAAAGACAACAGAATAAGAATTAAAACAATAATAGAAAGAAAAGAAAAACAAAAAAAAACAAAAACAAAAAACCTATACCTCACATGCAGCTTCATTCAGTGTTTTAACATAATTGCATTACAATTGGGTAGTATTGTGCTGTCCATTTCTGAGTTTTTATATCCAGTCCCGTTGTACAGTCTGTATCCCTTCATCTCCAATTATCCCTTCTCTCTTTTTTTTTTTTTTTTTAATTAACGGAAAAAAAGAAATTAACCCAACATTTAGAGATCATACCATTCTACACATGCAATCATTAATTCTTAACATCATCACATAGATGCATGATCATCATTTCTTAGTACATTTGCATTGGTTTAGAAGAACTAGCAACATAACCGAAAAAGATATAGAATGTTAATATAGAGAAAAAAATAAAAGTAATAATAGTAAAATCAAAACAAAACAACACAAAACAAAACAAAAACCTATAGCTCAGATGCAGCTTCATTCAGTGTTTTAACATGATTACTTTACAATTAGGTATTATTGTGCTGTCCATTTTTGAGTTTTTGTATCTAGTCCTGTTGCACAGTCTGTATCCCTTCAGCTTCAATTACCCATTGTCTTACCCTGTTTCTACCTCCTGCTGAATTCTGTTACCAATGACATATTTCAAGTTTATTCTTGAATGTCCATTCACATCAGTGGGACCATACAGTATTTGTCCTTTAGTTTTTGGCTGGATTCACTCAGCATAATATTCTCTAGGTCCATCCATGTTATTACATGGTTCATAAGTTTATCTTGTCTTAAAGCTGCATAGTATTCCATCGTATGTATATACCACAGTTTGTTTAGCCACTCTTCTGTTGATGGAGATTTTGGCTGTTTCCATCTCTTTGCAATTGTAAATAATGCTGCTATAAACATTGGTGTGCAAATGTCCGTTTGTGTCTTTGCCCTTAAGTCCTTTGAGTAGATACCTAGCAATGGTATTGCTGGGTCGTATGGCAGTTCTATATTCAGCTTTTTGAGGAACCGCCAAACTGCCTTCCACAGTGGTTGCACCCTTTGACATTCCCACCAACAGTGGATAAGTGTGCCTCTTTCTCCGCATCCTCTCCAGCACTTGTCATTTTCTGTTTTGTTGATAATGGCCATTCTGGTGGGTGTGAGATGATATCTCATTGTGGTTTTGATTTGCATTTCTCTAATGGCCAGGGACATTGAGCATCTCTTCATGTGCCTCTTGGCCATCCGTATTTCCTCTTCTGAGAGGTGTCTGTTCAAGTCTTTTTCCCATTTTGTAATTGGGTTGGCTGTCTTTTTGTTGTTGAGATGAACAATCTCTTTATAAATTCTGGATACTAGACCTTTATCTGATATATCATTTCCAAATATTGTCTCCCATTGTGAAGGCTGTCTTTCTACTTTCTTGATGAAGTTCTTTGATGCACAAAAGTGTTTAATTTTGAGGAGTTCCCATTTATTTATTTCCTTCTTCAGTGCTCTTGCTTTAGGTTTAAGGTCCATAAAACCGCCTCCAGTTGTAAGATCCATAAGATATCTCCCAACATTTTCCTCTAACTGTTTTATGGTCTTAGACCTAATGTTTAGATCTTTGATCCATTTTGAGTTAACTTTTGTATAGGGTGTGAGAGATGGGTCTTCTTTCATTCTTTTGCATATGGATATCCAGTTCTCTAGGCACCATTTATTGAAGAGACTGCTCTGTCCCAGGTGAGTTGGCTTGACTGCCTTATCAAAGATCAAATGTCCATAGATGAGAGGGTCTATATCTGAGCACTCTATTCGATTCCATTGGTCGATATATCTATCTTTATGCCAATACCATGCTGTTTTGACCACTGTGGCTTCATAATATGCCTTAAAGTCAGGCAGCGCGAGACCTCCAGCTTCGTTTTTTTTCCTCAAGATGTTTTTAGCAATTCAGGGCACCCTGCCCTTCCAGATAAATTTGCTTATTGGTTTTTCTATTTCTGAAAAATAAGTTGTTGGGATTTTGATTGGTATTGCATTGAATCTGTAAATCAATTTAGGTAGGATTGACATCTTAACTATATTTAGTCTTCCAATCCATGAGCACGGTATGCCCTTCCATCTATTTAGGTCTTCTGTGATTTCTTTTAGCAGTTTTTTGTAGTTTTCTTTATATAGGTTTTTTGTCTCTTTAGTTAAATTTATTCCTAGGTATTTTATTCTTTTAGTTGCAATTGTAAATGGGATTCGTTTCTTGATTTCCCCCTCAGCTTGTTCCTTACTAGTGTATAGAAATGCTACAGATTTTTGAATGTTGATCTTGTAACCTGCTACTTTGCTGTACTCATTTATTAGCTCTAGTAGTTTTGTTGTGGATTTTTCCGGGTTTTCGACGTATAGTATCATATCGTCTGCAAACAGTGATAGTTTTACTTCTTCCTTTCCAATTTTGATGCCTTGTATTTCTTTTTCTTGTCTAATTGCTCTGGCTAGAACCTCCAACACAATGTTGAATAATAGTGGTGATAGTGGACATCCTTGTCTTGTTCCTGATCTTAGGGGGAAAGTTTTCAATTTTTCCCCATTGAGGATGATATTAGCTGTGGGTTTTTCATATATTGCCTCTATCATTTTAAGGAAGTTCCCTTGTATTCCTATCTTTTGAAGTGTTTTCAACAGGAAAGGATGTTGAATCTTGTCGAATGCCTTCTCTGCATCAATTGAGATGATCATGTGATTTTTCTGCTTTGATTTGTTGATATGGTGTATTACATTAATTGATTTTCTTATGTTGAACCATCCTTGCATACCTGGGATGAATCCTACTTGGTCATGATGTATAATTCTTTTAATGTGCTGTTGGATACGATTTGCTAGAATTTTATTGAGGATTTTTGCATCTGTATTCATTAGAGAGATTGGTCTGTAGTTTTCTTTTTTTGTAATATCTTTGCCTGGTTTTGGTATGAGGGTGATGTTGGCTTCATAGAATGAATTAGGTAGTTTTCCCTCCACTTCGATTTTTTTGAAGAGTTTGAAGAGAATTGGTACTAATTCTTTCTGGAACGTTTGGTAGAATTCACATGTGAAGCCATCTGGTCCTGGACTTTTCTTTTTAGGAAGCTTTTGAATGACTAATTCAATTTCTTTACTTGTGATTGGTTTGTTGAGGTCATCTATGTCTTCTTGAGTCAAAGTTGGTTGTTCATGTCTTTCCAGGAACCCGTCCATTTCCTCTAAATTGTTGTATTTATTAGCGTAAAGTTGTTCATAGTATCCTGTTATTACCTCCTTTATTTCTGTGAGGTCAGTAGTTATGTCTCCTCTTCCATTTCTGATCTTATTTATTTGCATCCTCTCTCTTCTTCTTTTTGTCAATCTTGCTAAGGGCCCATCAATCTTATTGATTTTCTCATAGAACCAACTTCTGGCCTTATTGATATTCTCTATTGTTTTCATGTTTTCAATTTCATTTATTTGTGCTCTAATCTTTGTTATTTCTTTCCTTTTGCTTGCTTTGGGGTTAGCTTGCTGTTCTTTCTCCAGTTCTTCCAAATGGATAGTTAATTCCTGAATTTTTGCCTTTTCTTCTTTTCTGATATAGGCATTTAGAGCAATAAATTTCCCTCTTAGCACTGCCTTTGCTGCGTCCCATAAGTTTTGATATGTTGTGTTTTCATTTTCATTCGCCTCGAGGTATTTGCTAATTTCCCTTGCAATTTCTTCTTTGACCCAGTCGTTGTTTAGGAGTGTGTTGTTGAGCCTCCACGTATTTGTGAATTTTCTGGCACTCTGCCTATTATTGATTTCCAACATCATTCCTTTATGGTCCGAGAAAGTGTTGTGTAAGATTTCAATCTTTTTAAATTTGTTAAGACTTGCTTTGTGACCCAGCATATGGTCTATCTTTGAGAATGATCCATGAGCACTTGAGAAAAAGGTGTATCCTGCTGTTGTGGGATGTAATGTCCTATAAATGTCTATTAAGTCTAGTTCATTTATAGTAATATTCAGATTCTCTATTTCTTTGTTGATCCTCTGTCTAGATGTTCTGTCCCTTGATGAGAGTGGTGAGTTGAAGTCTCCAACTATTATGGTATATGAGTCTATTTCCCTTTTCAGTGTTTGCAGTATATTCCTCACGTATTTTGGGGCATTCTGATTCGGTGCGTAAATATTTATGATTGTTATGTCTTCTTGTTTAATTGTTCCTTTTATTAGTATATAGTGTCCTTCTTTGTCTCTTTTAACTGTTTTACATTTGAAGTCTAATTTGTTGGATATTAGTATAGCCACTCCTGCTCTTTTCTGGTTGTTATTTGCATGAAATATCTTTCCCCAACCTTTCACTTTCAACCTATGTTTATCTTTGGGTCTAAGATGTGTTTCCTGTAGACAGCATATCGAAGGATCCTGTTTTTTAATCCATTCTGCCAATCTATGTCTTTTGATTGGGGAATTCAGTCCATTGACATTTAGTGTTATTATTGTTTGGATAATATTTTCCTCTAACATTTTGCCTTTTGTATTATATATATCATATCTGATTTTCCTTCTTTCTACACTCTTTTCCATATCTCTCTCTTCTGTCTTTTTGTATCTGACTCTAGTGCTCCCTTTAGTATTTCTTGCAGAGCTGGTCTCTTGGTCACAAATTCTTTCAGTGACTTTTTGTCTGAGAATGTTTTAATTTCTCCCTCATTTTTGAAGGATAATTTTGCTGGATATAGGAGTCTTGGTTGGCAGTTTTTCTCTTTTAGTAATTTAAATATATCATCCCACTGTCTTCTAGCTTCCATGGTTTCTGCTGAGAAATCTACACAAAATCTTATTGGGTTTCCCTTGTATGTAATGGATTGTTTTTCTCTTGCTGCTTTCAAGATCTTCTCTTTCTCTTTGACCTCTGACATTCTAACTAGTAAGTGTCTTGGAGAACGCCTATTTGGGTCTAATCTCTTTGGGGTGCGCTGCACTTCTTGGATCTGTAATTTTAGGTCTTTCATAAGAGTTGGGAAATTTTCAGTGATAATTTCTTCCATTAGTTTTTCTCCTCCTTTTCCCTTCTCTTCTCCTTCTGGGACACCCACAACACGTATATTTGTGCGGTTCATATTGTCCTTGAGTTCCCTGATCCCCTGTTCAAATTTTTCCATTCTTTTCCCGATAGTTTCTGTTTCTTTTTGGAATTCAGATGTTCCATCCTCCAAATCACTAATTCTATCTTCTGTCTCTTTAAATCTATCATTGTAGCTATCCATTATTTTTTCTATGTTTGCTACTTTATCCTTCACTTCCATAAGTTCTGCGATTTGTTTTTTCAGTTTTTCTATTTCTTCTTTATGTTCAGCCCATGTCCTCTTCATGTCCTCCCTCAATTTATCGATTTCATTTTTGAAGAGGTTTTCCATTTCTGTTCGTATATTCAGCATTAGTTGTCTCAGCTCTTGTGTCTCATTTGAGCTATTGGTTTGTTCCTTTGACTGAGCCATATTCTCAATCTTTTGAGCGTGGACAGTTATCTTCTGCTGCTGGCGTCTGGGCATTTATTCAGATTTCTCTTGGTGTTGGACCCAGCAAGGTTGTAATATTTTTCTGTGAAATCTCTGGGTTCTGTTTTTCTTATCCTGCCCAGTAGGTGGCGCTCGTGGCACCCGTTTGTCTGCGGGTCCCACCAGTAAAAGGTCTGTGGGACCTTAAACTTTGGAAAACTCTCGCCGTCCTGGGGGTTCGCTAGCCGAAACGGCTTGAGCCGGCCCGGGGTCCGAACGCAGGGATGGTTGCTGGTCGCCGCAGCCAGGGAAAGAGCCCGTCCGAATTTCCTAGTCGGCCCTGGGCAACAAGCGTGGCGGGAGGGCGCCAGCGGCAGCGGCCCGCCCGAGAGAGTGCACGTTCCCCGGGAGTCACGGGTTTGGAAGTGGCCTCCCCCACCCGTCACCGTTCTCCGCGGCCTGGGGGTTTCCGATCCAATTCTCTCAGTTGGTCCGGGGGCTGCGCGTGGTGTGGGCGCCAGCCGTCTTTGTTTCAGGGGACCGCCTCTCCAATTCTCCCAGCCGGCCCGGGAAGGGGGAAGGGAGTAACTCCGGCCGCTTGCCACCCCGCCCGGTAAGGCCCGCGCGCCTCGGCGATCTCACCCGAGCTGCTTCTCTCAGCCAGCCAGCCGTTCCAGGATGGGGTACGCTGTCTTTTTTATCTCTGTTGTGGCTTTGGGCGCTTTCTGTATCATTTCTACTCCCCTAGTAGGTGTCCTGGAGAAGAAACTAAGATCCGCGCGTCTTACTAAGCCGCCATCTTCCAGGAAGTGCCTAGAAAATAGTATTCTTAATAACATGCTCCCAAGCCTATAGCACCTCTTGTCCCAGTCTTCATTGGTACTAAAAATGCACATATCACATGTCACCAACTCTTCACCACCAAATACCATCCATCATCAAGTGCTGGGAATTTGACCTCTAAAAAGTAGTGTAAAAGTCTCCATTTCTCCCCATCCTCCTTTCCACCACCCTAGCTAAGACCTCCATAATCTCTCACCTGGACTACTAGAATAGCTCCCCATTGTCTCTCTTCCACTTGAATCTAGAATCTATTCTCCACACCGTAGTCACAGAGACTTAGAATTGCAACTATAATAAAATTCATTCAACCCATGTTTCATGACCACCTGCCACGTGACAGTATAGTGTTTTTGGTGTGGGAAATCCCACAGTGAGTCCAAGAGAAAAATTCCCTTCCCTCATGGCTTTGCCAAGGCAATAGGGCACACCATGATCTGGACTTTGCTTGTCTGTCCATAAGCATAGTGCCCATCATGTGCTGCTTGCCCAACACTGTGACGCTCCAGCCCCCTGGGCCTCTTTCTGTTCTTCAGATAGACCAAGTTCTTTCCCATCTCAGGTCTTTCACTGGCTTTTCTTTCTGTCTAGAATGCTCTTCTCTCTCCTGCTCACATCTCAACTTAAATGCTACCTCCTCAGAGAGGTCATCCCTGACCAGTCCCCAATATTAGCTTTCCCCAATTGCTCTAGAATACAACACGCTCATATGTTTCTTAAATTTACTGTACTTTGAATGTTATTTATTTGCCTATTTTCTACCCCATCCCACATCACCCACCCAAAAAAAACTAGAGCTAATATTTAATGATGTCAAAGATTTCTGCCTGTTTTGTTCACTGTTATTCCAGCATGCAGAATCGTTCCTGGCACAGAACAGATGTTCAGTGCATATATGAATTGAATAAATAAAAGTCACCCCAAGTAAATAATCACCAAAGGGAAAGACAAAATATAACATATATCTGCTAAGTTTCACTATGTCACTATGACGTATGCCTTACTTAAAACATCTCACTCAACTCAGCAGTCTTGCACTGTAGCTATTACTGTCCCCATTTTGGAAATAAGGAAGATGAAATAAAAGAACTGGCCCAAAGTCACTCAGTGTCTCAGTGTCAGAAATGAAATTGAGACGCCTGATATACCTGATAAAAAAAAATAGCCAGTCTTACACTAACCATGAAAAAAGAGAGGGGACTTCCCTCTTTTCTGAACGACTAAAGCAGAACAGTCTAAACCTGTCATCTGAGCTTCAGCACTTAGATATGTACACTGTTGAAGTCATCTATAATTACTTATCATCTTGTCCCCCAAATACAGTAAGCTCTTAAAGCTAGAATTGTGCCCCTCTCTAGTACTCAGTAATTACTCAATGAGCAGGTGAGAGAAGGAGGACAAATGGGTAAAGGAATGAGGAGTTTTGAAGAGGGAAGGAGGCCTGGAAGTAAATGTCAATGACATTTCCTGTGATAAGTTGTAAAATAATCAAAAGCTGTCTGTCTTAAGGAGCTGTTTGAGCCATTTGTATGCCTATGGAGGAGGCAGTTGGTGGGGATGGCTTCAACTCTCGGTGGCCCTTTATGTGTTTCCTACACAGACTATGCCCCTGAAATAATTAACTCTCAGCGTGTTGAGTAGCTGATCTTATGCGGTGCAGAGGCTTGCAAGAAGTGGCTTCCATGTGGATACGGAGTACTTGATAGAGGCTAGAGAATCTCTGTAGACACTCTCTAAATGGTCCTCGTTGCAGTAGATGAACCTTGATGATGCTTCAAAAGGACCATAGGGTTAAAAAGGAATCTTATTGATCTAATGACCTCACAGCCTCTTTTCTAAGATTTCTTCCTAGATTTGGGGAACTATACAACTGTTTTCTCATTTTGGATGTGACATACTCTGGGCCAAGGCTGCTCCAACAAATGAGCTTTTCCCTATGTGATAACATTTGATAGGCAGCAAGTTTGCTCAGTTGTCCCCAAATATCTCCTTTGCTTCTTGTCACAATACCATCATTAATAAATTAATCCTTAGAACTTAAAAGTTTCTTTTTCCTCATTTCTAAGACTCTATAGTTGAAATATGAAATCATCTTGGGGGATAAATTCCTTAAACTTTTACAAGCAGGCATTTTCTCTAGCTTTTTTCTTTTTTTTTTTTTCAGTTTATTCTTCACAATCCTAGTCTCATAAGACACATCACAATAAGTAAATTTTTAAAAGGAATTCCATGGTCAAATCAGTTTGGAAAATGCTTCATTCTATACCCCCATTCCAGAGCTTCACAATGCATATGGCTTAAGAAAGGCTCTAAGAGGCTGTCCAACTTTGTGCATTTCATTCAGAGTACCACAGAACCCTTCTTAGGAAAATATGACTTAGTAAGTGGTTAACCAAGAAAATGGTTTAGAAACTGGGCCTCAGTCTATACCCATAGGAACTGAGGGTGTTGAAAAAGGTAGATGTTCAATCTAAAAATGGATTATTTACAATTCTATGTGGGTCAAATCTTTGCCTGTGAATACCTGACTTTATTTTTTTGTTTGTTTTTGTTTTGGGTGCATGGTCTGAGACTCAAACCTAGGTCTCCCACATGGAAGGCAAGCATTCTGCCACTGCTGCCTTATTTTTGATATCAGATGAACTTGAGAGAGCATAGGCCCTTCCTTTTTCTTTTAAGAATGACGAAATGAGGCCCAAAGAGATGAAGACAGGTCATATGGAGAATTAAAATTATTGTCTGTCATCTTTTTCCAAAGTCAAAAACAGTAAGCAAAAAAAAAAAAACAAAGGGAAAACAGTAAGCCAGCTATTCCCAAGCCCCTATGGCAGGTTTTGCCAGAAAAGTACCTCCTCCCTCCCACAATGCATAGACAACATTCCTCCCCACTTTAAGACTCAAACCCAAGCAAATACCTTCCAGATATTATTCCACCACAGTATTTTTGATGGGCAAAGCAGAGGGAAGTAAGTTGTGGCTGGAAACAGCAAAGCAGGCATCCAGGATAAACATCTCTGAGGTTCCTGGAGTGCCCTTGAATAAAGAACAGTTGGGCCAGACAGGAGGAAATAAATGTTATCACAATGAAGTTATTCATCCCATTCTTTACTTTAATGTTTGTTGTGTGCATTATTAGTTTTAAATAATTCAGCACGCCTGTCCTAAATATTGGTCTGCTGAATGGTAATGGCTCTATCACCTACAAAATAAGGCCACTAACTGCTCTTCTTGGCAGGCATAATGGTTTCTTAAGTACTTTGATACAGTGAGCAAAACGTGTAGAAATGGAATTACAACTGAAAGGACACTGCATAGCTGCTTCAGTTTGTGAGATCCAAGGAAAAGAATAGATTTATTTTCTCCTGAACTGGACAGAGACAATGACCTTCTCTCTGTATATTTACAGTCCTGACCATCTGACTGAAGTAATTCCAGCAACAGAGAATATCTGGTTATACCAAATGGAAAACAAGTCAAAAGCAATATTAAAATCCTGAGGTTAAGCAAGCTAATACCAAAGCAAGCCAAAGGAAATGAAGATTAGAGCAGATATAAATGAAATTGAGAATAATAAAACAATAGAGAGACTCAACAAAAACATCGATAAGATCCTTAGATTGACAAAGAGAAAAAGAGAGAAGATACAAACAAATGCGAACAGAAATGAGAATGTGAACATTATTACTGACTACACAAAAATAAAAAGGATCATAAGAGAAATCTATGAAAAACTGTATGCCGTTTTACAGTTGTCTAACAAATTAGACAAACAAATTAGACAACCTAGATTAAATGGATAAATTCCAGAAACACATACAACCTACACTGACTAAAGAAGAAATAGAAGATCTCAACAGTCGAATTACAAGTAAAGTGATTGAATCCATCACCAAAAACCTCCCCACAAAGAAAAGCCCAGGACCAGATGGCTTCACAAGTGAATTCAAAGGAAAGTTAACACTAATCCTGCACAAGCTCTTCCAAAATATTGAGGGGGGGGGCAATACTTAGCTCATTCTATAAGGCCAACATCATACAAATACCAGAGCAAGATGAAGACACTAGAAGAAAATAAGATTTCAGAACAATTTCTCTTATGAATATATATGTAAAAATCATCAACCAAATACATGCAAATTGAATCCAATAGCACATTAAAAGAATTATAAACCATGATGAAGTGAGTTTTAACCAAAGTATGTAAAGGTTATTCAACACAAGAAAATCAATTAATGTAATACTCCACATTAACAAATAGAAGGGGGAATAACACATAACTATAACAAGTGACACAGAAAAGGCATTTGACAAAGCCCAGCATACTTTTTCGATAAAAAGCACTTCAAAAGATAGGACTAGAAGGAAAATTCCTCAACATGATAAAGAACATATATGAGAAACCCACAGCTAACATTATACTCAATGATGAAAGACTGAAATGGTGAAAGATCTGGAACAAGATAAGTATGTCCACTGTCACCATTATTATTCTACATTGTGCTAGAGGTTCCAGCCAGAGAAATTAGGCAAAAAAGGAAATAAAGGCATCCAAGTTGAAAAGGAAGAAGTTAAACACTCACTATTTACAGATGACATGATCCTATACAGAGAAAATTCCAAAAATCCACAATAATGGTATTAGTTCAATAAATAATAAACAAGTTCAGCAAAGTGGTGGGGTACAAGATCAACATGCAAAAATAAGTAGTGTTTCTATACACTAGTAATGAACAACCTGAGGAGAAAATCAAGAAAAAAAAATCCCATTTTACAATAGCAACTAAAGAATCTAATATCTAGGAATAAATTTAACCAAGTATATAAAGGACTTGTACATGGAGAACTACAAAACATTCCTAAAAGGATACAAAGAGGATCTAAATAAATAAAAGACATCCATGTTCATGGATTGGAAGACCAAATATTGTTAAGACGTCAGTTCTACCCAAATTGATTTACAGATTCAATGCAATCCCAATCGAAATTCCAACACCCTATTTTGCAGAATGGAAAAAGCCAATTATCAGAAGGGTAAGACTATCCCAAATAACCAAAAACATCTTGAAAAAAACGAAGTTCAACTTCGTTTCATTTCCTGACTTTAAAGCATTTTACAAAATTACAGTAGACAAAACATTATGGGACTGACATAAGGATAGATATATTACCACTAATCTATCTGATATGAACTAATTAAAATCAGCAAACTCATACAGTTAGAATCTAGAATATAAGTTACCAGCAGATAGACAGGGATTAGAGAATGGGGAACCGATGCTTAATTTGCATAGAATTTCTATTTAGGTTAATTGTAGAGGTTTGAAAATGGGATGATAGTGATGGTAGCATATTATTGTGAGTGTTTTCAACAGACTGAACTACACAGGTCAATGTGGCTCAAAGGGGAAATTCTAGGAAGTATATATACATATCTATATATATATATACATATATTACTAGAATAAAAATTAAAAGATAAAACATAGGGTTATACAACACAGTGAACCCATTGTAGACAATCTACTATAGTTTATAGTACAAGAATGTTCTTTCATGAGTTATAAAAATTTTATAATACTAATACAAGGTGGTAATAATAGGGTGGTATATAGGAAAAAATACCCCTACTATAAATTATGATTAATAATAGTACAATTTTCATAATCTGTTGTCAATTGTAACAAAGGTAACCACTGTTAAAATAAAAAGGACAATTTTTTAAAAGTGCTATCTTCAGTTGTAACAAATGTTCCACACCATTGCAAGGTGTTGGTGAAAGGGTGGTATATGGGACTCCTTTATTTTATGCATAATTGTTTGGCAAACCACAACTTTTCTAAATATTTATTTAATTGGGAAAAAGAAAGAAATTGAACCTACTCATTACCCTTCATAAAAGGATAAATTTAGCACATCTTTCTTACCTCCTCTTCTTTTCCTAAATCCCAATACCTGGGAAAATAATCTTAGTTTTTTAGATTTGTATAGCTAATATTTAATATTATCTGTCTTCTCATTCAATAATTACTTTTGCCATTTACGTTTTCATGACCATCTAATAGAAAATTTTAGGTTTCTTTGCTAACATTTTTTTTAATCACATGTTGTTCTATATTTGAAAATATTCCTAAATTCAGCATCTTCATAGCAAATCACTAACACGAAACAAGGCAGTACATCATCTATGATCTGAGACCACAGGCAGCACATCTTTATGGATTACTTATGGTGTGCACAGCCATATATCTGAGCAGAGGATACATCCCTGACACATAGACCCTTTTAATTTTAATGTAACTGTAAAGAGTAGGTACATGCATGTGCGCTCACATAGAAAAAAAGAGAAAGTTATCACATGACAATATCCTAAGGATGGAATAAGCAGAGCAAGTTTGAGTTCTGCAGAAATTCTTTGAAGGGAGAGCTGTCTATATTTCAGAATAAACATGAAACACTTCCTCAAAAATGTGAGGCATGAGCTGGGTATAAAAACAACTTGAGGGTACATGGGGGGTTCAGTGGTAGAATGCTCACCTTTCATGCAGGAGATCCGGTTTCAATTCCCGGACCATGCACTGCCCCCCACAAAAAAAAACCAACTTGAATCTATGGTCATGAGGGAGAATACATAATAGGAAGATACAATTCCTGAAAACTTAGTCAAATGGCACAAAGGAAGGAAATAGTTTTAGCTATAGAACAAAATATTATTGCCTCTAAATTATCAATTTCATTTCTAGAAATGTGCTGGGCACAGCACTGGAATTGGGCAGGGGGTGGGGTAGTTAAAGCATTTCCACTCCAGATTTTCAAATCCAAGAACCATTATCTAGCAGGAGAAAATCCAGTTCTCTTTCAATAATCTTGAAGGTTTGGGTAAAAGGAACTAAGGTGGGGCTCAGAAAAACTTAGTGGGGTTGCAATAGATAACTTTAAGAATCTCTGACTACATATAGAAAAGATTAGACCCTGCCTTAGTTTTCAACTGAGTGATAAAAATGACTTAAGCTACTAGAAGTCTTTCAGAATAGAATTGATTTTTTATTCATTTGTTCAATCACCTGAAGTAGGGAGTGGCTGCAAATGTATTATTCTCAGAAGATCTTTGTATCTGAAGCACCATGTTTCTGAAGAACTCCTTCAGAGAAACTTACTTAAACATTAGGTTAACTAGTCATTTGCACAGTAAGCAAATAGGCCCCAATGAGATCTAGAAAACTTTTCCCAGAATCAATTTGGATTTACCAATCTGCTGGTCCACAACCTGTCTTTAAAAAAAATAAATGAGTATAAATGAATAAATACTAAGAAAATATTTCAAATATCCTGCTTCCCCATTTATTGTATTTTTCCAGCTGCAGAGCTGGAAAACAGAGCTTCAGGTAAACAGCCAAGATCCACTACTGATCTGCAACCTGTCCAAAGACTTCGTTTTTGCATTGCTGTTAAGTTGCCTTTTTTCCAATAATCATTATGGTGTAAGTGACACTACAGGGGAAATCAATTTCTTTTGACTAAAAAGAAAAGCAAGTCTACCCCCCTGGAATCATAATTGGGGCTTTGTTTATTTTATTGTTGTTTGAACCCTGTGACAGCTACCCTCTTGTTTTCACCAAAGTTGAGTAGCTTGTCTGCTGCAGCCTCCGGGGAAGGTTTCCCAGCTTTTAGGAACTCCCCCCTTGAGTTGGGCATAATTAGAAACACTTAGACATCAGAATTGCATTTCCCAACAAAATGGCTAGATGTTGTTTTCCTCAAGATTGTTTAAAGAAAAAGTCCTGTAAACCCCTAAGGGGATCGGGTGTTTCTTATTTTCTCTCTAAGTAAGATGTGAAGCTACAGAAAGCATTCAAGTTCAAAAACAAGGTTGATCATGCTTGGTTTCTCTCTGCCTAGCAAGTACTGGGCATGTCGTAGACCTCAGGAGACATCTGTGAATAAATGAAATGAATGACCTGCACTAAATTGAATTGATGAATTGAATTGAGCTTTTTTGGACTGACAAGACAGCTGCCAAGAGAACAGAAGGAAGGTCAGGGTGTTCCATTCAGAACCAGCTAACCGAGGCCAGGATGTCAAACGGTCAGAGATCAGACCCTCCTGGTCATAGAGGAAACTGAAGTGAAGTGACTCACTCAAGGACAGATAGCAAAATGGAAGCAGAAATGAGACTCTAGACATAACAATAACAGCACAGGCGAGCAATGGGGTTAATGCATTGAAAACAAACCATGTGTCAGGCACGGCACTTAGAGCTTCTCTGTAGCACCTCATTTATTCCTCAGAGCAACTGTCACAACGGGCCCCCCTATTATCCCCATTTTCAGATAAAGCAACTAAGGCACACAGTAATTATGTAGCTTGCCCAAGTAGCACCTCCCAGATTTGATTTCAGGCAGCATGGCCCCAAGACACTGCTCTTAACCATTCCAAGGCATTGTCAGCAATGGAAAAAGAGTTTATAACACAGCTTTTAAAAGAATTTAAAACACAGTAAAAATAGTACAATTTTAAGGAAATGAGGGAAAAAAAAGGGAAAGGAATTTTCCCCTTCTAGCGAGTCTGAAATCATAAGCCTATCTACAAATTTTCTTAACTTAAACATTGTAAAAAAAAAAAAAAAAAAAACCCAGATTTTGTATCTCTCGGGTTTCCTGCAGTTTGGGCTCAGCAAAATCTACCAGATCATCTTGGCCAGGCCCTTGGAAAGGTGTCAGGGTCTCATTTCTGGGAATGCTCTTAAGCAAAGGATTTAAAATATAACAGTCTTGTATTTCTATTTGTCTGTCTGTGACATTGCAGAACATAGTCCCAGAACATCAAAAATATTCACTTAGCATCTTGGACCTGGAGGTCCTAGGTGGCTCTGGATCCTATGCCACATCCCCACACCAGGAGGATCAGGAATTGGGGCATGGGGTTATCTTCCTGGCCTTGGCACAAAAAAGACCTGTGCACTTAGGGATTTTCTTCTCCCATTAGCGAGGACTGACCGAGTGCCTGCACTGAGGCCTGCACTCAAGGGTTCTGACCATACTATAGGAACAGGACTACACCAGTGTTTCGAAGTATCTACTATTTTACATCAACATATCTGAGTCTTGAGAATCCTGAGCACTTGGAAATCACTGCGGCACTCCATGTGCTCTGCCATGAGTTCCTCCCTCTTCTGATGGGGAAATAGAGAGGAATCAGGCTGCCTATTTGGTAGCATGGTGGGGTAAGGGAGGCAAATGATGGCTCAGAATCCTCAGGTGTTGATGCTTTGGGCATGAGGCATAGGGGAGAGGGCAATTGCAAGGTCCATGCCCAATGCTGGCATCAGCTATCTTGTGGCCAGCTGTGTCATCTTCTGGGCTCTGTGAGGAGCACGCTGGTAAGGGGAGTGGAAGGTGAAGACAAAAGTACAGTTTGGGACATAAATCTGAGTTGAGTTTGAAACAAATGAGTGGGGATAACGAGGAAACTGATGAATGATCTGGAAAATTCAAATGCGTAATCCCCATCTGGGATGAGGACATGAAGGTGGGAGTTCCTCATGAATGCAAACTAGTTTCCACTAATGTTCAGTGTCATTTCATTTAGTCTTTCAGTTTCTTTCTGTTGGTCTTTCTTTCTTTCTTTTGGTACACACACATGAACTATCAATTGCAAAATCCTAGCACAAATTATTAATAAGATTGGCATTAAGTTCTCTAGTCTGTTTTCCACTTCCTGAAAAGTTGGGACATTATTTGTTGTCTCCAGCCTTCTGAAATCACTCCAATTCTTAATAATTCTTCAATGTTTAAGAGTTATCCTAATTTTTCCAGAGCCTTGAGATGCTGCTTATCTGTGTCTGGAAGTAGAAATGCATTCGCTCTGACTAGCCATTTTTTTCCTCTCTCCTCCCATATATTGAATTTCTTTCCAAAATGGCAAAAGGCTATGCAACAATTTCTAGGTCTATTCTCCTTAATTAAAAAGATAGAAGTCAAATAGCAGACAAGGAGTTGTTTTCTTTCATCATCTGTGAGTGTAACAGTTATCAGTAATCTGGCCCATCCCTTACTTTTCTTCCTGACCTGAATGTACATTAAAAGTCTTCTTGGTATGCTTCCATTCTTTCCGCCCCCCTCGACTCGTACTAGGCTTTAGGTTCTGTCACTATTTTGTCCTTCCCTTAATTTTGTGTTCCTTACTTTTCTGCATCATATACTTTCTTAGGTAGTACAAGAATTTTCAAGACTTTTTCTCAGCCATCGTCCCACTTGTTTATGTAATACCCATTATAAATGATTGTAATTTTATCATTATCACCTTAAGAAAACACTCCACTCAGTTTCTCAACAAATATTGAGCATGCACTGAAGTAGTTACTGTGAAGCACAAAAAGAATAAGCAGACAAGGATCTGAGCTCAGGATGCTAACAGACCAATCTGGGAGTAAGCCATGCACAAATTGAAAGCACCACAAGAGATATAAAAGTTTCGAAGAAATTCAGAGGAAGCAGTTATTACCCCTCATAAGCAGCAACATGGCATAGATGGCAGAGTGGCTCAAAGAAGAAAGGCTTCGTGATATGGATGGCAAAGGACCTGAACCTTGAATAATTTAAATAAGGGAGCATGAAGAGGTGTGTGTATGTGTTTATGTGTGTGTATGTGTTTGTGTGTGTGTGTGTGTGTGTTGTGGTGGTGGTTGAGGGAGGGGTAGGGATTCCAGGTGAGGGAAGAAGGAATATTATCAAGTACCAGCTTTTAATGAAATAAAGCAAACAAATGTGAATACTTCTTCCACTCTGCTTCCTATTCCTTCTTGTTCTTTTCCATGATTCATATTTCTTGCTACTTATTATCTTGACTCTTTTATATGCTCAGAAATACCAAGTATTTTGCAATCAGGATTATTTCTGCCTTTCCCCCACTTTCCTATCCTTTCACTGAGGCCACCCATATCCATCCTCACTTGTTCACGTTTTCTCTACCAGCTTGACAGAAGTGGATAATGTTTCTCTCTGGTGAATTCAGAAATAGAGATGTTGGATGCATGGGTCCCTGTCGGAAGCCTGCAGTCATCTCTGTAACCCTTACCCACTGTGATGGTTTGAACATGTTCTTAAAGTTGATCTATTTCTGTTGGTGTGTGAACATATCTTAAGTAGGACTTTCGGTTGAGGCTACTTCCATCAAGGTGTGACCCACCTTATTCAGGATGGAGCTTAATCCTATTACTGGCCTCCTTTATGAGAGAATGAAATTCAGGCAGAGAAAGAAAGCCACAGAAGCAAGACACTGATATCAACAAAACACAGAGGAGAAGGGGGAGACCAGCAGGATGCCATGCCATGTGTCTTGCCATGAAATAGACAAGCAAGCACCACCTGCTACTGGTCTTTGGGAAGAAAGCATCACCTTGATGATGCCTTGATTTGGACATTTTCTAAGATTGAAACCATAAGAAAATAAATCCCTACTGAACTATTTCATGGTATTTGCTTCAACAATCGGAGAAACTGAAACAAGCCCCACCACCAGAAAGGTGTGCCCTAGGTCAAGGCAGCCAAGCATCACAGTAGAATGAACCTAGGACTGAGAATGAGAAGCCCTGGGGCCTGGTTCTGGCAAAAACAGTAACTCATTATACAGCTGAGGAAAATTATCTAGCATTGCTGGGCCTCAGTTTACTCATCTATAAAGTCAAATGGAACACAATGATCCCCAAGGCCAACCCCATCAGCAGAATGAAAACTTGAGCAATGGGGAATGAACTATGACTGATATCATTCAACCGTTAAATTGCACCAGCATCATGACTAGCTCATTGTCCTTCCCAGCCCACCATTTCCATAGAACATTTATAGCTTTGTCGTTTTGTGACTCCAGAAGTTTCCATGTGGGTAAAGTTGGGAATCCTGCAACTGCTCCCAGCCTCTTTCTTCTGAAGTGTCATGATTAAGTGCCAGTAGGAATAAGCCAGAGGTTCTGGCATCTTAGCATTGACAGTTTACCCTTTAGAACCTACCCTGGGAGGAGGAGGAACAGAGATTTCCAGAGCTTGTCAGCCATCCTCAGCTTCCTGGTATTCATTTGTTAGCAACTGACATTCTGCATCACTATAGCTAGTGGCAAGGATTCTTCAAGTATATGCCTGCGTGTGATCATTTCTAGTTGTCCTTACTTCAGTGCAATATTTAAAATCAACAGTCCTGCAAATCTGAGGCAGATGATGATCTTAAAACTACTCAGATAATTGAACATTATTTTCTATGGAAAGATGAAAGCAAAGATTGATTGGCACCAATTCATTCCTTCATTCAACACATACTTATTGATTGCCTACCATGTGTCAGATATTGTTCTATGTGCTAGAGATACAGAAGATAGTAAAACAGACTAAAAAAGGAGATGATGGGGCCCATGGATCTTTTCTCCATAGGATATGATTGATAATGAACATGAAAACTAAGATTCACAATATGTTAGATGGCTATGTTTGCTATTAAGAAAAATAAAACAGAAAAGGAATAGGGAGGGCCAAAGGTGGGAGACAGACTGGCCAGGAAGCCCTTCAGAGAAGTAAACAATAAAGACCTGAAGAAATTAAAGGACTAGGCCATGAGGCCATCTAGGGAAAGAGGGTTCCAGGAGAGGGAGCATTGAGAGCACAGCCCCTGAGAAAGTGACATCATCAGCAGGATGACATGACACATTCCCTGAAGAAGCTTCCCCAAAGATATAGTGAGTAAAAAGACAAATCCCACTAGCTTAGAACTCTGGAGGACAGTAGAGACTGGAGAAGAGCCCCACAAATGCTGAATCAAAGAAACAAAAAAATATCAGGTTTAAAATTCCATCGTAGACCACCAGTCTGTGCCCACTCCCCTCCTTGTCACCTGGTCCTGTGCAGCTTGGGAGATGCTCAGAGGCTGTGGCCCGGGTCCCTCCCACCAAGGACAGAGACTGTAGAACCACGAACAGCAGTGAGTTAGAACCTACACATATCCAGGCACAGGATCTAAGTCCACAGAGGGCCAGGGAGGAACATAAGCCTGTGAGGAGTGCTGTATACAAAAGGGCCCCCAGGGGTGCAGGGGGAGAGAGAGAGAGAGGCCATGATAGAAATGTTGGCAGGAACTTTTGTGCCCTCACTCAATCTAGTTTCAGTTGGCTAGACCACCTGAAGGCAAAATGAACTTTTCTGAAGTAACTGACCTCTCTGGATTGGACCCTATCTGGCTCCCAGAATAGGATACCCTAATGGGGAAGAAACCAGAGGTAGAAATCCCTCACAGAACAAAAAAGGGGGTGGGGGTGGGGGGTTAAATTGAATTTCTATAAGATAGGACAGTTCCCAGAACTGAAAAAATGTAAGAAGAGGGGACACCGAGTGAGAGACAGAATTTAAACAAATCATAATGGCTGGGAAGAAAAGTCTGCAGAAAAATTAAAAACAGAGTGGAAGTCATGGGGAAGATGGCTAAATAGGGAGTTCTAGGGTTCACTCATCCTCCCAAAGCAGCTAGTGGACAGGTAGAAACTGAAACAACTCTTCTGGGGCCCCAGAGGCCAGGAGAGCACTGCACAGCATCCAAGGAAGAACAGGACAAAGTGACTAGAAACCGGTAAAAAACTAACTCACTCCCCAGCAGCCGTCAGTGCCCTTCCCCGATCCTGGAGGCAAATCCTGATCCTTGGCTGGCTGTTGCAGACACAGATTGCCGTGGAAGCCCTGCTCTCCAAGAACAGGGGGAGCACAGCTGAGCACTGATCATGGCTTTTGAGGGGTGAATTTACATTGCCAGGTCCCAGCTCTGAACAGCTGTTTTAACCCAACCTGGATTAAAACAACCCAACCTGGATTAACCCAACCTGGATAAAAAACCACAGCAGCCATAGTTTCAACCACAACCCCTAACAGGGTGAAGGCCATGGGGGTTTAAAGTGCAGGACCTTTTTGGGGCTGCAGGGAATAGTTTGCTGAAGAGGGCCAACTACCGGGCAAGCCAGGAAAGTGCAGCTCAGGGAACCATCCAGATGTCTTTCTCGACATCTTTCCCAGGCCTCATTGGGATGGTTCTGCACTCCCTTTGTAGATCCCTGGAGTTGTATTGGCTTGGAAATACTGACTTGGGAAAGTCTTCTCAAGGGTGACACTTCTCCCAGAATTTGCCCTTGAGGCAAAAGCAGGAAAAAGAAAAAATAGATCAATGGGACTTCTAAAAATTAAACATTTTTTTTTTCCTTTTCTTTTTTTTTTTTTTTATTAATCAAAAAAAAGAAAAGAAATTAACACAACATTTAGAAATCATTCCATTCTACACATGCACTCAGTAATTCTTAGTATCATCACATAGATGTATGATCATCATTTCTTAGTACATTTGCATCGATTTAGGAAAAGAACTAGCAAAACAGCAGAAAAAGATATAGAATGTTAATATAGAGAAGAGAATTAAAATAATAATACTAATAATATATATATATATATAAAGAGGAAAAAGAAAAAAACAAAAACAAAAGATACAAACACACAAACAAACAAACAAAAAACCATATTTCAGGTGCAGCTTCATTCAGTGTTCCAACCTAGTTACATTACACTTAGGTATTATTGTGCTGTCCATTTTTGAGTTTTTGTATCTAGTCCTGTTGCACAGTCTGTATCCCTTCAGCTCCAATTACCCATTATCTTACCCTGTTTCTAACTCCTGCTGGTCTCTGTTACCAATGATATATTCCAAGCTGATTCTCGAATGTCGGTTCACATCAGTGGGACCATACAGTATTTGTCCTTTAGTTTTTGGCTAGACTCACTCAGGATAATGTTCTCTAGGTCCATCTATGTTATTACATGCTTCATAAGTTTAGTCTGTCTTAAAGCTGCATAATATTCCATCGTAGGTATACGCCACAGTTTGTTTAGCCACTTGTCTGTTGATGGGCATTTTGGCTGTTTCCATCTCTTTGAAATTGTAGATAATGCTGCTATAAACACTGGTGTGCAAATGTCCATCTGTGTCTTTGCCCTTAAGTCCTTTGAGTAGATACCTAGCAGTGGTATTGCTGGGTCATAATCCATTCTGCCATTCTATGTCTTTTGATTGGGAAATTCAGTCCATTAACTTTTAAGTGTTATTACTGTTTGGATAATATTTTCCTCTACCATTTTGGCTTTTGTATTATATATATCTATCTGATTTTCCTTCTTTCTACACTTTACTCCATACCTCTCTCTTCTGTCTTTTCGTATCTGACTCTAGTGCTCCCTTTAGTATTTCTTGCAGAGCTGGTCTCTTGGTCACAAATTCTCTCAGTGACTTTTTGTCTATAAATGTTTTAATTTCTCCTTCATTTTTGAAGGACAATTTTGCTGGATATAGGAGTCTTGGTTGGCAGTTTTTCTCTTTTAGTAATTTAAATATATCATTCCACTGTCTTCTAGCTTCCATGGTTTCTGCTGAGAAATCTACACATAGTCTTATTGGGTTTCCCTTGTATGTGACAGATTGTTTTTCTCTTGCTGCTTTCAAGATCCTCTCTTTCTCTTTGACCTCTGACATTCTAACTAGTAAATGTCTTGGAGAACGCCTATCTGGGTCTATTCTCTTTGGGGTGCGCTGCACTTCTTGGATCTGTATATTTAGGTCTTTCATAAGAGTTGGGAAATTTTCAGTGATAATTTCTTCCATTAGTTTTTCTCCTCCTTTTCCCTACTCTTCTCCTTCTGGGACACCCACAACACGTATATTTGTGCGCTTCATATTGTCATTCAGTTCCCTGATTCCCTGCTCAAGTTTTTCCATTCTTTTCCCTATAGTTTCTGTTTCTTTTTGGAATTCAGTTGTTCCATCCTCCAGTTCACTAATTGTAGCTTCTGTCTCTTTAGATCTACCATTGTAGGTATCCATTGTTTTTTCCATTTTTTCTTCTTTGTCCTTCACTCCCACAAGTTCTGTGATTTGTTTTTTCAGATTTTCTATTTCTTCTTTTTGTTCAGCCCATATCTTCTTCATGTCCTCCCTCAATTTATTGATTTGGTTTTTGAAGAGTTTTTCCATTTCTGTTCGTATATTCAGCATTAGTTGTCTCAGCTCCTGTATCTCATTTGAACTATTGGTTTGTTCCTTTGACTGGGCCATATCTTCAATTTTCCGAGTGTCATCCATTATTTTCTGCTGGTGTCTGGGCATTTGATCAGATTTCCCTGGGTGTGGGACCCAGCTGGTTGAAAGGTTTTTCTGTGGAATCTCTGGGCTCTGTTTTTCTTTTCCTGCCCAGTAGGTGGCGCTCGTGGCGGTCGTTTGTCTGCGGGGCAGTCGGCCCGGGAAACCGCGCGTGGAGGCAGGGGTCGCTGGCCGTGGCTTGGGGGAGTGCCGGTCCAAATTGCCCAGCTGGCCCGAGACGCCAAGCGTGACGGGAGGGCCCCGCTATCCAATGTTCCCAGTCAGACCGGGGAGCCACGTGCGTGGAGGGGACCCCAGTCGCCAGCCGCCCCAGCCGGGAAAACGTGCACCCCTCGGGTATCTCACCGCAGTGGATTCTCCCTACCCGTTCAGCCGTTCCAGAATGGGGTACACTGTCTTTTTTGGTCTCTGTCGTGACTCCGGGAGCTGTTTTGTATTGTTTCTGTTTCTTTAGTTGCTTTTCTGGAGGAGGAACTAAGACCTGCGCGTCTTACTAAGCCGCCATCTTCTCCGGAAGTCCAAAATTAAACATTTTTATATATCAAAAGACTTTCTCACAAAAGTGAAAAGACAAGCTACTCAATGGGAGAAAATATTTGGAAACCACATATCCAAAAAGGGTTTAATATACAGACTATATGAAGAAATCCTACAACTCAACAATAAATGACAAACAACCCAATTAAAAAATGGACAAAAGACTTGAATAGACATTTCTCCAAAAAGGAAATACAAATGCTAAAAAAGTACATAAAAATATGCTCAACATCACTAGCTATTCAGGAAATGCTAGTCAAAATGAGATCTCAAACTGAGATAGCATTTCACATCCACTAGAATGGCTACCCGTAAAAAAACAGAAAACTACAACTGTTGGACAAGTTGTAAGAAATAGGAATACTCACTTACTCCTGGAGGCAATGCTAAATGATGTAGCTACTGTGGAAGACAGTGTGGTGGTTCCTCAGGAAGCTAAATATAGAATTACCATGTGACCTGACAATCCTATTACTAGTTATGTACCAAGAAGAACTGAAAGCAGGGACTCAAACAGATATTCTCAAATCAATGTTCACAGTGGCATTTTTGACAATTGCCAAAAGATGGAAGTAACCCAAATATTCATCAACCAATGAATAGAGAAACAACATGAGATATATACATATGAGGGCATATTATTCAGCCATAAAAAGGAATGAGGTCCTGATGCATGTGACAACATGGATGAACCTTGAGGGCAGTATGCTGAGTAAAATAAACCAGACACAAAAGGAGAACTATTGTCTGATCTCACTGATATGAAGTAATTATAATAAGCAAACTCATAAAGTTAGAATCTTGAATGTAGGTTACCAGGAAATGGAATAAGGGTAGAGAATGGGAAGGTGAGGCCTAATTTGTGCAGAATTTCTAATTAGGTTGAGTGTAAATGTTTTGAATGGATAATGGTGATGGTAGCACACTTTTGTGAGTGTAATTAATAGCACTGAATTGTGTGTGTGAATGTGGTTGAATATGTTATTAGAAGGAAAGCTGCAGGATAAAATGTGGCACTGTATAACACAGTAAACACTGCTGTGGACAGTGGACTAAGGTTAATAGTGCAAGTATAAGAATGTATGCTTATGAATCACAATAAATGTATTATACTAGTACAAGGCATTAATAAAGGGTAGTTATGGGAAAATACACTTAATGTAAACTATGGACCATAGTTAACAGAAATATTTTAATATTCTCTCATCAATTGTAACAAATGTACCACACTAAAGCAAAGTGTCAGCAACTGGGAGTATATGGGAATGCCATATTTTTTTACAGGACTTTTCTGTAAACCTACAGCTTCTCTAATTTAAAAATAATGATAATCATTTAAAAGAACCATTATGCTAGGTGAAAGAAACCAGACACAAAATCCTACATCTTGTATGATTCTATTTATAGAGAATGTAAATATAACTAAATCTATAAAAACAGAAGTAGTTTGGTGCATACATAGGGCTGGGGAAGAAGAAAGAGATTGAGAGGCAACTGCTAAAAAGATTGGGTTTTTCTTTTTGGAGTCATGAAAATGTTCTAAACTTGATTGTGGTGATGAATGCACAACTCCGTGAATATACTAAAAGCGACTGGTTGTATATTTTGGATGGATTGTAAGGTATGTGAATATATCTCAATAAAATTGCTTTTTAAAAAAAAAAAGAAGAAAGAGTAAAGCCTATGAGGCAGGAACACATCTCCATGTACAAGGAACAGTGAAGAAGTCAGGGTGGCTGGAATGGATGAAGGACAAGAGGACAGTACGAGACGTTCAGACAGTAATGGGAGGGTGGCGTAGTACCAAGGGTCTTATCCAACTGGCTTTGAGGCAGGGTGAGGAGGAAAGCCACTGGAAGGACGTGATCTGACTTTAGGTTTAGCAGGAGGATCGTTAGGAAAAGAGTGAAAGGGATAAAGGCAGAAGCAGGGAGTCCAGTTAAGAGGCCATGATAATCCAGTTGAGAGGAGATGATGGCTCACATGAAGGTGTTTGACAATTGGAAGTAATGAAAAGGGTCAGATTCTGGGCGTATTTTGAAATTAGAGACAACAAGATCTGTTGATACACTGAACGTGGAGTGTGAGGGGTAAAGGTCTCAGATATGGCTACAGAGTTATGACGCTGAGCAACTAGAAAAATGGAGTTGCCATCTCCCAGGATGGGGAAGAGTGCATGAGGTCAGGGTGGAGAGGGTCAAGACTGTGAGAGAGATCTACCCCTAGGGAGGACAGCTCATGTAGAATTTTATGATTCTAAAAAATGATTCTATAATCCAAGGATTGTGCTTTGGATATTTCAGAAAATATTGTCTTCCAAGGTCAGTCAGGCTATATTCCTGCCCACTCCTTACCCATGGAATATTAACTAGAAATTTACACTTGAAAACATGTTTGAGCTTCTGAATAATTGCCTATTTTATTTCAGCTATAGCTTTTTAAAAATGCCTCCTAATGGTTAAACCACCCCCGTCTAGTTGAACATATCAGCCTCGTACTCCGTTCTCTAGCGATGAAGCCCGGTAATGGCATGACCCTCCCTTCCCTGATGTTAACTGCTGGAGCCGTTCATTCTCTCACCAGCACTCTCTTTGCACCTGTCTTCCTACCTTGTCCTCCCCCTTGGCATAGTCGCAGTGCCTTCAATGAATTCCCCCACTCTCTCTCCACCCCCTCTGTAGAGAACAATTCTGGATGGGAGTCTCTGAAATCAGAACTTTGCTTGGGAGGCATGAGTCCTTTCAAAATAGACTTTAGAGGTCTAATGGGGAAAAATAGACTTTATATGACTTAGGAAAGTAAGTTGCTTAAATTCCTTATGGCCTGAATTTTTCTTATCTCAATTCAAAATGTGTACAAAAGGAAAGAAGAAAGGGAGGGAGGGAGGGAAGGAAACAGAAAAAGAAAAAGAAGCATTTATTGAGCCAACATGGAGCTTTATATGACAGTTTCATGTACAAATAAATGGCCTATAGGCCTCACAGGTACAGATGAAATGAAATAAAAACTCGCCATTCAAGCAAAGGCTTTATATTATGCATCCTCACTAGGGTCATTATTGACTCCCAAGGGGACAAAAATTGGTTATGGGGGAGAGGGTAAAAAATCTTAGATACTATCATGATCTGTGACCCTTCAAAGGATCACAGTACGTAGACTGATAAACAATATTTCTGTAGTATTAAACTTCCATTGGAGAGAAGGGTAGGAAAACCATGCCTGGAAAGGGTTCTTAGTGGTGGGTGGTATAAGGAAAAAAAAAAAGATTGAAAACCACTGCTTTGTATCATCATAGACATTATTGTTTCAATATTGTTCAAGAATAACACTGAGCCCTTTAGATATCTCTTTCCAAACCATTGTCTGTCCATCTTGCTATCAAATGGAAATTTCCCATTTCTAAGCTGCTTTAAATGCATTCTCTGAGTGTTTTTCTCCTGCTAGAAAGGCTGCCCTCATCTCTGCTTTGTACCCAGAACTTCCACTGCTTTTCTCCTCCCACCACCTTCTTCCAGCCACGGCCTAAGGACCTGAGCACCACTGGTTGGATGGTAGTGCAGCTGGACAGACTCCTTTAGTTGCATATCCCATAACCCTTGACTGGTCTGGGAAGGGTCTATGTGCGATTTCATTTTCTCTCCTTCTACTTTTACTGCTGAATTCTTTTGTTCTTTCAATCTGAGGCTAAAAAGACAACTGTGAGTTAGTGGAATAGACTCCACTTTTCCTTCCTTATCATTTCTCATGTTATTCTCTCACTTCACCAAAATGTCCTCTCCCCTCACCTTATCCAAAACTGTCCACTTAATAGACCCATCATCTATCTCTCCTGATAGCCCAAACCTACACTGAGTTCTCTCTTCTCTAAGCTTCCATGACATGGATGATGCACAAAATAATGCAAATATTTCTATCATTTCATATTGTTCCCTCATTCCTTCATTCAACAAATATTTACCATTATTGATAAATATTTACTTTGGATAAGACAGTAGGTAGTGACTATGAAGGATACACGTATTTGTTAGACTTCCTGTCTTTCTCAAGGAAATTTTTTCATTCTCCAGTTTCTTCTCTCTCATTACACTGTAAGTTCCTATCACTTGAGCTTAGAGTCCTTGGACCACAGTCAGGGCCTTCATTACATTTCGAATATATTTATTGGATTGCTTGAAGTTGAACAGAAAGGCATTAAGGATGAAAAGCAGTGCCAGCCATGAAAGGTTGGAGCGTCCACCACAAGGTTGGTTTGTACATCACTTTGGTGTATTAAAGAATGGTTTCCAGAATAAAGCAAGGGAAAGCATCACTTCTACCAGCAGAACACTGTTCATGATGGCGGGAAGACACAGTGAACTGTTTCCTACTTACTTTCAGAGTCCTGCAATGCTTGTGCATATGGCTTTGAAAGAGACAAGTTGTCTCCTTGGGACCCCAGCACAGCTCCACAAGGAAGAAACTGGGTGCTTCACAAATAGATTGCTCTTTCAAGGGGATATGGGTTAGGAAAGCCTCCCGCTACACTGAGCAGGGTATTCTTTGGAACATCTCTGGGCTAAGGCTTAGAAAAATACTATTGCATAGAAATTAAAATTAAACACTAAAAGCTGCCTCCTACAGATCATGGCGAAGGATCTTGCATTACAAACCATCTCATGTCAGGCATTTTTTATCAGCAAAACCTCATTTGATTGTAAGAAGTAGGAACACAAACTAGCTGATGCCAACAGGAGGCTCTCTTTTTTTGTTTGTTTAAGTCTACAAAGATTACAGACAGCAAGAGCTGGGATTATAATAAGGCTTCAGGGTAAACTGGAGCTGGTCCAGGAACTGAGATTTCAGAAACTAAGGAAGCAACCCTCTTGAGTCTCTGCTTCCCTCTAATCAATAAGACACCTTTGTCTCTGTTTCTCTGCATATCTCCTTATTTTTGCTTCCTGTTGGCCACTTCCCTATACACCTTGTTTTGATGTTTCTCAAAGTAACTGGCAGAAGATATTCTCCCCTTAGCTCCTATATTCACTGTTCTCACTCAGTCCACCAAAGGGAAGTGACTAATGCCTCTGAGTCCACATTTCAAATTCCAGAAAAAAGATACTGATTGATCTATTTTGGCTCAAGTATCTGCCCTAGTAGCAAAGAGGGATAATGAAATAACACAGGTTCTGGCTGTATCTAATCTCTCTGTTTTAAAGAAGAGGATTACAGTGGGCTAGGCAGATAGACTCCTACATATCTATTATATCCTTCATTTGTAGATGTAGAAGTTGAGACCCAGACATGGGAGGTGATCTTCCCAAGTCCCAGAGCCAAGATTTGGCAAGACGAGAAATGGGACCTGAAACTTTCACAGAAGTAAGATCTTCTTTAGCAGGGTGGACTTTAAAGTGAGGCAGGGGATTTTAGATTCAATGTAATGGGCAATGGGAAGCCATTGTAGGTCCCGGAGCCTTTGGACTCTCCAAAGTCATGGTTTTGGAGCATTAGCTTGAATGTTAAGTGTCTGGAACAAACTGGGGAAAGGGAGACAAAGTAGGTCTGTTGCAGCTATCTAGTTACAAAATCTCAAGACCTTAGACCAAATAAAACTAGAGAAGGAGAAATAAGGGTAAATCCAAAAGACATTTTCCAAGGAAGAAGCAATCAGACCTTTGAGTAATGAGGGTTGAGAACAAGAGACAAGTCAAAGAAGGCCTCTGCTGCCGTAACCGCCCAGGCTGGCTCACTCGCTGTTTCACAAGCTTGTTATAATCCTGTGGATCCGTTCCTTGAGAGAGCCAGAATCTTCCTCCAACTCCACATTATGGAGATGACAGTTCTGTCAGAGAACTCAGTACAAGACCAGCTCATTCCCTTGTAAGCCAGGAAGACACCTGTGTGGGTCTGTCAGTCTGTTTTCAGCTCTTTCCTTCCATCTTGAAGCTACAAAGAAAAATGCTCAGAGCATGCTTTAGGCAAAGCATATTTTATCCCAAAGCTGAGAGAGTAAAAAGTTCACCTCTCATACCATCAATGCCATGATTCTGAAAGCACCAAAAAAGAGGATGAAAGAAAATAAGGCTACAGCGAGAGCTCTGATTTTTAGTTATGAGCAATTTACAATGGCATGTGGGTCGCCTGACTGAGCAGGCATCAGGGAGGGGAAATACAAAAGTAGATTGAAGTGTTAGGATAGCAGGTTTCTTTTTCAAATAAATAAGTAAATAACTGGAAAAAATATGATGTTCAAGAGAGAGGATGTTCATTTTTGTCCTGAAGACACAGATCACAAAAGGATGTGGTGAAGAAGTGTTTCTACTTTATGGATGTTTTTCTTAAGAAAAAAAAAATACTCTTTACTATTACAAAGGAAAGTTCTGGGGACTTTGATGTGATGGTTATGTCATCCTATGGTAAGCTCCAATGTTGGAGTTTAGGTTACAATGCAGGTAGCTCTACTGTGAGCTGTTTTTCCCATGTGTACTGAGGCATTCAAAGTGAAAACCTGAGGGCAAACTAAGTCATAAAGTTATGTAGGAGTCTACAACTGATCCCCAGAACCTTGGCCAGTATGTGAATATATGAAATATAGTAGACACCCATTAAATGATTAGTTCCCTTGCTGTATTCCTTTCAACTACAGAGATGCCCAGGTCTCGGGATTTTAAAATACCAAAACAGGCAGGATTTCTGCTACTGGTAACTTTACAGTCTAGTTTTGAATGCAAGAGGGACTACAGTTCTTCTAATTCATAACCATAGTTAACATTTATAGAGTATTTTAGAACATGCTTTGACAGGCATTATCTGATTTGGTTCTCACAATGTGATAAAGTAGAGAGATTATTCTGTATAGATTATTCTGTACTGATGAGAAAACTAAAAGTCAGAGAGGTTAAATGATTTGCCCAAAGGTATACACTTTATAAATGATGAAAATAGACTCTGCATCCAAGGTTGTTGTGAAGACAATGTAAGACAGCTCATGTAAATCACTCAGCCCAGCATTTGCTCATAGAACTGCTCAATAAATAGTAGCAACTTATTCCCTAACAACAAGAACTTCACCAGCCACATTCTATCCAAGATAACATGTCAAATACTTTAGCAATTCTTCCTTCAAAGGACCTCCATGTAAATTAGAATGATTTGCTTCATTATCACTTACCTTCTGAAAGTCTCAAAAGGACTTCTAATTCCTGGTAAATTTTTATGCCAACAAGGGAACCTGTCTTCACCAGCGTCCTACTAATATATCATAAGGCATTTTGCCCTCTTATTTAATACCTGATTAATTTATCCTGAATATAATGTTGGTTTAGAACTTTAAAGGTAGAAGCAATGCAGGAAGAAACCAAGATTTATTGAGTACCTACTATAGGTCAGCCCTTTGATAAGCCCTTTTAAAACATCCCTGCAAGGCAAT
The DNA here is from genome assembly GCF_023851605.1 of Tamandua tetradactyla. NCBI lineage: Eukaryota > Metazoa > Chordata > Mammalia > Pilosa > Myrmecophagidae > Tamandua > Tamandua tetradactyla. The sequence goes on along the minus strand of NC_135343.1, from coordinate 21,305,078 downwards.
TAGCATTAGAATGTCTGCACAGAAGTAAGGCTCAGGTAGGTTGTGTAATTTGTCCAAAGTAAAACTGGTGGGTCACTGGGCCAGGATTTGATCCCAGAAAGTCTGTCTGTCTCTAAGCCTATCCTATGTCCACTAAAGCACAGCACCTTTTGATTCTAGAGATTGCTAGAATGCTACTGACAGCTACCGAACCCAACACATTCTAGCATTTCCCAGAACATAATATTACATCACTGTCTTGAAACAATTCAAATGGCTGATTCTCCCGTCTTATCTCAAGGTGTCACTTACTTACAAAAGGCCACTCTCTCCAAGAACAGAAGCCAGACTTCATCCCGTATCATCCACAGGAGGCCACAAAATATTTTCCCACATTTCAATTCATGACAAATTTCACTAGATCCTGGCTTAAAAGAAATTCTGCACCTAGAACTGAGGTTTATAATCTTTTCCTTCATTGTTAAACAGCTGCCATGGCTGAGCTCTCACTGTGTGCCTGCCAATGAGTGCCAAGTGCTGTGATCACCTTATCTCATGAACTCCTCCCCTGGCTTTTTGATGTAGGGGCTAATATCATCCCCAGTTTGCAAATGGGGAAACTGAGAGGTTGAGCAACATGCTGGTTCATACAGCTCTAAGTGGTAAAATGGGATGTAAACTCTGGATCTAGTTCCTTGCTCCATTTTGCCACTACTGGTCATTTGTTTTATATCAGAAATTGGCCCTTCCAGTCATAACAGCTGCAAAGGAAGGCTGTCCACGAGGAACGTATGGTACCTTGCATTTCTGTGGCAATCTACTATGAATGTTTGTTTAATATTTGCACAAAAATCATGTAAGATAATTGAGTGCCACAGACGTAGCCAAATAAAACAGTCATTTTAATGTGCCATTGTTAAAAAAAAAAAGTGAAATTTTGCAGGTGTGAGGTAAATTGAATTGATGGATGTGAAAAAGAAATTACAGAAATATTTTAGGTTCCCAGCATAGGAATTTCTAAAAAAAAACAAAAAGGGTGATCGAGACAACACAACAATAACAGCAACAATAAAAAATGAGGGTTTGGCCAAAGTGTTATTCGCTTATGGAACATTTTCACATATATGTAGCCTACATTTCCTCAAACTCCATTAGCAAATCAGAAACAAATAGCATTGCAATAATGATAAATTATAGAAGTCCCTCGCTTCTTGCCCACTCCCCAACTCTGCAATAATGTCAGTCCTTGCTTAGCCCTTAAAGGGTCCTGGAGTTAGAGTGGAAGTCCCTGGTCACATGTATCCAGAAGCATCCCACTCAGGGCCTCCTCACCGACGTCTACTGCCCATGAAGCCAGGGTTCTCCACACCTCACCCTGGGGCTTGGGCAGCCAGTTGCCTTCCATGTGCCTCTTGTTCCCTAGAACTGGGTTTATAGGGTGCCATTCTAAAGGGCAGGAATGGGGCCAAATATAAACTTTTCAGCAAAATGACTTAAGCCAAACCCCAGTCCTTTGCATTTTAGCATTCAGCAGGGATGCTTTTTCTGTATATCTTCTTGCCTTTCAAAGAATCCTGATTGTCTCATGTCACATTATTTTTAAATGCAATCAAAGACTTATTATGATCGATTTGACAGTATTGAGCTCTAAGGCTGTGTTAACACCCCCTCCCCAACAATTTCTGCTTTTATTTGCCTTCAGGATGCCTCAGTTTACCAAAGGCAGAGCATCCCAACTTCTTACTTCTCCAGCAATGTAAAGCTATTGTGAATGTTGCTATCAGCTTTATTATACTTTACAAGGTATTAACATGTGCATCGCCCCTTTTGATCACCACAGTGCCCCATGGGGGTTCTTATTTCTTTTGTTTAAATAGTGGTGGAAACTGAGGTTCAGCAAGAGTAACTCATCCAAGATCACACAACTATTAAGTACGGGAGCCAAAGTTTGAACAAGGGACTCCAAATTACAGGCAACCTTCTCACTAATAGCAGGAGAATACTGTTTGGGTCTAGAAGAGTCTGCAGGCGCTCTCCAAGACACATAGTGATTGTTCTCCAATCATCACGTTCAGCATTTAGATAACACCTACCGGTGATGTGAAACTTACCCAAGCTTTAATAAGTGCAGGTGTCTGTGCTGGTGATGCAGGGACTCCAACGTCATCCTTGGCACAGTGGTCTCTGAATCACCCTCTGGTAACGAAAGAGGGAAGTAAGAAGGTGAATTTGTTGGAGAAAAAAAATCTATAACGAAAGAGATACATGAGTATGACCATCACGCCAATTGGTATAGCAGTGTGTTGTGCTGTGATGTGGGAGCTGGAGAAATAAACACCTGACTAATTCTGCCACCCAAGACCAGTCATTTGCTTCTCTGAGCTTTAATTACACTGTCTTCTAAATGAGGACAAAAAGGTTCACTTGACACAGCTCACGGTCACTGGAGATGATAGAAGACAATGGCTGTAAAAACACGTAAGGAGATTTGTGTGTAATCAAAGGAGGAGCAGAGGTGACTGTCAACCCCACCCATGGCATCTGTGTGGGGCTCTATGTCCCTAGGCTCCTGGACCTCCCTCAGAGTGCCCTGGGGCCCTTTTCTGTGGAGTTCTGGTTCAGAGACCACCTTCCACAGAATGTCACTCTCAAAAACGGGAACACAGGGGTCATCTCACTAATGTGACTGTTAAATTCTATTTTTAAAAATTGGAGGAGAAATAAACAAAACCCTGTTTTCACAGGCTTATCTAGCCATTCCTGTGTTAAACGGGGGGAAAATATGCATCTGGGCCAAACGAAAACACAAGAAAAAGGCTTGAATTTTTTTCAATATGAACCTTGTCTCCTAACCTGCTGAGTTAACATCAGCTCTCTCCCTGCCTGTGTAAATCCCCAGCTTCCCGGAACATAAGGCAAGATGATTTGCTTTCATAATCGTCTCTTTAAATTCCAGCGCCAAAGGAGATAAGAAGCCACAGGTGCTCCAAATTTGGCCTTCTGGGGGTTCAGCCTCTCACCCCCCCATCCCCTCCCCGCCGTGGCCTACCATTCTTGCACGGAGAGGCCTAAGGTCAGGTGCACAGAGATTTTCAACCTGTGTGCTGCTAGCAGGATAAGCAATGTGTTAAAAATGGCTCAGCCCTGTCAGGCAGAGCAGGCTCTGGGAGCTGCAACCTCACAGGTCTGGAGGTGTTGGCATCCGCTCAAGGTCACTGTTGGTTGAGGCTGGCGTGAAGAGCAGCCTTCCCTCCATGTCCCCTGTCTTCAGCTCTCAGGTCACAGCACCCAGAGCCCTTCCTGCTGCCCCAAACTGCGTCTCCTAACTAGCCCCTTTCCTTTCCCTTTCACATTCCTGGGGCCCTTGGTTTTCCCTTCCTATTACCCTCCCTCAACAAAAATTTGGGACATGTCCCAGGAATAAAAGTTCTCATGCCTGGATCCCGAATGGACTGTTCTGCACTAATGCATCTTTCAAACACACAGCATGCGACGTGTCAAAACACCTTAGTGCAACTTAAAGATTCAATAAAGCCTTGCTTGCAACAACAAAAGCTGCTGGGGGCAAGAGGGACGTACCATCTCTTTCACTGATTTAAACATTAGGAAGTCGCTCTCTCCAGAATAAAAATAAAACGGCGCTCAGCCAGCATTTGGTTCTAGAGGAAGCAGGGATGCCATCCTCGGAGCTCTCTTTAGCATGTTCCCCAAGGAACGTGTCCTGCTCGAAGATTTCCATGACAGCATCACCTTCACATATCAATGCAACAGATTCAATCCATGTTCAGCATTTTGTTTGGTAAATTTCAAAAGACTTAAAGCGTGTGCAGAATGTAATATCAAAATCTCAGTTTATCAATAAAAGACTGGTCTTGTCTTATTTGTCTCCCACCTTCCCATCAAACTTTCTCTATTGTATTAAAACAAAGCCCAGATATTATTATTTCACCCATAAATATTTTTTGTGTATATGTTATTAGAGAAAAAAAGTCATCCCCCCTCCCCACTTTCCACTTCTTACAAAATTTCTATTCTATTTGCAGTGTTATGAATGGAAAAGTAATGATTAGGATGGGATTTTGGTCCTTGTGGAACTTGAGAACTAATTAAAGGAAGTTCGCAGCCACAACTGGGGAGGAAGCCCTATCACATGGAAACTGTCTTCACCTTGGGTAAACTACTTTATCTTCTATCAGTTTCCTCTCCTATAAATTGGGGCTAATATTGCCTGTCCTACCTGTCTCACCAAGCTGCTGTGAGAATCCCTTCGGATGAGCCGTGTGGAATCACTTTGTAAAGACAACGTACCTGTCTTAGTTTCCTAAGGTCAGAACAAAGCTCCACAAACCAGGTGGCTTAAATAAAAAATGTAATGTCTCATGGTTCTGGAGGCCAGAAATCTAAAATCAAGGTGTTGGCAGCAAAGAACCCTTCATGCGGTGGCCAGCAACCCTTGGCATAGCTTGGCTTGCAGCTGCACCACTTCACTCTCTGCATCCGGCCTCACGTGGCCATCTCCCCTGAGGTGTCCGGCTCTCTGTCCAAATTTCCTCTTCTTATACAGCCACCAGTCCTATCAGGGTGGATCCTAATCCTGTTTGGCCTCAGTTTTACTAATTGCATCTTCAAAGATTTGCCAGTTAAGGTTATATTCACAGGACTCTGGGGTTAGGACTTGGACATAACTTTTGAGGGGACGCAATTCACCTCATAACAATGCTCTCCAAGTGTAAGGAATAATCAGAGAGAGAGAGAGAGAGATGGAGGGAGGGGAAATCACAGAAACAGAACTAGAGCCAGGACAGCTGTTTGCCAGCGGAGTAGATGTGCAGATGGAGATTTCTCCACCACCTCTCCTGCAATGTTTCCTGGAGCTCTGTGTGGAAGCTGGGGACGGACACTTGCTAAGGCAAGAGCGCGCCCCTGCTGAGCCATGTCAGGAGAGGCCTTATTATAAATGATCTCAATCAATAAACCCATATCCTGGGCAATGATTGCATCCCCCACCAGTGTCCGGGATGTTCAGACACAAAAGCCACCAGAAAAAAAAGTCCATTTTTCACCTTCCTTTGAGGCTCTGAACAGACGAACAAATCACTGCTCTTTCCCCTCAGAGAGAGGAGAAATTGTCTAATAATAATACTTTCCCCAGCCAGCCAGAGAAGCACAGTGACCAGCTGAGCTGCAAGTAGATGATTATTCTTTCAGCCAAAGCTATGATCGGTCTGAATTCAAAGACCAAGAGCATTTTAAAGCCCGAAACACCTGGGGAGAAGAATGGACCGTGGATTAAAACAAAAATTTCCCTCACCTGTCTCCCTCGCAGAGCCAGCCAAAATAGGACAGGCGGCAGGGCAGGTGCCGGGAGGGAACGAACTAACGGTGGGGTAGATAATGGCCTTTGTCAGGAGCGTTCCCGGGCTGCTGTGCTCTCTAACACTCAGACCATGGGCGCCCACGTGTGCTAATGGCCTGATGAGGACAAGGAGGCGACAATTGTACTAATCAGGACAAAGCTCCAAGGGGCCTGCCTCTGCCCAAGTTTGATGTGCTCATAAGGGTAAGCACACTGCTGGAACGAGCAACCCCCAAATCACAGTGGCTTAATACAACATAAATGTATTTCTTCTTTGAGCACAGTCTCTGGCCAGGTGAATATACAGTTGCACTGCCAGAATTCCAAACAGCCCCATACGGGTGCAAAGCACCCTGGCTAAGCAGCCATTTCCCAGCCACTCCACCACCCACACCGAGGGAGGGAAGCCCTCCCCCCCTACACACACACACACAGCTTACTGGCTGCTGAAACCTGGATGTGACTAGAAACTACACAGCATTGTTAACTTGGGGGTTGGAGTGGGGTGGGAAGTTGACCAATAGGCATTTATGTGTACTTGCTTTATGCAAAGAACTATACCAGCTATTCTAACGGAGATGAGGAAATAGGACCCTTGATCCTTAAACAAAGGTGAAAAATATTCAGTCAGCTCACCATTGACTAGATGTTATATGTCCATCGATTCCACTTTCCTTAAATTGTGCCAGCTAATTCACTTCCATGGAATATTGGTGAATTCCCTACCTCCTCCTTTCACAGTCCTACAAATTAATGAATTTCAGAACGAGTACTCTTCATGGGAAGTTTTATTGAGGAACATAATGAGCAGAGGCAGTGTACTAAGTGGTGAAGAGAGCAGGTATTGGGTCTAGACTATGTTGTAAGCTGCCACTTCCCAGAATGTATCCACTTTGTGCTTCAGTTTTCTCCCCTGTAAAATCAGGATCGACCTTTTTCCTACCCTTTGGGTTATTGGAGGATTCGATGAGTTAATAGAGGTAAAGCACTTACAACGGTGCTTGGCATGCAGTAAGCACTATGGTGGCTGTTATCACTTGGCAATGATAAATCAAATATAAAGAGTGTAGACTACACGTAAACAGGAGAATTCTGGAATGACTCAGTTTGCAAAACATCGGCATGCAAAGCTGCTCCCAGGTGCACTCTTCTCGGCCTTGAGCAGGTCACTGGGGTGCTCCCACATGATCTGCACCCATCCTGGATGACTTCTGTTTTTACTTTTTAGCTCCTTTAAATGGATTTTTCTTGATTTTATAGAAGTAGAAAAAATCTCATCTTTTTACTGGAGGACATCTTATCCTTTTCCTAATTTTCATTTTTATTTTCCTAAAGTAAAGGTTGTCCCCCATCTCCTTGTCATGGTGGGTGTGAAAGAGAAAGCAATAAATTTCTGAGGGATTGGAGGGGGGTCCTTACAAATGACTGATCTGGGTGGGGTTGTCATGGGTGTAGGGAGCTCTTCATGGCAGTTGCTTGTCTCTTAATTTGACCAGGTCTCATTATCTCTGGTCTATGTATCATCAACTGGCTTTGTCCTGTTTCACCACAACCCAGAACTCCACCTCATTCTGTGAAAAGAGCAACCGCCAGCTCCTCATAGGCCTGACCTCAAAGAGGTTCCCTCACCAGCCAGGCTCTGCCTACCCCAATCTACCCCAAGGCTGTGGCCAGAGTTATCTTCCTGAAAAAGCATAAATCTGGCCGTGGTAGTCTCCCTGCAGAACTCTTACATGACATCTCATCTCTTAGAGGATAAGGTTCATGCTTTTCAGATGGGCATGCAAGGCAACTCATGCCAGCTCCTTTCCCAGGCCTCCCTCTGCTTCTCCCAGACCTCTCCTCTGCCCAGTGTGCACCCTGCTCCTAGGATATCAAGCCACCCACTAATCCCAGCCCCATCACACCTTTCACCTCCACCCTTGGCTAAAACACATTGACCCACTCTTTTTGGATACAGACTATCTACTTGTCCTTTTATATACATTCCAAATACATTCTCCTTTATCTGTGGAGCTTTCCAATACACACCTTCCCTCAACTCACCCCCAGAATGCCAGGCACTTTTGCTTTTATCCTCTGCTCTCCTTTCACACGGTAAATACATCTGCTCTAACATTTTAGACACTGCAGGTGAGTTTAATGACCATCCCCTCTTTGGGCATGAGTACCACAGTGGCAGGAATTTGATCCTAACTGCCCCTTTGTTCCTCTCCTGGCACATATTAGGTTATAAGTGTCTATAGAATGAATGTATGATTGACTCAAGGCCTTCCACTTTCTCCCATATCTAATTAGGCACCTAACTTTTTGGCCCCTTTAACTCTCTCTGGAGTAAACCCCCTCATCCCTATTTTTACCATCACAGTTACCATCACCTGCAGGCTTCTATAGTTCACCCCTCTGCCCCAGCCCAGGCTCCGTGTTCTCAAGAACACACCCTATATTAATTGTGCAAGTCTCTTCACTCAACTTCTACCAAATGGCTGGCTCCTTTCTGCTTCAATTTCTGAAAACCCCCAGGCTTAGCTTTTCATGACTGGTGTCTGACAGTAGAAGTACAGATGGGATAAAGTTAATGCTTCATGAACTCTCCCATCTCCCCCTTCACACTTATTTTACAACCAGATCCAAAGTTGCCAAATGTCCAAGCTAGGTTTGTTAGCCAGAGCAGGGCAGAGCAAGAGGTGACAGGGCATGTGAAACTCAGAGGGCAAATATCCCCAGCCATGGATATGTATTAATGGGAACAGATAAGGGCAAAGCACTCAAAACATAGCTCTGTGTGCATTTCCAAACCAGAGTTGGGAGAAGCATAAACTTCTGGAGTCAGAAATATTTAACATGAAACCCATCTCTGTTGCTCAAAAATTGTGTGAACTTGGGATGGTCACCTAGCTTCTCTCAACCTCATTTGTAAAACAGGGCATGGTAGTTCTTATTTTTGTAGGGTTATCAAGAGGTTACAAAGTATGCACACAAAACCTCCCATATAGTTCTTATCACATGGTTGATTTCTATAAAAGGTAGTGGTTATTAATTCTAGTTTGGGATTATCCATTGTCAATCAGTTTTCATTTTATAACCAAATATTGTCTCTTGTACCATCCCAAATGGATCAGTTATCCTCCAGTAAGTGCTTATTAAACATCTTCTCTTTTCCAGACCCAAGATGAATGAAATACAGGCCCTGCCTCTGTGGGGCTAGATAAATGAAGTAAAAAAGCCAGGTCAGCAAATCATCACAGCAGTGAGACAAGGGCTGTGAGATGGGTACATACAAGACAACAGGAAAGCACCAGAACAAAAAGGCCTTGGCAGTACCAAGGAGATTAGAGGCATTTTCCCAGAGGAGGTGATATTGGAGATGACTTTTCAAGGAAGAGAGGAAATCCCCATGAGAACTGAGAAGGAAGGACAATTCAAGCAGAGGGACCAGCGCATGCAATAAACAGAGAAAAAAAGAGCATGGTGTGCTCAAGGAACATCACACAGTTGGAGGTGATGAGAATACAGGAATAAGGGCCCAAGAGGAAATGAGAACGAGGCAGGAGGCAGGAGTCAGGTCATGACAGGACTTGTTCATAGATGCCGTGCTGGGGAGTTTGAACTTTATTCTCCAGGTAGCAAGGAGCCATGGAAAGGTGATGATGGGATAGGGTTTGCATTTTAGAGAGTTTTCTTTAGACATTGTAGGAAATGAATGTGAGCAATGTTTTCCCACTTTTTTTCAAATCGTGGCCCACAGGGAGGAGGGGAGGGGAAGGGAGGGGAGGGGAGGGGAGGGGAGGGGAGGGAGGGGAGGGAGGGGAGGGAGGGGAGGGAGGGGAGGGAGGGGAGGGAGGGCCCTCCCACTGCCGTCAGTGGTGGGTCTGCTACAGCAAGAGGCTGCCCCAGGTCCCAGTGGCTTTAGAGAGGGACGTGGGAGCCCCTGCTCTCACATATGCAGCCCGCCAGTGTGAGGTGGTGCATGGATTAGGAAGCTCTGGGTTAGAGGGGACACAAGATCATCAGGCAAGAAATGTCTCAGAGAATGAAGTACACAGAGGCAATTTTCCTGGATGAGACCTAATGAGAAAAATGTGGGAGACAACCAAGGGCACAGAACTTCTTGTCAGAAATGCTGCGCCATGCCACGGGTCTGGGAGTTGGTGGAGTTTTATAAGATGTATCTTTGTATGGCATAAAACCTCCTGAAGAGAAGGATGAGGTAAAATATGTCTTTCTTCTTTCTTAAGGGATTTTCATCTGTACCTCTGAAGTAAAGCTCTGTGTGGCTGGATAAGTCTCAGCCAAATTGTAAAATCAGTGTCATTCACGCTGGGAGTCCTGTCTTGCCTGTCTCTGTCCGTCCCCAGGCACCGCACCCCATCTGCCAACGGACTGCAGGACGCGCACGTGGGCCCTCTCTCTCCCTTCCCCTATCAACCCAGCTCCAGGGAACAGGCAGCTCTGACACAGCGCTCACTCTTCTCTGTAAATCCCTATTGCACATCTGCTCTCTGGAGCATTTGGGCTTCAAGTAGGATTTCTCTGTTAAACGTTATGCTGTGATTCCTTTTAAAGGTATTTCAGGCATTAGGGCTCAGGAAGGAAAGGAGGGTAGGCAGAGATCCTTATCTTCGCGCCTCTGAAATCACACTAGGAAGCTGTCCCTACAAACACCTGGATAGTATTTAATGGTTTCCAGTACTGCCTCAGTTGGCCGTCCTAGCAACCTGGTCAGAGGCAGAGCAGATGGCCGTATGCCCATTTCACAGGGGAGGAAACTGATCCAGAGAGGGTGAGTGATGTGTGTTTAGGCCACACAGTTCATGCTTGGGGTAAGGCTTACCTTGCTGGCCTGGGGTGGGGAGGGTACCTTCAGCCTCCAAGAATCTCCTCTGTCTGAGTCAGTGTTTCTCAACCTCGGCCCCGCCATAGTAGATCAAGGTCGGTGCATCCCATGCATGGCCTTGAGGTGCTTTGTCTGTCTAGCCGGTGGCCTTGAGTCCAGTAGCTCCCAGCTGGCTGGCAGAGGAACACAACTCACAAGGACAGCAGTGCTTTGTCCTGAAAGATTAAGTCTATCAGTGTTGAGACTGAGACGGGACATCTGGAGAGTAGGAACCAGTAGGCATGAGGACGAAAATCAGCATGCAGAGCCATCCTTTGCGGGAAGCAGAAACTTTGATTGTTTTTCTCATTTAAATCTTTTCCATTTATTTTTTCCAACCTGTTTTTTTAAGCAAAAAAAAAGGGTGTATCTGGTCTTCTAATGCACGAAGTGACCCAAAGTGGGCTTTCATGGGACTGCTGCCTTTCTTTGAATTAGGAAATCAAGGCATTTGCTGAGGAGTATTGTTTTAGGACAAACTGAGCTGGCAGCTGGTGGAGAAAGCTAAAGGGGAGAGTTTGCCAACACAACCCATTTGAGACATATAAATACAAGCAGACTTCCCCCTTTACATGAAAGTAAAGAGAAGGAAATTGCCCCTGCACCCTCAACATAGGGATGCTGTTTTGCCCTTCAAGTCTGTTCCTGAGATTGAGACAAACTAGATTACACTGGTGAAAATACACTCAGTTGGTGCTTTGCTATATTTCTTTGAGAAACATGAAGTGTTTGGCCCCATATCCACCCCCATGCCCTCACTGTCTAGGACTGATGGCTTGAACCCCTTCCAAATCCAAATAACTATGGATTTTTCTACAAAACAGATATTTCTATCTCTTACCTGGATCAACTGATCTTTAATTCTCCAGTCTCCATTGCCAAATTCTCCTCATCTTCCACCTGCCCCAAGAAGTTTTGGGAAGGTTGTTTTTCTCTTACCACAGATAGTGTCCATTTCTCTCCCCTGATCATATCCAGAGGAGCCAGGCAGAGCTGGGCCACCTGGACTGTCTCATGGGGGTAGCTGCTCCCTGCTCCCCCTATCCCTCTTAATTGAGAACAGCAGTTGGAAGTAGACAAGAACAAAAGGAAAGGCCCATCTAAAGCAAACTCTGGTCCTATTTCACATTCTTGGCATCTCTCCATCTTGTTCTCTTCTCCTGCTATGCCAGGTACCCTTTGGAACACAATATCTCCCTGCAAATCATTCTCCCCTTGTTACCTTTGCAAATCAACCTGCTTCTCTCAAGGTTACAGTTTGAATAGAATACAGAGAAAAAGCTGAATGGAAATGTTTTCTTTTTCACAAGTCTTTCCCTTTTCTCTTTGTAAAAGAAAAGCTTTGTTGGGATGTGAAAGAAAATGGAAGTAAAATGGCTTTTGGAACAACTTACCATGGTGAATTGTTTTGAACTCTGACCAAACAAAGGAACCTTCTGCACATCCTTGTTTCTGCCCGTGGGCTCTTTTTCAATGTTTACAAAGTATTTTGGTTCAGGTAGCCTCTCCACAGCAGTACCTGGTCAATGCAATGTATAGCAATTCGGTGTGTACAGGAAGAAAATGCCACAGGCTGCCTGGAAAGTCAAGGTGCACCTGTTAATTTGATCAACCTGCTGGGGCACTGGAGAAAAGCAACTTCCTAGCTTCAAGGACCACCTTGTTCTCTGAGGGGTCATTGGACCCAAGGTCAGCATTTTGCAAAAATTAAATCTTCTCTAATCTTCCTCCCCATGAGAGTTTGCTAAATAATGACTTTCCCCTGTTCTCTCTGGCATGATTATGGATACTATTACCTTCTGCAAGCTTTTACAAACTGAATTGGAATGATAGTGGTGAGTGCTTTCAACTTCATTTGGGAGATGAGAAAAACATAGCCCATCTAAATCATGAAAACCCATGACATTTGGGCTACAGGGAAAAGTAATGGACACTCAGATCATACTAAAAGTAAACAAGGCAGTTGTTGGACTCCCCCTGTACATCCTGCAATAGACTGAGCTGCCTTTAATCCAAATTTCATCCCAGGCAAAGGAGTGGTAAGTGCAGGCTTTCTTGTGCCTGGGCTATAACATCATGAGAGGGAAATTCTGAGCACTTCTGGAGGGTATTATTTTAATGGAACCCAGAGAGCCAGAAACATCAGTTTAGAGGTCCCTGCCACTCCCCATCTGTGCCTCAGCTAACAAGCCAATGGCAGAACCACACCCTCCTGATGAGCCAGCCATAAAGGGAGACAACCAGCTCTCTGGGGATGCCATCTCAGAATGGACCTTATATCCCAAGACGTCAGTTCCTGTCCAGCCCCTGCCCCTAGGTACACACCTCAGGTCTGCTTCCAGTCACAAGGGGCTCTGCAATACAAATGCTCTTGCATTCTGGGGTTTGGAAAAGTTGGGCAGAAGGAAGCCTGTCTGGTTCTGCCTGAAGATAGGCCTTGTTTTGTTTCTAAATATCGTTCTGTAACCCTGTTGTGAGAGATTTATGAATAATATTTTTTGAAGTAGGCCTAAGTTGATTTCTGATTCTGTAATCTCTGCAGAAGATAAGGACCTAGCAGACTATTAGAGGAACATATTATTGGCCACCTCCAAGCTAACATTTCAATATCAATCCAAGTCTGGTAATCCTCAGTGGCCCCCCTGTTCTCCCAAGCAAAGTCCAAACCTATTTAGCTAGAATATGTGTTCTCAACAGGGCAATGGTGTCTCCAAGGAGGCAAACTTTGGTTCCTGGGTGGTAGGAGAGGTGAAATGTTACTTCTTCTATGTATAAAGTGCAGATGTCTATATGACATACTAATAGTCCATAAACAGAAGCACAGTAGATTTGTGGAATTAAACTGAATGAAGAGATTTGGTAAAGAAGGTCTCAAAAGGATCATTGGGGAAGGAATAATGAAAAAACGACCAAGAAACACTGACTAAAAATGAAAGCTTACTAAAGGATGCCTTTCCCTCCTACCTCTCATTATATTATCTTAGAGGTTGTCAAACTGTTTAGGTAGCAAAGATGCTGAAAATCATGGTGATTTTTGTGGAAATATTTATATGTTGTATTTAAAGTAATAAATCGATAATATTCTGTGGCAAGAGATAGGATCTGACATATTATGGGCTGTACTAGATTACCCAGTGTGCCAGTTTGAAAGGACGTATGTATCCTAGAAAAGCCATGTCTTAATCCTAATCCCATTTTGTAAAGACAGCCATTTCTTCTAATCCCGATTCAGTGCTATATGTTTGAAACTATAATTACAGCATCTCCCTGGAGATGTGACTCAAACAAGAATGGTTGTTAAGATGGATTAGGTGGAGACGTATCTCCACCCATTTGGGTGGGTCTTGATTAGTTTTCTGGAATCCTATAAAAGAGAACAACAAGAGAGAAAGCCAGGAGATTCTGAGAGAGCAGAATGATGTCTCCACGAGAAGCAGAGTCCACCAGCCAGTGACCTTTGGAGATAAAGAAGGAAAATGCCACCCAGGTAGCTTCATGAAAGAGGAAGCCAGGAGAGAAAGCTAGCAGATGACACCATGTTCACCACATGCCCTTCCAGCCAAGAGAGAAACCCTGACTGTGTTCACCATGTGCCTTTCCAGATGAGAGAGAAACTATGACTGAATTCGCCATGTGCCTTTCCACTTGAGAGAGAAACGCTGAACTTCATCAGCCATCTTGAACCAAGGTATCTTTCACTGGATGCCTTAGATTGGACATTACTATAGACTTGTTTTAATTGGGACATTTTCTCAGCCTTTGAACTGTAAATTAATGACTTATTAAATTCCCCTTTTTAAAAGCCATTCAATTTCTGGCATATTGCATTCCAGCAGCTAGCGAACTAGAATACCCAGCATCCTAGATTTCAATGCTCATGTAGTTGGCCCATCTAACAAATGACCTCTTATTTTCTGAACAATTGTAACTCTAAAGACTCACTCAACTCTACTTGAGCAATCACTCCCAGGGATCATCCTCATTGCATTTACTGCCCAGAACTGGCCCACTGCAGTGGACCTTTAAATACACTTCCCTATTCTGTGATCTACAACCTCCTGTCCTACCAACTCTCATGTCTTTGCTACTGCCATACTCCTTGCTTTTTTTATTTCCTTGGCAAATTCTCTTCCCATGATCCCTTCATTTCCTCCAACAGTTACCTGCTTCTTGGCTTTCCTCCATTTTCTATCCAGCCTTAGACTCCCTGGTTGAACTTCTTCTTTATTCTGTCAAAGGAATTCTGGGTTCTTTGCAAGCCTATCCTATTCCCAAACCTTCAAAGGACGGAAGAAGAAGAGCCCATGAAAGAGGATGGCACTAGATCATTACCATCATCCAATCTCTTCCCTCCTGTGCCCAGGTGACTGTACACACTGGGCAAATGGCCACCAGTAGCAAAGCCAATGTCCTGGTTGGTAGGAGACTCTCTGTGCTACCCATCATGCTTAACTGTTTTTGGTTAGCTTCCAAGTATATTTCCTTAATCCCTAATCCACATCTTTACCACTTTCTTTACTCTTCCTTCTTAACCCCACTCCCACACTTGAAGCAAATGGCCCTGCCTCTTATGTAATTTACAAAATTGAGTGTGTCTGGTATAATCTCTCTCCCTCTCCCAGGGCTCCTTCACTCTTATTCAACATCACCCTCTCTTCTGATGTCCTTCACCCTATTTATCCCGTCCCACTTCTGTTGGGCCCCTCTCTACCAGACTCCCCTACCTCCTCCATACATCTTCCTTCCTAGCCTATAAACATGTTTTAATCTCTTACAACTGGGTGGGGGAAGCCCTTCTCTGACTCTTCCTTTCCCTTTAGCTACCCTCCAACCTCTCTTCTCCCAAATCATCCAAAAGTCTGGAAGTTATTTTACACTTGCTCTCTTTACTTCCTCAACTCCTTTAAATCATTTCTCAATTCTGTCTGAATGTTTCCCCTAACAGTTCACAGAATTTGCCTGTTTTAGTTTGTAAAAGCTGCCAGAATGCAATATACCAGAAATTGAATGGCTTTTAAAAGGGGGAATTTATAAGCTGCAAGTTTACAATTCTAAAATCATGAAAATGTACAAATTAAGGCAAGCCTATAAAAATTTGTCCAAACTAAGTCATCCAGGGAAAGATACCTTGGTTCAAGAAGGCCGATAATGTTCAGGGTTTCTCTCTCAGTTAAAAAAAAAAAGCACGTGGTGATATCTGCTAGCTTTCTTTCCAGGCTTCTTCAACAGCTTCCCTGGGGTCATTTTCTTCACATATCTCCAAAGGTCTCTGGATCAGGATTAAAAGAAATGGCTGCCCCCACAAGTTTGAATCAGGATTAAAACATGGCTTTCTGGGGTACATAATACTTTCAAACCAGCACATTGCCCTAATAAGTTTACCAACAACTTTCCAATGATTAAATCCAAGGGCTACTTTTCACATATATGATATATTTGCCATTTTAGATCACTCTCATCTTCTAAAAATTCCCTGTTCCCTTTGCTTCCTTAACACTTCACCTTCCAGTTCTCCCTGAAACTCTTGGAGCATTCCTGGCTCCCCTCCCTGTGCTCTCTTTAAGTGCTGGTTCTTTCACTATAAATACCCTTCCAATATATCAACTGGAACTGCATTCCTGTGCAAGCAACAGAAACCTGGAATAATAGTGGTTTAGACTGACAGTGATTCATTAGGCTTAAATAACAAAAGTCCAGCAGTAGTAGACAGCCCAGGGCCAGCTGCTCAAACCTATCTTGAGGGATCCAGGATCTACCCTCTTCCCTGCTCACCTTTACTTACCATTTGCCGGAATTCCATCTTCAGGGTTACAAGGAAGCTGCCGCATCCATGCCTCTTGTCTACACAGGAAGACTGGAAAAGGGTGAAGGCCTTCTCATCTTGAAGCTACCTTTACATTTTTTACAGAATGGGAATTCTTTTTCAAGGACTTCCACCAGAACTAAGGGCACTGCTAGCTATAGAGATGACTGGTAGCTGAGTGTTTTAGTTTTCAGCCTCTGAAATTAAAGAAATCAAGTGAGAAAGGGGTTATGACTTTCTGGTTTGGGAGTAGTCAGTACTGACTATCTGTCACAGCCTGTGGCCCACCTTCTCTTTGTTGTCAATGAACAGCTACATGCAGAAAGGCAGAGCAGTTAAGGGCCCTGATGCTAGAGCAAGCAGTCCCTGGATTTTATTCTTGGTATACCACTTTCTAGTTACGTGACTTGACTTTACCTTTCTCTGCCTCAGCTTCCTCATCTAAAAAGATTGGGATAATGACAACACCTACCTAGTAGAGCTGTGGGAAAAGTATGTGAGTTAATATATATAAAAGACTTAGTACAGGGCAGATAACAGTGGTTCAGTGGTAGAGTTCTCGCCTGCCGTGCCAGAGACCTGGGTTCGATTCCCGGTGCCTTCCCAGGCGTAAAAAAAAAAAAAGGGAAAAGAAAAAAAGACAGTACAGGGCCTGTCCCATAGTAAGCTCTATGTAAGAGTTAGATATTACAATTATTTTTATTTATTATTAACATTTACAAATATGCCTCTCTAGTATACTTCTCTCCCCTAGGTTTGAATTTGTAGAGGTAGCTGCCAATTGGATATCTACCACACATCTCATAGACATGCCTCACATATAACACTGCATTTCTATGATTCTCTTCTCTCTGACACTTCCTATCTCCAAATACATCACCAAGTCCTGCTAGTTCTACCTCATACATATTGGTATAATATATAGTTACTATATATTATATATATATGTATATATAAAATATTATATATACATAACATAATGCAGCATGATAACCATATATATAAAATGTTATCCTTGCCTATTAATCCCACTTACCTTACTATCTCTGTCCCAGTTCAGGCCTTTGTCACCGTTCAATCTTTGTAACCTGGCATATAAGGCCTCCAATACCTGGTACTTGCCTATTACCAAGGATGGTGTACTGACTTCCACCTTCTTGAAATGGTTTCCTTTGCCTGAAATATCTTTCTCTACCTCTTTCCCTTTAGCTGGTTAAATTCTACTCATCCCTTGTGACCTAACTCAAGCATCACCCGGGAACCATTTCTGGTTCCCTCCACCCTATCCTACAAGACTGAATCAGGTATCTAATCTTCAGTTTTTATCCTGTACTTATTTATATGCACTGCAGTCATGTTCCTTTATAATTATTTTTTATGTGTGTGTCCTCCACTAACCTGTAAGTGCCTATGGTAGTTAGGTTCAGGTGTCAACTTGGCCAGGTGAAGGTGCCCAGTTCTATTGCTGTGGCCATGAGCCAATGGCATGTGAACCTCATCTCTCACTGATTACATCTGCAGTCGTCTAGGAGGCGTGCCTGGTGCAATGAATGATGTTTGATTGAATTGGCTGGATGCTTAAATGAGAGAGTTAAATGTAGCACAGCCCAAGCAGCTCAGCATACCTCATCTCGGCACTCACAGCTCAGCCCAGACCTTTGGAGATGGAAAAAGGAATCACCCTGAGGAAAGTTGTTGAAATCCAGAGGCCTGGAGAGAAGGCCAGCAGAGATTGCCCTGTGCCTTCCCATGTAAGAAAGAATCTCAGTTGAAAGTTAGCTACCTTTCCTCTGAAGAACTATATGTTTTTAACTAAATAAATCCCCTTTTATTAAAAACCAATCCATCTGTGGTGTGTTGTATTCTGGCAGCTTTGGCAGACTAAAACAGTTCCTTAAGGGTGTAAAATAAGTGTTCTTTTTTTGTATTTTCAGTACTTAGCAATTAAGTTTGTTAAATTTAACAAATAAAAGTACAGGCTATCCAGTTTAATTTGAATTTCAGATAAAAAAAACAAGTAAGTTTTTACTTGTTTACTTTTTAGTGTAAGAATGCCCCACGATATATTTGGGACACACATATACTAAAAAATGTATTTGTATATTCTATCCAGCATCCCTATTAGCAATTTGTAAAAAAATATGCACTTCTATAAAAGTTTGTTGGATGAATGAATGATAGCAAAGATATTTCGTAATAGACAGTAAATATTGAGAAAACTTAAGGAAGAAAAATTTAGCTGACATGAATTCACTTTAATAAGTACTCACAAAATCCAGATGCACAAAGACAAGATTTCCCTTTGTTTTTAAAACTAATTTTTTACTCTAGTATGAATTTCCACTTCTGACAGCAAAAAAAAAAAAAAAAACTAATCTAGCCCAATCCAGCAATTGTTCAATTAGAATTTAAAATGTAGTCACATTCTGCTCAAACCCTTAATGTTTTCGCTAGTTTCCTCTTTTCCCTCTCCTCCCAGGGGTTCATTTGAAGCTTCAGGGACAAGGACAACTACCACAAGGCAATGATGAAAGAGGGTCATCAGTTTCTTGATCTTGTTCTCTGTCCTGACTTCATGCTATGTCAGCTGTTGCCAAATGTATATTTTCCAGGCTGATTTTTCAGTCCCTTGGGGTGGTAGAGAGGGTGTTCTCTGGCCTTCACTTGGTTGCTTCTTAGCTCTCGCATGCTAATAATTCATCTCAAGTCAACATGTTGACTGTATCCATAGAAGTAGTAATCCATTTCTTGTTCTCTGCTGTCTCATCTTGGCCTTGGGCCTCCTTTGCAAGTTTCCTTTGCATTAGTTCCACAGCTAACTTCCAGGCCCCTCACAATGGTCAAGAGAAGTTTTCCGAACACCAGCCATGCCTTAGGTGAGAACTAAGAAGAACTGGGGCAGGGCAGCCTGACCACTCATCTCTAAGCCAATCACTTCATCATCTCGAAAGACCACCCACGTCCTTGCAATTTATGACCTGGTCTGCAACATCACCTCCAGCAATTCAGACAGGAAGTAGAGCACATTTTCACTTTTTCTCTGCTTTCTCAAAATTCAGTCTCTCACATTCTTCTCCTTCACCAGGAATGAGCTCCAGGGAATGGGGTATAACATATTCCCCCTCACTTCTTCTGTCTCTCCAGATGCTAATTTTTCTAATCTAGGGAGACCAGAAAACTAGATCTGCAATCTCACTCCCCCTTTCCAAAATCTTTTATTTAACACTATTATAATAATCTAGAATTTAAGATTGAGGGGTATTTGTTTTTTGGCTCTTAACTGTCAGCTACTCTCTGAGATAAATAGATTAATGTCAAGGAAAATACATGCATACACACACACAGCTCATTAATATTATTTACTATTTCTCTACAATTCAAACTGAGAAAATGCTCTCTACTGCTTAATATGAACGCTGTAGTCAGCCCTGTCAGCCTGCTTGATACTCCCGGATCCAGTCTATGCTTTTAAACTTCTGTTCCTTTGTTTATGCATTTCTCTCTACTAGGGACATATCTCTCCCATCTCTCCCCTCAAGATGATATCTGTTCATTCTAATCCAGTCCAAATGCCACCTAATACTAGACTCTGCCTCCAACCATTGAGCTGGAAATACTTTCTTTCCTCTGAAAACCCATAATGTTCCACATGTACATGACTGGCACGTACATAACCATCTCATCATTAGTGTGTGTATACAGTGCACCTCTCTTTGTGGGCAGGGACCATATTTTCAACTTCTGTTTTTCCTCAGTGAGGCACACAGCAAAGTGTCTAGCCAGAAACAGATGGCACTGTCAAAAGGTTTAATGGGGGAGAGTTAAATTAAGGAACTATTTACAGAAGGATGAGCCAGGTCAAGGGAACCAACAGAGATGGTGATACCCTCACAAACTAGCAATGGAAGGAAGCCATTATGTCCCTTTTGCTAAGGGGACAAGAGATGGGGGTATGCTGCCTAGTAAGAGCTTTAACCTTGGATGAAGGACTGTCAGGCAAGTTTTGTGTTTCCTGCCAGCACCACAGCTCAGCATGAAAGCAGCAGGGAGGAGAGAAAAATAACCCAATCTCTCAGTCCTTCCACCTTCAATATCCTGCCTCAATGTCTCCCTTTGGCTTGTTGGTCCCAAAAGAAATCTGGAACAAGGATAAAGGAGAACAAGTGACTCAACCTTCAGCAGTCAGCCTCCTGGGTACACAGAAGGGCAGATTTGCTAGCAAAGAAAAGATGCCCTTCTATCTTTCCTTCTCCTCTTTTCTGCACTACCCAATGCAAAGAAGACAAAAAAATTTTGCTTTGAAAACATCTGCTATTCACATTTGAAGAGCCTACTTCTCTGTCCAAACTCTGTATTTTTGGTTCCTGTCATCACCACCAAAGCTCTGGGCAGGATAAATCTGTGTATGGGTCTATCTTTTTCTCTTCTAGGACTTGGCCTCTTCATGAGACAGCCTCTCCTGGTACCTTCAAACCACTAACTTCTTCCTTCTCTCAGCTCTTACCGCCCTTATCACCAGAGAAATACAAAGGATCACTTAATTGCCTTGAGTGTATAACATTAATCTAAAAGAAAGTGCCATTTTCATTCCATTTTAAATGCCCAGTGGGTCTTGGCAGTCTAGGCTTTTGCTAACATTTTTCATTTGATAGATCAATGTAGTAGTTCTTCCTGGGGACAAGTTTCCCCCTACAGGACATTTGGCAGTATCTGGGAATATTTTTGTAGTTAAAACACAGGGGAGTAGAGGCCAGAAATGTTGCTACTATCTTACCATACATAGGAAGTCCCCCACAAAAAAAGACTTATGTGGCCAAAATGTCAGTAATGCTGAGGTTGAGAAATCCTGTATTCATTCTACCATGATGCATATGGCTACCATTTGTGCAGACTCCTAATTTTCATCAATAACGACATGAGCATGTCTGTGTAGAAAACACAATGCCCCCATTAGAGAATATCAGAGTAGAGGAGCCACAAGACTAATTCCCACACGGGAAATCAGATATTGTGAATTGAAGTGATGATGTCCACATATTATCCTGGATGAGAAATGCTACTCCTAAGACCCAGAAATACCACTGATACTTAAAATTCATTACAAAGCCAGGTAGAAATGAAGTGGAATCATCACTTCTGAGGTAGTGTTTTATACTTGATTATATACAGGTTTGGGAGTTAGGCAGGTGTGGATTCAAATTGGAGTCCATCACTTCCTAGATATGTGCCCTCCAGCAAACCACTTTGCCCCAAGTAGACTCATTTTCTTCACCAAAAAAAAATAAAAAGTAATAACTAAGCTTACTTTGGAAATAAAAGCCAAAACGAGGTTTTAGGGTTGATGAAGTAAACACACTTAACCCTGTCTCTACCACAGAATGCAACTATAAATCCTGTATAGAACATGGAGAAGCTATCTGGAGACTCTGAAAAGTAAATGTTAGCCATCAGATTGAGGAACGCAATCATAATTATAAATTTCCCTAAACCCAGCACTCTCCTCCGACATCATCCAGTCTGGACCCAAAGTTAACCTCTAAGTGTGTGGGAAGGAGGTGCTCAAGAGAAGGCCTCTCTTTCTGGACTAAGACATGGAAAGGGAGGTATTCATGGTCCAGAGAGAGAAAGAAGAAATCCCTTGCAGTAATTTTTTTGTCCCTACTTTCCACTCCAGTTCTATGGCAGTACCAGTCAGTCAGACCCCTAAAACTCTTAGGGAACTGTGAACCCAAGAACAGAAACCAAATTCTCTTTGCTCTTTTCTGCTCTCTGTCCACTCGATGCTGGTCTCAGACACCGGTGCTTTCGCAGGAAATAGCAAAGTAGAGAAATCAAAGCCAAGGTTTTCTCACCTGAAGTCCCAGGGAAACAGAAAGTGTTGGAGGGATAATGAAAGAAAAAAAAAAGATGAAATCAAGAGAGCAAAGGCTTTGAAAACTGAGCCACAGAGGAGCTCACTGCCCAGGTCCAGACTGGTACTGGGTCACAAACAATAGGACCAATCGAAATAGCAGTGCAAATGAATTGAAAGCAGAACTGAAATTACAATCACAGTGCCTCAGATGCAGGTCTGAACTTGTGGGCTGAATACGGTTGATTGTCAGCTAAAAAAAAAATTCTCATCCAGATTTAAACAAGATACAGAATTTTAGAACATAATACTCAAAATGTCCAGCCACAATCCAAAACAAGTTGCCAGATGGAAGTCAGGAAAATATCATTCTACAAAGAGAAGACAATTGACAGATGTCAACACTAGATGGGATTATCATTATCAAAGATTATTATAACCATGCCTTAAGAAGTAAGAACTAATACTCTTGACAGAAATGATGTCGGGCATCTTTTCATGGCTTATTTGTCATTTGTATACCTTCCTTGGAGAAACATCTATTCAAATCCTTTGCTCATTTTTTAATTGTGTTACTTGGTCTTTTTATTGTCAAATTGTAAGTGTTCCTTATATATTTTGGATACTAGGCCCTTGCTAGATATATGATTCACAAACATTTTCCCCCATTAAGTATGACATCAGCTGTGGGGTTTTCTTAGATGCCATCTGTTAGGTTGAGGAAGAATCCTTTTATTCTGAGTTTGTTGAGTGTTTTCAATCATGAAAGGGTGCTAGGTTTTGTAAAATGCCTTTTCTGCATCAATTGTGATGCTCATGTGGTTTTGTCACTTATTCTATTAATATGATGTATTATATTTGTGTATTATATAAATATGTATTATATTTTCATAAGTTGAGCCAACCTTTCCTTCCTAGGATCAATTGCACTTGATCATGATCTTCCTTATGGGTTGATAGATTTGATTTACTAGCATTTTGTCAAGATTTTATATCTATATTCATAAGGCTTATTGGTCTGTAATTTTCTACACTTGTAGAAAAATCTTTTCTTTGCCTGGTTTTGTTGCCAGGCTAATACTGGCCTCAAAGAATGAGTTGGAAGTATTCCCTTATCTTCTGTTTTTTGGAAGATTTCCTGAAATATTGATGTTACTTCTTTAAACATTTGGTAGAATTTGCCAGTGAAGCCATCTGGTCCTGGACATCAGTTTGTGAGGAATTTTTAAATTATTAATTTAGTCTCTTTACTTGTGTTTTGGTTTGCTAAAGCTGCCAGAATGTGATATACCAGAAAAGGGTTGGCTTTTATAAAGGGAATTTCTTAAGTTTCAACTTTACAGTTCTAAGGCTATAAGAATGCCCACACTAAGGCATCCAGAGAAAGACACCTTGACTCAAGGACAGCCAATGGGTCTGGAACACCTCAATCAGCTAGCAGGCACATGACTAACATCTGCGCCTTTGGCTTCTCATATCAAATAGCTTCCCCCAAGGGTGTTGGGTCTTTCTGCATCTCCAAACATCTAGGTTTCCTGATGGCTCCGTCACTCCTGAAACTTCTTCTAAAATGGTTCCTTATGACAGGACTCTAGTAAATGACCCATCTCGAATGGGTAGAGACACATCTCCATAGAAACCAACTACTCACAGGTCCCACCCACAACTGGGTAGATAAAATCTCCATGGAAACAACTTAATCAAAAAGATCTCATCTAACAATATTGAATCAGGATTAAAGATCATGGCTTTTCTAGGGTACCCCAGTTTCTATTATAAGTCTATTCAGTACTTTTTTTCTGTTTCTTACTGAGGGTTTTTTTTTTTTTTGGTAGTTTTTTTCAATATCATCTAGATTATCTAATTTATTGCAATATTCCCTTATATTATTGCATTTTCTATAATAACAGCAGCAATGTCCCATCTTTTATTCCTGATTTTAATAATTTGAGTCTTTTATTTTTACTCAGTTTTGCTAAAGTTTGTCAATTTCATTGATCTTTTCAAAGAAGCCACTTTTGGTTTTGTTGACTTTCTCTATTGTTTTTCTTATCCCTATTTCATTTATTTCCATTCTATTCTTTATAATACCTTTCAATCTGCTTGCTATGGGCATAGTTTGCTTTTATTTTCCTAGTTTCTTAAGATGGAAGGTTAGATCTTTTAATATAGGCATTTGCAGCTACAAATTTTTCTCTAAGCACTGCTTTCTCTGTATCCATAAGTTTTGGTATATTTTGTTTTCAAATTCATTTATAGAATAAATATTTTAAAATATAAAAGAGAAGAACTTTCAATCCAGAATTCTATGTCCTTTGAACATATCCTTCAGAAATAAAGGTTAAAAAAAAGAGCTATTCTAAGAAAAAAGAAAACTAAGAGAATTTGTTGTCTCTAAAAGAAATCCTGAAATAATTACTTCAGATTTAAGGAAAATGGTACCAAAGATAAACTTAAAACATTCATAATAAAAGAAGATCAAGAGAAACGTAAAATTACCTAAAATATCTTTGTATATATAATAGACTATTCTTGTTCCTCTTGAGTTCTTTGAATAAGTATGGTGGTTGAAAACAAAATTATAACCTTCTTTGATGAGGTTCTCAATGTAGATGTAATTACAATATGAAGGAGGTCAAAGTGTGGTAAAGTTTCTACATTCCACTTGAAGTTATAAAATATTAACTTTAAGCAACATCTGAAATTTTGGCTAGGTATTTTTAAATCCCTAACGCAAGTACCTAAAAGTATATAAAAAGAGATATACTAAAAAAAAATTTGGAAAAATATTCAAATAACTCAAAAGAAAGAAGGATTAGTGAGATCAAATAGAAGAAATAGAAAACAAATCAGAAAATGGTAGACCTAAGTCTGACCATGTTAATAATGACCTTAACTATAGATGGTCTATATATACCAATTAAACTAAGAGATCCGATCTATGCTATCTAAAAGAAACTCACCTTAAATATAATGATGTATGAAGGTTGACAGTAATAGAATGAAAAAAGGTATGTCATACAAACACAAATCAAAAGAAGCTGGGGTGGCTATATCAGTGTCAGATAAAGCTTATTGTCGATAAAGGAAAATTACCAGGAATAAGATGGATTTTATATAATGACAAAGGGGTCAAGAAGATTTAAAAATTCTAAATGTGAATGCACTTAACAATATTGCTTTAAAAAAAAACATGAAGCAGAGAGAAAAAAAGAAAAAAGAAAAGAAAAAGAAAATGCATGAAGCAAAAACTGATACAATTGAGAGGAGAAAAGACAAATCCATAACAATATTTGGAGACCAACATTCTTCTCTCAGGAATCAAAACAGGTAGAAAGAAAATCAGTAAGAAACAGAAGAACTGAACAACAATAATCAACAGGATCTAATTAAAATTACCCAATTCATATATGAAGCTGGCATTACCTTGAGATCAATACCACACAAGGACAGTACAACAAAAGAAAATCATGGACCAATATCTCTTATGAACATAGATGAAAAATCCTCAACAAAATACTAGCAAATCAAATTCAGCAACAGATTTTTTTTTAAATATGCGCAATGACTAGTGTGCTTTATCCCGGGAATGCAAAGCTGGTTGACTATTCAAAAATCAAACAATATAATCCATGACTGTAATTAAAGGCTAAAGAAGAAAAATCACAAGATTATATAAATTAGTGAAAAGAAAGGATTTGAAAAAAATCCAACACCATTCATGACAAAAATACTCAGCAAACTAGGAATAGAAAGCAACATCCTTGACTTGATGAAGGGCATCTACAAAAATTAAGGGCATACTTAATTGTAAAGGACTTAATGTTGTCCCCCCTAAGACCAGGAATAAAGGAAAACTGTTGACACTCAACATTCGCAAACTATGTAGTACTAGAATTTTTAGTGCAATCAGTCAAGAAAAAGAAAAAATGAATATATAGACCAGCAAAGAAGAAATAAAAACACCCCTACTTATAGATGACATAATTGTTTGTAGAAGATTCACAGAATCTCCATAAAACTCCTAAATTAGTTTAGTAAAGTTGCAATATAAACATATAAAAATCATTTGTATTTCCATATACTAGCAATAAGCAATTAGAAACCAAAAACAAAATTCAATACCATTCACAGTTGCTTAGACATACCTAGATATAAATCTAACAAAACATGAACAGAACTGTATTCTGAAAACTACAAACTGTTGATAGAAGAAATCAAAGAAGACTAAACAAATTGAGACATAATATACAGTGTTCATGAATTGAAAAATTCAGTATAGTTAACTTGTCAGTTCTCTCCAAATTGATCTGTATCTTAACACCATCGTCATCAAATTCCCAGCAGGAGTTGTTGTATACACAGACAAGCTGATTCTAAAATGTATATGGAAAAGCAGTGGAATTAAAGTAGTCAAAATGATTCTGAGAAAGAACAAAGAGAACACGTTACTCAATTTCACAACAGTTTGTAAAATTACAGTAATCAAGAAAACATGGTATTTGCAAATGCATAGACACATAGATCAATATAAAATAATAGGGAGCCCAGAAACAGACCCACACAACTATGGCTTTTGTAAAAGAGCCATGTCAATTCAACAGAGCAACGATAGTCTTTTTAAACAAATAGCATTGGAACATTTGCCAAAAAAAATTAATTCAAAATGAATCATAAATCTAAACATAAAACATAAATCTATAAAACTTTTAGAGGAAAACATTGGAGAAAAATCTTCATGATTTGGAGTTAGGCAAAGAGATTTTAGACATTATGTCAAAAGCACAATCCATAAAAGAAAAAAATGCAAAATTGGATTTCATCAAAATTAAAAAGTTTTGTTCTATGCAAGATGCTGCTAAGAGATTGGAAAGATAAACCACAGACTGGGAGAAAATATTTATAAATCCCATACCCCTACAAAGGACTTGAATCCAAAATATATAAAAAAAAAAAAAACTCTCAAAACTCAACAGAAAGTAAACAAGCAAAAAAATTTTTAAACAGAAGGAAAACTTGAACAGACATCCACCAAAGAGTATACAACATCACAAGCCATTAAGAAAATACTAATTGAAATCATGATGTTATACAACTGCACACCTCTTGGAACAGCTTAAGAACAAAAACAAAGCAAAACATACTACCAAGTACTGCAAAGATGTAAAATACCTGGAACTCTCACACATCATTGGTGAGAATGCAAAATGGTATAGCCACTCTGGAAAACAATTTGACTATTTTTAAAACTCGTATTTACTACCTGACTCAGCAATTTCACTCCTCGGTATTTACCCTAGAAAAATGAAAATGTATATTCATATAAAAACCTGCATATGAATGTTTATAGCAGCTGTATTCATAATCACCCCAAAATGGAAACAACCAAAATGTCCTTCTGCAGGTGAATGGGTAATAAATTGTGGAACATCCTTACAATGGAATACAACTCTGCAAGAAAAAGGAACAAACTATTGACACAACAGAATGGATGACTCTTAAATATGCTTTACTGACTGAAATAAGCCTGTCTCAAAAGTTTA
This sequence comes from Tamandua tetradactyla, assembly GCF_023851605.1. Taxonomy (NCBI): domain Eukaryota; kingdom Metazoa; phylum Chordata; class Mammalia; order Pilosa; family Myrmecophagidae; genus Tamandua; species Tamandua tetradactyla. The sequence goes on along the minus strand of NC_135343.1, from coordinate 21,277,670 downwards.
TGTACTGTACGATACTATTTATGTAACATTTAAGAAAAGGCAAAAGTAGAAATGGAAGACAGATTAGTGGTAGCCAAAGATTAAACTAGAATAAAAAATTTAAAAAAAAAACCCACATAGGCCTGTACAACCCAAACACTTAACCCAATGATAAATGAAGGACACTAGGTTTATAGAGTTACTGAACAAAGGTTTGTTGCCCGTTGTGCACAGAAATCAATGCTGTGATGCTAGGATTTTTAGAAAAGAGTTTTATTACACGAAAGCCAAGTAAGAAGATAAGAGAGAAGAAAAAGCTCAAATCTGTCTCTCCTCACCTAAAGAGTTCAGGCCTTGTTACGGGATTTAACCAAGGGGAGGTAGCATTGTTACCAAACAGTGTCACAAATCACTCAGTTAAATGGAAACAGACTAAAGTAAACATTACAATAATAAGTATATACTGAAGTAACACCTACAGTTACAAGTAAAGGATGGAAATAAGCTCAAGTAACAACCACAAATAGAAGAAATGAAAATAAGCTAAAGTAACCATTACAATAAGAAGTAAAACCACTGTAGTCAGTGGTTACAATTATAAAAATGTTCTTTCATGAATTATAACAAATGTACCACATAATGCAGGCTGCCAATTATAGGGTGATATATGGGAACTCTATATTTTAAGCATGATTTTTCTATAAACCTACATTCATAAAAAAGGGGGAAGGATATGAGTTCAAAAAGGCAGCACAAGGGAGTTTTGTGGAAATAGAACTGTTCCATATTTGACAAAAAACTATACATGTGTTGAAACTCATAGAACTTTACACACACACACACAATTTTACTGTATGTTAGTTACAAAGACACACCATGCTTTGATACACTGCAGTAACAACAAAAAGTGAGACCATGTGGCAAACAGCCCTGAACAGTATCTGCACATAGTAAGTCCTCAGTAAATGGTAGCTCACCTCCCCCAATTGTTCTTCTACTTACTCTGGGCTACGACTCTTTCAAGTGTCAGGGTCCCCATGAGTTTTAAATAGGCTGGAATCCGTGTGTTTTGCACAATTCAGAATTAGAAAAGCCAGCTGAAGACTTTGCAGATCTGCATCCCCCCAGCGTTGACTGGGTTCCTTGGCCACCACGTTTCAGACTTGAGTTAGTGCAAAGAAACAGTGTAACAGGAACCTTCATTTCTTAGATCAATGAGTGTTTTCAAAATAGAAAATGACAAAAATGAAGGTACAGATCTCATTCTGAGAGAGTGTGAAACCTAACCCTGTTTTCTGGAAATCGGAGACATATTTTTCTTTGCTCAGTGCAAGGTCTGTATACTGTTTTATGGTTATTGCAGTGCAGCCTGCACCAGCCGTTTCTTCGCCACAAACAATTACTCTACTGACAGTCATTTTCCGATTTGGGTATTTTTTTAAACTAAAGAATCCTTGCATCTCTTTTGGTCATTTATATTTATTTCCACCAGTTAACTACTATAGAAGATAAATATTACATTGCTTCTTTTGCAGCATGTGCACTATTTATCCAGGACCTTACTCTGTGCTGGCAGTTAGTATCTAGAGAGGCATAATGTGTGTTTGATATTATTTTATGTTCTTCGGACACAAAGGAAAGTTATTTAACTTGGTTTCTGGTAATATCTCTGGTCCATATTTGAAAGAAACAATGTATAAAAATTCTTTCTTTCCACCCTCACAGAGGAAATTAAATTTTTCAAGGAATCGTTCCTTCTATCAAAATATGTGTCTATTCTCAAGGATTAGGTGCAGAGATCATCAGATTACTGCTAAAGATTAAACAAATCGTTCTTCAAAATCCTATCAAAAGTAACATATCTATTACCTTATAAGTCAATCTGGACAGAGGGTTACATTCTGAGCATTAAGACTTGTTGGTTTTCTCTGGAATCTGTTTAAAGTAGTTTTATGCATTTGTTCTTGTCTCTAACCGAGTTCATTTGAACATTCAACATTTGCATTTTACACAGTCAGTAAAAGATAATTATTCAACACATATGCTTTCTGATTAAATGTGTGAAGCTTCTAAATAGAAAACGGAAATTAGTTTTAAGCGCATTATAAAAAAAAAACTTAAATTTATCTTTGGTTCATGGAACAGTGATCAGCTTTTCTAATGGCTTTATTTATGGTGATCCACAGAGTCAGTGGAGCCCATAGATTCTAGAAGGAAATTTATCCTCAGTTAATCTTCCTCTATCTCAGCAGAAGTAGCCCCAGGCTGATCTTTACATTGATAGGCACCTTTCACCATTGCATCTTGAGCTAAATGTTTCAATAAAAATCAGTTAAATCAGACTGGTATTAACTGAGGATAACAAACGAACTCTTTTTCGGGCATAATTTATTTGTCATTTTATCAGATACTGTGTAAGAGGACAGCAAGTTATCAAGGTGGAATTCTGTTGATTCACTCTGACAGCATAAGGGGACTCTGAATTAAATCCAGACTGATTCAGAATCTAGAGTAACAACAGCCCAATTCTGAGTTAACTCTGTCAGACTGACCCTCAGCGGAATTTCAGGTTGGTTGAATCTGTCCTTTCACTGTCTTCAGACAACTGTGTTTTTCACACATCCCTGCACAGCCTCTGCTGATTGTTGCCCCACTTTGAATAAGCTTACCTGACCCTGTCTTTTTAAAAAATGTCTAAGCTCCAAACGTGTTTTGCTACCATTCACCCGACCTGTCCGATTAGAACCTTACCAGCCCTGGGTCCCGTTGCTTCACCCCTCAGCAGAATACAGGGAGTTGTACACGTGAAGGAGGTGGGTGGGCAGCAGGGAACAAGGCTCGCGAGACTTGGGGCCAGACAGGCTTGGGTTTGCCGACCAGGTAGACCACAGTTGTGTCACTTGTTGCTGAACCACACTGAGTCTCAATCCCCTCATCTAAGAGTGGACATGAGTATTATCACTTCATAAGGTGATTTTGAGGATTGTTTTAGACAATACAAACGAATTGTTTAGCACAGTGTCTCACAGTAAGCACTAAATAAGCGCTGGATAAGGTCATTGTTTTCAACACCACCCACTGTGTACTACAATTATTAGGTTGCATATACGCCTCCCCCAATAAAATTAAAATTGGTAGGGCAGGAAATGTATCTTGCTCAAGACTGTTTTTCTGAGAACCTTAGATAATGTGTTGGGTAGTGGCAGCTCAATAAATAATTTTTAAATCAACAACAATCATTTTTACCTCTTCATGGTAGGTCACTCTTGCTCTCTCACTCTCACTCCTTCTCTCCCTTTCTCTTCATCTATCTATGTAGCTACGTAGCTATCTGTGCATATGTATATATGTAATACTTTCAGGAGTCTTTCTTCTTAATCCCTGTTACTTTGTCCATGACTGACCCTGCTTTCATTCCAAGTAATTATGCCATGACTATACTTCCTTATTTCAAACTATTTCTCATTGCTCATTTCCCTGGCCTAGAGCAGAACATCCATTAGGAAATACTTTGTTGTTGTTATTGTTTTCCCATCACTGTATAATCAAAGCCCAGAACAGTGTCAGGCATATAATTAGGAACATGATGCAATTTGTCAAAAGAACAAATGGAATCTCTCTGTTTTCCAATCCTTTATTTCCTCTCTGGCTTACTTGTCTCACTCCCATTTTTTCTTTCCTCATCCAACACTTCCCTAATTTGCTATACTGTACACCACTCTTACTCATGGTGTCATACACCTTATGCAGGTAGTCCCCCACTCCAAACAAGCCCAGGAACCCAAAAACCTAAGTCCCATTGATCTAAGAAAGGGGTCTCCAAAGAAGTACATACATTTCCTATTTCTCTGTATAGTTATCCTAATGAACTATAGTAATATGTTAATTTAAGGCTTTCCCATCTCCCCCAGGCTACAAGGATCTGCTGAGGTTATGCTTTAAGCATGAAAGGGGAGAGATTTGGGTTCAGTGCAGCTTTGTAAATACCATTCCGTCCTGCCCACAGGTAAATGTCAACTCCCTACCACCCATCAGATCAAACCCAGCTTGATGCTCGTTCTTTGTTCCTTCCTTCCAATGTAAAGATTTCTAACCTTCACTATTCTCACGAGAAATCACTTAAGGAACTGTGGTAGTTAGAGTCAGGTGTCAACTTGGCCAGGTGAAGGTGACTAGTTCTGTTGCTGTGGACATGAGTCAATGGCATGTGAACCTCATCTGTTGCTGATTACATCTGCAGTCAGCTAGGAGGCGTGCCTGCTGCAATGAATGATGTTTGATTTAATTGGTTGGAAGCTTAAATGAGAGAGCTCAATGTAGCACAGCCCGAGCAGCTCAGCATATCTCATCTCAGCACTCGCAGCTCAGCCCAGGCCTTTGGAGATGCAGAAAGGAATCACTCCTGGGGAAGATGTTGGAACCCAGAGGTCTGGAGAGAAGGCCAGCAGAGAATACCCTGTGCCTTCCCATGTAAGAAAGAACCTCAGTTAAAAGTGAGCTGTCTTTCCTCTGAAGAACTATACATTAACTAAATAAATCCCCTTTTATTGAAAGCCAATCCATCTCTGGTGTGTTGCATTCCGGCAGCTAGTAAACTAGACCAAGAGCTTTTAAATTAAGAACAGCTGAGCCTCTAAGCATGCGCCACTACCAGGAGTAAAGCTCTGCCATTTGTAGTGTGTAAAAACTTCCCCAGGTGATTCTAATATGCAGAAAGGGTTGAGAAGCACGGGTTCAAGCCCATGCAGCCTGTAGCTTTTCAGATACCAGAAATCCTGAACTCTAATTGTTAAGCCACAAGGCAGAACAGAACCACAAGGACTGTGGCCAACTGGCTGCTCATGCCATGTTGACGATGTACGCCATCACTCAACTACAGCCAATCATGGTTATATAGCAATGGCATCCCGTGTTGCTAGATCTTCCAAATTTTCAACAGAAGCCAGAAATTTGGATTTTTCAGATGAACTTTCACAATTTTAAAACCTGGCAACCAAGTAAAATTTCTTTAAACTGTGTGGGCTGAACACATCTCAAGCTGGATTTCATCCATGGGCCAATAATTTGCAGTTTTTACTTTATACCAACTGCTCTCCCATATCCTAGGGAATCTTTTCTATATTCTTCACTAAGTTTGTACTATATTCTTAGAAAGCTAGATTCCTTTTTCAACATTCATATATGCCCTAAGTGCTGTTTTAAACAAACTGAATAAATGTTTGGAATAATTTTAAAAGGCCTAAAAAATGTGATTTAGAGTAGGAGATGCTCAAACACCTTAAACTTAGCACTATTGCTAGTATAAATACCATTCTACTGATATTTATTAATATCTGCAACATGCAAGCACTGGCTATGTGCTGTGGAGTTTGGACAAGTGGCTTGCCTCCTGCTCTGTGGAAGCACTGCATGCACTTAAGGAGATAGGACATAGACACCTGGGTCTTTACTACAAATACAGCACAAGCCGAAAGTTGGTGAGGGCCTAGCTAGAGTTGAGTTTACATGCAGAAAGCAGTAGAACTTTTAAAAGAGATGTAGGTAAATTGTAGAGTGCCCAAAATGGCTGACAAATGAGTTAAGATTCCTATATGCAATGATGAACAACTGAAGGGGGATTTGTATGTGTATTCTGTTTGCCATTTTTTGCATTTTCATTTTTTTTGCGTTATTCTGATTTTGAGTTAGAAATGTGATATGGTAGTGTTCAAGGAGGAGCATGCTGGTCACAAGTAGGTGGAAGAGATTGAACAGTAGAGACCAAAGGAGGAGGACCTGGTAGTAGGTCACAGCCAAAGTTCTAGATGCAAGGGGATAATGGTCTCAGCTGGGTGATGGCAAAAGGGATGGGAAGGAAGGGACAAGTTCAAGGGTTACTGACCTTGACAAGCAGAAAAGAAGGGCTATGCTAATGATGGACTTCATTCTGTACTGAGCACTTATAAAATTGCCTCTTTTACTTTAAACAGAATAAGAAAGAAGGGGGACAGCATTTGAAGGAATTCCACTATACAGCCACATTAATAAAATATATATAGAACCTTAGAGATCATCTGGTTCAAACCTTCAGTTTATGAATGAGAAAATTGAGGTCTAACAGGTGACTTGACTTTACCCAATCACTTACATACCTAGTAGTAGAACCCAGTATACAGCCCAGGACCTCCAATTTTTTATCCTGGTAATCTTTTCTCTTCACCATTTTGCTTCTCAATCCAGAGCTGTTATAAAATGGGTTATATAAATCAGACTCAAGCAGGAAGGTGAAAGTGAACAAGTGATAGAATGTGATATAGACAGCAATTCCACAAACAGTGCAAACAAGGGGTGGGGGAGTCAGAAAGAATAGCCTTTATAACCTTGATGCGAAGGTTGTGCAATGGAGAAGATAAAGTCAGGAATGATGTACAGTCAGCTTGGCAATCCTATGTCCCTTTCATCAGCCCAGCACTGATGCTGAGATAAAGACACATAAATGGAAATGAAAGGAAAGCAAATTCAAACAGCTATTAGAAAGCACTTGTTCACTGGGAGATGATAAAAGTAAAGAATTGTCACTCTGGAAAGGTTGTTAAGGGGAAATCAAAGAGACATAGATGGTGAGGTGTATAGAGTTGGGCTTGGAGTGGTACTGCCTCATGAGTTTCTAACTTACAAATGTTAATTTTTTCCCCTAAACAAGACACCCTGGTATTGTGAGCTGAGTGGAACAATAGCCTGTAGCACTATCTATATGAGGCAGAATATCTGGAAATTCAGCTGAATAAATCATCTAGTGGAGACTATACATCAAGACAATTGGATTTCCCCACATTCAGCCAGCTATTCTGGTATTATATAGATGCTCTCTACAGCTAGTCCCCTGACTTAAAAATATTTCTTGGCTATCCTAAACTGTGCCAAGAGGTCAAGGCAGTTTGACTTCTCTGTCCTAAAGTGGTCATTAACAGTTCATATAATTTGGGCTAAATAAGATAGAGGAGGGAGGTAGGCACAAGAATGCTTTTCATTCCTTCTCCCATTTAAAAGCTTAATACTTTTTCTCCCTTGAATAAAGGATGACTTGGAGAAGGTTTTCACCAACTCAGGAAGCAAAATAGATTTATCAAGAAGGATTGAGGAGGGGGCAAACAAAAAGCAAATTTCAGGTGGGCCACGGTGGCTCAGTGGCAGAGTTCTTGCCTGCCAAGCTGGAGATCCGGGTTCAATTCCTGGTGCCTGCCCATGTTAAAAAAAAAAGCAACTTTCTTCTTTACCACCACTGCTGCAGGGCAAATCCACTCTACTGATTCATTTCTTCCCAAACCCACTCTACTGATTCATTTCTTCCCACCTCAGATGAAATTCTTCCCACCCAATAGCTTTTCTGGTCTCATAAAGGTAGGAGAACTCCAGCACTCCTTTATCAAAGCTCCAGTCTTTCACCTTATTTAAAGTTTCTGCACTCCCACAGCTAGGCCTGTTTCAGGCTCAAAAGGGGAGTGAGGTAAGAGCTGGCAAAGGAGCAAGAGAGCTTCTTCTCTCTTCCTTATTCCACCTCCTCCCTGACTTGCTATTCTTTCTGGTCCCGCTGAGGCTGAGCTCAGGAGGGAGAGAAATAAGAGGGAAAGGAGCGGGATCTCACACGAAGGTACAGTAGCCATCTGGCTCAACGATGCTTTGGGTCTGGGAGATAACCAAATGTTAACACGCATTTCCATGGGAGCTCCCCTTGGCTTATCAGGTCCTTACACTGGAGACCTCCATCTGCAGAGCAGAACCTCCTCCCACCGACTTCAGCTGTTCTTTCTTTTGTGATCAGTTCACCATACAGGGAGGTCCATCTCTTTCAGGATGAGCAGCCCAACTCCCTTCTGCTGAGTCCATGCTCAGCTCATGAGAAACCCATACATTTGCTGGTTTCTGTAGCACTGCATCTCTCAACTAAGGCAACTGGCCACTTGCCCCTTTAGAGGTCAGGCCTGAGTCACATCCCAGTTGGGAAATTTTTGCAATTTCCCAAATTGCAGAAAATGTGTTTGTTTCTCTCAGTATCTCCCATAGTTGGCATAAGGTGAAAAACAAGCACCCCCTATCACCACCACCACCGCCGCCACACACACATGCCATAGAAGAGGCATGCAAACATTGACAATTCTCCCCCAATAAGTCCTCACTAGGAGATTTTGCAACCCACAATAAGTCATTTTTGCATTTGCTTCCACAGTCTGATGGCGGGTGAGGGGATGTGCTGGCAGAAACCATTTCCCAGGGCTTTACCGTGCCTAGCACAGAAATGTAGCTGCTGACATTAGAGTGTGGGACCAACTTGCCTCTATTGTATTATTCTAGGCAGTTAGGACCTATGCCAATATGCAGAGAAGTAAAAACCAAATAAAGTTTAAGATCAAGTTACATATGGAAGCCACCTCTTCTTACCTAACAACTGCTATCTCCTGCCCCATGTAGCTTCAAGACCGTTGTGTAGCAACATGACAAATGTAACCAATTAGATGCCACATGCTTTTGATAGTGGGATGGTCATGACCTACATCATGTAAAGGTGCCATTCCAGATATTTAGACTATTTTTTTTTGTTTCTGGTATAATTTGCTTATTTAATTCTATCTACCTGTTTGGATAGTTTTCCTAAATACATTCCCAGGAAGTTAATTAGGGTAAGGCTTTGACCTAAAGAATGTAAAGCATATTTCTTTCTGTATATCCTTTGCCAAGCTGTTCTCACTTTAATTTTTAAACTTGTGTGAATTTCAAAGCACACAGAGCCCAGTGTCATTTGCACTTGAACCTTCATAAAAAAGGCAGCTTTCTCAAAAAGAATATTGGCTTTTTCCCAAGCTGCTGGAATGCATGTTTATGGGATCTTTCAGACCACTTCTTTAGCCAAAAAGGGAAATTAAATTTGGCCAAGGGTGAATGAACTGCCCAAGATATAAATTGCTTCTAACCGAGACACAGTTCAAGGGAATCCTAAAGCCTCCAAATTTTGGAAAAGAAAAACAAAACAAAATGAACAACCAAAAAAAGAAACAAAACCACCTACTTCATTTATCATAGAAAAGATACTAGGTAACTTGCAATATAGTGAAGAAAATTTTCTTTTCAGAGTCTTTTTGAGGAATTGAGCATCTTTACAGAAATCATGGAGGCACTTTCAAGTCCCTTGCAAACTGGTTTTAAGGTACAATCCGGCAAAAACTATTCGATGATTCTTTTAAAATCTCTCTGTTAAAAAAAAAAATGATGTTTGGAGTATGGCCTGGGGAAAATTTCAGTCTTGAAAAATTAATCATGAAGTATTTCAAGCATGAACTGCAGAGAATAATATAACAAACACTACTTAGCTTTGCCAAATTTAATATTCAGTCATAATCATTCAGATATTTTAAAAAATACATAATATTTTAGATATAGAGGTAAACGCTATGCTCATTTTGGAGTTGATCTTTTCCAGAAATGTTTTCTTTCCCTTTAATATAGATAAATTTCTAACTACTATATGTACTATTACAATATAATATGCTGTATACTGTATTATCACAGTATATTAATGCTGACAAAATATACTGTACACATTGCACAAATATATCATCAATTTTTTTTTTGCTCAGGACTGTGCTTTGGGTATTTCCAGATTGTTACACATATCTCTATCCAGTTCATTCCTTTTCAGGGCTCTGTAATATGTCATCATGTCAATATAGCACAATTTATTAATTTTTATTCATTCTCTTGTTTATGGACATTTAGGTTATTGCCAGCTTTTTTTGCTAGTACAAAAGATACTGCAAAGATTATTCTTTTACCTGGGACCAAGGTCACTTATATCTTCAAATTTCATATAAATGGCCAAATGCCTCTCAAAAGCAGTTATACCAAACTACACTTACATAAAGAGGGTAGAAAATATTGTTATCCCACTGCCTCGCCATCACTGGCATTGTGAGAGTTCCTTTTTAATGTTTGCAATATGATGGTGTGTAATGGTATCTACTTATTGTTCAACTTTGCATTTTCCTGAATGCTAGTGAATTTGAGCATCTTTTCATATGCTTATTGGCCATTTGCATTTTCTCTTCTATGATTGCCTGTTCATATCTTTTGCCAGTTTTTTCTACTGGGTTGTTTGTGTTTCTCTCATTCTTTTATATTCTGGATGCTAAGACTTTGGTAGTTCCATATTTTGCAAATGTCTTTTCCTGTCTATAGCTTATCTGCTCAGTTAGTGTATTGATCTTTTTTTTACAGAAAATTTCAATTTTAATGAAGTTAATTCATCAGTTTTTCAATTGTTGGTATGCACCTTTTTTGTCTTTTTTAGAAAAGTCTTCTGAACAGAAGTTTATTGTTTAAAAGTTTTTATTTTCCACATTTAAGTCTTTCTTAAACTTCAAATTAAGATTTTAATATGATAATAAACAAAGGTCTTATGCTATTATTCCACAAGGATAATCAATAGTTTCAGCCTCCTTTATTAATTAGCCCGTGTCATCCTCCACTGTTTTTGTTTTTTTTTTTTGGAACCCAGGTCTTCTGCGTGTCAGGCGAGCATTCTACCACTGAACTACTCATGATGTGCCCCCTTCATTGATATATATATATATATATATTTTTTTTTTTTTTTTTTTTTTTTTTGCATGGGCAGGTCCTGGGAATTGAACCCGGGTCGCCGGCATCACAGGGGAGAACTCTGCCTGCTGAGCCACAGTGGCCCGCCCCCTCCATTGATTTTTTTTTAAACATGGGCAGGCACCGGGAATCAAACCTGGGTCCTCTGGCATGGCAGGCAAGCATTCTTGCCTGCTGAGCCACCGTGGCCCGCCCTCCATTGATTTTTAATGCTACTCTGTCATTTGTTACTTTCTTTTGTTTTGTGAAACTGTTCCTGGGCTCTGTATTATCTTCCACAGATCTGTTTTTCAGTCCGTATGCCAATACCACAGCGTTTTAATCACTGTCACTTTATGAAAATCGCATTACCTGGTATGGCAATGTCCCAAACTTGTTTTACTTCCTCAGAATTCCCTTGACTATTCTCGGCCCCACCGTCTTCTACACAAATATTAAAATTAGCTATTCAGTTTCCACACACACACTCCAAAAAGTAAACAAAAATACTATTGCTCCTTAGACAGGTCTTGCATTGAATTTATATATTAATGTAGATTAAAATAGATATCTTCACAAAATGGAGACCTTATTTATAGATATGCTATTTCTGCACATTTGTTCAAGTTTTTAAAAAACGTCTATTTTTTTCAGGTTTTGTTAAGTGTACTTTAGTTAAGGTTTGGATTATTCTCCATAAATAATGAGTCTTCTTTTTCTTGGATTAATTTCTGGATATTGTATACATTTTGCGACTATTGTAACTGATAAACTTTAAAAATAACATGAGAGGGGAAATTAGTGAGAATGCAAATTCATTTTGTACACTCCTACCCAGCTACCTTACTGGACTTTCTTATTAGTTATGGTGATGATCTCTTAGATTAATTAAAGAATAGATTCTCTTTGTTTGGCTAGATCATGCTGTTGATATATAATGACAGTCCTTCATTAATAATCCTTATATTTTTTTCTTGTCTTATGGTGCAGGCTAGGGCATCCAGTACACTATTGATTTGAAGAGGTAATTGCAGGCATCCTTGCCTCATTCCTGATTTTAAATGGAATGTGTATAATATTTCACCATAGAGCATGATATTTGTTGTAGGTTTGTTAGATCATACCTCTTAGCAGAGTAAGGATACTACTCCTTTTCCTAGTTTAAGAGATTTTATCATGAATGTGTTTGGGTTTCCATCAAATATATTTTCTATGTCTGTCTATTAAGATAATTATGCATTTTTCTCTTTTAATTTCTTCACATGGAAAATTTCTTTAATAGTTTCTTCTGCTCAACTATCCTTGAAATCCAGGAAAAAACTCCAACTGGTCATATTGTATTATTTGTTTAGACTCTGCTGAATACATCTTGCCAGATATTATTTCTGATTTTTCCATTTACATTATTAAGTGAGATAGGCCTAAAAGGTTTCCTTGTTATCATCTCTGCCTAGTTATTACTGAGATTATACTTCAGCACATGAAATGTGTTGGAAAGTATTTCCTCTTTTGCTAGTTTTCAGAATACTTTGTGTAAGATTGGGATTTTCTCTTCGTTTATAGAGGTAGGATTTAAGTCTAAGAGCATATGAAGCTGACTTTATTTTTTGTGTGTATAGATTTTTAACTCCCAGCCCAATTTTTTAATGGTTATAGATCTATTCAGTTTTTCTATATCTTCGTGAGTCAGGTAGGTGGTAGGTTTCTATGCTTGATATGTTTCAGGTTTCTATGAAGTGATCCATATTGTTTGATTTTTCAACTTTAAAGTTAGAAAGTTGTTCTTAGGGTTCAATAATTTAAAACTTGTTAGATCCGTAGTTAGGTGCTATTTTTCACGCCTCTCATTGTTTTATTATTTTATTTTCTATTTTTTCTTGTTAAACATGTTTCCATTAAGAACTATATTCATAATGGAAAGGAAATTTACATACTTCTTTTGTGTCTGGCTTATTTCATTCACCACAATGTCCTCAAGGTTCATGTACGTTGTCACACGTATCAGAACATCATTCCTTCTTACAGCTGAATATTATTCTGTTATACGTATATGCCACTTTTTTTAATACATTCATTGTTTGATGGACACTTGGGTTGATTCCATCTTTTGGCAATTGTGAATAATGCCACTGTGAACACTGGTGTGCAACTGGCTGTTTGCATCCCTGCTTTCAGATCTTTTGAGTATGTTCCTAATAACGGAATTGCTAGATCATATGGCAGCAGCTATAGCACATTATTTTTTTTTTTGGAGGGGGGGAGACACATGGCCAGGCAATCAAACCCAGGTCTCCCACATAGAAGGCAAGCATTCTACCACTGAACCACCCTTGCATCCAAATTTTTAATCATTTTTTCCTTTCTAGTATAAGAATTTAAAGCTAAAAACTTCTCTGTATACTTACAGTTTGGCTGCATTCCACGTGTTTATTCATTATTGTTCAATCTCTGGTAATTCCAAAGTTTGATTATAATTTCTTCTTTGACCCATTTATGATTTAGATGGATGATTTTTGTTTGGTGTAGTGTGGTTTAATTTTAGTTTTCCAGATAGATGCTAATTACCTTTATTAAATTGTTGTTAATTATCTTTTATTATTGCTTTCTAAACAATGTAATTACATAATTGTCAATGAACATGATTCGCTTGGTACCAATTTGTGTTGTGATCTAGTACTTGGTCAATTTGTTTAATATTCCATATTGAATTGGATGCTGAGTTCCCTATATATTTTCCATTAGATCAAGCTTGTTAATTGCTGTTTAATATTCTATTTACTCACTAATATTTTTACCTCCAAATCCATCAATTTCTGAGTACATGTGTTAAAATACCTATTACTGTGGATTTGTAATTTTCTCCTTAATTTGCTCATTTTATTTTTTTTGTTTTGAAATATATAAAGGAAATATTTTCTTTCTCCTTTATATATTTTGAAAATGTTGCCTGCAAAAAAAACTTATAAATCATGGTTAATTGTTCTATTTATCATTATTTAGTAACACATTTTATCACCAATAATGCTTTTTTACCCTAATGTCTGTTTTTACTCATATTATTATAGCCTCATCACTTTTCTCTGGGTTGATATTTGCCTGAGATGGCTATTACAGTCAGTCTATAAATTTGTGTTTGGGTTAGCTCTCTTGTAAATAGCATAGACTTGGATATTTTTTTTTTGCATGGGCAGAAACCCGGAATCAAACCCAGGTCTCCAGCATGGCAGGTGAGAATTTTACCTGCTGAGCCACTGTTGCACTGCCTAGATTTGGTTTTAATAACCAATTTGACAATATTTGTCTTTTTATGAATGAGTTTGTTCCACTTACATTTACTATTGACACATTTATTTCTGCCATATTTTGTGCTATTTATTCCACATATTCTGTGCGTTTTTACCCTTTGTGCCTTCTGTTGATAATTGAAGGTTTTTTATCTCTATTTTTTTACTTTTATCTCTATTTTTACTGTTTTGTAAATATTATATTTCTACTCCCTTTGTGATTACTTTCAATTTGTAATATGTATACATGATCTAACACAATCTAAAATGAATTAATATATATTTTCTCTTTCCAAACAATATAGGCATTTTGAAATGCTTTCATTATGATCACTCCATTCCATCATACATATTATTGTTTTCTGGTATTTCACTTTACCTTGTTTTTAAGCTCCCCCCTCCCAATTAGTCATTATTACTGTAGTTTTATATTATTATGTTATTAAGTTATCCATATGTTTACCAATTTGTTCACTATTCCTTTGCGTTTTAAATCCCTTCCTACTGGGTTCAATTTTCTTATTCCCTAAAGTTATTTTGTAACAGAGTGTAAGTGGCAAATTAAATTTGTCTATAAATGTCTTTATTTTATACTCATATTTGAATAATAATTTTCTAAGTAGAAAATTAAAATTGGCACTTTCTCTAATAATTTTGAAGATATTTTTATACTTTCTAATAATTTTTCCTTTGAAGATAATCAATCTTCAACAGAAAGTAAGGAAACGGAAGGAAAAAGAGGAAACAGAAAGGAAAACTCCTGTCTACATTTAAAGCCTTTTCTTTTATGGTTTACAGTTTTAGTTCATAGGTATCTGGCAGTGAATTTATTTGGTTTTCGTCCCAGGACTTGTTGAGACTTCTGAATTTGATGATTCAGGTCTTTCATAATGTATTAAAAATTTCTGGATGTTATTTCATTGAAAATTGCCTCTCCTTTCCTTTCTGTGCCTTTTTTTATAGACTGCATGTGACTGAGATAGGTAGGGTACATAGATCGGAAGACTGATGTGAATATTTGAGTTCCATCCTCCATCTCTCATCACATGTGCCAATTTGGCATCAAAATACAAATCCTTTGGCAACTAAGTTGAAAAACTCGCTCTCCAGATACCTTAGCTTCAGTTTACCCTCTTAGAGTTCTGGTCTGCATTTGCTACAGAAGAGTCCATCTGGTATTTAGCTGTTTTACTTTGGGCCCCTGGGGACTTCTCATACTTTCTTGCAAGCTCAGGTATGCCTTTAGAATACTGTGTGTTATGTTTTATAGATGAATCCCAGATGATTTTAAGTGGAAATATCTTCAAGTTACCCAGCCTATAATATTTCAGGAAATGGAAGTCAAGCTTTTCAATCTCTGAAAAAGATTTAATTATGCTAATAAATTTGAACCACTCAATACAAGTCTGGGCCTTAAACATTTTAGAAAATGTGCCTGGTACTAGGATTGAACCAAAAAGGGCTATCTAGTTGACTTGTCATTAAATCGAAGAGTCAATTATCATAGAAGAGTCAGTTATGCAACTCTCTGTACATTTCATTAGTTAGTATTAGACTTCAATATTTCTACTCCCTTGCAAATTTTCGCCTGAGTGGTTTAAAATGATTTTATTATTTACTTTTATTGATTTGTTTTCATCATTCTTCTGTCTCGTGATAAATAGGGAAGAAAAGGAACTGCCACATATTTACTAAGTTTAAGTGAGTACAGTTAAAGGAGGGTGAACTAACCTTGATTCCTTTCAGACGAACATTCTAGAAATACTCTTCATGTCTATTCCATCCAATCCTAAACTACATCTCCTTTCATTTTAAATGGTTTCATAGAGACAATACTTTTAGTGTGACCTGACGATAATTTTGAGCTCAAGGCACAAAATTCATCCCCTCCCTCCTTTCTTCCTCCAGTCTTCCTTTCATATATTGATATATTTTGAGATCTTTCTCATTTCAATCCTGAATATGTTTACAGTGATTCTACCACATGTCTCCCGCAACTGTGTTTTGGTAATCCCAGGGTTTCTGGTCTTGCCTTTCCAACAAGTATGTAGATTCCTCCACAGTGAAAATAGCACACAGGTTCTCTCCCAAGATTCCTTGCCATACAATCAGTGTGTGGAAGACAAATGCAAACAAAGTCAAAGAAAAGACCTCCTTACCTGAGTAATAGCTTTATCTGAAACAGGGATTTCACTAACAACAATAAATGAGAGGAGACGGAAGCAATGAAGGTACATGAAATTATCCACAAATCCACATAATTCCTGCTCATAGACTGCCTCGCTGAAGGAAGGATTAAAGTGGAAAGAAAACCAAATTCCTATTAATCTGTTACAAAGCAAGAGAAGGCCAGAGGGAGAAAAGCCAGTGGAAAGAACAGTATCTTATTTTAGAGATTCCTAAAGGGTCACTTGTAATTCCACCATACTCAAGCCTGAAAATCAGACTGCCCTACTTCCATCCATTCAGTCATTCAGTGCTTACCCAGCACAAATCCTATAGTAGGCACTATTCTAGGTATCTGGTATAAGCAGTAAATAGGTCAGGAAAAAATGCCTGCCTTCATGAATGTTCTAAATATGAAAAAAAGCTAAATACATACATACATACATACATACAGAGACTGCATAACATGTCAGACAGCGATACATGTTACGGAGAAAAAAATTAAACAGTAAAGGGGTCCAGATGCCAGGTTTGAGAGATTGCCATTTTAAATAGGGTGGTTGGGGAAAACATCACTGAAAAAATATTTGAGCAAAGAAGATGGCTGAGGGAAAAAAACATGAGTTTATCTAGGGAAGAAATATTCCAGGCAGGGAGAACTACAAATGCAGAAACTTTAGGCAAGAAGAAACTTCGTATGTTCATGGAATAGCAAGAGGTAACTCTGACAAGAGTGGGGTGAGCAAAGTGGAGAGCTGTCAAAAAGGAGATTAGAGGATCTAGGTGAAGAGGAGAAGGAAGCTCTTGTAGGGCCCTATAAGCCATTGTAAGAAATTTGGACATTTACCAGAGTGAGATGGGGAGACTTCAGAAGGAATTTTGAGGAAGTGGAGAGACAAATACTTGAAACAATTTTGTTCTAACTGGGAGGGAAAATAAATGGAAAAAGCTGGAGGTGGCTGTGAGGTTCAAGAAGTTTTCTTAGATGGAATAAATTATGGCATATTTGTATATTGGTGAGAGGAATCCAGTCAAGAAGGGGAATATGGTGATGTATGAAAGAAAGGAGAGAATTGCTATTTTGTTATCTCCATTGGAAGAGAAGGGAAGGCATCTGGTACAAATGTGGAGGAGCTGGACATAGACAGAAGCACAGAGACTTCACCCACAGAAACAGGAGGGAAGGCTGAAGGTCTGCACACAGATGCAGATGAGTTGATGGTTGTGGTGGTGAAAGCAAGTGGAAATTCTCTTCTACTGGTTTCATTTTCTCTTTGGAATAAGAAGCAAGTCAGCTGTGAGTGACAATAAAGGAAAAGGTGTTAGTGGTTGGAATAGAGAAGAGAAATGGCCACACACAGAGCTACAGGAGGCAGCATAGAGTAGTGGGGATAAACAAGATTCATATCGCAGTTCCGCCACATACCAGCCATGTGACCCTGGGCAAGTTTCTTAACCTACCCGAACCCCCATTTCTTCTTAGGCAAAATGGGGATAATAACACTGCCAAAACCCTTCATGATTATCCATGAAAATGAGGGATAGAATTTATGGGACACACAGTGTTCTTGCCAGGTGGCATTAAGGACTCATCTGAAATGACTGCTTATGATGACTCCTAACACAGTCAGGAGTCTCCAGCTGTGTTACCCATGCATACAGATGGATTTAACCAGAGTTGTTTTTCTTCCAAGTGCGTATGAGAAAGTGAATGAAGGACAAGGAAGTTGAAGATATATGCAAGTCAAGATTTTAATGATGGACCACGGAATATAAACCGTGGAGGGAGGGGAATACTTTGGAATGGAGAAAATATGGTGGGGTTGGAGCTCCTGGTGGGTTTGAAGTAGTTTGGGAGTTGGAATACTAGGTGGGAAGATAGGAAGCAGTGATTAGAAAGTGGGATTCATGAAATGATATTGTGGATGGGATTGGTTATTGGTGATGACAAGATGAGGCTATGGCCAAGAGAATGGGTGGGTTACTGGGGAGGACAAGATCAATTGAGAAGAGACCAAGAAACTGAGAGGTCAAGATATTGAAATTACCAAGAATTATGATAGCTAAAGTGTTATAAGGGTGATTGAGGTGTAGGAGATAGCTCCCTCCCTCCTCCAAGAAATAAGAGGAGTGACTGGGGAATTGATGAATTATTATATCTAAGAGAGTTCAAATCTGGAGGGGGAGGGATAAGTAAAAGGGAGGAAGGCTAGTCTACAAATGTAAATGAGGTAAAAGGAGGATACCTCTCCCACCTTCAGACCTAATTTTATAAACAAACTAGAAGATACAACTGCAACCACTTGCCAACTTTACTTCCACCATACTTCTAAGAGTAGTAAAAGTCCCTTACCTTCCCAGATGACTTCTCATCTCTCCCCAGTCCACCAAGACTTCTTAGTGGGACTTAAAGAACTTTGTCTTGTCTTCTGTCACCTCATGTGTATAGGCCTGGCCTTCCCAAAGTTATCACCAGCCTCTTTTGATATCTTGGAGAAAACATAGTCTTTGAAAACAAACAAAATTGGGTAAGATCCTGGTTCTACCACTTAACTAGCCACAGTACTTCAAATAGCTGGTTTTATCTAAGTTTCCGTCCTTTCTCAGTACAATGAGGGCATTGGTGAGAATTAAATGATCTTGATATGTCGACTGCCTGGCACAGAGTGAAAGTGCAATACATTTTCCTCTCCTTATCTTACCCACAGGCCTCCTCACACAGGGCTATGAGAGGCAGCACAAGGTAATGGTAGCAAAAATTTTCATATCCCAGCTCTGCCTCACACTAGCCATGTGGCCTGGGCAAATTCCTTCACCTCCCTGAACCCCAGATTCCTCTTAAGCAAAATGGGTTTAATAATAGTGCCAGCATCACTACTTTGTGGTGGGGATGGAGAGAGAAAATGTGAAAGCATTTACACCATCACTATTTTGGCAAGTGCTTAAGATACGATGGCTATTCGCTAACATATACGTTAGAGACTCAATTACTTACCAATTAATGGATAGGTTGTGATATTTTATCCCACTTTCTTTTCAGGAGGTTTGTCCTCACGAAACTGCGAGTCATCCCAAAAGGAGCATTTTCAGGATTTGGGGACCTGGAGAAAATGTACGTACCTGACAATGCCATGCGTGAAGGTAGCAAGTTGACTATGGGCAGCCCCCAAGAGTCACACCTAGCCTGATCTGCTGTGCTTAGAAGCCAGATAGACACACCAGAAAACTTTTTCATCCTTCTCCACTTTATTTCCTTAGCTTAGTTCCTAAATAATAGTGTGGAATCTTTCAGATCGTGGCCCTTGGAACAAGCCAAAGGTCAGTCCAAGCAATCTTCATTTTTTCATAAGAGTTTGCTCACAAAGCAACCGTGAGTGGAATTTTTATAAACCAAAGTCTATTTTTCCTGATGACATTCACTCTCTTTCAGAGAGGTTTGCTAATATTTTTTGACAACAGGGCCTATCATTTGTGCTTTATACATTCTTTGCACTTCTTGTACCCAAATCATGCTGACAAGTGTTAATGGCTATATAAACATATAAAGATAATTAGGAAAGTTTACAACACTGAGAGATATTTCCTACTAAACATTCACTTCTTATTGGGCTGGTTTATTGAAGGGCTTTCCCAAAATAGGGTTTGCTCAAAGTGGGGTATGGGAGCAGAAAACAGGGCAGAGTAAACACCACACTTAAGATACCCTACACTCCCTTTGAAGGCTCTTGGTGCTGCCTCCTGGACCTCTTGGGCCTGGGAGCTGTGTTCTTCACTGCAGTGGCCTAGCCAAGATTCAGGACTTAATGCCATTAAGTACAGCAAGAGATAGGCAGATTAGATGGAAGAGGATTATTTTTTCATTACATGAAGGAAGCAACTCCACAGGTTATATGTTTCTCCTTAAAGCCATTCATATTTTCCTCTTGATTTATCAGCTCCCTTAAGAAGATGAGTCACTGAGATTTGAGGAAACAGGAATGAAATCCATTAATAAATGGAAAAAAAAGCACAGAGAATGGCAGTGTGTTTTGGTAATCAAGCCATCAGCTTTGAGGAGCATAGGTCAGAGCGCTGGGTTTGAGTGTTAGTTCTCATATAAACTTACTATATAGCCTTGTTAAATCACCTTTCAGGGTGGGTTCTTCATTTATGTTTCAAGGGAAGAGTTTTAAAGGGGAAACCCAGTTTGCATCATCTCTAATCTCTAAATGTAAGAATCCCCTAGTTGAATGAGAACCCAGATTAAGAGCTATAGTATTCCAGGGTTTAGACCTTCTTAGGGACACTATTCACTCACAGGAATTAGGAGGTTGGGGCTACTCACCAGAGAAGACCTCACCAGAGGAACCAGGGAAGCAAACAATTTGGAGAACTTTTGGCTTAAGGTATATTCCTGGATAGATTAACCATTGTCCTGCCTGGAGTTAGGATAGACTTGATAACTTTTGGACAACACCATTGCCACTCCCAGGACAGCCCTATACATGCACAGAAATATATCCCAAAGACAGGAATCCCAGATATCACAAAGAATCCACTTTAGCCCAATTTAATCAGCAAGTGTGACT
This sequence comes from Tamandua tetradactyla, assembly GCF_023851605.1. Lineage (NCBI taxonomy): Eukaryota > Metazoa > Chordata > Mammalia > Pilosa > Myrmecophagidae > Tamandua > Tamandua tetradactyla. Next base: position 21,257,065 of record NC_135343.1, on the reverse strand, counting down.
GACCCCTTATTGGGGTCTTATTGTCCTTGGTCAAGACCTTCCTGTTGGGACATAAATGAGTGAGCTGAATTGGCAGAGCATTAATCCCAGAGACAGAAAAGTTGGATCAGTAACTCCTCAACTTCCTTAGCTATAACTTGTCCGTTTCAACCTCATGTCTATCAGTCAGCCTGTACTGACACACTGAGATACCAAAAATAAAATCAAAGTGGGTTTTTTTTTCAATTCTTTTTATACTCTAAGGCTTCAAAACCATTCCCTAGTAGAGGGCCCACACTAACATGAACTCTGAGAAGGCTGCTTATATCCTTTAGTCTCCACACTCACCTTCATCCATTTTCTCACCTTCTATTTTTAGTGACTGATGTGTTCTCATCTCCCTTCCAGACCTATCCCCTCCACTTATGTACTTCTTCCAGTTTTTACCAGTTTCCTGACTGTGCTGGTTTGAAAATGTTGTATATCCTAGAAAAGCCATGTTCTTTAATCCTCATTCAATATTGTTGAGTGAGTTATTTTTTATTAAGTTGTTTCCATGGAAATGTGACCCACCTAATTGTGAGTGGACCTTTGATTAAGAGGTTTCCATGGAGATCTGTCTCTACCCATTCAAGGTGGGGTTGCTTACTGGAGCCCTTTAAGAGGGAACTATTTTGGAAAAAGACAGAGCCCACACAAACAGAGACCTTTGGAGATACAGGAGAGAAAGCTAGCAGATGTCATCATGTGCCTTCCCAGTTGACTGAGGTGTTCCAGATGGCATCAGCCTTTCTTGAGTGAGGGTAACCTCTTGTTGGTGCCTTAATTTGGACATTTTCATAGCCTTAGAACTGTAAACTTACAACTTAATAAATTCCCTTTCTAAAAGCCATTCAGTTCCTGGTATATTGCATTCCAGCAGCTTTCACAAACTAAAACACTGACCTTGGTACATATTGACTTTCTCTTCAATATCTCCCTCTCCACAAATCACGAAATTTCTTTCATCCATTATGCACACATGGTCAAGTTTCACCCATTCTTATCAAAGAGAAAAAAAGTTTTTCTGAATAAATTCTGCTGTACTACCATGCTACTATTCTCTTTCTTTCCCATGACTACTACTCTTTTGAGCAGCCTGTATCCACTGCCTCCCTATCCTTTCCTTTCAATCACAAGCCAGCCTACATGCTTGCTTTTTGGCCACAGATTCTTTAACATTACTATTCTGTCTTTGTCTTCTTAGTACTTAACTTACATGTAGCTTTTGATTTCAAGCCCTTTCTTCTCAATGCCCTTTCTTCTCAATACCCTTTCCTCTTTTAATTTCGGTGACACCATACCTTCTTGCCGCCTCTTAACCTCCCAAACTGCTCTGGATCCAGTTCTCGCCAGCTTTCTTGTTCCTGAACTGCCTTTTAAAATTTAGATTGTCCAGGGCTCTATTTTGCCATCTTATTTTTTTTTACAGCTCCACCAGAAAACCACCACTCATGAAAGAACATCTTTACATTAGGGCTCCTAAGCCTTTATCTGTAGCACCAACCCCTCTTCATTAGCCATAATTCTAATTTCGAAATAGAGTGACACTTAAATGTCTACACCTTAGTGAACTTCAAATACCTCAAATTCAACATATCCAGAGCTAGCTCATTATCTCTATTCTTAAGTTTCTCATCTTCCAACATTACCCAGTGAACAGTAGCACTATCACCCAGACTCTCAAGCAACAAAACGTAATGTCTCCCTTGACTCACCTGTCTTCTCTATCTCTTATATCCAGGTGCCTTTCCAGTCTTATTGATTCCCCCTCAAAATCCAGCCCTCCTCCCCACTCCTGCTGCCACTACCATGCCCAAAGGTCAACATTTACATAGCCTATATGAGGCTTCCACTCCTGTCCCAGCTCCAGTCTCCTCTCTAGTCTGCTGCCAGACCCACATTTCTCAAACCTCATTGTAAAAGAACTTCTGAGGACCCTCATTCTTACAGATTTAAGATGTAAGTCCTTCACACAAAAATTAAAGCCTTTTATTCCTTCTAATCCCCTACTACATGCACTGTTTACCTTACACTCTCACCAGGTAGAACAATTTGCTATTTCTTAAACATTGTCATTAACAGATACTACATTGCTTTTTTAGAATGTGATGGCTGGTGCTTTGGATAATGCCTGACTCACAGAAGTAAATGAATGAATGAAATATACTTTCATAAGATTCTTAGGTAGATTCTTGTCTCTCTGTCCTTGAAATTTCACTACATGGAATTCTGTTTGTAATCTAGGTTCAGGGAAAATGTTCACTCCTCTGTAGAACCTTTCCAGAAACCTCCTAATGTTTCTAATCCATAATCTTATATTCATAGAATTCATAGCACATTTATCATACTCTATTAGGAATTTACAGATTTTACCAGATTCCGTGATTATAAACTCTTTGAGAGTGGGGACAGAGTGTAACTCAACTTCGTATTAAAGCATACCACCAACTCCTGTTGTTTGAAACCTCTTCACCATACCACTAATCTGTCCTTTTATCTCCTCCAGCTACCATAATCTTTCCTGGTGTTTCTGCACAGCCTTCTATCTAGTCTACCCCCATCCGTGAGCATGCCCTCTCCTCTCTCCTACTCATTCTCAACAAAACAGCTAAAAAGACATTTTCCAAATTCAGATCTGATCACATTTTCTCCCACATCTGCCCCTACACACACACACCCCCCACACTAATATGCCTTTCCATTGTTCTTGTCATAAAAAAGAAACTCCTTAATACAGATAGGTGCTCTGTATAGCTGGATCCATTTCATTTTCTCCTTTATTCTCCTTTATTCCAGCCAATGGAATAAAGATTATATATTTTTTGCCACTCCACCACAGGACCTTGGTTCATGCTGTTCCTTCAGACTAGTACACCCTTTCACTTTGCACCTGTCATTTAGTTGGCTCCTACCCAACCTTCAGATTCCCACCCCAGTATCAATTCCTCAGGAAAACCCTCCCTAATCCCTTGAACAAGGTCAAAACACTCTATACTCTCGTGTCACCTTTAGTCACTATATGGTGATTATCATTTTAATAAATTAACAGTATTTATGTGATGATTTAATTAATTTCTAACTCCCCTATTGGACTGTAAGTTTCATGAGCACAATGACAATATTTTTGCTCAGTATTTAATCCATGGTACCTCACACAGAGATCAGCATTATCATAAGCCCATTCAATAAATATCTGATAAATGAATGAGTGCATAAATATAATTAATATGACAAGATACCAAAATTTGAAATGAAACTAACTAAATAATATGATTGGTAATGATAAATAATAGAGGAGTTTACCAGTGCATAAATTTTGTCTGAGGATCCACTATATCTAGGCATATTATAGAGTTATCATTTAAAATAGAACCCAAGACAAAAATGCACAAGACAGTAAATGCAAAATAACTGATATAGCATTGTATTTGTTAGGATTCTGTTGTAAGAGGCAAAGGAAGATAAACCTTAAACGGGCTTAAGGAAAAGAAGGGAATTTAATGGCTATTTAACTTATGTCTGAAGAGGAGGAATGGCTTTAGAATTGGCTCCATTGAAGTCTCATTATCATTAGGACTTCAGCTCTCTGCTCTCTCTGATCAACTTTCCATTATGTTAGCTTCAACCCACACAATTCCCACACTGGCAAGATGGCAGCAGCAGTCCTAGCTTAACATCTTCACATCCGTTCTACAAAGAAAGAGCTGACCTTTTTGTTGCTCAATCTCATAAAAGTCTCCAATTTAGGTTAAATATCTTAAAACACACAACCCATCCTGAATGAACCACTAAAACTAAGAGCTTGTGATGCTCAAATTGGCTTTTGCCCGAGTAATGGACTCCATCCTTAAAGCTAGAAAAATAAAATCTGCTCCAACCACATAGATTTGGAGTGAGGAAGGAAGAATCACATATAAAAATTGAACTATTGCTAGAAAAAAAGAGAGCAGCTGCAGGTAGTTGGGCAATTGATTATCTAAAAAGAAAGGAAGTCCTATTGCCATCCATAAGAAAAAGACCTGTGTGAACTGAGTGGTTGGGGAAGGTTTGGGGATTTCAATTGAGTCTTGAAGGTTAACTAAGATTTGTATTGGCAGGAGGCCTTTTTATTCTCCTCATCACAGTTATTATCATTGTGGTTAACATGTATTGAGAACTTATTCTTCAATACATGTTTATGCTGTTCCTTCAGACTAGTACACCCTTTCACTTTGCACCTATCATTTAATTGGCTCCTACCATCCTTCAGATTATTATTGTGTGCCAGGTCCTTACTGAAGCCTACTACATTCCTCATCTTTTGCCATCCTCCCAGTCACACTGGAGGTAGGTAGCATCTTCAGCACCATTTTACGAATAAGGAAACAGGCTTAGTAAGATCAAATTCCCTGTCCAAAGTTACAAAACAGGAAAGCAATATAAGAAGATATTCCAGGATGGAATGTTCCTATCTGCATGGAACTAGACTAGTTTGCAGAGATTCTGAGAGCACATATCTTTATTTCCTCCTCTCCTTGCCTCATTTCCCTCACCTGCAACATGTTGATAATAAGGCCTATCTCATAGGGTTGCTGTGGCATACACAGGTATTCAGTACACTTGGTCCTTTCCTCCTGTTCCAGTGAGAATGATGGAAAGAATCCAGTAGACCTGTCCCAACACTTGCAATTAGTTATATCTCATTTATTAAGCCAGCCTGTTCTTCCTCTATCAGAGGTCAGCAGGTAAAGGAGTCTTGTTGGTAGAACTGCTTCTCCATCAGAAATGAAATGGCCATTGTTCACACCTGAGCTTAGAGCATTGTCACTTTCCTAAACCCTCCCCACTCTTCATTGGTTTGGAACTAACTGGGGGTTAAAGGAAATCATTAAACTCTTTGCAATGTGAAGTGGCTTTGCAAAGTGCACTGTAAACTGTTTACATTGTCTTTAATTACTTTGGAGCCATATGTCAGCCTGGTATATAGTGTGAAGATCACACTGAATAAGGTGGGGGGAGTAGGTGACAATGTGGTGATTTAGGGTAACCAGAAAAATTATATATGGAAATGAGAGCAATTTAAAAACACATCTACATGCTATTATAACACTAGAGAGGGAAGAAAACCCAGTTTATAACAAAATATCTTTGAAAATAGAAGCATGATGAATATGTAAATGAGACCAATCAACATCAGCTGAGATATGGTATATGCAGATGGGGTGGCAATGAGCCAAAATGTGAAATAGCTCCCAAACCATAAATATGAACCATATAAAATTCATTTGAAATATTCATGATAACATAAGGACAAAAAATATAATCGAGTGATTTATTTGCACATAAAAATGAGAACACTAGTCTGACACCCCAGCCTCCACCCCCAGATCACTGGGGAAGAAAAGTTAACTTAACAAAGGGACTTTTAGAGGAAGAGATTTATTGAATGCAAACTCTTAACAAGCACATTAAAATGTTGAGGGTCATCCCAATTCTCAGTTCTTCAGGCCCTCTCAGCACCAATAAAAGAAATGAAGTAAAGCAGGTAACTAAAAGTGTAATGGCAACAGCATTAAAAATTTGGAGTCCAATCTGCTCATTGGAACCCTCAACACTTCCTTGATTAGCTGACTTAAGTTCCTTCCTACTGTGATTCTGAGAGTTAATGAGCAAAGGAACCTTGAGTCCCACTTACTGAAATAAAGTAAAAAGAATATGGTGGTTCTGCTGATTCCTGGTAAAAATCTGAGGCCACTGTTGGACTAGTTAGAGCTCTGAATGGGAAGAGGGAAGGAGATGGCAAAGCCTGAGTCTCTGGGTGTAATAAATATGTTGATGTTCAGTGAGTATCATCTCAGGTTGCACCTTAGAATCACCTGGGAGCTTTTCAAATAATCCACAGACCTGACCGTCATTTCCAGAGATTCTGATTCCATTGTCCATGGTGAGGCCCAGGCATTAGTAATTTTTAAAGACTCCCCAGATGTGCTTTAAAGACTCTAAAGCACATCCAGTTTGAAAAGCATTGAAGTAGATGATATTTAGGTCTGGATCAAATTCATAAAAAGAACTTTCAACAACAGGTAGTATGTGTATATCCTGTGGCTAAAGCAGAATAAACAAAGAGGAGGGTGGTAAGAGATAAGTAAGCAAGGAAGGGGTATACTTGTCAGCATGGGCTATGTATTAGTTAGGGTTCTCTAGAGAAACAGAATCAACAGGGAACACTTGCAAATATAAAATTTATAAAAGTGTCTCACGTGACCGTAGGAATGCAGAGTCCAAAATCCACAGGACAGGCTGCGAAGCCGATGACTCCGATGGATGGCCTGGATGAACTCCACAGGAGAGGCTCACCAGCCAAAGCAGGAATGCAACCTGTCTCCTCTGAGTCCTCCTTAAAAGGCTTCCCATGATTGGATTTAGCATCACTAATTGCAGAAGACACTCCCCTTTGGCTGATTACAAATGGAATCAGCTGTGGATGCAGCTGACATGATCATGACCTAATCCTATGAAATGTCCTCATTGCCACAGACAGGCCAGCGCTTGCCCAATCAGATAAACAGGTACCACAACTTAGCCAAGTTGACACATGTCCCTAACCATGACAGGCTATAAGGTACTTGCCATGCTGACAAGCTGGAGTGTCATAGTGTGATAGCAATCAAACTGTTTTATTTTAAAGTAACTTCAACCTACAAGACAGTTGCAAAAATAATACAACCCCCCTACAGAAAACTCCAACATACCACTCCCCCAAGATACCAAGATCTACCAACTTCTAACCTTTCACCACATTTGCTCTATCATTTTATCTATCCTTCTATCTATTTTCTAAACATTTGAGAGTAGGTCGTGTACATCATACTTCTTGAATGCTTAATACTACCATGTACATTTCCTAAGAACAAGGATAGTCACTTATGTGGCCATCTTAAATGCAGTTATCAAATTCAAGAAATTTAGCATTGATTTAATGCTTTACAGTCTATACTGCAATTTTTTCATATGTCTCCAATAACGTCTTTTTGGGCATTTTCACCTCTGTTACTAGATCCAGTCCAGGCTCATGTATTGCCTTTACTTGTTGTTGTCTCTTTACTCTCTCTCTCTCTCTTTTTTTCTAAATTGTGGAGACATATATATAACATGAACTTTCCATCTCAACCACTCCCAAGCATACAAATCAATGGGATAAATCAGTTCACAATGTTGTGCTACCTTCATCATCATCCGTAACTAGAATTTTTCCATCACCCCAAATAGAAACCCCATACCCATTATGCATTAACTCTCTCTTACTCCCCATTATAACCTGTACTCTACTTTCTGTCTCTATGAATTTGCCTGTTTTAGCTATTTCATATAAGTAAAATCATAGGTGTCCCTTTGTTTCTGACTTAGTACAGTCAACAAGATATCTTTAAGATTCATACATGTTGTAACATGTATCAGAACACCATCCTTTTAATATTCCATTGTATGTATGTAGCACATTTTGTTTATCCATTCATCTCCTCAGAGGCATTTGGGGTGCTTTTGACTGTTGTGAACATTGATGTATAAACATCTGTGTGAGTCACTGCTTTCAATTCTATCCTGTATATATGTAGAAAGCTGGATTTCCAGGAGTGATGGTTGGGTTCTGGTGTCAGCTTGGCCAGGTGATGATACCCAGCTGTCCGGTCAGGCAAGCACTGGAATAATTGTTACTGTGAGGATATTTCATGGCTGGTTTATAAAACAGAAGGCTGATTTATTAAATCATCATTCAGTTTATTGCATCTGTGGCTGATTACCTCTAAGTTCAACTAAGGGTACACCTCCACAAATGAGATAATTCAATCTGATGTATTTGATCCAATCAGTTGGAGTCTTTTAAAACAGAAGAGAGAATTTTCACTGTTTCTTCAGCCAGTGGAGTTCATCGAGACCCTTCATCAGTGTTGCCAGCCTCGCAGCCTGACCTATGGACTTGGGACTCTTACATGCCCTTGGTTGCCTGAGACTTTTATAAATATTGTATTTATTTACAGATATCCCCTGCCAGTTCTGTTTCTCTAGGGAACCCTGACTAATACACCAGATCATATGAAAGTTCTGTGTTTAACTTTTTGAGAACCAAATCGTTTTCCATAGTGAGTTGCATTATTTAACATTCTCATCAACAATGAACTAGGGTTCCCAGTTCTCCATAGCCTCACCAACACTTTTTATTTCGATTTTATATTTAAATAATAGCCATTCCAGTGGGTATAAGGTAGTATTTCATTGTAGTTTTGATTGGCATTTCCCTGATGACTAATAATGTTGAGCATCTTTTCATTGCTTATTGGCCATTTGGAAAATGTCTATTCAAGTCCTTCACCAATTTTTGTAGTGAATTCCCTTATTATTTCTATGTATATTTTTCCAATATTTTCTTTGTGGCTATCATGGAGCTTAAACTTATCATCCTAAATCTATAATAATCTCATTTGGCTTGATACCAACTTTACTTCAATAGCATACACATAATAGGTACCCCAAACCCTCTATCCCCCTACATTTATGGTGTTCTTGTAACCAAATATATATTTATACATTAAAATTCCCAAATCATTCATTTGTCATTACCTTTAATGCATTTGAATTTTATATGCTGTAGGAAGTAAAAAGTGGAGTTACAAACCAAAAATGCAATGGTACTGAAATTTATATTTACCCACACTGTTGTCTTTACCAGAGACCTTTAACTGTTCATGTGGCCTCTATTTTTCAGTGCCCTTTCTTTTCAACCTGAAGAACTCCCTTTAGCATCTCTTGGAGGGCTGGTGTGGTGGGATAAACTATATCAGGTTTTCTTCTCCTGGGAATGCCTTAATCTCTCCCTCATTTTTGGAAAAAAAAAATCTCGTATACTCTTTTGCTAGTGTAGAAATATAAATGGGCACTTTTAAACTTTCAGCACTGTAAATAGATCATCTCACTGCCTTCTTGCCTCCATGGCTTCCCCCGAGAAATAGGTTCTGGGTTTTACTGAGGTTCCTTGTACATGAAGCATTGCTGCTCTATCACAGCTTTCAGAATTCTCTCCTTCTCTGTGGCATTTGACAGTTTGATTATGCTATGTTGTGTTCTGGGTCTATTTGTCTTTATACTATTTGGAATTCATTTATGTGTATATTTATGCCTTTCATTACATTTGGGCATGTTTGGGTCATTATTTCTTTGAATATTCTTTCTTCTGAGTTCCCTCTTTCTTCTCCTTCTAGGATACCCACAATGTGTTTGTTGGTCACTTAATGGGTTCCACAGGCCTCTCAGGCTCTGTTCACTTTCTTTTATTCTTTTTTCTTTCTGTTCCTAGACTGAATAATTTCAGTTGCCTTATCTCCAAGTTCATTCATTCCTACTTCTGCTGAAACTCTCTAGGGATTTTTTTATTTTTCATTTTCGTGACTATAGTCTTCAGCAATCTTTGGTTCATTTTCATTGTTTCTATTTACTGACATTTTCTTTTGGTTTGTCTGTTGTTTTTCTGATTTCCTCTAGTTCTTTGCCATTGCTTTCCTTTAGCTTTTTGAGCATATTTAAAAAGTCTTTGTCTGGTATGTCCAGGTCTGGTCTTCCTCAGTGATGGTTTCTAATTCTTTATACTGCTTCTTTGCACGAGCCATCTTTTCCTTTATCTTTGAACACTCTGTAAATGTTTTTTGCAACCTTGATATTGTGATATTTTAATGTGTTATCTCTGAAGGATAGACACTGTCAAGTCTTATATCCAGCTAGTACTATGACAGATATTTCCTTACATGCCAGGAGATAACAAGAAAGAAGGATGTGGGGGAAGAGAAAGAGGCAGGGGAGGGAAGAAGGGAGGAAGGGAGTAAGAAAGGGAAATAAATAAATGTATAATAAATCACCTATTTCAGTCTTTGTAGATTGCCAGTGCTTTCCTTCAGAGCTTAACTGTCCTCAAAATGATTTTAGAGAACAGCCCAGGGCAAAAGAATAGGGTCCTCCCTGGTCTTTTCTGTGCATATGTCTTATCCTGGACATGTCCACTTAGCCCGAGAATATCCCCCATTTACGTGGACCCAAAAGTCTCCTTTTTCCTATGAAGTTCTATTTCCTCCTTGATCCTAGGCACAGCACTATATGTCTCACAGCAAGCCTTTGCCCTAGGCAGCCTCAATTTGACTATTCTCTCCCAGTGTTCTATAGGAGAGCTTTGTGAGCTGCCTTCCACTCACAGAACAAGTTCTAGCATGGCAAGTCTCTAATGAGCGTCTTAGTTCACACCTTCAGGCTGTCACCAGATTAGCACATACATGCCCCAATATGTGCAAGAGCGTTACTCTACTCCCTGTGGAACCAGGACTGAGAACCCACCACGGGAAGATGCGCCAGATTGCCACCAAACTAATAAGGGGAAAGGGATGAGGCTGGTAAGGACACTAAGAGACCCTACCATTTTATGTTGCATTTTTCTTGATTCAGTGCTTTCTGTCACTGTAACCCTTTAACTGTTTGCAGGAGCTTTGAGAAGGACGTTTCTGCCAGCTCTTATCTGTTGCTTAAAGTTTCTGTGGGGGAACTGATCCAAGGAGTGGCTCACTCAACTATCTTGATGCCTGTAACTCCCCAACTGAGTGAAATTGCCTGATTGGAAACTTCTAAAAGATAATGCTGATTTCTTGTAGAGAAACACATGTAGGGATTTTGATTTGCTAATATTTTTGTTAAGGGTTTTTATGTCTACTTGTATAAGGGATGTGAGTCTATAAGTGTCTTTTCTTAGGTTTTGTTTATACCACTGTTACAAAACAAGTTGAGCAATGTTTTCCCGTTCTCTATATCCTAAAAGAGTTTGTTTTTTAGAGCTCAATAGTAAAATAATAGATTTTTTCCATAAATGGTGCTGAATCAACTAGGTATCTACATGGGAAAAACGTAAGCCTTAATCCTTACTTCATGCCATACACAAAATTTAACTCTAAATGGATCATAGACTTAAATTTAAAAGCTAAAACTTAAAAATTTCTAAAAGAAAACAGAGAAGATCTTCATAACCTTGGAGTAGGAAAGATTTGTTTAGTATGACACAAAAAGCACCAAAGAAAAATGATATTTTGAACTTGAACAAAATTTTTAAAACTTCATTCTCTTTAAGATACTATTAAGAAAATTAGAAACCAAGCCACAACCTAAAAGAAAATATTTGCTATACATATACATATCTATAGAAAGGACTTGTATCAAGAATATATAAAGAACTCTTAAAAGTAAAAAATTAGTCCACCAACAATTCAATGAAAAATGGGCAAAAGATCCAACAGACATTCAAAAGAAGATATACAAATGGGAAATTAAGTACATGAAAGGATGCTTAGCATCACTAGTCATTAGGGAAATACAATTTAAAACCATAATGACCACGCAGGAGACCCAGGTTTGAGTCCAGGCCCACGTACTTCCCAAAAACAAAATAAGCAAGCAAAGAAGGAAAGAAAAAACAAATGAATAAAAATTCAACAAACAGTGCTGCAGTAGTGGGATACTTACATGGAAAAAGAATGAAATGTGACCCCGGGCATATAGCATACAAGAACCAAAGAAACAAACATAATGAAATACCATTACAAAACCACTAGAATGGACAAAATAAAAGACTAGTTGTGTTGGTCAAGATATAGAGCAACTGGAACTCCTATACTTTTCTGGTAAGAACATAAAATGGTACAGCTCCTTTGGAAAACAGTTTGAGAGTTCCTTATAAACTATTTCCCCAAGAAAGAGATGTATTCATAGTAGACCAAATTGGAAACAATCCAAATATTCATCATCAGATGAATGGGTAAACAACTTTGATATATCCATACAATAGAATTCTAATCAATAATAAAAAGCAATAAACTGTTAATATACAAAAACATGGACAAATCTCAAAATCATTACGCTAAGCAAAGAAGCCAAATACAAAAGAATAGATACCATATGTTTCTATTTATATGAACGTGTAAAAATAAAAAATCTAATCTATACCAAGAGTGATGGTGAGGATTTTCTGGGAAAGGGCACAAGGGAACTTTTTAGGGTAGAGAAGATAATCTATATCCTTTTTTTCTTCAAGTAATTTTATTGAGATATAGTCACATACCATACAGTCCATCCAAAGTATGCAATCAGTTGTTCACAGTATCATCATATAGTTGCGCGTTCATATTTTTGAAAATTTACATTACTCCAGAAAATGAAGAAGTAGAAAAAAAGAAAACACCAAACATCCCAAACCCCTTCCCCCACCTTGTTACTCACCACTAGTGTTGGACTCTACTCAATTTTAATACTTACAATAGAGGTAGGATAACTAAGACAGTGCAGTATTATCAGAAATACCATATTTGGAACAGAACAAAGCATTCAGAAGAGAACCCACACAAACATAAGCAACTGACTTTTTTCTTTTTTTTGCTATATAGTTTTACCAGATGATCTACATCTTGATTGCAATGTTGATTATAGAGTGCATAAAAAGGTAAAAACTCATCAAACAGCCAAAATGAGTGTCTTTTGATATCTACCAAATTATAGTCCAATAAAGACAATTTTAAAAATGAATTTGAATTGAGATCCTATTATAGGCCAGGTGTTTTAAATATCATATCACAGTTAAATTCCAGCACAAAATTCCTGAGTTGGGTACTAAAGAGGATTGCTTTACAAACAGGAATACTGACATTAAGAAAAGGCTCGCAACCAACCAGTGTTAGAGTTTATTAGTGGGAAAGATAGGATTTGAACCCAAGGCAGTCTGGTCCTTTCTACTATGCAAGGCTGCCTTGTTCTTAACACCTACCGTTTTCCAAAATTCTTCTACTGGAGTAAAAGAGGGACTAAGGGGAGGGACAATGTTGTGAAATTTTCCTTTGGTGTCACTTATATTTACAAGAGGGGATTACTGGGTTTAGGGAGCCTCCATAAACTAGAACCAAGAGTCAGTTTCTTTTAGAACAGTCATAAAGCAGAGGAACCCTCTCCTGGGAACTTTTTGCCTTCAAGTTCTAGCATGCCAACTCATTTCTGAGTAAGATTCCTGCTAAGATTGGCTTTAGTCCAAGAGTTTGCAAACTGAGCTGCCTGTTAAATTGCAAATTAACTTAGTCAGCAGTTGGGAAATGTAAGAGTGGGACCATTTAAGTTGTCATTATTGACCCAGGTCAAACATGAGTTAGCGTCTAGAAGGTGAAAATCCTTATCTCATTTCCTCTTCTCCATAAATATTCTGAAATGAGGTATTTTTGTTGTATTTATGGCATCAACTGAGAACACAAGAAGTTTTCTTCGCACTTTTTGGGTTGTTCTGGTTTCAGTGTTTCCATTACATCGCTTTATTATCAACTGTTTCCAGGTGGGTCCTTAAAATAAACTTTACAAAATCTGATAGCTGCCCAGCTCAGAAAGAGAATAATGTATTAAGCTATATACATTTATGTGCTTTAATTTCTTGCTTGTTTGTTTAGTTTCAATTTCTTTTTTTCTCATGTGGGACTGTGGGAGGCTGATAAGGGAAACAGAGTCCCAGAGAGAGAGTGATTTTATGAATTCCCCCAACTCTGTTCTCCATTAACATTCTATACTTCAGTCCTATAGGCTTTATCCATGAACGTAATGTGGGGTTTTCTTTGCTGAAAGGGATTACAAGGAGGAGAAAGTAAGGAGGAATAGAGATGAAAGCAACATTGAGAACTAGCAAGCTTCTAGTAATAACAATATCTCACAGGCGCTCCCTTCCTTGGGAAAGCACAGTTATGCCCTCACTAACATCACCCATTGCTAAGGTCCTCCACCCTTAGGGCACTTGAGGCAGCAGTGCACTCATGGTCCTGGTGACTTCTACTTTGGCACCTTTCATTGGGCACTTAGACCTCTAGGTGGCAAGGCTAGACAGAGGTTACTTAAACAAGGCTTTTCTGGCCTGCCATCAAACACAATCTTCTTCCATTTTCTAATCAACAGCCAAGAGAGGGATCATCTCTATCTTTTAAGATTTCTGCTTCAGCCACACTTGCCCTGCTGACCTTTCTTGACAAGGCAAGCTGTGGGAGAGACCTTGAAATGTGTTATGGTTGTCACAGCTCACAGAGATGCCAGAAAATGAACTAGCTCTTTCTCTTCCTGCTGGTAACTCGATGTTAGAAAAAGATACAATTAAGGTAGCAAAACAGTCAAGTTCAAAAAATCCCCGTGGCTCTGCTAGAGGACCCTTGCTAGTATTTGTTTTTGTTTTAATAGAATTGTATAGAAAATAAAAAGATGCAATCTAAACACGGGCTTCAATCGATGCACAAACTATTCATTTTTATTTCCTCACTTAGCCCATGTCCATCATAACCACATCCATATGGGCCATTTATGACTTAATAAGATGCTTTAAACAATAAAAGACTCAATTAGGATATGGCCCCACTTCCCTGCCCAACCCCTAACAAATAAACTACCTGAATCTTACACTTTGTCAAATTCACCTCTGCGCTCAGATCCGCCCTGGATAGTTTACACGGAAACCAAATGACCGGGGATGCATTTTTATAGTCTAGACCATTCCAGGAGTTAAATAGGCGGGGAGGAAAGGATAAGAGTTAAGGATAAATGGCAGAGGAGCCTAAATCAATCAACTGGAAGTTAACTAGCACAGTGGGTCAGAGATTCTGGGAAACCCTGGGCATAGAGATAGCAATTGTTAATGTCCAGTGTTTTTATAAACATGTCATTTACACTTGGATGTGAGTATGCTTTGAAAAGTTAAAAGTTCATACAAATGCAAAGTATGAGTAATAAAGAGAGCACATTCGTTCTGCTTCTCATTTGTGTTGTCTCAGCTCTACTGACTACTGACCTTGTCTTTCCCTCTTTTCATATCCCACCAAAGGGCTGGGCACGTTGGAAGGATAATGGCAGGCATTGTTTTAAATTTGTCATCTCTATCTCTTGGCTCCTTTCCCAACCTTTTAGAACCCCTTCCTCAAATTAGGCTCTCAATATATTGTTAAAATATTTTTTTCCTTAGTTCTTCCTTTCCTACTGGGATAACAGTATCTGAAGAACTTATTTACACCAAAACTCTGAGGAGTTCATGTGTTAGCTCCCCCAAGACAATCTGCATCTTTAAAAGGCATGAAGTAGTAATGCCCAATCCAAAAAATCAAATTGCTAGTGGTAGTATACAGGCAAAGCAGTATAAGTTCTCAAGGAGATTGGCTTTAATACATGAAAAGCTATGTCTTGACTGACTTACCTGTTTGGACTGCAACGTACATGTAGATATGAACTTAAATTTGAGGGAAAGATGGTCTTGTAATTAGACTGACATTAAGTGCTTTTGAGATGCAAACTCTTGAGGATAGGTTCCCTCAGTGCCTGAGTGGCCAGGTGGAGAACTCAGGTTGGTGACTTTTTGGCATTATTGAATGTTAAAAAGGTCGTGCCAGTCTTCATGTATTTGTTTAAAATGTGTCCCTCTCCCCAAACACAAATTCCCTTTACTGCTCCTCTTCACATGGGCATGTACACTTCTCAGTCAAATCAAGTTAAGGTGGTGAAGATGTGACTTTTCATTTAGGAAAGCAGACATTTGTTTCAGGGGCGGGGGAAGGATGGTGGTTTACTGCAGCACCCATCCCATAACAACAACAATAAAAACATCCTGCACAGAGAGTAAGTTCCGCACTAACTGCAAGGAAATGAAGCCAAATCAGTCATCACTGGTTTGAGCTTTTAAAAGGAGATTTATAGACTTGAGTCAAATACTTAAGACACGCTCAGGCTGATGGATGAAACCAGTTAATCCATTAAGTGATTTAGCAGGAATATAATCAGGGTTCACAGAGTAAACAACTGTGACTTTCCATCACTCCCTGCACACCTGTGAGGATAAGGCTTGTGGCACTGAGTTTCCCTCAAACCTGGGACATCTCCTTCTGACTACTGTATGTTTATTCTGATCTATTCGTGAGCAACTCTGTGAGAGACCAAGTAAACTTAGAAGCATAATCCATCTAATAATCAATAATGCAACAAGTTCTTCTTGAGATACAACATATGTGTTAACAAGATGAGGGAATGATGTGAAGCTTAGGTGCCAGGCAATGATGGATGTTATGGGTAATAAAAATGTAGACAGTCCCTGCTCTCAAGGAGTTCTCATACTGGTTAACAACACAATCATGGCTAGCATTTGTGGAGTGATTACTTTGCCAGACATTTTCCATGCATTATCTTATTTAATTATTGTAACAGTGTTATTATCTCTATTTTACCATAGGTGAATGAAGCCAAAGGAATTAAGTGACTTGCCCAAGGTCACAGTTAATAATTGATAAAGTCAGGATTTGAACCCACTCATTCTGACCTCAAAGCTCATGAAGTAATCTATTATGCTTTAATATCAATGAATGCAACAAGGGTAATCCAGATAATATATGCTATAGGAGGATGATAGCCTTCTCATCTAATGGAGAAAATTAGGACATATATAACACAAATTCAGACTTCTATTTTATTTATGGTAGTAGTAGTAGGTGGATATTTTTGTATTTGTTTCCTTTTATACCATGTCAAAATGCCTCACATACCTATTAGTTCATTTAATGTCTCACACCAACCTTTGAGTATTAGCTGGGGCAAGTGTTTCATCCATCTTATAAACTAAGAAATGAAACTCAGAGAAGTTTGTCGACTGTCCTGAGATCAATAGCTAGGAAGTTATGAAGGTGTAACTCCTCTGATGTCACATCCCATACTCTTTCTCCATACGATGTTTTGCTTTTTGCCATTCTGCCTCTCCATTACTAAAGAGAAATTAGATTTGGAGAGCCTTACAGTCATATTAGCACAGGATAGTAGCAGAGTGTCCAAGTTAAAGAAAAAAGATTAACGCTTACATTTCTACCAAATATACAACCTTCACATGTGGGTGTCTTTTGCTTAGCATTTCTCACACTTACCACTCAGTCTTGAGCATTTAGCAATGAGAAAAGGGGGTGCCCTGGAAGTGGTTTGGTATCTGATCCAAACAGTGAAAGCCCAAGAGTAAAGCTGGCTTTTTCCATGCCAAAGGGGATATGTTCCAATAGGATATGTCTAATATCAAAAATTGGTTCAAGCCATCCCAACAAATCTCATTTTAAAGAAAATTTCTTTTCTGAGCCAACTGGATTTACTGGCTTTCCTCTTTCCTGATTTTTCTGGCTCCTCTCTGCCTTCCTTTGGAGTTAACCTTCTAGTCTCTCATACATTCAACCAGAACCTCTCAACCAAGTTATAGGGTTTCACCTCTGTAAGAGACATTTTTCTTTAACTGAACTCAATGTGCACTCATGAGTTCCTGCTCAGTGTCTCCACATCAAGGCATCTCAAATCTTCATGCACATACAAATCACTTGAGTATGTTACTACTATGGGAGTTCTCACTAAGTAGTTTTGGATGGGGTTTGAGATTCTACAGTGCTAACCAGCTTCCAGGTGAAGCTGATGCCTCTGGTCCAAGTTCCACACAGAGTAACAAGATCTATAAATTACTAGGCATGTGTTATAGTGGAGCTGTGTGGTAGGGGAGCAAACAGAAATGGAACACACCCCCTGCTTCGATGCAGTTGTCAATAAAATACAGATGAAACAATTAGAAAGAATCACAGAACAAGTGCTTCATAGCTACCAACCAAATGATAGATCATGAGAAAAACAGTTTTCTTATTCTCTTTATCATTGTCAGATCTGATTTGGTAGTTAAAATGTTGCTCAGTTTTTAGTACAGCTCATCACTTCTGAAAGTACTGCCTCAGTTCCAGAAAATCCCCTCTGTTGTTGTTCTGGAAACACAGCTGGACATTGGAAAATACAATTTACATTCAAGTGTTTCAGGAGCACACCCATGTGCAGTTCATCTGGACAAGCTGAGCCTGGCTCACCTGCTTGTAGTGGGAATATGGATCTCAGGCAAGAAGCAGGTGATTGGATATAGGAATTTATGTCCTATAAGTCTGTGGGGAGCACAGATCAGAGGGAAAGTATAGATCAAGATGACATCCAGATCAAACAGAGCTAGAGTTGTGCATGGGGTAAGGTGGGTGAGGGGGGATGGAGAGCAGGAAATGAGAATGTTGGAAAGAAACAAAGATGCTTTTTTCCCTCCTCTCCCTCCATCCAAGACCCACAAGCATTCCATGACATACCGGATGGAGCCCACAGGAAACCTAGAGCAGAATCAAAACTATGCTGGCGTGTATGAGTTCCAAGGAGGAATTCTGCAGAGCTAATCACTGGACTGAGACTGCCATTTAATGTCTTTCCTCCATAAGCCATTCATCAAGTTTATAGCAGCGACAAGAGTTCATTACTGTGTTCCTGTTTTGCACATTCTTGAACAAGGTTATGCCTCCAATTTTAAGTGTAGTGGATAGAAGAAATGAGGGAAGGTGGGAGGGCTGAAGAGTTCCTGGAGGAAACAGTAATAAACAGAGTAGGTGCTCCTCATCAACTGAAAAATGTGTCTCCCCCACCTGTTTATGACTTCGTATAACCAGAAAGAACAGCACCTCACTTAAACCCTCAGATTCATTCTTAGTTATTCCCACATTCCTTTCATCAATCGGTCCATTCATCTCTCAGTGAACCTTCCATATTAGAAGCTAAAAGAAAAGACAAAATGCATCTCTAACCATCAAAGAGTTTGTAATATGGTTATAGAAATAAGAGAATGAGGAATGTGAAACAGAGGACACAAACCAGAACATAAGCAACTTCTAATGCTGCTGTCCAGATTTTAAGTGCTGAAAGAGTTCAAAGAAGTGGGAGTTAGATCAGTGTGAGGCAGAGAAGCCAGGGAAGGTGTGTGGAGATGGTAAGATTTCCATAATCAAAGGGGAGAGGAGATTGCGTTCCTGGTGACCATTATTAATGAAACAGATTCAGAGTCATAATGGGGTCTGAGTTCCCTCTAAAGAGGTCTTCAGCCTCCCTCAGTCCTTATTCACTGAATAAATAATAAACATGCTCCCCTACCCCGACCCCACCTCTGCCCATCTCAGCCAGAAGTATGCACAAAATGCACAAAAGAAGTAATAAATCACATATGAGATAGTTTGGTGCAACCAGTACCCTTGACTCGAAGAAGTATTTCTCCTTGCTGAGGATAGAGGAAAATTCCTCAAGCCAACCTAAACTTGGACAGAAATGAAGTGAAAAAGGGAAATATATGGCTGCTATCCAGAAAACAACAGCATTTTTCTGTTCTCCTCTGGAGGAACAGAAGTAAATGCTCACTATTCTACAACCTAATTTTCTTGGTTGTAGAAATCTGAGAAGGTCCTTGGTATGATTTTTCAAATGCTCTAGGATCTACGCTGTTCTGCCTTTTTTCATAAACTGTTTGTAATCTCACTTACAAAAATTAGGTCAGTGAGTTCATGGGTGACACACAACACTATAGCTATTCTCTGCCTCTTGACAACCCCCTATTTAAACAATGCAAATTGTGGGATTTAACTGTACTAAATATGCCACCTCTTCAGGCCACCCTCATTATTTCTGTCTCTTTGGTCCTAACCTCCTCCTGCCCCTGGAGTCTAGGGATGACCAATCTTAGAGATATATTTGCCTCTTTAGAGCTTACTATGCACCTTTGAAGCTGTGAAAAAAGGAAATTGCTGCTTCAACATTCACTAAATGCATGATTAAAAGCAAAATAACCATGTCTTTTGAAGGACTTCAAAAGATACAGTAATACAAACATTACTGAAGGTGTTGTGAACATCTGTATATAGAAGAAAATGCTCATGATAATGAATTTTTAGGTCTTTATCAAGGGCACTGATGAATTGTGATACCCACCTTTGTCAAATTTCTCCTGCCCCATTATAAGAATTACCACACAACTCTGATGATCCTGTTTTCAGCCTACATTTCCCTCCTCTTGTTTCACCATCCCTTCTTCAGCACCCAAAATCTCCTCATTCCCCATCTACTTCTAGTCCAGTCTTGTTCTCACTCCAAATAATTCTAAAGACAAAGATGAAGGACCACCTTTGAGTCATATACTAGAGGTCCCAGAACCAGGTCAATGGGAATGTAAAGGTTTGAAACCAGCTCTAGACTTGACAGTATAAAATATATTATAGAAGAATGCACACTTGCCTTGACTACGCCCCTTGAAGTATTTCCCAAATGATTGGCTGTGCACATGACTTTTGTGGGGGAGGCAGCCATTGAGGAACTTTAAGCCACTCTCATCACACCATTTCTCTAGTTGGTCGCTTCTTCTTCAATCCTTAAAGTTAAATGTCCCATGAAGAGATAGGAAAGGAGCCCCCTCTGAGATTAGAGACTCTACCCCCCTTCCCTTCATGCAAGGATGTCAAGGGGATAATCTCCAAGAAATAATGCACTGCCTGACTATTGCTCCTCAGACTCCCTTGCAATTCTAGAGTACTCCATTACAAGGTTTCCCAGTGACCCCTATTTGGGACCTTCCTCGGCATAATGTAGAAATACTAAAAGAAAATAAAATGTTCTAGGGCCATCAATCAAGGATAACATGAGAACTGAAATGATTATTCATGCAGCTTGGAAATCTTATAGCAGATATGCACATTTCTGGAAAGCAGACAGGGTCTCAGCTCTGCCTATTCTAATTACAATTTCCATTTTCTAGCATAATTCAGGATTTCTGCATGGCAGAAGAAGCTTCCTGACATGTCATCCGCCAAGCTGGACTAAGCAAAAAGGCGTGCTGTCTCTTTTCAGAAACACAAAGGCGTGCTCACTGTAGCATGTAAACATTTTATACTGAGTGAATTCCATTTCCATCCATACTCATCACTAATGAGCACCACCAAAAGGCTTAAATATATATTCATGGTATGCCTCCCAAATGCATGTATGAAAAATCACAGTTAAGCGTGAGGCACCGATCCATTTCATTTAATTAGAGCTTCAGAGAAGCCTAAAGAAAAAGGTCTGTATCTTTTAGTGTTCTGATTCTGCATGAGTATAGCTGTATCATATTTTTATGTGGTTTGAATTGAAAATATTCCAAATGCAATGCCTCTAAGCTCTGAATGACTCCGGTAGTGTTATCCCAGATAGGCGATGAGAAAGGCCATCTAATCCAGGCCTATTCTGGATTTTGTACCAGTGTCCACTTTTGTTTTTAAGGTAAATCAAGGTGAGAAACTATCCCCCCTCTGCATCAGTGCTGGAGCCCCGAGTTAACACAGCATTATAGAATCCTGCACTGCTCTCAGCACATCCCCTAAGTGCAGTGATTTTTATTTTTGAGCCTCTTTTATTATCTATTCCCAGCCTAATCATCCAACTTGGTTTGTTGCTACTAGGGGAATCCTAACTAGGTCTGACCTCTCATGCCCCACATTCATGCTTTTTCTCTTACCTTCTTATCTCCTCCCCTGCTATCCCCCTGCTTGCAGTTTACTGCCACTCCCTTATGCATAACCATTTACATTCATTCCTTCCTCCCACAAATATATACTAAGCATCTACTGTGTGCCAGACTCTGTGCTAAATGTTGGAGAGACCGCACGAATCAAAACAAAGATATCCTTGGCTTCACGGAGCTTATATGCTCAGACCAGGAGGCAGTCTATGGATATTAGACCTTTAAAAATCAAGTAACTTACATAGAGAGTAAAAGAATAAGTTCTGGAGGTGGTAGAGGAGAAAAAGTAGGATAAGGGAGATCAGAGTGACTTGCTAAGAAGGTTTCGTATGAGCTAAAGTAATCCACAAGAAATTCAAAATTCTATCATATCTCCATGACCACTTCTGCAGTACTTTACTGGGCCCTTTCCTAAAATAAATCCAACCCCAATTAAATAGCAAAAAGAAAGTAGGCAGAAAGTTTGTTTTTCAAGTACCTATCCTACATCTTCCTTTGATAACCTGTAGACTCTCCCAAGCTGTGGAGCCAGAAAAGCTGTCCCTGATGGAATTGTTTTTGGTTTTGTTTTTCATAATTAAGTAGTATTTTTTCTGGTTGCAAAAGTAACACATGCTTGTTATAGATTAAAGTAATCAAACAATGCCAAAAGTTATAAAGATGATAATTTCATAAGATACTCACTGTTAATCTTTTGGTGAACAGACTTTCACAATTTTTTTTCTCTGCTTACATGCACATGCTAAAAAAAAAAAAAAAAAAAAAAAAATATGATTATATTATACATGTTCGTTTGTAATGCACTTTTTTCACACACACAATATATAAAAATACATATTTTTTTTTTACCTAGAATGTTGAAAAAATATTTTAGATGAAATAGATGGCCATTAAAGTATTAAAAGAGGGACTTCCTGGAAGATGGCGGCTTAGTAAGACGCACGGATCTTAGTTTCTTCTCCAGGACACCTACTAGGGGAGTAGAAACGATACAGAAAGCGCCCAAAGCCACAACAGAGATAAAAAAGACAGCATACCCCATCCTGGAACGGCTGGCTGGCTGAGAGAAGCAGCTCGGGTGAGATCGCCGAGGCGCGCGGGCCTTACCGGGCGGGGTGGCAAGCGGCCGGAGTTACTCCCTTCCCCCTTCCCGGGCCGGCTGGGAGAATTGGAGAGGCGGTCCCCTGCAACAAAGACGGCTGGCGCCCACACCACACGCAGCCCCCGGACCAACTGAGAGAATTGGATCGGAAACCCCCAGGCCGCGGAGAACGGTGACGGGTGGGGGAGGCCCCTTCCAAACCCGTGACTCCTGGGGAACGTGCACTCTCTCAGGCAGGCCGCTGCCGCTGGCGCCCTCCCGCCACGCTTGTTGCCCAGGGCCGACTAGGAAATTCGGACGGGCTCTTTCCCGGGCTGCGGCGACCAGCAACCCTCCCTGCGTTCGGACCCCGGGCCGGCTCAAGCCGTTTCGGCTAGCGAACCCCCAGGACGGCGAGAGTTTTCCAAAGTTTAAGGTCCCACAGCACCTTTTACTGGTGGGACCCGCAGACAAACGTGTGCCACGAGCGCCACCTACTGGGCAGGATAAGAAAAACAGAACCCAGAGATTTCACAGAAAAATATTACAACCTTGCTGGGTCCAACACCAAGAGAAATCTGAATAAATGCCCAGACGCCAGCAGCAGAAGATAACTGTCCACGCTCAAAAGATTGAGAATATGGCTCAGTCAAAGGAACAAACCAATAGCTCAAATGAGACACAAGAGCTGAGACAACTAATGCTGAATATACGAACAGAAATGGAAAACCTCTTCAAAAATGAAATCGATAAATTGAGGGAGGACATGAAGAGGACATGGGCTGAACATAAAGAAGAAATAGAAAAACTGAAAAAACAAATCGCAGAACTTATGGAAGTGAAGGATAAAGTAGCAAACATAGAAAAAATAATGGATAGCTACAATGATAGATTTAAAGAGACAGAAGATAGAATTAGTGATTTGGAGGATGGAACATCTGAATTCCAAAAAGAAACAGAAACTATAGGGAAAAGAATGGAAAAATTTGAACAGGGTATCAGGGAACTCAAGGACAATATGAACCGCACAAATATACGTGTTGTGGGTGTCCCAGAAGGAGAAGAGAAGGGAAAAGGAGGAGAAAAACTAATGGAAGAAATTATCACTGAAAATTTCCCAACTCTTATGAAAGACCTAAAATTACAGATCCAAGAAGTGCAGCGCACCCCAAAGAGATTAGACCCAAATAGGCGTTCTCCAAGACACTTACTAGTTAGAATGTCAGAGGTCAAAGAGAAAGAGAAGATCTTGAAAGCAGCAAGAGAAAAACAATCCATTACATACAAGGGAAACCCAATAAGATTTTGTGTAGATTTCTCAGCAGAAACCATGGAAGCTAGAAGACAGTGGGATGATATATTTAAAATACTAAAAGAGAAAAACTGCCAACCAAGACTCCTATATCCAGCAAAATTATCCTTCAAAAATGAGGGAGAAATTAAAACATTCTCAGACAAAAAGTCACTGAAAGAATTTGTGACCAAGAGACCAGCTCTGCAAGAAATACTAAAGGGAGCACTAGAGTCAGATACAAAAAGACAGAAGAGAGAGATATGGAAAAGAGTGTAGAAAGAAGGAAAATCAGATATGATATATATAATACAAAAGGCAAAATGTTAGAGGAAAATATTATCCAAACAGTAATAACACTAAATGTCAATGGACTGAATTCCCCAATCAAAAGACATAGATTGGCAGAATGGATTAAAAAACAGGATCCTTCTATATGCTGTCTACAGGAAACACATCTTAGACCCAAAGATAAACATAGGTTGAAAGTGAAAGGTTGGGAAAAGATATTTCATGCAAATAACAACCAGAAAAGAGCAGGAGTGGCTATACTAATATCCAACAAATTAGACTTCAAATGTAAAACAGTTAAAAGAGACAAAGAAGGACACTATATACTAATAAAAGGAACAATTAAACAAGAAGACATAACAATCATAAATATTTACGCACCGAATCAGAATGCCCCAAAATACGTGAGGAATATACTGCAAACATTGAAAAGGGAAATAGACTCATATACCATAATAGTTGGAGACTTCAACTCACCACTCTCATCAAGGGACAGAACATCTAGACAGAGGATCAACAAAGAAATAGAGAATCTGAATATTACTATAAATGAACTAGACTTAATAGACATTTATAGGACATTACATCCCACAACAGCAGGATACACCTTTTTCTCAAGTGCTCATGGATCATTCTCAAAGATAGACCATATGCTGGGTCACAAAGCAAGTCTTAACAAATTTAAAAAGATTGAAATCTTACACAACACTTTCTCGGACCATAAAGGAATGATGTTGGAAATCAATAATAGGCAGAGAAAATTCACAAATACGTGGAGGCTCAACAACACACTCTTAAACAACGACTGGGTCAAAGAAGAAATTGCAAGGGAAATTAGCAAATACCTCGAGGCGAATGAAAATGAAAACACAACATATCAAAACTTATGGGACGCAGCAAAGGCAGTGCTAAGAGGGAAATTTATTGCTCTAAATGCCTATATCAGAAAAGAAGAAAAGGCAAAAATTCAGGAATTAACTATCCATTTGGAAGAACTGGAGAAAGAACAGCAAGCTAACCCCAAAGCAAGCAAAAGGAAAGAAATAACAAAGATTAGAGCACAAATAAATGAAACTGAAAACATGAAAACAATAGAGAATATCAATAAGGCCAGAAGTTGGTTCTATGAGAAAATCAATAAGATTGATGGGCCCTTAGCAAGATTGACAAAAAGAAGAAGAGAGAGGATGCAAATAAATAAGATCAGAAATGGAAGAGGAGACATAACTACTGACCTCACAGAAATAAAGGAGGTAATAACAGGATACTATGAACAACTTTACGCTAATAAATACAACAATTTAGAAGAAATGGACGGGTTCCTGGAAAGACATGAACAACCAACTTTGACTCAAGAAGACATAGATGACCTCAACAAACCAATCACAAGTAAAGAAATTGAAAAAGTCATTCAAAAGCTTCCTAAAAAGAAAAGTCCAGGACCAGATGGCTTCACATGTGAATTCTACCAAACGTTCCAGAAAGAATTAGTACCAATTCTCTTCAAACTCTTCAAAAAAATCGAAGTGGAGGGAAAACTACCTAATTCATTCTATGAAGCCAACATCACCCTCATACCAAAACCAGGCAAAGATATTACAAAAAAAGAAAACTACAGACCAATCTCTCTAATGAATACAGATGCAAAAATCCTCAATAAAATTCTAGCAAATCGTATCCAACAGCACATTAAAAGAATTATACATCATGACCAAGTAGGATTCATCCCAGGTATGCAAGGATGGTTCAACATAAGAAAATCAATTAATGTAATACACCATATCAACAAATCAAAGCAGAAAAATCACATGATCATCTCAATTGATACAGAGAAGGCATTCGACAAGATTCAACATCCTTTCCTGTTGAAAACACTTCAAAAGATAGGAATACAAGGGAACTTCCTTAAAATGATAGAGGGAATATATGAAAAACCCACAGCTAATATCATCCTCAATGGGGAAAAATTGAAAACTTTCCCCCTAAGATCAGGAACAAGACAAGGATGTCCACTATCACCACTATTATTCAACATTGTGTTGGAGGTTCTAGCCAGAGCAATTAGACAAGAAAAAGAAATACAAGGCATCAAAATTGGAAAGGAAGAAGTAAAACTATCACTGTTTGCAGACGATATGATACTATACGTCGAAAACCCAGAAAAATCCACAACAAAACTACTAGAGCTAATAAATGAGTACAGCAAAGTAGCAGGTTACAAGATCAACATTCAAAAATCTGTAGCATTTCTATACACTAGTAAGGAACAAGCTGAGGGGGAAATCAAGAAACGAATCCCATTTACAATTGCAACTAAAAGAATAAAATACCTAGGAATAAATTTAACTAAAGAGACAAAAAACCTATATAAAGAAAACTACAAAAAACTGCTAAAAGAAATCACAGAAGACCTAAATAGATGGAAGGGCATACCGTGTTCATGGATTGGAAGACTAAATATAGTTAAGATGTCAATCCTACCTAAATTGATTTACAGATTCAATGCAATACCAATCAAAATCCCAACAACTTATTTTTCAGAAATAGAAAAACCAATAAGCAAATTTATCTGGAAGGGCAGGGTGCCCCGAATTGCTAAAAACATCTTGAGGAAAAAAAACGAAGCTGGAGGTCTCGCGCTGCCTGACTTTAAGGCATATTATGAAGCCACAGTGGTCAAAACAGCATGGTATTGGCATAAAGATAGATATATCGACCAATGGAATCGAATAGAGTGCTCAGATATAGACCCTCTCATCTATGGACATTTGATCTTTGATAAGGCAGTCAAGCCAACTCACCTGGGACAGAGCAGTCTCTTCAATAAATGGTGCCTAGAGAACTGGATATCCATATGCAAAAGAATGAAAGAAGACCCATCTCTCACACCCTATACAAAAGTTAACTCAAAATGGATCAAAGATCTAAACATTAGGTCTAAGACCATAAAACAGTTAGAGGAAAATGTTGGGAGATATCTTATGGATCTTACAACTGGAGGCGGTTTTATGGACCTTAAACCTAAAGCAAGAGCACTGAAGAAGGAAATAAATAAATGGGAGCTCCTCAAAATTAAACACTTTTGTGCATCAAAGAACTTCATCAAGAAAGTAGAAAGACAGCCTTCACAATGGGAGACAATATTTGGAAATGATATATCAGATAAAGGTCTAGTATCCAGAATTTATAAAGAGATTGTTCATCTCAACAACAAAAAGACAGCCAACCCAATTACAAAATGGGAAAAAGACTTGAACAGACACCTCTCAGAAGAGGAAATACGGATGGCCAAGAGGCACATGAAGAGATGCTCAATGTCCCTGGCCATTAGAGAAATGCAAATCAAAACCACAATGAGATATCATCTCACACCCACCAGAATGGCCATTATCAACAAAACAGAAAACGACAAGTGCTGGAGAGGATGCGGAGAAAGAGGCACACTTATCCACTGTTGGTGGGAATGTCAAAGGGTGCAACCACTGTGGAAGGCAGTTTGGCGGTTCCTCAAAAAGCTGAATATAGAATTGCCATACGACCCAGCAATACCATTGCTAGGTATCTACTCAAAGGACTTAAGGGCAAAGACACAAACGGACATTTGCACACCAATGTTTATAGCAGCATTATTTACAATTGCAAAGAGATGGAAACAGCCAAAACCTCCATCAACAGAAGAGTGGCTAAACAAACTGTGGTATATACATACGATGGAATATTATGCAGCTTTAAGACAAGATAAACTTATGAACCATGTAATAACATGGATGGACCTAGAGAATATTATGCTGAGTGAATCCAGCCAAAAACTAAAGGACAAATACTCTATGGTCCCACTGATGTGAACGGACATTCGAGAATAAACTTGAAATATGTCATTGGTAACAGAGTTCAGCAGGAGTTAGAAACAGGGTAAGACAATGGGTAATTGAAGCTGAAGGGATACAGACTGTGCAACAGGACTAGATACAAAAACTCAAAAATGGACAGCACAATAATACCTAATTGTAAAGTAATCATGTTAAAACACTGAATGAAGCTGCATCTGAGCTATAGGTTTTTGTTTTGTTTTGTGTTGTTTTGTTTTGATTTTACTATTATTACTTTTATTTTTTTCTCTATATTAACATTCTATATCTTTTTCGGTTATGTTGCTAGTTCTTCTAAACCAGTGCAAATGTACTAAGAAATGATGATCATGCATCTATGTGAGGATGTTAAGAATTAATGATTGCATGTGTAGAATGGTATGATCTCTAAATGTTGGGTTAATTTCTTTTTTTCCGTTAATTAAAAAAAAAAAAAAAAAGAGAAGGGATAATTGGAGCTGAAGGGATACAGACTGTACAACGGGACTGGATATAAAAACTCAGAAATGGACAGCACAATACTACCCAATTGTAATGCAATTATGTTAAAACACTGAATGAAGCTGCATGTGAGGTATAGGTTTTTTGTTCTTGTTTTTTTTGTTTTTTTTTCTTTCTATTATTGTTTTAATTCTTATTCTGTTGTCTTTTTATTTCTTTTTCTAAATCGATGCAAATGTACTAAGAAATGATGAATATGCAACTATGTGATGTTATTAAGAATTACTGATTGTACATGTAGATTGGAATGATTTCTAATTGTTTTGTTAATTCTTTTTTAATTAATAAAAAAAAAGTGCAGAGAAAAAAAAAAAAGTATTAAAAGACATGAGTAAAAATGTCTAGTTCAAGGAAACCAGAATTAATCCATGACTGTGATAAGTGGAAGGATCAGATGCCAGTCTGGGGAAAAAATGGGAGTCTGCAAGAAATCCATATCATTTCTAGTCTGAGCCAAAAAGACCTTGCACAATGCAAACACATGAAGGAGACACTCCCAAGAAGAAAGTAAATTTTTGTTAATCATTTTAGAAAGGAAGGTGAGAAAGTAGAGCACAGGTTTTCTTTCTGTGCTGCTCTATGCCCTCTTCCATTAAGGCTGAGACCGGAAAGGACTGCAGGTAAAGGCCTCTCTAAAAGGGATATGTCATTTTGATGGTCAATGAACACTGAAGATCATTAGAGGGAGATTAATGTAGAAGATGTCATGTCTCCAGAATACAAGCCTGGCAACACAAGAAGAAAGATGACCTCGAGCTCCTTCAGAAAGTGACCATAAAACAAGGAAGCAAAGAGTCCCTTAAGGCACCTGCAGCCTGGTTTTCCAAAAATAGAGAATCTGTTGAATGCCACATCATGTAAGATTGTACTTGCTATAAGAAAAAAAAAACAGGAAAAATGCCATTCTGGGACTCTGGATGTGTTAAAACTTTGCTTTAGATTTACATTTAGGATATTATGGGGCTTAATGAAAATAGAGTTCATTTTTTTTATCTGTCAGAAGATATACAGCATCCAGCACATATGCACACATGCACACACACACACACACACAATAAAACCTTCCCTGTTCATTCTTGAAATGTCACCATTAAAGTTCCTTTAGTGCCTTTTTTTTCCTTTCTACTGTAAGGGGAGTTACATATTCTACCCTACAATTTAATAGTTACCTTATCATTTTTAAAAACATATTTACCAATCCTCCCAAATTAATCAGCATTACTCATCTCCCTCCCAGCTCTCCTTGTCATTTTTCTAGTACTTTAGTTGTAGCCTTTTTATAAATTTCCCCAAATTACTATTATTTTAATAGTGTTATTTTTAATAATAGTAATGTAGAATTACTATCATTTTTGCAAGGATTTTGCTTATTATTGCTGCTTAAACTCTACTTATGTCTTATTTCTTCTGGATTCAATTTTCTTCTTGTTGAAAAAAATTGATTGTCCATTCGGTTAACATTTATAGGAGGTAAATTCCCTTCACTTTTTGAATGTCTTAAAATGTCTTCCCTGCTTCCTGAATTAGTAATAATTTTCCAGGGGAATTTAGAAATCTGGGTTGGTCTTAATTTTCAGTTGGTCGCTAACTCCATTATCCTCTAGCATCTAGTGTTGTCTATGTGAAGTCTGCCATCAGTCTGAGTTTTGGTAATCTGTCATTTCTCTCTGATAGATTCAAAACTTTTTTCCTTATAGTTTCAGTATTGGTTGTGAATTTATTTTTATTTTTCCTGGTTGCGGCTTAGTGGTTTCCTCCAACTGGGACTACCTTTCCTCAATTCTAGAATAAAATAAAAAATAAAAGAGTTTTTATTATCATCACTACCTTCTTCCTCATTCTTTCTCCTCTCCTTCTGGACCTTTTATTAGACTTGTGTTGGAACTTCATATTCTACCCTCTATGTTTCTTCACTTGTCTTTCATATTTTCCATATTTTAATCTCCAAGTTGTACTATGAATGCTTGCCTCATCTATTTTCCATTTCATTCATTTTGTTTTTTAATATATCTACTCTATTATTCAATCCATAAAAGTTTTTAATTTCCTTGACTATTTTTTACATCAGAATGTATCATTCTTTTTTTTTTGAAATCTGTTCTTTTTCACACTTCACTGTTTTTATCTTACAATTTCTATGTCTTCCTTTATGTCACTGAACATTTAAAAAAATTTATTTCTAATCTCCTTTAGTGTTGTTTAATGACCATGTATGGAGGTATAAATGCTCTCTAGTGTGGTATTCCCTTATATGATTTGAAACATTTGCCTTGAGCCCATCTTAGTAGGGGTGGGTGTGTTCAG
The DNA here is from genome assembly GCF_023851605.1 of Tamandua tetradactyla. Lineage (NCBI taxonomy): Eukaryota > Metazoa > Chordata > Mammalia > Pilosa > Myrmecophagidae > Tamandua > Tamandua tetradactyla. The sequence goes on along the minus strand of NC_135343.1, from coordinate 21,226,289 downwards.
TAGGAATCTCATGTGTCCTAGGTTCCTGCAGTTTCTCATTTACCTCTATTGAGCACTTTCATTTTCTCCAGTTCTGGAATGATCTTTCTATTGATCTCTTAGCTTGAGGTCACTGAATCCAGTGATTGGTGTGAATTGATACTCAACATAACCATGTGTCACTGGTCTGGTGACTATTTCCATTCAGGGTCCCAGGATGTTTCCTTGATGTTTCACCTGTTTAGTAGGTAGAATTTTTAGAGTCCCCAATTCACTGGCAGGAGGGCCTTTCCTGATCCTTGATTTTATGCAAGTAGTTTGGCTCTATCTCCTCTCAGACAAATGGGTCCGCAATCTGGCCTCATCTCCCTAAGCTTGTTTTGAAACTTTAAGACCCAGCCAGTAAGGCAATTTAAAAATTTCCTTCATTTTTTTACTCCAGTGTCATTTATACATTGAGATCTATTATTAATTTGATCCTTACATCATATCACCCTAGGAAAGTAATTAAAGAGGTATTATCATCATCATGTAATTTGTGAGAATATTCAGAGCCCATTTAAATTAGTAACCCGTAGGCCACCAGGCTAGTTTGTAGAAAAGGTAGGACTAAGTCCTGATTCTCTTGACTCCTGAGCCTTTGCTCTGTCTAACATATGATATGGCTTTACCAGTTTACAGATAGCACTGAAGAAGAGATGTTGGTTCAAAGATTGGACAGAGTTGTTTTGATTTCCCAGCTGCTCAAACAAATACCATACAATGGGTTGACTTAAACAACAGGAATTTATTGACACAGTTTTCAGACTAGGAGAAGTACAAAATTGAGGCATCAGCAAGTTGATAATTTCTCCTGAAAACTGTGATGTTCTGGGGCTGGCTATTGATGATCCTGGGTCCTTGGCTTTTCTGTTACACAGCCATGCTGCTGCCAGCATTATCTCCTTTCTCTTCCAGATTGCATTGACTTCAGCTTCTGGATGAAATTTGTGTCCAATTTCCTTTGCTTCAGTCATGTTGCATTAAGGCCTGCCCTCATTCAGTTTGGACACAGCCTAACTAATAACATCCTCAAAGATCCTATTTACAAATGGGTTCATACCCACAGGACCAGGGGGTGGGATCTGATGTGCCTTTGGGGAAGGACATAATTCAGTCTCCAATAAGAGTGTTTGGCATACAGCTGCCCTTTTTCTAAACTTGGCTTTCAGGCTGGTGCCATCCATCCCTAACGCAAAGCCTTTTCCATCATTCCCTTTCCAAAGCCCCTAGTGTGCTATATTTATGAGGCCTTTGTATTTTGGGGAAAGAAGCCATAAGCATCCGTTTTCAGACCCCTAGAAACATGCAAGAATATGAAGCTTCAACTTTTAACCAGATTTCGAGAAGCTGAGATATGAAAGTAAACAACATTGTACCAGTATCCTCAGAAGTTTCTTAAATTTTAGCCAGCATTAATAATTCTTAGGAAAGACTCTATCTCAGCCTCAAATCTGAGTAAAGCTTTGGGAGACATTCAAAGCTGTAATATAACATGGTACAGTGTTTGAATGTGGAGTAGAGATTGAATGAAGAAACAAACAGTGAATATTTAAAAAGAATGACTAGAAATGATGAAACAGAAAAAACAAAAAGAAGAAGTCTAACCCCTTCTTGAGAATAAGCAATAATTTTCAGACCCCTGAAGAAAAAGAAAATAATTTTCTAGAGCAGCAAAATGTCAGTCACTATTGCTCACATTACAATTGCTGGACATGGTTCTGGTGGGAGATACGGACAATAATTAACCTCATTGAGAATCCAAGTTGCATAAATATAATGACTGAAAATGCTGGTTAATGTCCATAGTTGAGAAGACTCACTAAGTTCAGGATGTAGAATCTTGTCAAATCTCATTTATGTTTTAATTTTAAAGTGAATGCTAAATTGCATACTCCTGTTTTTACATTAGGAAGCCAAGACCCACCTACATCTAATATCCTGATGTCTGAAACTAAGGCTTAGAGGCTTTCCTAGTGTAAACCAGCCAAAGATTAGAGTCACAATAGAAACACAAATGGAATGCTGTCTTATCCACTTCATTACTTTTCCCTTCTGTCTGATATTAAGGGCTGTTCAAATTTTCAGTAGCAGATGTGTGATGTGAGAACCTTTATAGCAGAAGTTATCTGTTGTTTCATACATACTACAACCTTGCAACATAGGACAAAATAAAGCTATTTTTATGACCTTGGATCATCTTGCTATGCCAGAAAGTATGTATCTGTGGGTATGCATATATGTAGATATGCAAATACCTACATGCAGGCATACATACATATATATACACACACACATACAAACACAGAGAAAGAGAGAATACAAAGAAGAAAATAAACAGGGCAAAATATTAATAGTAGTTGAATCTGGATAAAGGGCATACAAATGGTCCTTGAATTTTCTTACATTTCTCTAAGTTAGAATTTATTTCCAAATAAAAAGGCAAAACATATATACATACTATTTCTGCATTGTAGTCTGGTTTTTCTTTCTCCTCAACTCCTCAGTCCCCATAAGATCTTGCTTAAACAGGCCAGATAGAGAGAAGTAAGCTATCGCTCATTGTACCTTTACACTGTGCCAGGCTAGGTATTATCCATAGGAAAATCATAACCCTATGATGACCCTGCAAAGTACTCTAGGTACTCAATCAGCTTTCCTTACCACTAGCTTTCATAAACTGAGACTGTCCTCTGGCAATAACAGTACATAATTTTTTTGAATGCTTAGTACTTTAGGCACTCATTTAAGTGCTTTACTTACAGAGTTTACTCACACACAGCAAATCTAAAAGGTAAGTAATACTAGTAAACTTATTCAACAGATAATGAGATGGGGGCACACAGAGATTATCACTGGCTTATACAATTTAGAGCCCAGACTCTCAGCCATTGGCTAAAGTGCCTCTCTGATATGCATAATCACCTCAGTGACAATTCCCTGTTAGGTCAAACTCAAGGATATTGTCCACCTCTATCTTTTACATTGAGAGCAGTGCTTCTCAAAATTGAGCATGCATAACAATCACCAGGAGGGCTTGTACAAGCAATGATTCCTGGGTCCCAACCCCAGAGACCCTGGTTCATAAGTTTGGGGTAGGGGGAGCATGAATATCTAAAAAGTGATGCTGATGCTGGCACTTAGGATACCATCATTCTAGATGTGTTAGCAAAACATGTACATACACATCGACATTCAGATAGAGTGCAGAGATATTTAAATAGATGTATGACTGGGCATTTATCCATATATACACACCATGTTTCCTTAGTTCTAAGAGGCCACCAATTACGAAGCACAGCATTCATTTAATAACAAGTTTAGAGAAGGAAAACATGCTACTTTAAATTAAATGTTAAAATATGAAACAATATGCTCCTTTGGATCTAAAATATATGACATACATACTTTCTTTCTGTTAGATCTAGCAGATAGGATATCTATATATACATATCCACATATTGATAATGGGAGGCGGTGTAGAAGAGACAGGGTGGTGTCGCTCAACTTCCCAAACAAAATCTACATACTTGAATTTGCTGGTGATATTCACCTTAAGCAGAAGGTATCATGTTCTACATTTTATGATCAAGGAATAACTAAAGCAATGAGTGCAAATATCTCTCATGCTGGTCTGACAGGGTGCCTGACATTCTCCTCTCACCCATGGTTAGGGATTGCAGTTCTTCATTAAAATACAAAGATGTTGACGGGAAATGGGGACATATAAACCAACCGGTGCAGTGGATGTCTTGAGTAGTTTGGGGCCAGTGAAATAAATGACCCCTGAGTTTCCTCCTTTCATTAGGAGTTATTGTGTGGTTCCGTAATTCTGTAATATAATGGACTCCCAGGCAGATAAATCTTAATAGGGAACTAGGAATCAGGATGGCTCCAGAAACTTAAGTGCCACTAAGGTAGGGGTCGGGGCAGTAGTTACAGCCAAGACAGGCACCACTATGAAGTCTTCTGAAATTTGGAACACTCTTCCTGGTAGGAGGAGAGGAGGAATATACAAGCAAGGAGTTACACTCCACAGTTTTTCCCCTTGGTTGAGCATGAAAATGCTCACTGTCCCTGGTCCCTTCTGACGGTGGCCAAGACTCTCTAAAAATGAAAGGCAACATGAAGTGAAACAAAACACTTGAGAAAACCATGCCAATAGGAGCAAGCGGCATACAAGGACTTTCTTGGAACATTGTTAGCATTTCTGATCCCCTCCCCTTGACTACAATTCTTCGTGATTTGTGCTTGTGGTAGCATTAAAGAATATAGTTCATCTTTAACAAAGCCATCCCATGTTCCAGAAGGGTGATGCTTTATATAAATTATAGAATCCATAAAGACCAGCACTGATGCTTAAAGACATCAAAAGTTGTCAGATGGGACAGGTGGGAAGCCACCTGTGTAAGGCGAGGAAGTGGCCTCATCTGCAGCATTGTGTGAGAGGTACTGGAAGGAGTCCTCAAACATACAAACACACAATTTTAAAATAACATACATCTCTAATGCCTAAATCTAAATTCAACCTGCGTTAACATCACTTTATGTAATGAATTTCGCTTTCTACTTATCCCCTGGGGGAGAGAAATGCTGAGTCTCCTGTGATAGCTCTCACAGTCAATTTATCAAGTTGGTTATGAGTTTCATTTCAAACCTGAGTGTATGGAGGAAAGGCACCACAGGAAGGAGGTAAGGGAGTGCAGACCAGGGCAGGGGGGCGGGGGGCTCACCAAAGAAAAATGACAGGAGCAATAATAATCATTCAAAAAAACAAGCTTAATGCTTTAAAGTTTACCAAGTGATCTCACATACATCATTTCATTTTTATTTTGATTGCATGAAATAAACAAGAGAAAGTTGTTTACCCACTTTATACAGGAGATTTGGAAAAACTAGAGTCTTGTTCTAGGACACATCACTGATGAACAAGTGGGAAAATGAAAATTGGATGCCAGGTGTTCACTCCTACTCACACTGCCTGGCTCTGAAGGTATCTCAGGGAACTTGCATTCTGACAGAAGAGAGCGATTGGGGAAGTTACCTACCAGGCGAGCAGGTCTGGTTTTCCTTAACTACCCAGGGTCCTGTTAGGGGTCAGGGACACCCTTTTAATCCAAGATCTCATCTCACATTTGGAATTGACCTCCTCCCACTCAGTCTTCAGGAGAAGGGAACAGGAAGGAGGGAGGGGGGAGCAGTTAGAAATTCAGTCACTCCAAGTTCTCTACTGGATATAAAGCATCTGAGCCCTCCAGAATCTGGCACTTCTCTCCTCAACACAAATGTTCCTAGAGAGCTTGACTGTGAGTTGGCTTCACACTGGTGCTTTTTGCATTGTGTCTGAGAGGCGCCTACAACTCGGCCATCAGCACAATCACACAATCATCTCGCTTCACCTTTTCCTTGAGTGGTGAGGACCTGAACCTCACCTAAACCAAGCCAACCTGGCTGAGAAATCAGGATAGGTCACCAAAGTTTTTATTTCAGGGGTTCCAGAAAGGCCTATTAGCTCCCAAAATACCTTGCCTGCCTGCCCCTTTGCACCTCTTATTTATGGCAAATCTTTAAAATTTTGCTCCCTATTAAAATGTAAACCCCCATACCCTCACTCTCGGGGAGAATCAGGCTTCTTCAGTCATACAAAATTGGTGTACACTAATTTTTCTTCCTTAGTGTGGAGACTAGCAGAGGGAGGGTCAGGAATAAGTAGACATTGGAAAGGGTGTAGGTGACGCAGGGTGCCAGGCCAACTACACTTTCTCCCATGATGTCTTGGGTCACGCTCTGGCTGGCATGCAGCTACATGCAAGCTTGGCTGTGGACCATTCCAATTCCTCTCACAAATCCTTGTTCCCTGTCTGAGCTGAAAACAGCTCCCCTGTGTTTGCCTCTTCATTATCTACCCCCTTCAACTACTATTTATTCTCACTTTCAAATTGCCAGATTTTCCATCTTTAGTTCTGTAAGTGTTGGGAGACCAGGAGAAAGGAAAATTAACCTTAGCTGAGTATCTCTCAGCCTTCATTCTTGGTTTCTTGTTGGCAGGTTATAAACTATTGCTACTATGACATATCTTTAGGTTATACAAGCAGCCAGTAATAAAGGAATCTCACACAACTCGCAGAGAGATTTTCCAATACTTTACTCATTTTCTCATTGTCTCTGCACACACCCCCAATGGCCCCAGATCTCTTTACACACTTACTCAGTTACTACCCTTGTCTGATCATATTGATTGTCAGCAATTGCAGTCTAATTGGAAAGCAAGTTGCCATGGTAATTCCCGAGCCTTACATTTAAAGACACAACGATCCTAAAAGGGGGAGAGACTGCTTGGGGTTGATCACAGAGAGAAACATAATTAGATATAAAAATTGCAAAACTAATGCATTCAGATGAATTCTGAAATCTAAATCAAGATTTCATATAATGAGGTGGTCCTAAAAATTCTACCAAAGACACATTTGGTTAGAATGTTTTTCTTTTCCTCCAAAAGCTTATATTTTTAGAAAAGACAGTGAAACAAAGAAAATGTATGTTGAATAAGCAGAAAGGGGGTGGCTATCAGAGCTTAAAATTAGGGAGGGGATCCACAACGCCGGGACACTGCACAGTGTGCCTGGGGGTTGCAGACCTAGGTTCTGTGGCTCCTTCTATCCTTAATGTGCTGGCCTGGGAGAAATCACCCAACTTTTCTGTGCTTTAGCACTCTTCAGTGGAAAAAACAGGATGATGCAGCTTTTCCTTCTTTCACTCATTTAGTCTATCAACAACACTTCTTGAGTGCCTTCTGTGTCCCAGGCAGATTATGAAAATCCTCGACTATCAACCTCTTCGGTCACTATTCTTTGGAAATGAGACAATGCAATTTCCAATTAGATGAGGAGCGCTTTGAAGGCAGACCTGTTTTATCTTGAATAGGTTTGAAAAAGAGGACTGCAAGAGAATTTGAGATTTCTGCCAACAACTACTAAAGCATTGTTAAGACCCATTCAATCCAAAACAGTAAAAACTGAGACACTTCTGAGTATGATGCAAAATGCCTGGTGCCTTCAGAGTGAGACAACAGCTCCAGCCCCCAGGAGCCAAAAGGCAAAAGTACAGCCTGTTAGTCCAGCTATGATAAAGTACTCTGATAAAGGCACAAGCAGTGTGCTATGGAAGGGGGGGTGGGGATAGGGGGGTTGTTCTTAATTCTAGAGAATTAGGGAAGACTTTCCTAAAGAAAACTGCAAGGGTTGGGCCTTCAAAGAGGAGTGGGGATTCTTCGGTGCTGTGCTCCCCAGGTGTGAGGGCAAAGTACTTGTTTCTTTAGGACTTCAGGTCCTGCAGAAAATATTCATCTGTCCATTCCACCCACATTTGTGGAGTACCTTCTAGAGACATGGTTGGCCCACCATGAATACGTCTTGAATCACACTCAGCAAAGTGTGACCCTAAGGGACTTACGGTCTAGTTGTGAGACCATAAGCAATAACAAATGATAATCAATATTTCTTTAGCACTCACTAAGCTTCAGTTTCTTAACATGTAATTATTTCATATATAATGCTCAAAAAGATTTGCAGGGTAAATACTATTACTCCCATTTCAAAGATGAGGAAACTGAGGCTCAGAGTGTCTAATTTTGCTAGCTTCACACCTCTAGTAAGTACTTGTATGTGTCCACAAGTTTAGTTCTGCTGCCTGGCCCAGAACATCAGTGCCCCTTCCCTGAAAGCCAGTTAGCCTTGACCTTGACCCACTGGTCCCATGAACTTGAATGATGTCATGGAAATATGCCCCTATCCTCACAGATAAAGAACGCCTTAACCTCAACCAAATCTGTTGTTAATTAGCCATGTAATTATAGTTTCTTGTGCCTTTGTTATTTATCTGCTCAAAAAAAGAGAGGAAAAAGGGACATGTTTAAGAAATTAAATCTAGAAGATAGCTACCAAAATCCCTTATTTCCATTCTGAAATTCTAATTTTAGGGGTATCGACAAAAGAAAAAGAACTTTCTTTAAAAAAAGTAGCTTTTCAACAGAATCCCCCATAACCTGAAATTATTTTAGTAAGGGACAAATGTGTGTTTTTCCATTAAACTGCACACATCCGTAGGAGTACAGAAGAGGCCTCCAAAGCTACTAGAGGAAGGGAATCTGGTTCTCTCCTGCCCCCCAGAGCCACATCCTCTATCCCCAAAAGGAACAATTCCATCACTATTTGTTGCACTACTCTCTAAGCGTTTGTTCAAACAAAAGGTCTCCAGGCACAGAAAAGGCCTGAACTAGGTTGACAATTCCCAACATCTTGGGTGACATTAACCGACTGCATTCAAAGACTAATCTCAAAAGAGAATCCACTCCCCTCATCCCTGTCTAGAAAGATGACATTGGGCTCCAGGCAGTGTCAAAGTCTCATAAAATAGGAATCTTTAAAAATTTGATTTCTTTTTTCCTTACCACATGGGTTCCCTCACTGTAAAAATGGAGATACTCTCAGGACGAACGTGAGGTGCTGAAGTCATGCTTTTTACTGATTTGGCTGTGAGATGGGGAAATCTACAGATCAGAAACAGATATGGAACTGATTAAATATGGAGTCAGTGAAAATAGGCCCCCAAACTTTTGAATGGTTGCAAAGGGTAGGATGGTTAGTAGCCTTGCACGCAGGGTTCTTATAGGGAGACCAGGCTCAAGCATTCCTAAAAGATAAATGAGACAATCTATGCGACTCAAATTCAGAAGTAGCCAAATGTGAGCGCCTTGCTGTTCTTTCACCACGGCCCATAAAGGATCCACTTGTGTGCCAAGAATAGGAGTTAATGAGGTAGAAAATGGAGGGGGATAAAAGATAAGGTAATTATGAATTACAGAATGAAAGCAGAGGTGGAGAGAGGACAAAAGGCAGGAGGGTGGGGGGGGGTGGGAGAATTATGTTATAGGAGGGTGGCAAAAGGGCACAAAACAACCCAGAGAGAATTTCGAGATAGCTTGTGGGGTGCTGAGAGGTGACAGAGGTGGCCAGGGTAGCCTGCAGTAACTGACACCCCCGCTCCCCTACCCACACAAACACACAGTTGCTTGCTTTGTCTTCTTTGGAAAAGAAGCTCAGAATATCTGACAAGGCAGAAATGAACCCTGGTTTACAGGGGGGATCAATGGAGCTCTCTCTAAGCCAACAATAAAACAAACACTGTCTTCAGCAGACTAATGGCTCAGGCTAAGGGATTCTTTCTCACCTTATCCCAGGCTCAGAAAGAATGGCTCTGCTGGCTACCCTGCTGCTTCTCCCAAGTGGGTCTGCCCGCAGAGATGCTCCCAAGAGCACAGGTGCAGCATCTTGAGAAGTATGGGCCTTGGCGCTTCCCTTCCCCCCAGCTTGTTAGAAATGAGAGCAGACTTTATGGAGGTTACCGAGAATGAGCTGGCTACCTTTTTAGTTTCAGAATCAGAGAAATAACTAAAATCACCTAATTCTAGGGCTAGAAAGGATGCTGGGTATCAGCTGGATCATCAGTGTTGTTTTATAGATGAGAAATAAAGGCCAAAAGAAGGTAACTGATTTGACTCAAGAAGAGCAGTTAATTAGTGGCAGAGAGAGTTCTAGGACTAGAACATAGGTTTTCTGACTCCAGTGAAGCAACGAAAGTACTAGTAAGCCTCATGAGCTGGCATAACACTGTGTGCTTTCTTTCTCTAGAACATGAAGATACATTATTCATTTAATCCCCAACAACCCGGTCAACTACAGTGGAGTGAGTATAAAATGAAAGGCACAGGGTCTTAGCAACATTTCACAGGGGAAAATGATTCTCAGAGAACTTCAGGGATTGGCCAAGTGATAAAGCACTTCTTTTTGTCCCACTCAAGAGCCCTCACCTGTGCAGCTCTGCATTGCTGGAAGTTACAGAGCTAGAGGTTCAAATTCTCAACCTGAACACCCTCCCAGGGTGTGTGCTCATGGATATAGTATTCTCCAATGTTTAAAAGTTGTTCTCTCTGAGATGCTGTATTTTGTTTTGTTTTGTTTTAATGAAATAATTGAAAAAGGGAGAAAAACGTCCAGGGCACATAATTCAATCTGGAGCAGCCACCAATGTGCCAACCAGGAGAGACCAAGCAACTCAGCCCTGAGATGGTAAATTCTGTGTCACTAAGGAAGAAAGGTCTCTGGCTACATGAGGTCAGATATAGACTTAGTTTTAGGGGGAGTTTCTGTTTGTTTATTTCCCTCTAATTTGGCCAAGCAGCACTCCTTCAGGACTCCTGATTAATCTATCAACCAGAATTTACACATTTTGCACGGAGTTTTCCCTAGATAATAAATGTGGGATTTGTAACTTGCCCCGATGAGAGAAGCATTTGTTGAGCACAGTCTAGGCACTATTCAGGGTACCAGGCTTAGGTATGAGAGTAGGACAGACAGTAACAGCAAACTCCACAAGGCCAGGGACTTGAAGAACCTGAAGCTTCTCCCTCTCACACGTAGTAGTCTATAGCAGGACCCACAGCACTGCTATTTAGGATCCCAAGGAAAAAGGCAGCTTTGCCATCTTCAGTCCTGACATCCAACACTGCTCTGTCACCTCCACCGGGTCAGCTGGAAGGGACACAGAGTAAGGAGACCACACACGGCAGGGAGTGGGGGGTCACGGGGGCTTTTGGCCAGGCCTGGGGTAGCATACATGGCCTCTGCACACATGCCATGGGAGAAGCCTTCTCACCATGCTGCACCTAACAGCAAGATGCAGTTAGCTGTATATCCAGCAATGAGGGAAAAACAGATTTGGGTGCACAGCTAAAAATCTCTGCCATGCCATTCATTACCTTCACACAAAACCTATAAGAGATCAGTACCATTATCTGCACTGAAGTAACTAAGTCTCAGAGAGGTTAACTGATCTGTCCAAGATCATACAACTGTGCAAGGATACAGCTGGAATTCAAATCCAAGCCTGTCCGGCTTCCAGGCTCACACTCTTACTCACATGTGCACATGTGAACTAAGACAAATACGAATCAGCAGCGTCCTAAGAAAAGGACATCGGTGAGACCCATGGAAAGCATTTAGCACAATGCAAAATTAGCAAATGCCTAATCAGGGCTCATTTCTATCACCATCATTGTTATTCCTTACAGCCCTGAGTTACACGATTCAAAATGAACAAGCTCCTCTGCCCTGTGTCAGAGGCCTCTTTAACCTCATTGCTGGATATACAGCTTGTTTCAGCCTCTGCTGAAGGGGGCAGACCACACCCAAATCAAACGACCGGATCAGCCTCGGTTTCCTTCCTTCCCTACATGCAGCGCCTACTTCCTTAGTCCCTTCCCAATCCCTCCTCTGATTACTTAAGAGTTCAACAAATTCTACTAGCATACTCAGGCAATACAGAAATTCTCTACCTTTTATAGTTCCGTCTCTACCTCCGGAATTTTTTTCCCTCTCTCTTCTGCTTTCTATCCATCTTCTATCATCATCCTTTTTTCTCTATAGACTTTCTTCAAATTGAGATATAATCCACCTACCATAAATTCACCCTTTTAAGTGTACAATTCAGTGGTAGTTAGTAATTTTCACAGGGCTGTGCAACCATCCCCACTAATTCCAGAATATTTTCATCTCACACACACACACACACACACACACACACCCAAAAAAAGAAGCCGCGGACTCCGGAGAAGCACTCCCCATCCTTCTCCCACAGCCCCTGGCACCTGCTAAATTGCTTCTTGTCTCCATGAATCGGCCTATGCTGGACATTTCATATCAGTGGAATGTGTTTTGTGTCTGACTTCCGGACGAGGTTTTAAAGCCTGGAGGCTGGATGAGATCGCCAAGGGAGAGTGCAGCCAGAAAAGAGATGAGGTCCCAGGGCCAAGGCAGGTTTTCCATGGAGATGGCAGGGGGAGGCAAGCGGGGAGACAGGACCCTGCAGAAGAGAATGAGAAGATGCAGCCCGGGGGCAAGCGTGGGTGCTGGAAGCCAGGAGAAGCCAGGAGAAGCCAGGTGAAGCCAGGAGGGAACGATTGTCAGCGTCCAAATCCGCCGGCTGGCCCTGAGTGCTGAGATGTAACAACGGGGGATCACGGAAGAGCATGATGATCACAAAGTCCCTGGAACGGAGGGGTGGAAGCCTAGGGTGGGTCGAAGAGGGAATGGGAGAGAGCCTGCAATTCAGGCAGCGAGCAGAGACAACTCTTTCAGGTTTTGCAAGATTCTGAAGAATCTTTTGCGAGTAACCAAAATACTTCACAGGTGCCGTGCCCCACAGGCGCCGTTTCGGAACTGTGGGAGATGCCCTGCAGGGACCCACTAGGGCCATCGGCATTTGGTATCCCCACCGGGCCCTTTAGCAGCTTCTTTTTTTTTTTTTTGCATGGGCAGGCACTGGGAATCAAACCCAGTTCTCTAGCATGCCCGAGAATCAAACCCGGTTCTCCAGCATGGCAGGAGAAAACTCTGCCTGCTGAGCCATCGTGGCCCACCCTCAGCCTCTTTTAATTACATTTTCTTTCTTAAACAGCCTTACTGATAGCTCCCAAGCATAAGTCCTAGTAGCTGCGCTCCCATATCCAGACAGAGATTAATTCAGGCCAGGAGCCTCTAGCTCACCTTCCTCTACCTGTTTCTCCACTCCCCAGTCCATCCTTACTTTCCTACATAGTCTATACATAATCTTGAATCTACTCCAACTTGTTTTGAAATAAATTATCAAGATGCAATTTAACTGACTGAAATAAAAGATGCCTTGGTACCCACATCAACTCACTCCTGAACCACCACTGGTCTGTAAAGAATGGCTGGTCTGTTGGAAATCACCAGGAGCCATAATTCACATAATGATGGTAGGAAATGAAGATACTTTGCAAAAAATACTTTAAAAACTGACTGAGAAAATTTAGGATGTGTTTGGACATGAAATGGTGAGGAGAAGTCAGAGATGATGCCAAGACTGAAAACCTGGCTTGGTTTAATGAGCCAATGGTGATGCCAGATGAAGTTGTTGGCTGGGGTTAGTACTGGAAAGGGGAGGAGAGTTGGGAGAGAAAAATAACAGGTCTGCTCTAGACTAATTCTCCAGGAAGGGCCCACAGAACACACAGGGCCCACAGAACACACAGCAGGCAGATGCCAGCTTGGAGCTGGGGCCCAAGCAGGGAGTTAGTTCTGATGATGAGTTGAGTGGTCAGCAAAGAGGTCCTAAGCAATGAGTCTGTGGATGAGATGATGGGGACTTCAACAGGGAAAGCTTAAGGGAAGCCAAGACAACACTTGAGGAATGCTGACATTTGGAGGGAGTGTGAAGGGGCAAATATGATGTATGAGACAAAGTAAAACTTATAGAGTCCCCACGCTTTACCAGCTCTGCACCAGACACTTGCACCTGCTCCACTCTCTCCTCTACTTCTCCCCAGCTTCTCATGCCTGACCACCATCTTGCTAAATTGCCAATTTTTGGAAAGTGGGGGCACTGCTCTTTACTGTCTTACTCATGCTTTATATTTGTACAAAAAATGAACGAAAAGCATTTATTGAGTTGCCGCTTGCAACTCTGATTTGTCTGTGGAAGGGGAATTTGCATCTTGATATATAATACCCCGACAGAACTCAAGTGCCACGCATCATGGAGAAAGTGGGTGGTATTAAGTGGTTTTCTAGGCACACTGCTCCCAAGAAGATTTCTTCCATATTAGAAATATAAGTCTTCACAGCAACAGACTTTTCTGAAGTGGAAATAGTTTTTGAAGTCACTGGAAGTATGGCCTGTCTGGTTTCATGTTCATATCCCAGGCCTGTTCCGTTTAGTGGCTCTGTGGCTTTGGCCCTCTGCGCCTCTGTTTCCTCCTCTGTTAAAAGGCTAAGGATGGCACTAACTTCAAAGGGATGTTGCAAAGATTAAATGATTCAACAAATGTGAGGCAATACTAATTGCTTGGCACTCAATAAGCACTTAATAAATGTTAGCTGTTATGACTATGATTTTTTTGTCCATTTCCTCATCTGCTGAGGGAAGCAAGGAAAACATATATATCAAAACATAAATTGATGCTTAGTATTTTAAATTAAGATAAAACTAAAACTGGGCACAATAGTTAATAGTTATATTTGAAGTGAGTGGATCCCACTCACAGCTGAAATGAGACTGAGCAGCGGAGGGCTTTCACCTCTGTCTCATTGGGACAGAGATCTTCAGGGCATCTTTAGCAAAGATTTCCCTGTGAGAAGGAAGCAAATCTAGAAAGGCAGGACAGTCTCAGGCCATGTCGACACAGGAAAACCCTTTTCTCCCTGCTGCCATCCTGAGGGGATGAGATGAGCCCTCTGGCATATTCTTTTTTTGGGGGGGGGGGGGGGAGTGCATGGTCCGGGAATCGAACCCGGGTCTCCCACATGAAAGGCAGGCATTCTAACCACTAAACTACCCATGTACCCCTCTGGCATATTCTTACCACACTCTGACCACATGTCTCACCCTGGATTTACCCTCGCCTAAAGGGAACAGCATGCTTTTTAAGCTGTGACTTCAATGGTGGGGACAATTCACACTGAATCAGCTTTGTACTTCTGTCTAATCTCCTTGTGTGCCCAATCGACCAGGAAGCTGTACTCATTGTGGTTAAGGGGCAGAGCGAGGCTGGACTTTAGAATAATGTCATAGCTGGGGTTAACAATGTAAATGATCTAATGATGGGGGTGTGGGAAAAACTGGGATTTTTCTACATAAAGCTTAACGAGCCTTTCCTAGGACATTTGCTGGCACTGTTTCCCCCAGGTCAGTAGTTGGCTGTCCCAGTATTGCCCAGCTGTGGAGGAATCCAGTTCTGAAGTTCACTAAGAGAGGAAGGCAGACTGCCAAGCAAGCGGGGTGATGTTTAAGTTTACTATTTTTACACACGCTATACTTTCACACACACATTTATTTAATTCTTCTGATAAATCTGGGCTGGTTATTATTCCCAGACAAGGAAATTGGGCTCAGACTCTGTAGCTTGCCCACAGTTACACAACTGGTAAGAAATGGTGGCAGGATTCAAACTCTGTCTATTGTAAAATCGACCTTAAGTAAATTCTAATTGAGAGTGGGAATGTATCTTTGAAGAGTTTTATGAACTTTTCCAGAATGCATTTTCATGGGAATCTTTACCTGTCCTGTCCTATGTTTATTTAGACTGAATAGTACATTCCCAGAAAAGTTGGGGAAGTACGCATGGTAGAAGTACAGACACTACATCATACATGTGTGTCTCTGTCTCTGTATATACGTATATACATTTATTTGTATATATATATATCTGTCTGTATACATGTGTATGTGTGTATATGTGTATATATTTATATATAATTATGTATGTGGATATAATTGTGTGTATATATGATTACATATATCATCATATTCAAATACAACAGACCAACAGTCCAATTTATGTTTTCAAGATCCAAATAGAAATAAAAATCAGTTAAGGAAAATCTAGAATACCAGACTTGCTAAATCAGAGATGGCTGATAAAATCCAGGACTCTATTTATTCATTTCTAGATTCCCAGCCCTGAGCCCAGTGCCTGAAACACTGTAGCTGCTTAATCAAAATTAGTTGCATGTTTTCTAAATTAATTCTTCACTCTTTAAAAATTGACGCCAAGGTTCTGCTAAACAAGAAGCTTCCCTGCTGTGCTTATATACAATTTAATTTGCAAATTCTCTGTTTACCCACAAGTTTCCAAGAATGCAGCTTTATTGTGCAAAAGCAAAGGTGGAAAATCTTTTATAATCCTTCAAAAGTAATTCATTCATTCAACAAACGTTTGGCTGTGAGCTGCAATACTCAGATAAAAGGCAATGTCCCCGTGTTCCAGGAGTTCTCCTGGAGAGGAAGACAAACCAAATGTAAACCCAGGGCAGTGTGTGAAGGGCTCTGATGCTGTGGGGGTGAGGAGATCCTACACCACAGGGGCTCGGGGAAGGAAAATAGCTAGCTTAATTTAGACTGAGGTTATTAAAATCAAATTAAAGAAATTTGATTTGGTGAGGATTGCAAGTATTCATAATGTATTTGAAACCCATACTATGCTCAGTTAGGGAAAAGTGGATATATTGAAGGAAAATGGAGCTGTATGAAGAGAGATTCAGTAGCTCCTATATCAGAAAGAAAGCAAAGAAAGAGTTTCTGTCAACTCTTGATTTCTTATATCCTATTCTCTAATTCACTGATATGTTCAAAATGCTAGTAAGGCCTATTAACCATTGGTCACAGCACTTCTGTTATTCTGTACAGTATAAAATTGTAGAAACTTCGCTCTAAATGAAACAGTGAGTATCTCAGCTGTAACGGTGGATGGATAATATCACTCTATGAGAGTGTAAACTTGATGCTGGATTTGGCTGAATTCTCAATGTTCATTCACTTCCTAAAGTGCCCTCCTACCCTACAACCCTCTCCGCGCCCCCTTCAAGTGTACTTACATATGAGAACTACGCTAGTGGCCAAAGAATGCAAATCTGAGGGTGAGAAGTTGATTGTGGCTCTGAAACCCACTCCAGAGAGAATAGCCTGATAACCCCCAACACCCCTCATGCACACACACCACCCCTTCCTTCATTGAAACATGGAACCTCAGACCCTCAATCAAATGCTAAAAGAGCCCTGCAGTGACCAGTCATCCCTCCTATTTTCTCTTCTATGGGTGTTTTGTCAATTCATAGACCTCATCTGGAATCCAGAGAAAGGCTGGGGAATACTGTGACCCAGAGAAACAGAAATAAAACATCAGAGCTCACGTGCTGTTAGTATAGCAGACCAAGCACGTGCCTGTGTGCCTTGCATGTTGTGTATCGGTAAAATCCCTGGAATACAAGTTAACTCAGAGACAAGCTTCTAAAATTCTGTCCCTAGCCTTGTCTATCATTTTCCAGACTTGGGTGTGTTGCTAAAGAAAAGGGGCTAAAAGAACACTGAAGACAAACTTCATCTCTGTCACAATTTTGCAGATGTCTTTCTGAAGACATCTTTTCCTTCGTTTCTTTATTTATCCATTCACCTACACATCCATTCATTCATTCATCCACTAAACATTTCTTGAGTACCCACTATCTGCCAGGTACCCCCAGAGACTGCAGATTAAAGATGAATAGCACGCCATCCAGGAGCTCAAAGTGAGGTTGGGGAATTAGTCATGGAAGGAAGCAATGAAAAAACAATTTTGCAATTGCTTTAACTGATAAGTGAGGAAAGTTTTGTGAAAACCTAGTGGACAAAAAACCTTCAATGATGATATTAAAGGAAGGCTTTCCAGAAGGGATACAGGGTCACTAAAAGCAAATGATTTATTTGTATCCTCTAACAAGCTTTTCATCTCCACCTATGTGTGCACGTTGGAAAGGGAGGTCTGGCGGGATGTTATGACCATTACCCTAAGGGAACCTTGCAATCCAAAGTACAATCTCAATGACAGAATCATCAGCAGATCCTGAGCTGTCAGGAATACAGAACCTCAGTCCCCACTCAAAACATTCCCAATCAGTACCTGCATTTTAACAAACAGATGTGCATGTGCACTGTCCTAGGAGATGAGGAGAATCTCATCTCTGAAAATAGTCAAGCCTTCCACAGAATCAGTGTCACTCACCCACAAAGGGTGAGAGCTCATTCATGTGGGTTCCACCTACTGACATTTGCCATACCAGAAAATAAAACTGGGAAATATTTTATAGATTCTTTAGTCCATTTAAAAATAACAATCATAAATCCTTATATGCTATCATAAATAAGAGTTGTTATGCAAGGAACATCTTTTCAAAAAGTATTAGTGAAAAGAGTACCATTGTTTTATATTATTTGCAAAACTTTTAAACATTTGGATTAATAGAAGACAGATGGATTTTCATATCTCCTTCTGTATCCATCTCTTACAATATCACCCCTTGTGTAAATCTGGACTCGATGGTTCACTCCTAGAATAAGAGTTAAAAAGGCAAGTGACATCTTAGTATAATTACGGAAATTGTCTTGACTTTGCAGACCCCTGGCCCACACTTTGAGAACCACAGATCTACAACATCTCTAGAACTCCCCTCTCATACCCTTTGTCTGTTGCCTCCAAGGAAGCATTACCAACATTGAATTGCGGCAATTATAAAGAACACCACAATTGCAAAGAAAATTCCCGTCTCAACTGGATCTTTGGAGACAAAGAATGGATATAAATATGTAATTATGTAAGTTCTCTGGATATAAATATTCCACATTCTCCCTTCAAAGACCAGTTGAAGGAGCCACATAATCAGATGTTCCCTTAACTGAGCCAGTTTACCTGTTAACTTCGCTGAAGACAGCAGTACTCTAACTTGGGGACAACTATGTATAGAAAAAAAACACTTGACAATTATCAAGTGCTAATCAAATGTAAGGTACCTAACAATATCTCTTGTCACACATTTAACAATTGAAATATTGTGACTTTTAAATTTTTCTTGCTTGTGAAAAACTAAGCCTACTAAAGAAGACCTTAGTGATTATCTAATTCTCTTTGTTTAAAAAAAAAATACCCTAGATGAGGAAACTCTAAGAACATGAATTCAGGTAAGGAGAAGTGTCTACCTTTCAGGCAATACTAGGCTAAGATACTACCAACGGTGGTGACCAATTCCTCCTGGTAACTCTTAGTGTTAGTGGAAAGCTATTAGTGGAAATAGATTTGAAGGATCTGTCCTAATTTGCATTTAAACCCTCCCTGTTTCCCTCCCTGCCTTATTCTCCGCCTGTGCAGTTGTTTCACTGAGTTCTTTAAATGCACAAATCGCTGCTGCTGCTGCTTCTAGGCCTACCCTCACCCCCACTCATCTCCCAGCATCTACAGGACAGAGGAACCACAACAAAAATAAACCACACACGCAAGACTTTTGTCCACTTTCAACTGTGAAAACTGTGAACACTAACACTTACCAAATGAATCACGAGAGATATGTTCATAGAATAAGAGGAGTTCTTCTCCCAAACTCATGGAGTCTTGTGAGAATAGGCCCTGCAACCCGTGAGCTGACAAGCCCCTCTCACCAAGCTAGCTGATGTTCCCATTTGCCACCACCCCCAACCCTCCTCCTTTCCCTGCCCTCTAGTCCTTTCCCTTGATCATGAGCCTTTCTAGTGCTCTTCAGCTGGAGGCCAGGTCAGGGCCGATGCTTCTGCCTCAGCCAGTTGGAAGGCATGCTGTCTGTGAGATTTCCTGAGACGCTCTCAGCCGCTGCATTAAAACTGCATGAGAGTCCTTCTGAGAAGGCCTAAAAATACCATGTTTCAACTATGAGCCACTTTATAAGCATTACCTGATTAAGCCACCCTCTCTCT
This sequence comes from Tamandua tetradactyla, assembly GCF_023851605.1. NCBI lineage: Eukaryota > Metazoa > Chordata > Mammalia > Pilosa > Myrmecophagidae > Tamandua > Tamandua tetradactyla. Next base: position 21,206,939 of record NC_135343.1, on the reverse strand, counting down.
GCAAGCTCTGGACCTCTGCATAGGGACTTCATTCTCCTCTGCACTCACATGACTCCAGGAGGGGAAAAAATTGAGACCGGAAGTATTTCTTCTGGGTATTTTAGGCCAAGACATCAATAATGTCAAAGACCTTGTAATAATAACCCCACTTGGTGAATGATATGTATGGAGTGTTTAAGTATGTATTTATTTATTTAAGAGAGATTGACTTGAGGTTCTCATTTCCCAAAGCCAGCTTATTAGAGAGAAGCATTCTCTAGTTTAAGGCAAACTCAAACCACAGCCCATAGGCCAAACACAGCCTGCTACTGCAAATAAAGTTTTATTGAAACCCAGCCACACACATTCTTTTACCTACTATCTATGACCGTCATTGCACTACAATGGTGAAGTTAAGTAGTTGCGACAAAAAAAAAATGGCCTGCAGAGCCCAAAAATGTATCAGGACCTTTATGGAAGAAGTTTGCTGACCTCTGGTCTAGGGAACTTAAGTCTGTTCTCATCCTGTGTATGCTCTAAGTATCTTTGAGCAAGTCTCTCTACCTCTCACAGCCTCAGTTTTGACAACTATAGACTAGATAATCTCTAAATTGACCCATTGCTTCAGGCTTATTCTCCCATTCTTCTATAACTATTGGCATCTAATATATTAATTAGTTCTCATTAGGTATAAGATTTCTTTGAGGGCAGGGGCAGAGTTTTATGTACCTCAGGAATCCTCTTTAGCAATCAGCTGTGTTAAGCACTAAATCCATTTATGGAGTGTAACCAAACTGACTTGAATTATATTTCTTTTCTCTGCAGAGAGATCTCTCAAAATGATGTCTTGGAAGTGATAGAAGCAGACGTGTTCTCCGACCTGCCCAAGTTACATGAAATGTAAGCAAGACCCTGTTCACAACTGTTCTTGGCAGTAGCCTCAAAGTCTCCATATTCTTGGGGGGGGGGGGGGGCTCCAGCTCTTGAGTCCTCAAATCTCAAGACCTTCCTTATAACTTGTCAGAGTCAGCCAAAAGACATTGTTTTGGTTTGCTAAAGCTGCTGGAATGCAATATACCAGAAATGGAACATCTTTTAAAAGGGAATTTATTTAAGTTATAGGTTTATAGTTCTTAGGCAGTAAAAATGTCCAAACTAAGGCATCCAGAGAAAGATACCTTGACTCAAGAGAGGCTGATGGGTCCAGAACACCTTTGTCAGCTGGGAAAGGATGTGGCTGCATCTGCTGGGGTCTTTGGCCTCTCTTTTCAAAACAGGTTTCCCAAAGGCATTTTCGCTTTGTATTTCAAGGGTCCCCAGCTGTGTGGGCTCTATTGCCTCTGTCTGCTCTTTTCCAAAATGGTTCCTTCTTAAAGGACTCCAGCAAGTCACCCACTTAGAATGGGTAGAGACACATCTCCATGGAAACCATCTAATCAAAAGGTCCCACCCACATCTGGGTAAGTCATATCTCTATGGAAACAACTCAATCAAAAAGATCCCACTCAACATTATTGAATCAGAATTAATGAACATGGCTTTTCAGGGGTACCCAACAGTTTCAAACCAGCACAGACACTGTCAAAGGTCTCTCTGCCGATTATTGCAGGTGCTAGCCCAGAGCCTGGCCTCATCCTGCTCTCTCTTCAGAGGCTTCTCATGACTGTGAGCAAGTATCTCCACCATGTCCCTCCATCTAAAATGATTCCATCATCAAAGCCCAGAACAAGTCCCTCATGATATAATTGGAGCTGGGTAGTCCTAGCTGAATATAACCTGTGCCATATACTCACCATGAAACCTTGGCCAAAATATATAAGTATCCTGAGGCTTAGTTTTCTCACTGGTAAATAATAAATATTTGTTTGGAATAATAAAATTATGTACCTCATAGGATTACAGTAAAGGATAAATTAGAGAGTAAATGTAAATTAGATCCACCACATCAACTGGCACAGAGTAAATATGTCATAGCAATCCCCGGTTCCTCTATTACTCCAACCAAATTTACCTTCTTTCACTGACATTCTAGTTTTATTTATGTGTCAGTACTTACATAGTACACCACTGGAACCACTTCTGGTTCATACAGATCTATAATTTGCATAAATTAATCCATGGGATCATTGAACATTAAGGGCAGAAGAGACTTTAGAGACTGCCTGGTCCATCATTTTCCATAGTATACTCTGTGGTTCACTAGTCACTTAGGAAATTATTAGGTGTTGGGGGAAAAAAAGATGCTGTGGTCAAATAATAATAGGAAAAACTGGGTAAATAAAGTTAGACAGGTTCCTCAACTTTAGAAAGAGTTAAGGTTCTCTTACCTCAGAGCTTGTAATATGCTGAAAAGGATAGCATATTGTTTCTTAAATAATTTTTTAATATTCCACAAAACTCCCATGCAAAGTATTTCAGAAAGCTGATAAACCACCCTCCTTTCACGAAGAATGAAAGGCACAGAGATGTTGTAAGGCTTTCTGAAGTCACTCAGCCAAATCCATGCCAGGGCAAACCTTGAACATAAACCTTTTGATTCTTAAACCAATGTATTTTTGCATATTTTTAAAGTAAAGATTGTTTTTAAGCATGTATCAAGTATCAACAGGAGAGATATACATATATTTTTTGAGAGAACTTTTTAGAAATGACATTCAGTCTGTTCATTTTGGCAGACTCTCTCCTCCCTTTTTTCCCTCCCACCCTGATTCTTCTTTGTCCTTACTAAGCTTCTGCAACTGCTGCCTTCCCTCCCCCTCCCCATTGCCCTCCTGCTGAGTCCCTTCTCTCCCTGCTTGGCCTCCCATTGCCCTAGTGGGGAATAGAGACCTAGCTGGAGCCTCGGAACACACAAGGGATTTCAGAGAAAGGAACCAAAGGGCTGCCAGGCTCTGAGCAGTCAAGCAGGCATCCTTTGATGTGGTTCAGTGGGCAGCTGGGACAGATGGGAGGGTATTTTCTTCTTCTGCCTCTGTGAAGAGGTGCTCTCACCCTTGTGCAGCACAACTGTACTTAAAATGATTAATTACCTGATACTTGGATATGGGTAGCTACAGGTTACTGCAACATAAAAGCTAATGAAACTGGAAGGATTCAATTAACACAGAGCATCTCTGCAAATACACATTGATCCAATGAGTTGGGGAAATCATAAGTTCTCTCCGTTGGAAGCCAAATGGGAACATACTCCCCTCCAAACTATTGAGCAGGACACAGCACAGGCCAACACGAGGCAGAAGCTGCCACTTCCCGGGAGCTGGGAGGGAACAGTCTGGTCCACAGCATGAGGGCAATCACTGTCCCATTCCCAGCGACTGTCTGCTGGAATTTCATTGTTAAAAACAAAGAGGTGTCAACTGTTCTTCCTCCAATCATTGTTTTCCTTTGCCTTTTTACTCCCTTTTCCTCCTTTCTCCCTTTTTAAGATTTTTTTTTATTCTGGTAACACATATACAACATAAAATTTCCCCCTTTTAACCACTTTCAGTATTCCATTAAGTGGTGTGAATTACATTCACAAGGTTGACCCTCACCCTTTTCCCTTCTCTTCTACCTTATTTTTACCCATTATTTTTGTTGTTTCTCTTCCCCTTCTTTTTTATCTCCAAATAAAAACTCCCTTCCCATATTTGTCTCATCACAATTCCCTTAGACCAGTCAGATGCTGGGAGATCCCCACTGGTTAAAGACCCAACCATGTTCACTGGTTAAAGACCCAACCATGTTCACTGATTAAAGACCCAACCATGTTCACTGGTTAAAGACCCAAACATGTTCCACATGAAAATTGCACCACCACTCCCCCACTCCCACCCCACCCCCAACCCAGCTAGAGTTCTGCTTGCCTCAGATAGACAGGCTGCAGGAGAACTTCAGTGATGAGAACTAAATGGGACAGGGTGAATACTTAGTTTGCATGGTTTAGTCCAGTACAAGACACTGCATGCATCTATGCTCAATAGTTGTTGACACAATATTTGGATGGATAGATGGGTAGATGGATAATGGATGGATGGATGGGTAGATGGATGGATGGGTGGATGGATGAATGATTTATTGGTGGTGTATACTTTGGATAAATGTGAAAAATCCTGCAGCACACTTTACTGTTGCAGTCACTTGCATGTTCTTTCTCTTTTACAGTAGAATTGAAAAGGCCAACAACCTACTGCACATCGACCCTGAGGCCTTCCAGAATCTCCCCAACCTCCGATATCTGTAAGATCTCATGTCTTTTGGTGCCTCCTCCATGATCAAATTATGTACTTGTGCCCATTTGCTACTCTGGGTAATGACTGCAGTTTACCAAGGATGGGGGCAGATGTCGGGGCGCGGAAGGGTGGGAAAGGACACTTGTTGGTGAATTTTAGTTTAATGAGTGAATTCTACTAATATAATTGCATTTTGCTTTCATTTGCAAAAATAGACATCATAAGGAATGCCATTTGCATTAGTGGGCTCTCATACTTATGACTGAGTTCTATAGTGTTAATGAGATGCAGCCATAATGTCTGCTAGCATTTAGCTTGGGACCTTCACCTCAAAGACGTTGTCTCCCTTGTTCTACACATAAATATTTTTCTCTTTGATAGAGTACAGTTTTTTATTTTGTAAGTTTGGTTAATAACAGACATGGTATTTTATCAACAAAGAGATTCCTAGTGTTTGTGCTCTATCCCCTGGGCACGCTCCCATGAGCATAAGCACTGTACTTCCTCTACTTATGTGACTCAGATGGGAGCCCCAGAAAGAGACTGAGAAAGAAATGAGGATATCTGCTCCTGACCAAAGCTTAGAGGGAAGGCCAGCCTCATGGGTAGCAACCAGTACAGTCACATGGGGCCCTGCGTGCAGAAGGACCCTACACTGAGCTCTTATTCTCTGCTGTCGCTATTTGGAAATGCCTAAAATTTTTCAGAAAAAAAGGAGTCCTGCATTTTTCATTTTAACAGTGTGTCCTGCAAATTACGTAGCTGGTCCTATCCAGAAGTTAGGGCTATAATCTCTCCTTGTTTCAACTTTATACTCCAGTGCATGGAAGGGAATCCCCAAAGGCACCTTTATTCACATAGTATCACATATGGCTAATGTGAAGCTGCCTCTCCAGAGGACAGGCCCCCACAGCCACATTCTGTAGTACATGATAACCATGGGGTGTCTGAGGATGATGGGTTGAGAACAGATGAATGGAGAATGAGGAACCATTACAAAGTTTGAAATTAAGGGTTCCAGAATTTGACATAGGCCCAGTGGCCAGCAGCACCCATGCTTATGAATAGGGCTCCTCAATTCTTCCCTCTGGGGCATGAGGGTGGGGGAGGAACCTGGGAGGATATGGGCATGAAACGCACAGCCCAACATGGGAAGAGGGGATCTTTAGCAGAATAAACAGGACAAAGCCATGGCTTTGGTTCTGGAAGAATCTAAAATCTGAGTCATCTGCCATCACAGCCAGCCTCCCCTTTGTGTCCTTTCTCACGCCGAGTTATTAAGTAGCCCTCAGTCCCTCCTTGCACCCCCTATTGTGTTCACGAAAAAGTTGGAGCAGACAGATTTCAGCCACATCCTTTTCTGAGAAGATATTATTATTATTAGGACATTTAAAGCCTCTCTAATTGTGGAAAGTAAAGAATTATAAAGCAGTTTTGAGGGATTTATGCCCCTACAAAGAATTCTCCTTGAAATAATGTCGTAGTTACATAGTTACATATAATTCTGCCTACAAAATCCTTTCACATCCACACACATCCCCATTGGGAAGTTGAGTCTAAGAGTCGCCCGCCTTTAACCCTGTGACTTCCTGCCCAGGGCGGCCCCTTTCCAGCTGCCCACCCCCTTGAGGTGTGGCACCCCCTTGCCTAGGGAAGTGGAGTGACTCAGTGGTTCCTGGGGCCCTTTGACCAGCGCTATAGCCATTCAGGGTTCAGACTATGGCCCTTTGAATATTTTCCAAACTGCTAAAATGCATCACCTAAATTCACAGTTGTCCTCTAATCTGGAGAATTATTTCATGGAAACAAAGCCCAATTAAGCTTTCATTACCTTCAATGCATATTTGTTTCTGAGCAACAGCCATAAACAGCGGCATGATCCAGCAGCAGGTATAGGTGGATGGCAACAATTTCAGGTATTCTTTTGGGCTGATGAACCACTAGCTTGAAGGCAAAGAAAAGCACAAAATGAGTGGTGAGAGCCAGAGGGAACCAGTAGGATTGAGTTGTTGCTTTTTTCTTTTAAGTCAAGATAAATGTTTATCATCACAGCCACCAAAGCAGGAAATTGCAAGGGTTAGGGGTGAGTTCCTATTGACTTGAGCATCCTAATTGCTATCACACACGTACTTAGAAATGTTGTTCTGTGGTTCTCAGCTTTGATTCCGTTTCATGCTGATCACTTGATGGCACAGAATTCGAGATAACTAGAAATCAGCGCTCTTCATCTCTGCCTTCACACTTCACTGAGGAACCTGAAGTGCTTAGAAAAAAAGATTCATGAATAAAGAAATAGAGTTTAACTAGAAGAATATGCATCAAAGGATTCATCTGGGTAGATTTTTTAAGTCAATATTGTATTTGCAGGCAATATTTTTTCTTGACTGCTCTGCCTTCCTGGAGCTGACCTTTTGTTTATGAAAGATTATCTATTGATCTGTAAATAAGGCTTACACAATATTTTCTTGCCTTTGCATCCTGTCACTGTAATTCTTAGGCAGCTGGATGTTGCTCTTTGCTACTCAATAAACCATAATTCCATTTTAACAGTCCTTTCACACAGCAGAGTGGGCCCTCACCTCCACCCCCACCAGCCAACCCAAACAACAACCATTTCTCACAGGTAGGCCTGTTAGACTTTCTTAGGATGCCTGCTAACAGCAGCCATGCCCTCTGCTTTCAGCAGCTGGGGATACATCCAGAAGATTCCGTCACCGAGATTCCCCTCAGCAGTTTAAGCCATTTCCTCCTCAGCACTCCTCTAAGTCTGTCTCCCTCTTTCCTGGGCTCCTCTGTTCCATCTGGTTTGGTAAAAGGAATGAAGGTAGCTTTTCTGATTATAAAAAGCTGAGTCATTTGCTGGAGTGAGCATAGCAGAGGGACTGTCATTTATTTGTATAGAGAACGAAGGGAGATTGTGGACCACTAATATTGAAGAGAAGCATTAAAGAAAAGGTTAACCACAGAACTATATAGACAAAGAGTGAACCCTAATGTAAACTGTGGGCTTCAGTTACTAATAATGTAGCGATATTGGTTCACCCGTTATAACAAACCCACACTAATGCACGATGTTAATAATAGGGAAACTGTGTGTAAGTGCGGGGGCTGGGGAGTGGTAATATAGGGTACTCCCTGTACTTCTTGTACAATTTTTCTATAAACCTAAAGCTGCTCTAAAAGTGCAGTTTATTAAAAGAGAAAAAGAAGGCAGAGTTAGGAGTAGGGAGGAAGGACATCGGTTCCAGTACCCCAGTTCAGGTCTTAGCATCTCCCCTTGTCAGTTGTGTGACCTTGAGTAATTGACTGAAATTCTCTAAGCCTCAGTTGCCCTTTCTGTAAAATGGGAATAATAACGTTACCTACATAATGGGATTTTATTAAATGACTCAATATGAATGAAGTGTTTTGAATAATGCCTGACATTTAGAAAATTCACAATAAATGTTAGCAATTCTTATTAAACTTTGTACTCTGACATTTACTAGCTAAGGGTACCCGTGTAAGGGACTTGGTCTCTGTACCTCAGTTCTCTCCTCTGTTAATATAAAAACACTAGTAATACCTGATAAGCCTATTGTAAGGATTAAAGGAGAATACTGATTATAAAGCCTCTGGTATGTCATAAGGGGTACAATAAATGCTTCTGATATGATGATGATACAATAATGCTAGTGGTGGTCAGAAATATATCTCTTTCCCTATTCAATATACCTAGTGTCAAGGCCTCTTTAACTGAGTGTTTTGGCCAGAACTCAACAGTCTAAGGTGGAAATATTATCAATTGTGTTTCTGCTTATTGAAGCTTTTGAGATATCCCGAACAGTCCTTCCAACAGGTAAACTACATTATCCTGCAAAGTTCTGTTGGAGGACTACCAACCCTGCCTTTTAATGTTTATTTTCAGTACTGTTGTTCCACCATTCCCCTCCATATTCCCATGCAAGCTAATCCCAGTTCTTCAGACAGCTGGTTGGATAATGGGTTACCATTTTTATGTTGATTTGTAATTGATCACTTTTTTTAAACATATTTTATTGCATCTGAACATCAGTGCAACTTGCCTCATAGGCAGGGCACTAAAAGTACATACATTTTATATAAATAAACTGACTTGTCTAGAGTCCTAGATTATAGGGCTCTTCTGATGGGAATGTGAATCAGCATCCTCACAGATTTGATTGCGCTGTTACTTTTGGTGCTCAGCCATGCTCACCTCTCTATAGTGACTAGGGAAAAAAGCATACCAGGGCTCATTTTTAGATGTCACATATGGTACAAAGGATTGGTACCTCCCCATTTTACCCTCATCATTTTAGATGTGAATTGGTCAGTAAGTAAAACTCATTCATTCAGTCAACCATTCAACAATTATTTATCAAGGACATACAATATACAGGGCTTCGTTGTGGCTGTTGGATATACATAAAAGGATGAGGTAGATGATGCCTCTGCCCTCATGAAGCTTACACTCTAAGAGAGACCAACAACATTGGATAACATCAGGAGGTGATAAATACTATGAAGAAAAGTAAAGCAGGAAAAGGAGATAATAATGGTTTAAAATGGATAGTCAAGAACAGGTTGGGAGGTAGGCCTTGTGAGAGGCACAGGAGACATCTATAGACAGCATTTCACATCAAGGAGCTTAATCTTTGGGGGAGAAAGGACCATCTTCCATTGTCACCTGAAAATAATGATACATCTATAGAGCTGGGTGGCACTGCTGATGGGTAAGAAGAGTAACCTAGCGCCCTGTGCTGAACTAGTCCCTTCTTGAGGGAAGTTGAGGGATAAATATGATTTGTAAAGAAGGAAACAATGGCAGGAAATTCCCTCTGAAAGGAAGAAATGAGTAAATGCATACAATGAGAAAGGATCATAGAGTGGGGGAACAGGCGAGGAGTACTAGGTCCCAACTAAAAAGAGGGGTGTATGATGGGAAGGAGGTGGGATGGATCAGAAAGGATGGGCTTGGGAAAAAAATACAGCAGGAGAGTTCAGGACCAATACAATAGGAAATAGTAAACTATAAAAGATTCTTCAGCAGCAGAGCTACACAATGACAACTATTCAGACTGTAGATTCACCAATAGCAGGGTACAGACTATACTCAAGAAAGACCTGTTAGAAGGTAATTTCCCTGGTTCAGGGGTGCAGTAAATGTGGCACCATGGGGGGAGCAGAAAGAACAGATCAGTAGGGGGTGTATTTCCAAGAATCACTGGCAAGCCATTCTCATCTGAGTCAGAAGTGAATTCAAGAAGACTGCAGTGATTTGGACCCACTTGTTCCAACAACCCCCTAAGCCTCCCTTCCCCCAATACCTCCTCCAAGAACCTCCCACACAGACCAACCTGCAGACTGCATGCATCAAAAATTCATTCTGGGCCAGAATTCAGTCATCTCACACAGGGGCTGTGATTATCAGGAAGAAATTATTAGCCATCTCCCTGGCTGTCAGTGTTGTAAGTATCTAAGGATGTTGCTATGACTACAAGGATATTTGGGCACAAAGGAGATTATGCAACTGCTTCTTCTATCAGTGATCTGTCTGGAGGTGCCAACTTTGCCTGCTAGGGTCGACTCTCAGAAAACATGGCTAAATTTTCCATCTGGGACTTTGACGTGCTGGATGTGACTTCAGCCTGGGCATGTCTGCTCTTGTCTGAAGGGCTGGATCATGAAAAAGGTGAAGTTTTCCTGCTGCTGACCTTGCCACTCCACCCCACTCAGTGTGCTTTCCCCAGCAAGAAGTCCAAGTCCTCTCCACCACAAGAGAATTATTTGATTCATCTCAGTATGTTCCTTATATGCTTTTTCCAGTGTAATTGGCATTTTTAAAAGAGGAGCCTGAGAAGGCAATGCTAAACCCAGGGATTGATAATGATGGACTCTCAGGTATTGAGACTTTGAAAGGGTCTTATAGGAGCCACTCAAATAGCACATAGGTAACCATCTTCTCCACCCACCCGCAGATTCTGAACAATTATGTTTTCAGAGAATATGCCTTTTGTGAGGTAGGTTAATTTCAAAATAAGACCACCATGAATCAGATAGAAGGACAAGCAGATAGAGGGAGTTTGAAGGGGAACCAGTCTCAGAGCAGGTGAATGAGTCTCAGCCTGATTTCTTCCTCTTTGCTGGTGTCACCCAGACAGTGATATACTAGTCACTTTAGATCCCCGTTTCTTCATCTGCAAATGGAAATAACGAAAGATGCTTCAAGAGGCTTGTCAGCCAAGGAAAATGGATTCTACGTCCTCTAAGGCCTCTTCTAGCCCTCCAGTGCTTGGTTTCTGAATTGTGGTTCTCAGGAATCCCAGGCTCCCAGCTGCTGCCTGTCCTGAGTTCAGGGTACTCAGGTCCAGCCTTAGATGGAAGGAGAATGTGCCTCTCCAAGGTAAAAAAAAAAAAAAATAGAAAGAAAATTCAGCATCTTGCAGACTGTGTTTATTGCCCAGAGTAGGCTCTTGCCCTAGACTCAGGCAGACCCTTTAAATGCTAGAACCTGTGGGTACATTAAAAAAAACAAACTAGCCACAAATTATTCTTAGATTAAATAGAGCAGCTCAACTCCTGGATCTAAAAGGCAGTTACAGGAAGCATCCCTGCTACTTCAGTCCCTCACAAATGAATAAAGTCAACCTCAGCAGAACCTGAGAGGCACTGGGAGGGTGGGTGAGGTTTCAGAGACACTTTCCAGTGGCTACGGGAGCTGGCCTGGGAGGGACAAACCCCTGGTAGAGTCTGCCTCAGGTCCAGGCAGAAGGAGGGACAGCTTGGATGATGGAATCTGAAGGACCAGGCAAAGCCCCACTCCATAGAAAATAAACTGCTGCCACTTACTCCACTGCTATAACCTCCATGTTGCGGGGTTCAAAGGGGTGTTTTTGTCCTTACAGACTCTTTTAGAGTTGCATTATCCCTGGGAAAGGCCACACCTTAAGAAATCAGCGCTAACACAGGAACTATCAGCTACCCCCTTTCAGGGATGCAGCAGTCCCTGGAAGCAGGGACAGGCCAGAGGAGGCTGGACAGAACAATGGGTGGAAACAGACAGGACATAGAGAGAGGAAGGGCATCACCCAAGCAAAACCTGTGCCTTAGTTCCCTAGGCTGCTCAGAGCAATACCATGAAGTGGTCCAGCTTGAACAATGGGAATTTATTAGCTCACAGGCCAAGAAAACATCCAAATCAAGCCATCATCAAGATGATGCTTTCTTCCTGGAAACCAGTTGCCAGCAATCCTTGGCTTCTCTGCCATATGGCAAGGCACATCTGCTGGCCTCTCCTTTCTCTTCAGAGTTTCGCTGATTTTAGGCTTCTTGCTTCTGTGGCACAGGTTCTCTCCATCTCTCTCTCATTTTCATTTATGAAGGACTCCAGTATATGATTAAGACCCATCCTGAATGAGGTGGGTCCCACCTTAACTGAAGTGGTCTCATTAAAAGGTCCTACTTACAATGGGTTTACGTCTACAGGAATGGATTAGATTTAAGAACATGTTTTTCTGGGGTATGTGCAGCTTCAAATCACCACACCCTAGTTATTGAATTCTGTGCTACTGCAGAGTGGGGACCATGTTTTCTTCACCTATGTCCTCAGTGCCGTGGCACAAAGGAGGTGCTTGGTGATTTATCGTTTTCTTCTAGAGAATCCTGGCTGTGATCCAGGCTTCTCATGAACCTGGTTCTCATCTTACTCCATAATACATCTTGAGGGACTCATTTTTACCCGTGCTACGATCTTTCAGCTCATCTCATCTGCTTTGTCTTTCACAGCATGTGTTCTTAGATTAAAACCTCCTGAAGAGGCATGTTCCAACTGAGTGACCAAGTTCCTTCCAAACCCTAGATTTGTCTACTGGAAAGGGACACTGTCCTCCCCAAGGGCATGGCTGTGGGAGGAATCCAACACAGGGGACTCCCCAGCCAGCTAGATCAGCTGACTCAGGGCTGGGAAGCAGTGCAGGAAGGGCAGGGCAGGGACATGTCACCACCGGATTCCATCGCCATCCAACCAGAGCTACAAAATCTGTCCAGTTCATCTCCGGGCCCCATGCTGTGCAGGGTCACAGTAGGCCCTTAACGAAAATGTGGGCCTGGAGTTGAACCTCTCTGTTTAGATGGTGAGAATGGAGCAGCTGCTGTTTCTAGAGAAATATCTTGGGGCGTTACAGAGTGCTAACGTTGAAGTGACAAATGTTCTAAGGAAGAATATTTTCATCTTCCACAGACATTACAAAAACGTTCTGTTGCAGTTTAATCACGAGCTCGCCCACAGCAAACATTCCACAAATAATGTCTAGTTCAAGAGGCGGTGAGCTCCGCCTTCACAAATTTGGGATGCAGAGACAGCAGCACTAGGAAGAGAGAACAGGATGATGAGGAAGCAACTAGGCAGCCACCCTCACAGAATGTACCCAGAACTTTCACAGTGGACACGGCCAAACCACAGGAGCTGCGTGGGCACAGAGGCACTCAGCCAGACACTGGGCAAAGGTCTTCTCTTCTCTTTAGGGTAGAGTCACAAGATCCAGGTTCCAGCCGGGTCCTAGTTGTGAGAACTTGTATGAAGGCAAAACAACCTATTTGGGTCTCATGAAATGCTGAGAAAAAGGCTGCTGTAAAGAAGAGAAGGGAAGGGATAGGATGAGACAAGATAAAAGAAGATATACCAGGAGGTATGGGAGCACTTTGAAAGTTAAAAGTAGCAAGCAAGTGCAAGGATGGCTGACTGTACAAGGCATTGCTGGATGATAGAAGTAACATGATCCTTAATTCAGAAAGCACTTTGACTTGTATTAATTTGCTTTACCTTACCAAAGCCCTGTGAGAGATTTACTGCTGGATCTATTTTACAGAAGGGAAACTTGAGGTTCATAGATACTGGCTCAATTGTTTTAGCTCACAAAATCGGATTAAGAAATGGTCTCGGGGCAGGAGGTACAGAAAAGCAGAGACTTGTTGAGCATCTACTATATGGCAGACCCTGAACTAGCTCTTTTGTTCATACAACTCATTTTAACTTCCAGTCTTCCAAAACAGTGAGGCAGGGGTTTTCCTCAATTTACAGATGAGGATTTTGAAATGCAGAGATTACATAATTGATAGAACAGACAACTGACGCTAGTAACGTCTGACTCGAACCAAGTTTATCCCGCTTTCCCGTACACCACACTTGGAGTGATGTAAGACATGATTGAAGCCGACGTAAGCGTGCTTACTGTTCTGAAAACAACATTGACGCCAAATGGCAAATGTATTCATATGCCTGCCATTTGGACCATGTAATCACCTACTCGGCTAACCTGAAGTGTACCTAACAAAGAGTTTTCTAAATAATTAATTTTAGAAATGAGTTGTGGGGAAGGGTGTGCAAACCATTTAAAATATTAACTATTTTACAACTCCCCTATGTAATTTTAAAGTAACTGCTTGCCACAAACTGGTAGTTTGATTAAAGTTATTCTTACGTCAGCATCCAAAGACTGCCACTTGGCAATCTGGAGAGATTTTAGATTTTAAAAGTCCTTACATAGCCACTGTGATTTAATGGAAAGAACAGCACTGAGAGGTAGGTTATATAGTAGTTTGGGAGTCATTGTGCCTGGTTCAGATTCCATTTCTTCTTCTTTCTAGGCAGACAAGTTAATGTAAACTCCCTAAGCTTCAGCTTCCTTATCTATAAAATGGAGCTAATAATAGTACTTACTTCATAGGGTTGTGGTCAGGTTTAAATGAGTTTAATACAGGTAAAACATTTATCATGGTGCCTAGCATGTGGTAAGGTAATTGACAAGTAGTAACTACTATTCTTTCTAGTTCAAGACCAGAATTAGAGTGAGTCACTTACCCTCTGTGAACCTTGCCTCCCTTATCTGCCAATGGGCATCATATTATGACCACTTAGAAGCTCACTGCCTAATGAGATAATGTGAAACAACTTTGTCAGCCATACATGCTATACAACTATAAGGCATGGTTATTTTTCCAGCCTTTTCTTCTTAGGAGAGTAATCTGGTTAGAATTTTGACCAATGGAATGGACACAAAGGAATACAGGTGCTTCCCTAATAGCCATCCCCTGGTGTGCTGCCATACCACTTCTGCCCTCTTCTCACTCAGGTATGAGTCATGTGCTGGTCTACCACGGACTCCAAGCAGGAGAGTCATCTATGAAACTTTCCACATGGCCTTCTTAAAGTCCCTCTGCCATTATTATTGATGGGGGAATGGAAAGAACAAATGCACAGCTGTCTCAAAACATTCTTCTCACAAGGTCTCTCCCTAAATCCAACTCTCTATACCCTTTTGACACCTAGTGTAGGTGAGGGGTTAAGAATTGTTTTTCGGAAACCTCTTTGTAATTTCTGCTGATAGTCACACACTTCCTTTGGAACATAGCATTGACCTTTGTGTCTCAGGGAAAACTCCAACTCTGACATTCTGTTCCATGGGCATTCTACCCTAGCCACGAAGACTTTCTAGACCAGGTTTCAAATGGAAAGGACAAATAACTTCTCTCTTATAGTGAGAGATGTGCCATAACCTGCCACAAACTTTACTTTTATACATTCAGACCCATTTTGTCAATGATGTCTTCTCAGGCCAGTCTCCTTTTGATTCACTTTGTCATTAGTGAATGTGAGTCCTGTCTTGCTCTGACACAGTTTATGGAGAGGGTAACTGTTGCACTAGGAGTAGGAATCTGGTCTCAGGACTGACCTTCTGTACAGCTCTAAATGAATTAGGCCTATTCTCTCGTCTGGTTGCAATCTGGAGGGAGTCATCCTAATGGACTGCCTGAAGTTGTAAATAGAAAGTACATAAAAAGTTCACTTGACACAGCCTGTCTCTCATTATTGCTGTTCAGATTTTCTATACCATAAACTTTCTGATTTACATCATGGTAGAAGGCTGGAGGGTGCTGACTATAGAATCCCTTGCCTAAGAGAGTTTGCCAACCACCATTCTCAGTAGTCAAAACTCTCTCAGAGAATTTAGCATATTATTAAAAGAAATCAGGATAAATACTTCGTCCTTTCACAAGGTTTGGTAGATTGGGTTGTGTAGCCCAGAAAAGGCTTGTTCTTAATCTTGGTCTCTCTTCCTGTTACGGTGAACCCATTGTAAATGGTTCTTGAAGATGTTATTTTTAGTTAAGGTGTGGCCCAACTGAATGAGGTTGAGACTTAATTGGAATTACTGGAGACCTCAAAAGAGGAAGGTCACAGGATATAGAAGAAAGCTAGCAGTAACTCAGAAAAGAAAAGAGATGACATTGCCATGTGAGGAGAAAGCCAAGGAATCCTGAAGATTGCTAGCCAGCCAGTAACAGAATGCCACAGTTTTCAGGGAGAAAACAAGTTTTACCTAAAACTAAATACTTGACTACTTCTAGCCTCAAAACCACAAGTCAATAGATTCTTGTCATTTAAGCCAACCCATTGCATGGTATTTGTCATAGCAACTAGCAAACTAAGACATAAATGGTCCAAAGATGAACTTTGAAACACCAAAGTCAGGAGATGTTTTACAAAAAAGGGAAGTCCAAGATTAAATAGGTTTGGGAAGAGCCCACATATTCTTCCCTTCTCTTGGACATTTGCAATGAGTATTATCATGGTAAAGACTCTAAGAGGCATGCAGGAAAGAAACTGCTTCTTTATTTATTTTTATTTTTATTTTTTTAATTTTTTTGTGTGTGGGCAGGTACCGGGAACTGAACCCAGGTCTCCAGCATGGCAGGTGAGAACTCTGCCTGCTGAGCCACCATGACCCGCCCACTGCTTCTTTATTAACCCACCATTTCCAAGCTTATTGGACCATCGTAGCCTTTCATTTGTAGACAGAGTATAAAGATCCTCTGGATGAAGTGGTTGTAGGGAAACACTGAAAGTTTCTATGTTGCAAGACATCTAAGAGGTCACAGAAACCCCTTCGTTGGGTGTATTTCCAGAGGTAACAAATCAAGTGCTGCACAGTGCAACACATTCCTCTGTTGAGCAACTCCCATAATGTACTGGGATCAGTCATTATGGTAAGTCAGATAATGACAAAGAGCTCAAGATTTAGAATCAGAAAGATCTGGGTTCAAACCAATTCTTCCCTTCCTTACATGAGAAAATTACTCAACGTCTCACAGTCTGGGCCTCCTCAACTCTCACATGAGGATGGTAATGATGCCTGTCTCCCAATGTAGTGGAGAGAAATAAATAAAATAATCAATGTTAAGTGCTTGGTGTGGTGCCTGGTTCATAGGAAGTGTTCAATAAATGTTGACCATTATTATTATTAATCCTATACTTGCTTTCCCAAGCAGCACAACACGACTCTATTACCATTTCCACCTGGCAGTCCTTCAGAATTATAGGCTTCTGTTCCCAAGCAAAATACCCCATGCATTGGACAGCATGGTCTTGGTTCTTCAGCCCATTAGCAAAACTATTTGAGCATAAGTGACCAAATAAATGTATTTGTTAATAAAATACATACAGGTGCTACTTGTAGTACTAATTGTGTGTATCACAAAACACACAAAAATAATATTTTAAAGGATGAAATAAATAATAAGTTTTTACATCTTCATCTTGTTTCATAATAGACTATTTTAAGTGGCACTAAAAACTTGCTTTTGTTCTCACTGTAATATATTATTAGTGATGACATTTTAATATTGTCATAGGATGTGCTTCATGATCTTTTTAACCCTTTATTTAACACTAGTTTAAGTAATTCAAAGCTTGTTTCAATACTAGATTTGAATGGCTGTCAAGTAAAACTTCACAAGAATAGGCAGGAAGAACCCCAGAGTTGCACTCCCCAAGCTGTCAAACTCAGTGATCAATCCTATATTTCTTTTATGCAAATTTTTTTTTTAATTCAGCTAGTAAATGTTCTTCCCTAACATCAATCAGATGTTCTTACAACCTACTTGGAAGATGTCATATTTTTCTGTTTTTAATGAAAGTGTTCAAAACCAGTGAAAACACTTAAACAACTTAGAAAATCATATTTGCTTGTTTTTAAAATATGCAATATGAGAGATTTCATAAATGATGACATGCATCATTTTCAGCAATAAATTAACCATTACCAAACTTTTTATCCGCATGCTGTCTCTACAGCATAAGTTTCTTTCAAACGCAGTCACATTCCTTTTCGTTACTAATACATCATCTTTCCATTAAAGACTCAAATTAAATGTATCATATTTGAAAATTTCTGCATTGTAGCATTAGTTTTGATAGGCATGTGCCACAAGAGAAAAAGTCAACAAATTTGAATCACTTGTCTTTTTGTAAACAATGTGTTGGTCATCTTTAATTCTGTCAACATTTCCCAATAATTTTCCATGAGGTGATCAACAAACCTCTAGGTAACAGAATGATCTAGACCCAGAAAAACCAGAACCCAGAGACTAAACAGTCTCAGACAGGTGCAAAGGGTGATCTAAGCAGGTTTTATCAGAAGGAAATTGGAGAAAGGGACAGGAGGAATCTAGGAAGTTCAGCTGTGGCTTCCAGAGGGTTGCAAGGACCCAAGGAACACTGGGCAGCAGATAAGAGGCCAGCTACTCATGAAGAGGGACAAGGGAGCAGCATTTCCATACCCAAAAGAATTGAGAGAAATCAAGACATTACTCAGATCCTGGGAAGAATTGGGAAACCAGGCAGAGTATCAGTTATGATAACTGGAACACAAGGCTAGGACATGACCACAGCCATTACAGTGCTCAGGCATGGTGCTAAGTATTTTACGAGCATCATCTCAGTGTTTTATGGAGGAAATCATCATTTCCCCAGGTTAAAAATGAAGGACCTGAGTCCTAGAGGCTTCAACTGACATCTTAAGGCCATACATCTAAAAAGTGATAACATCAGGATTTGAACCCAGATCCTCTCTGGTGCTGGAGCTGGCACATTTGAACCTATGCTACCCTCCTACTCTGAACATAGGTCCAGCATCCCATTGCTAAACCAAGATACTAGGTCAGAACTGAGTCTTCAGCCAGGTGGATGGGGCTGAGCTCTTCAAAATGCTGCCCTAGGGCTCATTAAATTTTTCCTGATTGTTAAGGAGTCTGGTATCCATAGAGACTAAGGCAAGCTGGAACTGAATATTAGAGTTAAATAATCCCAGTTTGTAAAGCATAAGATTGTAAAGGCAGGAAACCAGGTTCTCACTATTGTCTCAAGTAATTCTTTACATAAGAAACACTTTAAATAGAGAGAGAAACTGAGTTTCTGAAAAGGTATGTGACTCATTCAGTGTTATCCATCTAGTTAGAGGGAGGGCACATAAGTCCAGGGTCTCAAACCTTATGTCTAAGGCCCTTTTCATTGTCCCGCAGCTTCTTACACAAGCTTCCATCTAGCTCCAAAAATCTGTGATTCTATATCTTGACAAATTTTTATTTAATGATACAGAAAGCACATTTTAGCATCCTTTATAATGGTGTATGTAAGGATGCAAATCCTCAGTTAATGAGGATGTGTAGTTAATGAAAATCTCAACATCGGTGAGTCTCTTAAAGTAAGGAGTCTTTTCCTATATGTAACTAGACATAATTCACTCTTCTCCTCCTTATTCATCATTTGCCTAACTTCTCCTAGAGTGGAGTGGAGGAAGGAGTCAACTTGATCTAGGAGACTAAAAAATGTACTTTAAAATGTAAAAAAAAAAAAAAAAAAGGTCAAACGGCTGAGGTACAAATAAATTAATTCTCTATCATGGGGAAACCAATTAGAAGGTAGAGAAAGAAGTTTAAACCCTAAGCCTTGGCTACTAGCAAATATACTTTGGCAAAAATGACAGACACTTAAACTAGGATATTCCTGAGATATTGCTCCCTCTCTCATGTCCAGTTCTATCTGTCTCTTCTTCCCACCCTCCCACATGGCCTTCCATGGTCCAAATAGACACACTCACTTATCTTAGTTCAGGCCAGAAAGCTCTACATTCCCTAAGAGATCTGGTTTCCTCCTTTTCTATAAGCAGTCCCCCCTGACTACTCCATCCCACATTGTTCTCCCCTTCTCTGAACACTTAAGACACTCACAGTCAATAGAGTTTAGCACTAGACCATTCTCTGAGGGTTTCAGCTGTACTGGTCTTGGTTTTTCCATTGGCCTGCAAGTTCCTTGAAGACAGTGCATTGTTTTTGGCTTCCTCTCTTGAACAGAATGGAGGTTGTATTAGAAAAAAGACATTTAAACCATGCAACACATGCAAACACACATGACTATTACCTTAAGAAAAAAAACAAGAACCCACCAGTACTACTGAAGAGTAATTAAAGTACTACCATGCTTTTGACAATGAACCTTAGAGCTGCAGAGTCACCTCCTAAAGAAAGGCAAATGTATCATCCTTTCAGGCAGAAGGGCATGGCAGGAAAGGCATTAATAGTTACCAGCAATTGCAGGGATCACACTTAGTTCATCCTGACCAGTGAGGTGCTCACTTTCATTATTGCAGCCTGAAGACTGGGGAGAGTCCGGCACAGGCATGAAAGGTGTTAACAGCAGCTCAGAGTTTGAGGCTGGTCGTTGAGAGGGGAGAAAAGTGAGCCAGCTACCTTTCTTTAAAATATCCATTTGCAGATCTTAAATTTGATGACATTTTACCCCCAGGCCTTTACCTGTTTTTGAAGATAAACCACATTTGAGTGAATCAAAATAATTTTGCAGCAAACAGTCATTTAACCAAAGCAAACCCATTGAGACATAGTGCAACTAGCTGATTACCCACTTCCAGCCTCCATCAGACATGAATTTATTGATCAAAGGGGAAAAATGAATTGAGAACTAAGTGTTCATCTGAATTCCATTTCCTGAGTTATCTTGGGGTTATATAGAGTTTCAGCTACAGAGTTATCACCAATAATCCATCTTGCTAGATGGTCACTAGATCTTTTTAAGTGTCTTAAACACAGCACTACTGGAATAATTTTAGCCATTTTTGCAGTGTGTTTGCTTTTCTATAAAGATCAAAGATTTCAGTGTGCTCCCATAGATATCTATAGATATCCCATAAGTATAGCGATTATGGAAGCTCATCTTTTTGGAATTAAATAATGCATTTGTACCATTCTCATTTGGCAATCATGAATTATTCCCTCCTTCAATTAAATAAAATTCTTATTGATTCACTATGCGAGATGGCCAGATTGCTACCCATATAATGTCAAATTAGTTAGGTGTAATGAACAACTTCTTGTACATTCATCTCTTGACAGCACATAACAAACATATTGCCTTGCATAAAGAGTTTAATAAACATCAAGAACATATTATACACCAAACACCATACCAACGTTGGTTCTTTAGAAAAAAGAAAATTCCTGCCTTCTTCGCATTCACAATTTGCTTGAAGAGACAGACCTTGAAAAAGAAACACAAAATGATATATAGTGCAAAATTTTGATGAGTGCTAAAATGGAAACGTGCTAGAAAGAATATGGTTACTGGGATTAAATTGGGGGCCCTAATTTAGATTTTTTATCAGGGAGCTACTCTCTAAAGAAATGACATTTGTAATTCAGCTGTCAAGGATGAGTAGAAGTTGGCCAGATGAGAAGACTTTGGAGGGTGAGCCTTCCAGATAGAGCATGTGCAAATACCAGAAGGCAGGAAAGAACTTAGTTTATTTGAGAAACTAAGTGAAAGTTACAGGGCTGAGAGCATTGCCAGAATAGCATGAGATAATGGTGGAAGAACAGGCAGTAAGGAGCACGATTTTTTTTTCCAGAGCAATATGGGAAAGAACTAAAGCATTAAAAACAGAGGAGTAAAACCATCTGATCTACATTTCTTAAAAAAGAATGTTCCATGTACTGTATGGATAATTGATTGCAAGAGGGCAAGATTAAATGCATCAAGAACACTTAGGAGACTAAAGCAGAAATACAGAGGAAAAATACCAGTGGCTTGTTGGAGAACAGTGTCAGTGGAGATGGGAGGAATTGAGTGGAATCAAGAAATATTTTGGAAATGGACTCAAAGAGGACTTTGAGATAGATGGATGTTGGAAACTGAGGAAGAAGAAGTATGACTATCACATTTTTAGCAAACCATTGATAGATGATGAAAGTATTCATAGGGAAGAATTGAGGAGGAGCAGTTTTGATGAAGGTGGGAGTGTAGCGAAAAGCCTAGTTTGCTGTGCCAATGAGACACCAAGGAGGATGTGTCAGGTAAGCTTTCATTAGAAATACAAAATTAGATCTTAGAAGGCAAATATGAACCTGGAAGGTATCAGCATGTTAATAGTTCTTAAGTCATGGGAAAGATGTGTCCAAGTTATTGAGAAAAAAAAGCAAGAGGCCTAGAGGACGGTAGAGGAGGGGGTTCAACAATGAAAGCTAAAAAAGGAATAACAGAGGAGAAGGAAGAAAACCAGAAGAGTGCAATGTGATAGAAAATAATAGAAGAGAGAGACAAACCAATGTACTAAATGTTCTTTAGAGGGCTAATCAAATAAGAATTAAAAGTGTTCATTAGATTTGGTGGTTAGCAGGTCAGTGGGTTTTGACATGATAAAATGATTTCAGTGGGCAGGTGCAGGAGGAAATCAGATTGGAGCCGCGTGAAGATGAAGAGGATATGAGAAAATTAAGATGGCATGTGCAGACAACTCTTCCTAGAAACATGGCTATGGAAGAAGAAATAGAAAAAGGCTTGGGCTGTAACTACAGAAAAACATGAATTAGATGGAGAAAGCAACCATCAATGAGTCCATGTAAAAGTGTGAAATTCAGTGCAATTGGTATCTCTCTTAGCCTAGGTTCTTCAAGAAATGTTTAAGCCAAAAAATGAATGCAATGAGTTTATTTTGGAATATTTTTGTTCCAAACTGAAGGAAAAAGATTATTGTCTAGGAAGAGGGAAAGGAAGGAAAGCCAAATCAAGGATGTATTTTCAAGATGATCATCACTAGGAAATTGTGGCTTAATCAGGCTAGTGTTCACCTAAAGTGTCAAGTAAAATATATCTCAGAATTGTTCCCAAAGGAATAGAAGAGGAGAGTTCACCATTATGCAAGAGTTGCCTAATAAGGTGTTAACTCCCTCATACTTCCAGATTTGGAAATACCTCAGAATGGTTGAGCATGTTCCTATAGGTGTGCTGCTCGAAGGTGAGAGAGAAGCCCAGGACAGAAAATGAGAGACATCAGGTGCAGATGAGGCAAATATCTGACAAGTTAAATCTGTGTGCAGTGGTTGCCATGGTAATAGCTGGAGTAAATGATTAACCAAGAGGTTTTGTGGCAACATATACCAGGTGTCTGGCATAATTTCTATCTCGGTGTTCATACTGTCTGCATCCTGTCCATTCTGGAGAGATAAAATGACTTGTGTCTTGTTTATGACAAACTTGGCATGCACATTCTCCTAATTTCTGGCCTCCAGATCTCCCTGCCCCTGTTTAGGACTTATTACCCCTGATAGTAGTGATACCTATCAAGTAAGTTAACTAAAAAAAGGGTTTTGAGACATTCTTGGGAACAAGAGCAAGAAAATGTTTAGAAACATCCAACCAATTAACACAATATTTTATGGGCACATACTGCATTCCAAACCTGCATACAGAGGTATGGTATTGTCAGAGAATATTAAATATTGCCCCTGCACTGATATCTCATTAAGGGATACAACATACACACATGGGAAGATATCTAAAAATAATAGGCTAGATATGATTAAATAACAAATGTGGGATAGAATAGTATCGGGCTAGTGGGTTTTTAAGGTTAGAGCAATGTTTCTGTTGGGAATGTGTAGACTATCAGGCACTATGGAGAACAAATGTATAAGTTACTTGTTTTAGTAGAAGCTTCAAACTCCAAAGGTTAACAGAAGTTACCACTGGACAGTGAGACAATAATGATTTTTATTTTCTTCTGGAGATATTTTCAATATTTTTCCACAAGTCCCATAATAAATATGTATTACTTTTGTATTCAAAGTATGTATTTATCTTTTTAAATAATCAAAGAATGCAGAATAACTGATATTCTCTTACATTAATGGTGGGAATTCAAAACAGTACAGCCACACTTTGGAAAATAGTTTGCATTTTTGTTTAAAGTCAAACATACAATACCATATGATCCAACAATCTTATGCCTCAAAATTTATCTATGAGAAATAAAAACTTTAATTTGTATGTGTGACACACACATACAAATTAAAAAAAAAAACCTGTACAAAAATTATTAAAGCAGACTTTTTTTTATAATCACAAAACTTGGAAACAACCCAGAAATGACCTTCAACTGGTAAATGGATAAACAAACTGTGGTATGTCCATAACATGGGATACTACTCAGCAATAAAGAGGAATGAACTAATGATATACACAACATGAAATGATGTCAAATGCATTATTGTAAGCAACTCAAAAAGTTGTACATTCTATCATCCCATGTATATGGCATTACAGGAAAAGCAAATTATAGGAATAGAAAAGTGATGAGTGGCTGCTAGGGATAGAAGATAGAGGAAGAGGTGAACTACCGAAGTTCCGTAAAAAGGAATTTGAGGGAAGGACAGAACTATTCTGTATCTTAATTATGGTGGCAGTTACACAACTATATGCATTTATCTTACCAAAAAAAGAAACTTATCTTAACACATAGACTTCTACACCAAAAAGAGTTCATTTTTTCTGTACGTAAATTTTACATGAATAAACAACAAAACAAATTCTCTGTACAAAAGGATATTACTTGCCTCTTCCCCCAAATAAAAAAGGGCTGTTGAAGTAGTCAAAAGAGTTGACCAAGATGGAGTGACATAGATCACTGGGATCAAGAGAGATGAAAATATTTGAGAGAACCAATAGGTAGGTAGGATTCACTGACTGAATATAAAAGCAGAGGACAAGACACCACAGTCTACTCGAGGATTATAAACCCAAAACACTCATGGTCTTTCATAACAATGGGCACAAGCAATCTAAAACCAACTCTGGTTTAGGCAAGCAACATAGTAAAGGGATGGGGTGAAAATAATGGAAATATTCTTAGCAACTCACAGAAGTGAGGGAAATGGTCACACCATATGACCCAACAATCTTACTCCTCAAAATTTATCCATGAGAAATAAAAACTTATGTTGACACACACACACAAATAAACAAAAAAAAAACTGTACATTAAAAAAAAAAAACTGAAGACTGGTATGTCAGATACCTCTCATGTTCCATGTGGAAATTTTTTTTACCATCACTGTGGCAGCCAGTCCCCACATGTTTCAACCAACCTAGTGCAGGTGCAACTGTACAGTGCCTAGCCTGGCCTCATCCAAATCCCACCTCCTGACCTGGGGACTCCACCATGAGGAGGCCCAGCAGGAACTTACTGCGCCCTCACAAACACACAATATAGAAGAGTTAACACCATGAGGACAACTTTAACCAATAGGAAATGGACGTCTATGGATAAATGCGTCCACCTAATAGCCTCAGACCAACATTTCAGAGGTCCACTTTATAAATCTCCTCAGACAAGTCCTTGGGATTAAGAACTAGTCACAGGTAGTAGTGGTCAACTTGTGAACTCATCCTTGTGTTGATTAGCTTTCCTCCTTTGTTTCACTCTCCTTGTCCCAAAACCTCTGAACTCATTCACCCTTAGGCTCTCCTTCCTGGGGAAGCCGGGCCAAGACCCCCAGGATTGGGAGAGATTCCAGGATAGCTCTGGAAGTTTCAACCAAAGAGATTTCTGGACCATCTCTTAAGGCTGATGGTGCCCAAAGACCCAGCTCTAATCAACCTCCAACCAGTTCCTAGGAGAGTCAGGATGGCCCAGCTTAGTTTACATGTACACCCTGGGATCTCATGCTTGACTCTTAATCACTTGGAGTAGGGAAGGGGCAGTTTTCCAAAGAGACCAGGAGGTAGGAAACAGGACATAAGTTGAAGAAATTCTATTTTCTAGTTCCATGTTGTTCTTGGTCATGGTAACTTATTTTCTTCTTCAAACAAAAGTGTGCATTGTAGCATACTAGCCCTTCTGTGCCTGAAGTGTAAATTTCTTTTCTCTAAGGAACCAATGCTTACCAGACCCTGCCTGGAACCTTAAAATAGGAATCATAAACATGATTATGGGATTTTCTGGTAGACTTTTCTGATAGGTCAAAATTGATATTTTTATTTTAGAAAGATCATACTATTAAAATTGTTAAAACAACCAGCTTCATTTTTTTTCCCTCACTCTTGTTTTGTCTCTCTCTGTAGGTTAATATCCAACACAGGTATTAAGCATTTGCCAGCTGTTCACAAGATTCAATCTTTCCAAAAGGTTCTACTGTAAGTTATTTTTTTGAGTGGTTACCAACTCTTTACTCAGTAACTGTCTTTCCCAACAACCTCTGATCCTCTGATATGCATTGTGCAGTCCCTGTCCTGCAAATGTGTTGCTCTGGGTAGCAGGTAAGCAGATGTAGGACAGTAAGCAGCAAGCATCCTTAGTCTTACCTGCAGGCCGGCTAATCTCAGTATGGAGAAAGTCAACAGTCTCCTCAATAAGAGTGTGTAGTTCAATGGAGCCAGCTCTTGGCAAATCAGAAAATCTCTACTTTAGTCATTATTTGATGCTTTATATAGCCATCCCTCTACAACCCACATATCTTCTACCATCCTCTCCTCTTTCTTCCTGAACTTTGATGCTTCCTGAGACGTAAAGAAAATATATGACAAACGAAGTCACACTAAAATGTTGTGATATAATGTGTTTGTCTTTTTCCAAGGTATCTGTATTTTGAAAAAGGAGGAGGGCAATGTGAAACAGCAAGTTTGTTTTCTATAGTGAACTTGTAAGAATCTGGACAGAACCCAAAAAAAGGGGGTGGGGGGAGTGGGGATGGGTTTAAGGAGTTAGAGAGAAAGGAAGGAGAGAAAAAGAAAAACAGAGGCTTCTTCCCTAAATTTCTTGAATTGTTCTGATCAGTTAGGTGTCAGGTCGTACCTGACAGGGAAACCTGACGGGAAGATGAGGAATATCAACAGAAAAATAAGACTTTCTCCATTCTCTTTCAGAAAGAAAAAAAAATCGATGATAAAATTGTTTTAGGACCCAAGGAAGGAAGGAAAAACTAGTTTTAAGAAGGGATAGGAGTAAGATGAAGGCCCAACTAAGGAGGGTAGAGATATTTGGCCTGGAGTAAAATGTTGACTCAAGTGTCTTTGTCATATTAAACAGCAATTATACAGGCAAGAATAATAAAAATGTTAGAGAGAACCCTAACACTGTGAGATTAGCTAAAAAAAACCTACAAAGACAACACACACTGCGCGTCTGCAATTCCGTTGTTAAGAAAAACTGATGTCCTAGAGATAAATTAGAGGCCATTGTTTCCAAAACGTTGAGCTCATCAGCTTTCAGAATAATCATTGTATTAAAACATTGCCTCAGCCAAGAACCACATCGGGCCAAATAAACTAAATGTGGGAAAGCTAAATGGTGAGGCTGACATAAGTATCTAATTTGTCTGTACTTTCTTCTAGAGACATTCAAGATAACATAAATATCCATGCAATTGAAAGAAATTCTTTCATGGGGCTGAGTTTTGAAAGTGTGATTCTGTAAGTAAGGAAAAAAATCCAACCTCATAACATTTGAGCTTTCATTTGATGATCTCTTTCTCATAATTGAATGCTCCTTTTTTGTTTGGATAACTTTGGTTTTTTCGCCATTTAAGTCACCCTCTGGTTCTGTTTTTCTCTCATTTCCCATCTTTACATTTCAGAATCACAACATGGAGTCATGTTAATAATTTATGATTCTCTGGTGCGATTCAAGTATTTAAAATTGCTCTTTGAATGATGGTCTCCTGTGATGCAACATCTGTTCCAAAGACAGAATAACTCATGCATCAATAAAGCTAGTTATTGCCTGGCAAGGCTTCTGTTGCCCATAGAAAAAAACTAAGAAGGAGGCTGAATCAGGAAGTCATGGCTATTCTCATAACCATTCCTACCAGCTCCTGTTCCAGCCCAAGGTGAGCATAAGATGACTTCTCATTTTCTCAAAACAACCACTTTTTAATACACTCAAGTTACTCACTCTGACTTTTCACATATACTCTATGTCATAAATAAACTACCTTCTAATCTTTTGTGCCTGGCGCCAACAAGGCAGTTGACTTACTCAACAGGATGGCCAGGAAATAAAAGCTACCCAAGTGTTTGCCAGATCTATGGAAGTCAGAGATGCAGAATAACATCTGAGGGCTCGTAATTGCAAGTACATCTATAAGGAAAGCATTTCATCTAAAGTATTGTGTTTTAAATATACATATAGCGGGGGTGCACCAGTGGTTCAGTGGTAGAATGCTTACCTTCCACGCGGGAGACGCGGGTTGAATTCCCAGACCGTGACCACACCACCACCCCCTCAAAAATAAATATACATACCAGGTTGTGTTTCTAAAAATATAACAGTATATCCAAAAGGTAAATTCCAGCCTAGAAATAATTTTAGCCCTTTTCAAAGCTATATGACTCAGAAGTCCAGCTGTTTAAAAAAAGAGAGCTATGAAGGGGCAAATAGTAGACATGGATGAGAAACACTTTGATGCGTTAAGGAATTTTGTGTAAAATTGATTCATTAGAACAACAAAAGCTTTGAAAACAGACTAGCAGATGAATTAGATATTTGAAGGCAAAAATAAAAAAAATAAAAGCAAAGGCATGTATTGAGAGCACAAAGTATTAGGACAAAGATTACAGGTAATACCTATTCCTTTTACACAATAAACTCACGCTCCGTGCAATATGTGTAGGAGGCATGTGTTGCAATGAGGTGATGGGCTATGGGAAGGATGAAAGGAAGGGAAAGCAGAACTAATAAGCTAATAAAATTCAAGCTGAATGAAATGTGTGCAAAATAAAAGAGTAAGCAATTATTCTAAGAGTAAAAGAATTCACTTTGACTGGTGTACAATGTGAGGGTTGAAGGAAGGCTGAGAAAGGGGGGCTGTATTTAAGATGAGCTTTAAAAGATGAGTGGGGTTTAACTGGAGAATTGGCAAATGGCAAGCAGAGGGAATAAAATAAAGTCATGAAGGCATAAAACATAAACACTGGTGGTTTGGAGGCAATAGTGTATGTCTGAGTAGCACCAGTCCCCTGGGTTGTAAACAAAGGCAACAGTAAAAGAATTCCTGGACTACATCATGGAGGGAGACAGTCAGTGACAAATGTGATCAGTTGTACCTGGTTATTTGTGTCTTTAAATCTTGATCTAAATGTACATGTCATTTTTAAACATATTGATTTTAAAATAATGTTGTAATGTGACAAATTTATTAATAATAAAATATTCATTTTTATGGGAAATATGTAATTAGGAGGAAGTGTACTACTATCATTTGCACAGCTTTGCATATTGACACATCCTTTTTGGCCAGACCATAAGACTTAGGCAAGGCATCCTGATCTACCGAGCTCAATTCTCCCCAGCTGGAGGTAAAGTCCCGGAGGAAATAAGAACTGCCTGAGGAAATAAGAACTGCCCAAGGTAGCTTTGCAAACCCAAACCTACAAAAGAACTCTGCAAACTCCATCCACTTCTCACTGATTTCTGCTCATGGACTGTGTGATTCTCCAGAATTTAGGAAAATACTTTCCAGGAGAGGATAGTTTTCTTTTAAGAATCAACACTTCTCAGACATGTCACTAAAAGGTAGACTCACATTTATGAAAACATGATCCATTTTCCTTACCTCTGTTTGTCCTTAATCCGATAGATAATAGAACCAGAAGATTTATACTCACCATAGCTTAAGTCTCCAACTGCTCTTTGTTTGGGTGTTACATCTGCCTCAGGATTTTTTCAAAATCCTGAGGCCATGTTCTCAAAATAAATTAACTAATCAAGTGATTCTTTAAAACAGCCCCAAAATAAAGGATTATGAGTCACTTGGCTATTGACTCAGAGGGAAATAAGCACTAAAAGCCCATCCTGTAGAGGTGTCTGAGCCCTTCTCCAGTCCACCCTGTCCCTAAAGGTAGAGCATCCAGGAAAGCACTAGCTAAGGCCAGCCAGCAGAAACACCTAATTTTGAAGAAATGGCACATGTGTGACAACTCCTAGCACCCTCTACCCCACCTCCATCCCCACAAGAGGGGCTCACTTCATATGTGTCCCCTCCTATCCTCAGCCTGCTCCCATCTCACTGCCTGCCCCTCCGAGATTTTTAATCAACCAGGTCCTCCCAACATCTTCACTCTAGGTTGAGGGCAGGTTCCTGAACCTCTACTTAGTGAACACATTGGTTTTGTCCCAAGGGATTCAAAATTACTAAGAAGAATCCTTGCTCCTCTTGTTCCTTAGCTGAAGCTTTGATAGCAGTTTGAGCACATTGGCTAACATAAACCTGGAACAGGAGTACTGCAAATAATTTGGGTTTTGTGTGATGAGACTTTTTTAACATTAAAAAAATTCTACCCCGTTCCCCACATAAGATCAGTTGACTGAGAAAATTCGTAAACCTAAAAGAAGCCTGTTTTCGTTTGCTAAAGTTGCCAGAACGCAACACACCAGAGATGGATCAGCTTTTACTAAGGGGATTTATTTGCTTAAAAATTTATAGTTCTTCAGAGGAAAGGCAGCTAGCTCTCATCTGAGTTTCTCTGTCACATGGGAAGGTACATGGCAACGTCTGCTTGCCTTCTCTCCTGGCTTCTGGGTTCCAACGGCTTTCCCAGGGGTGATTCTGTTCTGCATTTCCAAACTGGGCTGAGCCACAAGTGCTAAGATGAAATATGCTGAGCTGCTGAGCTCTCTTCTGACATCTCTCTTTTAAACCTCCAGCTAATTAAATTAAAGCTCAGTCATTGTGGAAGGCACTCTCCTTAGCCCACCGCAAACATAATCAGCCATGGATGAATTTCACAACTGATGATTTAAGTCCACAGAAACAGAACAATGGGGCATCCTCACCTGGCCAAGTTGACGCCTGAACCCAACTATCAAAAAGATCAATCTGATTATAATAACTCTTTTAAATTACTCAGTATTTTATTTAATCATAGAGACATCTATATGCACCATATACATGTGCAGGAAATATCTTTTTTACAGAAGAATAGACGGTGCCCATATGCATTTGCACACCCCTTGGGTTAAGGGTCAGCCCATGGGACCAAATCTAGCCATAAGCTAAGAATGGTTTCTACAAATGAACATCTGCAAAACAATCTGATGGTAGGAAACACTAACTTTAAACATAAATTAAGCAAAATGTTATTGTCCCCCAAACAGAATACCATTCTTCTTAGTGATAGACCTGCATTACAAAAAATAAACTGTACTCCAATTATAATTACATTTTGAATTTTAAAATTATGGAAGCATGTTTATCTCTTGTTATATAAAGTTCCTATATCATGTCCTCA
Organism: Tamandua tetradactyla; assembly: GCF_023851605.1. NCBI lineage: Eukaryota > Metazoa > Chordata > Mammalia > Pilosa > Myrmecophagidae > Tamandua > Tamandua tetradactyla. The sequence continues at coordinate 21,176,339 of NC_135343.1, read as the reverse complement.
ATTTCGTCTCTTGGCCCACAAAAACCTAAAAGATGTTCTATCTGGTCATCTACAGAAAAAGTTTATAGCCCCTTGTGTTCGATCCAAAACCTCTAGGGTTAAATTTGACTGCTCTCTGACTCTCACTACCCTGGACAGGCCAACAAATAAGCCAGACGATCAGATGTGCCTATTAGGAGAGACTTTCTTGTACATAGGTGGGGGCAGGATGGGGAGGGGACCTAGCCGCTTCTTGGCTGTCAGAACACCCTAATTGTTTCTTAATGTTTTAAAAGATATACCTTGCTCCTCTCTGGATTTTTTTTAGCTAAAACAAGTTTTCTGGAGGAGGAAAAAAGTGCAGTCTCTCTCCCATGATTTTAAACTTTTCGAAGTTTATCCACTGCAGCCCACGAAATAATCAAAAGTCCTGAAGACACAGGATCTTCCCTGGGTCAGGTTTTTGAACAGAGTTATTTGTAAATTCACTGAACCTGACAGTCAAAAAGACCTTACTGCAAAACAGGAGCCGGCAATCAGAGGCTGTTGGGACTAAACTCTCCCAACCTTGGATTTTTTATTTTGTTTGCAGATGCACCCAGGAGTAGAGCAATGGGGAGTTGTCAGCCCAAGTGTCCTTGGGCTCCCCTGTCCAAACAAACCTGCATACTGACCTTCTTAACACAATCAGGGTGACTGTTCTATCCCCACTCCAGCGTCTCCTCCCATGTCCACTCACACCACCTCGTTCTGCCACAGCCCACATGCCTTGTAATTGACTTCTTTTCCTTTCTGCCCTAACCCAGAGCCTCTACAAATCTCTAATAACCAGGTCCCTATGGGTCATAGGAGATGTTCAGGTTGTCTGACAGCTTAATTAGATCACTTTTTGATGACAGCTAGGCCTGCTGCTATGGGTGAGCAAGGGTGAAAGGCTCAAAGCATTAGAGACAAATGACAGCGTTCTTATGCTGCCTTATAAGCACTTGTTCGATAATTCTATGACTTCTGTCCTTTAGGATGGGGAAAGATCTTGGTTTGCCTCCTCCATGGTGTCTTTTCTGCACATGGATGATATATGCCAAGACCCTAGAGGATCCAAGCTGCTGTGCCTCTTGTGCCCTTTTTTTTTTTTCCTTAATGGGCAGGCACCGGAAATCAAACCCGGGTCTTGGACATGGCAGGCGAGAACTCTGCCTGCTGAGTCATCATGGCCTGCCCTCTGTGCCTTTTTAAATATTAAATTTCATTTATTTTTTTCAATATGAAATACATGTACATAATGCAAACTTTAAAAGTTACAAAACGTTATACAGTGATAAATCAGTCTCCCTTCCACCCAGCCTTAAGGTTAGGTATTTTACTTACGCCACTACACCATGCTAGATGATCTTGCCTCAGTGCTTCTAATTATGAAACCCCTGTATTGTTTCCATCTGATATTATTGCCTTTTTAATGGGCCCTTTATTTCAGGTGGCTGAATAAGAATGGGATTCAAAAAATACACAACTGTGCATTCAATGGAACCCAACTAGATGAGCTGTAAGTAGCCTTGACTATTCTTCCAAGCCATTTAGAAGGAAATGGCTCTTGTAACAGTAATATTTATGTAACTTTATGTTTCTTCCTTTCCTCATCTCTGTCCCTAGCAATCTAAGTGACAACAATAATTTGGAAGAACTGCCTAATGATATTTTCCAGGGAGCTTCTGGACCAATCATTCTGTGAGTAGCTCCCCCCATTTCTCTGTGTACAAGCTCTGTGTGTAAAGTCAACTCTGCAATTCAGAAAAGACTCTGGATTAGTCAGCCTTCTCCAGAAAAATAAGACTGACAGGACACATAAGTAAATATTTAGAGATTTATCATAGGAATTGGCTCACACTACCATGGAGATGGGCAAGTACAAATTCCTAGGGCAAGACGCAAGTTGGAAACTCAATAAAGGCTTCAGGGAGCTCCCCAGGAGAAGCTGATTGTCTGGAGTAGAGAAAATGTCCTCTCTGACTGCTGAGATCATCAGTTCTCCCTTTAAAGCCTTCAACTGACTGGATGAGGAGATGCCTCTCGTTGATGAAAGCCACCTTCTTTGTGTATTGTAGATGTAATTAGCCATAGGCATAATTAACTGATTAATAATTTTAAATCCATAAAATACCCCAACAATAACAATCAGACCAGTTCTTGCTTGACCAAACAACTGGGCACTATAACCTAGCCAACCTGACACAGGAACTGAACCATCACAGCTACTAAGACAGCTGGTGATCAAGGTCATTTTTTTTTATTAGAGAAGTGATGAGTTGACAAAACAATTACATATAAAATACAGGATTCCCGTATACCACCCCATCACCAACACCTTGCATTGGTGTGGAACATTTGTTACTATTAATGATAGCACTTCTTAAATTAATTGTACTATTTTTTTAAACAGTAGTTACCTTTGTTACAGTTGATGAAGGAAAAGTTCTAAAATAGTTTTATCATCCACTACTTATATTAGGTGTTTTTTCCCATATGCCACCCTATTATCACCCTTTCATATTAGTATCATATATATCTTATAATTCACAAAAGAACATTCTAATAGTTGTACTAATAACTATAGTCCATCATCTACAATAGGATTCACTGTATTGTACAGTCCTATAGTTTATCTTTTAATATTTATTTTAGTAATATATATATCCTAAGGTTTCTTCTTTTAACTACATTCAACTTACAGTTCAGTGCTATTGACTATACTCACAATAAAGTGCTACCATCACCACCATCCATTTCCAAACCTTTACTATCAGCCTAAATAGAAATTCTGTACAAGTTAAGTGGCAACTCCCCATTCTTTAACACCAATCTATTTCCCGTTAACCTATATTCTATGAGTTCGTTTAATATAATTAGTTTATAATAGTGAAATCATGTAATATTTGTCCTTTTGTGTCTGGTTTATTTCATTCAGCATCATGTTCTCAGGTTTATTCATGCTGTCGCATACATCAGAACTTCATTCTTTTTTATAGCTGAATAATACTTCATCATATGTCAATACCACATTTTGTTTATCCATTCATCGATTGATGAACCCTTGGGTTGCTTCCATCTTTTGGCAATTTTAAGTAATGTTGTTATGTACCTCAGTGTGCAAATATCTGTTTGAGTACCTGCTTTCAGTTCTTCTGGGTATATATCTAGCAGCAGGATTGCTGTATCATATGATAATTCTACAGTTAGTTTCTTTAGAAACCACCAAACTATGCTCCACAGTGGTTGCACCATTTTGCATTCCCACCAGCAGTGAATGAGTTTCCTATTTCTCCACATTCTCTCCAACACTTGTAGTTTTTAATAGTAGCCATTCTGGTAACTGTGATCTGATAATCTCATTGAGGTTTTGATTTATGTTTCCTTAATAGCTAGTGATATTGAGCATATTTTAATGTGCTTTGTAGCCATTTGTATTGCTTCTATGGAGAAATGTCTATTCAAATCTTTCATCCATTTTTAAATTGGGTTGTTTTGTTTTTATCATTGAGTTGTAGGATTTCTTTATATATTCTGGATATTAAACCCCTATCAGATATGCAGTTTCCAAAGATTATCTCCTACCTCCAACAGTAGGTTGCCATTTCACTTTCCTCACAAAGTCCTTTGATGCACAAAAGCTTTTAATTTTGAGGAGTTCCCATTTATCTATAACTTCCTTCATTGCTTTTGCTTTGGGTATAAAGTCTAAGAAACCACTGCCTACCACAAGATCTTTAAGAAGCTTCCCTACATTTTCTTTTAGAAGTTTTACAGTCCTGGATTTTATACCGAGGCCCCTGATCCATTGAGTTAATTTTGTATATGGCGGAGAAAGTGTTCTCTTTCTTTCTTTTGCATATGGATACCCAGTTCTCACAGCACCATTTGTTGAAGAAAATATTCTTTCCCAGTTAGTGTATTTGGCAGCCTTGTCAAAAATCAATTGGCCATAGATGCAGTGGCCTATTTCTGAGCTCTCAATTTAATTCCATTGGTCAATATTTCATCTTTATACCATAACCATGCTGTTTTGACCAATGTAGCTTTTAAATATACTTTTAAGTCAAGAAGTATGAGAACTCCAAATTTATTCTTTTTCAAGTTGTTTTTGGTTATTCAGAACCCCTAGATTTCATAATTAGCTTTTCCATTTATGCAAATGAGGCTGTTGGAATTTTCGTTGGGCTTGTGTTAAATCTATGAATCAATTTAGGTAGAATTGACATCTCAATGATATTTACTTTCCTAATCTATGAACCTGAAATGTCCTTCCATTTATTTAGGTCTTCTTTTAGCAGTTTTCTGTGTACAAGTCTTTTACATCCTTGGTTAAATTCATTCCAAGATATTTGATTCTTTTATTTGCTATTGTAAATGGATTTTTTCTTGATTAGCTCCTTAGATTGTTCATTACTAGTGTATAGAAATGCTACTGATTTTTGCATGTTGATTTGTCCCAAAATTTTCCTAAATTTGTTTATTAGATCTGGTAGCTTTGTTGTCGTTTTTGGGGGGACTCTATAGGATCATGTCATCTGCAAATAGTGAAATTTTTACTTCCTCTTTTCCAAGGGCAAGGAGGCTCTCTTGAGCCAAGGGCAATTTCTGGTTGCACGTGCTTTTCAATTACCCTATATAGTAGTTCCCAAATGGAACCACCAAGTGGTTCCATCATGTGGTGGTCTTATAAAAACACAGATTGACGATCCCCAGAGTTTCTGATTCACCAAGTATAGAGTAGGGCCTGAGAATTTCCATCTCTAACAAATTCCCAGGTAAAATCAATGCTGCTGGTCCAGACAGGATTCTTTAAGATCACTGCCCTAGAACCAATGTTAAATTGGGAAACAGGCTCCTTTCTCCAAAATATACCCTCCACAAACTAATTGTGGTTAGTCATTTGTCCTGAAAGATATGTGCATGGGATTTGAAAGGGTTAAGAGAGGTCACCCAAACCAATGATGGTTCCTTTCATGAAGGCATAGTTTTGAGTTGAGTGAGAACAGGGCTACTGAAACCTGAGGGTATAAAGATGAGCTGTATCATTGCTGTGTGAGTTTGCAAGCTGCCGGAATGCAATATACCAGAACTGAAGTGGCTTTTAAAAAGGGGAATTTAATAAGTTACAAGTTTACAGTTCTAAGGCAATAAAATCGCCCAAATTAAGGTACCAACAAGAGGGTACCTTAATTCAAGGAAGGTCCATGGTTAGGAACACTTTTGTCAGCTGGGAGTCATGTGGCTAGTATCTGCCTCTCCAGGTTCTGCATATGCTTAATATCTCATGGCAATGTCTGCAGTTCCAAACATCAGTGTCTTTGTTCTCCACGTGTCTACATCTGTGTCAGTTCTGCTGTAAAGTTTTTGTTGGCTCTGAGGCTTCTGTCATTTCTCTAGACAATGTCGTTTCTCCAAAATGCTTCCTCTTTTAAAGGGTTTTGATAAACTATTCAAGACCCACCTGGAATGGGTGGAATAACACCTCCATCTAATCAAAAGTTAATGCACACAATTGGGTGTGCCACATCACCATGGAGATAATCTAATCATAAGATTGCAACCTCCATTATTGAATCAGGATTTAAAGAAATGGCTGATCCCACAAGATTGGTTCAGGATTAAAGCATGGCTTTTCTAGGATACATAATAATACTTTCAAAGCGGCACAATCGCAAAGAGAAATGAACATAGAGAAAAGCCAGGAGCACCCAGACAAGCTCCATCAAGTTTTAGAGGAGTGGCCCAGCCTCCTGATTTGTTCCTCATGAGTCCCAACCTTGAACATCAGCAGCCATCTGGGTTTTCACCTGATGTTCTGAACTCACGCAAGCCTTTTTTTTTTTTTTTTTAAGCAATCGAGCAATTGTTGTTTCCTTGGGAAACAGTTCCCTGTGGGGAAAATTTAATGCATTGCCTTTGCAAGTTGGAGACAGTACAATCATATTCTGATGCTTTATCAAATTGATTTGGCTATAGCTCAGATTCATTTGATAGTTCAGATTCAAACACTGAGTTATTTGTATAAGAATGATTCTCTTCCATTACCACTGTACCCACAGTCCTATAGATAGTAAATTGCCTTTTTATCCCGCCTGGGATCACGAAAGAGAGGTCTTCTAGCCATCTGTCAGTATAGTATACACCAGAAATGTGCTCTCACTTATGGAAATGATTGACCTGTAATAACATCTTTTCTGGGAAAAATAGAAATTGTTCAAATCAAATTTGTGGTCCTGGCTATAACACACTTTATTAAACAGGGCACAGAGCAGTGTTTAACTCCTGCATCTCCTGAGTTGGCGTTATATTGCCAACTGCTGTCTTCCTTTCTGCTTTTTGTCTCCAAGCCAAGAATCCTAACAATGTTGAAACAATTTAGGATTACTAAATCTCCACAGTTCCACCAGTGTCCCAGGGTGTTTCCTGTTGGTATTTTTAAGGATTTCAATTCTCAAACCCAGTCACTGCCAGAATAGAACATGCGGTAGAATATTAACCAATGTGATTGCTTAAAGGGAACAATTAAAAACACCAACTCCTAATTTCCCCTTACCCCTTGTCCAGTTCACCAGGTCCAGGAACAATGTCAGTAATAAAGTAAGCATTCTGGGTCATACAAATCATACATTTAATAACTGTTTAATATGTGTCTGAGTGCTACGCTAGGTATAGAGGATAGATATTTAAAAAAACAAGACAAAACAAAAAACAGTACCTGCCCTAAAGTATCTCACATTTTAATGAAAGGCAGATGCTAAAGCCCAGTACAATGAGGGCTGCATCAGAAATTTTCACAGGAGGTTATAATAAGACAGATCACATGCCCAATAAATCCTTGTCATCCTGTGATACAGTGACTTTTAACAGGTGATGTGACACTGTGAAGGAGAGGGAAGTTCTTATCATCCTATGCCTCAATTACTGGAATCGCCACATCATCCCCTTCCTACCTTTGAGACTTTCTCCTGCCAACTCCTTTAACAAATATTTATTGAACACCTACTCTATGCCTGGCACCCTTTTAAAGTCTAAAATTGAGCTTTCAACAAGTATTCTTTTGCTCATATAAATTCTAAACTCTTCTGCTTGGCTTTCAAGGCTCAGAGATCTGATCCCATGCTTTGATTCTCTTTATTCCTCAAAATGTTGATCAGAATAACCTACCTGAATACCCTCACTGTGACATGCTTTATGTTTTTGGCTTCTCTCCATGCCCACCTTTAGTCGATCATCTCAATAACCTGCTTCTATGAAGATGTGAGTAATTATTAATGTCTTATTTGTTACTCCTCGAGGGATATTTGTATCCTAACAGTGGAGATTGCTTTTACAAAGGAATTAAAATCTATCATTGGAAGTTCAAGCCATGTGGGAGGCTCAAAGCCAGGAAACAGAGGATATGTGCTTGTGGGTGTCTATGTATATATTTGGTAGAGGGGATGTGACCATGTTTTAGGGGAACAAAGAGGAAAAGTGGGAATCACTCTGAACAGTTATCTCACCTTTGTCCATGGTGATATAAATTTCTATAGATTTTTTTTAATCCATGGAGATACTGGAGAAACATTATTTTTCTGCCATTCCAATATCTGGAAGTCTTGACAGGTTCCATGTTTGATCATTCCAGTATATATCAAGGAAGATTTAAGAAATTCTATAAAGACTTCTGTTGCCATGTCTATTACCTAGGAACCTCTTGCACTAAAGATTTTTGCTTTAGTATAAGCAAAAGTTCTGCATGAACTCTAAGTGACTTTACACATCTCTCTTATCAACAGCTCCCTCTTTTCAACATCTACCAGTATAAGATCTGGATTCCAACACACTGACAAGATGCCTTAGACCAACAGTAGCAAAGCCACCCACTGCAAATGGCAGCAGCACCTGGATTTTGTATCTGTGATAAGGAGGAATCTGAAAATAAAAGCTAGTTCCAGATCTCTGGGCAGACAGAAAAGCACCAAAAATTCCCATGCTGACTTCCCAATATAATGCCTAGGCATTGGATTGCATTCAAATCCACTGATCAACAAGTTACTCTGTTTATTCCCCAACACATGTCTATCTTCTAAACTTTGCAGAAGGTTACTCCCTTCCTTGGTGCCTTTGATATTCTTGGTCACATGTAATTGCCATATGCAGAAACACCATTTTGCTAAGCTACTCTAAATCCAGATTTTCTCTCAGTCTGCCTTATGTCTCACTCCCTTTAGACTCAGCTGTCCTGTAAGACTTCCTTCAACCTCTCATTTTTATTACTATCCTAAGGCATTTCGGATATCTATGTCAGCTATCCATGGAATATATTTCATGAGCCCAGCCTTGTGTCAGATACAACACAGCACACAAAAGCATCTTAATCCCTGCTTTTAGGGTAACCGAAATCTGGTTGAGAAGACAAAATGATTATACCATGAAAAGTCAAAGGGTATGGAACAACAGAAGAGATAACACAAGGTGCAAGATTCTTCATAATTGCTGGAGGTCAGAAGATGTCACAGTTGGCTGGGTGATCTATCTATTCCCTTTCCCAATCCCACTTCAATGTCATTCCCTAGCATACCTTCAAACAAAGTAGCAATTTTCTGGGTGCTTACAATGCAACAGGCACTGAGGATGCATGCAGTCCTCTGCCCTCCAGCATAGCTAAAATGCAAATATAAAGAGCTAGTAACAAAAGCAAAACATAGCAAGTGATGAAAGAGGCAGAAAGAATGCAGAATAGAGTGCTCTTATTGGCTTTCAAGGAAAAGTACCTCTACTACTGTTTAAAGTAATGGCATTATAAAGACCTCAGTGACAGTCTACTTTAATTCTCTATTGCTGGGTAACAGACTACCCCTAACAGTGGCTGAAACAACCATTTCATTTTCTTCAGAATTTTGTATTTCAGGAATTTGGGCAGTTTGTCTCTGATCCATGTGTTTAGAGACAGCGGGTCTGGGGGACCAAGTTTTCTCTTTACTCACATGTCTGCTGCCTCAGTGCTCCCTGACCAATCCCCCCCAACACACAAACACACATAAACATATACGCACATACATACATATACACACATACACACACATCTCACCATGTGACATATCATCTTCCAGGGCCTTTTCACGGCTTGGATTTTCCCAAACAAGGTGATAGCTGTCAGTGCTCTTAAACATTAGGTTGAGAATAGCCCAGCATCATGTCTCTATTAGCCAAAGTCATCAAGGTTCAGCCTAGAGCCAAGGAACGGACAATAGATTCTTGATGGGAAGTGTGTCAAAAAATTTGCAATCAATATACTTCCTGGAAGATGGCGGCTTAGTAAGACGCGCGGATCTTAGTTTCTTCTCCAGGACACCTACTAGGGGAGTAGAAACGATACAGAAAGCGCCCAAAGCCACAACAGAGATAAAAAAGGCAGCGTACCCCATCCTGGAACGGCTGGCTGGCTGAGAGAAGCAGCTCGGGTGAGATTGCCGAGGCGCGCGGGCCTTACCGGGCGGGGTGGCAAGCGGCCGGAGTTACTCCCTTCCCCCTTCCCGGGCCGGCTGGGAGAATTGGAGAGGCGGTCCCCTGAAACAAAGACGGCTGGCGCCCACACCACGCGCAGCCCCCAGACCAACTGAGAGAATTGGATCGGAAACCCCCAGGCCGCGGAGAACGGTGACGGGTGGGGGAGGCCCCTTCCAAACCCGTGACTCCCGGGGAACGTGCACTCTCTCGGGCGGGCCGCTGCCGCTGGCGCCCTCCCGCCACGCTTGTTGCCCAGGGCCGACTAGGAAATTCGGACGGGCTCTTTCCCTGGCTGCGGCGACCAGCAACCCTCCCTGCGTTCGGACCCCGGGCCGGCTCAAGCCGTTTCGGCTAGCGAACCCCCCGGACGGCGAGAGTTTTCCAAAGTTTAAGGTCCCACAGCACCTTTTACTGGTGGGACCCGCAGACAAACGTGTGCCACGAGCGCCACCTACTGGGCAGGATAAGAAAAACAGAACCCAGAGATTTCACAGAAAAATATTACAACCTTGCTGGGTCCAACACCAAGAAAAATCTGAATAAATGCCCAGACGCCAGCAGCAGAAGATAACTGTCCACGCTCAAAAGATTGAGAATATGGCCCAGTCAAAGGAACAAACCAATAGCTCAAATGAGACACAAGAGCTGAGACAACTAATCCTGAATATACGAACAGAAATGGAAAACCTCTTCAAAAATGAAATCGATAAATTGAGGGAGGACATGAAGAGGACATGCGCTGAACATAAAGAAGAAATAGAAAAACTGAAAAAACAAATCGCAGAACTTATGGAAGTGAAGGATAAAGTAGCAAACATAGAAAAAATAATGGATAGCTACAATGATAGATTTAAAGAGACAGAAGATAGAATTAGTGATTTGGAGGATGGAACATCTGAATCCCAAAAAGAAACAGAAACTATAGGGAAAAGAATGGAAAAATTTGAACAGGGTATCAGGGAACTCAAGGACAATATGAACCGCACAAATATACGTGTTGTGGGTGTCCCAGAAGGAGAAGAGAAGGGAAAAGGAGGAGAAAAACTAATGGAAGAAATTTTCACTGAAAATTTCCCAACTCTTATGAAAGACCTAAAATTACAGATCCAAGAAGTGCAGCGCACCCCAAAGAGATTAGACCCAAATAGGCGTTCTCCAAGACACTTACTAGTTAGAATGTCAGAGGTCAAAGAGAAAGAGAAGATCTTGAAAGCAGCAAGAGAAAAACAATCCATTACATACAAGGGAAACCCAATAAGACTTTGTGTAGATTTCTCAGCAGAAACCATGGAAGCTAGAAGACAGTGGGATGATATATTTAAAATACTAAAAGAGAAAAACTGCCAACCAAGACTCCTATATCCAGCAAAATTATCCTTCAAAAATGAGGGAGAAATTAAAACATTCTCAGACAAAAAGTCACTGAAAGAATTTGTGACCAAGAGACCAGCTCTGCAAGAAATACTAAAGGGAGCACTAGAGTCAGATACAAAAAGACAGAAGAGAGAGATATGGAAAAGAGTGTAGAAAGAAGGAAAATCAGATGTGATATATATAATACAAAAGGCAAAATGTTAGAGGAAAATATTATCCAAACAGTAATAACACTAAATGTCAATGGACTGAATTCCCCAATCAAAAGACATAGATTGGCAGAATGGATTAAAAAACAGGATCCTTCTATATGCTGTCTACAGGAAACACATCTTAGACCCAAAGATAAACACAGGTTGAAAGTGAAAGGTTGGGAAAAGATATTTCATGCAAATAACAACCAGAAAAGAGCAGGAGTGGCTATACTAATATCCAACAAATTAGACTTCAAATGTAAAACAGTTAAAAGAGACAAAGAAGGACACTATATACTAATAAAAGGAACAATTAAACAAGAAGACATAACAATCATAAATATTTACGCACCGAATCAGAATGCCCCAAAATACGTGAGGAATATACTGCAAACACTGAAAAGGGAAATAGACTCATATACCATAATAGTTGGAGACTTCAACTCACCACTCTCATCAAGGGACAGAACATCTAGACAGAGGATCAACAAAGAAATAGAGAATCTGAATATTACTATAAATGAACTAGACTTAATAGACATTTATAGGACATTACATCCCACAACAGCAGGATACACCTTTTTCTCAAGTGCTCATGGATCATTCTCAAAGATAGACCATATGCTGGGTCACAAAGCAAGTCTTAACAAATTTAAAAAGATTGAAATCTTACACAACACTTTCTCGGACCATAAAGGAATGATGTTGGAAATCAATAATAGGCAGAGTGCCAGAAAATTCACAAATATGTGGAGGCTCAACAACACACTCCTAAACAACGACTGGGTCAAAGAAGAAATTGCAAGAGAAATTAGCAAATACCTCGAGGCGAATGAAAATGAAAACACAACATATCAAAACTTATGGGACGCAGCAAAGGCAGTGCTAAGAGGGAAATTTATTGCTCTAAATGCCTATATCAGAAAAGAAGAAAAGGCAAAAATTCAGGAATTAACTATCCATTTGGAAGAACTGGAGAAAGAACAGCAAGCTAACCCCAAAGCAAGCAAAAGGAAAGAAATAACAAAGATTAGAGCAGAAATAAATGAAATTGAAAACATAAAAACAATAGAGAAAATCAATAAGGCCAGAAGTTGGTTCTATGAGAAAATCAATAAGATTGATGGGCCCTTAGCAAGATTGACAAAAAGAAGAAGAGAGAGGATGCAAATAAATAAGATCAGAAATGGAAGAGGAGACATAACCACTGACCTCACAGAAATAAAGGAGGTAATAACAGGATACTATGAACAACTTTACGCTAATAAATACAACAATTTAGAGGAAATGGACGGGTTCCTGGAAAGACATGAACAACCAACTTTGACTCAAGAAGACATAGATGACCTCAACAAACCAATCACAAATAAAGAAATTGAATTAGTCATTCAAAAGCTTCCTAAAAAGAAAAGTCCAGGACCAGATGGCTTCACATGTGAATTCTACCAAACGTTCCAGAAAGAATTAGTACCAATTCTCTTCAAACTCTTCAAAAAAATCGAAGTGGAGGGAAAACTACCTAATTCATTCTATGAAGCCAACATCACCCTCATACCAAAACCAGGCAAAGATATTACAAAAAAAGAAAACTACAGACCAATCTCTCTAATGAATACAGATGCAAAAATCCTCAATAAAATTCTAGCAAATCGTATCCAACAACACATTAAAAGAATTATACATCATGACCAAGTAGGATTCATCCCAGGTATGCAAGGATGGTTCAACATAAGAAAATCAATTAATGTAATACACCATATCAACAAATCAAAGCAGAAAAATCACATGATCATCTCAATTGATGCAGAGAAGGCTTTCGACAAGATTCAACATCCTTTCCTGTTGAAAACACTTCAAAAGATAGGAATACAAGGGAACTTCCTTAAAATGATAGAGGGAATATATGAAAAACCCACAGCTAATATCATCCTCAATGGGGAAAAATTGAAAACTTTCCCCCTAAGATCAGGAACAAGACAAGGATGTCCACTATCACCACTATTATTCAACATTGTGTTGGAGGTTCTAGCCAGAGCAATTAGACAAGAAAAAGAAATACAAGGCATCAAAATTGGAAAGGAAGAAGTAAAACTATCACTGTTTGCAGACGATATGATACTATATGTCGAAAACCCGGAAAAATCCACAACAAAACTACTAGAGCTAATAAATGAGTACAGCAAAGTAGCAGGTTACAAGATCAACATTCAAAAATCTGTAGCATTTCTATACACTAGTAAGGAACAAGCTGAGGGGGAAATCAAGAAACGAATCCCATTCACAATTGCAACTAAAAGAATAAAATACCTAGGAATAAATTTAACTAAAGAGACAAAAAACATATATAAAGAAAACTACAAAAAACTGCTAAAAGAAATCACAGAAGACCTAAATAGATGGAAGGGCATACCGTGTTCATGGATTGGAAGACTAAATATAGTTAAGATGTCAATCCTACCTAAATTGATTTACAGATTCAATGCAATACCAATCAAAATCCCAACAACTTATTTTTCAGAAATAGAGAAACCAATAAGCAAATTTATCTGGAAGGGCAGGGTGCCCCGAATTGCTAAAAACATCTTGAGGAAAAAAAAACGAAGCTGGAGGTCTCGCGCTGCCTGACTTTAAGGCATATTATGAAGCCACAGTGGTCAAAACAGCATGGTATTGGCATAAAGATAGATATATCGACCAATGGAATTGAATAGAGTGCTCAGATATAGACCCTCTCATCTATGGACATTTGATCTTTGATAAGGCAGTCAAGCCAACTCACCTGGGACAGAACAGTCTCTTCAATAAATGGTGCCTAGAGAACTGGATATCCATATGCAAAAGAATGAAAGAAGACCCATCTCTCACACCCTATACAAAAGTTAACTCAAAATGGATCAAAGATCTAAACATTAGGTCTAAGACCATAAAACAGTTAGAGGAAAATGTAGGGAGATATCTTATGGATCTTACAACTGGAGGCGGTTTTATGGACCTTAAACCTAAAGCAAGAGCACTGAAGAAGGAAATAAATAAATGGGAACTCCTCAAAATTAAACACTTTTGTGCATCAAAGAACTTCATCAAGAAAGTAGAAAGACAGCCTTCACAATGGGAGACAATATTTGGAAATGATATATCAGATAAAGGTCTAGTATCCAGAATTTATAAAGAGATTGTTCATCTCAACAACAAAAAGACAGCCAACCCAATTACAAAATGGGAAAAAGACTTGAACAGACACCTCTCAGAAGAGGAAATACGGATGGCCAAGAGGCACATGAAGAGATGCTCAATGTCCCTGGCCATTAGAGAAATGCAAATCAAAACCACAATGAGATATCATCTCACACCCACCAGAATGGCCATTATCAACAAAACAGAAAATGACAAGTGCTGGAGAGGATGCGGAGAAAGAGGCACACTTATCCACTGTTGGTGGGAATGTCAAAGGGTGCAACCACTGTGGAAGGCAGTTTGGCGGTTCCTCAAAAAGCTGAATATAGAATTGCCATACGACCCAGCAATACCATTGCTAGGTATCTACTCAAAGGACTTAAGAGCAAAGACACAAACGGACATTTGCACACCAATGTTTATAGCAGCATTATTTACAATTGCAAAGAGATGGAAACAGCCAAAATCTCCATCAACAGAAGAGTGGCTAAACAAACTGTGGTATATACATACGATGGAATATTATGCAGCTTTAAGACAAGATAAACTTATGAACCATGTAATAACATGGATGGACCTAGAGAATATTATGCTGAGTGAATCCAGCCAAAAACTAAAGGACAAATACTGTATGGTCCCACTGATGTGAACGGACATTCGAGAATAAACTTGAAATATGTCATTGGTAACAGAGTTCAGCAGGAGTTAGAAACAGGGTAAGACAATGGGTAATTGAAGCTGAAGGGATACAGACTGTGCAACAGGACTAGATACAAAAACTCAAAAATGGACAGCACAATAATACCCAATTGTAAAGTAATCATGTTAAAACACTGAATGAAGCTGCATCTGAGCTATAGGTTTTTGTTTTGTTTTGTGTTGTTTTGTTTTGATTTTACTATTATTACTTTTATTTTTTCTCTATATTAACATTCTATATCTTTTTCGGTTATGTTGCTAGTTCTTCTAAACTAATGCAAATGTACTAAGAAATGATGATCATGCAGCTATGTGATGATGTTAAGAATTAATGATTGCATGTGTAGAATGGTATGATCTCTAAATGTTGGGTTAATTTCTTTTTTTCTGTTAATTAAAAAAAAAAAAGAGAAGGGATAATTGGAGATGAAGGGATACAGACTGTACAACGGGACTGGATATAAAAACTCAGAAATGGACAGCACAATACTACCCAATTGTAATGCAATTATGTTAAAGCACTGAATGAAGCTGCATGTGAGGTATAGGTTTTTTGTTTTTGTTTTTTTTGTTTTTTTTTTCTTTCTATTATTGTTTTAATTCTTATTCTGTTGTCTTTTTATTTCTTTTTCTAAATCGATGCAAATGTACTAAGAAATGATGAATATGCAACTATGTGATGTTATTAAGAATTACTGATTGTACATGTACATTGAAATGATTTCTAATTGTTTTGTTAATTCTTTTTTTAATTAATAAAAAAAGAAAAAAAAATTTGCAATCATTTTTAATACACTGCAGGATATATGAGGTAATACTGTGATATTCTGTGGAATATAAAATGTATTTATTTTTGTAAATCTTCAATTAATGTGATTATTTTTAATATTCTAAACCCAAGGGGTGAAGCCATAAGTAAGAAAACAAAATCTCGTTTTGACTTTGCTTTTAAAAATATGAAAATGTTCATGGCAGGTAATGATTGCCTTGGTTTAAATTGTTCATGAAAAACTTTTGTATCATTCATCTCACTCCTTGGAGGGAGTCTTATAAAGCCTTTGCTCCCTTCCATATATGGGAAAAAACCACGTGTCCAAATGCCAGATGAAATGATAACTTGGTCACAGAGAGCACAGCAAGTGCCAATGTCAGAACTGGTCAGAGGAGTGATTGACTGAAGAGAGAAATTAGAATGATCTCCTGGGGCAAATAAGAAAGTTGGGAAAACAGTGGGAAGTGTAGGAGGAAAACAGGCCAGGAGAGCTGAGTCATTTAGTAGCTGAGAATAGACTCAGGGCAGGGACAGTGGTTCATGAACCCAGACTCCAGCCTCCAGGGATCCCAGATCTGAAGTATTGTAACACAAAGGAGGGAACTAGAAAAGAGACCTTGGAACACTGGAACTTTTATCCCATGGCGATAGCACTTAATTGTGAGAAGTAGTTAGATACCAGATACACATGGAAGGTAGAGCTAAGACATTCTGACAAGAGGTTGATCTTGGAGTGCACAGAAAGAAAGGAGTCAAGGATGATTTCAAAGTTTTTGCATAAACAGTTGGAAAGGCTGTAGATTTTTAGGAATGACCAGAAACTCCATTTTTAATATCCAGAGCTTGACCTGCCTATTAATTGTCCAAGTGGAGATTACAAGGAGATAATTGGATAAGAGTCTGGAGTTCAAGAGAGAAAAGCAGCCTGGAGATGAAAATGTGTGGTCCATCAGTAAATGGATGGCGCTTAAGTCATAAGACTGGATGAGCTTCTCTACAGAGTCAGCTAAGATAGAGAAAAGAAAAACAGACACTGAATCAATGGGTACTCCAACACTTGAAGATGAGTGAGATGAGAAGCAACGAGCAAAGAAACTGAAAAGGAACTGCCAGAGATGGGAGAAAATATTGCTGGATATAAAGATAGTTATCAGGAAGATATAGAAATTCTAAATTTGTATGTACTTTTAAAAAAAGCCATCAAAAATATATAAAGCAAAAACTGACAAAACTAAAAAAAGATATGAATACAAAATCATAGTGAGAGATATTAATGAACATCTCTCAGTAGTGATAGAATAAGCAACCAAAAAAATCAGTATATAGAAATTGGAAATTGAACAATGGAATTGTCAAATTTGATCTAATTGGCATCTAACAAATAGGAGACTAAGTGTAATATAAATATATATACACACACACACACATATACACATATACATATATTTATGTACATATTTGATATTTAGGAAATATTATATTTTTAGAAAGAATGATTACCTTTATATATTATTATGTGGTATTATATATATAATCTTATATATCTATAAAGGTGTAATCCATAAGTTTTATATATAAAATCTCTAATGATATGTATGTATGTATGTATGTGCATGTGTGTGTGTACATAACTATTAGGTATAAAATTGTAAATTTTCTTAAAATATCAAACAGGGGATCAACAGTCCAGAGATTAGCAATGGTAGGAAATCACTGATAAACCATGGTCTTGAAGGGCAAGGAAATGTCTTACTGGAGCCCATACTGATAGAAGCTGGAAGCTCAGCAGATTTGTCCAATGAGAGGTGAGTCACAGAAGAGATTCAGCTCTTGTCTGAGGCAGAGGAGGGATTAGAAATGCCTTATTATTTCCCTTCCTTCCACCCTCCAGTGTCCCACCAGCGCCTTCCAGTCACTGAACCCAAGCAGAAGCTGATTGACAAAGTGGAACCTAGGAAATGGAGCCTGTCAGGATCATCCCTTCTGCAATACATAGCAGAGCACAGGGAGGATTCAGAATAGATCTGAGAGTAACCAGGAAAATGACCAGCACACCACAGTCAGCACTTTCTGTACTTCAGCCTGAGTGCACTGGGGAATCATTGAAGGGTTTTAAGCAGTTCACAATCTGAGTGGCATTTCAGAAATGCTGCCCAATCTGCAGTATGAAGAATGCATTGAAGAGAGGAAATAGATGGCTGCAAGGAAAACAGAAAAAGAACAATTCTGAGGCTTGTCTAGGCAAAGATTTTAGAAATCTAGATAGAGTGATGGCAGAGGAGAAGGACAGAAGTAGAGTGACTTGAAACATATTTTAAAGGTAGGAATGAGATGACAAGAGACTGACAGGATGTTCAAGTTAATGAGAAGAGAGAGCCAAGGGTAATCTCCAGGTTTTGAACAATCTCCAGGTTTTGAACAACAGAAGGTAAAGGAGTCATTTGCAGGGATAGGAAAAACAAAAGGAGGAGCATGCTCACAAGGAAGATGCTAAGTTCAGTCTTGATATTTGCAAGTCATCAAAAATGGTTGAATCAATGGACAATTGGTTATCTAGGCCTGGAGTTCAGAAGTAGGATCTGAGCTGGGATATACAATCAGAAACCATTAGCATATACCTGGTATATGAAACCAAAGCAGTAGATAAGACCACCTGGAAGAGTATTAGAGGTAGAAGGGGACCTAGGTTCAAAGGAATTTCAATATGTAAAGTACATTTAAAAGATAAGGAACAGCAAAGAAAATCAGAAAGAAGTCAGAAGAAATCAGAGAGCATGAGATCCAAGAAAGAGAGTGTCTTAAGGAAAAGTGTTCTGTGAACTTCAAATAAAAAGTCAAGGGTGGTGCAACTGTGACTCAGTGGCAGAATTCTCGCCTGCCATGCTGAGACCCAGGTTCAATTCCCAGTGCCTGCCCATACAAAAAAAGAGTCAAGAAGGTCAGAACTAAAATGTGACCTTAGTGAGTATTGTTTCTCTAGGGATGGGGGAGAAAATAGATTAGATTATGAGATGAGGAAATGGTGACATCAAATATGAACACCAATATAAGAAGTTTGATTAGGAAAGGGAAGTGAGAACTAAGGTAGCAGTTGGTGGTCAGTTTCATTGGGCAATAGGAAGCCATTGCAGATTTCTAAGCAATGATAGCAAAGCTTTGAAAATGTAATTTTCACCAGACTGTGGGAACAACTGGAGTGGCAGATATATTCCCATAACCAAGTTTCATTTCTCTGAGTGTCTACTACAGGAAATGCAGACTTTAAAAGAGTCTCCTTCCCCAAGTAATTCCAAGAGTCCCCAAGCATGCTGAAATGAATCAGTTCTGATCATCACTTGCTACTACTACCATTTGATGTACCCACTCATGGCCAAACTGCTGGCCCCAATAGGTCCATGCACCTCGTTCTCACTAGTTGTTTTGAGGGTTGCTGCTGCCAAATGATGCTGCCAGAAAAGCACCCACTTCACTGGCACTGGCTGCCAGAAAGAATGGGACTACAGAGCCCTCCAGGGACAGCCTAGTTCAACTGTCCATTTGTGCTGACTTCCATGTAGACTTCTACTGGTTCGCCCAAGCAGCAGCTCTCCTACAAAGCAAGAGAACTGCCTCCTTTTCTGCATAATATTTACTAGTAATATCTGCCATTCATTAAGTGTTTTCTGTTTACAGAAAGGAAGTTCACAACAACCCTCTGAACTGCATATAATTTTTATCACTCCCAATTTACAGCTGAGGAAATTGAGACATATAGAAGTGACATAACTTGGTCTAAGCTACAAATCTACAGGTGGAGGAGCTGGGGTGCAAATCTATACAGGCTCATCTGGCTGTGGACACCATACTCATAGCGAGCACTCTACACTGCGGTTTAGGCTTTGTGCTGGGGCTGCCTGCCAGATGCCTCTTTCCCTTATGGAATATTCTCTTTTCACTATTTTTTAAATTTGGCCACAGATTCCAGCCCAGTTCATCAAAAATATTTTAATAGTTACTTTTAGATGGGTAAAATTGTCTCAATCCCTCAGTCCTATGCAAATTGATGGGTACAAATAGATACATCATGGAAGGGGGAATGGTTTTTCTACTAACTGATATCAGTGGAGCCCTAGATCAGCCAGGATACAAATAAGTCCAGGATACAGGGTGGCCTATTATCTAACTCCTCCTACAGGGAACACAAAGACCAAGGCTTCTACTGGAACCAAAGTCGTATTGGTAGAGTGTTGATCCAAACAAGGTCTGTTGTATGAAATTGAATCTCCCTTTTCACTGTTTGCTATTTTGCCTGTTAACCAAGCAGTCACATAGTAATCAAGTTACGTTTACCTTTTCTTCTTATAGAGATATTTCAAGAACACGGATCCATTCCCTGCCTGGCTATGGCTTGGAAAATCTTAAGAAGCTGAGGGCCAGGTCCACATACAACTTAAAAAAGCTTCCCACTTTGGAAACATTTGTCACACTCATGGAAGCTAGTCTCACCTACCCCAGCCACTGCTGTGCCTTCGCTAATTGGAGACGGCAAATGTGAGTCTTCCTATTGTCTTTCTCTTGAGTCCCACTTGGGCATTTCCCCAATGCAGAAGTTGACTCAGAACATCTATATATCTATGGCATAAAGACAATCTACTTCCGGAGGGCTCACCCTGACCAAAGCTCTTGGGCACATTCTGAATCAAAGGGTTAGATCTGTCATAGGCTAGGGAGAGTTGTAGTCTTCTAATTCTTTGAAAGGGGAATCACAGGAGAGTACTATCCCCATGGTGGAACCCCTACCAGGTATTAAATAATCCAACATGAAAACCACCAAGCACACTGTCTAACACAGAGTTGATGCTTAATAATATTATTCCCTCTTTCCTTTGTACCCATATGGATTTGCCTTTCATATTCTAAGTTCTGTACCCCGTAAGTGTCCCAGCCTACCATCATCAAAGTTGATTTTGGAAGGGGAAAATCAAAGTTGGTTTTGGAAGGGGAAAGCATAAATGCCATTCCAGAGACTGATGCACATATCTGCAAAATACCCCAACCACTCTAACCATCTCTAACCCTTCATAGCACTTTATGGGAAGGACATAGGTTGGGATATCTTTTCTCTTTGGTTTGAGAGGAAGGCCAGGTTTCCATGCCAGGATTCAAAGAGAATAATCCATACAGAGCCACTTCCCAATAGGTAACTGGTTAAAGATGAGGTCATCACAGACAGAACTTAGAGAATGGAGAGAGGGAGTGCCTTTCGAAATTGCACGTGTTCCTGACATTTAAAGGATCTGTTGGAGATAAGAATTTATTGGATATCAGGAGTTGCTTAAAGCTCTCACTCTCCTCTGAACTCAGAAAATCAGTCCTCATCACAAAGGTGCAATAAAATGAAGCTTTATTACCACTTTTATATAGTAGCCTAGTACTAGTACACAGTCCCCGTACATTATCTCACTCTATTATTCAGGCTTTAACATACATTGACCTTCACATGGAGGACATGTGGACAGATTTCCTGCCCAAAAGCTAAACAAAAACAAACAAACAAAATTGAGTACAAACCCTGAAATGTTTTCAGAGTGACTGAATCCTCACTAGACCCACTGGAATGAGTAGCCAAAAAAAAAAGGATACATTTCAGAATTAGCACGCATAATCAGGAAAATACCATCCTCAGAGATGAGTTCAAGAGTCAGGGAATTTCTTCCTGACAACCAGAATTTCTAAGGACCTGGGCTGAAGCAGAAAGCTTACCTCTTTTATATTCCAGACAAGAATTCCAGCCAGGGCAGGAAAGATACCAATTTGTCTCTAAGTCCCTGGAACTGAATACCCCTCATGAGAACTCTCAGAGGATGTTGCAGTCACTGTAAGAACAGCAGTGGCTATGTCATCCAGCCCCATGTCGACATGTTACTGGAATTTATCCTCTCACTGGGGTGTTCAGAATCCTCTGTTCTTGCCACCTCCTGCAAGGCAGACCTGGCCTTAGGGGTCCCCCCAACCAAAAACCTCCAGCTATGCCTTCAGTTGTCCCATGACATGGAGCCTTTCCTGATCCCTCCAAGTCACCCACCTATCCCTCTTTCTAGGTCTTTGTCATAACTCACCACCAGGGCTTGTTTAAATGATGCAAGGGGGAAGCCCACACTAAACAGTAACAAAATGACAGATTTTTAACCTCTATATTTAACAAATTCACACCCACAGACACAAGGCAATATAATTGTGCTATTCAGAAGATAATTGCTAGATTTATTTTTTAAATAGTATCATATCCTTGTATACCACAGGAGGTGTGGTTAAGTAATGGGATTCAAATTTTAAGATCTGTGATGAAATTGTTTTTCCAATCATCATTTGGAAATATTGCCCAAAGTGGATACATTAGACCCTTGTGACTGAAGTTTTGGCCAAATAGCCCTCCTGAACTTTCAGTAATAGGTCACGCCCTTTATTAGTCATTGAACCAGACATTGCCTTGTCATAGTTCTGTGCTAGCCTTGCACTGATATTTTGTTTGTTAAACTTTCTCATATTAAGGCCTTTTCTTCACAACTGGATTTTAAATTGAAGCAGTGTGGCACACGCATCTCAGTACCTACATAGGTCCTAGACCCTAACAGGAGCTCAATACATAACCATCATCATCTGTCTTCACACTGCTGATGTTTGCTGAGTACTAGTAGTAGCTGTAATACTTTACACCTTTATCTTATTTAATTCTCACAATGGTAATATCATCATTATTCTTATTCCCTTCTCACAGATGCAGAATATGAAGCTCAGAGATAGTAAAAATAAATAACTTTCCCAACATCATTCAAATTCTGATCCAAATCCTCTGGTCTTTCTGTCTCCAAAGCTCAGGCTCTACTCTGCTCTGCCACCTCCCAAGCCATTTGTTTATGGACTGATTGGGGTCCAAGAAGATTCTAAACTGCCCCGAGATGAATTCCCCACTCCTTATGATACTTAGAATTTGCCAAAGTACTGCAGAGGCTAGCCGTTTTCCCTCAGTTTCCACTTCTGTTTCTGTTCCTTTCTCAGAGACACACACTGTTCACCTTTTGCCCACTCATGTCCTTGGATGACTTCTATTTCATAAAAGCAAAGAATCAATATTTAAAAATATGTTTGCAGCAATATCAACAATAAGAATCTTCACAGAAACTAACTGTAAGCCCTGAGAAGTAAAGGTCATCTCCAGATGGTCAGGTGATATTCCATTTCAATGATGTTAATCACAGTCAGAAGATGCCAGGTTTCATTTCTGTTTCTAGAATTGGGCCACAGCTAATCCATGATAGAATTTAGGGGGTTGGAGCTAGACTAAGGGCCAGAGAATGGCCCTTCTGTCCTCTCTAGGCCCATTTCTGAGCTTGCCTCACCTTTCTTGTAAGATTTCTGACTAAACCTAAAGATTTTCTGAGCTCTGGTTCCCATTCACTTTCAATAACATGCATGCTAATCATTTAGTCTCATTAGTGGAACCCAGGGCTGAAGTGAGAAGCTGTCTGGGTCTCTAAAACAAAAGATCACACATTTTCCACCAAAGAAGGGTCCTTTGGGCCAAGGGAAAATGATTTCCTGGTAGTTCATTTCCCAGAAAGGTGAGAAGGGAGGAGAGGATTCCGCCTTAGCAGCCCTTTCTCATGGACTTTGATGGTGAAAATTTCAGTCGGTGTGTGCTGGGACACTTAGCAAGCATTCATCCTTTTTGATATCGAATGAACTCTTGGCCTCCTCCACGCGCCCATACACCTCCCTCCTTTTCATGGGGGTCTCTGAATGGTTTTAACACTCACTTCCCCGCTCATATCTGAAATTATGAGGTTTTAGAAAACAGAATCACCTAAAATTGCTGTAAATGTAACCCTCAGAGAAAGGGGTATGTATGTGTGTGAGCATTTGCGTTTTTTTTTTTTTTCCATCCAAAGAGTCCAGTATGAGACATTCTCATCCCTTTAGCCTTTGCTTCAAAAACATCTTTTCCCCTCTTTCTCTGCATGCACTATCCATCTGTCTGGTTAGAATAGTTATCATTTGGCTTTAATTCAAATCCCTTCTGAAAGCGTCTCTACCCTGTTGACAAGGCCTCTTGTATACTGGGCTTAAAAGGGAAACCAAGACAGGAAAATGAACACAAGAAGCACCAGGCTTCCCAGGGGATTAGTTATAACCTTGGAATAAATTAGGCCCCTGTGCAACCTGCATTTGCTCTTTGAGGCATCCACTGGAGAACTATTTAATATGAGAGAGCCAGACTTACCTAGCAGACAAATGTATGCCTGAGGCCCATTGTAGACCCTGGGGAGTCACATAATAAAGAACAGGGTCCTCCATAACATCTTAATCAAATTAGCTGGCCTCCCAGCAGCCTGGATACTAAAAAGCCAGCAATTCCAAGTGACAGGGATTGGCTAGGAACTAACTAGAGGCTCTGATCCTCTAAATTACATGGATTAAAGGAGTAAAAATCTCTTATGTAAGCCAGAAAGCAGCCTGATCTTCCACCAGTTGGAGGAGAGTGGAGAAACAGGGGTGTGTCCTACCTAGGCATGCTCAGAGATAGCAGAATGGAGATGGAGAAAGAGAAGGGGTGGAGTTGATACCAGCACTTAACAGCAAGGCTGCCAGCCCCCGGCGCCTTCCTCCCCACATTCAGGTTGTGGCCAGATGGTTTCCCCAGTGGGCCGTCCAACTGTAGGAATTTATTATATACACAAGTTATTCTGTTCATTTATAGTAAGCAGCATTAACCCTTGAGCCTAGCTTCAAGGGCAGACAAGCTGCTAGAAGAAGGGGGAAAAGAAACCTCAGGAAGAAAACCTATCGCTTTTAGCCTGCACAAAGACAGCATATTTGTCGATCTGAATCCAAGATGTTGATTCTATTTCTTTTTTATTTTTCTAGCTCTGAGCTTCATCCAATTTGCAACAAATCTATTTTAAGGCAAGAAGTTGATGCTATGGCTCAGGCTAGGGGTCAGAGAGTCTCTTTGGAAGAAGATGATGAGTCCAGTTATGGCACAGGATTTGATGTGATGTATAATGAATTTGACTATGATTTATGTAACGAAGCAATTGACGTGACCTGCACCCCTAAGCCCGATGCATTCAACCCATGTGAAGATATCATGGGGTACAACATTCTCAGAGTCTTGATATGGTTTATTAGCATCCTGGCCATCACTGGGAACATCACAGTGCTAGTGATTCTGATTACCAGTCAATACAAGCTCACTGTCCCTCGGTTTCTTATGTGCAATCTGGCCTTTGCCGATCTCTGCATTGGCATCTACCTGCTACTCATTGCCTCAGTTGACATCCACACCAAAAGCCAGTACCACAACTATGCTATTGACTGGCAAACTGGAGCAGGCTGTGACGCTGCTGGCTTTTTCACTGTCTTTGCCAGTGAGCTCTCAGTCTACACTCTGACAGCCATCACCCTGGAAAGATGGCACACCATCACCCATGCCATGCAAGTGGACTGCAAGATACAGCTCCGTCATGCCCTCAGTGTCATGTTGATGGGCTGGATCTTTGCCTTTGGTGTCGCCCTCTTGCCCATCTTTGGTATCAGCAGCTATATGAAGGTGAGCATCTGCCTGCCCATGGACATTGACAGCCCATTGTCACAGCTCTATGTCATGGCTGTCCTTGTGCTCAATGTCCTGGCCTTTGTAATCATCTGTGGCTGCTACACCCACATCTACCTCACAGTGAGGAACCCCAACATTGTGTCCTCCTCTAGTGACACCAGGATTGCCAAGCGCATGGCCATGCTCATCTTCACAGACTTCCTCTGCATGGCACCCATCTCCTTCTTTGCCATCTCTGCCTCCCTCAAGGTACCTCTCATCACTGTGTCCAAGTCAAAGATCCTCCTGGTCCTGTTCTACCCCATTAACTCCTGCGCCAATCCCTTCCTCTACGCCATCTTTACCAAGACCTTCCGCAGGGATTTCTTCATTTTACTGAGCAAGTTTGGCTGCTATGAAATGCAAGCTCAGATTTATAAGACAGAAACTTCATCCATTGCTCACAACTCCCATCCAAGGAATGGCCACTGCCCTCCAGGTCCCCGGCTCACTAATGGCTCCAGTTACACACTTGTCCCTCTAAGCCATTTAGCCTAGATATAAAACAGTGGGAAAATGTATTTAAGGGCTGAAGATTTTATCTTGCCTTTGAAGAGTATGATAAATGACAGACACTTCTACATACTTCATCTAATTTAATCTTCCTGGAACACTTGCAAGGTAAATTGGCCAGGAGCTGTAACTCCATATGATAGGTGAAGAAACTGGTATTAATAACAACAACAGCAATTAAAATAATACATTACTATTGCATGTTTGTTTTATGGTCTATAATGTTTGAAGTGTTTTTGTTCAGATTATTTCAACTGATCCCCGAAGAAGTCCTATTAATTATGCAACACAGTTAGGAGTTATTCTTGGAGGTTTACAGATGAGTAAACCAAGACTCAAAGAGTGACTTATTCAAGATTGACTGACTGGTAAGAGACAGAGCTAGGACTAGGTGTTCTGACTTCCAGGGAACTGCCAATAGAAGCAGTATAGTATTAATTAATTATGTCAACATAAGTTCCCATGGTTTTATAATGTGTCTACTTCACTAAGCTGATCTAAATTTCAAGAATTCCCTTTCTTAATATGTTCCAGTTAGAGTGGAACACAAGAAAGATTCTCAGGAAGATAGGAGAACAGAAGAGAAGCAGGAACCATTTTATAGCTCACATACTTTCTTGCTGGTTTTAGGGATTCAGCTGCTCATTGATGTGAAGCAACAGCTGGGCCTGCAATTGCTCCACCTGCCCTGGATCCTTCTTCAGGTGTATGTGTTTAACAACATGAGGAAGGGCTCAAGCTTCTGCAGGGACCCTTGTCTCCAGAACCAAACACAACAACAGACACAGGTTTCTGTCCATCCTCATGGGGTTCCATCTCTGGCTTATGAACTTCCTTTCCTAACTGCCTGCCCTGTGGACATCAAGCTCTAGCATCACATCTGGACACAACATCCTTACAGAGACTGCTTGATCAGCCCCCACATTGGCATAAACCAATCAGTTTCCAACAGACACATATGACCAGTTCCGCCTCTCTAGTTGAACCCTAACTGATACAACTTACTAACCACCATGAATAATGGATTATAACATAAGGAACATGCAACTTTGGAATCAGGCAGAGCTGAGAATTTAGCCTGACCTCACAATAAATCAAGATTAATTACTCAACCTCTCTAGGCCCCATTGCTTCCTCTGTAAGCTGGAGTTGGTTGTAATACCTACCCATTGGGCAGATTGTAAGAATCGGATAATAAAATGGCAGTAAAGTGTCTAGTGCTATAATCAGTTTATTTCTCCCCTCCCAGACCAAGACTTGGTCTAGAGCCCAGCTCTCCTAACCCTCAGTCTAAAACTGATTCCAGGGCACCATATTGCTTCTGATAAATAACCAATCTACCCACATCTATTTTCACAAATGACCCCATCCAGATAATCTGGATCTTAAATACCAACCACAAATCTTACCAAACAGGGTCACAGTCATTCCATAAAGATATGAGTCTCCTCTCTCAGCATATCTTCTTCCAGGGTTGAAGCCAGTCCTTTCTCCTCTTGCCCTAAGGGAAACATTTCAAAAATTGGTCTCAGAAGCATTAAGAAGAAAACCCTTCTAGTGCTAGAGGAAAAAGCAATCATCTCTGCTCATCTCGATATATTGTAAGCATCAAGTGAAAAATAAAATAAATATCTTTGTAAATAGTTTGAAGCTATGGCTGTATAGGACAGATGCCACTAGCTTTCCTATGTGGCTATTGAGCAGTTGGAATGTGACTAATCAGACTGATGTGCTCTAAGTATAAAATACACATGTGATTTCAAATGGGAATTAGTGCAAAGAAAAAAAAGAGAGAATGTGAAATATCTCATTAATAATTTTATACTAATTACATATTAGAATGAAAATATTTTTAATATATTGGGATAAATATAACATATATAAAAATTCTCTTCACCTGTTTCTCTTACTTTTTTTTAATGTGACTACTAGATATTGAAAACTATGAAAATATGTGGCTCACATTTGTGGCTCACATTTGTGGCTTACTTCCTATTTCTATTGTAGAGCTCTGGTCTGGAGCTATGGGAAAGTAAAGGGTTTTCATTTAGCACTTTCCTCCCCGGCCACCACACAGTCTGCGGCACCTGGGCTGTCTCAGCTCCCTCTGCAGTCATCCTCTTTCCTCATTTGTGGCCCAGGGTGGTGTATATCTGAACTGGACACAAAAGCAAATAGCAGTTAAATTTTACAATGTAATGGTGCCATATTAATTATTTGATGGCATAACTGTGCCTGATACACTGGTCTAAGAGATTGGGCTCTGCGACATTATGTTCAGAGACACCCAGAGAAACTCAGAAGACACTTGATCCATCAGTTTGTCACTACAACACTTCCTATAAGAGAGAGGACATTTCTTGAATAAGCAAACATACCTATGTAGCGAAATTCAATGTTTCTTTAGACAAGTCTTAAGGGAAAGAAAGACTTCCTCCCCTTCCTATATTAAAATGCAAACAATTGGAGCCCAGTACATCAATCACTCTTTCCCCTACAGAGTGATGACACAAGGAACACAATGGAAGTGGAGCCTTCCAGAGTCATAGCTTGGTTCCAGAGTGATGATCCAAATGTAAAAACATAACTGAAAGAAATTTCAGAATAACACAAGTTGCGTTTTCTTTTAACTTTTTTTCAAAATCTTGAATGCAATAAAGAGGGCCACTATCTCCTAGAGGTTTTTTAAAGGCCCATGTCTCCAGGTGTGATAATCAAAATATTAACAATTGGTACAGCCTAGGTGCTGATCTCTCAGAATGGGTGCTTATTGTGAACAATCCATTTGACCATCCTGGTGCAAACTGGGTGAATGTCAGCCCAGTGTGTCTCCCTTCCACTCCCTGATATTGCCCTGAACCTGCTCCCATGTCTCTTTCCTTAAACCTCCACCCAGCAAAAACTCCCTTAGCCCCATCCTCGCCCAGCACAAACCTTAAAAACTGCTTAGAGCTGGAGGCCAGCACTGCAGTCACACATTGCCTAAGAAATTCTTTATTAGAAGCAGGGTATGAGAAAAGAGAAGGAAAAGAAGAGCGAAATGGACTAGGATCAGAAGAGGGGAGACATGAGAAAAGAGAAAGAAGAGAAAGGTAGAGTAAAGAAAGGGGCAATGTGGACGGCAGGCAGGCTCTGTGTTCCTTTGTGCTGGTGCTTGTGCATATCTGTCTTAATTTTACAAACAAATGAACATACAAATGAAACTTCAACTCATCACCAAGGGTCCATTCAAAGCACTGAATGGGCTCAGTCCCAGTACAAAGGCCTGCTGGCCATGCCACAATATTCTAGGTTGCCTAGCGCTCTATGTGTCCTGGTCTGGATCTGCAAGATCTAGTTTGAAGGATGAATAATAGAAAAATATTTTAAAAGTATTCAAGGCCTCCTCATTTCAGATCTTAGACAATATAAGGACCGCTTGATCATTTTCATGACCCCAGGTCTTCATTATATTCTATGTCCCTCCAGTAGCATTATCTTTGACCTGTGTATCCCCCCAGAGCGTTCTGTTCTGGGATGGATGGGCTTTAAAAATGCACTAAATCCCTAAGTTTGTAAAAGCATTTTCTTTGTTTTCTTCTTGCTTCTTTTGTCCTGTTTTCTTCCAACACAGGATTGCTAGAATCCTGAGACACTTTTTATAAACACAAAAGGGAAAGAATATCATAAAAGTCATCTTATTTTTAGTGATATTTCCCACTTAATAAGATGCAGAGAACATTTTCAGCTCTTTATTTAGAGAACATTCAAGTAATTTTTCCCCCACGTATCATTAGCTAGGGTCATTTAAACTGCCAGGTATTAATGAGTTGCATAAAGATGTGCTTTGGCCAGAGGTTTTAAGTTGCTTCATAAACAATGCAGGCTGTACCACAGGGTTCCTGGCTCCAAAGAATGAATCCGCAAATGGCTACGTGCTCTTATTATGGAAATCAGGCATCCAGGCGAAGTGAAGGTAAAGGGACCCAGCATACCTGGTGAGACTTTGGCTACCATATAACTCCCTGCTTCCTTACATTTACCAAATTAGGAGATGCTGTGGCCCAGAGGTTAAAGGATTATTCTTGTCTGTCCTTGCAAGCCTGACATGCTGAGAAATATGACAACTGTGTCCAGTACCACCCAATCCCCAAGATAAGTCTGGCTTAAGTCTCTATTGCACATAGTTACGGGATTTCAGGACTGAAGGAAAATAGGGGCTTATTTTATCCAAGGCATTCATTTAAGATGAAAAAAAAATGAGGGCCCAAAGAGAGGAAGTGACTTTTCCAATGTCATATGGCTAACGGTGAATGAGCAAGGACTGTTCGACTGTGACTTCCACAGAGAGTTTCTCTTTATAATTCCCTCCTTGAATCAAGGGTTGGAAGGCACACATGCACACTCATGGATTTAACCAGAGCTAGCATCAAGACAAATCAGCCTGAGGAAATCACCCATTCTGGGTAATAAAACACCAGGGGTGGTTTTCTTTGTTATGCACTTTAAAGGAGCTGTGAGAATTCCTCCCTCTTAGTTTATATTGATTTCAAATCTCTGTTCACCAACAATGTTCCCCTGGGAGGGAAAAAATGGGGTGGACTGACTTCCTGGAGACCACCAAGGAGGTATGGAATGTCTGGCCTTTATGACCACCTGTGCATGCCTCCTCAAGACAACTATAAATCCTCTATCTTTTACCTCTAGCAAAATTTAGGTCATGCCCTACATGCATGTGCACATACACACATGCAAAGGGAAGGAAGGAAGGAAGGAAGGAAGGAAGGCAGGAAGGAAGACAGGAAGGCAGGCAGGAAGGCAGGAAGGCAGGAAGGAAGGCAGGAAGGAAGGCAGGCAGGAAGGCAGGAAGGAAGGAAGGATGGATGGAAAGGAGTGAAAAAGGAAGGAAGAAGGCAGAGAAGGAGAGAAGGAAGGAGGGAGGGAGGGAAGGAAGGAGGAAGGGAGAGAATACCTGTTTAAAAGTACCAATAAGAATAGACTGACTCTGCCCATGATGTGATACAAACGCTTCACAGATCACATCTCTGCAGAGTCCCTGTGATGGTTAGGTTCTGGTGTCAAATTGGCTAAATGATGATGCCCAGCTGTCTGATCAGGCAAACGCTGGCCTGACTGTTGCTGCAAGGATATTTTGTGTCTGGCTATTAAATCTTCAGTCGGTTGATAGCATCTGTGGCTGATTGCATCTACAATCAACTAACCCACATCTCCCACAATGAGATAATCCAATCAATTGAAGACTTTTAAGGAAGGAGAAAGACTTTCACTGCTTCTTCAGCCAGTAAGCCTCTCCTGTGGAATTCATCCAGACCCTTCATCGGAGCTGTCAGCTTCACTGCCTGCCCTACGGATTTTGGATTTTCCCACTCCCATGGTTGCATGAGACACCTTTATAAATCTCATAGTTACAGATCTCTCCTGTTGGTTCTGTTTCTCTAGAGAACCCTACCTAATACAAGACCCCAACAAAATCCTCTCCATCTGTCCCCTATGCAGGCCATGGTTCACCAACACCACAAGCCAAGGCACTGTCTCCTCAGGAAATGGCCCAGAAAGGCCTTCAGCCACCTTGAACTGATGGAGTATTGGCTGTGGGTCAATCAGGCTGGCGCATCAAGCCCTTATTCCTAGGAAATCAGACATGTTTAAGGCATCTTAGTCTTCTCTGCACTTCGGTGACTAGCTCTAGATCAAAATTCAAGCCCAACTTAGTTGTTGAGGGAGTCAAATCAAAAGGCACAAGGATTAGCATTTTGGATTGTGCATTGCTGGTAGCCACTTCCAGAAACCAAAACCTAGCTGAAATCCACATGCTTATATACAGTTCGGTTTTCATTCACTTGTTCCCTCACTAAACAAATATTTATTAGGTGCCTACTATGAGCCAAGCATGATTCCATTTACTGAAAATATAGTAGAAATAATCAGAAAAATATTCTACCATCACAGAGCTTACATTCTAGTAGAGGTGACAGATGACATACAAGCTAAATAAGTGAAAGACATTAAAAGCCAACAGTATTAAGTGCTGAGGGTAAAAAATACATCAGGGAAGCAGGATATGAAATGTCACGGGGTGAAAGAAAGCCTCACTGAGAAGATGACTTTTGACTGAAGACCTGAAGGAATTAGAAAGTGAAACGTGGATAGAAGGGAAGGGTATTCCAGATAAAAAGAATAGCAAGTACAAAAGCCCTCAGGCTAAAATAAGCCTGGACTATGGCTGGAGGAGAGAAAAGGTGGTAGGGGAAGATAGTCAGGCATAAGGACAAAGAAGTACAAGGAATCAGATCATATTACTTTCTGTTTTCATTTGCTAAAGCTGCCAGAATGTAACACACCAGAAATGGATTGGCTTTTATAAAGGGGATTTGTCTAGTTACAAATTTACCTGAGGTGGGCCTGCCAGACACCACAAATGCTGCATCCGCTGGCACTGGGAGCAGACATCCAGCTGGGTGCCGTGAATAGCTGTCCCAGTTGGCAGGGTGAATGGCAGATCTGCTGGCCACTGAGTGCTGCAACCAGCTGCTCCCCCGGGTGCTACAATCAGCTCTCCTGTCCCATCCACTGGGACCAGCCATCCTGCCACTGCATGTTGGAAAAAGCACTCCCATTCCATCCCCCTCCATGCATGCCATCCTCCCAGCTGGCCACTGCAGTCAGGGAGGGGCAGGCCTAAGGGAATAAGGTGCCTCAGGAGTGCCACCTGCTGGGAAGCAGCATTAAGTCCAGTCTGGCAAACTCCCTATCTGCTTAGGGCTTTTTTTTAATATATTTTTTTCTATATTTTATTATCTTGTTTCTTATTTAATTTTCTCTCCTTTCTCTCGGCATCAGTCTCAGTTCATTCTGGATATAACTTGGGTTGTCTCCTGACTTTGGGGCCAACTATTGCCGAGATAGTTTTTTAAAAAACTATTATTACTATTACTATTATTATTATTATTATTATATTATTATTATTATTGGTGCATGGGCCAGGAAACAAGCCTGGGTATCCCGCATGGTGGGCAGGCATTCTGCCACTGAACTACCCATGCGCCCCTGCCTAGATTTAATACTTCCTCAAGTAGAATTGTACCCTCTCCATGAGAGCCATATCTTAGTTTAATGGGGAATTACTGACAAAACAAATGCAAAAGCAAACCTTCAACACAAAACCACATAAATACAAAGCTTTAGATGAGTGAAGGAAACCAACTTAACAAAATACCCTTTTTAAGATAATCAAATGCACCAAACACAACAGAAAATCACAAAGCATGTGAAGATCCAGGCAGAAATGACTCAGGCAAATGACCAAATCAAAATACTGGAGGAGACACAGAATAAAAAACAACTACTCAAGGATACTGAAAAGACACTAGAGGAGCATAAACAAGGATTAGAAAGATTAAATAGAAAAATGGCATACCTCACAGAGATGAAAACTACAGTAGGGTGGGCCACAGTGGCTCAGCAGGCAGAGTTCTCGCTTCCCATGCCAGAGACCTGGGTTCCATTCCCAGCGCCTACCCATGTAAAAACAAATAAATAAATACAGTAGACCAAATTAGAAATATACTTGAGACACACAGTAGCAGATTCAAAGAAGTAGAAGGAAGAAATAGTAAGCTAGAAGACAAAGCAATTGCACTCAAGTGCACAAAAGAATAAATGGAAAGAAAGGTAGAAAAATGGAATCGGATCTTAGGGAAATGATGGACAAGAAAAGGTGCACAAATATAAGAATCATTGGTGTCACAGGAGAAGAGAAAAGGGCTGGGAAGGTTAGCTGAACATCTAATCAGGGAAAACTTCCCAACCCTTATGAAAAGCAAATATGCAAATCAAGAGGCCCAACAAACCCCAAATAGAATAAATATAAGTAGGCCTACTGCAAGACACATACTAATCACACTGTCGCTGTTGAAGAGAAGCAGAAAGTCCTGAAAGTAGCACAGGAAAAGTGATCTACTACATACAAGGGAAAACACTTAAGACTGAATTTGGACTACTCAACAGGCAGCACAGAGGCAAGAAGGCAGTGGTGTGATATATATAAGATTCTGAATGAGAAAGTCTTCAGCCAAGAATGCTTCTTCCAGCCAAGCTGTCCCTCCAAAGTGAGGGAGAGATTAAAATCTTCAATGACAAACAATGACTGAGCAATCTAGTCAACAAGAGACCAGCCCTACAAGTAATACTAAAGTGAGTCCTGTCAGCTGAAAGAAGAAAAGAAAAGGAAAGAGAGGGAGGTCTGGAGGAGGGCACAGAATTGAAGAGTACCTGTAAGGGTAGTTTAAAGGATAAAAAGAAAAAGAAGGAAAACAATATACAGATCTGACAAACAAAAATTAAAGGATAAAATGGTTAGATTCAAAAACTGATTTACAATAACAATTTTTAGTTAATGGACTAAACTCGCCAATTAAAAGATACAGATTAGCAGAATGAATTTAAAAATATAATCCATCTCTATGCTGTTCACAAGAAACGCATTTTAGACCCAAGGAAACAAATAGATTGAAAGTGAAAGGATGGAAAACAATGTTTTATGCAAGCTGTAAACAAGAGAAGGCAGGAGTAGGGATTTCCAGGAGGATGGTGGAATAGGATAAGTCAAGTTCCCCCCTGATCCAAGGAGTAGTTAGAGAAGTGACAAAAAAAAATCACTGGGACTGTGATTCCAGGGTGCAAGTGAACTGAGAGGATCTTCTACACCACATAGGGAGGCCCTGGTTGAAAAAGTGGAGGACTCGAGATGCAGAGAACTGCAGACCATCTAACTAATGCAAACAGACTAATAAACCACTTTTCAAATGGAGACCCAGAGCCCTCAGGATTATATGGACAGGGAGACAGGGACTAGGAAGTAAGCCAAGCTGCACTCCTTGAATTCACCCCACCTACACATACCATCCACCTGTGACCCACAATCACCCTGCCCCATGCATGTGCACACCCCTGCCCCAGCCCCGCCACCCCTGCAAGATGCACACATCTGTGCCTGCTCCCCCAACACACGCCCCTAACCCCCGCTACCTAAGCAACTGCTCCTATCCACGTTCTGGCCCCCCAAACACACCTGTGCTCCACTGTCCCCACAACAGTACCCTCCCAAGCATGTGCATACCCACGCCCCACAATCCCCGTGCTCTCTGCATGCACCCACACCCTGCCCATGCACATGACCCTGTATACCTGTACCGTCCCTGCCAATCCACTTCCACCCCCACCAATCCATCTCCCACTGCACCTTGCCTCTGTGTCCCCCACGCCAGGTCCAGCCTCTGTGCTCCAATGCCTGCCTGAGCTGCACTCCACCCCCACGACCCATGTGCCACTACCACAACAATCCCATGCTGCCCCCTCAATACCCCACACCTCACACTCCCAGGCAGCAGCAGAGCATCCCTGCCCTGTGCCTAGCTCTGTGCTACAACCTCCCACTGAGCCACTGTGCTCCATACCACACCTCACATCCTGCCCCATACCTGTCCTGCAAATAAAAACTTTAGGCTACTGAAGGAAATCCCTTTCCAAAGTAACCCTGTCAGATAATTACATACCTCAAAGGCAACAGAAAAATCACAAAGCATATGAAGATGCAGACAGATATAGTCCTGCCTAATGATCATATTAAAACACCAGAAGAGATATAGACTTCGGAACAACTAAGCAAAGATGTTCATATAGCTCTACTAAATAAATTCAACATGTTGGCTAATGACGTAAAGGAGATGAAGAAGACACTACAAGAACATAAAGAAGAATTTGAAAGAATAAATAGACAAATAGCAGATATCACAGAGATTAAAGAGGCTGTAGATCAAGTCAAAAATATACTAGAGACACATAGCAGATTTGAAGAGGCAGAAGAAAGAATAAGCAAACTAGAGGACAGAACAATTGATTTCAAATGCACAAAAGAACAAATGGCAAAAAAGATGGAAAAAATTTCAATTGGATCTCAGGGAAATGATGGGCAAAACAAAGTGCACAAGAATCACTGGTGTCCCAGAAAAGAGTAAAAAGCTAGGAAGATTAATTGAGGAGATAGTGGGGGGAAACTTCCCAAACCTTATAAAAGGCATAAATATGCAAATCAAAGAAGCCCAACAAACCTCAAATAGAATAAATATAAATAGACCTACTCCAAGACACATATCAATCAATCTGTCAAATGTTGAACAGAAGCTGAAAATCCTGAAATTGGCAAGAGAAAAGCAATCTACTACATAACAAAGGAAACCACAGAAGACTTAGTTCAGACTACTCCATAGACACCATGGAGGCAAGAAGGCAGTGGTATGATATATTTAAGATCCTGAAAAAGAATGAGTTACAGCCAAGAATTCTGTATCCACCCAAATTGTCCTTAAAAACAGAAGGAGAGATTAAAACTTTTACAGATAAACAAATGTGAGAGTCTCTGTCAGCAAGAGACCAGCCCTACAAGAAATACTAAAGGGAGTTCAGTTAGCTGAAAATAAAAGTCAAGAGAAAGAGGTCTGGAGGAGGGCACAGAATTGAAGAGTACCAGTAACAGTACCTTAAAGGATAAAAAAAGAAAAGGTTAAAGAATATATAGATCTGACAAATAAAATGCAAAGGATAAAATGGTAAATTCAAGAAACGCCTTTACACTAATAACTATGAATGTTAACAGGCGAAATTAGCAATTAAAAGACATAAATTGGCATAATGGACAAAGAAAGATGATCCAGCTATATACTGCTTACAAGAGACTACCTTAGACCAAAGGATATAAATAGATTGAAAGTAAAAGGGTGGAAAAAGATGTTCCAGGCAAGTTATAAACAAAGGAAAGCAGGAGTAGCTATAGTAATATCAGACAAAATAGACTTTAAATGTAAAGACATCATAAGAGACAAAGCAGGACACTAAATATTAGGAAAAAGGACAATTCACCAAGAAGAAATAACAATTATAAATGTTCATGCTCCCAATTAAGGAGCTCCAAAGTATGAGGCAAACATCGGCAAAACTAAAGGTAGCAAAAGATGTTTAAACAATAATAGTGGGAGACTTCAATACGCCACTCTCCTCTATGGATAGAACAACCAGGCAAAAGATCAATAAAAAGGAACCAATAAAAAGGAAATAGAGGATTTAAACAATTTGATAATTTCTCTATTGGTGGGGATGTATAATGGTGTAGCTGCTGTGGAAAACAGTTTGGCAATTCCTCAGAAAACTAAATATTGAGTTGCCCTATGACCCAGCAATACCAAAACTTGGAATAAATGCAGAAGAGCAGACAGCAGTGACATGAATAGACATTTGCACACCAATATTCATAGCAGTACTATTTACAATTGCTAAAAGATGGAAACAATCCAAATGTCCATCAATAGATGAGTGGATAAACAGAATGTGGTATATTCATATGATGGAATATTGTGCAGCGGTAAGATGAAATGTGGTCCCACAGCGTATGACAACATGAATGAACCTTGAGAACACAATGCTGAGTGAAATAAGTTAAACACAAAAGGAAAGAAAGGTATGTATGATTTTGCTGTTATGACTCTGGTAATCTCAGAGATTACACTGTAGAATATGGCAGACTCAGAGGTACACAGAAGCTAGAGTTGGGAGAAAGGTTACCCAAGGAGATTGAACTTAAAGGCAAGGGAACAGAGAGAAGTGATGATAACTAATAAGTGGGGTTATAAATAACATTGCCATATTGAAGGTGAATATAAGATTGAAAGGGGATGCATAGTGCCATGTATCCCACTAATTAAATCTACAATTATAAAGAAGTTCTCACATGAACTATTTCAAAATTTCAATATTGGACAAGGAGTCAGTAGCAGACGGTATGGGGATAAACTAAAATCGCATGCTGTGGCCTATAGTTAACAGGAAGACATCAACAGTACCACAGCACTACCAGGGATAATTAATTGGGGGGAAAGGACAAGTGATAACGAGTAGTTTTGATTCGATAAGGTTGTGTTTGTCAGTTCTTCATCTCTATAGACCAATGAAGAGCGTCCAAAACTGAGAGTGCTGCTGACTGTACAACCAAGTGAGAATATGGTAGGACATGGTTTGTTTATTTTGGACATTATCCATGATGTCCAATAGATGGAGGGAGCCAAAGGGTACAAATGACTGAGAAGCAGAATGGCAAACTGTGATATATTTATATGATGGAATATGGTGTGGCTACGAAAAGGAAAGACATTGAGAGGCACAACAAACTGAATGTGCTGTCCAAAATAAACCAGAAACAAAAAAACAAATATGCAAAGGTCTCTTTCAGAAAATACTTATAAGAAAATTGGAGCCTAGGTTGTAAGCCCTTATAGCAGTCACACTTAGTCTGAAGTTGTAAATGTATTTCTAGATTCTGAGACACTGAGCTACATGTGTATCAGTTGGTGTTTCCCTGAAACTTTGAGCAACTCTGAGACACCTAACACACAGAAATGGAGTGCTGCAACCTGAATGGTAGCATAGCTATATACAATTACAGTTAAAGTAATCAAAAAATAGATCAGGCCTCAATTAAAGATTAAAAAGAAGGTAATTTGTCTGAGACTAAGGCAAATCAGAATACAGGGTAAAAAATGATAGTGTATGGACTCTAGACCTTCACCTACATATGAGACCAAAGACAGAAAGGTACACTGTGTCTAGAATCTAAATCTAAATTTTCTGTAACACACAATCTAAATCAATCTATCTGGATAGCTCATCTAAACAACCCAAAGTCCTGGAGTCCAGAATAAGAATTGAGACCTTGTAATTCTATATAGCTCAATGTAATAATTAAGTGTGATAATTAAAAGTATTGGTAGATTCCCTTGAGGATCTAAGGGAAAAAAAATATGGAGCTATTAAACTTTCCCCTCTGGGAAAGCCCAAGTACCCGCTCAACCACTTGGGGTCTCCCAAGAAAATAGGTCAAGCCCTTGATTTGTTTTCTATTTTTTTTTTTTTTGAGGCCCTTGATTTTGAGGCTCATCATTAGGAAGCTTATTTCTGCGGTGGAAAAGCTAAGACTACCTATGTTAATGCCTAGCAGTTACATCCTGGAAACCTCTTTCATTGCTCAGATCTGGCCTCTAACTCTCTAAGCCCAACTCTTCAAGGAAAAATCATTATCCTTCCTACTACATGGGACATGAGTTTCAGGGACGAAAATCTCCTTGACAATTTGGGGCACGACTCCCAGGGATAAGTCTGGCCCTGGCACCATGGGACTGAAAACACATTCCTGACCAAAAGGGGGGAAAGAAGTATAATAAAATAATGCATCAGTGGCTAATTAGAGTCAAGAGGCTATTCTGGAGGCTACTTTTATGCAAGCTTCAGTTAGATAGTACTAATTGCCATCATTTGCTAAATCCCAACCAACACCACTCCTGTTAATTCAAGAATACCTAAGGGCTCAAACTGAGACTCTATAAAAGTTTCAAGCACTAAGTTTGCTTTCCTGGAACCAATAACTTCCACAGGGTTCCTATGCCAGATAAATCCTAAAACCCAAAGCAATCAGCCTTCCCAATGTTATCATTTAATTATATTCCACTATCTGTTAGTGTTAATACCCCATCTCAACATGTAAAAGTTAGAACAGCCATTGCCTAAAGATCCCTATAGATTGGGAGAAGGATCAAAGGAGAAGGAGTTATAATAGAGAAAATAGGATTTAACAAATGAGTATGACTGCTGAATCACTATATTAATATTTCTTCTAGCTTCCAGTGTTTGGGAACAGCTAGAAGGAAAAATTTGCAGAAGTGGAATCATAACCCATATCAAACTCTGAAATCTGTTAACTACTTATCGAGGTGTACTTTAAACATTATTGCTTTTTCTTTCTTTTCTTTGTATATATGTTATATTTCACAGAAAAAAACATTTAAAAATATTTACAGTTCTTTGGAGGAAAGGCAGCTAGCTTTCATCTGGGTTTCTCTGTCACATGGGAAGGTACACGGCAACATCTGCTGGCCTTCCCTTCCACCTTCTGGTTTCAAACAGCTTTCCCTAGCGCATTTCCTCTCTGCATCTCTGAGTGTCTGGGTCAGCTCTGCGTTCTTTCTCTCTCTTTCGACTTCTTTTAAGCCACTGCTTGTTAAGTTAAATGTCACTCATTGCAGAAGGCACTCCCCTTAGCTGACCACAGATGTAATTAGCCATAGATGAACTTCACCTGCTGATGATGTACGCCCACAGCAACAGAACTGGGAGCCATCACCTGGCCAAGTTGACACCTGAACCTAACTTTCCTTATTTCTAAGTTGGGGGTGGGGGTTGCAGAAAATAAAACCCTGAAAAGCCATAGTAGGTATTAATTGAGCAAGTGTGTGCTGATTGCCTAGCCTAGTGTTGAAACACTAGGAGATCCTCAATTCTTATAACAGCCTCTTCCACCTCATCCTCTCCCTCCCCAGCCAAGGCCTCTCAGGTCCCAGGTTTCCCACCTCCCACTGCATCTTTCTCCACAATCATCTCTGTACCCTCCCTACAGCAAAGTTGCTTTCCTGCAAAGCTGTCATTTTGGAAAGGATATGATAAATGGTTCCATACCACAGTGATAATAAACTCTTAAATTTCACTAATCTTCCCATCTTCCAAATGACTTTGACTTGCATTGGCTCATTAGATCTTCAAAACATCCACTAAGGATAGAGAGATGGAGTAAGGTTTCTTTTGTAATAAAAGAAGAACCCACCATTCAGAGGTGAAGTGACCTAATAAGATCACACAATTAACCCATAGCAGAATGAGACTAGAATTCAAGTCAGGTTTCCACCCCTTTAATGACTGTTCACAATTGAATGTGTTTCCTTCCTAGAGTTACATAAAAGGAGAGGTACTGGAAATAGTCATAATGTGGCTGAAGGGCTCAGACTCCTTTGCAGCAGGACAGGACCAGAATCTGACAATACCTCCTGACTCTCACATCTGGAGTTCGGCAGTCAGCATAACATCTTAATGGTGTAAATTTACTCACAAGAACAAGGACAATGGAAATGCTAGGCACTCAAGTGACACCATTTATTAACAATTCCCTGTAACACCATTGCTCCCTATCCTCAGCCAGGCTGTCCTGACCGTACACAGCTGAGCTCAGCAAAAGCTGGGGAGAGAAGAAAATAAAGTCCGTGACGTGTGCTCTGGCCCAGGAGAGCCCTAACTCATGGGCCAAACTTGGCTGTGGGCTGACGTGGTTAATAAGGAGTTTGAAAAGAGAGAAATAACCTTTGATCTAAGTGTAGTTTAGTCCATCTGCAGAACAGCCTGTTTGTTTGGAGAGATTAAGATCATTTCATGGCCCAGGCTCTCTTCTCTGCCACAGTCAATCCTTTCGTAAAATGGGTACTTATGGGCAATGAAATCGCGTGAGTGGACCTGGGCAGCCAGGCTGCTGTCCTGGGCCACATGCTTTAGAGGACCCCACTCCGGTCCTTTTCTGGCCATGCCCCTGCCCACAGGCAAGGCATCTGGGAGTCCAGGAGGCCAAGGGGCCAAGGACCCAAGCCTGCACTGAACATACTTTGATAATGGGGCCCCTGAAACGTTCCTCCTAAATACTTAGGGCTGGTGCCTCTCCCACAGATGAGCTGCACCACCAGCATGTGCTCCACAAAGCCCAAGGGTGGCTTTTGTGGGGTGTTGTTGGATTTTAGATACACAGGCTAGGGTACCCCAGGC
Organism: Tamandua tetradactyla; assembly: GCF_023851605.1. Classification (NCBI taxonomy): domain Eukaryota; kingdom Metazoa; phylum Chordata; class Mammalia; order Pilosa; family Myrmecophagidae; genus Tamandua; species Tamandua tetradactyla. The sequence goes on along the minus strand of NC_135343.1, from coordinate 21,134,797 downwards.
ATGCTGCATGGAATCGGGGTGGGAAGAGCTATGGGCCAGTGCTTCCATTTGTGCCCCTGCTTGAGTCCTGCAGATGCCAGTGGTGGCCTGCGTGAGGAAGTAGAGATGGGGACAGAAGTCCCCACATGAGGCACAGCTGATGAGCCAATATTGTCACCTTCCCTAGGGACACATCTTTGTGGATCTGGCTTTGCCCTTCAAATCACTCCACCACATTTAGCAGGACCGCCTAGCCCCTACTCATTCTCCATCTCTGTGCCCAGCCCTGCACCTTCCTGGTGACTTCAGCATCCTCATCGATGGCCCATTTGGGCTGCCACCCACTCATGCTTTGACATGCTCTTTCCCAATGATGTACATCTGGGTGGACTTTGGTAAGGAGCAGCCACACTCCTGATATTGCAATTTCCACAAATAGGCCCCTCCGCTCTGAAATTCTACTCCCTACTTCCTCACTGTGCTGCCCCCCTTCTCTAGTCTTTCCTCCTTGATCACACTTCGTCATTCCAGCTCCCTGGCATTTGCACACACTCTTCTCCCTGCCTGAAAGGCCCTTCCTGTATTTGTCTACCTGGTAAGCCCTCATCTATGTAACTCAGCCCAAATATCACTTTATTAATTCGATGTACACTCATTAGCTTCCTACTAGACATCGGGCTAGACAGTAGGATTGCAAAAATGAATAGACTGCCTTCCTTCCCCTACTGAAGCTAGTCTGTTTCCTAATGCAGGTATGTTGAATTCCAGCCATATGGTCATTTTAATAAGCAACTATGGAAGCACAGACATTTTTACTAAACTCAGTTTCACCAGAGTGCTACTCCCAGAGACAAATTGGAACACCCCGCCTGGAGTTTTTCACCTTCATTTTTCTTTAAAAGATATACACATTATAGGCAAAACATGAATATCCCTGTGATGATTTGAAAGCCAGGTTTTAAGCTAAATCCCATTTTGTAAAGGCAGAAAAGCCATGTTTTAAGCTAAATCCCATTTCGTAGAGGCAGAAAAAACCCTATTCAATACTGTATGCTTGAATCTGTAATAAGATCATCTCCCTGGAGATATAACCCAATCAAGAGTGATTGTTAGATTGGATTGGGGGAAATGTGTCTCCACCCATTTGGGTGGATCTTGATTAGTTTCTGGAGTCCTATAAAAGAGATTCAGAGAGAGCAGAGCAGAACAACACAGCCACAAGAAGTAAAGTCCACGAGCCAACAACCTTTAGAGATAAAGAAGGAAAATGCCTCCCAGGGAGCTTCATGAAACAGGAAGCCAGGAGAGAAAGCTAGCAGATGACACCATGTTTGCCATGTGCCCTTCCAGATGAGAGAGGAACCCTGACTGTGTTCACTACATGCCCTTCCACTTAAGAGAAACCCTGAACTTCATCGGCCTTCGTGAACCAAGGTAACTTTCCCTGGATGCTTTAGATTGGACACTTCTATAGACTTGTGTTAATCAGGACATTTTCTTAGCCTTAGAACTCTAAGCTAGCAACTTACTAAATACCCCTTTTTAAAAGTCATTCCATTTCTGGTACACTGCATTTCGGCAGCTAGCAAACTAGAACAATCCCCAATTGATCTCTTCGACTGGGTTACCACCCACTTGAAAGAGATTCATCTTGGGAAAAAAGGGGACTTATATTAGTTCAGCTTTTACAATGTGCCAGAGATGATGCTACAACATCACACATATGGTCTTAAAGAATTCTTCCAGCACCACCACAGGGTGGCTATTTAGGTGTCATCTGATTTTACAGATGCACAAACTGAAACTTTAAAATTGTCCAACATCACACAAGGCTGTCAAGTGGCTGAGCCAGGATTCCTTCCATCTTCGATCTTTCGATTGTTCTTGAGCTCCTGGCCAGACCCCAGGAACACATTAGATAAGGTGATCACTGCCCAGATGGAGCTTGCAGACAATAAACAACTAAGTCAAGAAAGTACATAAGATACATAATGAACAACTAAATCAAGAAAGAAGCAACATAAATACAGGTGGTGACAGGGCTAGAGATTAAAGAATAGAGGGTTGTAACTGGGAGGATCTGGTGAGAGGATGGATGCTGAGACAGGATCTGGAGGATCTGTCTACTGGCAGAGCACAGCTCTTACCTCAATCCCCTCCACCCTTCCATTGTACCTTGGCAGTTTATCAGGCAAGCAACTTGCCTTCATGTATTCCACCATTTGCTTCAAGTCTAGCAAACATTTGCAAAGCTTACCAAGGCCAATGACTCTCAGATGTTTTCACTAAGATGCTGTAGAATTCACAAAATGCTTCTCACCCTTGAAAAAATAAACAGAAGGTCTGTGCTTATATTACCACATGACAATCCAAAAAGAGGAGGGAGCATAAGGGAATGCATTAGTAATGTGCACTCTGCTGACTGGGAACAAATCAGCCAGGTCCCTGGGATCTGCAGGCTGCATGTATGTACAGGGAGGGATGTGAGTTGAAGGAGGTTAAAGCTCACTTCCCCTCCACTCTCCTCTCTCCCTTACCACCCTCACACCAATCCAGAATCTCCTCACTCCTAGTGTCCTGCGATGCCCAACATCCCCACTCTTCCAGTGAAATGCATAATGGAGGGAGGAACAAGGAACAGCAAGCCCAAAGACCTTGTTTGAAGTTTGAACTTCAACTTTCACTGGTTTTGTGACCTTGAAGAAAACACTTAATGTCTAGGAATCTCAATTTAGGTAGACATAAATTGAGGGAAATACCCTATTTTTAGAAAGGATATACAAGTTAAAGTGTGTAAAGGAATACTGAAAACTACCCAAACTTGACAAATTTTGGTCCAGTTGAAATGCAAAGGTTATTTCAGAGGTGTCAAACACAGATTGATTTAATTAGTCAGCTCCTACCACCCTCTAGGGCTTTACTCACAGGGAAGGGGGCACATGAGGGCTTGTCTGAGGGAAGAAGGTCAGGGTGGTGGGGAGCCAGGGTGGACCCTGGCATGAGAACCCAAGGGGCAGCCGGGTGGACAGCATTAGAGCCTTGGGACATGGGTGCTTGGGGAGAAGAAACAGCCAGGAGGAAACAAAGGAGCATTGAGGAACAACCCAGCCTGGGTCCCAGGACTCAGACTCCATGAGTTCCAGAACACAGCCCAGCTGGAAAGAAAGCTAGGGTCCCTCTGGGGTGGTCACAGAGGATCCTCAGCAAGGCATGATTTTCAACAGAAATCAGCACTTCAAAAAACTTAGCTGAAACCCCCAGAATGCACTACTGAGAACTTCGCTGACATTGTTCAAGTTTGAGGAGAGAAGAGACTTTCCCAGAATACAATGATTGTGAAAGTTGACCACCCACAAACCCATGAAAAGAAGTAAATCCAGAGGGAAATGGAAGGATATAAGAAATCATGGTAAACACGTAATCAATAGCATATACCTGTAAATATCATCATCTATTGACTCATTTAAAAGCAACTACTTTGAACATTTTAAAATTTTGATTGAGCTACAATTCATATAACATTCATCCCCACATTAACATGTACAATTCAGTGTTTTTTAGTGCATTCACAATCTGTGCAACCATCCCTGCTCCCTAATTTCTGAATATTTTCAACATCCCAAAAGAAAACTTGTACCCATTAGCAGTCAATTCTAATTCTCCCCATCCCCAGACCCTTGCTACAACCAATCTACTTTCTCTCCCTATGGATTGTATATAAATGAAAATATATAATATGTAACTTGTATGTTATCATCATAGTTAAAAAAGTGGAAAGAGCTCAAATGCCATCAACTGATGAATGAATAAATCAAATGTAGTATAGCCATACAATGGAATATTATTTAGGAAGAAAGCTCTAATGTATGCTACAACAAGGAAATAGCCTCAAAAACATTATTCTAAGTGAAAGCATTGAGAGGCAGAAGATTTTTATTGTTTAAAAAACAATAAATAACAAGATGGGAAAATTGTATTGAGCACTGAATCTTTATGATGTGTTGGATGAGGAAACAGACAAAATAACTTGAGATTTAGGGTTTCTCTGCATTTTCTGCATGATTTGTTTGTAAACCTATAACTTCTCTGATTTAAAAACAAGGATAATTATTGAATGGAAACACAACAAAAAAATGGAAGTATAAAATTTGGCTTCTAAATTTTGTTACTGAAACTATAAAACTGCTAAATGAAAACACCAAAGATTATTTTTACAACCTTGGAGTAGAGCAAGATTTCCTAGTCAGGAAATAAAAAACACTCATCCTAAAAAAAACTGATAAATTAGACTTCATTAAAATTAAAAGATTTTGCTCATCAAAAGACATATTAAGAAAATGGAAAGGCACACCACAATCTGTAAAAATGTAATCTCGATACAAATATCTGACAAAGAAATAGTATCAAGAATATATAAAGAACTTCCATGCATTAACAATAAAAGGGTGAACTACCCCCACAAATAAAAGAAAGTATGACCCAACAATTCCACTCCTATACATTAACCCAATAGAAATGAAAAACTCCACTACAAAAAGATCTGTACAACAATGTTCATAACAGCTTTGTTCAAAGAAAACAAAATCTAGAAACAAGCCAATTGTTCATCAAAAATTGAGTAGATAAATTGTGGTGTAGCTATATAATGGAATAGTAAATACTCAGCCATCAAAAACCAAACTATTGATACACACAAACAGCATGGATAAATCTCAGAAATATTTTAAGTGATAAAAGGAGTTACAAAGGAATAGAAACTGCATGATTCCATTTATATGAAGTTCAAAACAGGCAAAATTAATTTATGGTAATAGAAGTTCAAAAATAGTTGCCTCAGGGGTAGGGATGTACTAGAAAAGGGAACTTTCTCTGGTGATAGAAAAAGTTTTATCTTCTTTCGTATGGTGTAAAGAAGTATCAGATTCATCACACTGAATACTTAAGATCAGTGCATTTTGTTGCAAGCAATTTATACCTCAATTTTTAAAAATGCTACCAAAAAAAGCCAATTTGTGTTCCTATAGTCCAGTAACAATTAGAAAATATAGTAGAGGAAAAGGCCCTCGTATTAACAACAAAAACCATAAGGTACATAGGAGTAAATATAATAAAAGGCAAGACTTTCACAAAGAAAATTATAAAATTTATTGAAAGAAGACCTCAATTAATGAAGAACTGCAATGAACTTTCAACTTTGTAAACTTATCAATTCAGCCCCAGATTAATGTATAAAGTAAATGCAATTCCAATTAAAATCACAATAGGTAATTCATAGAACTTTAGAAATCAATTTCACTAGATCTAATAAAAATGCATGTATCATAAGACTCAGAATTTCTACTTCCAGGGAAAATCGTGCTCTTATATACAAGAACACATGCACAGGAATCATCGTTACTTCCTTTAAGAAACTCCAATAAATGCATAAATTGCTTTTAATTATTTCTGATTGCTGAACTGTTTCTTTTAGTTGGAAAATCAGTCTACATGAGGTTGATTCTTGGGAACTTAATGCATGCTTTCTGACCTAGTTTCCTGGTCAAGTTGTCAAAAAACAGCCTTTGTATAGTCACAAGAATGTTCATTCTGTACTTGTTTGTTCTTTATTTGCCCCTCCTCCTGGGGTCATTGCATCCTCTTGGGTTTAATTGCTTCTTTCCAGGTTCATTTCACTTTTAACTGAAACACATCCTTCAAGAGTTCTTTCAAAGCTAAACTTTGGTGGTAATTATTACAAAACATTGAATACCTGAAAATATCTGTATTTCATCCTCACATTTAAATAATAATCCTGACATTACAAACTTCTAATTTTACTTTTTTTCTTCTTCAACAATTTGAAGATATTAATTTGCTGCTTTCCCATGTTTAGAAGCACGATGGTGCTATAATTTTCTCATTCCTTTTGGGTAATTGCTTTGGATCATTGAAAGCTTTTAGAATTGTCTCTTTTCCTTCAATATCCTTTAATGTTGTCTCTTTGTGAGGGCAACACTTCTGTTCAGCACTCTCTGAGTCCTTTCAATTTGGGGTCTCTTCTCTCTTGTCATAGGGATATTTACATTTTTACTTCAGTCCTTCGTATCTCTTACTTGCATTCTTTTCATCTTTTTATCCTTTTCTAATACCTTCCAAGAGAGTTCCTTATTCCAATATTTCACTCCATCAATATGTTCTTTGGCTGTGTCTATTCTGATATGTAGCCCATCTGTTGAATTCTTTATTTCAGAAATTATATTTAGGTACTCAGTTATCTCCATGGATTCTTCTTCATCTTTTTCTTCCTGCTTTATTTTTCTAATATCCTGCCCTTTATCTCTCCATGGATAATTACTGTGCTTATTTTAAATGATTGGTCTTTAGGTTTCATCAACTTTGTTTCCTCTTATTTAGCTTATTTTCACTGAATTTTTTCATGGAACATTTACTCCTCACACGTCTCACCATTTTTCCCTGTTATATCATCTTCTATTCCCTTGATACTAACAACTGTTTTTGCAAAAACTGTCTACCTTGGAGAGGGGTAAAAACTTAGGTCCTGCTTGTTCTCCAGGTGAGTTGAAGGATAGTATTCAAAGTAGAAAGTCTCCAAATTTGCAATCTTAATCCAGCCATCCCCTGACCAACCCTTCAAGAATCCCCTTGGTTGCCAGAGAACATCTCATCACCTTATGTCCAGGAGTGCTCTCATAAGGGCAGAGAGCCTCTATTATAATTTCCTAGCCCATTGGATGGGGGTGGGGGTGGGGCAGGGAGAAGGGTATCCAGGTGTAGTGGCCACCAACTTCTCACATTGGCTACAAGGCTATCCTAATGCTATCCTACTCACAGCCTCAAGGCAAAGGGTCACCCAGAGTAAGTGGGAAAGAGAAAAGGGCACAACTAGAAAGCTCTCTGCCAGCTACTCGGTCAGATTCCCTTCCAGTCTGCTGTTCCTGTACCACGGCAGCCAAATACATTCATCTCCCTGAGGGTTTTGCATTAGTTTAGAAAAATGGCCGAGATCAACTAATCCTGCTTTTCCTGTGATATTTCTTTGATTGGATTCAGAAAAGAAAGCCAACTCTATGCAAGACTTAACCACATGGGACTCCAGTTATATTAAGGTTACACAATAAAAACTTTGTCAAGAGAAACTTTTTTAAATACATTGCAAGGAAGAGAGTACTGTTGGCTTAGTTCAGAGATAGATTACCTGCTAGCTCTGAACTCAAGCTACACAGCTTTACCGACCATACTCAAACCAAAGAGAGAGTTTCAGAATCAGTGTAATACGATCAAAATTTACCAGGTCCACTAGAGAGAGAATAGTTAACCACTTTCAATTATGCAAGGGCTTTAACACCTGGAAGAACTGAATAGACAATCTTCGAAATATCTCACATAGGACACAACCCTGCCTTCATCTTGTCTAATTCATCTTCTCTCTCAGGTACCTTGTCAAACTTCCATAGCTCTCTCTCTGTTCCTTTCCCTTCCTGCAATATCAAATCTTCATCTACTCTTAATTTCATGCTGCTCCAATAAGATGATATGGACAGTGGTAAGGATAATGGCACTGGGTTTTCATTCCAGAGAGGCTATAATCCAGGACCCTCAAGGAGCTCTGGGTAATCACTAATTACTCTGAGATTGATCAAGGCACTCCCTATGGCTCAATTATGGAAATGCCGGATGATAGCAAATAGAATGAAGTTACCTTTCTCTGCCAAAGGCAACTCAGCATTTGCCCAGTACACTATGGAGAACCGAGAAAAATATGACTTGAGCCTCCTAGAAATTTGAAATAGTATCAATTTATAATCCAAAGATTTTCTGGATAAGTGGCTAAGAGGTCCCTCATGAGCAAGCATGAAATGCAAAACAATATCATTATTAATTGCATTGATTTTAGGATTGAAAATATGTCCCTGACATTAACTAGAGATATATCATAAATCCTCCCTAAATCCCTCAGCATTTAAAGTTGGGTCACAAGCTATCACACAGGTCATTGTGAGGATCCAATGATAACTAAGGGTGCCCTGATCAATAATAAATATTTCCTAGCAATCATGAACATTTCCTGTGTCTCCTCCTTTCTATGATTCTAGACCTAAGTAGATACACCAAGACACATATCCCCATCCCACTAGAGCCCTTTGCCCCTCTCAGTCCATCTTAGCCCTCTTCCCTTCCTTTATTCCTATCCTGCAGCAAAGACGCATCATGCCCACGGCTCTCCCAAAGAGACACGCCTCTTCTACTTTCCATCCACCCGGCCAGAAGAAAAAGTTAAAATCAGGAAAAAGTAGGCAACAGCCAACCAAGATTCTTCACTCACTTCCCTCTGCTTCTTCCAAAGAAACACTAAACTTCAACCTCTTTTCCCCATTACTAATAAACACACACCTAAAGCAGGAGATGGGTTTTTCTCTTGTGGAAAACCCATCCAGCCTCTGGCCAGGTAGTGCTCTTCCATTTTACAGATAAAGCAACTGAGGTCCCTAGAAGTTAATTGACAAGCAAGCGGCATACAGGTGAATCGGAACACAGGTTTTGTAGTTCCTAAAAGTACTGTCTTCCAGTCCTCAACGCTACAGGTTTTTAACTTCTCAGGAATTCTCAACTTTCACAGTCCATGAAAACAGAGTAGGGATTGACACTAGCATACCTTGGCTTTTATTACTTCAAATCTCATGAATCATGTTATTTTTATAATATCAAAAACGGTTCTTTGTTTCATTGTCTTTGGTTTTAGCCATTGATTGCAGACTTTCTGCTACGCTTTGGTAAAGAGCAATTCACAGATTGACGCAAGATCTCCATCTAGTGGTGAAGGAAATTAACTGCAGGCCACATTGTGCGTCTTGGTACATACAAATTCTTCTCTTCAGCCCTCCACCGCCACCACTCCTCTCTCATCAAGTTTTCAGCAAACTTCAAGAAAAATATTTGCAAACAAAATCAGGGGTATCCTATTATATAAAATATAAAGTAATTCAAAAATCGTGTTGAGATTTAGACATCCACTAATTTGAGAGACTTGGGCTTACGTGTGGGAATCACCCACACAGCAGGCTGCTCTGAGCAGCCCAGGGCTTGGCATGCAAAGAGGCTCCACATGAGCACTAGGTACGAACCAAATTGCAGATACTGGTGGATAACCATAACTCTAGGCAAGGCCTGGACTCTACTTGCACGAAAGGAGCTCTACAGTCAATCTCAACAACTTCCTAGGAATCATGCAAACACTCCTCAAGCAAAAAGAGCTGCTTCCAAAAAGGGTGTGGTGGTGGCCTGGAGCTGTACGAGCCCCAGAAAACCACGTTCTCAAACTGAACCCGTTCCTGTGGGTGTGAAGCCACTGTAAATAGGACCTTTTGTTGAGGTTGCTTCAGTTAAAGGATGGCTCAGGCAGGTCTTAATCCTACGACTGGAGTCCTTTACAAGTGGCATGAAATTCAGACAGAGAGAGAGAAAGCCACAGAGGGAACAGCCAGAAGCTGATCATCAACAGAACCTGGAAGAGAAGGGAGAGGCCAGGAGATGCTGCCATCTGCCCTGTCACGTGACGAGCCGGGACCAAGCATGCAGCAGCAGCCAGCCCGACAGCATGTTTGAGGAGAAGCATAGACTTAATGATGACTTGGTATCTTAACCTCAAAACAGTTGGCTAATAAATTCCTATTGTTTAAGCAGCGCACCCATCTTTTGTTTCTTAATTATTCTGAGCTACCCAAACTAAGTGGCTTGCAATGAGACTTCGAGAAATTCAATGACGTTTCACATAGCCGATGGCAAAAAGGGGAAAAGCAAAGACTTGAATTATTTTTCTAAACCTCAAACTCTTGCTTAACTTTAAAACCATTTTCATAAATTAAAAAACAATTTCTAGGGTGGTGCAATGGTGGCTGCTTGGTAGAATTCTCGCCTGCCATGCCAGAGACCCAGGTTCGTTTCCCTGAGCCTGCCCACATTAAAAAAAAAATAGGTTTCTACACTTTTGAGGGTAGATGGAGTTAACACAGGAAAAAAGTCTGCCTTGTCATTACTAAACTGTGGAACCGCCTTTTGTTTCTAGAAGGCAAATTAGTAATGTGTGCCTGTTTTGATTATTTAGTTGGAAACCTAAAAGTCTAAATTATGTTGCTTGTCCTTACTAGGAGGTGTTAACTCATCAAATTCATGGATATTGAGCCTAAGAAGTAGACAATGAGACTTGAGTTTGTTCATATGCCCAATGTCAGTTGCTGGTTTTTAAGGTCTTATGGACTTGCATGATTGGTTCCCTTTCCTATTGAATAAATACTATGGAATGCCTACTGCATGCCAGGCAAAGTGCTGGTTTCTGAGTTGAGAAACAAGACATTGTAATCAACCTTAAGGAATTCACACTCAAGCATGATGAAGGATTCTGATATGGTGAGGGGTAGGAGAACTATGACAGAAACACAGAGTTCAGCATGAAATGTTCTATGGGAAGAGGACATTTAGGAGTCAAACGGAACTTCACCAGAAAGGGATGTTTGGGTTGGGTCTTGAAGTCCGAGTGCTTTATAACCAAGATGAGAAAAATACTGCAGACAGAAGGGAGTGATGCTGTAGGGTGTGACACAGCAGGGCATTATCCGCTGGGGTAACTGCCAACGGATGAGTTGATAAGAGCCCCTAATTTAGATAACAGAGAAGACACATAGACCAATTATCAGATTTGACCAGAAATATCAAAGCATACCATACTTGCACAGAATTAGCAGACATTAGCCAGTGTCTTACTTCAGCTTGTCTGACATGTACTCAATGACCAATGACCATACAATATGGATATAAATGCTCATGAATCTACCACAAAAGCTTAAATCCCTGATAAATTTCCTGAACCCTGACTCTGCCTTTAACCATCTCACAATTCCTCCAAGACCTGAAATTAACATAACATCAATGCAATCAGCTTTTCCAAGGCAAGTCTGGATTTATTAAGAGACTTAAGTTCTGCCTGCTCATTTGTGTTGTTACCACAATAATAGATGGACAGTTAAATTTGGCATAGAACACGTAGTACTGTTAAAATATTGCTGTATGGGATTCTTTCTGGTATGATTTCCATGGGAAGAGTTCAAGGTAATGTAACTAGCCACACTCTCTGAACAGAGAGCAAAATAAAAGAAGAGGGAGAGAGATAAGCAGCTAGATTAAATAAGGGTTTCACAGACTATGTCCTCTGGCAACTAATTGATAGCTCTGACCGGAAAAGTCTCAGGCGAACAGGGTGTTAAACAATCCTGCAAATGCTAATGTGAGCTTGACACACAAACACACACACACACATACACACCAAAGGAGAGAGTCGACAGTCTTCTGACCTATTTGACCATGGATCATTTTTTCACCTACTGGCTCAGGGACTAGTGCTCCATGGAACATGCAATTAGAAAATGCTGAGTCAGCTGATCTCATAACTTAAAAAAAAAATGGTATTATATTTTACATAGGAAAATTACCCAATTTGAGGAATCTTCTCACTGAATCATGATCCCGAAGGCCCCTTCTCTGCCTGTTGAACATGGGTGCTCCAGGTAAACATGTAAACATCAACTATTGTCTGAACCCTGTACTAAGCAATGCAGTGAAAAGAAGAGAAGTAGAAGTCTTGGTTCCTGTGCTGGTTTGAAAGGATATATGCCCCCTAAGAAAAGCCATGTTTTAATATAAATCCCATTTCATAAAGGTAGAATAATCCCTATTCAATACTGTATATTTGAAACTGTAATGAGATCATCTCCCTGGTTGATGTGATTTAGTCAAGAATGGTTGTTTAACTGGATTAGGGGATGACATGTCTCCACCCATTTGAGTGGGTCTTGATTGGTTTATTGGAGTCCTATAAAAGAGGAAACATTTTGGAGAGAGAGACTCAGAGAGAGCAGAGAATGCTGCAGCACCATGAAGCAGAGTCCACCAGCCAGCAACCTTTGGAGATGAAGAAGGGAAATGCCTCCCGGGGAGCTTCATGAAACCAGAAGCCAGGAGAGTAAGCTAGCAGATGACGCCGTGTCTACCATGTGCCCTTCCAGCCGAGAGAGAAGCCCTGACTGCGTTCGCCATGTGCCTTTCCAGATGAGAGAGAAACCCTGAACTTCATCGGCCTTCTTGAACCAAGGTATCTTTCCCCGGATGCCTTTGATTGGACATTTCTATAGACTTGTTTTAATTGGGACATTTTCTCGGCCTTAGATCTGTAAACTAGCAACTCATTAAATTCCCTTTGTTAAAAGCCATTCTGTTTCTGGTATATTGCATTCCAGCAGCTAGCAAACTAGAACAGTTCCTGAACACAAAGAGTCTGCCCTCTGACTGGGGAGAGGTAAAAGTTTCCATAGATAGATTAGATAGGTAGGTAGGTAGTTAGATAGATGATAGGTATACACATGCATGTATACATATTTATATACATACATGTCTGAAACAATTAGAAAAATATATTAACATCTGTTGGGTATGTAGCAGGCAGGCCTTCCCCTCTTTCTAGTTCAGCTGTGCTCTCTGTGGAAAATCCCCAAACCCCCTCTCCTGACCTTCAGGAATGGGTAAAACTGCAGGCAAGCGAGATAAGACACATTCCTGGGATAGAAATCCCCTCTCCTAGCGTTCAGGAACTGGTGAAGCTGCAAGTAGGCAAGATGAGACATTCTGGGGTGGGGACCCCTCCCTTAATGGTTCAGCTCTGGGCCATTCTCCACTTAAATCAGCCAATTGTTTACCTTGTCTTTAACATGTCAAAGAGTCTATAAAAGCTAAGGTTGCCTTTTGATCAGGGCTCAGACTTTCAGAGGCTACTTGCCTGAGCCCTATGGCCATAGCAAATAAAACCTGCTTCCCGAAACTGCGGATCCTTAGTCTCAGCCTGTTCTAACTTCGCAGAATGTTCCTGGAGGCCTGCGGCCTCGTTTCTATTTTTTGCACTACAGGTATATTCCATGATGGTAGGCTTAGGTATCTGGCAATAGATTGTGGTCCTTTTCCTCATGGAGTTGACAGTCTAGGCTGGGAGAAAAATATTAAATCAGCAAAAATACAAGTAAGTATATAAGTGATAACTGCCATAGAAGAGAACAAGTTATGGCCTAACAAAAGGAGCTTAATTTAGTAACTGACATAGAAGGCTTTTGTGAAGCAGTGACATACAGGCCAAGACAGAAGACACCAGTCAGCTGAAAAGGAAGGGGATCCACATGTGCAAAGTCCCTGAGACGGGAAACAGCTCTCAGCTCTACTGAAAGACACCATTGCAAAGGGGAGCACAGATGAGGGCAGAATGGGGAAGTGGGCAGAGCTCAGCCTGCAGGCCTCTGAGGATAGGCTGAACAGCCTGCCTTTTATTCCCAATGGAAATATGGAACTTTTGAAGGGTTCTAAGCAGGAAAATATCATGATGGGCTTTTATTTTAAGACGCTGTGAATCACTCATTTGTTGTATTTGCTGATGCAGCCCCTGCTTCGTTTTCTACTGAAATGGTCATGGAGGTCCACAGATGAAGGAGCCTCTTGGGGTGGCATTGAAGTCAGACTTCAGCCTCAAGTGTCAGCTGGTCCGGGGTGCGGAGGGCATTCATTAGGAAACAGAGCTCATCCTACAGCTGCAAGAAGGTTCTGAACCCTCTGTCAGAGGGGTGGTATCTGTGTGTGTATAAGGTGGGGGGAAGGGAGTGTAGGTTTTCCACTCGGAAATAGAGCACGGCTTGAGCCAGCAAGACAGAAAGATACTACGAATAGGAAGGGAGAACTGAAATGCCACATTCCTTAGCATCACAGCACTTATTTTTGTGCCCAAGCCTCTGCTATTATAACACAATTTTTTCTGAGAGGTGTAGTACCATTCATTGTGACCAACTAATGCCTTAGCTGAGGATTAGTTATCAGTTTGTTGAAAACAAGGTATGTTAGCAGGCCCCAAGTAAATGGAACTCACACAGGGGGAAAAGACACCTGGTATTTTGGTACAGGGCTTCCCTCCTGTTCTAATTTGCTAGCTCCCAGAATGCAATATACCAGAAACGGCATGGCTTTTAAAAAGGGGAATTTATAAGTTGCTAGTTTACAGTTCAAAGACTGAGAAAATGTCCCAATTAAAACAGGTCTATAGAAATGCCCAATCAAAGGCATCCAGGGAAAGATACCTTGGTTCAAGAAGGCCGATGAAGTTCAGGGTTTCTCTCTCAAGTGAGAAGGGACATGGCAAACACAGTCAGAGTTTCTTTCTCATCTGGAAAGGCACATGGTGAACACAGTCAGGGTTCCTCTCTCATCTGGAAGGGCACACGGCAAACACGGCATCACCTGCTAGCTTCTTCTCCTGGCTTCCTGTTTCATGAAGCTCCCTGGGAGGCATTTTCCTTCATCTCCAAAGGTCACTGGCTGGTGGACTCTGCTCCTCGTGGCTGTCGTTCTGCTCTGCTCTCTGAATCTCTCATTCTCCAAAATGTTTCCTCTTTCATAGAACTTCAGAAACTAATCAAGACCCACTCAAATGGGTGGAGACATGTCATCACCTAATCCAGCTTAACAGCCACTCTTGATTAAATCACATCTCCAGGGAGATGATCTAATTACAGTTTCAAACATACAGTATTGAATAGGGATTATTCTGCCTTTATGAAATGGGATTTTGATAAAACATGGCTTTTCTAGGGTATATGCATACTTTCAAACCAGCACACCTCCTCTGCATCTTTTTTTTTTTTTTTTTTTTTTACCAGTGCTAACCCAGAAATCAGGAGACCCAGTTCTAGACACTGGTCTGTCACAATCTCGCCATGACACGTTTGGGTGAATTACTTTACCTCCTGAGTCCTTCTTTAAATCACCCATAAATTGTGGACCCTGAACAATTTGTTCATGAAAGCCCTTTTCCATCCTAAATTTCTTTGAGTCTATGATTCTCTTTACCAAGAGGCAGCCTGTTCTTGAGTCCTCTCACAACAGAAGGAGGAGGGTGGAGAGAAAACAACAGGGCAGAGGAGAAAGGAAGAGGGCGGGTTCTGCATTTGAACAGCTGCTGAGTTCACACCATCCTTGTTAACGGCTTGTGTCACTAACCTGGTGACTTGTTAAAGAACAGCCCAGAGGCTGTGAGAATACAAAGAAGCAGAAGACTTCTTGCATGCTATACACTGCCCGCTTCATTTTCAGTACTTGTAGCAAATCCTCTGTGTATAATTCTACCTCACACTGCCAAGGGGGAAACCTATCCACTTTGGAGTGTAAGTTTAGAATGCCTGTTCCCAGGAGTCATTGATGATAACCAAATAGTATAAAATAAAGTTGCTTTTGAAGATATCTTAAGTTTGGCTTTTATACATTAAAAGATACCCTGTGTTCCAGCTTTACGAAGATATATATTTTTTAATGTGCCTATGGATAAGTTAACTAAGACATCCATTTTAGCTGGCTAAGATTTCCATATGTTAATTGTAAAAATATTTGTATCTTCATATTTTC
This sequence comes from Tamandua tetradactyla, assembly GCF_023851605.1. NCBI lineage: Eukaryota > Metazoa > Chordata > Mammalia > Pilosa > Myrmecophagidae > Tamandua > Tamandua tetradactyla. Next base: position 21,119,338 of record NC_135343.1, on the reverse strand, counting down.
CTGAAAGCAGGAAAATATTTAGTAACATACGTCATTACTATAGCAATGCAGATATTTGTAAGAACTTTCTACTTGATATTTTGAGAGCGTTCAGTTTTTTGACAGCCAATCAAATGGTATCTAAGTTTTTAATACTTAGAATTTAAGAACTTTGCTATCTGAATATGCAGATTTTTTTCCTTGATGCCTTAATTTTAAATTGGTTTATGAAACTTACTGTGCAAACACAGGCTTTACAATGATTATATGGATACCTCATTTAAATATGCCTATGGTTAAGCTAACTAAGATATCCATTGTGGGTGGTTCTAAGTATATTGTTTGTTTTCTTAAATTAAAAAATATGTGAAAAAAATAAATAAATAAGTACATAAAAGATATCCTGTTTTAGTAAGTGATTTTGAAATGGGTTTGAATGTTGACACATAATGTTCTCATACATTAAAAAATATGAGAGGGGTTGAAATAATATTTGACTTGTACTGATAATTGTTGTACGTCAGTGATGGGTACATGGGGATTCGCTATATTACTCTCTTCACTTTCATGTCTCTTTGAAATTTTGCAAATTAAAATTTTAAAGAAAGGATGGATTTGGTTACTCTATAATGTAGCCACAATGGATTTTCCAAATATATTTCTGAGATCCATGAAAAGAACTAGATAGCTGGACAGACCTCAGTCTGTCTTTGCTCAGGGATTGGCAAACTATGGCCCATGGGCCTTTATTTGAACATAACATGCTTGTTGCTTCACATCCTGTCTGTGGCTTCTTTTGTACTACAGTGGCAGAGTTGAGTGGTTCTAACCCAGACCATCAGGCTCACAAAGCCAAAAACTTACTGCCTGGCCTTTACACAAGACACTGGCTGACTCCTGACCTATAGATTGCAGATTTAAGCTACCTCTGGCTTATGTGTATGGTGGGGATTGCTAATACCCAGCTCCAATCCTAAACTCTATGATCAAAGCGTGACACCAAATGTCCAACCGGAACAAAGCAGTTAGTCAGGGCTGCCCAATAGAATATTCTGTGATAAGGGAAATGTTCTGTATTTGGGATGACCAATTCAGTAGCCACTAGCAATATGTGACCATTGAACACCTAAGATGTGGCTAGGGAAACTGAGGAATTGAATTTCAATTGTATTTAGTTTGTAATGAATTTAAATTTAATTAGCCACATACAACTAATGACTACCATGCTGGACAGTAAAGAGCTAGAATTTTGATGTTCTTAGTAAAGTGTGCTGGTGTATGTTTAATGACTAGGTATACATATACCCTGATTTGTAGCATTTGCTGAACTTGCCTCCTTCCCTGGTATAAAACTCCCACTCTGGTAGAGTTTAAACATCCAATGCGATGTCACCAAATACATGGTTGAGAAGAGATTCATAGAACTGGCTCTTCCACAGTTCAAACACATCAGTGGGTAGCCTTCAGTTTTCTACTCCAGTCACACAAGATAAAGTATATGAGGTAGCAAAGCAGCTCAGACATGACAGGAGTGAACACAGATACAAAATTCATCTGTGCCTCTGAATTGAGGCAAGAGAAGAAAACAAGTACTAAGTGCAAAACTCCCCCAAACATAGGGAGATATACTAAGGAAGAAAGTAAGAAAAAGCAGTACAGGGAAAGAAACTAAATTTCTTCCAACTTAGACTCATCTTTTTTGAGGGATGTCTGTGGCAACAAGATACCTTTCTTTGGGTCTAGGATTCTTGGCTTCCAAGAAGCCAAGAAGTAGCAATGTCACCCATTTATCAAATATGGAATGATTGAAACTCAGTGTTAGCAATAGAAATCATCTCAGCAGCCATCATGCATCATACCTAGTCCATTAAAAGGACCAAACTGCAAAGGGAAAATAGCAGAGATAAAGGTTTATGAACAAGGTTGTTTGTCACCCAATAACCAAAGTCTAGGCAAAGCCTAGAATTCTATTTCTCTTATTCCAAAAATCATGTAGTTTGGAGACTTTTATTGTTGGGATGCATTGTCATTGAAGGAGCTGCCCATCACCTTATGCAATGCTTTAAGATGGGGAAAAAGGGAGAAGAGAAATTGAGGTGTCTAACAGAAGACACAATGAGAGCTAGGGAACAGGGGGGAGAAAAGAGAAAAGTGCTTGATGAAAGTACAAATGAAGAGGAGGAAAATCAGGGGACATGGAATATTAGAAATAAGAGGTCAAAAGCAAACTAAACATAGGCAAATGGATCTAAAGCAGAGGGAAGGAAGAAAGGAAGGAAGATGAGTATAGTATCTAATAAACATCTACTGAGCTGTATCACTGAGCCAGGAAGAGTACTGCAGAGGCAAGGTGCATAGTGCTCAGCACCTGAGCTCCACATGTATACTACTGAGGCAGAGAGAGTCTAAAACAGGAAATTGCAATATGGTGTGATGGGTTATGATGGGGATGGGCTGGTTTGGGGAGCAGGGAGGAGGGAAATCTAACCCAACGCTGGGGGTTCAGGAATCCTTTCTAGAAGACATGTCATCATCTTGACCAAGACCTGAAGAATGAATAACAAGGACTACCAGGAGAAGATGGGGGAAGAACACACCAGGCCACCTGAATGGCATATACAAAAGCTCAGGGCAAAACAAGGCCTCATCCTCTAGTGTGGAGGCCATACACCCTTGTTTGTCTGGGATGGTTTTGTTTTGTTTGTGTGTTCAGAGGTAACTAATTCTTAATAGACACTCTCAAAAAGTATCACCATTTTGGATGACAAACTATGCGGCCTCCCTATACACAAAAAATAAACCTAATACAGAAACAGTGTCCACCCTCAACTACAAGCTATCCCTGCAAAAGGGATCTGTCTGTGTCACTGGGACTTGGCTGCAGAGAAAGTGTGTTCTGGAAGGGTAGACCAGTCAAAATGAGGAGGGGCGAGTCAAACCAAGGGCTAGTACTACCAGGTGGAAACAAAAGGGAAAAGAAAGAATAAAAGGAGAGGCAAGTCTGAACTCCTGAACTGAGCAGGATAGTTAAACCCTTCATTGTCACAGAAAATGGTTTAAAAGTGCATCAAAGCAGAACCAGAGAGAAACTTTACTTCTATCAGTTAGTACAGGATTTTGACCCTTCTAAATTATTTGGAGCAAATTTTCAGGAGAATTTAATTTTAGAAAATGGGCAAAGACAGCCACATCCAGAATTCCTCCCCCAGTAGACACACCTCAGGTGGAAAGGCCAGAGGGAGCTGAAATTCCTATAATGCCCTATTGCCATCACAACAGAAGAGAATATGACCTTTTTATTACCAGGGCAGGCAATTATGTGAGTGCTCTTCAAAACCTAAGCCCTTTTGTGAATGGAGATGATGGAACAATAATTAAAGAAAGACAATTCTTTTATCAACAGAAAATAAGTGTTAATTTTCAAACAACATTTGCACATCACAATGCCTTGGTGATATTTTTCAGTGACCACCACAGAGCATAGTTTTCTGGCTCTTTTTGTACTTTAAGTGTCCTTGGTAACGAGATAGCAAGGGGGGTGCAAAGATAGTTCTGTGGTAGAATTCGCACCTGCCATGCGGGAGACCCAGGTTCAATTCCTGGCCCATGCACTTCTCAAAAACAAACAAGCAAGCAAACAAAAGAAAGGAAAAACAGACAAACAAAAAATTCAGCAAACTGTACTGCAATAGTGAGACACTCACACGGAAATAGAATGAAATGTGACCCCTGCCATACAGCACACACACACACACAAAAAAAAGAAGGAGTAGGAGGAAAGAAAAGGAAGAAATGGCAAGGAAAAGAGAAGTGACCAGAAGCTGGTCTTACCCCCAGAGTTCAGGTGGGTAGAGCTGATCTGAGGAGATTGAGACAGGTCCTAGGTCATTAGTTCCCAGTTGACATTGTCCTTCAGCAAGACAGGAGGCCAGAGAAACTTGCCATCAACATTTCTGTGTGTCTTCTTTCTGCACCCTCCGGGGCATCTCCTCTCCCATCCCCAGGTGTCCAATGACCTATTCGTTGGGTTCTTTGAAATTCCCAACCAAAAGTTCTCAAACTATCTCCATAACTGGGAATCTGACTAGTGTCAACCTGCCCCAATGACTGCTCCTACCAGTTGCCATCATTTAACTAGATTTCTACTGATCCTGACCCCTTTGTTTATGTGCACCCACATTTCTATTAAGGGGCCAGGAGAGAGGTGGGCAGTGTGTATCCTTTACAGACAAACCATGATTCACCAAAATGTTCAAGGAGGGAGGACTGTTCACGTTCAGTTGATAAAACAGGGGATTCAATGCCAAGGCCCAAATCCCAGTGGACTCTGCATGATGGGGAGATGGACGAAGACCTTCGTCACCAAGGACACTTAAAGTACAAAAAGAGCCAAAAAACTTCCTAGTCCAGCCCATTCATTGTGCAGATAAAGAAACTGAGGTCTAGGGAGAGTAATTTACCCAACTAACTAATCATTTATATAATCAATTACAACAAAAGGATATGTCACAACAGGAATGCCAATTTTGATAGTTAGATATAGGTCCCACCTTGAGCTGCTTCCAACAGCTGTTAGCCTCTTTTCCTGCCTTTGCTGTACAGTTATTTGTCAAGGGTTGAACATGTGGCAGTCAATATATAGTCAAAGAGGACAGAGGCTGGCACTCAGATGGGGAAGTGACATGTAGATCTTGGATCACTCATCCCAGCATTCCTATAAGTTTTTCTGTTTGGATCAATTGGGTCAGCCCAATTTTTTATTTGGGTTGTATTTTCCACACAGCTGGAAGTCTTCAAGAAATATTGGCCCTGATTGCTTGTCCTTTGTTAGTCCAAGAAAAAGGACAAAATTGTTTCTCTGGTCCATATCAAGGAAGATGCATTCAGTAAAATCAGAAATTACATGGATTTCAAGCAATAGGAAAAATGTGGAATTTATTGCTGCATTGCCATAGCAGCTGGCATCACTATTAGAAGTGAGAAGAAAATGGGAAATTAAGAATTAAAAAACTAAAGAGAGAAACAATATGGTTCTGTTTTCTGGTTTTTACCAAGACTTCACCCCTGTAACTCAAACTCAAAGTAGGACCAATTTTCCTTTTTAAAAATGCTCATGCATGCTGAAGTGCAATGCCATATCAAGAATTATCATGATCAACAGCAAGTTTGTTGGTGTAAAATCCTATAAAATCACCGCTCAAAAAGACCTTTCAGAGAAGGATCAGTCAAAAAGACATAACCCAGTAAACCAAAATCTATTTTCAAAATAACTTTACTGGTGTTTATCAAACATTGTGGCTGGGGATATCTAGTTTTCATGAGGCTCTCTTTCCTCTCCCACCCACTTTCCTCATGTCTGCAGTTCTTACAGTGTCTCTCTAATCCAAACCTCTCAAAAAAACTCTTCCCCCAGCTCCATACCAAGCCTCTTATTTCCTTCACTTCTCCACCTAACCGCATCACAAAAGTCTGCAAAACCTACCCAGCAGAGGCAGAACCCTGCCTAGAAAAAGACAGAGGAGAAGAAATGAAACAAAGACAGACCACCCTCCAAACCCTCACCAGACTGGATAAAGGAAAGGCTGGGACTTTTCTTCATGAATAAGTTTTGCCTCATTGCAAGTGAGATATGGACATGTTAGCTAAATATTGAAAAGAAGCTATCAGAGAATAAGTTTTAAAACAACAATTAAGTAAAATCTTAACTCCCATACAAATATAAAATAAACATGTTCAAAGTTTTATTTAATCCATTAATTAATGAGGGAACCAGTAAGATGTTACATATGGTTCAGAGAATGCTGAAATGAATTTGCTAAAAGATGCAAATTCATTGAAAGATGCAGACCCCTATAAAATCAGATAACCAGAAGGGGACACTTTACAGCACCTGGTGAACCTGTTCAGTCTTTTTCTGTCTCCCATTTCAAAGTCATACATGATTTTTCCTCACAAGGCCTAGCAAATTTCTACATTGCCAAGGATCCTTCTGTCCCCGCTGGTGTCCACCGAAGCCTTCTTTTGGTTGATATTTGCCTGATTTCTGTGATAGAAGTGGCCAGTCCAGATATGGAAAGAACTGTCTCTCCTCTTGGAAGAATTTACTGATACTCTGAATCCTCTGCAGTCCTGCCATTCTATCCAAAAAAGGGGAGAGGACACTCACTCCCTAAACTTCACTTGCTTTTTGCTAGTTATGTCCCTGAGAATTTGCCCCAATGACATGTGGTGATCTGGGTAGCACACCTCACTCAGTCTTTACTTGTTAGCTCCGTCTTCCTAACACCCAGAGGATGCCTTGAAAGGCCACGTGAGCTACGCTAAAAAAAATCAACCCTCTAACTTAGCTGGGAGACCCCCAACCCTGGCTGGCAGGTCTCTATTCTCTCTCTATTTCACTGAGGTCTTTCCCAGAGGCTCTGTGATCCCTCTTGAATATAGAATTTTGGTAGGCCTACTCACCAATCCTTAGAACTCAGGATAGCTAACTCTCAGGATGAAAAAAAAAATTTGTTTAGCCTCAAGCTAAGATCCTTCTACTTATAAGATGTCTTCTTAGAGTGGCAGTGCAACGTTGGAGAGAGCTGAGCCTTTGGCCCAGGAAGACCAGGATTTTAATCCCAGGACCGCAAAATCAGATTCATAATATTGACCTTTCTGAGCTATCATGAGGGAAAAAAATGAAATGATGTATGTGAAACACTGAGCGAGTTCTATTGTGATGGTTAGTCTAGCCTAGTGCCAGCCCTTTTCTATAACTTGTTATGTGATAGTAACAACCCCATCTCCCCTCGTTTGAATCCATAAAAACCCTGAGCTCCTTAGACTCTGAGACAGAGTTTTAGGCTGAAAGGCCATCTGATCTCCCACTTTATGCTTAGCAACAAACTCTTTCTCTCTTGAAAAAAAACACTAAGCAAGGATAGCTGTTATTTTTAGTTTTCATTATCATCTTGGTCACTCTAGGGGTTGGTAGCTGGCCTGGCTCTGTTGTTAATATCACATATCAGTCAGTGGTGTTCTGCATCTCATTTCAATGTCCTCTCATCTCCCCTCCCAGGTGGCTCCTGCATGTTTCCTATCTGCCCTTGCTCCAGGTTCGGTGACTCCAGCTTCAATCACTGATGAATACTCCTATGTTTCTGATGCCCTCTATACCTGCCCTGACACGAACCCCCAACAGTTATGCTTCAATAAAAAGGAAGCGTGCCCCCATCCCTTTTTCCCCAAGCCCACAGCAGCCAATCCCTGAGCCACTGAAATTGCTTTGGTTTGAATGAGGGTTTGTCAAAGTCCTCATAAAGGGCTCATACGCAATCCCATTATCAAGAGGCTTGTCTAGAAATGACAATGGTAATGAAAAATATTGACTAGAGCAGCAAAGCTCAATTTTTCAGCAGTCAAAAATCATACCTTTTCATTAAATTGAGGCCCCAGAGAGCAAAAAAGAGATAATTAAAGGGACTTATGATGAAAAATTACAGATAACATCTGCCTGTTCAAAGCAATCAGAAGTGCAGACACTCAGAGAAGGAAGCATGGCGTGCAGGAATCTGGAGACGCTGCCTCCACAGGTCATTTAACTTGTCACCTCTCCCACTGCAGCAGCATCCTCTTCACAATCCCTCCATGGCATCATATGAATCAGCATCAGAGCAGCTTGCAGTGCCTCTAACCTCGAGGAGAGATGCAGCAAGCTCAACAGCAATGAACAGAGCCCCATGAAAGAAGCTCTAGAGGGCAACTGCCAGAACTCGCACAGCACATCACTTTATTCCTCTCCCCACAACCACCACCTCACCTGGTGGATACCAGGCCCACAACCACCTTTGCCAACCCTCACTTGTACCCCACATTTCTAAACCCTTACTACACGCATGTCTTTATTTTTCCAGGATCTGTCATTACCCTCTCTCTAACCAGACTGTGCATTCTTTGAAAATTAGGATGGGAATATCTTTATTTATGTATATCCCATAGTCCCTACCACAAAGCTGAGTGGATATGTGTTCAGTAAATATCACTGAGCAGTTAACTCTCTTTTGAGGAAACAGAGTTGAATGTAAATGAATACATTTCATGGCAAAAGTAAAGAGAAGGTGAGGGGAAAGAACTAACATCTGATGAATATTGACTAGGAGCTATGCTGTGCAAGGTACTTTTTATATGTTACCCTATGAATTCCTTGCAATTATTCTGACAGATGCTATCCCATTTTACAGATTACAGAAAGAAAAAACAAAAAAAACCCACCTTAGTTTCAGGGAGATTAAGTAATTGTTTGCCAAGAGTACACAATTTGTAAACAACAGAGCAAAATCTAAACTTAGTTCTGACTCCAAATCAGGTGCTTACCATAAATAACTACATAGAATCTTGAATAAAGCATGAGATCCTGTTGGTTTGTGTAAGTTAGTGTGATGCCCTGATATATCCCAGAGTAATTAGGGCAGAGAATCAAAAATTATTTGCAAAGTTCCCTTGAGGGGCTGGGGAGAAAGAAGGAAATATTCAACTTCCCCATCTGGGGAATTCCTGATATTCTCACAAGCAGTGGGGACAACCAATTCAATAGGTTGATGCCTCAATCTTGGGGCTGGACCCTATGAAATTGATTCCTGCAAAGGAGAAATTTAAGCCCATTATAACTATGCCTAAGAATCACCCCCTAGAGAACCTCTTTTGTTATTCAGACATAGCCTCTCTCTCTAAGTCAACTCAGCAGGTGAGCTCACTGCCCTCCCCACTGTGGGACATGACTCCCAGGGGTATAAATCTCCCTGGCAATGTGGGACAGGACTTTCAGGATGAGTCGGGACTGAGCATCATGGAACTGAGAAAGCCTTCTTGACCAAAAGAGGGAAGAAAGAAATGAGACAAAGTAAAATTTCAGTAGCTGAGAGATTTCAAACAGAATTGAGAGGTTATCCTGGAGGTTATTCATATGCATTATATAAATATCCCTTTATAGTTTATGTATATTGGAGTGAGTGGAGGGAAGTAACTGAAACTGTTGATCTGTGTTCCAGTAGCCTTGATTCTTAAAGATGATTGTATAACAATACAGCTTTTGCAAAATGACTGTGTGATTGTGAAAACCTTGTGCCTAATGCTCCTTTTATCCAGGGTATGGACAGATACGTAAAAGAAAAAATAAGGATAAAAAATAAATAATGGGGGGATAAAGGGTAAAAAAAACTGGGTAGATTGAAACACAAGTGGTTAGTAAGAGGGAGGGATAAAGGCAATGGGATGTATGAGTTTTTTCTTTTTACTTTTTATTTCTTCTTCTGGAGTGATGCAAATGTTCTAAAACTGATAATGGCAATGAACATACAATTATGTGATGATATTGTGAGCCATTGATTGTATACCATGGATGGACTGTATTGGTGTGAAGATTTCTCAATAAAAATATTTTTTTAAAAAACTGTATGTGTAGAACGGAATGATCAGCACAGGAATGTTTGTGTTTGTTAGGTGTTTTTGGTATTTAAAAACATAAAATAAAAAAATTTTTAAAAAAACTGCATGTAAAGGACCAAATAAAGAATAGTACAAACAACAACAACAAAAAATCCGGTGCTCAGTCCAACGATTTTTGTCGTTAACACCATTCTCACTACAGCCATGCTCACTTGCAGTGGTATTGAGCCCTTTAGCTGCAGAGAAACCCTCTGTACCTTTGTGGGCCACAGGTCTGAGGTGGGAAATAAAAGAACAAGCCCCACCCATGGCAAGGCACGAATCTTCACATTTTCCTTTAATCCAGTCCAGAAGGGTACATCAAACAGGCAAAAAGCCCCAATTCCAACAGAACCCTTCCCACATGTTGCTTCTCCTACCTTTGACCAACTCACTGATTGGGGCAATAGTATAAGGCTGGATCATCAAACTACACAGATAACTAAAAAGTATCACAAGAAAATACAGATAGTCTGTGGCTTACCACATCCTAGCTGTGTGTCCCTGAATAAGTCTTTTCAATTACCTGAGCTTTAGTTACCGTATCACTAGCTCAGGGTCTTCTGATACTCCACAAGATAGGATGACTTTATGTGTTACATAAATGTCTAAAATTAGGATCCTAAATTCTCACATTAAAGAGCAAATTCAATGTTGCCTCTTTGGAAGAAGTTAGTTGACCAGATAATCAAAACAATTTTCAAAGGATTTTTTTAAGCTAAAATGATAACTCTTGTACAAATATAAAATGAACATGTGTCAAACATTTAACTTATTAATTAATGAGGGAATTAGCAAGATATTACAATTACTTCAAAAGAGAAGTAAAAGAACGTACACATATATAGGCAATCAGGAATGCTGAAATGAATTTACAAATATAGGTTGGTCAATACCCACACGGCAACAATCAATTGACTCCCATGGGACAAATTTTACTCGCATTTCTAATACAAAGAATCATTCGATTACTCTTTGCTTTCTACAATTAAAAAAGAAAAACAACAGCACAGCTTTCAGACAATGAAAGGTACAGACCATTCTACAATCAGAAAATCTAGATGCATGCACTAAACAACACCTAGCACTCCACGCGTTATCAATTGGACCATGGATTCCACAAAAACACGGTCAAGTCCTAACCACAGGACCTCTGAATGAGAATTTATTTGTAAATAGATCTTCAAAGATCCCATTAGTGACACTGAGGCCAAACTGAATCCAATATGACTGTAGTCCTTATAAGCAAAGAAAAAAATGGGCACAGGAGCATACAGAGGAAAGAGATTGCCATGTGGCAGAGGCAGAGGTTGACCAGCAAACCACCACCAGAATGCTACCAACTTCACAGAGAGCCTACTTAGGCCAACACCTTGATTTTAGACCCCCGGCTTCCAGAACTGTGAGACAATAAATCCCTGCCATTTAAGCCAACTAGTCCTTGGGACTTTGTTCCAACAACCCTTGCAAACCAAACCCTGGCAAACTAAGACTAGGATAACAAGTATCCTAGTTGTTTGTGTTTTGTTTTGCCATGTCTTTCATCATTTTTCCTTATACTAACAGGTATCCTATCTTCCCAAACCCTTTCCCATAAGAGAAGCAAGTGACAGAGTCAGAGATGAAAGAAGGAAAAATGAACTGATCAGTCAGAGCCCTATAAACCAGATCTTGCTTCCCATACAGGACACCCTCTACTTAGTTTCCTTACCTCAGCATGCCCCAGTGAGCGCCCACACTGGATCAGTGTTCCTGGGCATCTTTGGCTGCCTTCACCCAGCATCCTCTCGGAAGGAGGTACCCAGGAATGGTTTGGGTTTAGATCCTTGCTATTCACAGCGTTGTCCAGTGACCAGGAGTATCAGTACCACCGAGGGGTATGTTAAATACAGATTCTCTGGCCATGTCTCAGACCTCCTGAATCAGAGTCTGTGTTTTTAAAAGATCCCAGGTAATGTGTATAAATATTAAAGTTTGCAAATCACTGATTTAGGTACCCATCTCACAACACTACCAGTAATTAACTGTGCCACCTTGAGCAAATCAATTCACCTCCTGGGTCTCACATCCTCATCTGTAAAATAAGAAGGCTGGGTCACTGGTCTTGGAGGGTATCTCCTGATCTCTGAATCCATTAAGGAAGGTGCTGTCTCCAACACTGAGCTCCAGTGTCAATGCCATGCCTCCAACCTCTGGAGTTTCCCTTGACTCATGCACAGATTTAACTAGGCCCTTTTAAATTTGCCTCTTGTGTCCTTCTCTGTGGATGATAAATTGACTCAGCGACTCTAATGACATTAACCCTCCTCTGCAGCACCAGCAACGGGCCAGGATTCCCTGGGAGCCAAATGAGTACGAAATCTCACCATCTGCTTTCAAGTCAGGAATTTCCAGTTTTGCTCCCTGATTGAGCATATTGCTTTTAAAATCCCAAAATAATCTATTCTGACAAGAAAGATTCAGATATACTTTTCAAACTATGAAAACACATATGACACACAAATTTCCTGACAACCTGATAAAATGAGAAAGTGAATTGCCCCTTTATTTTTAACTTATTTGTGTGCTTCATGCAAGCCTGCTTCTTCGGCAGGGTACCTCTGACCCCAGTTTGGAGCATGAATAGAGAACTCGACAAAGCTCTGTTCTCACCATGACAACATAGAGCCCCCTCCTTAGTGAGCCAGAACTACACTCCTATGTTTGGGGGAGGGGAGTGGGGGAGCAGGTTGGGAGAAGGAACTGAGTAAAGAGGCTTCCAGGTAGATGTAAACAGTAATGAACTACAAGCCAATGAGGTATTTTCCTATTGTTCTGTATGACACGCACATTGCTACTATCTCAGAACCCATTCTGACAGTGTCGAATTTTAACTAAACTCTGTGATCCAGGAAACACTGTAGGTTAAGAAATCCTTACCCATCGTAATATTGAACCAGATGGCTTTAACTTCTCCTTAGCTTGACTAAACCTTAGACAAGTGTTTCCTTGTCTCCAGGACCCTAACCTCTGTCACCTGGACCCTTATGAACGTAGATAGAATATGCTCCACCTGCCTTTGACAGTAAACTCAAGAGATGGCATCATGTAATGGTTATACCCCATTGCTTGTACTCCTTCAGGACTCTTCCATTCGCTCAACCCAATCCTTACATTCCCTCTGCATCAGCAGAGTTGAGCCTTCTTTCACTCCCCTACTGTGATAGCCTACTGGTCTCTTTCTATATATATTATAAAAGTCCTCTGGTCTCTCTCTTGAATGACTTTAATAGAGTCATCCTTGCTTATTTCACATTGTCTGGTGAATTTTTTTCTTTGGAAATTCACAAATAAATACAATGTCTTCTTGAAAGCACACAAAGATTCTGGACCAATGCAACATTCAAGCCTGTAGTGAACCTGCATGCATCACTACTCTAATCAAGAGGAATAGTTTAAAAGTCATTTCCCAACTTTGTCTATTCAGTCTCCCTCTGCCCATTAGTACTAAAACCTTCCTGTTGCCAGACTGATCTCCTCTCTCCAGTTAACCAACTATTCAATGAGAATTTATGGCACAACTTTTCCCTGGCAAGTCTTATGCTTGAAACTCAGATTTTGTTGATGAAAAAGATAAACATGGTCCAAGATCTCTGGGGCAGCTCAGAGTTTAATTGGGGCACATATATCTTCCAATGATAAAGATACAGTCCCTTCAGCATGCAATTTCAGCCTATAAAAGCAGAACCTAATCTGGTCCTGACATCAAAGAAGGTTTCTGTGGTAGATTAATTTCTTAAACAAAATCCTTCCTGTTTTAGTTTGTTAAAGCTACTGGAATGCAATATACCAGAAGTGGGTTGGCTTTTATAAAGGGAATTTATTAAGTTTACAATTCTATGGCCATAAAAACGTGCAAACTAAGGCATCCAGGGAAAGATACCTTGATTCAATGAAGGCCAATGGGTCTAAAACACCTCTTTCACCTGAGAAGGTATGTGGCTAACATCTGCTGGTCCTTTGGCCTCTTGTTTCAGTTTCCCCACGGGCAAGCTTTTTCCAAACTGGTTCCCTTGTTCAAGGACTCCAGATTGCTTACTGGAGTCCTTGAATGGGTGGAGACACATTTCCATGGAAACCATCTAATCAAAAGGTCCCATCCACAATTGGGTAGGTCACATTTCCACAGAAACTACTTAATCAGAAAGATCCCACCCAGCAATATTGAATCAGAATTAAAGAACATGGCTTTTCTGGGGTATAGAAGATTCAAACCAGCACACTTTCCTATCCCACATTTTCTCATTTCCAACCCTCACCATACAAGGCAGGTGTCTAGTGCTCTATAATAGGAAGACAATTTTTATAGCAAGGATGCCATTGTGGCTTGGAGTTCCCTATGTACCCCAGAAAACATATATATATATATATATTTTAAGGATTCAGGAATTTTATTTCCCATCAGCTTTCCTAAACAAAATAAAAACCAACAAAAACTGGAACAAGTACTCCATCAAAATAATAATTGAAGAAGGGGGAAGACAAGGCACAAGATCCAATATCCAAAGAACATTAAAAAGAAATCTCATATGTAGAATGGAATGATTTCTAAATGTTGTGTTAATTTTTTTTTTAAAAAAAAAGAAATCTCTAACAGTTGTATAGTAGGCCTAAAAAAAAGCAATCCATTCAAATTAGGACAGGAAGTCGGATAACTCCAAGAATATTTTCAAGAAAAATGGATTTTATTCATTAAGTATATGTTATGAACTAGAAATATCATTGGCATATAACTTTATATGTATATTTCTTCTCATTATAAGAAAGAAATTTAAGAACAAACAAAAAAGAACATTTTAGAACAAACAAAAAGCTACATCAAAAATCTTGGTACAAATATGGCCAGGTAAAATACAGCATGATTTTGAGTAATATTATGGATAACTTTTTCTCATAGAATTTAGTATCTTAACTTTCCTGATACTCTATTGACTTATGTTTGTTTTTTATACTCCATCTAGAGTGTAAGCTACAGGAGGGCAGAGATGCTGTTTATTACATTTTCTTTTTAGAAAACATGTTCTTAAACTTAATCCATTCTTATGGCGTGAACCCACTGTAGATAGGACCTTTTGATGATGTTACTTCAGTTAAGGTGAGGCCTAATTAAATATGAGTGGGTCTTAATTCTATTACTAGAGTCTTTTATAAGCAGAATGAAATTCAGACACAGAGAGAAAGCCACCAGGAGCAGCCAGAAGGTGGAAGTCCATGACACTGGGGAGCCAGGAGTGGCCGCCACGTGCATTGCCATGTAAAAGAAAAGCTCCAGACCTAGGATAGCAGGCAGCCAGCCCCTGAACGCACAGCTTCCGGGAAAAAGCCTCACCTTGATGACGCCCTGATTTTAGACTTCTCCTTCCTTCAAAACAGCGAGCCAGGAACTTCCTGGAAGATGGCGGCTTAGTAAGACGCGCGGATCTTAGTTTCTTCTCCAGGACACCTACTAGGGGAGTAGAAACGATACAGAAAGCGCCCAAAGCCACAACAGAGATAAAAAAGACAGCGTACCCCATCCTGGAACGGCTGGCTGGCTGAGAGAAGCAGCTCGGGTGAGATCGCCGAGGCGCGCGGGCCTTACCGGGCGGGGTGGCAAGCGGCCGGAGTTACTCCCTTCCCCCTTCCCGGGCCGGCTGGGAGAATTGGAGAGGCGGTCCCCTGAAACAAAGACGGCTGGCGCCCACACCACGCGCAGCCCCCGGACCAACTGAGAGAATTGGATCGGAAACCCCCAGGCCGCGGAGAACGGTGACGGGTGGGGGAGGCCCCTTCCAAACCCGTGACTCCCGGGGAACGTGCACTCTCTCGGGCGGGCCGCTGCCGCTGGCGCCCTCCCGCCACGCTTGTTGCCCAGGGCCGACTAGGAAATTCGGACGGGCTCTTTCCCTGGCTGCAGCGACCAGCAACCCCCCCTGCGTTCGGACCCCGGGCCGGCTCAAGCCGTTTCGGCTAGCGAACCCCCAGGACGGCGAGAGTTTTCCAAAGTTTAAGGTCCCACAGCACCTTTTACTGGTGGGACCCGCAGACAAACGGGTGCCACGAGCGCCACCTACTGGGCAGGATAAGAAAAACAGAACCCAGAGATTTCACAGAAAAATATTACAACCTTGCTGGGTCCAACACCAAGAGAAATCTGAATAAATGCCCAGACGCCAGCAGCAGAAGATAACTGTCCACGCTCAAAAGATTGAGAATATGGCTCAGTCAAAGGAACAAACCAATAGCTCAAATGAGACACAAGAGCTGAGACAACTAATGCTGAATATACGAACAGAAATGGAAAACCTCTTCAAAAATGAAATCGATAAATTGAGGGAGGACATGAAGAGGACATGGGCTGAACATAAAGAAGAAATAGAAAAACTGAAAAAACAAATCGCAGAACTTATGGAAGTGAAGGATAAAGTAGCAAACATAGAAAAAATAATGGATAGCTACAATGATAGATTTAAAGAGACAGAAGATAGAATTAGTGATTTGGAGGATGGAACATCTGAATTCCAAAAAGAAACAGAAACTATAGGGAAAAGAATGGAAAAATTTGAACAGGGTATCAGGGAACTCAAGGACAATATGAACCGCACAAATATACGTGTTGTGGGTGTCCCAGAAGGAGAAGAGAAGGGAAAAGGAGGAGAAAAACTAATGGAAGAAATTATCACTGAAAATTTCCCAACTCTTATGAAAGACCTAAAATTACAGATCCAAGAAGTGCAGCGCACCCCAAAGAGATTAGACCCAAATAGGCGTTCTCCAAGACACTTACTAGTTAGAATGTCAGAGGTCAAAGAGAAAGAGAAGATCTTGAAAGCAGCAAGAGAAAAACAATCCATTACATACAAGGGAAACCCAATAAGATTTTGTGTAGATTTCTCAGCAGAAACCATGGAAGCTAGAAGACAGTGGGATGATATATTTAAAATACTAAAAGAGAAAAACTGCCAACCAAGACTCCTATATCCAGCAAAATTATCCTTCAAAAATGAGGGAGAAATTAAAACATTCTCAGACAAAAAGTCACTGAAAGAATTTGTGACCAAGAGACCAGCTCTGCAAGAAATACTAAAGGGAGCACTAGAGTCAGATACAAAAAGACAGAAGAGAGAGATATGGAAAAGAGTGTAGAAAGAAGGAAAATCAGATATGATATATATAATACAAAAGGCAAAATGGTAGAGGAAAATATTATCCAAACAGTAATAACACTAAATGTCAATGGACTGAATTCCCCAATCAAAAGACATAGATTGGCAGGATGGATTAAAAAACAGGATCCTTCTATATGCTGTCTACAGGAAACACATCTTAGACCCAAAGATAAACATAGGTTGAAAGTGAAAGGTTGGGAAAAGATATTTCATGCAAATAACAACCAGAAAAGAGCAGGAGTGGCTATACTAATATCCAACAAATTAGACTTCAAATGTAAAACAGTTAAAAGAGACAAAGAAGGACACTATATACTAATAAAAGGAACAATTAAACAAGAAGACATAACAATCATAAATATTTACGCACCGAATCAGAATGCCCCAAAATACGTGAGGAATATACTGCAAATATTGAAAAGGGAAATAGACTCATATACCATAATAGTTGGAGACTTCAACTCACCACTCTCATCAAGGGACAGAACATCTAGACAGAGGATCAACAAAGAAATAGAGAATCTGAATATTACTATAAATGAACTAGACTTAATAGACATTTATAGGACATTACATCCCACAACAGCAGGATACACCTTTTTCTCAAGTGCTCATGGATCATTCTCAAAGATAGACCATATGCTGGGTCACAAAGCAAGTCTTAACAAATTTAAAAAGATTGAAATCTTACACAACACTTTCTCGGACCATAAAGGAATGATGTTGGAAATCAATAATAGGCAGAGTGCCAGAAAATTCACAAATACGTGGAGGCTCAACAACACACTCCTAAACAATGACTGGGTCAAAGAAGAAATTGCAAGGGAAATTAGCAAATACCTCGAGGCGAATGAAAATGAAAACATAACATATCAAAACTTATGGGACGCAGCAAAGGCAGTGCTAAGAGGGAAATTTATTGCTCTAAATGCCTATATCAGAAAAGAAGAAAAGGCAAAAATTCAGGAATTAACTATCCATTTGGAAGAACTGGAGAAAGAACAGCAAGCTAACCCCAAAGCAAGCAAAAGGAAAGAAATAACAAAGATTAGAGCACAAATAAATGAAATTGAAAACATGAAAACAATAGAGAATATCAATAAGGCCAGAAGTTGGTTCTATGAGAAAATCAATAAGATTGATGGGCCCTTAGCAAGATTGACAAAAAGAAGAAGAGAGAGGATGCAAATAAATAAGATCAGAAATGGAAGAGGAGACATAACTACTGACCTCACAGAAATAAAGGAGGTAATAACAGGATACTATGAACAACTTTACGCTAATAAATACAACAATTTAGAGGAAATGGACGGGTTCCTGGAAAGACATGAACAACCAACTTTGACTCAAGAAGACATAGATGACCTCAACAAACCAATCACAAGTAAAGAAATTGAATTAGTCATTCAAAAGCTTCCTAAAAAGAAAAGTCCAGGACCAGATGGCTTCACATGTGAATTCTACCAAACGTTCCAGAAAGAATTAGTACCAATTCTCTTCAAACTCTTCAAAAAAATCGAAGTGGAGGGAAAACTACCTAATTCATTCTATGAAGCCAACATCACCCTCATACCAAAACCAGGCAAAGATATTACAAAAAAAGAAAACTACAGACCAATCTCTCTAATGAATACAGATGCAAAAATCCTCAATAAAATTCTAGCAAATCGTATCCAACAGCACATTAAAAGAATTATACATCATGACCAAGTAGGATTCATCCCAGGTATGCAAGGATGGTTCAACATAAGAAAATCAATTAATGTAATACACCATATCAACAAATCAAAGCAGAAAAATCACATGATCATCTCAATTGATGCAGAGAAGGCATTCGACAAGATTCAACATCCTTTCCTGTTGAAAACACTTCAAAAGATAGGAATACAAGGGAACTTCCTTAAAATGATAGAGGGAATATATGAAAAACCCACAGCTAATATCATCCTCAATGGGGAAAAATTGAAAACTTTCCCCCTAAGATCAGGAACAAGACAAGGATGTCCACTATCACCACTATTATTCAACATTGTGTTGGAGGTTCTAGCCAGAGCAATTAGACAAGAAAAAGAAATACAAGGCATCAAAATTGGAAAGGAAGAAGTAAAACTATCACTGTTTGCAGACGATATGATACTATACGTCGAAAACCCGGAAAAATCCACAACAAAACTACTAGAGCTAATAAATGAGTACAGCAAAGTAGCAGGTTACAAGATCAACATTCAAAAATCTGTAGCATTTCTATACACTAGTAATGAACAAGCTGAGGGGGAAATCAAGAAACGAATCCCATTTACAATTGCAACTAAAAGAATAAAATACCTAGGAATAAATTTAACTAAAGAGACAAAAAACCTATATAAAGAAAACTACAAAAAACTGCTAAAAGAAATCACAGAAGACCTAAATAGATGGAAGGGCATACCGTGTTCATGGATTGGAAGACTAAATATAGTTAAGATGTCAATCCTACCTAAATTGATTTACAGATTCAATGCAATACCAATCAAAATCCCAACAACTTATTTTTCAGAAATAGAAAAACCAATAAGCAAATTTATCTGGAAGGGCAGGGTGCCCCGAATTGCTAAAAACATCTTGAGGGAAAAAAACGAAGCTGGAGGTCTCGCGCTGCCTGACTTTAAGGCATATTATGAAGCCACAGTGGTCAAAACAGCATGGTATTGGCATAAAGATAGATATATCGACCAATGGAATCGAATAGAGTGCTCAGATATAGACCCTCTCATCTATTTGATCTTTGATAAGGCAGTCAAGCCAACTCACCTGGGACAGAGCAGTCTCTTCAATAAATGGTGCCTAGAGAACTGGATATCCATATGCAAAAGAATGAAAGAAGACCCATCTCTCACACCCTATACAAAAGTTAACTCAAAATGGATCAAAGATCTAAACATTAGGTCTAAGACCATAAAACAGTTAGAGGAAAATGTTGGGAGATATCTTATGGATCTTACAACTGGAGGCGGTTTTATGGACCTTAAACCTAAAGCAAGAGCACTGAAGAAGGAAATAAATAAATGGGAACTCCTCAAAATTAAACACTTTTGTGCATCAAAGAACTTCATCAAGAAAGTAGAAAGACAGCCTTCACAATGGGAGACAATATTTGGAAATGATATATCAGATAAAGGTCTAGTATCCAGAATTTATAAAGAGATTGTTCATCTCAACAACAAAAAGACAGCCAACCCAATTACAAAATGGGAAAAAGACTTGAACAGACACCTCTCAGAAGAGGAAATACGGATGGCCAAGAGGCACATGAAGAGATGCTCAATGTCCCTGGCCATTAGAGAAATGCAAATCAAAACCACCATGAGATATCATCTCACACCCACCAGAATGGCCATTATCAACAAAACAGAAAATGACAAGTGCTGGAGAGGATGCGGAGAAAGAGGCACACTTATCCACTGTTGGTGGGAATGTCAAAGGGTGCAACCACTGTGGAAGGCAGTTTGGCGGTTCCTCAAAAAGCTGAATATAGAATTGCCATACGACCCAGCAATACCATTGCTAGGTATCTACTCAAAGGACTTAAGGGCAAAGACACAAATGGACATTTGCACACCAATGTTTATAGCAGCATTATTTACAATTGCAAAGAGATGGAAACAGCCAAAATCTCCATCAACAGAAGAGTGGCTAAACAAACTGTGGTATATACATACGATGGAATATTATGCAGCTTTAAGACAAGATAAACTTATGAACCATGTAATAACATGGATGGACCTAGAGAATATTATGCTGAGTGAATCCAGCCAAAAACTAAAGGACAAATACTGTATGGTCCCACTGATGTGAACGGACATTCGAGAATAAACTTGAAATATGTCATTGGTAACAGAGTTCAGCAGGAGTTAGAAACAGGGTAAGACAATGGGTAATTGAAGCTGCAGGGATACAGACTGTGCAACAGGACTAGATACAAAAACTCAAAAATGGACAGCACAATAATACCTAATTGTAAAGTAATCATGTTAAAACACTGAATGAAGCTGCATCTGAGCTATAGGTTTTTGTTTTGTTTTGTGTTGTTTTGTTTTGATTTTACTATTATTACTTTTATTTTTTTCTCTATATTAACATTCTATATCTTTTTCGGTTATGTTGCTAGTTCTTCTAAACCGATGCAAATGTACTAAGAAATGATGATCATGCATCTATGTGATGATGTTAAGAATTAATGATTGCATGTGTAGAATGGTATGATCTCTAAATGTTGGGTTAATTTCTTTTTTTCCGTTAATTAAAAAAAAAAAAAAAGAGAGAAGGGATAATTGGAGATGAAGGGATACAGACTGTACAACGGGACTGGATATAAAAACTCAGAAATGGACAGCACAATACTACCCAATTGTAATGCAATTATGTTAAAACACTGAATGAAGCTGCATGTGAGGTATAGGTTTTTTGTTTTTGTTTTTTTTGTTTTTTTTCTTTCTATTATTGTTTTAATTCTTATTCTGTTGTCTTTTTATTTCTTTTTCTAAATCGATGCAAATGTACTAAGAAATGATGAATATGCAACTATGTGATGTTATTAAGAATTACTGATTGTACATGTAGATTGGAATGATTTCTAATTGTTTTGTTAATTCTTTTTTTAATTAATAAAAAAAAATGTGCTAAAAAAAAAAAAAAAAAACAGCGAGCCAATCATTGCATGATACTACTTTAGTAGTTGAGAAACAAAAATGAATTTAAAGAAAAAGAAATAGCCTACTCTCAGTTTTTCAGTTTCAAAATAGTTTTTTGTTTTGTTGTGTTGCTTTGTTTTTTGTTTTGTTTTTTTACTGTGTCCCAGGCTTATTTAATCAATAACAAAACGATGAGCGATGTGGGGATCAAACTCAGGAACATCCCTGAACTTCACCTTCCTTCCAATCTTCAACTGGTTTCTCCAAAACTCCCTGTCCCCACCCTTTATGCTCCCAATTTCATCCTTTGTGAATGAAGAATTCAATCCCCAAGACTTTGGAACAAACTCCAGGGTCCCATTTCCCCCCCCTTTCCTCTGCCCCATCTCCACCCTATGCAGGGAAAGATCAGGCAGAGCCCAGACTGGTGACCTGGACAGAGGAGATGGCTTCATCTCCAGGGAAAGGGATGAGGATCACAGAGTAATAAAGTGAGGGCCCTCATAATGTAGAGTACCAAAATGGGACCCTGGCACAAGAGGAAAGGTCACTGGGACCCCTGGGAAAGGAGACCCAGCAGCTTCAAAATCCTCTCCTTGAGAATAGTTACTCCTTGACAGTTTGCCCTTCTGGCACTGGTACAGAACCACACTCCAACTACTTCCTTTTCAAGTCCGAGCTGCTTGGCAACATGATCAATCTGCTGAAGTGTAGGTTTCTGGCACCGCAGGAACATGTTCTCCAGGTTGCCTCCCACTTGGTTCTCAATGTTGGTCAATTTTCTCTTTCAGCTCTGCAGCAGGAGGATCTCCATTTTGCTTATCCCCTGAAGATTTTTATTGTTGTCAGCTTCCTCTACCCGTTTCTGCAGCTTACATATGTTCTTAAAACTCAGCTGCAAGGCCTCAAAACAGCCAACGGCCATCTACTTGAACACCTTACCAAAGAGAACCTGCCAGGATGAGCCCCACATCAGCCTGGGTGTAACCCACAGTGATCCTCTTCTGCTGGCAAACTGCTAGAGTTCTTTATGTAGAGCTTTGATATCCTGGGACTCCTCAGGGTTTTGCTCCAGTTTCTCCTTGTCCAGCTTCATAGCACCAAGGAGGGAGCCACATGGAGCTCAGGGAGGCCCCCTCAGATTTTCTCTCAGCCCAGCTCTGGCCCTCCTTGCCTCTGCTGGCCTGCTGGATGAGAAGGTGAAGTCCAAAGCCAGATGCCCCACCATGGGGAAGGAAGGTGCCCCAAGCCAGGGGCCTGGTAGTATGACGCTCAAAACAGACTTTTAAACCTAAGCCTGCGGTTTGGGCCCAACCGCTAAACTATCGGGGACCCTCTACTCCTCAGCTTCTCACTGCTTGCTAGACAACACTGCCACACGCAGAAAAGGGGCTCGAGCCGGGGGTCTGGGTCCAAGGGGCGCACGCAGGAGACCTCGCTGCGGGTCTAAAGGACTGGAGGCCGAGTCAATTAAGGCATGAAGCGAGGTAGCTTTATTGTTGGTAGACGCTTATGCCAGGGCCGCCAGAAGCTAAAGACCACGAGGCTTGACGAGCCCTGGATTATATACAGTTTGAGGAGAGGCGGAGTTAGGGTGTGGCCTCCAGGGGAGGGTAGCCAATCACACAGGGAGGACGGATGAGTGACTGTGACCATAGAGATGCTGTTCCTGAGTGTACCCATAGCAGAGGATGTTGGGTAGGTGGAGGACTAATGAGAAGGCCAATAGGGTTAGAGAGACAAGGCTGCATCATCACTAGTCGCTGGTGAGGCTTGTAATTCAGAGGCTTAGAAGAACCGGACGTGCCAAAATGGCGAGGGAGGGAGAGAAAGAGACTAAGCCACCAGGCCAAGAATAAAATTATGCCACATAAGCCAAAGCAAACTGGCTTGAAAACCAAAGCTCACATTGGCAAGTGTTGGGCTTCTTGAGAAATAAAGGCTTTTTGAGGTTCAAAACCTAGTCTTGAATTTTAATAGTAAAACTTCAAAGGAATCAGTGTATGCTCCCATTGACTCCACACCCACATCCATCTTCTCCAAAGGCTCTCCTCCTAGTCCACTGCCCTTTGTTCCCAAACTGCTTTCCCTCCCCTAGCTGCTGGAATTTCATGCATTCCCATAGAGTATTACCTGCCCTGGTTTTTACAACATCCTAGTGAGGTTACTTTCTCTAGCAGTTTAAATGAGTATCTGGTGATATTGTGATGGTATGTATTATGGTCAGGAATCAAAGAATGACCTAACCTTGCCTTGTCAATTACCAATCACCACTTCCTACCTCTCCCAGCAAAGTTCTAGGGAGGTATTCACAAAGAACAAAAGCATACTGGGAATCATAGTGCCATTTCATTCCTAACTGCACAAGTATGCTTTACCCTGGGGCATAGCTCTGATTAATGCATGAATTGGATCAAGATTCAAGGCCAAAGTGGGGACCCCTATTTACTCCCTCTCCTCCAATCCTAAACCTTGTAGCAAAGATGCTTAAGTATATCAACTGGGAATGAGAGAAATGGCTAAGCCACAGAATAACTTTAAACAAGAAAGTAAAGGCTGGGTTCTAACCATTTTAGGCACCATGATACCTCCACTGTGAGGTCTAATCAATGAACTCAGGCTCTAACTAGTCACCTTACCAGGAAGGGGTTGACCCTGAAAGCCCAAGCCAGACAAGGGGGAAGAGGCAGAAGTTTCCACACCTCCCCTTTATTGCTATACTTTAATCCATTGGATTAATAGCCAAGTCTAATGTCACCTATAAATGTTGCTCTCACTTTGGGGGGAAGAGCTAGAAAATTCTCAGGGGGTTCATGCCTAAAGAACTGTTGTGAGAATCAAAAGAGAAAAAGAACAGCTTACGGTCAACTCAGTACTGATTAATACTTGTCCTTAGTGCATTGCCTTACTGGAGAAAATCTGCATTTTGGCAAAGGACTACAGGAGCAACCTCAATGGGATTATTATCTTTGGCAAATTAGGCATGAAAGGAAAGACCATAGAAGGCACATTTCTAGCTGGGAGTGGCTTCTCAGGTCCTCTCAAAAGCAAACCCCAGAGATGCGGTCACTTCGCCTTTCTTGTGAGGGCCAGATCTGGGATGATTTTATAAGAAAAGTTCATTTAAGGGGAGAAAAAAAAATCACTTATACCTTCTCCTCTATTTGCTACAAAGGAAGCATTATCAGAGTCTGAACTTTATTTCCTAATTTATCCCCCAAACGCTAGCTTAAACACTGATTTGAAATAAAACTTTCAAATGGAATCATTTGCCTGGGCCCTTACTGAAGAACCTACTAGATGCCAAATTTCACCTAAAAGATTACTAGAAAAAAATATGGCAAAAGGGACCGATAGAGCTCAGTCTCCTCTACTTAAATTTATTTCCAAGACTAAAACAAATGTGAGCATAAAGTGACAGAACGAAATATAAATGTTTTACATCCTGACCATGTAGAATTATTATAACTAACAAAAATCAATAGAGGAAGGAAGAAAATGAGAGGTAGGATAGATAGACTGATTCGGCTGAAGATAAAGGATATCATTTAAGGTAAAAATAAAATTCAAGGAACAAAGACCTAATTTTATGGAATACTATAAAGGCAAACAGTAAGAAAGATAATATAATTGTAGTATCGGGGGGTGGAGCAAGAGATAGGGAGAAAAAAATAATACACGAATTCCATCAATTGGCCATAGGAGGAAATTAATAGATTCTATATAAATATAGAGAAGATTGGGATATTATATTTGTCATATCAATAAATGTGAATGTGAAACTCACCTCTTAAAAAATATATTCAGATTGGATGACAATGTAAAATTCAAGTCCATGCTGAATACAGATGCTGAGAAAAGTTGAAAATAATAGAATGGTTAGAAATACATAAGGCAAATGCATACAAGAAAAAAAAGTAAAAAATCTGAATATTATAGGAAGTTGAATTGAGGTCAAAAAGTATTGAACAAGGCAAAGAAGTATATTTTATAATGTTAAAGAGTGAGAATAATGAAGTTAAAACATTATGAACATTTATGCATCAAACAATTTACAGGCTAATATTCACAAAAAAAATTTCAGAGATTCAAAGAAAAATAGAGAAAAGCATGTTAGTGTTAGGAGACTTTACTTTCTTTCAGTCAGTGACAAAAAAAGGGGATAAAATATAGGTAATGAAAGATGTACATAACAAAATATAAATGTCTGCCCCTTGAAAAGAAATAATATACCTTCTTTTCAAGTGCTTATGGATCACCATAAAATTTATCATCTATTAGGTCACAAAGAAAATGTCAATAAATTCCCAAAAGTAAAAGTAGTATAGGGTGGGCAACCGTGGCTCAGTGTCAGAGACCAAGGTTCGATTCCCGGCGCCTGGCCATGCAAAAAATTTTAAAAAGTAAAGTTCTTCAGAGGAAAGGCAGCTAACTTTCATGGCACAGGGTGATCTCTGCTGGCTTTCTTTACAGGCATCTGGTTCCAACAATTTTCCCCTGGGTGATTCCTTTCTGCATCTCCAAAGGCCTGAGCTGAGCTGTGAGTGCTGAGATGAGGTATGCTGAACTGCTTGAGCTGTGCTACGTTGAGCTCTCTCATTTAAGTTTCCAGCCAATTAAATAAAACACCATTCATTGCAGCAGGCACGCCTCCTAGCCGACTGCAGATGTAATCAGCAACAGATGAGCTTCACATGCCACTGGCTCATGTCCACAGCAACAAAACTAGGTACCTTCACCTGGCCAAGTTGACACCTGAATCTAACTACCACAAGTAATATAATCTATTTTGTCTGATCTCAGTGCAATAAATTGGAAATTAATAACCAAACCAGAAAACAGGAAAATTTTTTTCATAGACAATTCTTGGTTCAAGAAGAAACTCCAAATTGAAATTGCAGACTATTAGAAATTAATGATACTAAAAACAGTACCTAAGAGAACCAACAGGATAAGGCAACATGATGTTCAGAGGAATAATCATTCCTTAAGAACTTTTTTTAATTTAAAAAAAAAGACAAAAAATATATAAGAAACAAAGGAAAGAAATTTCCAACTCAAGAAGTTAATAAACCAAAGAAAATTAGAGAGAGAAAATTAATAAAGGGAGAAACAGGGGTTAGAAATAAAGATAAGTGCAGTGGCAAAGACCTCATAACCACAATAGATAAGGAAAACTTACAGATCAAAACAAAAGATAGATGACTGTATTAGTTAGGGTTCTCTAGAGAAACAGAATCAACAGGGAACACTTGCAAATATAAAATTTATGAAAGTGTCTCACGTGACCGTAGGAACACAGAGTCCAAAATCCACAGGGCAGGCTGCGAAGCCGATGACTCTGATGGATGGCCTTGATGAACTCCACAGGAGAGGCTCACCAGCCAAAGCAGGAATGGAACCTGTCTCCTCTGAGTCCTCCTTAAAAGGCTTCCCATGATTGCATTTAGCATCACTAATTGCAGAAGACACTCCCCTTTGGCTGATTACAAATGGAATCAGCTGTGGATGTAGCTGATGTGATCATGACCTAAGCCTATGAAATGTCCTCATTGCAACAGACAGGCCAGCGCTTGCCCAATCAGATGAACAGGTACCACAACTTGGCCAAGTTGACACCTGTCCCTAACCATGACAGATGACCCAACATAAAATTAGATAAGAAACTTAGACTCTTAACAAAAAGGATACCCAAATGGCTGATAAATATATGAAAAGGTGTTCAACCTCATAAGCCACTAGGCAAATGCAAGTTTAAAATACAAATGTTACCTCATACCTACCAAACTAGCTAAAAGTAAGTTATTGACAATACTAAGTATTGATGGAACAAGGAACGATAGGAACATTCATATGTTCCTGGTAGAAGTGTCAACCTGTATTTGGAAAACTGGTACTCTTTTCCAACAACGCAATTCCTAAATATATACCAATAGAAAAGGATGTTTACATGCACACACACACTACAAAATAAACTACCTAAAAAATGTTGATAGCAGTATGATTCATAATAACCCAAAAATCCATCAACAAAGGATCAATAAATTTTGATGTACTCATGCAATTGAACGTCATGGAGCAATGAAAATGATTGAATTACTGTTACATGCAACAAAATGTATGAACATCATCTTGAGCCAAAGAAGCCAAACACAAATGTATACATATTATTTGATTCCATTTAGGTAAACCATAAAAGCAAGCAATTCTAACTTACGGTATCAAAGGTGGTTACTTTGAGGAATTTAGAAGGGAAGTTATGGGAGGTGCTCCTAGGGTGCTGGTAAATATTCCATTTCTTGACTTGACAAGGCGTCCACATTTTGGTAACTTAATCAAGCAACATGGTTTTAAATTGTTCATTTTTTTCAGTACATATGCTATATTTCAATTTAAAAATATTTTAAAAAGAAAAAACTTCATCAGCCAAAAGTATTTTAATTTTTTAAAGTTTATGTATTTATTCTCATGTTAAGTCATTGGAATTGCAGAGTTGGCTACTTTAGCTAAAATCATCCTAATACATACAGAACTTTAGAGGTCAAAAAACTTTATTTTACAGAAAAGGGAACTGTGGTCTAGAAAATTAAGGGGCTTACTCAATGCCAGAGAGTTAATAAGTGACTAGCCCTGCGTGATCTGTGTGTAAGGCTCCAACTCCAGTGAGTCACTTTATTTTTTCTTTTCTTGCTACATCATAGTGCCTCACCTTATGTTCACACCACTTAACATGCTCATCCACTTGGCTTTCAATAAATAAACCATAATAATAGGAAGTGAAATCTATCCACTCAGCAAACAATTTCATACAATAGCACATACTCGGAAATTGCTCCTGAAATTACCCAAATGTCTTCCTGCAAATCTTGGTAATAGAGTTTGGCACACAACACACTTTGAAAAAGAAATATTTTTCCCACAATGAAAACTTCATTAGCTAATCCCTCAGTTTGACAACTCAAACATTATATGTGTATTTTGCAATTACAAAAAAAAATGATTAGCACTGAGATTGAGTGGAATATTGTGATTAAGCTAAATGATACCCTATAATGTCCTTAAAAGTAGCATGAAGGAAAGTCTTCTTTAAAAGAACACGTCTGGAAAAATTCAAATGTATATATAAAGAAAATCACATTTTAGCCCCCCAAAAGAGCAAAACACATAATCTTAAGAATCCTTAAAGGTAATCGGGTAATGTTTCTGGGTTTTCTTTCCCAGAGAAAATCTCAGCCAACTCTAAATAGCTTTCCTGTTATTTTTATTTATTTATTTATTTTACCTTTCTTGGTCTACTCAAGCAAATATCATGCAATGGGTCAGCTTAAACAATAAGAATTGTTAGCTTACGGTTTTGAGACTGGGGAAAGCCCAAATCAAGGCATCATCAAGGTGATACTTTCTTCCCAAATACTGGCATTCTGGGGCTGGCTGCTGGCAATTTTTCATCCTGAACTCCTCTGGCAATGTACTTGGTGACCTCTCCCTTCTCTTCTGGATTCCACTGATGTTCAATTTCTTTTTTCCTATGGCTTTCTCTCTCTCAATATATTTGAATTTCATTCCACCTATAAGGACACCAGTACTAGGATTAAAACCCATCCTGATTAAGGAAGGCCACACCTTCACTGAAGTAACCTCACCAAGAAATCCTATTTATAATGGGTTCATACCCACAAGAATGGATCAAGTTTAAGAACATGTTTTTCTGGGTTACACACAGTTCCAAACCAACACTGTGAGATATCCCCTTGCTAGTTTAGGCTGTGGGCTCCAAGAGTGACAGGAAAGTGCCCATCTCCCCAACCTCCCGCCCTGTCTTCCCAGGTGGGACTGGTTCTGGGATATGGGATTCAGGTGCACTCTTCCAGGTGAGCACTGAAACGTTAGCTCACCACAAAGAAAATTCAAGCAAAATGGGTTTGTAAGATAATGGTGAAGCCAGCCTTCCTGGTCTCCACTTTTCATCTCTCTCTGTTTCCTTGTACCTTGTTTACCTGGACAATTATATTGCTGCCAGATATTCTCTAGGAAAAATCCCCCCTTGGTGGCATTTGCATTTTCTGAGGGAGCTCTTACCCAAAAGTCTTCAGTAGCCAAAAGGATTGAATCCTAGTGGTAGAATCCAGACATCATGACAGACTTTGCAGGGTTACATGTGGGGAAACAGACTAGCAAATTTGGATGAAGACAGATTGGAAAACCGTAAATGCCTATAAAGAAGCGTGGAATTTATTTTAGAGATAATGATGAGTTACTGAAATTTTTTGAGAAAGAGATGTCATGACCAAAGCTATACTTTGGAGAGATAACGGCCAGCAATGTAGATTTTTTTATTAGTATTAATTTCAGTGATTTTTATAACAGCTAGCATTTATTGACTATGTCAGGCTCTCTGTAGGCATTATCTCTATTTAATTCAATGGGAAGAAATCATAAGAAAGACTTTGAAATGAGCCAAAAAGTTTACTAGGTGTCGTCAATATAAACCAAGCAGAGGATGGGTTATGATTCAAAGACATCTCTGAGCTCTTCATTGTCTTTGAGCTATTCTACATATAGCTCAGCTCTGCAACATAGAGAAACCTGATAACAATGCAAATAAGTTTGTCCATTGAAATGCAAATGAAATGTGTCCAATGGAATTCAATTGATAATTGCCTGTGGATAGACACAGTTTGCATCTATTTGTAAATTCATCTCATCACTCCTTATTGCCTGTGTATGCGTGGTACTTTGAATTCTTTGTACTGATGGTAATATCTTAGTAGTTCCCCCATTAATTCATGAGTTGAATAAAATCTTTGGCACATGTTCATTTTGTATTTGTATGTCACGATTTTATCTATTTTAAAAAATCACCCTTCAACAAATCTCACAACAACCCTATGAAACCGGTACAATTATTGTCCCCAGTTTGAAAATAAGGAAACTAGGCTTAAAGAAGGGAAGTCACTGGCCAAGTCAACTGACTTTGAAACTGGTTGGGACGGGAGATTACTTGGCTTTTCTGATAACCAGAATGTCTCTTGCACACCCAGCCCCTAGTGTCTGGAATATTCCCCATAAACTTTTTCTGCTGAGAGAGACTTCCCCCTACCGTATCACAATGTCCACCACCCGCAACATCCCTACCATTGATTGACCCAGCTGATCAAGTCTTCACTGCCAACCAGTAATGGCAAAACAAAAGGAAGAATAGATGTTCTGAAACTGGGATTTAGGGAGGTAGTCTCCATAGTCTCCGTAATGCTATCAGCCACTGCCTTTGTATAAGGGGGTGGGCATGGCTGTGAAGCAGGGGAAGTAGCTGGCAGAAGAGGATTACGTACTCTGCTAATAGAGTGACACTGTCCAGCACCATAAACAGAGGCTCTACATCTCTGCTTCTAATCATGATATAGGAAGCAGTAAAGAGATTGTTCATGATGCTGATCCCTAACCACTTACTTTCACATACCCGCAGTACTATGGATTTGCAAAAGAAGTTATCATCAGACTTCTCAAATGTAAATCATGACATTGATAACTTCATAAATATACATAATACTCTATATTTTTAAGCACTTTCATATATACTACTATAAAATAGTTTTGTAAGCAAGTTTATATTATTATAATCTTCATTTTAGAGATGAAGAAATTAAGTCCCATTACAGGCAAAGTGACTTGCCCAAGTCAACCAGTAAGGATATTGCAAAAACTGGCTTCCTCTCCTTCATCTAAATTAGGTCTCTCTTTTACTACCCCAGACTGCCCCTACCCCAGCCCATTATTCTTCCCCCTGACACATATGCACAGTTTAAAGCTTGACCCATGTCAGCACATCAGTACACACAGTATCTCAGCTGCTTCCTCTTCTTCCCTCACTTGCACCTTTACCCTGATCCACCTCCTCTAAGCTAATTCCTCCTTCTCACTTTTTAGGGCTTAATTTACACATCCCTTCTTTCACGGTCCTGGACTGGATTAGTTGCCCCTCCCATTTACACCCATAATATCCTCTACTCTCCCCACCCATGATAGTATTTGTCACACTACAATGCCATTGCCACTGTACTAGTCTGTGTCACCCAATCAATTGTGAGTGTCGTAAAGGTAGGAATAATGGCACATTAACGATGATCAATAAATGCCTATTAAGAATTGCAAAGAACCCAGATGTTGCCTCAAGGGCAGATGCAATCTCAGCTGGGATGCAGGTCATATACAAACCAATAGCTGGCATCTGGCTTTAAGAAAGTGGAGCCGGCAGGCCTTCTGAACTTCCAGCAAGTCATGTTTTCTAAAAGAAGCAAAAACGTCCCCCTCAGGGCCAGCGTTTCCCAAGGCCCAAATACATTCCTATAGAACAAATTTAGCTCCTCAGAAAACTGTTTTTCTGATCGCAGTCACCCAGGGAGCCACTCGCTCATGCCTCAGGGACATTCACAGGAAATCTTTTTGCCCTTGGCTGTGTCACGGGTGAAATGGGATGAGTCAGGCCTCCTGCCTTGGCTGGAAAGGAGCATAAATTTGGCCTGAATTCTCTTTCCTGCCTCTGAGATCTGATATCTTTTTACCTAAATTTCCCCAGTCTTCAATAAAAAAAATCTGTTGGGCTATTTTTGGGTACTATTCTAAGGCACTATTCTAAGCACTTGAATGTACCAACTCATTCAATCCTCATAATAATCCTATGAGATAGGTACTTTTAGTATCCCTATTTTACAGCTAACGAAACTGAGGCACCGAAAGATGAAGGAACCTATCAAGTTCATACAGTTCTGAGTGGTGAAGCAGAGATTCAAAGCTAGACAGTCTGGATTTTTTCTGCCTTGAAGACCAGTTCAGGCTCCACCAGTTCAGGACACATGTCTTCCAAAAGGCCTACGGGTCACCCAGCCCAGGGATAAATTCTGTACCTCCTCTGAAGCCCCCCAGCAATCATTTTCAGCACTATCTATTTGGTTATCAACTCCCCATCTAGTGTTACTGTATGGAAGTCAAGGCCAAAACATGCTGTCCTCTCTCTGTCTCTCTGCCCCAAATAGAGTCTCCCCATACACAGTATCTTATCTTCACAAAATGTTTTAGTCTGCCAAAGCTGCCAGAATGCAACACACCAGAGACAGATTGGCTTTTTATAAAAGGGGATTTATTTAGTTTAAAACGCATAGTTCTTCAGAGGAAAGGCAGCTAACTTTCAACTGAGGTTCTTTCTTACACGGGAAGGCACAGAGTGATCTCTGCTGGTCTTCTCTCCAGGCCTCTGGAGTCCAACAACTTTCCCCAGGGTGATTCCTTTCTGTGCATCCAAAGGCCTGGACTGAGCTGCAAGTGCTGAGATGAGGTAATGCTCAGCTGCTTGGGCTGTGCTGCATTGAGCTCTCTCATTTAAGCTTCCAGCCAATTAAATCAAACATCATTCATTGCAACAGGCACGCCTCTTAGCCAACTGCAGATGAAATCAGCAACAGATGAGGTTCACATGCCATTGGCTCATGTCCACAGCAACAGAACTAGGCACCTTCACCTGGCCAAGTTGACACCTGACCCTCACAACCACACAAAGGAACCAAGGGGATGGTGGGTCAAAAGAAGGGCCTGGGGCTGCTGGTTAAGAGAGCATTTGTTACTCAACACAAGAGCCTGGATGTACTTCTAAAGAAAACCTGTGTAAGATCATTCAGCAAGTTCTCAGCTCTAACAGGAGAGAACCTGTAATGTTTTTCATTGATTCAAAAAACAAAAGAAAACATAACTTGTCTTCCATTACTTAGGACAATGGTCCTGTGGCACTATTTGGAGGCAGGAGAATATGGAAGTTAACCTCTTGGCTCCAGAGCCTGCTTCCTCATCTTCGTTTTTCAAATACTTCATAATTAATGATGCAGAAATGACAATCTCTATCCTACTAGGCTGATTCTTTTAAAGAAATCAATAGCCTGTCAGAAGAAATCTTTTTGGGCAGAGACTGTTTAATCATCTTCATTAACACTATCATCATTATCATCATGATAGATAACATCTATTGAATTTTTATTATGTGCAAGGTGCTGTATATTAATTATCCCATTTTATCCTCCATTCATTACTGGAAAACATTTCTTAGCTATTGACCACACAAAGCCCTGATTCTTCAAATTAAACCAGGCTAGTGCTTGTCCTCAGAGGGTTTTGTTTCAGACAGTCTAGCAAAGGACCCATAGAAAATGAAATAATACGACTTCTAATGTGCAACATTGAGGAGAAACAAGGTTTCTACATAAGCAGAGGTGCAACTTAGTATGGTCAAGATGGGGTTCAAATTGTTCCTCAGCTACTGAGTAACTATGTGACTAAAAGCAAGTTCTTAATCTCTCTGAGCCACATTTCCCCAAAGGAAAAATGGAAAGCAATGCCTAACCAGGACTGCGGTTATTTAAAGATTCCGTGGCTGAGAGTTCCTAATACAGTAAACCCCCAGGAAAGGTCCATGGGCTTCTTTCCCCATACTCCCCTCTCTTGTACACAACCAAAGCTTACCCCTTCTCATGCTTGTGCATTGATGATCAGCTTTTAGAGAAACCTTTCTAAAATTCTTCACTAACTTATTAAAAGAAACAAAGCATACATCTTTCAGCCATTTTCTTGTTATCCCAGCATCATATTCAAGGTGCAAGGCAGTTGTTTCTACCCTGAGAAGCCCCAGACTGTTGATTCTGCTATCTCCTTCCTCTTTTCAGGAACTTTTCAGAGTGTCAGCTTCAAGCAATGCTCCCTCCCTCCATCCCTATTCCTCCCTTCCCTAGTTTTGCCTCATCAGCAACCTCAATTTTCACAAAACTACAACTCAGTATAGATTCTGTCGAGAGAATGACCCTGCTGTGTCTGCAGCAGGGTAATGTTCACAAGTTTTGTGCCAACTCCTCTCCTTCGTTCTTAGAGGTCTTTGGATTTGATTATTCAGATTTATGGATTTCAGGATTGTTGAAGTGCACCCCCGACAGGTGAACTGTTTGATATTAAATACACAAATAACTTACAATTTTTCTTTTTCCCTTGGGCCTGCATTAGTTATTTAGTTCTTAAGGCTTAAGTGGGAGGGTAAAAAGGAGGAGGAGGTAGAGACAACTTTCTGATAAGCTTTTTTCTTATGTTCCCAAATACTTGGCGTGGACACATGCAGCTAAAACTGAGCACAGATCTGAAATCTGTAAACATTTTCCCTTTCAATGGCAGACACAAAATCCAAAGCAAAAGGAGGTTTTTAATATTTCTCACTTGAAGTGTTGCCCTTTCCTCTTTGCCTGTCCAAATAATACCCATCCTTGCAGGTCCAGTTAAAATCCTGTCTCTTCACAAAGCCTTCCCTGACCATCACACACCTGTGACCTGGCCTCCCCTGAAGATCTCCCACTTACTTTTTATGCCCTTTGTCTGGTGATTATTCATGTGGCCCCCTCGAGACCACCTTGGAAGATTGCCTCCTGCTGGTACTTAATTCTTCAAGTGTGACCTTTTCTCATTTTCTCACCCTCTCTTGGACCATGTGCAGAATTTGCACTACCTGCAAATCTTCTGATAAATCTCCTCGGGCACTGAAACTGCAGAAATGTCTGACCCACCCTAACTTCAACATCTCTTTTCATATGGTTGAAGCTTAAGGTTTTCTGGCTCAGCCCTTATGGATGGGCATACCTGGGTGGCCACACCCTGGGGCAAGACACACACACACACACACACACACACACACACACACACACACACACTCCTGGAGACCATAAGCCAAAGGGGAAACGGCTGGCAGCTGAAAAGCTCTTGTCTCCAAGTGGCCTGCTATCTCAAGGGTGGAATTATTCAGCTAGTTTGGGTTCACAACTAACTCTGATTTAAAATAAAACTCCAGACTTCCAGAGTGTGAAGAGCTAGCTCATAAATCCTTAGTGAATAAGACTTTCTAAATTGAATTTCTTTTACGAGGCAATTTGTGATCACGTCTGGCTTTTTCAACTGGAGCAGCAAACTGGAACTGTAAATATTAACTAGATGGTAGACAAGGTTGGGGGACAGAAATACTGGGAACCAGACATGGTTTCTAAACACGGTTGCCCAGGTTTCCAAGCAAGTTTGCCCAGTTTAGTGGGGTTCCTTCTCACTGGCCCTTGCTAATCCAGGCTGCTTGTAGGGAAAAGCAATTCCAAGAAAGACAGAACAATCTGCACTCCTATTGAATGGGACAGCATTCCACGGTCCTAAAGCCATTTGAGTATGGAGATTACTGTCCACAAACCAGATTCTCCCACTACCCACTCACGTGTGTAGTATGTATGCATATGTGTCTTTGGTTGTTGCTGCTTTGTGTTTTGGTTTGTGTTGGAGAATAACATAGGCACCTTTATCATTTTTTAAAAAAATAGTTTAATGTTTTCATTGCAACGAATTCATCTGGCAATAGTTTTACATACCTCAATGAAGAAAAATAGGGAGGCAAAGAGGAATAGAGACAGAGTCTCAGAAGGTGTCATATTGTTCGCTGATTGCCAAGAAGTATCTTTCTAGGGTCTCCATAGAGTAGTAAGCATAATGATTATAGAGAGACTGTTATATGCCACGTGGTTTGTGGGTGATCTCATCTAATCATGTTATTACTTTCATATTACACATGGGAAAACTAAGGCCCAGAAATGAAGTCACTTGCTCAAAGTTACAACTTGCAATTCAAACTGTAGGTATTCAAACTTAGGTGCCCTAACTCCAAGGGCAGGATTCCTAACCTCTGCATGATATTGTTTTCTACAACAAGGAGCCAACAGATCAAAACACTGAGGTTCTGAAGGAGTTTATGAGGCTCCTTGGAGCACAGCATTAACTAAGGCCCTTATCTATGGGGGATGCAGAAAGCCCTGCAGTGCAGGAGGCATTTTTGGCAATGGGAACATCTCCTGGAATTTGCTGGCCAGGTGTCAAGCAACCAGCTCTATTGCCTGGACTCTGCCCTTGAGAACTGCCTAAAGCCCATCTTTATATTTGGCTTCAGTGGGACACCATGATGTAACTCAGAAAGGAACTGAGAAAAGGCCAAATCAGGATCATGGAAGAGGACACATTTTGGAGGTTCTAGCATGAGTCAAAGTTAGAATTACAGAAAGTTTCTGCTTGTTCCTTCTAGATGGGCAGTTTATCTTTCCCAAAGGCTTGTGAGCTTGGGATTTAAGCTGATAGAGATCCAAAGCCATGGTTATACACATCTCTGGAAGGGATGTCTCAAAGGGTCAAAGCCTCATCCAATGATTCCATTGCCTTGGAGAATAGTTAGGTACCTGTGCCAGTTTGAATCTGTAGTGGACCCCAAAAAGGCTATGTCCTTTAATATTCATTCAATATTGCTGGGTGGGAGCGCTTTTGATTGTTCCCAAGGAGATGTGACCCACCCAATTGTTTGTTGTAACTTTTAACTAGAAGGCTTCCATGGAGATGTGTCCCCGGCCATTCAAGGTGCAGTTTGCTTACTGGAGCCCTTTAAGAGGGATACATTTTGGAAAAAGCATTAGAGCCCATGCAGTCAGAGACCTTTGGAGATGAAGATGGAAAACACCCATGGGGGAGCTTCATGAAACAAGAAGCCTGTGAGAGAAAGCTAACATATGTCACCATGTTCACCATGTGCCTTTACAGTTAAGAGATCAACCCTGAACATCATCAGCCTTCTTGAGCCAAGGTATCTTTCCCTGGATGCCTTAGATTGGACATATCTATAGCCTTGCTTTAATTTGGACATTTTCACAGCCTTAGAACATGTAAGCTTGCAACTTAATAAATTTCTCTTTTTAAAAGCTGTTCTGTTTCTGGTATATAGCATTCTGGCAGCTTGCAAACTAAAACAGTGCCCTTCCCTCCAACCACTTACTCACCCACTCTGTCCTGCTCCACATAGCCCTTACTAACTCTGCTTTGTGTTTAGCATGGTGGGTGATTTCACATCCTTTGCCATCAAGTCTCCTCTGTCTCCACTTAAAGCAGTCATCTGGAAGAATGATTGCCAAATTCAGATTCATCACTGTATTAGTTTGTTAAAGCTGCTGGAATGCAATGTACCAGAAATTGAACAGCTTTTAAAAATGGAATTTAATAAATTACAAGTTTACAATTCTAAGGCCATGAAAGTGTTCAAATTAAAGCACCAACAGGTGTTTACCTTCACTCAAGAAAGGCTAATGCCATCCAGAACACCTCTGTCAGCTGAAAAGGCATGTAGTGTTGGCATCTGCTGGTCTGTTGCTCCTGAGTTCCATTGCTTTCAGCCTGTTTCCTATAAGGGTTCCTCATTTGGCTTCTGTGGGCCTTTACTTGGCTCCTCTGGAACATACCTCTGAGTTCGGGCTTGCTTAGCATCTTCTGGGAAGGCACATGGTGATGTCTGCTGAGCCCTGCATTTCCAAATATCTGAGTCTTGTGTTGGCTCTGTAGCTAAATGTTCTCTAAGCATCTACATCTGAGGTTTCTTCAAAATGTTTCCCCTTTTAAAGGACGCTGGTAAATTCATCAAGACCCACCCTGAATGGGCAGAGTCACATCTCCATCTAATCAAAAGGCCACACCCATAGTCGGGCATGCCACATTTCCATAGAGATGATCTAATAAAAAATTTCCCCCCACAATATTGAATCAGCATTAAAGAAATGGCTGCCCCCACAAGATTGGATCAGTATTAGAACATGGCTTTTCTGGGGTACCTAATATTTTCAAATCAGCACAGTCATTCACAGCATTTTAGAACAGAGCTCTTTTGCCTCACATTTAATGTAGATATCAAAAAGATAGAAATCAGGATATCAAAGGAAGTAAGAGGCAGGCACAGAACTGCAGTGAGTAAAAATTTACAAAAGGAATGAAGGAGAACCTGTTCCATGACATTTGGAACCCTCAAAAAGATCAAGGATATACAACAATTAGAGGGCACTTCCAGGGAATATGGCAGAATAGGGAGCTCCAGAACTCAGTCCTTCTACCAAAATGGTTGTTGAACAGGGAAGAAATGCTGAGAAAACTATTCTGGGGTTCCAAAAGTCAGAAGAACACTACACAGCATCCATAGATGCTTACTCTTGTGAAGTTTATGTAGGTAGTGGAGAAGCTTAAACTATCTATAGACACGCCTAAGAATTACTTCTGGAGGACCTCTTTTGTTGCTCAGATGTGGCCTCACTCTCTCTAAGCCCAACTCTGCAAGTGAAATTATTGTCCTACCCCCTAAGTGGGACATGATATCCAGGGGTGAGAGTCTCCCTGGCAACATGGGGGATGACTCCCAGGGATGGACCCAGATCTGGCACCATGAGATCAACAATTCTATCCTGACCAAAAGGGGGGAAAGAAGTGTAACTACTAAAGTATCTGTGGAAGAGAAGTTCAAATAGAGTTGAGAGGCTACTTGAGAGGTTGCTCTTATGCCAGCTTCAATTAGACCTTGCTACCTATCATAAGCTGTCAACCCCAAACCAGGACCATTCCAGCCAATCCTAAAGAACACATAGGGCAATATATAAGATTCCACAAGGGTTCCAGGCACTAAAGTAACTCTCCAAAAACCTACAACCGCCAAATGGGTCCCTGGTCCAAACAAGTCCTGAAACCTAGCCCAGCCTCTCCAGAATATTGGATAATTCCATCTCCCTACCCCATATTAGTGACAAACCCTTTCAATATGGAAAAATTTATAATTATCATAGCCCAAACACCCCTAAAGAGAGGGATGGAAAGATCAAAGGTGATGAAGGAGTTATACAGAGAAGATAGAATTTAACAAATGAATATGAATGCTGAATCATTAAATTGATATCTCTCTTAGTCTTCAGTATTTTAGAGCAGCTATAAGTAAAAACCTAAAATTGTGAAATTGCAACCCTTGTCAAACTCTGAAATCTGTTCTACAACTAATTGTGGTGCTGTGCTCTGAATTTATAGCTTTTTTGTATATATGTTATTTTTCACAATAAAAAGAAGGAAAAAAAGTCCATTGTGATGATAAAAATGTGTTTCAGCCCTCTAGCCTCCTATATTCTGGAGCAGCTAGAAGGAAAAATACAAGAGGATCGTATGACAAACTCTGGGATCTGTCTATAACTACTTGATGAAGAGTGCTTTGAAAACTATTGCTTTTTTATTTCTTTGTTTTGTATATATGCTATACTACACAATAAAAAGTTTTTAAAAAAAATCAGAACACTCTACAGCATCTA
This sequence comes from Tamandua tetradactyla, assembly GCF_023851605.1. Lineage (NCBI taxonomy): Eukaryota > Metazoa > Chordata > Mammalia > Pilosa > Myrmecophagidae > Tamandua > Tamandua tetradactyla. The sequence goes on along the minus strand of NC_135343.1, from coordinate 21,079,834 downwards.
TAGAAGAGCAGGAGGAAGAGCCTGATAAACTAGTGGAGAACAGTGAGTTGCTCTCTCTGCACAGTGGCTGCCAGGTCCCATTCCCCACTATCACAGTGGGCTACCTTGGGATCCAGTCCCTGGCTAGCTTACTGGAGGCAGAAAAGAGACATAAAGCTCTCTTCCCCAGAACAGAGGTGGGCACAACTGATCACTGATGACAGCTTTTGATTAGTGAAATTAGATTGCCAGGTCCTCACCCTGAACAACTATTTCAACCTGCCCTGGACAAAGGCAGGCAACCATTGCTTCAACCCCACTCCAGACAGAGGCCAAGACAATGGTGATTTTAAAATGCAGTGCTTCCCTCAGAGCTGAGGGGAACAGTTAGCTGAAGTGCTACATTTGCTGGCCAGCTTCAGGAAGCTGTCAAAGAGGCTTTCAGCATGCTTCCTGATCCACTAACCAAGGCACTTTGAAGCTGCTCTTTACTCCCTTCATGGTTGGCTGGCTGTATTTTGGCTGGTAAAAACTGACTTGAGAAAGTTTTCTCCAGAATGACCCTCATCCCAGAATTTGCCCTCCAGATAAAAGCAGCTGAGACAACAAAAGGAATATAGAAAAACTATATAGGCAAAACAAAAACAAACAACACATCAACACATCCTCTGGAGAAGGAACAGAGGAGAGGAAGATTTCTCTTGAAGGTGAAACAAATGCACAAAACGTGCACTACTGAAAATTGTACTGCATATCCAGAACAAGAAGCAAATGAAGGAGAGCTGAAAAAATCTGATCAGTTAAACTCAGGCTATTCCAAAGGTTTAGAATAAGTTTAACTAAGCATCCTAGAACATGTTTATCTAAGCATCAAAGAAGAGCCTTAACATTAAGTCATAGCAAAGAGAGATAAACTGACTTTCAGAGTAAATTCATCAAGATAATTGGATGCCTAAACATTTACAAAAAAATTACAAGCCATACTAAGAAAGTAAAACACCAGATGAGACACAGAATTTGTTACTAATTAGCGATGTTCAAACAAATCACTTAAATCAATTTAAGGAGATGAAGGAAAATATAGCTAAGGAGATAAAGGATATTAAGAAGACACTGTGTGAGCATAAAGAATTTGGAAGTATAAAAAAATAACATAAATAATAGGGACTAAAGGCAAAATAGTAGAAATTTTAAAATACTAGAGGCAAATAACAGCCAATCTTAAGAGGCAGAAGAAAGAATTAGCAAACTAGGAGACAACAATATAATCAAAATCTTGCAGACGGAAGAATAGATCAAGAAAAGAATGGGAAAAAATGAGCAGGGTCTCAGGGATTGGAATGACAGCACAAAGCACAAAAGCATACATATCGTGGGTGTCCCAGAAGGAGAAGAGAGAAGAAAAGGGGCAGAAAGAATATCTAAGGAAACAACAGCTGAAAAATTCCCAACTCTAATGAAACACATAAATATACATGTTTAAGAAGCACAATGTGCTCCAAACAGAATGAATCCTAATAGATCTACTCCAAGACACATGCTAATCATAATGTCAAATGCTAAAGATCAAGAGAGAATCCTAAAAGAAGCAAGAGAAAAGCAATTCATCACATGCAAGGGCTCCACAGTAAGACTAATTGCTGCTTACTCATCAGAAACCATGGAGGCAAGGAAGCAGTGGTATGCCAAAGTTAAGGTATTGAAAGAAAAAAATCTACCAGTCAAGAATTCTTTATCTGGAAAACTGTCCTTCAAAAATGAAAGAAGTTTAAAATATTAACAGATAAACAGAAACTGAGAGAGTTTGTCAACAAGTATTTCTTGCCCTCCAACAAATATTGAAGGAAATTCTGCAGGCTGAAAGGAAAAGACAAAAAAAAAGAGGCTTGGAGGGGAGTGTATAAATGAAAACTATCAGTAAGGGTAAATAAAATGATAAAAAGAGAGACATAAAAAATAAGATATGAGGGTGCACAGGTAGGTGGTTCAGTGGTAGAACGCTCACCTTCTATGTGGTAGACCCATGTTCAATTTCTGTACCATATATGCCCACGCACCCCAAAAAAGAAGAAGAAAAGAAAAAAATAATAAGATATGACATACAAAGTAGTTGAAGTAAGTACTGACTTTACAGTAATAATATTGAATGTTTGGGGATTAAACTCTCCAATCAAAAGACAGACTAGTAGAATGGATTAAAAAGTATGATCCATTTTTATGCTAGCTACGAGAAATTCACCATAGACCTAAAGACACAAATAGGTTGAAAGTAAAAATTGGAAAAAGATATACCATGCAAACAATAACCAAAAAAGAGCTGGGATAGCCATACTAATATCTGACAAAATAAACTTTTAAATGCAAAACTGTTATAAGAGACAGAGTATCCTATATATTAATGAAAGAGGCAATCCACAAAAAAGGATTAATAATCATAAATATTTATGCACGAAATCATGGAGCCCCAAAAATATATGAGGCAAATACTGGCATAAACTGAAGGAAGACATAGATGTCTCTACAATAATAATTGGTGACTTCAATACACTACTCTAATCAATAGATAGAACATCTAGACAGAAGATCAATAAGGAAACAGAAAACTTGAATAATATGATAAATGAATTAGACCTAATAGCCATATACAGAACATTGAACCCCAAAAGAGCAAGATATACATTACCAAATTGAAGGGGGAAACCACACGATCATCTCGATTGATGCAGGAAAGGTGTTTGACAAAATCCAGCATCCTTTCTTGATAAAAACACTTTGAAAGATAGGGATAGACTGAAACATCCTCAAAATGATATAGGACACATATTTTTTAAAAACCCGCAGCTAAAGTCATACTCAATAGTGAAAGACTGAAAGCTTTCCCTATAAGATCTGGAACAAGACAAGGGTGCCCACTGTCACCACTGTTATTCAACATTGTGCTACAAGTTCTAACCAGAGCAATTAGGCAAGAAAAAGTAATAAAAGGCATCCAAATTGGAAAGGAAGAAATAAAACTTTCACTACTTGCAGATGACATGATTCTGAATATTGAAAGATCCTGAAAAATCTACAACAAAGCATTAGAGCTAATAAATGAATTCAGCAAAGTGGCAGGATTCAAGATGAACACTCAAAAATCTGTAATGTTGCTATATGCTAGTAATGAACAATCTGAGGAGGAATCAAGAAAAATATTCCATTTACAATAGCATAACTAAAATATTCCATTTATAATAGCATAACTAAAATAACCAAATATCTAGGCATAAACATGACCAAGGATATAAAGAACTTATACACACACACACAAAAAAAAACACCTACAAAAAATTGCTAAAAGAAATCAAAGACCTAAATAATAGAAGGACATTTCATGTTAATGGCCTGTAAGACTAGATAACATTCTTATCAATTCTACCCAAACTGACTTACAGATTCAATGCAATCCCAATCAAAATATCAACAGTCCACTTTGTCTTTGAGGACATCCTGCTGAGTGAAATAAGTCAGACACAAAAGGACAAATATTGCACAATCCCACTGTTAAGACCTAATTATAATAAGCAAATTCATGAATTTTGAAACCAGAATATAGGTTACCAGGAGATAGCTTGGAGTTAGAGAATGGGGATTTGATGCTTAACTTGTACAGAATTTCTATTTAGACTGATGGTAAAGGTATCAAAATGGATGGTGGTGATGGTAGCACATTATTGTGAATGTAATCAACAGCACTGAACTATGGAGGTGAAGGTGATTAAAAGGGAAAATTTTAGGTTGTTATATTAATAGAATAAAAATTTTTAAATAAAATAGTACTGAACAACACAGAACGTTATTGTAGTGATGGATTATAGTTTATAGTACAAGTATAAGAAGGTTCTTTCATGAATTATAACAAATGTACAATACTAATAGAAGATGATAATAATAGGGTGGTATATGTGAAAAAAATACACCTAATATAAATTATGGATGATAGAACTATTTTAATAATCTCTCATCAACTGTAACAAAGGTATTTCAATTCTACAAGGTAACTACTGTTAAAAAAATAGTACAATTATTTTTAAATGAACTTACATCAATTATAACAAATGTTCCATACCAGAGCAAGGTGTTAGTGATAGGGTGGTATATGGGAATCCTGTATTTTATGCATGATCATTTTGTAAATGCACAACTTTTCTAAAAGAAAAAGAAAAACAATTAGAAAAGGGTTTTAAGAGAAGCTGTTAAGTAGTTCCTTTGGAAAAAGGGTTGCTTCTTTTTCAGAAATAAAGGCATTTTATGCATTCCTTTGATATTATTTAAAATTATTACAACTATTGTGACAAAAAGAGTCAACGTAATTATAATATTTAATATGCTTTTTTACAAAATACACATCCTTTCCAGAAATTCTGACCCTTCCATCTTAGAAGGCTCACACACCTATCACCCCATCTTCTAGGTTGAGAATCCCATCTTAGAATTGGCTGAGAGTACAGTTCAAAGAATCAAAAAGTGAAATTGTGTAGAATTAGTTGTCAGAGGGAGGGTGAGGGTGGAGTTGTCTCGCTAAGGATGGTACCAAAATAATGGGGTGTCATCTGGGAGCAGCAATCTTAGGCCCAGGGGACACAGTAGGCATGTTGGGATTTTAGGGGTTAATTTTTTAACTATTGCTGCAGAATCATAACTTTTCCAGAAGGACAGTGTGATATATTTGTATTCAAGACTGTAAAATGCTGCCTTATAAAGTAGCATCCTATGTCTTATATAATTCATTGTTCATCTGCAAAAATGTTTTAGAAAACCAGCACAGGGAGGAGGCAAATTTGAAACTAGGCAGCCCCACCCCTTTTAACCAGCTACATGGCCCTGGGCACATTCCTTACCTTCTCTCAGCCCATTTTCTCATCTCTAAAAATGAGGTACAAATATATTCCCTGAAAGACCATTGCCAAGCTTAAACCATCACTTGATAGTATGTTTCAAGTAAAATGCCTTGTGCATGCTAAGTGCTTGAAATTTTTAGCAACTGACATGAGGGATTACAGAAAGTACACCTAGAGACTCTTGCATATAAGGAGAAACAAAAAGATAAGGGTTTAAGAACATCAAAAGGTAGAACACAGAGTAAACCATAATTCTCCCAGGAGGTGTTGATGATGCTGTAGTCCTGCCTGGGGCACTGGACAGACTTGACAGCTCTGTGGCTGGCAGGACCAGTGAGCAGATGCCTGCTTCACCTTTGCTGTCTTGAGTCCCAGGAGATGACCTTCCAGAAGAGCATGGGGTGACCCCAGCCCCATTTCACATCCAGTCCCTCCTGGAGGTAGATGAATCCAAAGTCCTGGGCAGCTGAGGAGGAAAGAGTCCAGGAGAAAAGAAATGGGAGGGCCCCAAAGGACTCAGTTTCCCATTCCTACCCTGGACTCTCCTTTCTCCTGATGCCAAACCCTGTCCCCTACGCACATACCCATGTGCACACACACGGAATTAGAGTTCCACAAAGCTAGATTTGTCACACTCCAGGCTAGGAAGGAACAGGCTGTGTTGTCTGCACCTAGCTGTTCATTTGCCAGTACTACCAGGAAAGTTTCCTGCAATCTCTGCATCTCCCCTATCCACAGGCATGGGGGCTGCCTGAGCAACCCCAGCAGGATACCTGCAGCCAGACTCCGTGTGGGCCCCAATCCCACCTAAACATTCCTTTTCCTGGAAGGGGGTCTCTCACCCAAGCTGCTGAGGGCTCTAGGAGGAAGCTCTCCTCCTCCTGTTGGAGAAGGAGGATTGCAGAGAGAAAAGGAGGTAGCTTGCATTCTGTTTGCATCCCCTGGACTCTCAAGAGGATCCAGATTCTCAATTTCCCAAGGGCACCTAGCCTGTTGGGGAGGCCAGTTCCATCGTTCCAATCTGATAGGAAAAGCATGGTCCCAGCCCACGAGGACCTCTGGGCCTCCCTTCTTCCTCCTCATTCTCTCCCACCACAGACAGCCTTTCCTCCTTCTTTTGGTGGAGGGAGAAGATTCTACAGGATATCACACCTTCCCCGTGCCTGTCATTTTGAGCACCATAACAGACATTATCTTCTTTAAGGCAAGGTATGTATTTTTGTAATATTATTAGAAAACCTTTCAACGTAGGCATAATTATGCATATTTTACATTTGGGAAAAGTGAAGGTTAAAGATATTAACATGCCCCAAATCACACATTTGATAAGCAGTATGTGACAATTTTAACCAAGTTCACCTGCCTGCAAAATCTGAACTCTTCATTACAAGAAAAAAACAAACTGCTCTATAACACCAGCATGTACACAGAATGTAGCATGACCATGACTCCCAAATCCAGGACAATCAGGAGATACCACCCCCCAAACACACACACAAAGAGAAGAACCTCTACCTCAAAATATCTCCCCATCAACTAACCACAGAGCCTGAAATTTCAGTTTGCTATTAGCCCTTCAAGGTAAAGCATTTCACTCCTAGCTCCTCTTATAAAGTAAGGACACCTCAACAGTAACTCCAAGCTTATATGGCACAGGTCAGGTCTCCTGGGATCAGGGGAAGTCACCCTATCAGCCCCTGTGACACAGCTGGATAACCTACCAAAAATACGTTTTCCCTTTTCATAGTATACAACCATTCCTGTTGTGATGTGAAACATCAGCTCAACCAGGGACCACAGCTCCAGGGTGGCCACGTGACTAGTTCTTGCCAACAGATAAGTTAAGCTGAAATTATGTCCATCACCTATGGACTGGGCACTTTAAGAAGCAGAGGCAGGATTTTCACTGTTGCTTTCCCCTTCTGAAGGCCAAAAGCAGAGTAGTCCAAGACATGATGGTAGTGGTTCTCAACCTTGGCTGCGCATTAGAATCATTTAAAGTTTTTAAAAATCCTGATGCCAGGGCCATATCAGAGAACAATGAAATAAACCTCTGGGATGGGGGTCAGGTATCTGTTTTTATTAGTATTCAAGCAATTCTAATGTTCAGCCAGAATTGAGACCCTCTGCCCTAGGAGATGGTAGAGCCACATGTTATAAGAAACCTGGGTCTCTAAACACTTCACAAAGAAAAACCATCCACTGCATTTGACTGTTAATGAGCAAGAAATACATTTCTAATGTTTTATGTCATGTATACTTTGGGGGTTTATTTGTTACAGCAGCTAGAATTACTCTAATTAATATGGCCCCCAGGGAGTCAGATTTAATGAAAGTTTAACTTTTTTAATCCCAGGGAGACTCAAGATGTTAGGTACTCTTGGCTTTGCCATGGGTTGGGGTTTATTTCTTTTTTTGAAAAGGCATATCATAGGGAATTTTATTCACAACTTTTTTTTTTTTTTTTTAGTGGGGGATGCATGGGCAGGGAATTGAGCCCAGGTCTCCTGCATGGCAGGTGAGAATTCTACAACTGTACACCCCCAGATCTTATTCCCTGTTATCTAGAAACTAAAAGACATCGGCTCTGTGTCCAGAGCTCCATATGTTCAAGGGCCCACTTGTTATTTAAGCTGCTCCCCTCCCAGGTAATGTTTCACAAACTTCCCTCATCAATAGGAGAGACCTGGGAAAGCATGGGAAGACTTGAAACAAACAAACAATGAATGAATGAATGAATGAATGAATGAATGCAAAAACCTGTGGTTCTAGTTTGCAAGCTGCTAGAATGCAATATACCAGAAACAGAATGGCTTTTAGAAAGGGAAATGTATTAAGTTGCTAGTTTACAGTTCTAAGACTGTGAAAATGTCCAAATTAAAGCAAGGCTACAGAAATGTCCAATTTAAAGCATCCAAGGAAAGATACCTTGGTTCAAGAAGGCCAGTGACATTCAGGGTTTCTCTCTCAACTGGAAAGGCACATAGCAAACATGGTAATGCCTGCTAGCTTTCTCTCACAGGCTTCTTGTTTCATGACGCCCCCCCCCAGGGGCATTTTCCTTCTTCATCTCCAAAGTCCTATGGCTACATGAGCTCTTATAGTTCTCGTGGCCCTCAAGCTTTTCCCAAAATGTTTCCACTTTTAAAGGAATCCAGTAAACTAATCAAGACCCACTAGGAATGGGTGGAGCCACATCTCTGTGGAGATAATCTAATCAAGTTTCCAACCTACAGTGCTGAATACGGCCTAAAAGAAACACTGCCTCCACAAGATGGACCAGCACTAAAACACAACTCTTTGGCAGGCCACAGTGGCTCAGTAGGCATAGTTCTCACCTACCATGCCAGAGACCTAGGTTCGATTCCCAGTGCCTGCCCATGCCAAAAAGAGAAAGAAAAAACATGACTTTTCTAGGGTACATAATCCTCTCAGACCAGTACACTGCCAACTTCAATTTTACAAGGTTGCCAAGGGCTGGACTTGCAGCTGCCCCTTTAGACCCCAACATGGTGCTGAGTTGAGGGGATGTGGCAAATAAAAGGGAGCTGAGGTTGCACACAGAGAAACCTGGAGGTTGCGGTTATGTCCCTGGAGTGTCAAAGATGTTAATGTGGCCTATGTCCAACTAGGCTCAAGCAGCAGCAGGACCCCACTGGGGCTCATTTCCTTTATTAGTGCAGTATGTTCTCACGGCTCACTGGACAATGCCCTACCTCTCCACACAGGTTCCTGGGACCCAGAAAATGCATTAGGAGACACCCTCAAAAGTTTTATCTAAGGCATCTGCAACCTCCCAGTCACTAAACTAAATGATTCAGACTTGGCTGTCAAGGCAGCTGTCACAGGGCTGCCACATTGCACAACTATGAGGGCACCATTCCTGTCACAGTCTACATTAACGACACCCCCCTGGAGTTGTGCAGTACACAGCCTGCCTAGAAAAACACTTCCAGCCTCCCCCCTTTGCAGGAAATTGTATCTAATCCAGCCGAATGCAGGTTAACCCTAGTGGCTAGGAAATTGCAGCCTGGAGAGATATCAGGTGGCAGCACTAAATGAAAAGCAGACAACACACAAAAAACGAGAGCCATACCCTCCATTCACCCCAGCACTGGGCACCACCCATGCATGCATCGTATTGAAATTGAGTTACTAGTTCACAAGTTCTGCTTCCCCCATCAGACTATGAGCTCCCCAAGGTCAAACTCTGTATCTTATCTGGACATGTGGTACAGAGCTTGGCATATAGTAGGTGCTCAATACACCTTTATTGACAGAATGAATGGATGGATGGATGAGTGCGTGAAGCATTCATTTATGAATTTCTTAAGTGTCTTTCTGTACTAAGCACTATTCTGGGCTCTGGGGATGTGACAGTAAATAAAAACAGAGAAAAATCCCTGCGCTCATGGAGCTTATATTATAGTAATTGGGTGAATGAATGAAGAAGTGAGTAAAAGTGCTCCATAAATTTAGGCTTTTGGAGGGGGGTGGTATTTCTATGATAATGGTTGATATTTACTTGGTTCTAACCAAATGCCAAGGGCTTTAGACTCATTTTCCAGGAGTTGGCATGGTAAACTGTTTGACATCACGGCTACACCAATTCTGTCACTTGCTAATGTGAGCAAGTTACTTAGCCCCTGTTCTAGTTTGCTAGCTGCTGGAATGCAATATACCAAAACAGAATGGCTTTTAAAAAGGGGAATTTAATAAGTTGCTAGTTTACAGTTCTAAGGCTGATAAAATGTCCCAATTAAAACAAGTCTATAGAAATGTCCAGTTTAAGGCATCCAGGGAAAGACACCTTGGTTCAAGAAGGCCGATGAAGTTCAGGGTTTCTCTCTCAAGTGGAAGGGCACATGGCAAACACAGTCAGGGTTCCTCTCTTATCTGGAAAGGCACATAGTGAACACAGCATCATCTGCTAGCTTCTTTTCTTGGCTTCCTGTTTCATGAAGCTCCCTGGGAGGCATTTTCCTTCTTCATCTCCAAAGGTCACTGGCTGGTGGACTCTGCTTCTTGTGGCTATGTCGTTCTGCTCTGCTCTCTCTGAATCTCTTTTCTCCAAAATATTTCCTCTTTTATAGGACTCCAGAAACTTATCAAGACCCACCCAAATGGGTGGAGACATGTCATCACCTAATCCAGTTTAACAACCACTCTTGATTTAATCACATCTCCAGGGAGATGATCTAATTACATAACAGTACTGAATAGGGATTATTCTGCCTTTACGAAATGGGATTTAGATTAAAACATGGCTTTTCTAGGGAACATACATCCTTTCAAACCAGCACATTATACCTTCTGGACCCTAAAAAAGACATGTTTTCCCCATATACAAAATACATTAATTTCTTAACCATATCAGAAATCCTTAAACCATTTCAGTAGCAATACACATGAAATACAAAGTTAGAAACGTACAAACTCCTATCAAAGTTAGTTACAGGCATGGTCTGTTCTAAGGCAAAATTATCCTCTGGCTTTGGACCTTTGAAAACTCATAACAAATTATTTGCTGCCAACATACAAAGGAGGAACATTCATAGGATACATATACCCATTTCCATAAGGAGGAAGGAACACAGGAGTCATAGGACCCAAGCAGTTTCGAAAACCTGCAGAGCAAAGTCCATTAGATTTCAAAGTCTGAGAATCATTTATCTTCGGGACTTCTGAAAGCGACAGTCTCACCCTTTCCAAAGGCCTACACAGAGACCTGCCTTTATCCAAACGCAACCTTGGGGGAACATTGGGGAGACCACCTTTTTCTTAGCTCCATCTTCTCCAAGCATTGGGGCTGTACCCGGTCTCTCTGCCATCTCTGGGGCACACGCTGAACCCCTCCATGTGGTGGCAGCCAGGCTCTCCCCAAACCCCAAGGAATGTGCTTCGCCCTCTCCAAGACCTGAGGTGGCATGACTCTTCCACTGCAATAAGGTGGAAGGCTCATCCTCTGCCTTTGGGGCAAACTCACTCTCACCATTGGCTTAGGTGGGTCCTCTCTTATAGCCCGAGGCTTCTTGACTTCAGGCTTCAGCCTCCATGGTTTTGCCTCTGAAGTTATTTTTCCCCCCATGTGTCACTGCTCTGAACTCCCCAGTCAAGACTGGCAGCAGCTCTGTTTATACAGGTCCCACAGCACTCTCATTGGTTTCCTATGCGGTAGCCTTGGATCATGCTCATCAGACATAGGAGTTTCCACAAATCCTCCCTGTATAATTCCATGTCTGATCCTGGCTTTTTCTGAAATGGCTGACTGGTTCCACATTTGGTTAAATCCTCAAACAGGGCACTATTCTCTGCGGTCTCCCTTGCTGGAGGCCCAGAATTTTCCAGGACATCAATTTCTCGTTTCTTTCTACTCAAGAGTTCAGTTTTCAGCTTATCTCTCTCCTGTCACATTTCACTTTAAGCTGTGAGGAAAAACCAGGCTGCACTTTCGACATTTAATTTGGAGATCTCTTCTGCTAAATATCCAAGTTCATGACTTTTAAAATCTGCCTTCCACCAAAAGCCACTAGTCAATTTTGTCAGATTATCTGCCATTTTAAAACAAGGCTCATCTTCCTTCCAGTCTGAAATAATACATGCCTCATTTCTGTCTAGAACTTTGTCACAGGTAGCTTTAGAGTCCACATTTCTACCGACAGTCTCTTCAAAGCATTTTAGGCCTTCTCTGTCAAGCTCATCACAATTCCTCCAAAATCTTCCCCTTATCCATTTAAAAAGCCTTTCCAACATGTTTGGTATTTGCAAACTGCAGCAGCAGCACCCCACTCTTGGTACCAAAATCTGTTCTAGTTTGCTAGCTGATGGAATGCAATATACCAGAAACAGAATGACTTTTAAGGGGGGGAATTGAATAAGTTGCTAGTTTACAGTTCTAAGGCTGAGAATATGTCCGATTAAAACAAGTCTATAGAAATGACCAATCAAAGGTATCTAGGGAAAGATACCTTGGTTCAAGAAGGTCGATGAAGTTCAGGGTTTCTCTCTCAAGTGAGAAGACACATGGGAACAGTCAGGGCTTCTCTCTCAGCTGGAAGGGCACATGGCGAACACGGTATCATCTGCTAGCTTCTTATTCTGCTGTTACAAAATGGGATTTGGATTAAAGCATGGCTTTTCTAGGGGACATACATCCTTTCAAACCAGCACAGCCCCTCTGTAAGGGGCTTTCTCAGCTGTCTCAGCTGCCAAATGGAGATAATGTAGCTGTAGGAATTAAATGATATAATTCCTGAAGAGATCACTTAAACTATTTTCTGGTGTACACTAAGCGTCCATAGGTAGATAGCTATTGTTACCATCCCATTTAATCCTCACATTAACTCAGACAGGAACCATCTGCATTTTGGTAATGCAGAAGAAATTGAGGCTTAGGGAAATAGAAGAAAATGTCTTAAAGAAGTGAAAGCCAGGTTGAAACCAAGCCTGTTAATTCCTAAGTCTGCTCTTAATCACCCTGCCTTGTGCAAGACCAGTCTAGCCAGAGCAGGCATCAATCAGAGCTTCAAGGGGCTCTGAGAAGAGCCTCTACCTCACACTATCTCCCCATCAGTCCACCACAGAGCCTGAAATGTCACTGTTTTTCTATTAGTCCTTCAAGGGAAGGCATTGCTCTCCAAGCACCTCCTATAAAGTAAGGATCCCCTAAATAAAGAAAAACATTAAATTAGCAGATGGCCAACTCTGAAAGGATCACCAGAATACGGAATTCTGGGATTCTTGATTTTATTCTAAGTTTTGCTTTGTTTTGGGGGTTGTACCAGAGACCAATGCTTGGGCAGGAGCTTCACTGAACTGGTAACAAGCACATTCTAGGGAGAGAAGTGGCTATGGAAGAGAAAATCACCACAGGGGCACTGTGATTGTGTACACTGCAGGTTTCTATACAGTCTGCAGCAGAAGTAAAAGGAGGTGGACATGGTGAGGAGTTGGTGCTCCTGGACACACCTATGTACAGATTCTTGTATGTGGGGCCTTTCAGAATTTTCCCTCATGGTTGATTCCTATAAATGACCTATAAAGAGAGAAGAAATGACTTCTCCATCCTATTATAAGCACAGCCCATCTTGACCTTCCCTTCTATTTTGGCAGAACAGAAACCAAGAATACAGATATGATGGAGACTGAGCTGACTCAACACTTAGCTCACTATGTCCCACCAAAGAGAGGACACAGATTACCCTAAATCTGGCCAGAAGTTGAAGTAAGATGAGCTGGAATGGGGCAGTGATTTAACTCCAGCAGAAAGAGGGCAGCAGATGGTGGAAGAGGAACAAGAGAAGGAGAGAGAAGAGGAAGAGTAAATAGAATGAGACCTCCCACCAGCCCAGACCTAAGTAATAGGCCAAGCTGAGTTTACTCCTTCTGTTTCTTTGGCTGTCCCCATTCCTACACATTTTCCACATTTCCCTCTCCAAGGTCTATAATGAAAACTCTACTGACAAATCACCTCCTCCTCCCAAATGGGACTCAATCTGCCCACAGTTCCCCATGCATATTACAAAGACTGGTTACTATAATTTCCATGGACAGTGAGGTGAATAAGTTGAACAAGTTCAAGACCCAGGGGACAGAGGAATTACTGAGGGACAGAAGAGAGAAGGGAGTACCTAAAGCTTACTACTGAGGTTTATGAACCATTTTTAGAGCTCTGAAGGTTCTGAAATCCCTCTTCAGCTTTATTTCCCCAGGGGCTATAGAGGTAAGAAGGAAAATTTCCAAATATCACTTTCAGGGTTTAAGGCTGTTTGTCAATTTTGCTCCAAATAAAATTCTGAATTTCACTTTAATATCAACTGTGTCAAGCTTTTTATCAGTAGTGCTTTTTATAAGTCTCTGTTCCTTAGCCTATCCTAGAATGGCCATTTCATAAATGTTGGAAAAATTATGGATGTGCTAATAGGTTGGTAGGTAGATGAAAGGATGAATGGAAAAGTAGATAGATAGACGTATGAATGGAAGGGATGGTTCAATGGATGGGTGGATGAATGAATGGGTGGATCTCTATACCACATATAAGAACTCATCTTTTGCTTTCAGACAGAAATATTATTCTCTCTTTTTTTCTCTCTCTCTTTTTTCTTTTGTATGCTGTATGGTAGGAGTCACATTTCATTCTTTATTTTTCCATGTGACTATCCCATTATTGCAACACCATTTGTTGAATTTTCTTTTTTTTTTTTTTTTGGTGGGGGAAGCAGGGGGTAGTGCATGGGCCAGGAATTAAACCCGAGTCTCCTGCATGGCAGGCAAGAATTCTACCACTGAACTACCCTTGCACCCTCTCAAACAGGAATATTTTTAAGCAGTAATGATTAGGAGCTGATATGTGGCATTGGAAATGGTACCATAACTAATTTAGTTGGCTATGGCACTGAAGCATACTTAGACTAACTATTAAGCACATATAAGAAAATAGCTTCTCATCAAGTCACATTTTTCCATCATTCTTTTATCTTCTCTGCACTCTCTCCAACAGGTATTTAATTCCCTCCCACAGCAACTATGACCTATTAGAAGAGGACTCCCAAATCCCACCTCCAGCTCTGACCTGTCCTGATTTCCCACCCACTGTCTTTAGCTCTCTACTCTGTTTGTTCAACTGGATCAATGCGATTTCACCATATCTACAATAAATTTTGGTATCTCCCCTTGCCACCTTAATCTACTTCCCTTATCTAACTCTTTATTTCTAGAGACTTAGTTTCCTCATCCCACGAAGTTTTAATAATAAACTGTGAATTGGTTTTTATTATCTCTTTCTCTCCTTATGTGACCAATCACCATGTCATTTATCTCACTGTAAAAGTCTTTTGAATATGCTTCTCACCTCTGACTTCTCTTCTCTATAACCAGTGTCATGCACATACTTTTTCATTTATTTATTCATTAATGTTATTAAAAGGGTTCATACCTCTATATGCCAGGTGCTGAGCTCCACACTGTTTCAAGGACAAATAAATCACAGTCACTGACCTCAAGTATCTCTAATCTCAGAGACTATGCCATAAAGTAATATACTAACTTTATCTGCCCACTCCCTATATTTTTTGTCTGGGGTTCACAATCATTGCCAAAGTCTTGTCCTGTCCTTGGCCGTGAAGCCTGGTTTTTGATGCAAACTCAATTCAGGGCTTACAAAATAATTATTGTGAGCTATTCATGTTGGATCCTGGGCCCATGCCCTATTCTTCCTCTTCTCAGAGTTATGATACTGACTTGGAATGCTGAATTGGGGCTCAAAGAAATAGCACCATTGGCTAAAATTAAAATATGGATAAAAAATCAGGTAGTCACCTACAACTAGGAAAGCTGGTGTTGAGAGGGCAGGGTAAAAAAAGGATAGTAACAATAATAGTAAAAATACTCTCTCAGAACATAATAAATTGAGATGCTCAACTCCAGGTTGGTAGTTCTGACACTCCTGAACTGTACTGAACACAGACCCTAAAGATATCAGAGCAGCTCCAAGATGACCTCCACTGTCCATCCTGCTGAGCATGCCTTCTGATAGAGCCCTTAAAAGAAAATTCTCAACAAATGACATATGAATGAGTGAAAAAAATAAAGAAGGGATGGAGAAAAGGAAAAAAAGAGAAGAAAAGGTATAGGAGAGGAAGAAAAGGGAAAGAAGGAAGGGAAGGAAGAAAATTGTCCTCCTTGATGCTAAATGAAGCTCCAATAAATTAGAGAAGTAAAACTGGATCTTTCCAGATCAGTGAGAATTTCTAGTCTCTAGGAAAACACACACTTTCTCTTCTAATCATTCTGAAACTCAAATACTAGAACATGAAGTCTGAGGGATGAGGAGGGAGAGGGGAAGAAATAAAAAAAGAAACTGAACAGATAATGTGAGCCCTAATAGCCTGAAGCCTCCTCCTGCCCCATACTCTGGATCAAGGATTCTCGGTAGGAAATTCTCCCAGGTTTGTGCTGGTTTGAATCTTTTGTGCTGGCAGTGGACCTTAGAGAAGCCATGTCCTTTTATCCTCATTCTGTACTGCTGGCTAGGAGCTTTTTGATTGTTTCCATGGAGATGTGACTCACCCAATTGCAGGTATTAACTTTTGATTAGAGAGAGACGTGACTCCACCCATTCCAGGTGGGCCTTGACTGGAATCCTTTAATAGAGGAAATATTTTAGAGAGAGTCCCTTTTTAGAGCCACAAAAATGATGAGAGCCAGAGCCCACATCACCAGAGACCTCTGGAGATGAAGAAGGAATATATTTCCAGAAGAGTTTCATGAAACAAGAAGCCTGGAGAGAAAACTAGTAGATGCCATGTTTGCCATGTGCCTTTCTAGTTGAGAGAGAAACTCTGAACTTCATTGGCCTTTCTTGAATGAAGGCAACCTCTTCTTGGTGCCTCAATTTGGACATTGCTATAGGCTTTATAGACTTTAATGGGGACATTTTCACACCCTTAGAACTGTAAACTAGCAATTTATTAAATTCCCCTTTTTAAAAGCCATTCTGTTTCTGGTATATTGCATTCTGGCAGCTAGCAAACTAGAACAGCTTTGATTGTGGCTATCCATGGGAGGAAGTGGGCTAAGAAAGAGCATGGCTTGGACAAATGGAGAATCTATAGATAGAAGCATATTCTTAGTGTGTGCCCTTTTTAAATAGGGCACAGGGGCGAGGCCTAGGTAGTGATCAATGTAGGTGATTTCAAAATGTTAGAAGAAGAAAAGTTTATAACTCCAATCCATTTACATTAAACCAATGGAACAGGATGCCAGAGGTTGTGGATTGCTGATGGATAAGGGTTGGAGCCCCAGTCTGATGGGCTGTCTGAGGCTCCAGGAACAGTTACTATCCCTTCCCCTACCTCCCCCACACTCAGCCAACTCATTTCACTTTTTCCCATCCCCAATAGTCTTCTGAAAGAAAATTACCAATCTTCTTTAAAATTGAAAATGAAGACTTCCGGGCCAAGATGGCAGCTTAACAATGTGCGCGTTATAGTTCGTCCTCCAGAACAACTACTAAATAACCAGAAACAATACAGAACAGCTCCTGGGGCCATGTCAATGACTGGACACACAGCATACCCCAATCTGGACCAGCTGGACCAGTTGTGAGCCTCCCCAGAACCATGAGTTCCCCAAGGCGTGGCAGTCGGCACCCCTCCCCCACAGGCTGCTTCCCAGAGAGGAAAGAAAAGAGACTTAACCAGCAGCAGGGGCTGAGCCCAACCAAAAGCCAATTGTGGATTTAATTAACAAATTCTGACTACTAAAAATAGGCCCCAGCTCAGATGAACCTGGTCAAAGTGGAGGTCGCTCATTTTTGCCCGGGCGCCAAGGGGGCAGCACTGATGGAAAAAGAAAGAAAAAAAAAAAGAAGGAAACAGAGGTTTTTGTGGCTGTGTTTCTACAAAGGCTAGACTGCCTTTGGATACAGTGGCAGGGCTTCTCAGGCTGCAACTGCCCCAGGCATAGGCAGAAACAAGCTCGTTTGAGGGCTTGTCTGGAGCCTGTACCTTCCCCAGGGGAGGGGTGAATCCTAACTCAGGTGGAATCCCTCCCTCAAGGAATTGAGACACCAGAGCTTGGTAATTTGAAGCCATTAAAACCAGCCTACAACCGCTCCTGTGTCACCATGACACCCCCAGCAGGGAGAGTCTGCCAAAGTTAAAGGTACAGCACCATCTTATGCTGGTGGGACCTGCAGGAAGACAAGCACCGCATACTGGGCAGATAAGAAAAACAGAGACCAGGACATCACAGGAAAGTCTTTCAACCTGCTGGGTCTCACCCTCAGTGAAAACTGACACAGGTTACTCTTCCCTCCTTATAGGAGGCCAGTTTGGTCTGGGAAAATCTGGCTGGGGTCTATAATACCTAAGTAGACCCTCCTAAGTGTGTGTAGGAGGGGGAGGCACCATACAAGCAGGGCCAGAAACAAGAAAATAAGAGCTAAAAATTCTCCTCTGTTAAACAAAACTTAAGCTAGAGGTCTAGATAAAGCTGAACTGAATGTCAAAGAACAGATAGACAACAAATTCATCCAGCAAGAAAACCTAGGTAAAAGAAGTGCAAGCAATCTCCAGAATAAACTAATTAAGGTAATTAAATGCCTACATGCCACCAAAAAATAACAAATCACACTAGGAAAATTGAAGATATGACCCAGTCAAAGGAACAAACCAACAATTCAAATGAGATACAGGAGTTGAAACAATTAATTCAAAATATATGCACAGACATGGAAAACCTCATCAAAAACCAAACCAATGAATTGAGGGAGGATATAAATAAGGCAAGGAATGAACAAAAAGAGGAAATCAAAAGTCTGAAACAACAAATCACAGAGCTTATGGGAATGAAAGGCACAGTAGAAGAGATGAAAAAAACAATGGAAACCTACAATGGTAGATTCCGAGAGACAGAAGATAGGATTAGTGAACTGGAGGACGGAACATCTGAAATCTGGCAAGAAAAAGAAAATATAGGGAAAAAAATGGAAAAATATGAGCAGGGACACAGGGAATTGAAAGACAATATGAAGCACATGAATATACGTGTTGTGGGTATCCCAGAAGGAGAAGAGAAGGGAAAAGGAGGAGAAAAACTAATGGAGGAAATTATCACTGAAAATTTCCCAACTCTTATGAAAGACCTAAAACTACAGATCCAAGAAATGCAGTATACTCCAAAGAGAATAGACCCAAATAGATATACTCCAAGACATTTACTGATCAGAATGTCAGAGGTCAAAGAGAAAGAGAGAACCTTGAAAGCAGCAAGAGAAAAGCAATCCATCACGTACAAGGGAAGCCCAATAAGACTATGTGTAGATCTCTCAGAAGAAACCATGGAGGCGAGAAGACAGTAGGATGATATATTGAAATTATTAAAAGAGAAAAACTGCCAACCAAGAATTCTATATCCAGCAAAATTGTCCTTCAAAAATGAGGGAGAAATTAAAACATTTTCAGACAAAAAAATCACTGAGTGAATTTGTGACCAAGAGACCAGCTCTACAAGAAATACTAAAGGGAGCACTAGAGACAGATATGAAGACAGAAGAGAGAGGTGTGGAGAAGAATGTAGAAAGGAAGACTATGAGTAAAGGTAAAATGAAGGAAAATTAGATATGACATATAAAATCCAGAAGGCAAAATAGTAGAAGAAAGTACTACCCATGCAGTCATAACACTGAATGTTAATAGATTAAACTGCCCAATTAAAAGACATAGTCTGGCAGAATGGATTAAAAAACAAGACCCATCTATATGCTGTCTCTACTCAAAGGACGTCAGGGCAAGGACACAAATGGACATTTGCACACCAATGTTTATAGCAGCATTATTTACAATTACCAAGAGATGGAAACAGCCAAAATGTCCATCAACAGACAGGTGGCTAAACAAACTGTGGCATATACATAAGATGGAATATTATGCAGCTGTAAGACAGAATAAAGTTATGAAGTGTGTAACAACATGGATGAACCTTAAGGACATTATGCCGAATGTGATTAGCCAAAAACAAAAGGACAAATACTGTATGGTCTCACTGATATGAACTGACATTAATGAATAAACTTGGAATATTTTGTTGGTAACAGAGACCATCAGGAGACAGAAATAGGGTAAGATATTGGGTAATTGGAGCTGAAGGGATACAGACTGTGCAACAGGACTGAATATAAAAACTCAGAAATGGACAGCACAATACTGTAATAACGTTAAAACACTGAATGATGCTGAATGTGAGAATGACAGAGGGAGGAGGGCTGGGGGCATAAATGAAATCACAAAGAAAGACAGATGATAAAGATTGAGATGGTATAATCTAGGAATGCCTAGAGTGTATAATGATTGTGACTAAATGTACAAATTTAAAAAATGTTTTTGCATGAGGAAGAACAAAATATCATTACCACAGAGTGCTAAAAATAGATGGCAATTAATATTTTAAAATTTCAACTTATGTGTGAGACCAAATGTTTATTTGGTACAAAATTTATATTTTGACTAGTGCATCTCCTAATATAACTTATGTAGATAGTTGGTTGAACAACATAAGTACATGGAACCTTGGGTAGGACATGAGATTTTGTTGGTTTGTCCAGGTGATGCCCCAGTGAATCCCAGAGTGATTTGATCAGTGAGTAGAAAAGTATTTGCAAAGTCCCCTTCGGGGAATGGTGAGAATGGGGGAAAACTCAACTTCCCCAAGTTGAATTCTTGATATTCTCACAAGCAGTGTGGACAACCAAAGCTACAGGCTGAGCCCCCAGTCTTGGGGTTTTTTCATATGAAACTTAACCCCACAAAGAATAGGTCAAGCCTACTTAAAATTAGGCCTAAGAGTCACCCCCAAGAGAACCTCTTTTGTTGCTCAGATGTGGCCTCTCTCTCCAGCCAACACAACAAGCAAACTCACCACCCTCCCCCTGTCTACATGGGACATGACTCCCAGGGGTGTGGATCTTTCTGGCAATGTGGGACAGAAATCCCAGAATGAGCTGAGATTCAGCATCAAGGGAATGAGAAAAACTCTAGAATGAGCTGAGACCCAGCATCAAGGGATTGAGAAAACCTTCTCGACCAAAAGGGGGAACAGTGAAATGAGGCAAAGTGTCAATGGCTGAGAGATTCCAAACAGAGTCAAGAGGTTATCCTGGAGGCTATTCTTATGCATTAAGTAGATATCACCTTGTTATCCAAGATGTAATGGAGAGGCTGGAGGGAACTGCCTGAAAATGTAGAGCTGTGTTCCAGTAGCCATGTTTCTTGATGATGATTGTATACTGATATAGCTTTCACAATGTGACTGCGTGATTGTGAAAACCTTGTGTCTGATGCTCCTTTTATCTACCTTGTCAACAGATGAGTAGAACATATGGAATAAAAATAAATAACAGGAGGAACAAATGTTAAAACAAATTTAGTTTGAAATGCTAGTGATCAATGAAAGGGAGGGGTAAGGGGTATGGTATGTAAATTTTTTTTTTCTGTTTTCATTTTATTTTTCTGTTGTCTTTTTCTGAATTGATGCAAATGTTCTAAGAAATGATCATAATGATGAATATGCAACTATGTGATGATATTGTGAATTACTGATTATGTATGTAGAACGGAATGAGCATATATTAAGAATATTTGTGTTTCTTTCTTGTAATTTTTTTTTAATTAATAAAAAAATTTTTTTAATTCAAAATGCCCCATAGGTTTAGGTTTGCTAGTCCTTTATCTCAATGAGAGATTTTTATCTTAATTAGCTGTTGCTAAATTTTTAATATCTAGTCCTGGGAGTGAATGGGGACTCTCACTAGAGCCATGAGCTGCTGGGCACCTGAGGAGAAGAAAAGACAGAAGTAGAAGCGGACAGGGTTATAGAGAAAAATGTGAATCCCACCTCTGCCACATGCTTAGTTGGCTTATCCCAAAGATGTCTCTGAATGTTGCTGAACCCCAAGTTTCTCTTGTGAATACAGGGTGTGCCGGTTTGAAGCTGGTATATACTCCAGAAAAGCTATGTCCTTTTTCCGAATGCAATGTTGTTGGAGCAGCCATGTTTCTTTTAATCCTGATACAATATTGTGGGATGAAAACTTTGATTAGGTTGTTTCCATGGAGCTTGACAAACCCTATTGTGGGTTTGACTTTTTATTAAAATATCTCCATGGAGATGTGGCTTACCCAATTGTAGGTATGGCCTTTTAATTAGATGGAGATGTGACCCTGCCCATACAAGGTTGGTCTTGATTAGTTTCCTGGAGTCCTTTAAAAAAGGAAACATTTTTGAGGAAGCTCAGAGCCAACAGAGATGCCTGGAGAATAGTTGCTACAGAGCCTACAGAGACACAGACATTTTGAAATGCAGAAGCCCCAGGAGATGCCAGGAGCTGAGAGAACAGGCAGAGCTGACATAGACAGAGACATCTGGAGATGCAGAAAGAAAACACCCCCAAAGTAGTTCTTTGAAACCAGAAACCAGGTGAAACCAGAAGGATCAGCAGACAGCAGTACATGCTTCCCAGGTGACAGAGGTGTTCAAAACCCATTGGCCTTTCTTGAGTCAAGGTATTTTTCCCTGGATGCCTTCGTGTGGACATTTTTATGGCCTTAGAACTATAAACTTATAACTTAGTAAATTGCCTTTATAAAAGCCAATCCATTTTTGGTATATTGCATTCCAGCAGGATTTAATAAACTGAAACACAGGGGCATGCTCCTTACCTACTTTATAGATAGAAGGATTCACTGAGACAATGTACCTGGCCCAAGCATTGCTTCTCTTTCCATTCCTTTCCCTACTTGATTTAAGATTTTCCCTTGAGCCATTCCTAGGTGAACGTAACTCCCAAACTTAATTTTTACCACATTGTTGTTCATCAAACATGGACCAGCTCTGCACACTGACAGTGAAGAAGATAGATTTATATTTATTTTTCCTTCCCAGCTGCAATTTCTCTCTTGGGGAATAGGAAGGGAGACAAAGAGGAGGCTGATACTGTGTATCATCTGTTGAGTTGGTAGTGGAGCTAGCTACAGAGCATTCCTCAGCCAGCAGGCCACCACTTTGGGAATCAGTCCTGGGAGATGGATTTGCCACTTGAAGTAGTAGCCTGGGAAGTAGTTGGACCATCAGCCAGGAAATCTGAGTTCTGCTCCAGGCTATGCCGCTGGCTCACCAGATAATCATGGGTAGCGTATTTATCCTCTTAGGACTCCATTTTCTGCTATACAAAATGGAAATAGAAATACATACCTTGACCATCTCATAGACTGGCCATACTGAGGTTAAAAATGCCTTCTGAACATAGACCTAATAAGTGTTATTTTATTTGGGCACCTTGAGGGAAGAAATGAAAACAATTTAGGTGGAGGGCACCAACTCCAAGAATGGCCTGCCCTTATGAGCAGGAAGGGAGACAGATTGGGGCAAATTCCACCACATGTGCTCTCTTTCTACAAGTGCTTGGCAGAGTTGGGAAGATCAGAGAAAATGCAAATATTTATCAGCTAAGCAAAGAAAAAAATGCCACCATAAAACAGAGGGGGAGGGATAATAAAATAAAACAATACAGAGTGTCCTATAAACACAGAAGCAACAACAATGCTAAAACAGAAATAGCTTATTAAGTTAAAAACAACAGTAAATCTGTCAGAACAGCCCCTAGGAACTCTCATCTTATAAAAAGCCTCTACCAGGCCTATCGTCTTATACTTTCATTAAACTACGGTTTTATAAGCTAAATTATTGCCAGTTCTTGCTCAATTCCTGGAATGAAATCTAGTTAAACTCTTAATTTGGGACATACATCTTTTGCAAGTGACAAGTCCTTAACAGACAGTTCCCAAAGCCTGACTTCACTTTGGAAAGCAGGAAAGGAACCAACCACAGAAGGACTAAGGCCAGCAGTTTGTATTTGGGACCCTGTTCTGATGTGGCCAATTATGATTGCACAAAAAGGATGGCTCAGGCCACTCCCTTACTAGATCCCCAGGTACCTTCTGACCAAAGGAGAGTGGGCTGACACATCCTTCCTCCCCCTAAGAAGATTCAGATCTCACGAAGAGATGAAACTCAAACCATCCAGTGCTATTCCCTCATCAGAAGGTAGGTCCACGGTCATGGCCAGTTTTCATACCTGCCCAGCTCCATAGATCAAGCAGCACATAAATAAGCAATTCCAGCAGCCCCTTCTGCTTAAGTCTTGATTCTTAACCACTTAACCTTACCCTATTCCTGATCTGACCTGTTCTCAATTCTCTTTGCTTCTAATAGATTGCTTGCTTGCTTTGTTGTGTTTTCAACTTACCACTTGGGACTCGATACTGACTATAACTATGGTTCTTCCGCCATCATATGCTGGGTTCTCTTTCCAGCAAAACTGCCTCCAGCTGCAGGTTTCTTGGTCAGTGCAACTCTAGGAGACTCAGCTTGGCTCCACCACCATCCATTTCATGCTCACCACCCTCGCCCCCACCAGAGACTAGCTCTCCCTCTCTCAGGATTGCTCAGGGCCAGAATTAGTATCTTCACAACAAGGAAGAGATGAAGAGGGACTATGGCAGGTGGAGAGATCTCAGCAATGTCCCCTGACCCGGCCCTTAGTGCAATGAAGAACTCGTATTGGGTGAGTTCATATAAAGGAATATGCTTTGGATAAATTTACTCAAGTACCTGTTTGGCTATGACAGACTAGATTTTCTGTCTATTATCTGGTGAACAAGCATTTTTGTGGCAGTGTCTCAGGAAAGCAGACTTGTTTTCAAGTGCCACCCACATGCCCAGTTTTATAAGCTAAATAATTTACATTACTTACAAACTGCCAAAGTTGAGCGTAAGCACTTGATACCTGGATGCTATGTTTCACACTGCTAGCACCCACCACCACGGCTGCAAACCCCTCCTCCACCTGCCCAAACTCTTACCACCTTACCCCTCCCACACACAGCAAACATTTTATTCCTAGTCCATCTCCACCTCACCTCATCGGCCTACCCCCACAGCCCTGACGAAAGCTATCCCCTCTGCCTGAAGTGGCCTGGCCCAACAAAGCCAAATCCCCACCTCCCCCCATGTTCAGTGTGATCCCTCTCACCCCTGGCATACCAAGGCCATTTGCTTCAGGACAATCATGGCCTTTATCCCTGTCTACCTCATTCACTGGGCAAATTATTAAGGAAGAAAACAACCAGTGTACACATTGCCTTCTGCACATCCACCCCAGAATAAAGGGGCCAACATTGCTTTTTCTCAAGATCCTCTTAATTGATGTTTACACACATATGCACACATGCATGCGTGCACAGGCACATGGACACAAGCTTAGTCAGACACATACACAGATTCAGAAGGGAAAGAATTGATGTTTCCGGCCCATGAAAGAAGGTTGAGCTGGGATTGCTGAAGGTGAGGGGGGGGGGGGGTGCAGGTGTGTGAGGGCTGTGAGGAGAAAGGGAGAAGGCGCAGGATTTAAAGGGAGTCAAGTTGCCTTAGAGATAGGGGTTAGGGTGGGCTGCCAGCACCCTCACTTAGAGGCAACACCCTAGGTGGGTGGGAATAGGAGAATGGGATCTGTTGGAAGGTGATCGGGGTCACTGGTAGACCCATGGGAGGAGCACCTACCTCTGTGAGTTCCCCAGAGCATCAAGAATGGGGAGCAGAGGGAAAAGACCACTCTCTGGAGGGTTACCATGTCTGCAAAAGGGCAAATGTGAAGATGGAAATACCATGCATGGAGGATGTGCTGGTTTGAAAGGATTTATGTATCCTAGAAAAGCCATGATTTAATTCTAAGTAATCTTGTGGGAGCAACTGTTTCTCTTAATCCCTATTCAGTGCTATAGGTTAGAAATTTGATTGGGTTATCTCCATGGAGATGTGAGTCAACCAACGGGTGTGTTAAACTTGATTAGATAGAGACGTGTCTCCACCCATTCTATGTGGGGTCTTGATTAGTTTACTGGAATCCTATAAAAGAGGAAATATTTTGGAGAAAGTGGAGATTCAGAGAGAGCAGAACAGAACAACGTAGCCACGAAAAGCAGAGTCCATCAGCCAGCAACCTTTGGAGATGAAGAAAGAAAATACCTCCCGGAGAGTTTCATGAAACAGGAAGCCAGGAAAGGAAGCTAGCAGATGACACCATGTTCGCCATGTGCCCTTCCAGATGAGAAAGAAACTCTGACCATGTTCGCCATGTGCCTTTCCACTTGAGAGAGAAATTCTGAACTTCAGCAGCCTTCTTGAACCAAGGTATCTTTCCCTGGATGTCTTAGATTGGACATTTCTATAGATCTGTTTTAAATGGGACATTTTCTTGTCCTTAGAACTGTTAACTAGCAACTTATTAAATTCTCCTTTTTAAAAGCCATTCCATTTCTGGTATATTGCATTCTGGCAAGCTAGCAAACTAGAACAAAGAATCTGGCCTCCGACTGGCTTTTGGCACCAGTAAGCCCAGGATTTTTCTATGATCTCGAAAAAACAGGGAGGGAATCCCAATAATGATTGAGATTTCATTTCCCACCAACAGGTAGATGGAGACCCACAGTAGATAAAATCTGACTTAGAAAAGTAAAGGTTTATGACATGAATTGCACTAAAATTCATACCCGCCACATTTGGGTTCAATCACTCATCTATGTGCCTGCCTTTCCATCCCAAACAGGTACTGGAATCAGGGGTGGTCTCTCTGACCCTACCATCCCCACCCTCTCTGCTCACACTAGGTGTTCCCAGCCTAAATTATTGAAAGCAGACCCTGAGGTCACAGAATGAAAACTAAAGGAAATGATGCCATTTCACTGGCAATTTTCGATCCACAATCATAAAAGGCGAGTGGCTGGGTCATCTTTCCATAAATCCCCAATTCTGCTGGAAAAGCAGACAAAGGCAGCTGGGGAGCCAGGCTACTGCTTTGTTTTTGCAACTCTTTCCATTGCAGTGCCCTTTATATATGCAGCCCGGGTGGAATGCATCATAAAAAAGGTGACATTTTATCACAGCAGTTTGTAAATTTTACAGAAGCTGGCTCCTTGTAAATCACCCAGCTTATTCCCTCGCTGACTTTATTACAGCAAATCCAGTCATGGATAAACTGTATGCCAGTTTACTTAAAATTTATCTTTTTTATTCAAGCTGAACTGAGTCCTTTTAATATTCTTCTCTCTTCTAATGATAAGGCTTAATGATAACCTTATTTTCCATTCAGACAGCTTTAAGGACTCTTATTTCTCTGGGAAATGCAGTTTTTATTTGGGGGTTCTTTTCTCCCAGAGCCATTTAGAATTTGTTGGTTGTGTCAGAAAATGTGGATACCTCCCTACACGTAGTCTTTTTAAGTCCCCGGAACCTAAACTTCATTTTTTATTACTCATTTTCCTATAGCATATGTGCTCCCTCAGTTCCAGTGCTTTTCCCTCCTGCAGCCGCTTTGCCAAGACCACCCTTTCCCCACCTACGCCGTTTCCAGAGTTCAGTCCTCCAGGTCGTGTGTATAGAGGTCGCACAGCTACATAGAATTGCTCATATTTCCCACCCACTTGCTGTCCAGTGCATCTGGCTTTGAGTACCTAAAGTGCGGCTAGCCTAACTTGAAGTGTTTTGCACATGTCAATTGCACACCAGATGTCAAAGACCTTGTGCAAGAAAAGAATGTAAAATATCTTATTAATAATTTTTATATTGATTACATAGTAAAACAATACTCTTTTATATGCTCAGTTAAAAGAAAACATATTAAGATTAACTTCAGCTGTTTCTTTTTACTTTTTGAAGCTAATTAGCTGGAAAACTTATAATGACATTTGTGGCTTGCACTGTAATTCTAGGGAGCCATGCTGCTCTAGGCACATCCTCTCACCTTGCTAGATGAAGTCTCATCTTCTCCAAGAAGGCTTCAATGTCCTCTCACACCAGGATGTTCTCTTCCTCCTTTGACTTCTATTTCACTGAGGATGGAGATCTCACAGTTTAGTAGGTAGTGGTTAATTTTACCATCCTATACCCACAGTTTTCTCCATATAGACAGTGAGGCCAGGAGAGCAGGGAGAGTTTTTTCCCTAGTGCCTGTGATGGTTCTTGACATACAGCAGCATGAGCAGAGAATAGATTAACGAATGAAATGCAGAACAAACAAACGATCCTTGAACTGCTCCGGCACAGCTCCAGGAACTGGTGCTAGACAGAAACACAGCTATTTACCAGATTACAATCTTCTTGAAATGAGGGGCCCAGTCCTGATTCTCTCCATATCCCCTACAGTACCTAAATGAGTGTTGCAAACAAAGATTTGTTTGAGTAAATGTGTATTGAATTGACTGAGATCACATTGCACAAGGAGAACCTAACCTACAGTGGGGGAAAGGGGAGCTCATTAGTGCCAAAGAACCAAGGGGAGATCCAGAACTAGACGGCTGCTGTGACTACAGGTTGGTTCTTTGACCAACAGTACAGCTGTTTTCTCCCTTCTCTATATCCTCATGCACATCTCCACCCCAGTTTTCACAGACCAATATTTTTATCCAAACCCTGTCTCACTCAAGTATTTACCATGGGTCTCTGTGCCTGAATTCTTTAATATGTCAATCTACCATACCAGCCCCCTCTTGCACTCGGCAGGATGTTCCTCTAGTGTAGTTATTTTCGTCCTCTTAAGTAATCTACAAATAGTATGGGATGCTTGTATAAGATGTTCCTTCTTCCTGTACTGGCCTCCCTTTTTATCTCTGCCCATCTGCCTTCTACCTGTGTCTAAAAACTTGGCTAAAAAACACAACAGCTTCTTCCTGAAGCCTTCCCAACTCCTCCAGCCCACTCCACCCCATTATTCCCATTTAGAATCACTGTTGAGTTCAATATATGTGTATCATACTTCCACAGCCAGATGGTAAGCCATTCATCTTTAGGAACCTCAGCTCATAAACTCTTGCAGAATGCTAGACGTGTGGTAATAATGAATGGATTTAGACTGAATTGAATTAAGCCAGTTAAAATGTGACTCCCCTAGGGTGCATGGGTGGTAGAATGCTCACCTTCCATGCGGGAGACGCAGGCTCGATTCCTGGACCATGCACCCTACCACACCCCCAAAAAACTAAAATATGACTCCCCTGAAAATGGCCATATCCAGTGTCTCCACAGGACTGGTGGGCAAGAAGGCAAGCCCTAGAAGTGGGAATGAGCCCTAATGGTGGCTGTTCTTCGGCACCCTGAAGGTAAAGAACTTTGTCTTGCGCCTGAGGAAGGGGTTCGACAAGGGCTCAACAAGAGCTGCATCCACTTCACTGAAGGTGATTCTAAGCCCACTGTAAGGTTCTCTAGGGGCAGAGCAGCCACAATTGTATCTTAGGAAGTTAAAACTGTCAGGAACCAAATATACCATTTAACCCAATCCCTGATATTAGAGATGTGAAAACAGAGGCCTTTACAGGGAAAATAATCTTCCTGAGAGCACAGGAACAAGTAGTAAAAGGGTGTAGCTTTGATTGTCAACTTGATGGGGGTTTTTTTTTCTCTCTATGCACAAGGTCACCAAATGCTAAACCAAGAACCAATTGTATCAATACCACTTAGGAGGCTTTTCTAAATATAGAGTATGGGGTCCCCATCTACAACAATGATTTTTAATCACTAGATCTAGGTGAGGCTGGGAATCTGTATTTTTATATCCCTCCCAAAGTACCTG
Source organism: Tamandua tetradactyla (assembly GCF_023851605.1). Taxonomy (NCBI): domain Eukaryota; kingdom Metazoa; phylum Chordata; class Mammalia; order Pilosa; family Myrmecophagidae; genus Tamandua; species Tamandua tetradactyla. The sequence continues at coordinate 21,050,797 of NC_135343.1, read as the reverse complement.
ACACATTGCAATGCTTGAGAATCACTGTGTTCTATCACGTTGTGCTCCTGCAGAAGCCTTCATGGAACTGGTGCCCAAGGAGCCCTGCCTTTTTAGGGAATTCATGGCATGTGAAAAAGGAGTACCAGAAGATGGGCATGTAAAACAACCCCCCTCCCCATGGCATACTAGCCAGAGCCCACCCACAAGACCACATAAAGTCCATCTGTGGCTGGAGAAAGCAAGGCTGTGGGCACAAGGAGAGGTTGAGGGAGGTTGAACAGTCTCCTCTATCCAGCCTCATCAGGTCCTATTTCTGGCATCTACCACCCATCCTTAAATGCCATTTGGTTATAAGCTAAACACCCCAAACAGGAGAGTAATGAATAATTCTTGGGAAAAGCCTTTTCTAAGCTCTTATATTCTGAAAATTACAGAGAATTAAGGGGTCTGGATAATTTAGAGAAAAGTTTTAAAATGGTGAAAAACTCTGTGAACTTTCAAGTCTGCTTCCATGAAGAGGTGTCTTGCCTCCCAAAGCGGTCTTGGCATCTGGAGCCAACCTGACCACACACCCCTGAACTCCTGCTTCACTTAGCTGAAGGCACTGAGTGGCTATTTAGTGTCTGTGACCTTCAAAGAGTGTTATTCCCACTTTACAGTCAGCAGACCTAAGTACCAGTCTTGACCTTAGAACAGTAGAGACCTGGGATTTGGAATGAGGAAAAATAAGTGTGAATTCCAGCTCTTCTACTTATCAGAAAGTTGTTTATCCTCTCTAATCTCAGTTTCTTCAGCTGCAAAATGGAAAAAGAAAAATCCTACCTCTCATTTGAAGTTTAAATAACATAATATGCGCAGAACAATCCATTCCTACTTCTGGTTTGCTAAAGCTGCTGGAATACAATATACTGGAAATTGAATGGCTTTTAAAAAAGGAATTTATTAAGTTGCAACTTTACAGTTCTAAGGCCATTAAAATGTCCAGCCTAACGCATCCAGAAAAAGATACCTTGATTCAAGAAAAACTGACGGGTCCAGAACACCTCCATCAGCTAGGAAGGCGCATGGCAATGTCTGCTGGCTTTCTCTCCAGGCTTCTTCATACCACTTCCTTGGGGGCGTTTTCTGCCTGCATCCACAAAGGCCTCTGGCTGTGTGGGATCTGAAACTTTTTCCAAAATAGTTCCCTCTTAAAGGGCTCCAGTAAGCAACCCCACCTTGAATGGATGGAGACACATCTCCACCCACAATTGGTCACATCTCCATGGAAGCAACTTAATCAAAGGTCCACCCAACAATATTGAATGAGAATTAAAGAACAAGGATTTTCTGGGGTACACAACAGTTTCAAACCAGCACAATTCCTTTTCTGGACTTTTTTTCTACAGAAGCAGAATTAAGAGAGATTCAGATAAGTATACATACACCCTCCAATCACTAAAAACTGTTTAGAACCTTGCAACTTAAAGTGTGGTATGAAGACCCCTGCCAGCATCACTTTGAAGCTTCTTAGAAATGTAAAATCTCAGGCCTTCCCCCCCACCTACTGAATCAGGATCTTCAAGGATTCTCACATATGGTAAGGTTTGAGAAGCGCTATGTGGAACAAGGTACCTATTCAGTTCATCATGGGTATACAGATTCAGGCGCAACAGAAATTTTCAACAAATGACCGCTTTTTCACTTACATAGCACAAAGGGCCCAAAAAAACAGGGAAAGGGATCCCATCATGGCTGGTCTCCCAAGATGGCCAAACTTCTCAGGTCAGTGTGGGTAGATTGTAGTTCCACATGCCACATTCTGCTTCAGAAGTCCAGAAACCAATATTTGCTGCCTGAGGGAGTATTTATCTGTATCAATGAGGAGAGATGATGTCTCCAATTTCACCCAGTCCTCAAGGACAGCACTACCTGTATTAGTCAGAGAAACAAAACCAGCAGGATATATTTGTATGTAAATGTTAAGGGATTTATTGTAGGAATCGGCTCACATGACCATGGGGATTGGCAAGTCCACATTCCATATGGAAGACTGCAAATTGAAAACTCAATGAAGGTGACATTGAATTCCCCAGGAGAAGCTGGGTGGCTGACATACAGGCATAAATTCTTTCTGATTTTTGAAATTCTCAGTTTAACTGATTGGATTAGGAGACTCCCCTCACTGTTGAGGGCACTCTCCTTTGTTGATTGTATATGCAAGCAGCAATCAATACATTCAATTAAATATACATACATATCCATGAATGTAACATCCTCATGGTTACAATCATGCCAGAGCTTGTTGGACCAAACAACCAGACACCATAACTAACTAAGTTGGCTCATGAATTTAACTATCACACTATACATGTGTAACAAGAGTGATTGTAAAAGGTACCTGACTAGGTGTCAAAACAATCGCGTTCTAAAAATGACTCTGTTGCTAGCTAACTTTGAAGCTTAGGTAAGCCACTTGATCTCTCTGGGCCTCCGTTTCATCTGCAAAATGGGGTTGTTTCATCAAAGACCTCTGCCAGTTTTTAAAAAGTGTACTTGTAAGTGTAAGAGGAATGAAGACCAACATGAAGAAAAAGGAAGAGCAACAAAAGAATTCTCTCTACCCCAAATAATAATAGAAAATAAAACCTAACACAATATAGGGCTTTATGATTTTCTTTCACCTTTCACATACCCTTGTCCACATGATGCTCACAACTAAAAAAACTAAGCACCACTTTTTAGGCACATATTCCAGGTGAAAGACCAAGGTACAGAAAAATCACGATGCAGTCAATGGCAGAACTGGTACTAAGATTAGTATACTAACTTCCAGTCTAGGGCACGTCCATCATATTGCTCTTAGGGGCTGCTGTCAGGCTCTGAGTTATGAGAGCGTAGAGGTCATATCAGGTTGCTTCAATGCCTCTCAAACACGAAACACGATGATTTTTAAATCTGCCAAGATGGTGGCTGCACCCAGCTCTTAGCCCATACACAGAAAAGCAATACATGCTATTCTTTAGAATAGACAAGAAGCAGAAGATTCTCTTTGAAGTTTTCTACAGGCTCTCTGTGGGACAATTCTTTCGAATCCATTCTGAAAACTGTGGACCTCACAAACCTGGAACATTTCCACCATCTTGTAACCCCTGTAATGAATTTCTCAAAGGAGAAAAAGAATGCATTCAAATTCTGAAAGATTAGTCGAACTCTAATTCCAAAGACTGGCAGTGTGACTTCAATATTATTCATAAAGCGCTGCATCTGGATTTCCTCTTCCAGAAATCAAATCAGTTTCTAAACCTGCCACCCTCTATTTCATATGCTCTGAATGAAATTGGGGTTTCTTTCATGTTTTTAAAATAATTAATTTTTGAGTCATAAGCTACTTTTAAAATAGAAGGAAATATATTTTAATTCTGTGGCCAAAAAAAAAAGATGTGTGATTTTAAAAATAAAGCAAGGCCATTACAACTTACCAAAAAAAAAAATGAGTGCTAATAATTTATAGGAATAAAAAACAACTATTCAACTGAGGAGTAAAGCGAACTTCTTAAATGATCTGTGTGTAGATCTGGGACAATTTTTTGACAAAGTAGAATAAGGACTCTAAAATGGCAATGCAATTTCAAGTCTCTAATTACAAGATGTAGTTACCTAATTACACATTGTTAGTACCTGATTACATAGATCTGCACTAATTTTGTAATTGTGCTTAATTACACTAATTAAGCCAATAATCAACCCACAAAAAATACCAAGAAATTGGTATGAAGAAAATCCTTAGTAAGCTGAATTAGCCTTAGCAAGGATCTTTAAAAGCAAATATATTTGTCCCACTTGTGCCACCCAAAACTCCCCAATCTGAACCTATTGCCCCAAAGGGTGACTCTGTACAGATCCATCCTCAGTGTAGACTCAGTCATAACATCAGAGAAACAGTGATTTAAAACAAAGGAAGGAAACTTTGACATCTATCCCAACTCTCTCCTTTCACAACTATGAAGGGCCATTCTAGCTCCAGACTCCACATCCAGTTCACTGATACTGTTGTTGGGCTGCATCAGAGCTTGACTTCCTCTTTCCCTACTCCTGCTTTCTCACCCCTCTTCCACCCCTACACCGTAGGTGCTGATCCCAACAGCATTCCTTAAAAAACTTCCTACACCCTAAACTCTGAGTCCGCTTCCTGGGAAATCCAATCAGCCATAGAGGTCAGTCGCCTGCCCTTTCAATCTCCCCTTTTCCTGTTCCCTCAGCAACTCATGTCTAGGCTGCATCCCAGTCTTCCAGGGGAAAGCCAGTGTGAAAACTCCTCAAAAGCTCAAACACAGTGATGCTAACTGGGAAGATTTGATCCATAAATGCCAGAGAAGTGCAAGGAAAGCTGGAAACTAAGGGGGCTGGTCTGGAAGGACTTTTTGAGAAAGATGAATTGGAGCAAAGAAACGAAGGAGAAAGTAATAGCAAAGATATACCTGGAATAAAAAATATTATGTAGATATAAAGCTATAGTCACAAATTCAGAGGCCCAGGCCACCCACATTTCTGAACAATTGGCTACAAATTTGAGGATTTTCTCAATCTGCTTTGGTTTGATCATTTGCTAGAACAACTCACTGAACTCACTGAAAGTACTATACTTACAATTATGACTCTATTATAGTAAAAGCATACAGATAAGAAGAAGCCAAAAGAAGAGATACATAGGGTGAGGACTGGGAGGGTCTCAAATGCAAGCTTCCCCACGGAGCCAGAACACATCATATCATATCAATTGTGGAAGCTCCCCTAAGCTTCCAGTGTCCTGAGTTTATATGGCATTTCATTACGTAGGCCTGATTGATGGAATCAATGCCCATTTGGTTGAACTCACTCTCTAGCCCCATTCTCTCCCAAAACTGAGGAGGGGGGCTGACATGGACTGACATAGGCCCATATGAGTGGCTCAAAGGTTCAACCCTCTAATCACATGGTTGGTCCTTCTGGTGTGACCAGTCCTGACCCTAAGGCTGCAAGTGTAACTGGCCCAGCCTGTAACTATCAGGCACACCATGAAGAACGAAAGACATGCCTATCACAGGAAATTCCAAAGTCTCCCCGGGAACAAGGGATACAGATCAGCTAAATTTTTCATTATACTACATTGGAATACTATGCAGCTATAAAAAGGAATGAAGTACTGATGCATGCGGCAACATGGATGAACCTTGAAAACATTAGGCTAAGTGAAAGAAGTCAATCACAAAGGACCACCTGTTGTATAATTTCATTTATATGAAATGTTCAAAATAGGCAAAAGAAACAGAAAGGAGATTAGCGGTTGCTTAGGGCTAGAGGGCATGGGGAAAATTAGGGGGTAGTGGCTAAGAGATGTGGGGTTTCTTTGGGAGGTAAAGAAAATGTTCTAAAATTGGTTGTGGCAATAGACTTACAAATCTGTGAATATACTAAAAGCCATCGAATTGTGTATTTTATATGAGTGAATTCTGTGCATATGAATCATAGCTCAATAAAGCTGTTTTTAAAAAAAAAAAATCAGTATGTGGAAGGATAAAAATCATAGCATCATTAACTCCTGGCATTTGCAGAGCACTTTAATGGGTACAAAATACATTCACATACATGCATCATTTTCTCAAAATTCTGGGAAGATAATAATAATGACACTCTCAGCTTCCAGCTTTCCTTGCACTTCTCTAGCATTTATAGATTAAATCTTCCCAGTCAGCATGATTGTGTTCGAGCTTTTGAACACATTTGTTTTATTTTGTATTTGACTAACCCCCTCCTCCTGTTGAGGAGATTCCCCTTCTCTGGGAGTTTTGAGAGCTACTGCAGAAGCTGAAAGGATTCTTTCTCCTGCCTTCACAGGGTGGGCTCAGCAGGCAGCCTGGATGCAGCAACCAGACACTCATGCCTGGGAGTGAACCAACAGAGACAGATGCAACATTCAGAGGCAGAAGGGGATCAGGGGCCCCAGCAGTAATAAGTGGAGATTGTACCGAGGTTGCCATTCCAGCAGAGGCATCCCCACCAGACTGCCCAGGGTGTGTGACCTTGGCTGGAATCTCTGCTGCCTACCACCTCCTGGTTTCTAACATCTTCCCATTGATTCTGGGAGCAGCCCACATTCTTCGAATACAATGTTTTCCTGTGTCCGTCAGTCAGGTCTATGTTGCTTTAGCATGAACTCTAACAGAGGCAGGTAGCTTTGTTTGTTTGGTTGTTGGTTGGCTAATTTGTATGCGAATAATATATAGACAACCTAAAATTTCCCCTTCTTAATCACATTCAAATATATAAATTCGTGCTGTTAATTATGTTCATAATGTTGTCTGTCATTACCACCATCCATTAACAAAACTTGATGATCAGCCCAAATAATTTAACAATTTAAGCATTAACTCGTCATTCCATATCCCTATATCAGTTAGGTCATACAATATTTGCCCTTTTTTTATCTGTCTTATTTCATTTAACATGATGTCATCAAGGTTCATCCATGTTGTCCCACATATCAAGACTTCATTCCTTTTTATGGATGAATAATAATTCATGGTATATATATATATATATATATATATATATATATATATATATATATACACCACATTCTGTTTATCTATTCTTCAGTTGATGGACACTTGGGTTGCTTCCATCTTTTGGGAGCTGTGAATAATGCCACTATGAACATCAATGTGCAAATATCTGTTCAAGTCCCTGATTTCAAATTTGGGGTATATACCTAGAAGTGGTATTGATGGGTCATATAATAATTCTATTTATTAACTTTCTGAGGAGCTGTAAAACTGTCTTCTACAGTGACTGCTCCATTTTACATTCCCACCAACAACAGAGTGTTCCTATTTCTCCACATCCTCTCTACCGCTTGAAATTCCCCATTTTTTTAATAGTACCCATTCCACTAGGTATGAAATGGCATCTTATTGTGGTCTTGATTTGTATTTCCCTAATGGCTAATGATACTGAGTGTCTTTTCACATTGTCCCTATGTGCTTTTAGGACATTTGGAGAAATATCTATTCAAGTCTTTTTTCAACAGTCTTTTATTGTTGAATTGTAGGATTTCTTTATTTTTCTAGATATTAATCTAGAAAATATCTAGATATTTTCTAGATATTATCAGATATGTAGTTTCCAAATATTTTCTCCCACTGGTTAGGTTGTCCTTTTACTTTCAGGATTAAGTCCCTTGACTTTAGTTTTTAATTTTGATGAGGTCCCATTTATCTATTTTTTCTTTTGTTGTTTGTGCTTTCAGTGTAAAGTCTAAGAAAGCACTGCCTAACACAAGGCCCTGAAGATGCTTCCCTATATTTTCTTCTAGGAGTTTTATAGCTCTGGTTCTTATATTAGGTCTTTGATTCATTTGAGTTGGTTTTTGCATATGGTGGAGGTAGGGGTCCATCTTCATTACTGTATACAGACATCCAGTTTTCCCAGCACCATTTGTTAAAGGGACAATTCTTTCCCAATTGAGTGGACTTGGTATTCTTGTCAAAAATCAGTTGGCAAAAAAAAAAAAAATCGTTTGGCCATAAACGTGAGGGTTGATTTCTGAACTCTCAATTTGATTCCATTAGTCTATATGTCTGTCCTGTGTCAGTATCATACTGCTTTGATTTTTGTGACTTTGTTATACTTCCAGAGCAAAGACCATACCTTAGTCTTCCCCTGTGTCCAGCGCCTGAATGGTAGAGTCTGGTTGTATATTTGATTAATAAACAAATACTTTTCTCTTGAGGTAATTTTAAAATTCCTTGGGGGTAGACATCAGGTCTTCATCTCTTACATCCCCTACAGTGCCTTGGATCAGGGATGAGTACATAGTAGGTGTTCAATAAACATTAATGGATTTGCAAACCCGAAAAGTTTTAAGGTATCTCAGTCCCATGAAAACCCCAGGACAGAAAGGATAGTCAGGGAAAGGAACCAAAAGAGGGAAAAGATTGGGTATATTGAGCTTTCTGATGCAAGTGGGAGGATCCTAGCCCCAGATTTCCATTCTTGACCCATCTCCAACCTGAACTCCACAGAATGACCACAGTAATCTTTTGAAAGTCAATCAGACCTTATGACTTCTCTGTTTAAATCCCTTTAATGGCTCCGCATCTCATTGAGGGCAAAAAATCCAAAATGCATGATTTCCTCCTGCTTGTTTCATCTCATACTGTCTTCCTCACCTGCCATGATCCAGCTGCTCTGATCTCCTTTCAGTTCCTCAAATCCAACACGCTCACTCTGCTCCAAGAGCATTCACGTGCCTAGAACTCCTCCTCCTGTGTGACTGTCTCCTTCTTACCCTGCCTTCAGCTTAAGCACCTCCTCTGTAATCCACCACACCATAATTCTTTATCACTCACTGGATTCATTTCTCTCATAGCACTCATCACAACTAATAACTAAGGAGTTCATGTGTCCGGGACTTCTCGCTCAGCGTCAAGCCCCCAGCCGGCGAAGGGGACAGAGGAGAGAGAGACAGACGCAGACAAACCGACTTGAATGGCAGACACGAATCCGTAACACGCGGCGGTTGTGAGCACAGACCTTTACTGGAGCTAAGCTTGCATTCTTTGTAACAGGTTCTGCGCGGGCTAAAATACCCCACGGGGGAGCAACCTCTATGCGGCCGTCAGGTACGGCTCCCTGCGGGTCGTCTCGCTTTCCCCGTCCGGGTAACGCCTTTATATACAAAATCCAAACCCAATGGGCTAACGCCACGTATACAAGGGTGATTGGTAGACAGGGTTGGCGGGCGCGTACGTCATACGCGGAGGCAGGATGCGGGCGCCATCTTGGCTCACTCGATGGGCGGGGGGAACTCTAGAGCAGGCTGCGGCGTGTCCACTAGGCCCGACCCGGGAGGCGGCTCTCCACATTCATGTTCATTCCCCTGCAGGAATAACTTGTCCTCAGTTGTCTCAGCACAAGCAAAGTGTTATGATTTCTCCAGGACTCAGATACCCCCTCTCATCTCTGTCTGCACCTTGCCTCTCCCTGACTCTGCTGACCCTCTCAGACCTGGCTGCTCTTCCCTCCATTCATTCTCAAGCCTGAAATGCTCACCCTATAGTGTATGATTTGAGTCCCTTAACCTGTCTCAAGGTAAATCCCTATCAGGCCCAACAAGTTTTCAACTATCAGTTACCTAAGAGTTCTATAGCTCTTCTCCATGCCTCACAGGAGCCAAATGAGACTCAGGTAGAAAGGGAGGGGGAATGTCTAAAGCAGGCTCTTTCTTCCTAAAATTATCCTACTGCCATTTCTTCGCTTCAGAAGCCGTCATGTTGGAAAAGAACAGTCTGCTGAGTTTCCTCCTCCCAAAGTTCCCCCCAGAAAGTGAGGCATGCGGCCCCTCTGCCCTCAGATCCCCAACCTATCCCAGAGCATCTACCTTCCACCTTCAAATTCAGAGTATGAGCAGGTCCAAGAGAAACTTTATGCTCTTTTGCTCTCTCCCCTAAACTCTTCACCAACCGCCAGGAAGTGTTCTTATCTACTCAGTCATCACCATACACTGTCTCCTAGTCTACAGTTTGTGATAAATATTCTTTGCTTTGAACTCCTCCAATATTTTTCTTAATATTTAAAACTTTTGGAATTTCTCAAATTTTTTTTCTCAAAACCTGGCCCTTTGAAAACTTAGGGCAAAGAGAAATAGAATGGGAAAGAGAAAACAGGGAAGGAGTTCACTAAAAAAGGTAAGATATGAAGCAGACTTTGCAGACTAGATTAGATCTGAAAAGGTAGGCTGATCCAGGCAGAGGAGTCATCCCGCACAAAGAGCAGACATGGAGATAGCATGATTGAAATGGACAGTGCCAGTCCAGGAAAAGTGGGAAGAGGGGATTCCAGAGGCATGAGATATATAGATCACAGAAGACTGAAAGACTGATGGAGGGTAGATTTTATAGAATAGGCATGGCAGAGCTATAATAGGTTCTAGAATAAGGAGGGACATGAGGATATTAGGGACAGAGGAAATTTAATCAGGGGACTTTGTGGAGTGGCTTGGATGAGCCAACTACTCAACTCCTTTAAAAGTGATTGCGAATAAATAGACAGTTACATATGCTGGGTAAGTGACCTGGTTGCCAGATTCTTTTTGCTGAATGTGGCACCAAAACCACAGTGCAGCTATTAAACACAGGTAAATGCTATGTGTGCCTGCATAATCTGTGAAAAAGGGAGCAAGTGCAGCACAAAACTGGAAAAAAAGTTTGCACAGAGGACACTGGTACAGATTATTTGGACATTTTTCACAAATGAGGACTGTTGCTAATACAGGTTGTTGTTCACGCAGTTGCCATGTTGAAAGAGCCCTTGCTCCCTTCACAGCCCAGATTTCAAGTTCTTTTTTGCCCCATCTTCAAATTCTTGTCACCTCCTAACATACAATTGAAAGGGCAAACCTAAACCAGCCTCCTTAGTTCAAATTCAATGAAGTCTAAAAGTCATCCTTGCAATTGCTAAGGAAAACACTTGCCTAATAGTCCACTCTTAACTTTCCCTCACTGAAGTTCAGCTGGAGAGAAGTATGAGGCTTTTCCACTGAGCTCCCTGGGGTTTGCCAAGGTAAGTACAGACTTGGCCCAATGGCTTTGAAATGACAGACTGACCCTGCCATCCACATTTGTCAGCTTGCTGGAGCTAACATTTATACAGTCGTCTGATTGCATGTGAGCCCCAGGCCCAGGAAAGACTTTCAGCAGACAGACCTAGTGAAGGAATATTCATCTCTTATAACAGCAGCACCCCCACATGGCTTTCTGTGTACAAGCTCCCTCATAGATATAGGTGGCAAATACTTCCAACATCAGGTTAAATCTTATTAACCACTTCTTTCATCTCTGCTTTCTGAATGTGATTCTCCTGGGAAAATAATTTTCCAAGGCTTTGGGTGACCTGAAGTATGTTCAGGTGGATAATCCCCTGTCCCTACTATCAGAGAGGCCAGTGCAGCCATAAGGCATCCAGAGATGCTTCTGGAACAGACAGATTTGGAAACTAGGGTGTTAGCTGGGTCATTTCCTCTGAGCAAGTATAGAGGTGGTTTAAGGTAAGCCAAGATGGAAGAAGGACAGGCCTAGCACTAGGGCTAGAAATAAGGAGCCAGAGGGTTAATAAGCTGGTGCTAGGACTGCTCAGCACAAATTCCTGTCCCCAAAAGCTCTATTATAGGGCAGGAGGGGTCTTCCTCCTCCTGACACACACACAGGAGTTCAGTGACGAAAGGCTTCTGAGGCACCCCTCTGCCCATGACTGAACAGACACTCAAAGTGTCTCTTACTACAGCCTCTAGTTAACTTCCTCTAGCCTTATATGTATTTTTAAGGTCAAAATCTGGATTTACTTCCTTGGAAATATAACCAGGCAGCATCTCCATCATGTTAACTGTGTGCATTCTTCCAGGCATTCAGTTTCTTGAAATAAGACCAGGGAGCTTATCCATTCTGCATCTTACTCTCCTTTCCTTCTCCTTCTGGGTAAATCTATAATACTGGTCAAGCCTTCTTTCCACAAAATCATACTAAGACAATCAGTAGAATCTGCACTATTACGTATTTCCAATATCAAGTGCTTAGACCCCAAAGAGATACAGGAATTCCTGGGAACCATCAGCCTGGGAAAGCTGCTCACCTCACTTAGATTTGAATCAGGCAGCAGCACCCTGCCTTATGGTCTGTCTTCAAAAAGTAACAACACCTGCCAGTGCTAATTCATCTCTCACAACATGGCCTCATCTCTGTGGCAGCAAACAACTTCTGGTAAATCTGTGAGTCTCCAGCATGACCTGGTTAGCTGGCTTATCTTTGGTTTGTGATTTTTCATTATTGAACAAGTCCTGTTTCTAAAGATTGGGTGAGAGGAATTTAATCCATTTTACTGGAGCACTCTCTCTTTTCTCTATCCCTTCCTTTTCTTGTCAGAGAGTCAAAATATTCACTGGAGGCCACCAAGGTACCCACTTCACCACAGTCTTCTTTCACTGTGCTAATGCTGCTGGTTCCTAGTCCTCTAGGTGACACAGCCCAGCCTCTGGTCCCTGCTCAAGGTACAGACATAGGTAAGCATGTTTTGTCCCACAAGTGCACTCCCCACCTTTCCCCTGGCCATAGCTTATGGGGCTTGAGAAGAAATCCCAACAGAAAGACAACCAATCAGTAGGATGGTCAGAAACCTATACAATACGTTTTCCTTCTCTTAAATTTGAACTAAGAAACATAGAAGAGATGCTCCAATATTAGTTGGAGCCAAAACTGATAAGATACTTTAATGTAGAAATGTGGTTGGCTTGGCTGAAGCCACATGCAAATCATCTAGTGATAAGGGAGAAGAAAACACGAGTAAGGAACAGAGGAGCTAGTGATAGGGATGAGCTCAAGCAGCCACACAGGGATGCCTTAGAGGAGTGACCCCAGGCCCAGATCCTGGGCATTTTCCATTCCAACTGAAGTTCAGGCACCTGTATATAGCCTTTTCCTTTTTCTTATTCATCAAGATTGTTCGTTATGGTCAAAAGAGCCCCAGTGGAGCCACACATACCCCAACTCCTATCACATGTCCTTTATCTTGGCCTTTTAACATCTATATATGCACATATGTAAATTAAATTAAAAATACATACAATTTCTTCTTGAAGAGATCTGCACATGGAGGTGGTTCCTATTCCAGCAATATTATTATACCAGGTTTAATATCTGGATGAGTACAATCTTAACATTGAAACTTTGCAGTGTCTTCATTAACCAAGCATACAAGGCAAGCAAAACAGATTTCAAAAATCAATATAAATTGTTGAATACATTTAAAATTAATACACTTATATGCCGTGTAAATGTGTGCTGTTTACAGAACGTATGTTGTACCTCAATAAATTTTTTAAAAAAATAGAATGAACTCTGAGATGTCTACAACTCTTAGAAATATCAAAATAATACCTTATATTTGCTCCACATTTTGTGCTTTTCTAGGCAATTTCATATTCAATATGCTAACAATTTTAGGAATTGGTTGATACCACGTAAGCCTTGTTTTTAGAATGGAAAAAATGGCAATTTGCATCATATGTTGGTGGCAAATTCCACATCAAAAATTTTATCTCTATCAATTCCTAATCTAATAGGAGTATTTTAATTGTTTTTCCCTGGATGACCTTAAAATCAATGTAATTCAACAAGGCAGATATTGACAAGTGTTTTGAACCATCTGGGACAGGAATTTCTTAGTGATGGGACAAGTACCCTGATATTCCAACTTACTTTATACTTATTGTATGCTGAATTGTAGACTTTTTTAAATGCCTAAGGAATATGCAGGGAACCATTTCTTGCCCACCTAATATGCAGCTTTATGGTTCCTGCTGTAAATATCCCATAGTACTGGATGCCTAGCATTTGGATGACCAATGATGACTTTGGCAGCTCCACAGCAAGTTCCTAACCTCTGCTGTCTCCATCAGAACTGCTGTTGTCCAAAAAGCAGTGATTCTGCAATTGTTGAACATTTGATTGGCCACTTCAATTTTTCTGTGTCTGTGGCACAGATAGATGGGTTCATGCATACATCCAGTTCCCAGACGAGAGATTCCTGGATACCGCATGATTTTGAAAAATGAGAACTAAATCATTGTCAAGAAGGAGAGGGAAAATTCCAAATGTCATTAGTTTTTATTGTTAAAACTTCCTTAAAATGGTGTTTATTTTGAACTAGGCTTATCAATATAAATACTGTGACGCAGTCTTTACATATTTGACTTTCTATAAAATACAGGCCTAAAACAATAATGCTGCTTGGATTTGGATAGGAGTCCCAGACAATTTTCCCACCCAACTGCTTATTTGACCCTCCCAAGGGCTTTGAAGGTAAGGTGGGTACCATCCTCAGTTCACAGGTGAGAAACCAAGGCCAATTCACAGTAGGTAAAATCAACATGAAGTGTCTTGTCCAGAATCACACAGCCAGCTAGTAAAGGCTGAATCTCAGACGTCAGGAACCCCTCTCCTAAACCTTTCAACTAAAACTGCAAGTTAAATGCAGTTTTTGGCCATTGTTACATGCTCAATTGTGTTCCTCAAAAGGACATGTTCAAGTCCTAATGCCAAGTCCCATGGATGCGAATTTATTCGGAAATAGGGTCTTTGAAGATGTAATGAGCTTAGATGAGACAAAACTGAATTAGGGTGGAGTCTAGTCCAATATGACTGGTGTCCTTACAAGAAGGGGAGGACTGGACACAGACAGGTGAGGAGAGACATGATGATCAGGGCAGAGAACGCCATGGATTGCCAGTAAACCACCAGAAACTAGAAGAGGCAAGGAAGGATTTTCCCCTATGGATTTTGGACTTTTAGGCTTCAGAACGGTGAGACAATGAATTTCTGTTGTGTCAAGTCAACCAGTCTGTGGTACTTTGTTATAGCAGCCCTAGGAAACTAGGAAAGCCATTCCTTCAAAACATCTCTGAAAAGGAAATGTTTAGGACTATTTCTGGACCTAGGACAGTTACTAAATTTTCTCCTATCCATTGAATAAGCATGTAACCAACCACATAATAAATAATTTCTAAGTGTAATGAAGGAGAGAGCCGCAGAATTACCCATCTCTGGCTGCAACAGTAACATAACCTCCAACCAGAAGTGCCCTGGACTTCCAGAACCCCCCTCAGCAAGTATAATAAGCAAGGAAGCCTGATGCGGCACACCACATTCTTGGGGGTATGGGCGGGGGGGAGCATCAACTGAGCCTCCTTAAGCATTTCTTCTGCTCTGCACATGAGGGAAGAAATGGTTAAACACTGAGGCCTAGTGGAGACATTCTCTTAATACTTTTAAATCACTCGCTATTCATATCCTCATTAGATGAAAAATCTGTAAAAGTTTTTTGGGGGTTGAGGGGAAAACATCACATTGCAGCAATAATGACACGGAGGAACATTAACATCTCTCGTTGTTCATTCAGTCAAGAGTCAGCAGCAGCAGCGGCCACAACCAATTTATATAAAAAGGCTTTAATTTCTGAATGACAATCCCTGTTACCTACAGTCAAGATAAATGAATTCTGTATGTACATAGAGCCTTGAACTATATGCCATATGTATATGCATCTTGTAAATTAAATCAAATTATAGCCTTTCTTTAAACCAGTTTTATCTGCTGGCTAATGCCCATGATACAGTTAGAAAATTAACAAAAAGTTTATGTTTATCTAACAGTTGTCAATTCAATTCATATGGATATTCTTCAGCACTGAATTTTTTAAATACCACTTAAAATAAAGGTAAATAAAATCCAGTTTTAGGTTTTATATAGTAACTTAAAGTGTTTTAGTTTGCTAATACTACCAGAAATGAGTTGACTTTTATAAAGGAAATTTATTGTTACAAGTTTACATAAAATGTCCATAAAAATGTCCAAACTAAGGCATCCAGAAGAAGATAATTTGACTCAAGAAAGGTCAATGGCATCTAGAACACCTCATCAGCTGGGAAGGCACATGGGTGGCATCTGCTGGTCCTTTGGCTTCTGGTTTCAAGCAGCTTCCCCTGGGGGTGTTTTCTTTTTGCATCTCCAAACGTCTCTGTCTGTGTTGGCTCTGAATATTTTCCAAAATGGTTCCCCCTTAAAGGACTCCAGTAAATGGATTAAGACCCACCTTGAGTGGGCATGTGTACATCACCATGGAAACCACTTATTCAAAAGATCCCACCCACATTTGGGTATGTCATATCTCCATGGAAAGAACTTAATCAAAAAGGTCCCACCCTAAATGACATGTCTGTCCCCACAAGATTGGATTAGGAAAATAAACGTGGCTTTTCTGGGGTACATAACAGCTTCAAACCAGCCCAAAAGGGAACACTGTCAATGGGGTCCACACATCACTATTCAGCCTGGTCTCTAACTTGAAGATGAGGGATTTAGTACCTTTTCTCCTGCATGAGCAACAAGCTGCAAACATTTCTTTGGCCCATTGCTTCTGGGAATAGCGGTTCTATCAAGCCTCCTGTCCAGACTCCCCTTTGACCTCAGCTTTCCCACAGGAACAGAGGGAGATGGCGATCTGACCTGCTGACCTGACCCCTGCCAACATCCCTTCTAGCCGGGCTCCACTTTTGGTTTCCTCTGTTTCATTTTTTGCTAACTGCTTATGAGATTGTGGGAGAGACACAGGTTGTGTGTGCATTTTATCACTATGTGACTGCTCTAATCATTATCTTGTCAGATCTTACAAAAGAGAAGATACCACCCTGTGTGAAAGGGGTAGGAACTCACCTACAGGCAAAGTCCCACTTGGCTTTAATTAATTGGGGATGTGACCTACGGGCTCTCAAACTGAAAGTCTGAAACCTCAGGGGAACTGCCAAGTAATAAAGCGGCAGTGACAAATCTTGGAGGCAGGTATTAGTTGTCATCTCCACATGAAAAGAAACAAAGAGCTGGAAATGAGGAATTCCAGACATGTAAAGTATGGCCAATCCCCCAGTCTCCTGCACTGTTCCCCAACCTCCGAACAGCTAGAGTGTAGACTTTTAGGAAAGTGTCATAGGACAGGGTTAGAAAGTCTTGAGTACAAACTATTTGGGGCAAAATCAGAAATCTGAAGTATATGAGCCAACTGTTTTTATCCTTCCATTTTTATTTCCTATTTGTTCTCTCCTAATATTTAGCAGTAGTTGAAATTTCCAGCTGCTTCAGCTGTGCTAAAGGGAATCAAGAGAAAGGACTTTCATTCTCTTGTTAAAGATCTGTCCTATGGAAGATCCACTTAAATCTTGCATAAGTAAAACTTCAAAGCTGAGTTTTTTAGTATATCCATGCTTGGGGTGGGATAATTTAAAGTCAGGGGATGCATTTGTAGAATTTTTTATATTCTCGCAAGCAGTGTGGACAACCAAATCAATAGGCCAAGCACTTGTTCTTGGGGTTCACCCCTATGAAACTTATTCCTGCAAAGGATAGGCTAAGCCTACTTAACTTAGGCCTACGAGTCACCCCCAGAGAACCTCTTTTGTTAATTAGATGTGGCCTCTCTCTCTAAGCCAATTCAGTAGGTGAACTCACTGCCCTCCCTCCTACGTGGGACATGACTCCCAGGGGTATAAATCTCCCTGGCAACGTGGGACAGAAAGCATGGGATAAGTTGGGACCAGGCGTCAAGAGATTGAGAAAACCTTCTTGACCAAAAGGGCAAGAGAAAAATGAGACAACATAAAGTTTCAGTGGCTGAGAGATTTCAAACAAAGCCGAGAGGTTATCATGGAGTTTATTCTTATGCATTATACAGATATCTCTTTTTAGTTTATGTTGTATTGGAGTGGCTACAGGGAAGTGCCTGAAACTGTTGAGCTGTGTTCCAGTAGTCTAGATTCTTGAAGACAATTGTATAAAGATATAATGTCTACAATGTGACTGTGTGATTGTGAAAACCTTTTGTCTGTTGCTCCTTATATCCAGAGTATGTACAGATGAGTAAAAAATATGGATAAAAAATAAATAAGTAATGGGGGGACAAAGGGTAAAATAATTGGGTAGATGGAAACACTAGTGGTCAATGAGAGGGAGGGGTAAGGTATATGATATACATGAGTTTTTTCTTTTAATTTATTTCTCTGGAGTGATGCAAATGTTCTAAAAAAATGATCATGGTGATGAATGCACAACTATGTGATGATGTTGTGAGCCATTGATTGTACAACATATATAGAATGTATGTGTGTGAAGATTTTTCAATAAAAAAAAAACAGAAAAAAATAGTAAAGTCAGGGGATGGAGAAGAGAAGGATATACTTCTGAGGCTGGCTGGATGGTACCAGCAATAACTAAATTATAAGAACCCAAATGGAAAAGTGAAATACACCAAGCAGGATTTGAGCTTCCTGCTACATCCCCACCAGAAAATTCTTCATTGTTCTACTTAATTAAAGGGGATAGAGTACATCTGTATGTGCTAGAGTAAGTCCATTGGTTTTAACTAAAAGGGATAAATTCCCTTATACACTAATTAGGAAAGAGAAAGAGAAGTCAGTTGAGAGTCAGTGAGGTGGCAGGCATTTTTCTAAACTTTTGCATACATCATATCACAATCTATACAACAATTCTGTGAATTAGGTATTATTATACTGATATCACAGATAATAATATTGAGCTTCATAGATTTGTAAGTAAAAAAAAAATTAAAGTCAAACATGTAGTGAGCGACAAAATCAAATATCATTCCCAGGTCTGTCAGATTCCTAAGTGCATGTAACTTCCCCTATACCATATGACTTCCTCCAGACACAAACCTAACCCAAAGAACTAACTAAAGTCACTACCACCCAGCAGTACTAATGCCGTGTCTGCCCCATCAAAATGCCTGGGATTCTATATCATCAGGATTCTTCAGAGAAACAGAACCAACAGGGTATAGGTAGGGAAACCCAGACACGAGGCTTAATAGACAGGTACCCTGAAGGAGGGTGGGTTGACAATATAAAAAGATGAATTATAAGTTATTGACTCGCATGATTGTTGGGGCTCCTATATCTGAATTCTGTAGGGCAGAATGAAAGCTGGAAATTTCAGTAAAAGTGATGTTTAAGTCTTGAGTCCAAATTCCTTAGGGGCAGCTGACAGGCTGGAAACTCCTGTAAGAGTTGATGGTGAACTCTCGAGGCAGAAATTCTTCTGACCTCTGGAACCCTCACTTCTTGCTATTACAACTTCCAAATGATTGGATGAGGCCCACCCACATTACGGAGGGTAATCTCTTTCACTTATGGTCAATTGATTTTAGAAACTAACCGCATCTTTGGAATACCTCCACAGTAATAATTAGCCCAGTCCAAACAACTGGACACCATAACCCAGTCAAGTTGACATATAAAATTAACCACCATAAATCCTCTAGACCAGAATGCTAATTTCTGCTGCCCTGGTCAGCTCTCCTTATCCCACCCTGTGTTTGCTGGTATTTGTTGATAATTCACCTACCACTGCCACTGAACATCTCATCATGCTAAAAAGTTAGGGATGGACAGTTTATGGCACATAAAATGGTTTCGCTTATAATAGATCCTGAAGTTCCTCTGTGATTTCAAACCCACATATATGCCCAAATTCTCTAACTTCTCTAAAATCGAAACTAATGGAAAATTTGCTTTTATAAAGCTTGAGTGCTGGATTGGTTGACTTTAAAAAAAAAAAAGAAAAAAAGCCAATGACGATGAGAATTTCTTCGGCTACATTTTCTCTGGCAGCCCACTTCCTAAAGAGTCAGCTGAGGTTATGTGGTAGTAAAGACGTGAAGATGCACTTGGCCCATCTGAACTCCTGACAGCATGCTCCAAAATGGAGCACTCATCTATCGGAGAATCTACAATATATTTCGTATTTCTTCCAATCCAACCCAGACAGTGGTTTCATGCTTTGATTGAAAAAGGTGTGTTTGATCATGCCATTTTGCTGTACATTTGAAGGAACCATCTAGATTCCCATTAATCCAGATGCTAAGCAGCCAGTGTGAAGCACTGGCTAAATACTTGCTATGTGAGAGATGAGAGATGCATTGCCATGCCATGCATTGTGAGGCCACAATACACACTCTTCCCAGGTGATATCGTTTGTTGTGGAAACTGCAAAGGAGACTATGAGCTCAATGGTCACATAAGGCTCCATGACAACTGAAACTCTCCATGCACTATTTACCATGACTTTAGGCTGTTTCCCACATGGGGGTGAGAGTGCCTTCCCAAACGCATACTTGACACAGCATGGTAGGTGCGGATATCTTTAAAAATGAATATAGAAGGAGGTATGCATATGGTGCTCAAAAGGTGAACTATTGTACATTTGTCACTCATTAGGCCACCGTTCCCAGCTTCCCTCCTGACTGAGGCTGCCCTGCACACAACTCCTGCTCTAGAGAAGTGGTACTAAGGCCAGCTTTCACTAGAGGTGGCTGCTGACTGCAGTAGAGACTAAGGGTGTCACATTCACATTCTTTTTGATGGCCTTTGGGATGAGCTGGCACAAGGCTCTGCCCAACTAGAGACAGTAGTTATTTGCTTAATCTGTTGGATTAAATTCCTCATGAATCTGAATTGGAAATACATAGAGATTTTGTCATGGTGGTAGCACAGGTGTATATGCCAGTGAGAACATGGATCCTGTTTGTGAGAGGACACCAGAGTGTACAGACTGTGGATGTGAGCAACTTGGATTCTCACTGAAGACTTCCAGTTCTTGAATGACATTCCAACCTCCCTAAAACCAGCAGAGTTACTATCTCAGTTTTTAGTGAGATTCATATTTTCCTTATTCTTACAAGTATCCTTACATTAAACAACCACCACCCCCTACCCACTGGAGGTAAACCAAGGGTCTTTGGAAAACCCTAGGTATCATGTTCTCCTATTGAGAGACTCACAGATGACATTGGTAAATTAAAGACTCTAATTTGTCCCATAATAAAAAAACACCCTTTTTCTTTTAACCCCACATTTCCCAGGAATATTTGTCTGCAAACCCCGCTTTCTTTCTTAAGATAATTTTTAGTACTTTGGAAAACTAATAGAAACACCCATACCAACTCCCAATGATTAGCACTTTTATAATTAATACTGGCCTGGCAGTTAAGGTACAGACATTGGTTTAAAGAAAGCATCTAGGGAAATGTGGGGATGGAGAGAACCCTGCAGTACTGGGGAGTCTGGATGGGGCTGAGCGTGGCAGAATAAGGGAATAATATGAACAGAGGCATAAAGGTAGAGAGGAACAATGAGGAGGGATGTGAGCAGGGGGAGAGGCAATCTTTGGGATAAGTTGAGTGAGAGAAGGTGTGCCCAAATGGTGCTTTTGTGTTACCATTATATCCCCAAGTCATCACCAATAGTCTTTCAATACATCTGTGAAGGCACTTGGTTTGTTTTAGTCTATATCCACATCCCTGTTATTGTTTTAAATTCACTGGGGATAATTTTAAACTAATCTCCTAATCTTTTTCCAAGAACCCTCATCAATAACAACTGAAAGGATTATTAAAATAACCCTCCATGTAGAACAAACTAAGTCAAAATTACCATGGGGAGTAAATTACTCTTGCAGAGATATAATGTCCATACTATAATTTAGAAAAGATTTGTTGCCAAATGCTACCTCAATTCAAAAGTATGCTAGGACTGTAGCCTGATCTTTGTCAGAATATCCAGGGAGAAAAATAGCTAAATGAGGTCTGGTATTTGGTCTCCTTGGGTCCACCTGTGTTGTAGGAAAGACATAGATGGAAGAAGCAACCAAGGCCCTGCACATGTGAAGGAAGCCTTGCCTCTCCTCCCAGCCAACCTTGTTCTATAAACCCAGCCACCCTCCCCAGTTTAGATCAACTCCTGCCCTAAGACAATTCCTTTTTGAGAGCATTTAGCTCAGAGGCGGAGAGCTAGTGCTGGGTGTTGAGGACAGCATGGGGAACACAGGCACAAGGCCTCTCCATCCATGGGATTGTCTTCCCACCAGGGGGCACTGCAGCCGTTTTCCCCACTGCTGGCTCCTGAGTCCCAAATGTAGTAGCTGGTGAGTAGCAGCCAGCAAGGCAACATCTGTCTGAAAGGTTTAGTAGTAGAATGATGGCAAGATTAAGGACTGAAAAAGACCTTCGAAGTCATCCATTTCATCCCTCTAAATTTGCAAAATGGGAAACTGAGGCCCAGGGAAGGTCAGCAGTTTGTCCAAGGTCACACAAGCTAGTCCAAGCTAGACTTTTACTAAAGCCAATAAAGTTTTCCACCCATCTTTCTCAAAATCCCAGCTTGATTGCCGGGCTTGGTTTCCCTTCATGTTTTGGTCCTAAATAGTCATTTTAAATGAAGGCATCCACCCTGCCTTAGGAAAGGCCCACTGAATCAGTCTGGCATCCCTCAGGGAGACCAAGAGCCTCAACCTGGCAGGGCTTGACAGGGTGGCTGAGGATGTTAACTGGAGCAAAGAAGACCAGGTAACAAGGACTTCAATCAAGGATGCACCTGCAAGGGGCTGAGCTCCTGCTGAACATCCATCTGCAGGCATGTGTAGACAAAGCACGGTCTCAAGTCAAAGATTTCCTGGCTAATCAGAAAGGAGGAGAGAGCCTCATCCAATGTTTTTCACTATGAAGAATTTATTTTCAAACATACACACTGCACAAAGGAGGCCCTATGACCAAATCCCAGATGAAAAGAGAAAGACAGGGAGTCTATTTATTTTAAAGTTAGATTATTTTAAAATTTGAAGCCAATCAAATCAATATACAGGAGAATCTTGAGTATATAATTAGTTTTTTTTCTGGCCTTCTGGTTTACAAAAAAAATCCTGAGAAATCTGATTTGTCTACAGAGAATGAATAATTCCAAAGGAATTTTGACAAGACATCCAAAGGAGGAATCACGTAGTCATGGGAACAGAAAGACACAGATTCTAATCCCAGCATGGCCACTTACCAGCACTGCGACCTTGTGAACGTTAACTTATCTGAGTCTGTTTCTGATCTTCACAGTGGGGATGGCAATGCCATGAATTTGACAAGCGAGTTAAAGAGCAGAGAGTATGTACAGTAATTGATGCATTGCAATGCCCAGTATTGGTCCTTCCCCATTGCTGAGCCTCTAAATGCCCATGCCTGGGATCTTTACTAGACACTAGAAAGGCATTATAATGACCTGGGCCAGTGGCTCTCAATTCTGGCTGCAGCTGAAATCATTTGGGGAGCTTTAAAAAATCAAGATGCTCAGACGCCAGCCAAAACGAATTAAACCAGAATCTTCAGGGTGAGACCCAAGCATCAGTATTTTTCACAACTCCATGGATAGTTCCAATGTGCAGGCAAGGTTAAAGAAACTCTACCCAGTCTCCTACTCCTAAAGATTACCAGAGAAGCTACATTATTAACCTACATGAGCCTAAAACTTGCTTGCCTCAAGGATTTTACTCCCAGAAATAGCCTTAGGGAAGCTGCCTATCACCTCCTTGATTTTCCATCCCTCCAAGCAGTTTGCATTCCAAACTTCCCTCCACCCCCCCACATCCCCCCTTCCACACACCCACACAGACTGTCCTCAGGAAAGGCTCAGTGGCATAGTAGTTATTTCTTCCACCAGGGGTCATCTTAGGGCTGAGCTCTTATCATGAAAGCAGAGAGTCAATGAAGCAGACATGCCTGAGGGAACTGCCATGTGCCCCAGAAATCATACCGACAAAGCCACCACCTAGAATCCAATGCCTTCTCTGGAAGTTTTCTGTCCTAGGCAGATAAGACAATGGCTTTGAACTCCCAGCTGACCCTACAGTAGGTGTTTCCATCATGTGATAGATGGCATGCTTTTAGCTTAGAGAAGGACACTACAGCAGCTAAGACAAAGTCTTGACCTTGTGGAGACCCATTCCTGATGCTAAAGACCAGCACCTCTGACCATAGTCACATACGCAGATCTAAGATGTGTTTACTAAACCCTTATCATTATCTCATTTATCCTCACCACAACCCTATGAGGTGAATGCTAACATCAAGCACGCATTACAGTGAAGAAAGAAATGCTTAGAGAGATTAAATTATTCAAGTGCAAAGAATAGGTAAAACTGAAACTTGGACCCAGATCAGACTGATGCCAACACCTTTGACACCCCTGGCTGCACATCTGCCTCTCTTTAGCCCCAAATTGCCCACAGTGACCACATAGACTGACCCTTTGTCGCACTCAACCTTCACACCAGCAGATACGAGCTGGGTGGGCCCTAATGGAATTTGATTTGGACAAGGTGACCAGATCACTATAACCATTCCTGCTGCTGGAAAACAACCCAGAGAACAATCTTACTTATCTTATCGGTCAAGGTCCCAGCAGGAAACAATTCTACTCGGATGTTTCAGTGGAAGAGAACTGAATAAAGGGTCTACCCACAGAGGAGTGGGCAGGGAAGGAGCTGTTTCCATCCCTAACCTGGTAGGGGCACAGAGGGAAGTAGTGTTGTTGTAGCCCAGTGAAGAAGAGTGGCTTGAGGGAGCTCTGGTCACCCAGGTCACAGTCCTGACCAGAATCCTGGTCCCTAGCATGGAGCGACCTGGAAAGAAAGGCCCCAGCATCTGTCTCCTCCCACACTCCCTACACCTTCTGGTGCCTCCCACTGATCAGACCCAACCAGAAGCCAGCTAGCAAAGGAGCCACCTCTGTGGGCACAGAACAGAGCAGGGAAGAGAGGGGAAAGGGTCTAAGGTAAGAGGTCAAGTGGCGAATAATCATGTGAAGAGAAAACTGGGTTTTACAGGGGTGGTTATGTACAATGGAAAGGAATTCTTCACTTTTCAAAGAGAGTTGCTTTAAATAACTTTCCTAATAACAATACCTGTGGTCTAGGGTGTTAACTATGTACCTAGCAATGACTTAGCTGCATTACAAATGTAGTGGGTATGAATTTCAATCCAGTCTTCTGGGGGCAGGAAATCGTGCACTTTTTATTTTCTATAAATGAATTTAATTTTTATTTCAAGTTCCCATCCCACCAAGCTGGCAGAACAGCTCACCCCAGTCATCTTTTGGGTTTTAGCTAATGCAGGAGGCTGTGGACAGTGCCAAGGTGCTAGAGACCTTGGCCTGGGCCATCTGTCCACACAGCCTCCCTTGGAAGAAGCATCCATCACCCTTCAGTCCAGTGGCTCATGACTGCTTCAGAGACACAGGCAACGGGAATCTCCTTTCAGTCTGAGGAACGCAGTATCCCACTACCATCACCGTGCTTCCTCTTGTTTTTTCTAGCCACTCTGATCCTTCTGTAATTTTTCTTCTCCCTTCTACCTCAACTGGAAAACCTCTATCGTCTCTGATAAGCTTTGGAGTTTAAAACAGAAGTTGAAACCTAGGACTGTACAACAACAGTGAACACTAATGTAAGCTATGAACTATAGTTAATAGGAGAATCATTATAATATTCTTTCATCAACTGTAACAAAGGTACCACACTAACACCAAGTGTTAACAATAGGGAAAACTGGTGGTGGCAGTAGTGATGGGACATAAGGGAGCTCTGTATTTGAGGTATGATTTTTCTGTAAATCTACAACTTCTCTAATAAAAAAAAAGCTGAAAAGTCTCTGCAGGCTACTTCTACTTCCCTTCCCCCCACAGAGCTCGTCTGGAAGGTGGGAGGTAGAAGGAGAAATCTAGGCAGGAAAGATCATAAACAAATAGCTCAAAATATGATCCAGTTATACGTACATTTCTTCAAGCTTTAAGAGAACATAGGAGGTATAATAGCCCCATTTTACAAAGGAAGCTCAGAGAGGCTCAATTCTTTGTCCGAGGCTACACAGTTAACAAGTAGGCAGACAGGATGTGACTCCTCCTCCATCTGCCTCCAAAGCCTACCCCACTAACTAGTCCACAGGTGGCAAACAGATTTTACCTTGTTTGCAGCTCTGATGGTCTGATATGGCTACACAGAAGCTGTGTTGAGAAGGATCCTGATTCATAATTAGCTCATTGGAAAACTGTCGTTATTGGTTGGCAATGACCTCCACCATTTTCCTAAAGTTTAGGTGCTTCTGTTGGATCAACTCTTTGTCTTTCTGAGTCCTCTTTTAATCTTTTTTAAATGTCATGTTTCTTTTGTTCAAAAGGTAAAAGAAGCGCGGTGCAATGATGGCTCTGCAGGTAGAATTCTCACCTGCCATGCCGGAGTCCCAGGTTCAATTCCCGGTGCCTGCCCATGTTAAAAGAAAAAAAGGTGAAAGACAGTGATTGTGCCTGCCTGACCTACCTTCCCACTCAGTCTGTCCCTATAAATTAACTTGCAGAGCCACTAAATCTCTGCCCCATCCTTTTTCCTTCCCACCCTGGCCAACCAACCAACCACCTGCCCGAAGGTCATCAAGTTAGCAAGGCATGGATTTCTTCGTTCCTTTTTTTCTTACATGCATTTTCCTCTTAGCAACTGTTAATGTCCTTTCTTTTAGTGCCATAGGTTTGTTGTTTTATGTTGATTTATGTGGAACTGGGGATCTTTGTCAGTTTAATTAAGAAAAAATGACACTGCTGTATGTGTTTGTCAACATAATTTTCAGGACTTGCCTTGTTTTAATTATCAACTTTAGGGACAATTTGTTCTGCCTTTAATCAGCATTGCTAGGGTTTTTTGGTTGGTTGGTTGGTTTTTGTTTTGTTTTGCTTTTTCTTCCAAGCCCAACATAGACAAGGATGCTTCACATTTTCTCTTGTTTCACAACCTGTACCATCATGTTTACGTTTGCTCTGCTTTGAAGAAAAAGGCAAACCATTTGTTTTTTTATGTGAGGAAGCAGTTTGAACATAATAGAAACTAGTTCTAAAAACTACTGAACAAAGTGTCAAATGACCTGGTGTTAGCGTTGGCTCCCCCAATTTTCTGAACCTTACCTTTTCATCTCTGTAAAAGTGAAAGTGACTGAACTTCACAGGGTAAGTGTGATGTCTGTATTTGCTCTGGAATTTCTAGATGCTGTATTAATGGTCTTTGGTTGCAAGCAACAGGCAAATAAAAACTTTGAAAGGAACCTAAGATCACTTACTGAACTGTAGGAAGAGCTGCAATGCCAGGCCTAAAGAAGGACACAAACCAACAAAGTGCTAGAAATCCCAGCAGAAGACATCTAGAGACATTTACTCCAGGGTATTACCATTAGGAGACTCAGCTCTGACTACATCCATCCTCCTGTGCCTTGGCTCAAGTTCAGAAGTCCAGGAGAGAGAATGCAATTGACCCAACTTACCCCTGGATCCAGGGCATGGGATATTATTTGGAGGTCCAGCCTGGAGCAGTGATGGGAATATGGCATCAGTTACCAGAAGAAAGGATAGAAAGGGGCCAGGAAACCATAATAGGCAAATTAAAATAAATGCCTACCTCAGTCCATTGCTTGGTAGCTACCTGTGATAACATACACACACATACAGTTCTCTAGGTTCGGAACCCCTGGAAAATTTCAATTCCTCCTCTTGCTCTAACATGATCACATATCCATGGTTTACACTTACAGATTAAATGGTAAACAAATGGTAAAAATCATGAGTAACCTGAGAATAAGAGAGAAAATGAAAGAAAAATTATTTTTATTATGTTTATTAAGCAAGAACATGCAAGCAGAGGCTATAACTTCATTTCTCCAGTCGGTCATAAAACTAACCAGGAAGTTAAGGGTTGCCACCACCTCCACCATCCACTCCACGTTCCTCTGACCTTTGATCAGAACCTTAGCTAGTCAGGGTTCATGAAAGGAAGGGTGAGCCTTCTAAGGGATCTGAGCCTTTGACAGTCTTCCCTACAGAGGTATACATCAATGTATGTTAATTTGGACAACCTGGCATGGCCCAGTAAGGAGCTCCTCAGATTGTACCTCTTTTCTTCATCATAATCACCTTTTTATGTCCTCAAATAGTGTAAAGATTTTTTAATTAAGGAAATTGTTGGTTTACTGAAAAATTATTTATAAAATAGTGTTCCCATATGCCAACCTATTGTCCACGCCTTGCATTACAATGTGTGGTGCATTTATTATGGTTGGTAAAGTAATGTTTTTGCAATTGTACTGTTAACTATAGTCATGGCTCTAAATTTTTATTATGTACATTTACTGCCAAAAAATGGGACGAACACTGTTTTTAAACTTGGTTATCTCACTTAGTAGTATATTAGATGTTTTCCTGTTAATAAATATAATTCTAAATTTTAAAAAATAATGGTATGATAACTTGCCAGACCCAATCCTAAAGAACACCTAAGGCATTATATAGGATTCTACAAAGGCTCCATGCACTAGGGTAACTTTATAGAGACCTACAACCTCCAGATGGGTCCTTAGACTAGGTAAATCCAGAAATGCAGAGGGGCCAGTCTCTCCAGAACATCATATAGTTCCATTCACCTATCCCATATTATCAACAGCTCCTTCCAACATGAAAACATTAGAATGGGCATAGCCCAAATATTCCTAAAGTGGGAGAAAGATCAAAGTGATGGTGGAGTTATACAGAGAAGGTCCGGTTTAATAAATGAGTATGATTGCTGAATCATTATATTGATATTTCTTTTTGCCTCCAGTATCTCAGAGCAGCTAGAAGTAAAAACCTGAAATGGTGGAATTGTAACCCATACCAAGCTCTGAAATCTGTTTTACAACTAATTGTTGAGATATGCTTTGAAATTTATTGCTTTTTTGTATATATGCTATTTTTCACAAAAAAGAAAATATATATTTCTTTTAGCTTCCAGTGTTTTGGAGCAGCTAGAAGGAAAAACCTGAGATAGTGGAATGGTGACCTATAACAAACTCTGAAATCTGTTCTGTAACTACTTGTTGAAGTATAATTTGACAATCATTGATCTTTTTTTCTTTTCTTTGTATATATATATATATGTTATATTTAACAGTAAAAAAAGTTTTTTAAATAATGATGGTGTGAGGAGCCTCACATGGCCAGGCAGCAGTCTCAACTTCCCATTCAGTGGACTCATTGCGGTCCCTGATGAAAGAATTTTGCCTTTAGGTATCAAGACTTCTAAACCATCAGAAAACAGATTTGCAGGAATAGAAACCAAAACTCAGAAATCAAGTTACTAGATAAAATCATAAGATCCTCCCCCACTTCACTGAGTGATCAACAGTGATGGATGAGAATTACTCATCTGAGAGGAACAAAAACCTCAAAGAGCAATGGCTTAAGTAAGATAGGAGTATATTTCTCTTACGTAAAAGTCCAGGTAAGTGGCCCAGGGCTAGTATGATACTCCATGGTACCAGGGACACAGTTTCTGCTATCTTTTTGCTCTATCATTGTACTTGGTTGAAAAGTGTCCTCCCAAAATTCATGTCCATCAGAACCTCAGTATGAAAACTTATTAGGAAATAGGGTCTTTGCAGATGTAATTAGTTAAGTTCAGATGAAATCATCCTGGATTAGTGTGGGCCCTAAATTCAACCTGACCGGTGTCCTTATAAGAAGAAGAAAATTTGGACATAGAGGTACAGACACACAGAGGAGAAGGCCGCGGATTTTAGTTCTGTTCTACCACTAACTTTCAGGCCTTAGGCTCCAGTCCCTGAGCCTTGGTTCCCTCATCAGTAAAATGAGGGATTGGACTAGAAGATTCCGAGTTTCCTTTCCTGCAAGCTCTCTTGTTCTGTGGTTCTAAGGGAATCCAGCTAAAAATAGAGGCAGAGCCATAACTCAAAGGGCAGCTGTACCACAGCTAAGGTGAGGGAAGGTGTTTTGGCCAGGCACAGAGAATGATTCCCTTAACTATCTTTTATAAAAACTGAAGGATAGAGATCTTCTGGGAAGTCACCACATAAAGAGGCCAAGGTGAGAGACTGGAAAACTTAAGGTAGTCCAGAATCCCACCATTTCTCACCATTCTCCACTCTCAAGCTCATCTAAATCATCTCTCCCATGCTTGGATTCCTTCACTAGGTTCCTGACACATCTCCCTCTATGCAGCCTCTATAGTTTCACACTATTAGATGGCTGTTGCATTACTCCAAACAATACTTATTCAACTCAATTTTAAAAAGAAATCACAGAACATACAATTCTTATCCCTACTATCACTAAAGTTAGTCTCCTTACTTGGAATGCCCACCCACTCCTCCTCATCTCCATCTCACCATATCCCAGTCAAGTCCCCACCCAAATCATTCCACTCCCTCCAAGAAATAATTCCTAGCAAAAGTTCTCTTCCTCTGCTCTCAAATCCTACAGTCCTTATTATTTGTCATCTACTTTTACTTATGTGCTTCTATTGAAAGTTTGCTTATTTGTGTATACCTTATCTTCTCTGTTAAACTGTAAGTTCCCTGAGGGAAGAGATCATAGATTATACTATTTGCATTATACACTCTGCTAGGTGCTTAATTATTTATTGAATAAATGAATGACAAATGACTGGGGAGAATTGCTAAAAGGCAGAACTGAGGCAGCCCTGTTGGAAACAGCAGTGAGCCTGGTTTCTGCTTGGCAAGTGTGCTGTTTTCTGATTGTTTTTCTCAGAATCCACTGTGGCTATACTGAACAATCTGTAGGAAGAATGGTAGGTGTGAATCTTCAGGCAAGATAATGATCGCACTGGGGTCTGATTCAATTCAGCCTTGCCCAGGGGCAGTATTAGGAAGCGAGTTAAATGAGAGATCATATTCTGTCAAATCCTGAGAAAATGGCTGGGCGCCTTCCAAATGAGAAATTGCAGCTGGACAGTGATTTTTCTCTCTCATTTTTAAATGTGAAGCTGTATGCTCTGAAACAAAAATGCATGAGGGAGATGAGAAGTTATTTGGAAAATTCAATCAATGTGGACAATTGTTCTGTTAAATTCAAACAAAATAAGCCTTTTCCTCCTCAGCAGCAGGAAATTATGAGCTGGTTATATGAATCCATGTATCAGCCTCCATTTCCCTTTTGGCCTGTCTAAATTAATGGATATCAGGAGGGTTGGGCAGAGCCTAGAGTTCGCATGGCCTTAGCCATGTGCCTGGGGCTCCTGGGGGTCCATTAGCTGCACTTCCTCCCCATGTCCAAAAGTTACCCCCAGCCCCAGATATACAGCATGCCACAGGCACAAATGGGTTCAGGTGAGGTGAAGGATCAGCACAATCCCATACTTGATACTAGAAAAGCAACTGGGATGGCACATCCTACCAGTGTTGGTAGCACAGTCTTACAGCACCTGGCCCAGTATCTTGCCCAAAGTAGGGCTGCCATAAGTATCCATCTGATTATGAGTTTACCACAGTGGCTTTCAGAAAATGATAGCTGTCAGTTATTGATCTTCCCCTCTGGAACACACACAGAGCTAGGTGCTTCATACTCACTGTCTCCAACTGTCACAACAATCCTGGGAAGTAAAATTAACCCATTTCACTGATGGGAAAGCTTCGGCTCAGGGTGTCCCAGCACGTGGTCCAAGGTCTGCAGTTAGTGTGCAGTGGAGCCAAGATCCCAGTTGAGGTCCTGTGTTGGTTTGAAATTGTTACATATCCCAGAAATGCCATGTTCTCTTGATCTTGATCCAATATTGTAGGGTTGAAGCTTTGGTTAGACTATTTCCACGGAGAGTTGACATACCCAGTTCTGGGTGTGACATTTAGATTGGATTACTTCCATGGAGATGTTACATACCCAATTGTGGGTTGGACCTTTTGATTAAATGGAGATGTGACTCTGCCCACCCAAGGTGGGTTTTGATTAGTTTACTGGAGTCTTTAAGAGAGCTCACAAAGAAAGAGACCAAAAGAGAGATAGATGGAGATGTTTGGAAATGCAGAAGCCCCAGGAGATGCCAGGAACTGAAAAACCAACAGAAACTAGACAGGAACCAGAACCCAGCAGACATCACCCTACGCCTTTCCATGAAATGCTAAATTAAGAGATAAAATCCAGAGTTTT
The DNA here is from genome assembly GCF_023851605.1 of Tamandua tetradactyla. Taxonomy (NCBI): domain Eukaryota; kingdom Metazoa; phylum Chordata; class Mammalia; order Pilosa; family Myrmecophagidae; genus Tamandua; species Tamandua tetradactyla. Next base: position 21,019,392 of record NC_135343.1, on the reverse strand, counting down.
CTCCCAGAGTAGCTAAGTCAGGACTCACAGACACTGAGAGAGGAATTCCAGAGAAGTCACTGGAATCAGGAACTGAAAACAGTGGAATCCAGGAGCAAAGGGCCAGCAGGCATTGCCATGTGCCTTCCCCGGTGACAGAGAAACCCGGAATGAGAACTGCCTTTCTTGAGTGAAGGCATCCTCTTGTTGAGGTCTTAATTTGCACATTTTCATGGCCTTAGAACTGTAAATTTGTAACTTAATAAATCCCCTTTATAAAAGTCATTCCATTTCTGGTATATTGCATTCTGACTGCATTAGCAAACTAAAACAGGTCCACTTTCAGAGCCATGCATTTTCCACTCAGCTCTTGCCCACCTCTCCCAGGCAGAGCAGACTGTTTCCCATCAGCAGGGCCAGGGCACCTGTTGTAGCCAGGCACAAAGAGTCCATCTCTATTCAGGAGTCTTCCTCACTGGTAGTGACTGCCTTCTTCAGCTCACTGACTGTAAAAGCCAAAGTTCTTACAAAGGATTATAAGACACTACACACTCAGGGCACCCCTTACATTGCTGTGCTCATGCCCCCTTATTTCTCATACTGGCTTCATGCTCTTCCCCAGCATTCCAGGCATGCTCACACCTCAGAACCATTGTTCTTGCTCTTCCCTTTACTAGAAGTTTTTCCTCCCAAGCAATCCACAAGGCTAACTCATTTGCTAGAGCCTTTTGAGTATGGCCTCCTCTGAAGCCCTCTATCAGATTGGTATCCCTATTCCTACACCAGTACTTTCTATTTCCCTTACATACTTAATTTACCCCCAAAGCACTTCCCAACGTATGACAGACTATACATTCTATGCATTGATTTTTCATCAAATGAATAAATGAGTGAATAAACCTTTGTAGCTCTAATCCCTCATACTCCCAACCCAGTCCCCAGCACAATGCCCAGCCATAGCATTGTGGTCCCCTATTCTCCCCAGAAATTCTTAAAGATTTGGCCAAGCAAGCTTTGTTTCCATGGGCCAAGACAAAGCCAGAGAATTAAGGCAAATCACAGTCTAGAAACAGAGCTATGGGTCAGGGCAGGTAAATTGTGTCCAGACAGTGCCTCAAAGCAAGGGGGCCCTGGAACACTCACTGTGGGGAGCTACGGTGCAGGATCAAGGAATCAGAGAGCCAGGGAGAATGAAAGAAAGCTGCAAACAAGTCAAAACAGGAAAAAATTTTTTTGAAAAAATTTTTCAAAAAGGAGAAAAATTTTTAATGCTAGGCTTTGATATGTCCCTGGTAATTACTTCCATGGGAAAGCCCAGAGTCAAGAAAGCTAACAAATATTTTCTGAATAAATGAATAATCAACAGAAAAGCTGGGAGGACAATCCCAAGCTTCTGGTGGCTGGAGTCTTTCTGGCTCCTCCATTGGACAACCTGCCATGTGGAAGCTGCAATTCACATCCCAGAGGTGCCAGGTGCTCTGCCAGTGCCAACCTCTAATTAGCATGAACTGATGCAGAGCACTGCAAGTGCTCAAAGCAGACTATTCGTCTTTTTCCTGGAAAAAAAGGCCAACATTCCCAACAGACTCCTTTGGCAGAACTGTTCCATGTGATAAACAAAGTATGGGCTTTTTGTTCATGGTCTGCGATCCTGGGAAACTCTCCTTTGTGGTTTCACTAAGCAAATTCAAAGCAGAGCCTAAGAACTGCCCAGAAGAGAATTTATATTAGGTGAGTACTACATGAAACAATACAGATACGGTATTGAATCTCTTCTGAGGAAGCTTAAGGAGACGTCCAATTTGGCAATATTGGAAAATTATATGGTACTAAACATCTAGGGGTACCAACATCTTTGTGGACATCAATATAGTAGATTGAATAAAACATGTTCTTAATCTTAATCTGCATTCCTGTACGTGTGGACCTTTTGAAGATGTTATTTTTAGTTAAGGTGTAGCCAATGAATGAGGGTGGTTCTTAATCCATAGTAATGGAGGCCTTATAAAGAGAAGAAACCAGAAGCCAGATTTCAGGGGAAACTGGAAGAGCAGACACAAGGAGAGAGATCACTATGTGCTGGGAGACAGAAAACAAGCCAAAAAAAGCACCAGGGATTGCAGCAAACCAGCACCAGAACTCTACAGATTTCGGGAAGAAAGCACGAGCCTGCCAATGCCTGGATTCTGGACTTCCAGCCTCCAAAACCGTGAGACCATAAATCCCTGTTTTTAAGACAAGCAGTGTGCAGTATTTTTCATAGCAGCCTGGCAAACTAAGACAATGCTTAAGGATTTCTTTAGAATTTCTAGGATTGGAATTCTGGGTCAAACCTGAGCACAATTTAAATTGTGGAAGGTAATCTAAATGAGTCCCTCAAAACTCTTTACTATCATCCACTTCAATCAGTATTATATGAGGAACCTATTTCCTTACCAATGCCCTGTGTCCTTGTCCATGATGAGTATCATCAATCTTTAAAATATTCAACACTCTAATACATGGGAAATGATAACTTGTCTTTGCTAATAGGGCTAATCATTTTCTCATATGATTACTACCAATTTAAATGTCTTATTCTATGAACAACCTGTTGCTATTCTTTGTCCAGTTTTCCATTAGATTGTCTTTTTCTGAGTCATCTGATGGGACAGAAATGCTCTCTTTATTTTTCTTCTACTTTTTCCTCTCTACAGAGAAGAGTTTAGTTTTTATGATGACTTTTTTTCTTCTTCCTATAGTTGATAAATAGTGTTCATCTGCCCAGCTTCATATCAGTGGGTATATTATTGCTTCTATTTTATTAATATTTTTATCATTGTTAAAATTATTTTTGGCCACCTAATCTGACACCCATCACCCCCCCTCCCCTGGACTCACAACCAAGGGACCTGAACTCAAGTCTCATCTCTGACACCTGCTGGTTAGGCACTTTGTCAAATCTTTTAATCTCTAGTGTCAGTGTCCTCACTTAGTATTCTCAACCATTCATTTTCATTGTGTAAAGTTGATACTTTACACAAATATAAGTTTCTATTACCAAAGCTATTCATTAAGTACCTGTTATTGGATAATTACAAAGCTTGAAGGGTAAGAATTTTAGTCTATCAGGTCCCACCAGAATTTTAAGATCCTTTCATAAGAAAGTCCATAATTGGGGTTGCTGGACTTTTAGCAGCAACAAAACTAGTAGGGCAGTTTGCTATTTATTGTCGTATATTCGTTACACCAGACGGAAAGAGCTGCTTTATAATTAAGAATGAAGATCCTCACTGCAGAGGAAACAGTATGTGCAAACATTCAGGCCATAAAGGGTTAAATATTGGTTGTGATTTTTTTCCCCCCGTAAGGACAAAGCCTCTTCAGATATTTAGAGAAAGCCCTCTCTATAGGGTGAATTCTGCCACTCAGGCTATGGCCTTTGCCCAACATTTCAATCCCTACTCACTTAAGGAAGCTACCTGCCTTATTAACAACTAGATTCTCCTTCCAATGAAGCCTTGAGTTTAATTAAACCATCTAGTTGCTGTTGTGAAATGATGCAAATTCCATTTCACTTGCAGCAAATTTTCCTGGAAAGTCTAGAATCTACAGGTATCCACGAGGGAGAATGAAAGGAACATATCCATAGTGAGATTGATCACATGCAAAAGTCAAAAGTAATATAAATATTAACATTTTTAATAATGTCATGGTGACTTAGCAGCATGGTCATAATTTAACCTGAATAGCAAACATCAGGCCTCTTGCTAAGGATGTCATCTATCAAAACAAGAGCAGGGGTGCTCGAGTTTCTTTCTGCACTCCCTTGATGAACCATTACAGACTCTGCCACATCATCAGATTATTTTCCTCTGTTCTCTGGCCCATTCCTGTGTTTCAAAAATGCCTCTTCTGTGATCATTCCCAAGCTTGTTGTTGAATACAGTGAGAGGTCCACTGACCTAAAGCAGCATCCAGCACACCTTGGCCTCATATCACTGCCCATCATGCTTGACTCAAGCCTGGAACCCAGTGTTCTGTCACTAAAGCTAAATTCTATATTGGTTACGTACAGACTACTCTATGGCCCCTAATAAATTTGAGGGAAACACAAGAGTGGGAACTTTGCCTTATAGCAACATGAGAGCGAGAGATTCTTTCATGGCCACAGAGTGGTTTCTTTTTTTCATGGAAGGGAATCCCTGCTGCTGCTATTGCTTAATGCCCAATACATTAAATTCAAAATCTATAAAACAATTAATCATCCTTTAAATATTAAGCAATCAACAGTCCTCACATTTTACTTACACAAATAATAAATTAAGGCTTATGATTTAACAAATTAGATTTCCCTAAACACTCAAGCATTGAATAAAAACAATTTCTCACTCTCCTAAACATTTCATTATAATCACAAATCTAATACATTGCATTTTCATAAATGCTTTAATATTTTATGTATACAAAACCCTCACAAGGATTATAACACATATTATTAAACTTAAACTTAAGCTAAAACTACTTTTAGTGCTAATGTCATGAATTTAAGTTATAAGGGATACTCTACCCTGCCCCCAAATCTCAGACTAAACAAAAAAATCCGTTAGCAATTTTCATATAACTTATCCCCCTGGCATCTCACTGCTTAACCTGAAGTTGAGACCAGAAAAAGTGATTTACAAGAGACCAAAGAAATGTGCTCTGAATACACAGTTCTTTGATGGACTTCTTGATCTAGGGATAAATTTTGGGTTGCCTAGGGGAATTAATAGCCTTCCAACCATCACCTAAGAGTTGAATTTCTCCAATGAGCTTTTTACGAAAACTGAACAACAGAGTTCAAGGTCATGGACTCTGGTTGGAACCTAGAGTACTGATATCCAAGGCATAACTGCACCCTTTAGCCATCTACATGACACCTGAAAAGATGGCATCCCCACCTCTGACATGAGAGCACCAACTGTGCTTTCCTCAGTAAATAGCTCTGCAGATTGTAAATAGCTGATAAGTCCTCAGCAATCAGGGTGGTCATGCCTAGTTGAAATTGGAAATTTTAGTAACATGACATCAGGGTAGATAATTAAGTGCCCTTGGGATCCTAAGTATTCAAGGACAGCAGGGAAGATTGGGGCAAATGGAAGTAGGAAGAAACTGTCTAGGAAGCAAACAGGTTAATTTAATAGTGAAAAAATGTTTGAAAAGAGGAAAGGGAATTATTGCTTTGTCACTAAAACTATAGAACAGACAACCCCAACATAATTCAGCTCAGAATCACACCATCTCTGTTCTCACTTCACAAGGTACGTACACATTTTACTCTTCTCCAAGAGAAGGCTTTGCATAGTAGGCACTGCCCCTGTGGGCAGAGACATACAGCAGGCCGGGACCAGAAGTGATGTTTTAAAAAGCCTATAGGCCAGTGGCCCAAGCCACACCCTTTGATATGGTTTTATGAATAAATCTGACATGTGATCTTCACCTTTTTGACTCCTCAGAAATAAATGAGAATAGAGGAGTATTACTTACATTGCTGTGGCTACAATGTAAGGCAGGGATAAGAAAGATGGAGAATAAACTGATGAACTGCAAACCCTTTCCAAGTAGCTTCTCGCAGACAACAGGAAATAGTTACAGCAGACAGGGAAGAGAGTGACCTAAAGTAGCTAATGAGCTGCTCTTTGTTCTGGCACAGTTAGGAAAGAGGGCTATATGCATATGGCTTCCTATTCTCCTTATAATTCTGGTAATGAGATAAAGTGTCCGATGTTTTTGAGCTGCAGTGCATGCAGGGTGACTAAATTATCAGCTCTCTTATTCCTTGACAGTGGTCCTGTTCTGAATCTGCTCCGCCTGCTACCACTCTCAATTTTGGACTGGAAACTCTGGAGCCCCTGAGTAGAACTCCATGCAATGATTGTAAGGGTCAAGGGAAATAGAATAAAAAACATTCCTGGCATTTCCAAGTAAAGTAGATCCATGAAGCTTCAATAGGAGGGAAGGCTCTGAGACATATCTGCCCATGATAGCTACACACAAAGGAGGGGAATAAATTTCCCAAAAGGAAATCAAAGTGCTGTTATAAAGGGTCAATGAATGCTGCAGAAAAGCATAACAGATGTTTTCCACAGTAATGTTAGGGTCAACTCCCTTCTTTTACAGTTAAGGAAGTTGAAAACTAGAACGGTTAAATGACTTTTAAAGGTCAAAGAGCAAGTTAGAGGCAGAGATGGAGCCGAAATTCAGACAAATACTTTATATCCTTGCTACTCAAAGTGTGGTCTTTGAACCCACACTAACACATCACCAGGGAGCTAGTTAGAAATAAAGACTCTCAGGCCCCACTCCAGACCCACTGAATCAGAGTCTGTGTTTTAACAAGATCCCCCAGTGATTTCCATCCATGTCAAAGTTCAGAAGCACTGTGTTTTCTATATAGGTCTCACCCTTTGGAGCGCTCAATGAGGGCTGAATCCAGATGATGATCTTTCCTTACGTCATAGAAAAAAATTATATAACTACTTCTTCCATCATTTTAGCCTCTGGAGCCCATCACCTTTGTACTAGTTAGCATACCCAGACCGAGAGCAGCTGATGTGGTCACTAGAAAGTTAACAATAGTGTCCCTCTAGGCCAGACTCCACCACAGCTACTGGAGGAATTCTTGGACTTAGCGCCCTATAAAGCACAGTTAAGAATGATCAGTCCCCACTGTGAATAAAAACCAAAAACCTGTAATGATTGGAATTGCTCCATGATACTCGAGGACGAGAACTATCACTTTTCTTTGTTGTTCTAAATCAAATTAAATCTTGTTCAGTCCCATCTGGTGGGCAGAAAATCCGACAGCAGTTAGTTTTGAGACCCTCCTTTCCTTGGTTGAATCAGAACCAGGAGGCTTATGTAGGTCAAAAGAAATTGGGAAGGGGCCCTTTACCCTCAAATTGTCCATGGCCATGGGCTTTACCATCAGCTCCTCTGCTCAGGTCCACTGTTTTGGAAAGGATGCCACCATACCACTCTCTGCAGAACTGCCCTCTTTTTCAGTCAGCAGACCAGAGAAGACCTCCTTCCTTCCTCCCTGTTGAGGTACTGCTTCACGGTGTACATGTGATAGTGAGATTTTATTGCATACATATAATATAAGGCACGATTTCTGTTACCAATATTACTCCTGGTTTGCCTGCTGGGGTGAAATATATCACCATTTTATGATATTCCATAAAGAGTGTGGTGTAGGCAAAGAGTACCAGGTTGTCCGGGGGCAGTTTGAGGGGCCCTGCTCTTGGCTGCCTGTAATACAGACGGCCTTTGATGCTGGTGGGATATGTAACTAACCCAAGCACCATTGCAGCATTACTCCTACACCAACTCTTCATCTTGAACATATAATGTTACTTAGCCAACAGCTTACCACCTTTCCTGTACTACTACAGAGTGTTTCTTTGCTGGAGAACATGAAGGGAACGTGCGGAAGTCTTCATGACTAAGATTATATGGGGAACTTGGAAAAAGAAGGTTTCTCCAATGAATGACCACTGTTATAAAGATTACTGTTAGAATAGGTCCCATTATACAGAAGCCAGTTATAGCTGTGTATATTGGGAGTGAAAAGACTGATAGAGATAAGTTGCACGGAGGGATTTTAAGTATGAGCCACTGGTCCCACAAATTCTCTTCACAGTCTTAGATGCTCAGACTATTTTTACTAGAAAACTAAGTTTTTCATGCCATAATTAGAAATGAATATTAAATTGTAAACAATTCCAGGATAAGTAATAGAGTGGCTGCCATTCAGACTAAGGTCTAAATAATTTATAGTAGAGATTTGCCCGAGTCAATCCTGGTTAGGAGCGAAGATACTTGTAGGCATAAAATGTCAGGGAAAAAGGATGCCTTGAAAGTGGAGAAAGGGAAAGCAGAGACACCTATAATGTGCTCCTCATCTTCACAACTTTGCCAAGATCCTGTACTAGGTGCCAGTCCCTTTACTGTATCACCAAAGACATTTTAAATATTGAATATGGCCAGTTTCCTTTACTCCTTCTTGATCAGGAATTACAGGGTCAGATCTGGAGATTACTCCAATAAACTTACTCACAGATCAAGAGGTCTTCCAGTATCATCAGATTCTAAATGACATTGGAACGTTTCCTCTCCAGAATGTGTTCTGCAGCAACTTAAGAGTAGAAAAGGAAAAAACCATCCACTTGGACTCCCACACATGCCTGACATGCCTGATGGTATTCTTTGACAAACACCCACTAAGTTATATTCCATTCCTGGAGATATGTGACAGTGCCTTGTCCTCAAGGAGCTGTCTGTTTATTGGGAAAAATAGGGCACAGGCATAGAAAGGAAAACAACACAAGAAATTGCATAAGAAAAGCAGCATCCTAAAAAGGAGAAAAAGTAAACAAGAGAATGGAAAGGGAGGGCACACATATTTAGCAAAAATTGAGTAATGCCAGTCAGGTGTCCATGGTCGTCACATGTTTATCTAGGGTAGTGTCAAGAAATGGAGTTGGAAAAGCAGATTAGAACTGGGTGGTAAAGGACCTGGCCTGGCAGGATTGCCCTGCAGGCATTGGGGAACACCAGGGGATGGCAGCGGCCAGGTGAATGACCCAGTAACATGGGGCTATGGGTCATTAATCTGAATACTTTGGGCAGTATGAAGAGGAAAGTGAACCTGAAGTCAGAGAGATCCCTAGTCCTGGGATGAGGGACAAGAAAATGAGTTGAGCTGGTGTAGCCAGGGAAAGAATGAGAGGTATACTGAAAATGTTGAGAGGAGAACTGATACAATTCAGTAACTTTTGATATTGGAGAAGAGGACAAAGAGCCAAGGTGGACTTATAGCTCCAGTCTAGATATTTAGAAAAATGAAGATTCATTGGTAGAAATAAGGAACAGTGACTAAAAAGCCAGTTTCAGAGAGAATGACGAAAACTTTCTATTTCCAGCATGCAGAGTTCTAAGCGCTGCCCCTTGGGGGGTGGGTCGGTGTCCCTTTATCAATGTCACCAAATATTCACATACTCAAATACAAGATCAGAAAAGTCTCCAGTTGTGCTTCTCCAGCTCAGTGCCCTCTATCCCAAACAACTGATTTGGTCTGTCTTCTTGGAGACTCTGGCACAGCTAACTTGAGGCTGTATCACTTTTGTTTTATATTAGCAATCTTTCCTGAAGCGATTTCTCCCAATGACGTTGCCACAGTGTGATTAGGAGACGTGCAAGGACATAAACATTCCAATAGATAAACGCAGCCCTGCTTTCCTGGCACTTCGCAGCACTTCAACTTCATTAGGCTCCATGTTGTTTTATTAGAGTCAATGCCATTTAAATTTTTATGTTCATTTCAAGGCTATTTGTTTTGACAAAGGATTTTTTAAAACGCAGTAGGAACTGTCTGGGTTTTATTTAACTTTATACCCAACTAATTTACTTCCCAATAAAGGGATAACGAAGCATTCCTGTTAGGCTGCTGAAAACCTCTTTGCATAATTTTGAAATACAATGCAAGACTCTACAAGGAGGAGATTTGCCCAGGAAATGCTGACACAAGCTTTCTGTGTTTGGTGCCCCGGGTTAAGGACCCCACAGCTCCTCCCTTCTTTAGCGCACACACTCCCTAGGACCCTAAGCGCACCTTCTCTTTACATATTGTTGTTTTTCTAAACGAAGGTAGCCCTTACCCCTTTGTTGATAGGAGAGACAAAAACTAGCAGGGAACTCGCAAAGCTTAAGGAAGACAGCAGTGTGTGTATGGGTTTACAAAATCGTTTTTCATTTCTCCCCAAGCTGAAGCTCTAATTGATCTAGATGAATCCTCTTACTGGCCCCTTAATGAATCAAGCCAGTAGTAGCTTGCCTCCTCATTTTTCTTCATTGTTCTCCCCAGCTGGGTAGGACTTCCCTCTCTCTATGTAAAATGCAGGTGATCTTACAAGATCCTGTCTCCTCCCAGAATCTGTTTCTGACTATCTCAGACCCCCTGATCATTCTTCTCCTCTTTCAATCACCCAACTAACAAACGGCCTTTGGGTACCTACTAGCTGCGGGCATGAGTGTCCAACCATACTTACTCCTATTTCCTCCTTATGATCACTAGTGCATATTATTTTCATCACCCTAACAAGTATAACAACATGATGGTTATACTCCTTTTTTATTCTCCACAGTGCCAACCCAGTTCCTAGGCAAGGCGTCAGTTAATGCCCTTAGGTTAAATGTGCCTGGTATTGCTTTACAAAACGTTTAGGCAAATCCAGAACTATCTCTCATTTCGGCACAATTAGAAAGAAAACTTAAAATAATGAAAATATGTGGGTTTTTAAAGCAGAAGAAACAAGAAAATGAGCCCTGAGACAGTGCTTCTAATTGATATGCTGCAGAATGTGTTTGCATGGCTTTGTGAAATACAGGAAGGGAGCAGAACTAATTTTTACATGGCTCTCCAAAGTGTTGGTAGTCCTGAAAGGGAAGTGCTGCCCTCATCCATGACACCTGCCAATATGTGCTCCAGAAATCGGCCTGGAATGCAGATACTTTAAACACTCGTATCCAGTAAACTTCCCGCCAGGTTACCCTAAAAGGGAATTCAAATTCTGAATTCCCTGGAAAAGTAGCATCATAAGCAAAAGAAAAAAAAAGTCATTATCCTAAGAATAAGATTTTTCTGAGTTAAGAGAGCCGTGTTTTGGTGCATCCTCATATCTAAGTTTTTTTCCTAATTGTGAAATCAATTGCCACTATGCTTTCCTTCCCTAATACAGACAAAGGTCTGTTTCTTTTTATTTTTTTCACTTCATGGCTCCCAAACAGCACATATTACCCTATAAGAAGCAATAAATATGTACTCACCTGAACAGCTAGCTTTTCACATGAACAGCTGGTAAGTTTTGTGGGCCCCTTAACTATGTTTTTCTATTTAAAACTATTATTTATAATACTTTTGTGTAGATTCAAACCAATGAGATTTACCCTGAGGCAAAGAATTTAGCAGATGAATAAAATTTTTAACATTTACACCTTGCATAGCATGGTTTTTATAACCCTGAAAAAAAGCAGAGCAATTAAAAATATTGTCTGTGGACTCAGAAGGAAGAGGAAAAAAAAGAAAAACCTTTATTAAAATAGCCACTGAAGAAACATCTTCTCAAACACATGATTTATCCTTGTCCCAGAACAGAGAGAAAAAGACATGAGTGAGCTTTTTAAAATTAGAATATCTCTGGAAAACGATTACAAAGAAGACTATCTTTGATTTCAGCTCTAGGAAGCCACGGAAATTTCAATGATCTGTCACAGACACCAAGGAAAAGGTTGTCAACATGCATTCCTGTGGGCTCCAAAATTATATAATCCTGGGTTTGAATATCAGCTTTTCTGTGTGTTACATGAAATAGATTCATTTATAGATAGACTATAGGCTATTTATTGATGGGCTGTGTGACAATAGAAAAGTTCCACGGCTTTCTGAGCTTCAACTGTGCAATGAAAGTTAAAATGCCAATCTCAAAGTACTGCTGTGACCAGATAAGATCACATGGAACCCCTGATACAGAGTATCCCTATTTAGCACACAATAGAAACTCAATAAAGGTTGGTTTCCCTCCTTCTATTGTCCCAACCTTCTTCCTATCCTATGGACTCAGATTGCTTAGAAATTGGGAATTCCATTCAGATCCATCCTAAAATAGCATTTATTAAAAGAATCATTGAGCATAGCTCGTCACATCAGTTTCGCCCTCCATAAAATAGAAATTCTACTTCCTACCCTGCTGACCTAGTAATGATGCTGTAAAGATTCAAAAGATACGACATCCTTGAAAATATGTAAAACTGTAGGAAAAATTGTGAGCAAGAAAGGGGAAAAATCCTGGATGGCCTTCAGTAGACCAGGTTCTAGGCATGTGACCTTGGGCAAGCTATTCAGCTTCATGGTCCTCATTTTCTTTACATTTCACATATAGATAATGATGTCTTCATACTTAAGTCATAGAGTTGTGGTTAATGCTTCTTTTATGTTCGCCATCTTGATCCTCACACCTATGAAGCCTAAAAAGACAGAGTATTAGTTGGCAGGCACACAGCTAATATTTAAAAGTAGATCTTGGATTCCAGATTTTCCCACTAGATCATTCTGAGACTGATTGATTTCTGATTCTATAGGAATAAAGTCTGCCTGGATTCCCAAAGTCTTCCCTTCCCCCACTCCAGGACATTGACATTGAGAGGTACTATTGAAGCAGAGGGTAATTTCCTTGAAGGCAGGGACTCTATCTTCCTTTTGTAGAAGGCAGGCCTTTCCCTCTTTCTAGTTCAGCTGTGCTCTCTGTGGAAAAATCCCCAAACCCCCTCTCCTTGCAGGCAAGCGAGATAAGGCACATTTCCTGGGATAGAAACCCCCTCCCCCAGCCTTCAGGAACTGGTGAAGATGCACGTAGGCAAAAGAAGACATTCCTGGGGTGGGGGCCCCTCGACGGTTCAGCTCTGGGCCATTCTCAACTTAAATCAGCCAATTGTGTACTTTGTCTTTAACATGTCAAAGAGTCTATAAACGCTAAGATTGCCTTTTGTTCAGGGCTCAGACTTTCAGGGGTTACTGCCTGAGCCCTATGGCCATAGCAAATAAAACCTGCTTCCCAAAACTGCGGATCCTTAGTCTCAGCCTGTTCTAACTTCGGGAAACGTTCCCGGAGGCCTACGGCCTCGTTCCTGGTTTTCACGCTACATTTCTGGGGGCTCGTCCGGGATATGAGGCAGGTGTACTGTCACCTCCCTTGCCCATGGCAGTGGCGGCACCCTGACTGGAGACCTGAGGAATCCAGTGCTGGAATCCAGTGCCGGCAACGGGGCATTTCCCCCGTCTCTCGGATTCCTGAACTCCCTGGATGGGGCGCCTGTCACCCCCTAGCGGCAATGGATCCGGGACAGTTTCTGGAACCAGGTTTCTGGGAGCACCGCCCAGCTGTCTGGTAAGCACCCGGGTGCATCAGTTTCAGCCCACTCATAGAAGGCCAGGGGCCTGAGTGGAAGGGGGGCCTGATCAACCCCCAAGACTCTCCGAGTACTGGTCTCCATCTGGAGGACCAAGGGAAACGGCAATCTTTAGGTTCGGTTCTGGAAAGGGCAGTGCAGGGCGGGTGTTGGAGTGTTGGAGTGTGGGAGTGTGTGTGTGTGTGTGTGTGTGTGTGTGTGTGTGTGTGTGTGTGTGTGTGTGTGTGTGTGTGTGTGTGTGTGTGTGTGTGTGTGTGTGTGTGTGTGTGTGTGTGTGTGTGTGTGTGTGTGTGTGTAACTGTGTGAATGAAAGGAAGTCCTGGACTGTGCACCAGGCCATGAGTGAGTTCAGATTCTGCAAGTTTGTGGCCAACCTCTTATGGCTCAGGGTGAGCAACCCTGAAAGGTGGGGGGCTGTCTGGGGGGTTAGATTCCCAGTGTCCCCATGGGGGGGCAGCCAGACTGAAGGAAGTAACAGTTTATTCAAAACCCTTTGCTGTTTGTCTGCAAGCCCTCCCACTAAGCATTGGTGCCGCAGATGTGAGAGGTGACGTCAGTAAGACACAGTGGAAATGCATGGTTTCTAATTTAAAAAAAAAAAAGGCTTTCACTAATGACGGGGAATCAAGCTGACCCCTGACTGACTTAGAAACTGTATGAATTAAAGTGGACCACTTTTAGGAAGAATAAAAAGAAGAAATTTTCTTATATTACAGCTTATCATTACTCTGTCTTATAAAGTAAATCTTACACATTTCAGGGTAAAAGGAAAACATCTATGTAAGGGTTTTAAAATTGATTTCATGAAAAAAATCTGTTCTGTATGTACAATTAAAGTTGCCATTATGTAACCTTGGTAAAGCAAACAAAACAGTTAAAATGTGCACTCTAGCTAGGAGGACTGGCTATCCTCTCAGAAGGAGGTGTACTTTAATAAAAATAACTAGGTCCCAGGAAGCTCCTCTTGGTCCCTAGCCAGTTCCCAGAGGACCAAACTGGGCTTAGTCAAACAAGCTAATTAAATTTGGCCACTACTCTGTGAAGTTATCATAAAAAGAGTAAAGAAGAAAAAAAATTTTATGAGAAAGGGACAGTACCTCATCAAAATCTTGTGCTTTGCTATGTATCTTAATTAAGGAAACTCTGAATGCTGTCCCCAAAATTGCTATGGATTTTTACTGAAAGTTATAATGCTGCTTCTGAAATTCTCCAGTATTTCTCTTCAGATGTTAATGCCATCTTGCCTGGTGATGTAACTATGCTCTATTTTTGAAGACTTTTCGTTGCTATCTTTTAATTATTTTCTTTACTTACTTTCCTGACAAAATCTATTTTTATGAAACTGAAGTCAGTGTGGTCCACGAATCCAAACCTATAAATTAAATGGCCCCAAATATCACATTGTCTTTTATGCACAAAATTGGCACTGGGAGCAGGATTCGCATTTCAGCATGGCTTCATAGTACTAGAGATCAATGAGACAAGCTTTAAAAATTTATGCATAAACTGTGGAATATGTTCTTCTAAATATTGTGATGCTTTATTAGGACCATACTTGATAAATTGAAAATTGCTGTTTTCTTGTCCTTTTACATGCAGAATTGTTTTTAATTTAAATATTTTGTCTCCCTGGGTTATACTTTCTGGTGCTTTAAGACATTTGGGAATTTTTACGTCAGTAGGCCCTCTTCAAAGTTTACTTAAAGTGAATTTACAGTAAGCCATGGGCTTTTAACATAGATTAGGAAATAATGTCATTTTTTTAGGGGAAAATATCCTCTAAGCTCAAAATAAAAAAAAACAAGAAATCCCAGGATGGGATAATTTACCTTATTCCTCACTTGCAAAGGAATGAGCAAAATGCACAGGACCCTGTAAAAATTAGTAAAATAAAATAAAACAGGAACAGCCTATGAAAAGGAATTGGTAGAATTACAGGAAAAACTGTAAATACTGCAGGATCAAAATTTTGTTTTTGAAGAAATTGTTTTAATTATCAATCAATAGCTGAGAGGGCCACAGTCCATATAGCCCAATATAAATGTAAGAAAGATAAGGTAAAATTAACAAAGAAAAAATACATATGGTATTAGCCACTGCCACTGTGATTAGAACCGTGATAAGAAGGATGTTAATGTATAGAATAAAGCAGATAATAAAAATATTTTTAAATAAAAAAGTTTTGTCAGGAAAGGAAAAAATATATACTAATTATCTGGATGGTCAAAATTGCTGATGCAGGGGCTGAAGGAGTGGTGTTGAACTATGCAGATTGTATGAAATTATAAAAATTGGCACCAACCCCTTCATATAGACTGCTTTTTAAAAGTTTAATTGGAAAACTGGAAAAAGTTCTATCTGTCTGGCATTGGTTGCACAAAGGTGTAATAAGCAATGCCCTGCTGACACTGTGGCTACAAAACAATCAACTCTGGTATACTTCATAAAATGGCAAAGCTGGGAAATATGGGAGACTGGAATACAGGGAAAGGAAAAGCCAAAATGAACAAACAACAAAAATTTTTATATGTTGGAATTTTGGTTATGCATTAACTGGAGTGTTTTAAGTATTGAACATTATTCTAACAAATTTAATTTTGATAATAACTGTGTATAATGAAATGTTTGCTTGAGGTGGTGACTTGAGTTTGAAGGATATAAAAAAAGTTTTATTTTTTTTTTTTTTGCTGAGAGGAAAAAAGAGAATAGTTTTGTCCTAACATGAAATGAACGGCCGTTGCAGAATGAAAAATGTGGGACAATGCCTGAATGAATATAGTAAGTTATCAAAGGTTTGTAGAGGGGAAATTATGGTCAAAGTTAAGAAAAGTTCTAAATGAACTAGAAGGAGAGGTATTAAAAACAGTATCCAAACTCTTTAGCATTTACCCTCCCTTACCTGAGGTCAAACCAGGAAACATGGTATGGATGAAAAGCTGAAGGGAAGAAAAAAAAAAGCTCCTTCCAGTCTTAATAGAAAGGTCCTTACCATGTTGTTTTAGTAATTCCAACAGCTGTCAAAGCCGTGAAATTCACCACTCTCAGGTCAAAAGGGCCACTGCAAACCACCCCTGGGGGTGCACCCCTGATCCCTGAACACCTGAGATGCACCATCCTCCGGGAGTCACTGTGCCCTTCTCCATCACAGCTGAGATGAGCTGACCAACCCGTGACTGAGGCCAGAGTGACCGTCATCGCCCTGTTCTAGCTCACCGGAAGCAGCTAGTCAACGCATGGCCGAAGCCTGAGGAGACCTCCGAGCCCTGCCTCAGTCACCCTGGAAGCTGACTGATCTACGCAGGGTCAAAAATTAGAAAATCAACACATGGACATCGCGGCCTGCCGGGTCTGTGGACTAACTGTCTTTTCTTGTTCTTTGCATTTGTCTTTCGTTTAGCAGTTTCAGCCCTCCTGGAAATAGGTCTCCTGGAGTTCTTCCTGAAAACCCATTTTACTCTAATTGGATGGAATCCCTCTTACCTGGATAACTTCCCCTTCCTAGCTGCTGCTCAGTGTGTACGTCTACACTAATATTATAAAAAAGTTTTTAGGGTAGAAAGTAAATCACTGTTTATAAGAGTTAAAAGCTTGATGTTTAACCCCAAGCTTGCAGACACAAGTCTATAAGGAAATGCAGACTTGGGATTTCAGGATCTGGAACTACAATAGAAGCTGAGATATGCAGATAAAGCACAATGAGGTGTAGAAGAGACTTGCTTAAGGGAAATTAACATCCTAGCCTTAAAAATATTTACCTCCCAGAACTTGCTTTTGCATTGTATAGCTTTTGCATGCAAACAACCTTTATCATCTTTCTTGCTAATAAATAATTTTGTACTTGACTAAAAATATGCACCAGTATACTATAATTTCACCTCACTAGTTTCAATAATGCTGTTTTTGTTACTCTAGGATGGCAAAACTGAGAAGGTCTCCTGGGAGCTGGTGCTAACTTTATCTCTTGCCCACAAGTTATACGCTAAGCCTTCACTGAAAAAAAAAGAAAAAACATGGGCTCCCAAAAGCATGTAACCAAAGCTAATGCCCCATAAGCAGATGAAAAAAAACCCAAAGCAGGTACTGGGCATAGAGGCCAGGGGGCATAGGTTGTCAAAGAGACAGATCAGACCCTCTCAGGGGTTGTTACTGCTCCCTCACTTGCACACCTCATACCACCCTGCTTGGCCCCAGAAGATGGCTGGTTAGCCAAAGACGGGTAAGATTCCACAGGGGAGGAACAACCTAAGACAGGCACAATCCAAAAGGGGCCATCAGGAGCAAACTTTAGGCCAACAGAGGGAGAACACAGACCTTTACCCCCCCCAACTTCACAGGGGCCTAAACCCTGCATGGCTACATTGTTTCCCACGCCCAGCTCAGATCGGAACATATCAACACCTGCAGCAAATAAATAAAAATGGAATATAAGTGATGCTATAACCTCTCCCTAAAAGTCGGGGTAAGCATCAAAGGGGGGAAATGTAGCAGGCAGGCCGTCCCCTCTTTCTAACTCAGCTGTGCTCTCTGTGGAAAATCCCCAAACCCCCTCTCCTTGCAGGCAAGCGAGATAAGGCACATTTCCTGGGATAGAAACCCACTCCCCCAGCCTTCAGGAACTGGTGAAGATGCACGTAGGCAAAAGAAGACATTTCTGGGGTAGGGGCCCCTCAATGGTTCAGCTCTGGGCCATTCTCAACTTAAATCAGCCAATTATGTATTTTGTCTTTAACATGTCAAATTTTGTTCGGGGCTCAGACTTTCAGGGGTTACTGCCTGAGCCCTATGGCCACAGCAAATAAAACCTGCTTCCCGAAACTGCGGATCCTTAGTCTCAGCCTGTTCTAACTTCGCGAAACGTTCCTGGAGGCCTGCGGCCTCGTTCCTGGTTTTCGTGCTACACTTTCTTAAGAGCTACTCTCCTATCCCCACAAGGCTCTACATTGTAATATATACAATTAAATGCCAATATATGTGCATCAATTTAATTTTAATGTGTACTCCTTATATATAAGCACTTTCGTGCTGAATTATGAATAAATACTCATGCCACTGAACACAGAGGCAACATGGCCTATTGGTGGGACTTAAGTATGGGATTTAAAACTAGAACAGCTGAATCTGAATTATAGTTCTGCTCCTTGCTGCCTATGAGAATTTAGGAAAGAGACTACATCGCCCCAAGCATTGGTTTCTCCATCTATCACTTGGGGAAAACAAGATCTACCTGACAAAGTAGTAGTAACATTAAATGAGATGCTGAATGTAAAAATCTTCAGATTCTTTGCAAGTATGGGACAGAAGCAAAGAATACAATAAGGAACATAGGAACAAAATGGAAGCTTGGGCAGCCAGAGAGCTTTCTTAGAAAGTCCACCATAACCAAGAGAAGAATTAGAGAGTGCACAAAAGATACTGGGAAAGGAAACAAAGTTAAGTCTCTCACTTTAGCCTGTGATCAACCCTGTTTCAATGTTTAAAAAGATTAGCTAAGGACAAGGTTTAGAAAAGAAAGGAAGTATTCCATCAAGGTAGTAGATTACCCCAGATCTTTCAGATCTGCTCTCTTCTTCTTTCCTACCTTCATCCCCATCCTTCTAATTCCTCTCATGTACCATTCTAGGCTGATTTGTAGAGACTCAGTAAAAATCCTTGTTCTCATTTTAGCCAATGCACACGCACACAATCACATATGTAACTTTACACATACACAGAGAAGCACACACATCCTTTACTCCTGACCCCCAACCCCTAAACAATTTGAGCAGTAGGAATTGCTGGTATTAATTAATACAGCTGCTAGGACTTCTGATTAAACTTGACAGATTGAACAAGTACATTTTTCTCCCTTTCTTAAATTCCATTAAAATAATATTTTTTTAATCATTAAATTTAACAAGTTGGACAGTATATGGGCAAATGGTGGACCAGAAAAAGCTTATACCTTTACTGAAAAACAAGCAGGTGTGTGCTGCAGACCCTAGAAAAGCTTAAGAAATGGTTGCAAGAGATCTCTAAGATTTTACCCTTCCAGGATAAAATAAAGGAGAGGCTTATACCACAGAGGTTGGGATTTAGTCACTTTCATATTTTTTAAAGAAAAAAAAAAAACCTGAAAAGCAAAGAGACTAAACGGAAGGTAATATTCAGATGGTGGACACCACCCCCACCCTCATCCTCAGTTCCCACAAACTCTGGCAGCAAAGTTTATAACCCTTACCGTCCACAAGCAGAAATTCTGAATATTACCCTGCATACACTGACCAGCCCAATAAAAAAGAGCTAAAGGTGGTGACATTTGGGTCTTCCAGTGAAATAGCTAAGTCCTCACATAATCACCCTCCCTTTGGTGAACCTCTCCTTCCTTCATGCAGATCTTCCAATAATCTTTTAAGCACTTTCTTCTTAAATATAATGGAAAGCATTAATTACCAGATATTTGAGGGAAACCTCCAACATAAGAGAGATCAAAACAAAAAAAGAAAAGAAAAGATACTCAATGGAAAAGAAAGACTGCAGGGAACAGAAGAAAATTTCAAATGCATGCATTAAAAACACTATCTCAAAGAGAGAAATCCTGAATCTATAAATGAAGAACAAAATGCCATAAAAAAGAACAATAAGAGAACAAGAAGGTTTGCTGGAATAAAAATATATAAAGACAAAGCTTTTACAAATTCAATAGATTAGAAAAGAAATTAGTGGAAATAGCTCAGAAATTAGAACAAAAGGACAACAGACAGGGAAAATAGAAGACAAAACAGAAAATTTAATTAGAAAAATCATCCTGAGGATTCAACATATTTCTTACATAAGTTCCAGAGCCTAATACAGAATGATCAGAGGAAAGAAAATGATCAAAGATATAATACAAAAATTTTTCAAGAACTGAAATAGATGAATTTCCAAATTGAAAAGGAATTGTAACTGTCTTAGCAAAATAAAAAAAACAAAAACAAGCACGCACCATCCTCGTGAAATTTCAGAACACTGGGAATTAAAAAACATGCTAAAATCTTCCAGAGAGAGGAAAAACAAAGTAGTAAGAATAGCATCTGACTTCTCAAAATCAGCAGAAGCTAGAAGATTATAAAATAATACCTACACTGTATAGCTTAATGTAATACTCGGATACATCTCACACTATGGTAGGTTGATAATTAAAATGTTTTGGTAGAATGCCTTGAGGGACTAGAGAAAACATATGGAACTGCCACACTTTCCCATCTGGGAAACCCCTAGTACTCTCTCAAACATTAGGGACTCTCAAGAAAATAGGCCAAGCATTTGATTTTTTTTGGTGGGGGGGGAGGGTGTGCATGGTCCAGGAATCGAACCCAGGTCTACCTTATGAAAGGCGAGCATTCTACCACTGAACCACCCATGCACTCCAAGCAGTTGGTTTTGAGGCTTGCCCCTATGAAATTTATTTTTGAGTTGAGAAGCTAAGGCTACCAATAATTGGGCCTAAGAGTTACTTTCAGGGAACCTCTTTTGTTGCTCAGGTGTGACCACTCTCTCTAAGTCCAACTCGGCAAGGAAAATCACTACCTAATCCCCTACAGGACATGACATTCAGAAATGAAAGTCTCCCTGACAATGTGAGACATGATTCCCAGGAATGAGCCTGGCCCTGGCACTGTGGGATCAACAATGCCTTCTGGAACAAAAAGGGGAAAAGAAATGTAACAAAACAAGATATCAGTGGCTAAGAGAGTTCAAGTAAGAGTTGAAAGGTTATTGTGAAGGCTACTCTTAGGCAAGCTTCAGCTAGATATTGTTCATTTCCATGGTTTGCCAAACCCCAACCAATATTATTCCTCTTAACCCTAAAGAACACTGAGGGCTCTAACTGAGACACTACAAAAGTTTCATGCACTAGGTTTACTTTCCTAAAATGTATAACCTTCAGAGAATTCCTATGTCAGATAAAGTCCCAAACCCAGAGAGGCCAGCATCTACAAGAATATCAAATAATTCCATCCCCCATCCTACATGGTTGACAACCCTTTTCAACATGAAAAAGTTAGAATGGGCATGGCCTAAGACCCCTATAGAATGGGAGAAAAATCAAAGGAGAAGGAGGAGTTATAGCAGAGAAGATAGGATTTAACAAATGAATATGACTGCTGAATTACTATACTGATATTTCTTTTAGCCTCCAGTGTTTTGGAGTAGCTAAAAGGACAAACCTGAAATTGTGGGATGGTAACCCACACCAAACTTTGAAATCTCTTCTGTAACTACTTGTTAACATGTACTTTGAAAATTATTGCTTTTTCTTTCTATTTTGTATATATGTTATATTTCACAATAAAAATGTTAAAATACAAAAAAACTTTTCAGTTAAAATAAAACTCTACAATCATCATCACACACACATACACAAATGCCTACAAAATTCTGATAGAAAATAATCTCTAGCTAAGAATTCTATGCAACTACCAATCAAGTGGGAAGGTAAATAAAAATATTTCCATGGCAGGCCACAGTGGCTCAGCAGGCAGAGTTCTCACCTGCCATGCCAGAGACCTGGGTTTGATTCTTGGTGCCTGCCCACGCAAAAAAAAAAAAAAAAAAAAAAAAATTCCAGACATTTTTTTAAAAAATAAGAAATTTCCCATATATTCTTACTTAGAAAGTTTCAGGAAAATGTGTTCTAGCCAAACAATGGAGAAAACAAGGAAATAAGATGATGCAGGATCCAGAAATAGGGACTCTAACACAAGAAGGAAGCCAAAAGAATTCAGGAGGGTAACTGCAGCATCTGAGATAGTACCCGATCCAGACTGGAGTAGCTGAATCGAGTACTCCAGAGGACATGGCTCCATGAGGGTAAAAAGGAATGATTTGATTATTTCATGTGTTGGCTAGATTAAGAAGAATTTTACAGCTCCAGTGGAATATTTGGGAATGAATTGTTGATAGAAACATAGAAAACTAAGCAAATAAAAAGCAAGAGAATTAATAATGCCAAGAAAAAAAGAAAATTGTAGAACATTAAACATCTCTACTTTGAATGATATTTACAAACTCAAAATAAGCAAAAATAGTGGCAGAGCTACATTCAAAGATGGAAGAAGTGAGGGAGATGTATAAAAACAAATGATTTAAGAGAGCCAAATCCTCATCTTTCAGAGCAGAGTCAAAACTGGTTCCCTGAGGGAGAAAGAATCAGATGAAAAGGTATGAGGCAAGGAACTACTGTTTTTGTTTAAGCTAAATCAGTTAGGATGCTTTTAGCTACCAGAAGCAGGAAGCTGGCTTATCACATAAAAACACTGATTGTTACTTAAAAGTATGTGCAGATATGTGTTCCCAGCATTGACTTGAGGCGACAGCTCAGAGAAATCACACAAAACTCATTTCTTTCCAATCTTCTGCTCTACCATCTCACTGTGTTGCTTTTCATTTTTGTCCACTCCGGGTTGCAAAATGGCTGCCAGAGCTCCAAAGATCATGTTCCAACAGGCAGGTCACAGAGGCCAGACAGGGAGAGCACTGGCCTCATGTAACTCTCTCTTTTCATTAGTACGTCAGTTAGCCTTGTCTATGAGTCTAGCAGAGTTGCCATGGCAATGAATAACAAAAAACTTATAAAATAAGGGTGGCTAGCCTAAGGCAGGATGCCATTTCATTTAAGAGTCTGGAGGTGGGTTTCCAGGCTGATGCGGCAACCCTGCTCAGGGCTCCCCTCAGAAAACAGCGTTTCTTCTCTCTTTCTGCTCCACTAGGCCTAGCCTCCATTCCCACCATCACCTCATTGTTATAGAGGGTGCTCCAGCGTCAGCAATCATGTCCCCATTCCAGCCACCAGGAAAGAGGATGGATGAATAAAAGGGGGCACACAAGAGGCAGAAGCTTTCTTTTAAGGAAAGTAACAGTTTCCACAGAACACTTCTGCTTACATCCTGTTGTTCAGAATTCAGTCACAAAGCCACAGTTAGTTACAAGGGAGACTGAGAAATGTAGTCCTCATTCCTGGCAGTCAAATATTCAATTAAAAAGGGTTCTAAAAAAAGGAAGAATGGATCTTGGGATAAAAAGTTGGCAGTCACCACAATTGGGAAGGGAAAATCTTTCCTGGAAGACCATTGCCTTGTCCCTCTTGCATTGGCCAGAACTGGATCACATGACTATCCTTAGCTGCAAGAGAGGCTGGGAAGAGAAAGGTCTGGATTTACATCCTCTATAGTGAGAGACAAGCAAAGAAGAAGGGGATTGAAAATGGCTGTGAATAGCCAAACAATAGTTTCTGCCTCACAATCCTTGTAGTGCTATTTGATCTTTAAACTACATAGACAGATTACTTATATTTCTTTAAATGTATAAAAATAACAAATAGATAAATTTAAGTTTTTAGGAGAAACATATAGGGAAACTTGTCAAGAGCAACGGCCACACAACACCCTTCCTGTTCTAGGTGGGTAAAAAAAAAAGAAAGAAAAATGTATAAGATTAAGATACATACAAATAAATGATAACAAAGGCTACTCAAATAAATGTACTCATACTTTGCCAAATCGAACTTGTCAATCATCCCACAAACATTTATTGAATACCTGCCATGTACAAAGGATTATGGACAAGTGTTGGTCCATGCTTTCAAAGGTCACAGCTTAGAAGGAAAGGAAGACATGTAGCCATTGTTGCAACACAGCATGTCAAGTGCTGTGACACAGGAATGAACTAGATGATACAACCGCAAACCCATGAAGGTTTCCTTGAGAAGGTGACTTTTGGTACATATTAAAAGATGGGCAGACTTCACCCAGATGATGATAGATGTATGGAAAATATATCAAGCAGACAGAAGAATAAGTACGAAGGCATGAATCATATTGCAGCTTCAAGGAATAAGCCACATTCTTACCCTGTGTCCCACAGATAAGGAACGCTACCAACTAAAGGCTGGGCATGTACTTGACACCCCATAAGCATTTGGACTGAGTCAAGATGGACTGGCTCTCTCTTAATCTGCCTCTACTTAACTAGTATTCTAGATCAGGAATCAGCAATCTACAGCTCTCAAAAACATGCTTGCTGCCCAATATTCTATTGGAACACAGCCACGCCCACTCATTTATACATTATCTATAGCTGCTTTTGTGCTACAGGGCAGAACTGAGTATTTGTCAAACAGACTGTATGGTCTGCAAAACCAAAAATATTTACCATGTGGCCCACTAAAAAAAGTTTGCAGACCCTGTTTTAGGTAAATTGACATCCTCCATTCCCTCTAAACTGTAATGACTGATGCCAATAGCACTCTGAGGTCAAAACTAGTCAGTAATTAGTAATATACTCTCACCTCTCACCAGTTGAGCTGTATGCTTTCAAGAGTCAGCAGTGGTTTGTCCCCAAATGTGTTTTGCCAGTTTCACTCTTAATGTAATGATCTATTTCAACTAAATATTGTGTACACTGATGAAACAAGAGTGAAAGGGAGAGTCGTTTCTACGAAAACCAAACTGAATGATTTTTAAAAGTCTCACTCATAGCATGTTAATAAAAATTGCACTGAGTTAGACATGAGACAACTGCAAAAGATTGCAGAGGGGTCATAAAACTTTAAGATTCTGCTTTGCAAGTGTCTATAATGCTCCACTTCAAAAAAAAAAAACTTAAATTAGAAATCAGAAATGATGTATGGGAGGGCATGGTTTATGCAAGAAAGACCACAAAGAATTCTGCTTAGCAGACATGTCCTCAAAGAAGAGACTTGGACCTACATCAACAGACTAATGTTCACATAAAGTTCAGGTTAAAATAAAAATAATTATTTTAAGTGAGGGAGTGTATAAGTAGGCAGATAAATAAATATGACAATGCATTTTTAAATAATCCTCTGATTTCACCAACTTTCCAGTGTAAGGGGAAAGAGTGAGTAGAAGAAAGAAGCTGCAAGTTTATTTGGGCTAACCTAGATACACTATTACAATTTCCTCAGTTTACACAGGTCAACCTGTCTCTGCTAGACTCGGCTCTCACCCAACCGCTGCCTTGACTCCCAAAGGCGTCCATCCCACAGGGACCCACTTCTGCTCCAAAGTCCAGTGCTGGCTCCCAGGAACTTTACACAAGCAGGAATCAGACTTCATGCTCTCAGCTATGGATTAGGAAGGACAGACAAGCCCATGTTGGCCCAGATCAAAGATTAATTAACAAGGTAGCCTGTGAAAATGTCAAGGCCCTAAATCCCCAGAGTGCTACACTGAAGTCTGACAAGTTATCCTGGAAATAAAATGAATAAAATAAGACAGTGCCTCTTCCTTATGAATAGCACAAATTCAAAGTTCAGAAAACTTTTAATTTGGTCTCTCTGCCCATCACCTCAGAGAGGCCTGGATCCACCTTCAATCTGAAGTTTCAAACAAATCTCTGCTTCCTTGAGAGTCTAAAAGTAATTGTGCCCCTTGAAGTACATCAACTCTTTCCAATACAATAGCCAATTATATTTAATTAGTTCAAAACCTCTGGTTAGAACTTTCTTGATTAAATATCATTCTTAAGAAGATGAGCCTGTTTGTTTTTTCTTTGCCCCAAAAGGCTATCCCTTTCAGCATTTGTGAGCAGTATTATCTATACTGTCACCTGGTATTTCTCCAACATAACCATGTCACAGCTGACAGCAGGCCATGCCTTATTCTTTCTTCCTTTGTTTTTCTACCTTTTATTTTCCTTTCCACAGACCTATAGTCTTTTCTTGGTCCCTCAGGTGGAAACCCAACTTGGATCAGTTTGTTATGTGTAGGAGCCATATGAACGCAAAGCTTCCCAAATTTTTTCCACCAAAATCCATGAACAAACAACGCCAAAACTGCATATTTGGTTATGTATAGCAGAAACAAAATCACTGTTTCAAACTCAGGTGGGGAAGGCAGCCTCTAAGACGGCACCCCATGATATCACCTCTTGACATTTCAACCCTTATGTAATCCCTTCCCCTCAAGTGTGGACGGGACCTAGTTACTTACTTCTACTGAATGGAATATGGTAGAAGGGATAGGATGTCACTTCTGAGGTTAGGTAGCAAAAAGTATGTGCTTCTGTCTTGAATTTTCTCCCTTCCCCCCAACCCCAATCTCTCTCAGAGCCCTCATTCTAAGGGAATTAAGCTGCCATTTTGTGAGAAGCCCTACAAAAAGGTCCTCAAAAGGAAATGACTTGTCCAGAACAGCCAGTGAGGATCTGGAGTTGGCCAACAGCCATGTGAGTGAGCTTGAAAGAAGAGCATCCTCCTGTTGAGCCTGGAAATGACTTCAGTCCCAGCTCATTCCCGCCTTGTGAGAAAGACATCCTGAGCCAGAAGTATCCAGCTAAGCAGCGCCCAAATTCATGACCCAGAGAAACTGTGAGATAACAAATGTCTGTTGTTTGTAAATGCTAAGTTTGCCGATAATTTGTTACTGAACAATACATGACTAATATACCAGGCTTTCAACAAATATCAGATTTTTTTTTCTGTAAGATGAATTAAATATAATGCAGGAACCCACCTCCCCTTTCCAGACTGGCAAGAAATTGTCTCATTTGGTTCTATAACTCTATGCCCACAACCATTCCTCCAGGATCTTGTCAGAGCCTCAGGATATTTCTAACAGAATATTTGGTCACCAGTGATGAGTTCACTGTCCAAGTACACAAGACCCCTGGAGTAAGGAGCTGAGGAAGGTCCACAAATTTCCTGCCCGGTTTCAACTCAGCCACTAGGATCTTTGCTGAGGCTGGAATGCAGTAGCCAGAGCCCAGTCTGCCTCTGCAATCCTGTAAGTTCCCAACCAGAGAAAGGGGTACCAGGTCCTCTCACAGACCTCTATCCTTTCACTGACTTTGAGGAATCTCCTTATCTTACCATCCACCTTTCCCTACACAGCTTCCCATCCCTACATAAATACATATGCACACATATACTTAGCATAATTTCAAAGAGTTTAGGACTTTGAAAAAAAGCCTGGAAGATAGAAGCTGCTTCTGCAGCAAGGAAACACTATGGCCTTCTCAGAATTCAGGAAAAAATAAATAAATAACAAATAGTTCTCATTCTTTCTAATACTTCTTTGGCAGAAAAATACATACTCGCACACAAATTACAAATTAGTGTTTTTAATAAATAATCCCACTACAATTGTTTTTCCCCAGATATTCAAGAAAAACTTTATGTTCCCAGAAGGATCTCGAGCTTATCCTGTGACTTTGAAAACTTCCTGGTAAACTGCAATGAACCCCTACCCTACACATACACACACACACACACACACACACACACACACACACACACACACACACGCACACACATACACAGCCCATGATAGGAAACTCAATAATTGAGGGATGAGAGGCTTCCTAATAGCAACCTACCTTTTCTAGCTTTTTTCCTCATGATATGACAGAATATCACTAAAGCAACCAATTACAATGAAAATACAGCTGAAACAGGCTATTATACTACTTAAATGGAGGATTTAAGTGGAACCAGGGAGGTCTGACCCAAAACAACTTCCCAGTGGTCTGCAACAATGGCTGAAGTTCATACTTAGAGTTTGGCTCATTTGGGTTAAAAGCATTCTCACTCCAAAGTCGAATTGCCCATTGACCATTTTTAAGCCTGGAGCATCTTCTTATAATTTAGTTTATCAGTTCATTTCTAATAGGCACCTTATTGAAAAGGGTTTACACTCCTAAAGGAGTGAATGGAGAGGAAGACAGACGTCTTGAACAGCAGCAATGAGGACAGCTTGAAGGTAAGGCTGAAGGTAGGCAGGGGGTAGGCACAAATAGGGAAGTGATTCCTATTACCATCAATGCAACATGACTCTTGGCATTAGGACAGTATGTTCTGTTATGGCTAGTCTATGAAGACCAGCAAAGATGAAGGTCACCCCTGGAACTAAACATAGTCTCGTGAAGGGTCATTATTAGTGTCTAGTACTAGGGGAAGAAACCAGTCCTTGAAGAAGAAGCAACCACAGCAGAAAGGTCTAGACATCAGGTCTAGGAAGGCATCACCTTGGAAAGCATTGCTAAGTAGTAGGTAAAGATAGTGCCCATCCTATAAAGAAAAGCCAGTATCTAGGAATGAAAGACACCAGGATTGGTCTTTCCTAGAGTCCCAAGAATGGAATATTAGCAACCTGCTCTCAAGAGAGAAGTATTTGTAAAGCAGATTGTCTCTCTATAGTAGTTTCTCAACCCTAAGCTTGTGGTCTAGATCAAGTCAGTTGGGCACTAAAAGAGCTACAACACTAGGGCTGCAATACCAGTGGAAATGCGTTGAGGAGGAGGAGGAGATTATGTTTACTAAAGCTCCTCTCCCTGTGAAAGCATATTGCTTGATAAATCACTTGAGGGGAAATGGGGTGATACCCCCCCCCCAAGAGACAGGTCTTCTAAGGAGTATGGAACTGATTAATTATTGGACTTTTGATTTGCTAAGTATGCATTTGGGTTCATGCTTAGATTACTCAGGAGTCACTGAGGAAAGGCTAAGTCCTACTATCAGAAGCCTTTTCCTCTGCTTCCCAAACACACCACTTACAATGTAGATGAGGTTGAAGGAGCATCAGGCTAGTGTCCTGTCTAGGTCTGCTCTGGTCCTTCTCATAATCAGATCTGTGTCTCAAAAATCCTATGTTTTGAGATGCAACAGAGGAAGCACAGAAGAAAAAATACCCTTCTGTCTTCATCCAACTTTTTTGTAGGAGAAAGCAAAAAAATTTAAAAAAAAAAGAAGTTTAGTCACTTGTATATCATTGTTTGACACAAATATTTTTGTTTTCTGTCTCTTGATAGACCACCATCCCCGCACTCCCCCCACACACACACACACACAAAAGATGTCTGGAATGTGTTTAAAGAGTACAAGTCACTGATGGCAGATGAGAAACTCAACTTCATACAACAGTCTAGAATTTTGATAAATATAAAAAATTCACTAGAGGAAATGGACTGTTCTATTGCTTAAAAGAACCTTGGGAGGGGGAAATGGCCTGTTTAGGCTGACTGTAAATTTAAGCTTTCTTTTTTTAAGAGAGTCAAATCTGATCCTTCAGCATTGACCTTCCAGATTACTTGAAGCAATGAGAGTGGTGGAAGAAAGAGGTATGTGTTGTCACCTTGAGACCAAATGGTTGGAGGTGACATAACAATAGGCTGATAAAATTCTCCTGAAATATTCAAGGATTCTCTCTTTTTTTCTGGTCCAAAAAAAAAAAAAAAGCAAAAAATGAAAACTCAAATTATTCTAATCTTATGCTGACACTGAACAGAAATTCCCTGCCCTGCCAGGTCTCAGAAGTCATAGATCCTCAGCCTTGCCCTGTGTTGGGGCTGAGGTGAAGCTTGCCATGCCATTGTCACAGGCCCTACCTGCCACAGTCCTCTCTGTGTACAATTACCCCTCAGAAGGGAGGTGAAAATTCTTATCATGGCAGATCCTCAATTTAGACCTAACATGCTTTTGTAAGGAACTGCCACAGCTTTGGAAGCATTGTTCCAGCAATTTCAAAAAGCATATTCATCTTTGTGTTTTTAAAAGAAAAGGTAATAATCCCCCAATACCACTTTCCTAAACACATTTCCTTTCCTTGAGTTTCATCTCAACTAAGATTCATATTTAGGGCCTAGTACTCTGCAAAGAATAGTAGACAATCACAAACCCTCGAGGAGGTTGCAATCCTGCTCAAGAGATAATACCAATATATATAAAACCCCAAATAAGAAAACAATATAGTATTTAAGGCAATATCAAAATGAAATGCTAACATGTAACTTAAGAATTCAAGGTGGAGAAAAATTGAGGCTCCGTTGAATTTGAAGAAAGGCTTCTCAGAGGATATGAAACTAAAAGTGACCAAAATTTTAGCCCACGAAGAGCGCAGTGAGGGGTGGGGTGGAAAGGAGAAGGGAAACTACATTCTTAAACAAAAACTAACATGAAAACTAGCACAAAGAAAGATGTCAACATAGGAAAGAGAAAATGTCTGATTATCTCAGGGGGTTGTTTGTTTTTTCTGTATAGCCTAATAAAGAAGCATAAAATATTGCCCCTGCCCTTGAAGACAGTGTGCTGGTTTGAAGGGATGTATGTCCTCTAGAAAAGCCATGTTTTAATCTGAATCCCATTTCATAAAGGAAGAATAATCCCTATTCAATACTGTATGTTTGAAACTGTAATCAGATCATCTCCCTGGGGATGTAATTAATCAAGAGTGGTTGTTAAACTGGATTAGGTGGTGACATGTCTCCACCCATTTGGGTGGGTCTTGATAAGTTTCTGGAGTCCTATAAAAGAGGAAACATTTTGGAGAATGAGGAGATTCAGAGAGAGCAGAGCAGAATGACATAGCGATGAGGAGCAGAGTCCACCAGCCCGCGACCCTTGGAGATGAAGAAGGAAAATATCTCCTAGGGAACTTCACGAAACAGGAAGCCAGGAGAAGCTAGCAGATGATGCCGTGTTCGCCATGTGCCCTTCCAGATGAGAGAGAAACTGTGACTGTGTTCACCATGTGCCTTCTCACTTGAGAGAGAAACCCTGAATTTCATCAGCCTTCTTGAACCAAGGAATCTTTCCCTGAATGCCTTTGATTGGACATTTCTATAGACTTGTTTTAACTGGGACATTTTCTCAGCTTTAGAACTGTAAACGTGTAACTTATTAAATTTCCCCTTTTTAAAGCCATTCTGTTTCTGGTATATTGCATTCCGGCAGCTAGCAAACTAGAACAGATTTTGGTACAGGACAGTGGGGTGCTGCTGCGGCGGCTTGCAAATACCAAACACGTTGGAACAGCTTTTTAAATGGATAAGGGGAAGATTTTGGAGGCATTGTGAGGAGCTTGATAGAGAAGGCCTAGATGCTTTGAAGAGACTGTTGGTAGAAATGTGGACTCTAAAGATACCTGTGATGAAGCTCTAGACAGAAACGAGGCACATGTTATTGCAAACTAGAAGGAAGGCGAACCTTGTTTTAAAATTGCAGATAATCTGGCAAAATTGACTAGTGGCTTTGGCTGGAAGGCTAATTTTAAAAGCCATGAACTTGAATATTTAGCAGAAGAGATCTCCAAATTAAATGTTGAAAGTGCAGCCTGGTTTCTCCTCACAGCTTATAGTGAAATGCAACAGGAAAGAGATAAGCTGAGAACGGAACTCTTGGGTACAAAGAAACCAGTTGATGTTCTGGAGAATTCTGGGCTTCCTGGAAGGGAGATCCCAGAGAACAGTGCCCCACATAAGGACTTGACCAAATGTGGAACCTGTCAGCCATTTCAGAAAAAGCCAGGATTGGACATGGAGTTATCCAGGAAGGATTTGTGGAAACTCCTTATGTCTGATGGGCATGATCCAACGCTACTGCACAGAAAGCCGACAAGAGTGCTTTAGGACCTATATAAACAGTCGCTGCCAGTCTAGACTGGGGGGTTCAGAGAAGGGATGACTGTTCCTCCTTTGTATGTTGGCAGCAAATAACTTGTTTTGAGTATTTATAGGTCCAGAGTCAGAGGCTAACTTTGCCTTAGAACAGATCATGCCTGTAACTAACTTTGATAGGAGTTTGTACTGTTTTTAACCTTGTATTGTATTTGTAATGTTACTGAAATGGTTTAAGGTTCTCTGATATTCTTATGGAATGAATGTATTTTGTATATGGGTAAAATATGTCCTTTTTAGGGTCCAGAGGTTGGAATGTGCTGGTTTGAAGGAATGTATGTCCCCTAGAAAAACCATGTTTTAATCTAAATCCCATTTCATAAAGGAAGAATAATCCCTATTCAATACTGTATGCTTGAAACTATAATCAGGTCAACTCCCTGGAGATATGATTTAATCAAGAGTGGTTGTTAAACTGGATTAGGTGATGACATGTCTCCACCCATTTGGGTGGGTCTTGATAAGTTTCTAGAGTCCTATAAAAGAGGAAACATTTTGGAGAATGAGGAGATTCAGAGAGAGCAGAGCAGAATGACATAGCAATGAGGAGCAGAGTTCACCAGCCAGCGACCCTTGGAGATGAAGAAGGAAAATGTCTCCCAGGGAGCTTCATGAAACAGGAAGCCTGGAGAAGCTAGCAGATGATGCCATGTTCGCTCGCCATGTGCCCTACCAGATGAGAGAGGAACCCTGACTGTGTTCACCATGTGCCTTTCCAGATGAGAGAGAAACTCTTACTGTCTTCACCATGTGCCTTCTCACTTGAAAGAGAACCCCTGAACTTCATAGGCCTTCTTGAACCAAGGTATCTTTCCCTGGATGCCTTTGATTGGACATTTATATAGACTTGTTTTAACTGGGACATTTTCTTGACCTTAGAATTGTAAACTTGTAACTTATTAAATTCCCCTTCTTTAAAGCCATTCTGTTTCTGGTATATTGCATTCTGGCAGCTAACAAACTAGAACAGACACTGAAGTCTATACTTCTTGAAAATTCAGATTAGAGATAGAGAAAGGATTTGAAAGTAGTTGCTTCACTACTAACACGAACCTGCAAATGTTTATGTGGCAGAAGAAAAATAGGCAAATAATAAGACTTTAGCCTGTTATTATAAGGAAAATTATTACAGAAATTATATTTCTTAATTAAATATTAACTCAGGTGGTACTTTTCTGATACCAAGTATCTGTGGTGAAATACAAATCTAGGGGAAAAATCAAACACACAAACAGGTATTCACAAGGCAAATGACAACAGAGGAAAAATATTTAAGAGGGAGAATTCTATTTTTACAAATGTCCTAAGTTCCAGCCACATTGGGCATAAGCCAACATTCAAACTAACATTGTTTTGATGTCACAAATCTAAGAAGGCCACAGAATACACTGGGTGGCAGAACTGGAATTCAGAGTAAAATATAAGATTGGCATGATGGCTCAAACCCAATCAGCTATATTTTAACAAAAGTAAACCCAATGCTCAAGTGTAAAATACAGGTGATACAGCGTGGTAACCATGGGTAAAAAAAAAAAAACCTTGGAGTCACAGATACAGTGATCTGCCCCAAAGAGAGCTAAAGCAAACCTGGGCTGGGTTAACAGTAGCTCTGTGTCCAGAAGCAAGAAGATGATGGTCCGATAGATTCTGCACAGGTAACATCACCTGGGATCACCACACACTTTAAAGGAGGGTGGCAGAGATCCAGAGGTGAGCACCATGACAATTGGCCTGGAAAGAAGCAGCCTAGAGAAGAGAGGAATATAATGGTTGACTTCAAATATCTTAAGGTTCACAATGAACAGGCAGGATTAGATGGATTCCCTACTGTGCAGTGCTTAAACTTTCTAACCAAAAAAATCAGGACACATTACTAGAAAAGGAAACTTTATGCCACTTACAAGTGTGAGGGATAATGTAATGGATGTGCTTTTAATAAGGGAATGTGAAGATTTCCAAAACCTAGTGATGGCTTATAAGGGAACAAATACTTGAAATTAGAACTATTCTAGAAAATCTGGAACTCTACAATGAATGAGCAGAAATTCTAGGAAGATAAATTCCAGTGCAACATGAGGGAAAATAACCTAACAAAAAGAGTTGCTCAAAGGCCAAATGTCCTTTCAACCTCAAGGGCTAGAGATTTTGAAAATAAATATTTATTTATGTGAGCCTACCATGTAAAAAACATTCTCTCATGGTTTTTTACCATGAGAGAGGAAAATTAAGAGAGAGGTACTTAAGAGAGGAAAATCCAAGTAAGTGAATAGGCAACTGCAATACCCAAGATGAAAAATTGTATAATAAAAGTGAGAAAAATGTAGAATGGGAGCACAGGGTGTGGAATATGGAGGAACAACACAAGTTTTGTTTCAAGGTTTGATGGTAGTATGGGAAATTGATTAGATGCAATCACCCAGTAATCAGTTAAGGAGGAGAGTATGTAATTATACGGAAAAGATATGATGATGGCCAGAGCTAGGGCAGAGGTAATGGATGACAAGTGGAAAGATTTAAGAAGCATTTAGGAAGTGCAATAGACAGGATTTGAATGGTGCTTCATATGTGTGGTAGTTAGATTCAGTTGTCAATGCAACATAAGGTCTAATACGGAAAAAATCAACAAATTAACGTGTTGTTTAGAAATACATAAACAGAACAAACAGGTGAAGAATTTAAAGTAATTGACTCTGAAGAAGGGATTGGGGCAGAGAGATGCAAGACAGGGAATTGCTGTTCTTTGTTATAAGCTATATAGTACTGTTGACTTTCTTTTTTTTTTTTGCACAGGCAGGTATTGGGAACCGAACCTGGGTCTCTGGCATGGCAGGCAAGAACTCAGCCTGCTGTGCCACCATGGCCTGCCCAGTACTGTTGACTTTTAAAACTATGTGTACATGATTTTTTTGAAAAACAAAACAAAAGGAAAGAAAAGAATTTGGCTATGAAGGGAAAGAAAGATATTGAATGGATGATAAAGGGAGACATGAAGTTATGGACTAACATTTGTGAATTGCTTACCTTCATTCCTTCCTCCCTCCCTTAATTCCTACCTTCCCTCCTTCCTGACTGTCTTACTTAGTATTGAGCTAAGGGAAAAGAATCAGTGTAGAACTGGGGTTTGATAGAGCTGAGAGGAGATAATTGGTGGAGAAAATCATCTGTTAAAAGGGGGTACCTGAGCCTGGCAATTGAGGCTTCCCTGTACTGGATGTGTTAAACACAGTTTGGGTAAACCTTTTCAGATGTCACAGACTAAAACAGTTGGCTCCCTTCCATTACTGAGAGCCTTAAAAAATCAAACATGCCTCAAAAAATCCTACCAAGTAAAATATGTTAACTGAAAAGAGCACCGAAGACTTATCCATTTATCAATCAATCTGCTTAGTGAACAAGTTGGGGGAAAACAGTGCTTTTATCTAGACTATATGGTCAAAATATTGGTAACCTATTTTCTTTGGGAATTTGACTGCTTTTTATGTTGTTGTTCTTAAGGTAAAATGAAACATTTCCATTATATTCTAGGATGGTTTGAAGAGCAAACTCTCTTGTCATCAAGGAAGAAGAACTGGTTTTAAGTTCAAGAGAATCAGCTTAGGGTTGAGGAGGTGGAACAAGCAAAGAAGACTAGAGTATTTGTCAGAGAAATCAAAAGAGAAATGAGTTTCCTGAAATTAAAAATAGGTCAGAGGCCAATGGTACTCAGTGGCAGAGTTCTCGCCTGCCATGTCAGAGACCAGGTTCAGTTCCCGGTGCCTGCCTATGTAAAAAAATAATAATAATAGTAGGTCAGAGGTCTTAGTGAATTTTGTTCATCCCTCACCTAATTAACCCACTGCTTCCATCCCCATCCAGAATGGTGTGACCTCAAAACCTAAGGGAGCAGTGGAGAAAAAACCCTGATACCGTGTTTAGGTTGGAGAGAAAGTGACGCTGAATATTGTGCAATCAATGGATGAATGGATAAACAAAATGTGGTATATACATACAATGGATTATTAGTCAAATGTTTTTTAAAAAATGAAGTTCTGATACATGTTACAACATGGAGGGACCTTGAAGATCTCGTGTTGACTGAAATAAGAGCCAGACACAGAAGGACAAATATTGTATGGGATCACTGATATGAAATGACTAGACTCTGCAAATTCATAAGACAGAAAGCAGATTACAGGATATCAAGGGCAGGGGTGGGGATGTGGAGTGGGGAATTAATGTTCTGTTTAGGGTGGAGGGAAATTTGGGGTAATAGATGGTGGTGACAGTGGTACAGCAGTGTCCATGTGATTAATACCATTGAATCATATGCTTCAAAGTGGTTAAAATGGGAAATTTTATGTTGTTTATATGTTACCATGATAACATTTTTTTTTTAATTCAACATTCTAGAAACTTGGTCTGAGACAGAGGTGACAGCCCCTGTGAAATAAGTTGAAATACTGGGCCAAAATTAAATAATTTTAATAACATTTGGTATGCTTTGAAAAATGTGATGCTGTTGATTTGGGAAAAGAAAGACAACTTTGGCATCTATTAATTGAACGTTTCATTCTATGAAAATACCAACTATCTGCACCAGGTTTGACATGGGAGAGTTGGCAAAAATTTCTTCAAGCTGTGACCCTTTGTCAGAGACATTCACCATATCATTTTATACATAAAGAACAGTTAAAAGAAGAATCAGAAAAATATTATAATTGTTCTCATTTTTCAACCCCTCACAGTCACAGCCATTTTATCTATCCAGTAGCAAATGTAATTATAAGTAGGGTAAAACAGAAGAAACAACTACATGGATGTCATCTATTTTTCTGGACTTCTGCTGTGGACAGCGACCTGTCCCTCAGGTGATCTGAAATCTTCTGGTTTCCCTTATGTGGAAAGCAGAGGCACAGCCTCGGCCTCTTCCCCAAGCCAGCCTTGATCCCAGATCAGTGTGGCAGAACTCAAGGTCTTGGAATCTGTGTGTTTCCATGACAACCAAGCACTATTATAGTGTCTGCCTCTTCAGAAGGCATTTTTCACCTTCTTTCTGGAGGAAAAGGAGAGGGAGAGAGGAAGAAGTGAGATAGGTTGGGATAATAAGGAGAAGGAAAAGTGAAAGAGGAGAGAACACAGAGTTGGAGAAGAAGTGAAAACTCATTCAATATGGAACCAACTCACCAAACAGCCAAAAGAATGCATACACACTCCTTTTCTTCTTTCTCACTCCTTTTTTATCCGGAAATTTTTGGCATTCTGGCTTTTCTCATACATTTTATCTGCATGAAAGTTCCTCTTGGAATTTCAATCAACAAGCCCGCTCAAGTTTTCTCCTTTTCCTTTTTAACAGTGAATATATAAAAATGAGCAGGGGGTCACTACAACTGGAAGGAATCACTAATCATTATAGTACTCAAATTGCAGCCCCCTGGTGTATGGAAAATTGCTTTTTACTGTGACTGAATGTGTAAGGGGTGCATTCAGAGGCTGGCTGTGAAAAAGGACCACAGATTCTCATTTGACACAATCTTGCCAGCGATTTTAGTAAACTCACGAGATTGGAATGGATCTTTAAGATGCTTCAGAAACAACACACGCAGCTTGTTCTCTAAGCATAAGCCCTAATACATAACAACACCCACACACCTCCCCGCTTTTGATTTATTGAAAGTGACACAGCATTGTTCCAAAGTTCTTTAGCCCTTCATTTCCACTTGCAAGCAATTACTTCCAAAACTGTATAAAAATTGCAATAAAATACTGCTCAATTCTTGAGAATCCATTACATCTCTTGCGGGGAAGTTCAGAGAATAGGAGAGGAGAGAGCCACACCAGCATTCTTTTCAGAAAAAAAAATCTGTGCTAATCAGTGTGGGGTGAGAAATAGGCACCTCAGACATTGCATGACAATTAATATCCTTTCCAAAGTGTCCCTTTAAATTTTCAAAGAAACAGTGAGATGATTTTCAGCCTTCAGATGTTTGGTTTTTACATAGAAATCCAAGGACATCCGCTTTAATGATAAAAGCAAACAATTTAGGGCCAAATTAACTGGTTATTTTATGCTCTCTTCCTTGCTTCTCTCAGTCATCCACAAATGCTGAAAGAAATGTAGGTGAGAGAGACAAAGGACAGTGAAGCAGGAACGTGCCTCACCCCCAGCCTGCAACCAACAGAGTGGGAAAATCGCCGGATCCCACAGGCAGCGAATACAAGGCAGTGGGAGATGAAGGTGAGAAAGAAGAGAGTCTGAGAAGGGTGGCAAACAAAAATGAAAGAAAGTGAGAGAGAGATGGTAAAGGCAGAGATGGGTAAAGAACGAAGAGAAAGAATAAAGATTTTTTAAAAGGGGGAGGGGAATGGAAAACCAGGGAGGAGAATGGAAAGGAGCAAAGGGTGAAAGAGAGCAAGGAAACAAATACTATATGGAGACAGAAAGAAATTATTAAAGGAGATATGGTGCTGAGGGGTAGATAAATCCCTGACACACATCCATGCATGCCAGTAAAACTCTGCTGTAATCCAAAATAGTAGGCCCTGGAGCCTTCTTCCCTGGGTACTTTTGAAAACTTGAGCCTGAGCCCCTGAGGGCCACCTGAGTAGAGAGTTGGGGCAGGACATCAGTGCATCTTAATGATTTAGGATTTTCCTTTCCTTTCCTGCCAGTGGTTGCAGGTCTTTCATCTGCTTTATCTGTACAGTCTAATGAATTCCTGTTATGTCTATATAGCAGTTGTCCTGTCCACTTAAATCTTCCCCCGGATCCCATTTACGAGAGTTTACAGTTCAGAGTGCTGTATGCTAAATTGTTTGTGTTTTTACAACCATCACTAAATGCTGACTCTAGAAAGTGGTAAGTTTCCAGGTGAAGACTCCTCCTGTAAGATGTAAATGCAGTCTAATGGAGAGGTAACACTTCTTTTTTTCTATTTGCTGTGTCTGCTGTTCTGGGAGCAGAAATTCAGCATGTGTTTTCTGGGACCTCCTAGGACCTGTGCTTCCCTAACGTTTGAAGGGTAGGGAAGTCAGGGAAATGGACCCCAGTCATCAAGAGGCCTAAATTTTGTCCCAGACTTGCCATGACTAAGTAGGTAAACTTTCTGAGCTACAGTCTTCCCATCTGTAAATTGGGATCTGTATACCTCCATCTTCTAGACCAGGGTTGGGAGGGAACCATGGAAGGGTGATGCAAAGTGTGATGTCATTGTTACAGAAGGTAGGACTAAGGTCCTGAAAAGGAGGTATAGATAAGCTGGGGCCAGGTAATAGCTGCCTTAACCTTTCTGTGCTTCTCAGACCCTCATTTGTAAAATGGCTTAAAATTATGCCAGTTCTCTTCTTCATAAGAAGTTTGAGGGGATGCTTTAGCTCCTCGGCTAAAAAGTGCCAAGGGCTCCAGAAGGACTGTGCCCTTGCTCTAATCATCTACACCCTTCCTGTGACCCATGTCCTTCCATGCCTGTCCCTGAATTTCCCTCCATCTGAGCATGGTCCTATCTCTGTTATGGCTAAAGCAGCCCCAAAGAAATCACTGGCTCCTCCCGGTGCTCTCACCACAGGATATTCCGAATCCTTTTATCATTAGGCCCAGGACCCTTGGAAAATGATGCCAAACGTACCTCTGTCAGACAGGTTTGCTGCAAAAGCAGAGGCCTGTCACGACAAAACAGCAGCATTTGGGAAGAGGACACTGGTTGATGTGCTGCCTTCCCTGAGGGTCTTTCCTCATGTCCTTGCCCTCAGAGATGATAAAATTATTGACTTTGATGCCATAAAGTATTTAGGCATTCTACCAAGAATCACATTTTCAGACAGGAAAGATACCCCGATATTGTGAGGCGTAACATGGTGCTAAGACAATTCAAGCATCTTACCAGGTCTGAGGGTTTAGGTTCAAACCCACGAGGTAAAATTCCAGAAACATCTGACTCTAAATATTTTGTTGCTTAATATCTATCTATTAAAGCTAACAGTATTCCTGGAGCACATTCCTGAACACAAAAACTGTTCATTGATATGGAATAAAGGAATGAATGATTGAATTGATTTCCTAGGCTAAAATCAAAATACCCTCAAAGAATGGTAATTGATTAACCAATTCATTTTAGCCTTAAAAATCTTGGTGTGAAAGCAAGTTTTTAAGGGGGAAAAATGGAGAGGAAATAAACTGAAAAATTTTGAGTTTGTGTATGCTTGGTGTACTGTGCTGGACACACACATACATATATATGTGTGTAGGATTAATTTATTTAATCCTCACAACAACCCAGGACCTCAGTAAAATAATACCCACTTTATATTTGAGGAGATGAGGCTGAGAAAATTTACTTGCCTGTTACTTGTCTAAGGTCACAGAACTGATAGAAGTAGGCAAAAAAGGTCCAGGTGCTTAGAGTAAAGAGTAGCCAGGAAACACTGTGAAAAAGAAAAATGGGGACCAGAGAGGAGCAAGGAGCCATCCAAAAAAGAAATTTTGGCGACTGAATGAATTTTGAGGCCTGCCCTACAACTTAATCTCCTACTTAGTTCATACCATTCACTCTTTTTTCGTTCATACCACAAATAATCAATAAAATCCTACTATTGCAAATGGGTATTGAGATGGAAAATACAGGATTTTGCCCGCCATGAGTTTAGAGCCAAGCAAGGGAAAAGAGACACACATAGAATGCTGGTACCTTTCATGCAAGTAGAAATTTAAGTCTGCTGAGACAGGTACAGAGAATAACATCGGGCCATGTAGGAGAAATGGATATAGATGGTGTGGATTATGGAAGGCTTCCTGGAATAGGGCACCCAAAATAAAGGCCAGAATTTTGGATATGCAGAGAAAGGGAGGAAGGGCATTTGACATGGGGAGACAGGACAAGCAAAGGCATAAAGTCAGAAGACCATAGAACATGTACGAGGAAAGGAGAGTCATTACATTTTTCTAGTAAAAGAAAAATAAAGCAGGATATAAAATTGAAAAAGTAGATTGAGCTCAGATCCTTCACACATGCCTAGACAAGACTGAACCACAGATTAGGCTCCTTCTAGGATGAGCATTAAATGAGATAAATACTTCGTTTCCTGGTGCCTGCCCATGCAAAAAAGAAAAAAAGAAAATATTTTTTAAAATGAGGTAAATACATATAAAGCACCTAGCACAGTGTCTGGCACATAAAAATTGTTTAATGAATGTTTATAGCAAGCTATGAATGCAGAGGGTTAATAAGGCAAGTCATGATCAGAACTATACTTCAGAAGTACTTAATTGATGGCATGGAGGTGGCAATGAGGGACTTGGGTTAAGGAAGTAATGCAAAAGAGAGAGAATGAAAACAGAACAGTTTGGGGAAGGGTGAGCATAAGTTCAGTGTTGGTTATAGCAAGTTTGGGGTTTTTCTGGAAACTTTAGGAAGAGATGGTCTGCAGGCAGTTAGAAAATCAATCTAGCACTTGGGAAAGAGTGCTGGACTAGAAATAAAGATGTGGAGTCATCTGCTCAGAGACTGTATTAAAGCCATGAGGATAGAAGAGATCATCCAGAAAGAGTGGAGAAGTAAGCCAGCTACAAACCAATCCTTGGAGAAACTCTGAATCTGGAAGACAGAAAGAAACAGAGTTGTGCAGAGAAGGAGCAGTCAGGGAGCTAAAAGGGAATCCAGGAGAGGGTAGTGTGGTTAGAGCTCTATGTATTCCAGAAAAACATGTTCTTAAATTTAATCCATTCCTGCGGGTGTGAACCACTGTAAGTAGGATCTTTTGATGTGATTACTTCAGTGAAGGTGTGAGCCAGCTCAGTCAGAATGGGCTGTAATCCTATTACTGGAGTCATTTATAAGTGGTATGAAATTCAGACAGAGAGAAAACCATGGAAAGCAAGAAGATGAAACTTAGCAGAACTCAGAAGAGAATGGAGAGGCCAGGCTGCTGTGTGCACTGCCACGTGACGGCGGAGCCAAGGACCAAGGATCACAGGCAGCCAGCCCCAGAATGCCCGTCTTTGGGAAGAAAGCATCACCTTGATTATGCCTTGATTTGGATTTTTTCTCAGCCTTAAAACGATGAGCTAATAAATTTCAATTGTTTAAAACAACACATTGTGTGGTATTTGCTTGACATCCAAGGAAACTGAAGAAGCAGGGCTCTAGAATCCAAAAGAACAAAATGTATCAAGAAAAAAGGGGGTAGTGAGCTGCACCATATGACTCAGAAGGATAAGGGCTGGTTTGGGCAAAGGGGACTTTGCTGACTTTTCAAAAGCAAATTCAGTGAGAAGTTAGACACTGAGGAGTAAATGAGGTAATAGGGAATGGAAGCAACAGGTACAAGCTATGTTTTTAAGAGGTTTAGCAGTGAAGGAAAGGAGAAAAAGAGGAGCCCTTGGGTCAAGGGAGAGGTTTTAGGATAATGGAGTCACCTGAACACCATCCCAGGCTGAAAAAGAAGAGACAGGAGGAAGGGAGCAACTGAAAGCACTGGAAAGAAGGAACAATTGGCAGCTCTTCCCAAAAATCCACCAGATAACACATATTTCCTAAGACAAGGAATGCCAACACTAAAAGATGTGAGATCTAGCAGTGACTGAGTCTGCATGACCCAAATTTAGGCAATATACTTCTGCCAAGCTCCCTTGTGACCTACTAAGATCTGAACTCTTATGTTTTTAGCTGGTGTAAAGGGCTTAATCTCATGAAAAGATGTAAACTGATAAAGAATGACTGGTGCTGAGCTAATTCAAGTTTATCCCTGTATTTGAGGCATTTCTATTGAGTCTTGTCAGAATTTGTAAAAATCTGTAGAGCCATCAGAGATGGATCAAAAGCTGTTGAATGAACCATTGATATGTGAGTAAGAAAAATGAAAAGGTTTCATTGTTTTATTATTTTATTTAAATTAATTAATTAATAATTAGAATCTTATTGTTCCTTTTATTACATTTAGAACTATTCTCCATTCTTGTCTAGAGAGACAAAGACAAAATACACACATGTTCCTGTTGAAATACCGCTAATAACTTAATCACTTTACTCTTAGAGTGGCACCACAGAGATGATCTTAAATGTTGGGGGCTCCAAGTTTCATTAATTTAAGCCCAATGTTTTCAATTGGACATTTGCTTTTAATCAGCCTCTACAAATACACTTGATTGCCTTGAGTATTAATAATAATAATCACTTGCTAATGACTTCTTTTCCCTCTTACATGGCAGGATTAAGCACCACCATTTAATCATACTTATTAGCATTTTCTTGACTGGAGAAACTAAATCATATGCAAATGCAGGAGCTTGTTTACTATGTACATCTCCACAAACTTGCCAACAAAATTTTCTGTTCTTTTCTAATATTTCCACTTCAATGGTTAGAAAGCCATTTACTGTGCTCTCCATAAGGAACTAGGTCTCATGTCAGATACTTGTTTAGGGAGGGTGAAGGACCAGACCACATGTACCATCATCATCATCATCATCATCATCGTACAATGAGCCAACAGTTATCATTGAACAGTCACGTGCCAGGAACTGTTTAAGAACTCCACATTCATTATTTCAAATTAAACCTATGAGGCAGGTACTCATGGTATTTCCTCTATGTAGATAAGGAAACAGAGGCTTAGAGTGGTTAAGTAAAAAGCAAATGTCAGAGCCAAGACTAGAGTCCCTGAATCTCTGAGTCAGATTTACCAGCGCAACACTGGCAGCTTCCAGGGTAGAATCTCCTCCTAATGGCATCATAGCGCACAGCTTAGATTAAAGATGATTGGTCCGGGTCTAAATTGCCCTACAGCAGAAAACATGGTCTAGAAAAAGAGGAATTGTAAGAAAGAGTGGTGAAAACTGAAAGAGAGATTTCATAAAGACCTCTAAGCCACAGGGAACAAAAGCCTGAGGCAGCCCTGCTCTGAGATTTCTTCATTAGTATGCAGCTAGTGGAAGCTGGGGGGACTTAAGGAGCATTCTGCAGAATCAAGAAGTCCAAGCCCAGGCAGCAAGCCTAACCAACCCAAACTTGGAATAAACAGAAAGCAAAGGAAGTCCAACCATCCTGCAGACTTGGGAATTGATTTGTACATACCATTATGTATAAACATGAACAAGCTGTGTTAAGGATCTGTTGGGCTAATTCTCATTCTCTAGGGCTCCTGTGGCCTTTCCTCCAAAGCCCAGGATACTCTCATTAGGTCAGGTGCTTGATTTTTTTATATTTTTTTAATGACAACTTTATTGAGATATAAATCACATATCATATAATTTACCTTTTAAATGGTACCCATTCAGTGGCTTTTAATATAGTCACAGAATTATACAACTGTCACCACTATCAAAACCTAGAATATTTTCATCAGTCAAAAGAAACCCTCTGCCCATTAGCAGTCACTCTCCAATACCAACACCCCAGCCCCTGGCGATCACTGAAATAGTTTCCTTCTCTATAGATTTGCCTATTCTGGGCATCTCATAGAATGGAACCATACAATATGTGGTCTTTCAGTGACTGGCTTCTTTCATTTAGCATAATGCTTTCAAGGTTTACCTATGTTGTAGAATGTATTAGTACTTCATCCCTTTTGATTGCCAAATCATAATATTCCATAGTATGATATACCACATTTGACCACCTC
Organism: Tamandua tetradactyla; assembly: GCF_023851605.1. Taxonomy (NCBI): domain Eukaryota; kingdom Metazoa; phylum Chordata; class Mammalia; order Pilosa; family Myrmecophagidae; genus Tamandua; species Tamandua tetradactyla. The sequence goes on along the minus strand of NC_135343.1, from coordinate 20,975,403 downwards.
ATCAACTGATGAGTATTTGGATTGTTCCCAGTTTTCGCAATTATAAATAATGCTGCTATGAACATTCATACATGAGTCAGTGGCCAACTCTTTTTTTTTTTAATTGATATACATTACATATTCAGATACGATGTAATCATCCAAAGTATACCCTCAGTGGTTCACAATATCATTATATAGCTGGCATGTATTACCACAATCAGCTTTTTTCTTTCTTTTTTTTTTTGTTGAGAAATAACATATACAAAAAAGTAATAAATTTCAAAGCACATCACAATAATTAGTTGTAGAACAGAGTTCAGAGTTTGGTATGGATTACAATTCCACAACTTTAGGTTTTTACTTCTAGCTGCTCTAAAATACAAGAGACTAAAAGAAATATCAGTATAATGGGTCACAAATTATATTCATTTGTCAAACCCTACCTTCTCTGTATGACTGGTGGCCACCTCTTTAAGCATTGGGATCTGTCTCCTGGCTGTATTGACAAGATGAATGGGCTCTCAATACAGATCTCTGTTAGTCTCCCCTGGCTCTGCTTCCCTTGATCCATAAGTTTTCAAGGAGACAAGTTCACTCTCCTTGACAGTCTCCCTGCCTCCAGTCTCTCATCACACATTTTGAGACCAGCTTTATTTTTCTTGGAATTGAGTTTCATGGTGTTCACTCCAAATTCATGAGCCTTGACCAGTGCTCAAAGGCCTGCCATTCTCATCCTGCCCAACCAGCTCCCCTGCCTTCTATGTCTTGTCATAGATGTCCCAAGTCTCTTCACTCCATTCATTCCTAACCTCATTCAACCTCTATTCATCAGAATTAGCCTTGCACATCTCTCTGCCTTATGGTCATCTCTTCATTTGTTCAACAAATAGTTATTGAATTCTTATTGAATGCATACACACAGCGCAGGACATTAGAGATACACAGTGCAGGACATTAGAATTAGAGGAGGATTGTGAGAAGATGGCAGAGTAGGAAGCTCCAGGAATCAGTTCCTCCAACAGAGCAACTACTAAATAGGCAGAAACTGTTTGAATCAACTACTTTGAAACTCCAGGGTCTAGTAAAACACTGTGCAGCATGCAGGGAAGGGCAGAAGGATGAGGCTGGCAAATTGTGGTAAATAATATTGAGTTTCTCTCTGCATGCAATGGCTACCATCATCCATCCCCTAGCTGTGTGACAGGTAGCAGTGAGGTCTTCAACCCTGGCTCCTGGGGTAACCTGCTGGTGCCAGGGAAGGATATAATGACCTTGTTCCCCAAGATACAAGGATATGCCGCCCAATCACTAATCACCGCTTTGGATCAGCTACTTCAAATCACTAAGGTCCTGGCTCTGATAGCAGTCATTGTCCCAACTTGCCGTGGATAAAAGCAGTAGAGGAGTCTTAAAGACATTACTATTCCTCAAAACTACAGAAAAAGTTAAAGGGTTGCATTTATTGCATAAATGATGAATCAAGAAAACATAGTTTCACAGAGCCATAAGAGAAGCTCCTGACACCTTTGTTGGTCATTCCCTCACCCCTCCCAGGGCACTGTGGAGCTGGCCAGCCCTCCCTTTGTGGGTCCCCAGCCTCCTTCTGGCTGGGAATGAGTGACCTTGTAAATTTCTCTCTGGCTCACCGGACCCTGCCCACCCCCCACCTGCCCCAGGGCCCCATCCCCAGAATTTGCCCTCCAGGCATCAGCAGCTTGAAAGCCATGTAAGAAACAATTGAGTCCCTGACAGCCTGGAGCAAAGACCAATCTGCTTTAAGTGCTACAGTGAAGCACCTAGGAGAGGGAGAAAGTCCTTTTCCTTGGGAGTAGAGGGGCATTCAAAGTCCTGTAAACACGGCAATTCCTAAGGCTACCAGCATGCACATGTCCAGGAATACAACAGACTCAGAAAAGATGGGGAGTACCCTGTACTTGGCATTTGCCTTGAGCTGACCTTCTTGACAGGAGGCCTAAACTCTGATGGAAAGCACCAGACAGGTGCAAAGCCAATTTGTAAAGACTGTTAAGGGTGTTTTTTGCATTGGTTTGTTTGACTTTCTTTGTTATTGGCACTCAAATTAATCTCTTTATATCACTAGCTGAATACATACTCAAAAAATAGACAGCTCAGGGACTAAATCCCAGAGTCAACATTTTAAAATATTAAAATGTATAGTATACAACAAAAGATTACAGGACAAATAAAGAAACAGGAAATTATGACCCATCCAAAGAAAGAGGATAAAAATCCAGAAAACATCAACAAAGAAGACCAGACTGTGGAGATACCACACAGAGAGGCTAAAAAGAATTATTTTTTAATATGCTCAAGGAGAAGAAGGAAAATACTGAGAAAAAACTAAAGGACATCAGGAAGACAATGAAAGAATACCAGAGGAATTTCATAAAGACAGAAACTTTTTAAAGGAACCACACAGAAGTACTAGAATTGAAGACCATAACTGAAATGAAAAATTTCCAAGAGGTTTTCAACAGCAGACCAGAGCTTGTGGAATAAAGAATCATGAACTCAAAGAAAAGACAATTGAAATGAGTCAGACTGAGGAGTAGAAAGAAAAAAGGATTAGAAAAAATGAAACTAACCTAAGAGACCTGTGGGACACCATCAAGAGTATCAATTTGCACATTATGGGAGTTCAAGAGGGAAAATAAGGAGAAAAGAACAGAAGCAATACTAAAAACTAAAGACAGAAAAACTTCTCAAACTTAGCAAATGTCATGAATAAGCACATCCAAGAAGCCCAAACGACATCAAGTAGGATAAATTTAAAGAGAAATACACCCAATACACCATCAAACTTATCGAATTCAAACCACGAGTTCTCAAAGCTACCACAGGAAAGCAATGTGTCGTATACAGTTAGATAAAATGCTAATTTCTCATCAGAAACAACAGAGGCATGGAGACAATAGGTTGAAATACTTTAAATGCTAAGAGAAAACAACTGGCAGCCAATAATTTTATATCCTGCGAGACTTTCTTTCAAAAATAAGGTTTTCTGCATAATATATAAATTGTTGTGGGGCGCACCAAAAGAGAGACCACATAATCCAAAACTGCAAGCCAATTTGGAACCTTTATTAGCCCGCCGGCGACTGCCTCAGAAACTTCCAAGAAGGAAGATTCAGAGAGCAGCCCCCAGAGGTTTTCAAGGTGAGCTTATAAAGGCTAAAATCGTGTTGTGGTTTACAGTTGCTAGCAAGCAAGTGTAATCATAGAAGCAGAAAAATGCCATTAGCTGTTACCAAAAAACACATCCTGTTCCCTCAGTTCCCTAACATTGGTTATTGTTTAACTCTTGGGGACTTTCCCTGCTCGGTCCTGATTTATTGTTCCTGGCCCTCCACATTCCCCACTGGTTTTATGAGAGAATGAAATCATTGTTTCTTTATTTTGATTATAATTCCCTTAACATAGTGAGTACATCTAGTTTTTAGGAGGGCAAATGGAAGGAGACTCACCCAGTTTTCGCCAGTCTTGAGCTTTAGTTTATTTAAAGTTTCCTTTATTGTTCTATTCATTTTTTTATTTGCCCTGAATTCTGTGGCCTATAAATACAATGTAATTTCCATTTGATATTTAATATTTTTGCTAACAATTGGGTAACTTGGGTGATGAACGCCGGCCCACTGTCGGACCCCATTGCAGTCAGAAGGCCAAATCGGGGGACAATTTCAGAAACTAGTTTTTTTATTACTATTTGTGCTGTCTTGGTTCTGGTAGGAAATGCCTCAGTCCTTCCAGAGAAGGTGTCGATGAAGACTAACAGGTATCTGTATCCATACGGACCAGGTAATGTTTCCATGAAGTTTATTTCCCACTGTTCCCCCAGGGCTTGTCCCCTCAGCCTGGTTCCTTGGGGCATTTCTTTCCCTCAGCCGGAATTTACCTGGGTGCAGATGTGGCATCTGGACGATACCTGCCGGGCTTGTTGTTGCAATTGGGGAATGTAGTAATCTCCCTGTAACAGTTCAGTTAGTTTCATACTGCCCAGCTGTGTACTTTGGTGAACCTGGGCAACCAAATTTTTCCTCAGGTGTTCTGGCACTAGGATTCTCCCATCCAGGAGAACTTTCCAACCATCTGGATCTGTTTTAGTGCCCAGAGTTTCACCCAGTTTAATCTCTTTCCTGGTATATTTTGGAGGGCTTGGCAGCACTTGCCTCGGTAAAACAGGAAGTATCTGCAGCATCCCCACTGGTTTTTGGGCAACCTTTTTTGCTGTTTTATCAGCCGGGGCATTTCCTCTGGCAATATGAGTTTCGGCAGTCTGATGTTCTTTGCAATGTATAACGGCTGCCCTCTTTGGCAACCAGATAGCCTCTAGCAAAGCAAGTATTCCTGGTATATTTTTTTATTTCCTTGCCTCCTGATGTTAAAAGTCCCTACTCCTGATATAGTGCCCCATGGACGTGTGCAGTTGCGAAGGCGTATCTGCTGTCCGTGTACATGTTGACAACCTTCCCTTTTCCCTACCTTAGAGCCTGAGTCAGAGCTATTAGTTCAGCCTTTTGGGCCAAAGTTCCATGTCCTAGGGCCTGAGCCCAGATGACCCAGTCCACAGTTACCACTGCTGCCCCCCACATACCTGATTTCCTCCAAGATTTAACTGCTCCCATCTGTAAATAATTCTTTTTTTTTATTAATTAAAAAAAATTAACTAACACAACATTTAGAAATCATTCCATTCTACATATGCAATCAGTAATTCTTAACATCATCACATAGATGTATGATCATCATTTCTTAGTACATTTGCATCGATTTAGAAAAAGAAATAGCAAGACAACAGAAAAAGAAATAAAATGATAATATAGAGAAAAAAATAAAAATAAAAAATACAAAAAATATATGTAAAACAAACAAACAAAAAAACTATAGCTCAGATGCAGCTTCATTCAGTGTTTTAACATAATTACATTACAATTAAGTAGTATTGTGCTGTCCATTTTTGAGTTTTTGTATCTAGTCCTGTTGCACAGTCTGTATCCCTTCATCAGGATTTGGCCAGGGCTTGTCAGTGAGATCAGCCCTCAGGTTCGTGAGAGAGTCCAAGATCTTGCAACAGTCAAGGGTGAGCTTGGATGGGTCATCATCCAGAAGAAAGGTGGTGGGGTTAAGAGCTGCCATTTTTAGGAAGCGGATTCTTGGGGGATCCAGTAGCAATACCTGATACTGGGTTATCCAGCCATTCGAGAGCCATCTCTCGAGTAGGCTCCTTAGGAATGTTTCTACTGAATGTGGGGCCACTATGTGTAAGTCCTGTCCCAGAGTTAATTTGGATGCTTTTTTGACTAAAATGGCAGTGGCGGCAATGGCTCAGAGGCAGCTTGGCCACCCAGCCGCTACATAGTCTAATCTTTTAGACAGGTGGGCAACTGGCCCAATGTTTGTTCTCTTTGCAGTAGATGCATTGGTTTGCACCTAGGCCCAGCTTTTTTCCTTGGTTTCCCTTTCTTTTTTAATGGTTTCCCATTTACCTTTTGCTTTTCCTGTTCAGCCATTGCAGATATTAAAATTCTGGCTATTTTTTGGACTGCATGGTCCCAGGGTCATCTCTGTTATTAAAAGTCCTTTGGGCAATCTCTATCAGTTCGGACAGCACTTTACCTTCAAATCCTTCTAATCTCTGTAATTTTTTCCAAATATATGGGGCCAACTGGGTGACAAATGCTATATTTACGGCTCGCCTATTTTTGGGTGTCTCTGGATCTATAGGGATGTACAGGTGGTATGCCTCAAGGAGGTGCTCAAGGAAGTGGCCGGAGATTTGTCCAGCTTTTGTTTGGTCAGCTTCTTGGCCACCACTCATATACCCCAGAGCAGAGTCTGGCAATACCGATCGAGAACCTCCTTACCTCTATCAGTGTTGGAGTCCCATCTGGGATGCGTGGAGGGGAACACAGCCTCTAATCAGGTTGATTCAGTAGTAGGTTGTCCATCAGGTCCAAGAATTAACTTCCTCGCCTCTCTCTTGACTCGGTCTCATTCCTCAGAGGTGATGAGGGCCTGGAGGAGCTGTTGGCAGTCATCCTAGGTGGGCTGGTGGGTAAAAAAGACAGTCTCCAAGAGGGAGATGAGCCTTTGGGGCTTTTCAGAGAAAGAGGGATTCTGGTTTTTCCAATTAGACAGATCGCTAGAGGAAAGGGGGACATAGACCATGAAAGGTGGGCGGTCGTTCCCCGGGGCAGAGCCAACCTGCCTCAAGGGTAAAATTGGGGCTCCAGAAGAATCCAGTGATTGTGAACCAGAAGAAGGGTGGTATGCAGAGCCACTTCTGGTATGGGGGGGCACTGAAGGTCACCTCCCGGCTATCAGAGGGGCTGGTTGCCCCCTCTTGGCTGTTTCTCTCCTCTGGTCTTAGAGGGGGCAGAGGGGCTTTGGGGTATGGGGGAGGATCCATCAAGAGTGGATCCTCCGGTGGTCCTGTCAATACTGGGACCCCATTAGTCTTTTCTTTTTGAGAGGTTTTTATTAAGAGGGCAGTTTTGGCTCTGGGGGGGTCTTTCTTTTTGGGACTCCAGGCAAGACCGTAACCACTTCGGTTTTTCTGTTGAGATTTCAATCCAAATTAGTATATAGGGGGTTTGGTGACGGTGGCCTGGATTACCAAAAATTGTCCTTTGGACTTTTTAAGCCACAGATAGATCTGTGGTTCCCTCAGGAGGCCACCCAGAACCAAAAGTTGGCCACTCCCGTAAGCAGAATTTTTTCAATCTGAAGGCATTGACAGGGGCTCCATAGTCTCTGGCCGTCCACTGGAATTCCTGGAAATTTTTCAAAAAACATTGAAGGGGAGTACAGACAGATGAACTTGACTGACTCATGGCAATTATGACAAGAATGACACAGAATGCGATGAGACCAACAATTGAGAGGAAGAACAGAACGAACCAAGACAAAAAAGCGTTATCACTAATTGATTCCTAACCAGAATCCCAGGCAACGTCTTGCTCTGGGACTGGACCTTGGAAGTAATGCTGCGTTCAGTCTTCCAGAGGTCCTCACTGGATCCAGTAACAGACCTGTACTCACTGGTGAGGTTTCCAGAAACAGATGACTCCACCAGATTTTGTATAATTTCGGAGGTTCCTGTAGAACTGGCCCGGTCCCTGGTCCTTGCTTGGGGCAGAGGAATGTCTCTCCGAGGCCTTCCCCTAAGCTGGACTTCAGTTTCAGGGGCGATCCCCAGGACCCGTGGTCACCAGATGTCCCATTAGGGATGATCTCGCTGGGGCCTCCAAATGTTGTGGGGCGCACCAAAAGAGAGACCACATAATTCAAAACTGCAAGCCAATTTGGAGTCTTCATTAGCCAGCTGGCGACTGCCTCAGAAATTTCCAAGAAGGAAGATTCAGAGAGCAGCCCCCAGAGGTTTTGAAGGTGAGCTTATAAAGGCTAAAATCATGTGGGGTTTACAGTTGCTAGCAAGCAAGCATAATCATAGAAGCAGAAAAATACCGTTAGCTATTGCCAAAACACATCCGGTTCCCTCAATTCCCCAACATTGGTTATTGTTTAACTCTTGGGGACTTTCCCTGCTAGGGCCTGAATTATTGTTCCTGGCCCTCCACATAAATGTTTCTGAGAAGAAATAATAAATAGTTAAGAGGCTAACCTGTTCAAAGGATACCAAATAATGCTTTAACCGGACAACCTTAAGATTAGCATAGAGAAAAATCCTTAGTTATATTTTAGTGATTTGCAAAGAATGAGCATGTTATATATAGCTAGATTATAACATCTTTGTCTACTTTAATCTTTTTGTCTGGTTACAAAAAAAAATTTTTAACTTCAATAAAAATAATGCATCTTAAATGGAAAAAAAATAAGGAAGAGATTAAGACATTCCCAGATAAACAAAAGCTAGACAAAAGTTATTACCTCTAGACTTGTCCTACAAGCAATGCTAAAGGGAGTTCTTCTGACTGAAAGGAAAGGACACCAGTGGATCAAATCAGCATAAAGAAATAAAGGGTAACAATATGGATAATTATAAATGTCAGGGCTGTTGTATTCTATTTTTTTCATATGTAACTCTACTCCTTACAGTTACCAAAATTCACATGGATAAAAAATAATGATAAATCTATGGTTTGGGAAATAAAGTGTACATAGGTATAATTTGTAAGAAGTACAAAAAGGTGGGGTACAGAGGGTTATAGGAACAGTAAGTATGTATGCTATTGAAGTTAAATTAGTATCAAAAAATCAATTGTTATATATTTAGGATGTTAAATTTTAACCCCATAATATATGAAAAATATATCCATAAAGAAATGTGAAGGGACTTGGATGGTTTGAAGTTGTATGAACCCAAGGAAAACATATTCTTAAATCTAATCCATTCCTGTGGATGTAAACCCATTGTAAGTAGGGACTTTTGATGTTACTTCAGTTAAAGTGAGACCCACTTCATTTAGAATGCATCTTAATCCTATTATTAGAGTCCCTTATAAACAGAATGAATACAGAAACAGACAGACAGACAGAAGAAAGAAGCTGAAATAACAAAAGTTGAGAGAGAAGGGAGAGACCAGCAGATACTGTTTACCTTGCCATGTGGCACAGGTGCCAAGGATTGCTGGCAGCCAATCTTTAGGAAGAAAGCATCGCTTTGAAAATGGCTTGATTTGGACATTTTTAACTGCCTAAAAATGGCAAGCTAATAAATTCTTTTCATTTTAAGCCAACCCATTTCATAGTATCTGCTTTCAGAAGCCTAGGAAACTAAAACAGAACTCAATATAGTATAATACAGAAAAAATCAAATAAATATGAAAGCAGGCATGAATGGAAGAATTGAAAAACAAAAGAGGTATAAGACTTTAAAACACTAAATAGCAAAATGGCAGAAGAAAGTCTTGCATTATCAGAAGTTATTTAAATATTATTGGATTAAAATCTCCAGTCAAAAGCAAAGATTGGCAGAATGGATTACCAAAAGCATGACCCAACTATGTGCTGTTTACAAGAAACTCATCCTAAACTCAAAGACATAAGTAGGGTGAAAGTGAAAGGATGGGAAAAACTATACCATGCAAGCAGTAATAAAAAGAGATCTGGGGTTACTATACTAACATCAGATAAAAAAGACTTTAAGTCAAAAACTCTTACAAGGGACAAAGGAGGTCATTATATACTGATAAATGGGTCAATCCAACAAGAGGACATAGAAATTATAAATATATATGCATCTAAAGGCAGAGTCCCAAAATATATGAAGTAAATATTGACAGATTTGAAGAGCGAAATAGACAGTTCTACAGTAATAGTAGGATATTTTAATACCCCATTTTCAATAATGGATAGAATGTCTAGATAGAAAATCCATCCACAAGGAAATAGAAGACTTGAACAACACTCTAAACCAACACCTAACACATTTTTAGGACACTTTACCTAACAGCAGCAGAAACTACTTTCTTCTTAAGTACACATGAGCCATTCTTCAGGACAGACTGTAAATTAGGTCACAAAACATGTCTTAATAAATTAAAAAATATTGAAATCATACAATGTATCTTCTCCCACCACAAGAGAACGAAGCTAAATCAATAACAGAGGGAGAAAAGGAAGGTTCGCAAGTATGTGGAAATTAAACAATGTGCTCTTAAACAATCAATGGGTCAGAAAAGATATCACAAAGGAAATTGGGAAATACCTTGAAGCAAATGAAAACACAACATGCTAAAATGTATGGGATGCTGCAAAGGCAGTGCTGAGAGAGAAGTTTATAATGCTAAATGCTTACATTAAAAAAGAAAAAAGATCTCAAATCAGAGATTTGCTTTTAAAACTCAAGGATCTACTATAAGAAGAGCAAACTAAACCCAAAGAGAGCAAAAAGAAGGAAATAACAAAGATAAGAGTGGAAATAAACGTAATAAAGAAGAAAACCCAATAGAGAGAATCAATGAAACTAAAAGTTTGTTCTTTGGAAAGTTAAAAAAAATCAACAAATCTTTAGCTAGATTGACAGATAAAAAGAGAGAGGATATAAATAACTGAAATCGTAAATGAGGAGGAGGGCATTACTATGTACTCCACAGAAATAAAATGGATACTAAGGAGATACTATGAACACAGTATGCCAAAATATTAGATAACCTAGATGAAATGGAGAAATTCCTAAAAATATACAAACTACCTACACTGACTCAAGAAGTAATAGAAGATCTAAAAAACAACTAGTAAAAAGATTGAACTAGTAATCAAAAATTTCCCAACAAAGCAAAGTCCAAGACCAAATGGCTTTACGAGGGAATTTTACCAAATATTCTAAGAATAATACCAATAGTACTTATTCTAAGAATACTACCAATCCTTATTCTAAGATTAATACTGACAATACTCATCCAAAAAAAGTGAAGAGGATGGAACACTCCCTAATTCATTATGAGGTCAACATCACCCTTGTACCAAAGCCAGATAAAGATACTACAAGAAAATAATATTACAAACCAATATCTCTTATGAATATATACACAAAAATCTTCAGCAAAATACTAGCAAACAGAATCTAACAGTGCATTTTAAGAGTTATGTTCCAAGGTAAGGTGGGATTTATTCCAGGTATGTAAGGGTAGTTCAATACAAGTAAGTCAATTAATGTAAAACACCATGTTGACAAAATGAAGGAAAAAACACATGATCATCTCAATTGATCCAGAGAAGGCACTTGACAAAATCCAGTACCACTTCTTGGTAAAAACACTTGGAAAACTAGGAATAGAAAGAAACTTCCTTAACATGATAAAGGGCAGATATGAAAAACCCATAGTTAACATCATGTTCAATGGTGAAAGACTAAAAGCTTTCCCTCTAAAATTGGGAACAAGATAAGAATGCCCACTTTCATCCCTCTTATTCAAACTTGTACTGGAAGTTCTCACCAGAGAAATTAGGCAAGAAAAAGAAATAAAGAGTACCCTAATTGGAAAGGAATAAGTAAAACTTCCCATTTGTGTAAATAGCATGGTCTATATAAGAGAAAATCATGAACAATCCACCAAATAAAGCTACTTGAGCTAATAAACAAATTCAGCAAAGTGGTAGGGTACAAGATCAACATGCAAAAAACAGTAGCGCTTCTATACAATAGTAATGAACAATTTGAAGGAGAAATCAAGAAAACAATTTCATTTATAACGCAACTAAAAGAACCAAATATCTAGGAATAAATTGAACCAGAATATCAATGACTTATACACAGAAAACCATAAAATATTTTTGAAAGAAATCAAAGACCAAAATGAATGGGAGGAAAAAATATGGTTAAGATGTCAATTCTACCTGAAGTTTTTTTTTACACGGGTAGGCACCAGGAAACGAACCCAGCTATCCTGGACGGCAGTGAGAACTCTGCCTGCTGAGCCACCATGGCCCACCCTACCCAAACCTTTTTATAGATTCAATGTAAGCTTAACCAAAATTCCAAAATCCTTCTTTGCAGAAAGTGAAAAGCCAACAATCAAATTTATATGGAAAAGTAAGGGGCCCCAAACAGCCAAAGCCATCTTGAAAAAGAACAAAGTTAGAGGACTCATACTCCCTGATCTTAAAACGTATTAAAAAGCCACTGTAATCAAAAGAGCATGGTGACATTGAGCATCTCTTCATGTGCCTCTTGGCCATCCGTATTTCCTCTTCTGGTAGGTGTCTGTTCAAGTCTTTTTCCCATTTTGTAATTGGGTTGGCTGTCTTTTTGTTGTTGAGTTGCCATTAGAGAAATGCAAATCAAAACCACAATGAGATATCATCTCACACCCACCAGAATGGCCATTATCAACAAAACAGAAAATGACAAGTGCTGGAGAGGATGCGGAGAAAGAGGCACTCTTATCCACTGTTGGTGGGAATGTCAAATGGTGCAACCATTGTGGAAGGCAGTTTGGCGGTTCCTCAAAAAGCTGAATATAGAATTGCCATACGACCCAGCAATACCATTGCTGGGAATCTACTCAAAGGACTTAAGGGCAAAGACACAAACGGACATTTGCACACCAATGTTTATAGCAGCGTTGTTTACAATTGCAAAGAGATGGAAACAGTCAAAATGTCCATCAACAGAAGAATGGCTAAACAAACTGTGGTATATACATACGATGGAATATTATGCAGCTTTAAGACAAGATAAACTTATGAAGCATGTAATAACACGGATGGACCTAGAGAACATTATGCTGAGTGAGTCTAGCCAAAAACTAAAGGACGAATACTGTATGGTCCCACTGATGTGAACGGACATTCGAGAATAAACTTGGAATATGTCATTGGTAACAGAGTCCAGCAGGAGTTAGAAACAGGGTAAGATAATGGGTAATTGGAGCTGAAGGGATACAGACTGTGCAACAGGACTAGATACAAAAACTCAAAAATGGACAGCACAGTAATACCTAAGTGTAAAGTAATCATGTTAAAACACTGAATGAAGATGCATCTGAGCTATAGGTTCTTTTTGTTTTGTTTTGTTTTGTTTTTTACTATTATTATTACTTTTATTTTTTTCTCTATATTAACATTCTATATCTTTTTCGGTTGTGTTGCTAGTTTCTCTAAACTGATGCAAATGTACTAAGAAACGATGATCATGCATCTATGTGATGATGTTAAGAATTACTGATTGCATATGTAGAATGGTATGATTTCTAAATGTTGGGTTAATTTCTTTTTTTTCCGTTAATTAATAAAAAATAAAAAAAAGAGCATGGTGGGCGGGCCACGGTGGCTCAGCAGGTAAGAGTGCTTGCCTGCCATGCCCGAGGACCCAGGTTCGATTCCTGGTGCCTGCCCATGTAAAAAGTACTGGCACAAGGACAGACATATAGACCAATGAAATAGAATTGAGAGTTCAGAAATGAACCCTAACATTTATAGCCAAGTGATTTTTGACAAGGGTGCTAAGTCCACTCAATTGGGGAAAAAATAGTCTTTTCAAACTATGATGCTGAAAAAACTGGATGGTCATATGCAAAATAATTAATGTGTACCTCTACCTTACAACATATATAAAAATCAACTCAAAATGTATCAAAGACCCAAACATAAGAACCAGACCTATAAAACTCCTAGCAGTAAATGCAGGGAAGCCTATTTAGGACCTTATATTAGGCAACAGTTTCTTAGACTTTATTTATGCCCAATGTATAAAATACAAGAGAAAAAATAGACAAATGGGACCGCATAAAAATTTAAAACTTGCGTACATCACAGAACTTTATCATGAAAGTAAAAAGGCAACCTAGAAAATAGGATAAAATATTTGGAAAACAACATATCCGATAAGGGCTTAATATCCAGAATGTAAAAAAAGTCCTACAACAAACAAAAAGACAAAGAGCCCAATTTAAAAATGGGCAAACTAATAGATATTTCTCCAAAAAAAGATATACAAAAGATCAAAGAGAACATGAAAAGATGCTCAACATCATCAGCCATTAGGGAAACACAGATCAAAACCCAAATGGCATACCATTTCCACACACTAGAATGACTACGATTCTAAAAAATGGAAAATAACAAGTGCTGGAGAGAATGCGGAAGAACAGTGACATTCATTCATTGGTAGTGGAAACATAAATTGGTACAGCTACTGGAAAACAGCTTGATGGTTCTTCAAAAAAATAAGTATAGAACTAGCATATGACCCAACAATCCCACTGCTAAGTATATACACAAAAGAATTGAAAGCAGAGATTCAAATGGATATTTGTACACTGATGTTCATAGCAGCATATTCACAATTGCCAAAAGATGGAAGCAACCCAGTATCTGTGATGAATGGACAAACAAATTTGGTATATATATAGCAAGAAATATTATTCAGCTATAAAAAGGAATAAAGTTCCAACACATGCAACAAAAATGGATGAACCTTGAAGACATCATGTTACGTGAAATAAGCCAGACACAAGAAGATAAATATTTTATGATCTCACTGATAGGAAACGATTAGAATAAGCAAATTCAGAGTGAAATACTAGAATATAGGTAATCACGGGCCGGGGTGAGGGTAGGAAATGGTGAGTTAATGCTTAACTTACACGGAGATTCTATTTGGAATGATAGAAAAATTTTGGTAATTGGTGGTGATGGTAACATAACATGGTAAATATGGTTGGCCCACCGAATTAAATATTTGAATGTGGTTAAAAGGAGAACTTTTAGGTTTTATATATGTTACTAGAATCAAAATGCTAAAAAAAAAAAAAAAAAAGACCACCATAGGACTGTACAACATAAACAAGAAACCCTATTTTGAACCATGGGCTAGAGTTAATAATACATTTACAATAATATTCTTTCATCAATTATACCACATATACCATACTAATGCAAAGTGTTAATAATGGGGGAGAGAAGTTAAATGAGAACTTTGTATTTTCTGCATGATTTTTCTGTAAACCTCTAATTTCTCTAATAAAAAGAAAGAAAGAAATGAATTGGAAATGCTGCCTGGCCTTGAGGTACTCATGTTCTGGATCTGGGTACTAGGAGACAGCAGAGAGGGAGGGGTGAATAGAAATGCTGAGAGAGAGTAAAGAAGCAATGAGGTATATACAGGCATGGACTCTTCGTCCTGTCCTACCAGGGACTCAGCCAGCTCTTTCACCACCTTTTTCTCATTCCCAGAAGTTTTCAATAAAACTTTTTTGGATGAGCGTTTTATCACTGAAAATGTGAGAATTCTTTTTGCCCATATATTAGAGAAGAGGCTGAGCAAGCCCCATTCATCCCAAGCAGTGGCTGAGGGTGGTGAATCAGAGGTCCCCCAGGACTGCCCTGGACGGCCACATCTGTTCCCTGTCAGGATTATCAAAATTGCCATGACAATGACCCAAGTGCTCTTCCTCAGATAAAGGCTCCAAATGCTCAGCTGATTCCAGACAGACCAACTGCATGCCCTTGAGGTTTACACGCTATTAAAAAAAGGTGGGTGGGAGGGAGAGAGGAGGGAGGAAGGACATGAAGCAGTGGGAAGGAGGCCTGCCAAAACTGAACAACCTTGGATGATAGTCAATTCAAATATGAAAAGTGCTCACTTGGCATCTTGACTTTACCTTCCTTT
This sequence comes from Tamandua tetradactyla, assembly GCF_023851605.1. NCBI lineage: Eukaryota > Metazoa > Chordata > Mammalia > Pilosa > Myrmecophagidae > Tamandua > Tamandua tetradactyla. The sequence continues at coordinate 20,960,327 of NC_135343.1, read as the reverse complement.
TAAAATATTGGGGTAGAGCTGTGAGCAGCACCAGGTCAAATTCTAAGTGTTCCAAGATCTTGGTACTTATCCCTAATATAGAACAAGGGTGGACCTATGAAAAGGGAAGCAATGTATAGAGCTTAAGTCCCAAGAGGTTCTTAATTCAACCTTTTATCTAGGGCTGGGGCTTTGCAAAATTGTGATATTACATTAACCTTCAGAGTCCTGGCCTCTACTTTCCCACACTACCACCTCCCCATCTAGGGCCCTGATTTAAATCAAAGATCAGTTCCACTCATCATACGTATGGACACACTGAGGCCCAGAAATAGAGACTAGATATTCATCAATCAGAGACATGATAAATGAAATTCTTTTGTCAAAAGGTCAGACTAGAAGACCCCTAATTCCACTCCATTTCCAAGACTTTACTATTCTAAGACTTGTCCAAAGAACCCAGCTATTCAACAACAAAGCCTGAACCAGAACTTACGTTTCCTCCCTCCTAGTCCATAAGCTACTAGAGGATGAACCCCTAGTTTTTCTTTGCTGACGAGCCCTCCATTGATTTGGATTTTCATCTTGGACAACAGTACTCTAATGGTTTAAACATTTGCTAAGCACCATGTAAACATTATCTTCACAGGGTTCACTAGAAGAGGAGGTATGTGGAGGGTGAAGGAGGGCTACAACAAGAGAATATGCAAAACTCCCTTTTTGCAACTGATATTTTCCTTAAAAGCTGAAAATGCAATCCCATCAACATTTGGTTGTAAACCAAATCCCACTTTGAAACGAAGGGTAACTGCCATGCAAATGGATTTTTTTGTGAGTTCTTATAAAGGGAGTAATCTTTTTTGTAAAGTGACTGGCCACTCCTTAATGACAATGTAGGACATTTATGTTTATGTTTGGATTCAATTAAATCTCTAACTCTATTCCTGTGGTCATTTTACCAGCAGTAAAATTAAGCTCCAAAAGGGGATTGTGCTTTGTCCAGAACACTCTGGAACCAACTCCACATCACCATTATTCTCAAATCCTTTCCTACCACTCAGCATCACTGCCTGGGCCTCGAAGGACCATTACCATCTGTTCACCTTGCCCACTTCAGATCCAACAGCTCCAAGTTAGGCATATGATAGTTTTCAAGCAAGACTTTCAAACAACCTTGTATTGGATACTGGCATGGAGAAAGAAGCCCACGTCCCTGACATGCAACCATCAGTTCCCTTAATCCCCGAGAAATCCCCTCCCTGCTGGGTCTTATTGCTTAAAAAGAACATAAGCCTATCTGACATTGACTTGAACAAGTCCTGTGTATTTGGTAGTACAGAGGAAAAGGAGAAGCAGAAAACATCTTTAAGCGCATTATCAGCCTGCTTGATTTCGGCTAGGCAGCTCCAGTCAGCCTGACCCCTCCCTTGGAGGAGGAACCGTTGAGACCACAGGGTGGCAAACCGTGGGCTCGCTGGAAAGAGGTGAGCAACAGGAATAAACTCTTCCTTTTTTTTTTTTTTTCAGAACCATCAACTCTGCAAACTCACATTTATTGGACCAAAAGACATTAAATTATCATTGTTTTTCTATTTCCTTCTGACGTTCCTTTAATGCTATAGACACTGAACTCAGGCTAGTTATTGATCAAACCATTCATTTGCCAATTTAGTTCAAGTGGTAGCTCTTGTTAGCTGTGATGATTATCTCTCTTAACAGGTATCTAACCTTTTCCTAGTTGTTTTTTCAGTCTTCTCTCTCTAATAAGGCTGCATGCTCCTGCAAGACTGAGGTAGGGCTATATATGTCTGTTTTCCCCACAGAGAGTCTTGCTAATGTTTGAAATAGAGTTGACACTCAATACACTCTTAATAACTTATGGATGAGAATTTTTAAAATGCTCATAGGCATTGTGAATCGCACTCTACAACTGAAGCACGTGAAACAAATCTATATTTTTATTTTCATTAAATCAAATTCATGTCCATTTGAGTTCTTATCCCCCCAGACTTGCAAGAATTTCAGTCTTAGGCTTTATTGAGGTCTCCTTCCTTCTCAGGGTCACCCCAGAATCCAGGAGACTTCTATAGTGCTCAAAAAATTAGAACAAAGGCCTTTCTATTCCCTTCCATCAATGGTCACTGCCGTCACCCTCATTGTACCAGCCCAAGGGGGGCCCTTGAAGTCTGGTGTCTCTGTTTCTAAGCCCAGCCTGGGAAAAGGAATTTGTTAACATTGAGACATCTGGTCAGGCTCTCTGGATTCACCATTCTGCCCTCCTTCTGAAATCTTGCCACTGCCTTGGGAAGAGGGCACCCATGGTGCCAAGCCCAGATCCCTACCTGGCTCTCTCTGCCCTCTCCTTAGCCCTGTCCTCTTGTTAGGGTCACAGGGAAATCCCTCCACCTCTCCTCTTGTTGCTCTTAATAGCATTCTCCAGTCTCTTCCATGAGATCACCAAAGCCAGGTAGGGCAGGTCTTGTTTGATCCCCAGTCGGTTACTCAGTCTGTCTGCTGAAAGCAGTGGAGAACAGTCCTTTCCATTTGGGAACAAGGAAGCAAAGAATAGAAAAGACCAGATATAGAGGGAAAAATAGAGACTTTGTGTTCGAGAAGATTCTTCGGTTTTAAGCACCTGAAACTGACTCTGAAAAATACAGATCAGATAATAATTTATTGGGAGGGCAGAATGTTGGGTGGCATTTGAGAACTGAAGAAAGGCCTGACAACCAGTATTCAAAAAGGACAGAAAAAGAGCAGTTCCAGGAATTTCAGTCAGGTCTCACAGACGGAAGAAGAATGACTCAGCTCCAGCCACCTGTGTCTACAAGTCATTCCACAGATACTCGGTTACCAGAAGAGAGAACTGGTGGGCCAAGTTCTACGTTTACTGCCTCTTGGGTAGGGAGTTGTAGGTCAAGAAGCGTTTTAATCAACAGGCTAAACAAACCACAAGGAAGAGGGACAGAAAGTTGCACAAAGGAGAATCAGAGTGCTCTTACCAGGTAGGCAAAATGATCCAAGCCCATTACAGAAGGGACCACACAGACAGAAGAGAGCTTTTCAGATAACAAGCTGCCAGGGCCAGAGCCCATGTTTTGAGCAAAGCAAAGCATCCTCAGAAATATTACACTGGACACTCAAAATGCACTTGGAGCACTTACAGATGCAAAAAGCAAGAGCCGATGGAAGAAAAATAATAGGAGCATCAATAGAAGGACATGATCAACCCCAGAGCACACGGTATGGAAAGAAAAGAATAGGCCACATCCTATAGGATCAGGATATGGAGAAACTCTTGGAAGAGAAAACTGAAGAACAGATCAGAGGGAGGACTATTTTCTTAGGAATACATATTTTACCAGTTATCTTGAAATGAGCGATCTGAGATTTATTCAAGAATCCCACTCCAAAACCATATGTCAGTGCTGTATAAAAGTATGTCTAAGCTACTATGTAGTAAAATACATATAATTTTCATTGTTATGTGTGAGTTCAGTTATTTCAACTAATCTTTTTATGGTCTTCACAAAGTCCTTAGTTAAAGAACCCCTCCAGCTATTCTTAAATATTGATACCTTGACTGGATATCATTGAAGGGAGCACCACGGTGAGCAAAACCAGATCAACAGCACCTCAATAAGATTTCTTTTTTTCTGTGTGCATATTGCATATTGATAAAGACTGGAATGTAGAATTTAAAAATCAAAACAGCTATGTTGGGCAGGCCATGGTGGCTCAGCAGGCAGAGTTCCCACCTGCCATGCCGGAGACCCAGGTTCGATTCCTGGTGCCTGCCCATGCAAAAACAAAAACAAAAACAGCTATGTCAGGGCAGCATTTTCCAAATGGGTGTGCTACAAATTAGTGGGGGGGGGGCTTAGATTCTATTTAATGGGGAAAAAAGAGGAAGGAGTTCCACGAATGAGCGGGAGCAGAAACTGGAGACAAGATGTGCACTACTGAGAGACAATAGAGGTAGTTCACGGGTCAGGCTGTGTGGACCAGGGAATTTATCCAGACCCAGCCATTAGTGCTATGGGTTGGACAGAGCTGCAAATTAGATGGTGGGAACAGGATAGTGATGAGAGGGCTGGAAGCTGTCTGCCTCTTGACGGAAATGTGGCATCTCAAGGCCAGTACTGCAGTAACTAGCAACATACATAAGAGAAGAAGGGATAAAAGTGGGCAAAGTAATGCCTGAGGGGAACAGAAAGGAGTATATAAATAGCATCTTGAATTTATTTATATTTCTTAGAGTACGGCTATGCAAGGCAGGTCCTTAAAAATTCCTTGTGAGCAGGAGAAAGGCTGATGTTGCTTTCCTCATTTTTCAGATGAGGAAACTGAGACCTAGAAAGACCAGTCTCCCAAGTCCTCAGTCTCTGAGAAGCTTCTTAGCTCTGAATTTCATCAGTAGAGGATGATCAGGTTATCTTTCACCTAGGTAGTACTTCTGAATTAAAATCCTGAAAGGCGGGCTATGATTAAGGATTCTTAATCTCTGATGGCAGTCCAACAAGAAACAGGCTATATAAATCACTGGTGAGGAATTTAGTTTAGGAAATATAGCTTAAAGAAGCATTTCTGGGGTGCATCTTGTCAGATAAAGAATGTATGATTGATGGATGTTAAAGAACATCCTCTTCTGATACTTAAAACTAGGAGAAATTTACTTCACTGGAATGATCTAAAATCACTGATAGAGGACAAACAGATAAATCAGAGAGCCAAAAATTTCCTTCCCAGCCCTGAGTCTCCTTAATAAGAGGAGAGGAGAGAATCCAGGAGTGAAGAAGGGAAGGTCATTCGAACTGGGAACCTAGATTCATTCTTAGCATATTTAGGAAAGGGATAGACTTTAGTGTCCCCAGCCTCTCTTTTTTCTTTCTTTAGAAAGGCTGCTCTCAATCATTTACATCTCAGCATGAAGGTCACAATGCTTGTCTTTGAGCAAGGGCAAGTATTGTTTCCTAAAAAAGAATCACAGCCGTGGGTAGAAGGTAGAGATTTGGGGAAGAGGCCTGCATGAACACACAGGTAATACTGCATGGTCCATCCCCCTTCCCTCGCCCCAAGATCCCCCAGGATCATTACAACCTGACTACTTGGCAAGCAGATTCACAGAGAGCTCAACCACACCAACATCCCAATGGGAAGCTGGTTAGTTATCAGGGTTTAATGACCATCCTTGCGTTGGTTTATAATGTGATAATATTTGCATTTTTATCAAAATGCTTGCATTTTTGGAGTGCCTTTCTTCTGGAGAAGCTCGGGGAATGTTTCATATGGGATTTTTAATTTTTTAATTATATAACAATTTTAAAATGAAATACAAACAGAATAATCAAAACAGAAAATATCCAGCTCTCATCACCAAAAAACCTAACTAACGTCAAAATACACTGGTCTCTCTATGCCTTAGTATTGTATGGATATAATTTTTCATAATTTTAATCAATGTACCCATTTTAAGGTCTATATTACTTGACATAACTTAATCTAGGCCTTTTTTTCATGTCCCTACTTTATTTACATATTTTTAAAGGCAGTGTGATATTTGATTTAACACACCAGATTATTTAACCAAAGTGCCACTTAAAGAGAAAAGTCTCAATGAGAGTATTATAGTTATCTTCCAGTATTATGTTTATTCATTAATTCCTTTAGCAGGCATGTATTAAGCACTTAGGTATCAAAGCTATAAGCCCCAGGCACAGGGCCGCCCTGTGGCAAGAGATTATGTACAGACTCTGGAGTCCACAGCATAAAACCATAACCAAAGGGACAGATGGTGGCTCCAGAATGACAGATTGGCTCCAAAGATGAGAATATTCTGCCATGGGAGGTAGTGAGTTCCTCTCACTCGGAGATATCAAGCAGAGGTCCAACTGTGTGTTGGAGATTCCATACAGGGGATTTGAGAACTGAGCGTGGAATCAGACTGGATAAGTTATTGAAAGGGACTTTCAATTCTGAGATTGTAGAATTCCATTTCCATTAATGAATAAGCTCCTACATTAATGAATTGTGTTACTCAGCATCCTTGTCCCCTCCTCTACATGGCCCTCTAAGTGATACTCTCTGCTATCCAAAGCTACTTACCTAAAAGCAAATCTCCTCAGACTCATACCACTGACTTCTTCTACCAGATCCTTCAGAACGCTGAGGAGGCCTTTTCTTTCCTCATATTCACAGAAGCCTAACTTGACTCCAGCAGGTTTACTAGACTATTTCAAGCTTTCTTTGTTTTTCTCCAAGTTCTCAAATCCTACCACCACATTCTCACCAGGTCTGTCCTTCTGCCTACAAAGAAGAATGAGGTTGTTGATATAACGTCCTTAAACTGCCCTTCTTTACCTGGGAGACATGGCTATCCGCCCACCCAATATTTCTTAATCCCTTGTTTCTTACTAACAGAACTCCAATTTTGTGCATGGTGATTAAAGTCCAGCTAAAATGTCTACTTTCCAAAGCTCCTGTGAAGCTAAAGGCCAACATTAAAGGTGCAGTCAATGAGCTAAAGAGAAGTCTACTGCCAAAGTTATTGTTTTCTGAAACAAACTCACTACTGGCACACACCTTTTCCTTTACTCTTCCCCTTTATTCCTGCCTGAAGTACAGGCATGGAGCCTATCAGGGCAGAAGTCATCTTGCAGCATAAAAAGATGCTAAGACTGATGGACTTGAAAGATGAAAGACCTTGAGCCCTTGATGGCTCTTACTGCTTCCATACTGGCCCTGGACAACCTGCATTCAAAATCCCTATTTATTTAAAACACAGTAGTCAGTTTTCTGCTACTTGCAACCAAAAACAATCTTAACCGATATACCACTGCAACATTCATACCTTGACCCCCTTCTCTCCTTTGCTCATATCTCTGAGAGAGGCATCCCTCCTACTTTGGACTTCTTCATGCATTCTTTTTTTTTTTTAATTTAGCATAAGACCTAGGATAGAACAGAGAGACTGAGCCAGGAGCAGCTGACGCCGTTGATGGCTAGAAGGAGAAGGTCTCTCGCAGGTTGGAGAAGGTAGCGAACAAAGGGCCTGTGTGCAGCACAAGTGAAGCGCTCACACAAGACTTACTACCTAGCATTTACTACTTGCGCGAAACCTGGGTTGGCCATCCCCACGAATAAAGGACGTGACAGCAGCAAGAAAAGAAAGAAGGAGATGAAGGAGAAAGGACCGCACAAGCAGCTCAGGGGGAAAGGCATGAAGGGAGCTCTGGACATCCCGGTATGGTAAAGAAAGGAGCAAGCCCAGAGAGCAAGGAAAGTCAAGTCTGTCAATTCATATCGCAATTGAGGGAGGGGTGCACCGTTCCTGGAAGTACTGCAATACCAGGTCGACGCGTGGAGTGGACGGAGCAAGCTCCTATTCCATCTCCCTGCTCCAAAAATCCATTTAATATATTGTCCTCGGATAGAGGACGTATCAGATATTAAACTGATAAGAACAGATACTACCCTTGATCTTAGCCAAAAGGCCAAGAAGCGATCTTCATGCATTCTTGATTCCATCTCCTCTCCTGCCTCTATTTAGGCCATATTCTTATAATTATGTCCTTTCTTATTTGCATCTTCAATCTCTCCCTCTATTCTGTCTCTTTCTATACCTACTAATGAGCCTGTTAAGATTGCTCTAGACTAAAAATACTCTTTCCTATACCTAGCTTACCCCTAAATTAATTCCCTCTTCCTATATTCCCTTTACTAATGGACTTCTTGAAAGAATTGTCTACACCTACTTACTCCTCAATCTCTTTCAAGCTGGCTTTCATTCCACAGCTGTAGAATCAGCAATAATTCACCAATGACCTCCTAATTAGCAAGTTACACAACCTTTTCTCAGTCTCCATCCTCCCCTAGCTTTCTGCAAATGACCCTTCTGAACACCTCGTCCTTCTTCTTTCAAACTTTTAAAAGTATAAATGCATTACAGATATTTTGCATAAAAGTTATTTAAAATGATAGAACAAAATTAATGTTGAACTATACGCATGTACTTCCTTGCCTTACCAAAACTCCATTAAAATGTTGTAAAGAATTTTTTCCAAAAGAAATACACCCATCCTCCACCCCAAAAAGGAATACACCCAAAGGACAAAGGGATGAGAGAAGAAACCACATGTGACAGCCATAGGAAAGCTCAGACCTCCTATTATAGAAGTATAATTGACCAAGGCCCCCAGCTGCTGGGCTCTGAAGTTCACCTAAAATCCACAGCTGATTTCAGACTGAGGCCATGCATCTGAAAGGTTGTTCCCAGCCAATAACTGATCATCGCAGGGAAACAAAGATTCATTTCTGGAGACACAGGACTTCTCCAACAGCCAACTTGAGCTCAAGTACTCACTTTAGCCTTGCTGAACTTTTCCTTCAATTCCATCATAGTCTAGAATGCTTCTACCAAGCTTTTCTTCCTCTCTCCTTCACTCACATCTCTGTGTCCCACACTCTCCCTTTTCTGGCTTTTAGAGAACCCAGACTAATGCACAATTGCATATGAGGATTTCCACAAAATTTGGAAGACAGTAAGCAGATGAAGCACCAGTAACCAATTTAGGAGAGTGACCAGAAGGCCCTACAAAAATAAATGTTGGTATGTATCATGAAAGCAGATCTGGAGGCATTTTCTCTGGGGTTACTGAATTATTCCTATATTGGGGAGGAACTCCAGATAGGATTTGGAGACACAAATTATTGCAAATGGTGGGAGTACAGTGTGGGGCTGAAAATAGGTCTATTAGTTGAAAGTCTGAATGTAGAGAAGTTGGGCCACCAGATCCTCACCCCTACCCTGCTATCTTCTACCCATTCCCACTCAAGACTAAGGTTATTGTCCATAGAAGCTTCAGATTTGGGGACAGCAGGCACAGTGGGAGGGGAGCAACTGAAGTACATGGTTAAAGTAAGCAATTACAAAAATGAAAAAATGAGGCAATTATAAACTCTAGGAAAAAATAAGGTTTACAAGAAAGGAAACATGACTTAATCACTACTTAGCTCATTAGTGAACAATATTTGCAAAGTGATAATTTAAATAATGACCACCAGTTTAGTTAAAATTGTGATATAATTAAGAAGAGGCAAGGAGTGTTAAGTCCTCTTGACCAGGATAGAGAGTTGCACAGAATGTCTAAAAATAATAAATAATAACATAGGTAGACTACTCTAAGTGGTCCCTTATGGTTCCTACCACCTGGTGTTCATGTTTTAGTACAATCCCCTATTCTTGAATATGGATGAGACCTGTGAGTTGTGTCTAACCAACAGAAGATGATAAAAGTGATGGAAAGTCACTTCTATGATTATGTTACTGTGGTAGGCAGAATTCCAGGATATCCTCCAAGATTCCCCATTCCCTAGTATATAAGCCACCCTGCATAATCACAGGGACTGTAAATATGATGGCTTTCACTGGAGAGAGTAGGTTATATCATATGGCACAGCTAACTTTAAGACAAGGAGATTATTCAGATGAACCTAACCTAGTCACATGAGCCCTTTAAATATGGATCTAGAAGGCAGAGATATGAGGAAATTAGAGTTTTAGAATATGAGAAGGATTCCACGTGCCCTTGCTAGGTCATGTGACAAGGACGGTAGGTGGTCTTTATTAACTAAAGCGATCACTGGCTAACTAGTCAGAAAGGAAATGGAGACCTCAATCCTAAAGCTGCATGGAATTTAATTCTACCACAACAAGATGAGCTTGGAAGTGGAGTTTTTTCCCCAGAACCTGCAGGGAAAAATCCAACCCAGCCAGCACCTCAATTTCAGATTTGCGATACTCTGAACAAAGAGAAAGTCACCATACCATTCCAGAATTCTGACCTACAGAACTGTAAGCCAAAAAATGGGCATGGTTTTAAGCCACTAACATTGTGGCTGATGAGTAAATGCACAATTTGCTGTCCTGATACCAAGTATATGAAGTAGAATCTGCCAAAGTGGGCCCCCTGAATCGATCTCTTTAAGAACTTCCCAATGGTGATTCTTAATGTTTGACAACCACGGATGTAGGATTCTCAAATGTGTCTTTTCCATTTCAGTGTTTCTCTTGCTCTGGCACAAGTACAGGTCAACTGCCTCCTGGGTCTCTCCACCTAGATGTCATCTCACATTCAAAACAGCACTACTCTCCTTCCATCACTCTCCACCTCTCATAGGCACCATCACTGCAGCACAGTGCTCCTCTCTGAATTCCCCTTTGCTGAAAACAGAAGCACCATTCTCCCAGTCTCTTGGGCCCCATGCACAACAATCCTTTGGAGGAGATTATCTTTTTGATAAAGATCTTGCAAACCCTAAGGTAAAAAAATGACCTCTCTGTTTTCTACATGCCACCTGATATCCAGAAGGCATAATTCAATGTGATGGATATTGTCAGCAGAAAACGAACAGACAGCACATGACTAATGGAGCTGGCACTAAGGAAAACGGGTCTCTCAGCGTGCCTGAGAGCTGGAATGCTGCATCCTGGACTCCTGGAGAGGAGTGGTGTGAGAGGAAGTGTTCCACCATATCCACACAAAGCAGCAAGGAAGAAAACGGGCTCTACTCTTTGTGTTCTAAATCATCAGATCAAGTTATAGCACCCTTAAAGGGAGGGAAGCTTCCTGTGGGGCTCTTCCCTCTCCTCTAGGGAGCCCCTTCTTTGAAACTCCATGGTTCTCACACCACCCTGGGGTATCCAAAAATTATTCTGGAAATAAATAGTTCAGAAGAAGATACAATGGATTCAATATGCTGCCCACCCCATGCTGGAATTTCCATTTTCAAAATGAGAACTGAAGAGTGAAATACTTAACCTAAAGGAATGTATAGATAGCAGTGAGATTTCTAGTCCCTGAGAATCTACATCAAGTTCTGAAGGGGAGAACCTCCAAATCCACACAGGAGTCTGCTATATCAATGCTAAGGTCAGCTCTGGCTTCCAGGCCAATGAAAGTGTTCTTTGTGATAAAAGCCAAATGCCTTGTGAATAAATCAGTATTCTCAAAATATGTTCCCAAAAAGCACAAGTCCCTTGCCTATACTAGTACCTTCCCGGGGGTTCAGAATACTAATTCTGAGAAATTCTCTAGAAAAGAACTTTGTTTAACTTTTTTAAACCCAATTTCCCCCCAAATTTTTTAGCTATGGACACCGTTTCTCTAACTATTGCCAATTAGAATGGCAGGGAACCAGTATCAAAGTCTAATTCTACATCAAATTCTACATCAAATCCGATTTTCATTGATTTATATCATATTTCAGAAATTTTTCTCTTCTTCCTTGTATTGATTGATTCTACCTAATATTTTAGCTTTAAATTTGATTCCTAAACCAAGGTCAAAGTTTACTAGGAGGTCTTCCTTAAAATAAAGAGAATGCTTAATGAATTATTTATCAAAATGTAGTTTATAGAAAAAGGAATAACGTGGTTCTATGACACTGCGTGTTTATGTACTTATTCATTTATTCATTCATTCACACTCTCACCCTTCATTCCTAGAAACTCTGTGATAAATGCTCCCAATGCAAAGGCAAAAAAATTAACTGTCCATGGGATGATTTCCATGACAGCAAAAAGCATAGAAATGTCCTAATTCTCTCCTAACTGAAGAGGGGTGGGGATACTAGGCAGATCAAAGAAGGTGCACAGAAATACTGAGGGAGCTGATGAGGTTGCAAAAGAGAGACAAACTCAATTAGCTTAGACAAGAGAGGAACTTTGGAACTCCAAGAGTAGCGCTGGCCTCAAGCCTGACTGGGTCCATGGAGTCCAAGGAGGTCCTCAGGACTCTCTTTGCCCCCACATGTCTCTCAACTCTGTTTTTCTCTCCCATATCTTTAGTCACTGTCACAATAGACCGGCTTTTTCTATGAGATAACGAGGATGGTGACCCTCAACATTCACGTTCTTCCAGCACCATAACCAAGATGGAAAAGCCCCTCTTCCAGTTCTCTCTAAAATAATCTGCAGATAGATTCTCACGCCCCAGACCTCTAGTCACAATCCAGTCCACAACTCACCCCTGGCTCCAGGGGCCAGGAACCTGCAGCTTAGAGTTCCTCCTAAGGTCCACCTGAGCCCCAGGGCAGCATTAGAGGTAGAAGAGCTGACCACAGATCTGATTCCACAGCTGTGTAGACAGGTGAAATGGAGTATGAAACTTCCAAGCAGGCAACAGAGATGTTGCACGAAATTTTAGAGTATAACGTTTGGGGGGGGGTCATCATTTTTATTCTCTTTTTTCCCCTAAGTGACCAGACAGACAGCTCAGAGGCATTTTTTTTTTTTGCCACATATTTTCTTCCTTTGCCCTATATTCACATTTTCTTCTGAGGGAAACGTAAAACCACTGTTTCTAAGAAGGAAGAAATATCACTTATATATAGCAGTAACAGGGTACATGTTCAAGAATCAGAAAATCTTGCCTGCTCTAGTTAAGGGATTTTTTAATTCTCTGCCAACTTCCTCCAAATCCAATGACTTAGTGTGATAACATGTGCCATTGTATTTCAATGTACTAAGGCATAAAGAAAAATAGGAGCTATGATCTTGTGAAAATTGCTCAGTCCTATACCAAAAATAGCCACTTAAAAGAGAAAAACTCACCATTATAGTCAATTGACCAATTTTGGACATTAACATACATTCACCAATACCCACACACAGACACATATACCCACACACTAGCTTACTTTAACAGTGCATGAAAAATTTTAAGCTTCATTCAAAGACTTTTGTAAGGATTTTTGAGTTTTTTTCTTCCTGAGGCATATTTAATTCTAGAATTTCCATTTTAATATTCATCAAAGTGGGCTCAGTGGACCCCATGCATCAAAATTATAGGGGAGGGTTTGTTAAAAATGCAGATTTGTGGGCCCCACCTAGGAGCTATTGAGTCAGAATTTCTTGGGGTGGGCTTTTTTCAGCTCTTCCCTACTGATACTTACGTACTCTAAAATATGAGATGCTCTGTTCCAGAACCTTGGAGAATTTTATTGGGATTTCTGTGTTGTAGTGTCAGATATTTTTATATCTCTAAGGTAGGATAAATGTATTGTGAATTCCATGAACTTTAGTTGGCCAGTAAAATCCTTGTGATTCTTGCTATTTTGAGATTTTGTGACAAAAGTAGATGTAAGCATAGTTATATGGAACAGAAGTCTCTCAGATTCAAAAATATTTACTCTAAGTCACATATTAATGAGTAGGTCAGGTAAATTTCATTGTATCAAAACTTTGTGATTATAACAAACTAATTCCATGATTTAGCTGTAATGGGTACATTATAAGAACTGCCTGGTGATAATTACCATTCAACCACAAGTCATCACTGGAGAGTAAAATGTTAGGAAAACTCATTTTAGTTACGAGCTTCCTTTCAAATGAACAGCATCACCTCTTTATAAAATGATTTTATTTCCAATCCAATACAAGCTATAAGAAATCAATACACACAATCCAATTCCTCCTACCAGCAATACAATTGGAGCTGCTCACAAAGTTCATGCATTTTTTAGCTACAAAAGCCTTACGGATTGTGAACTGAAACCCTCATCCCTACAGATGAGGAAACACAAAAGCAAGTCACAACTAGAATGACAGAAACTGGGAGGAAAATCCAGATATCCTGACTCCCCAGTCCTCCTATTAGAGTAGAAGTACCCCCTAGATACACCCAACACAGATTAAATGGTTCTTCATCTTGGAGTATGAATTGTTCTCAAAGATTCAGGAGTGGGAAGGAGCAGCCACTATTTTTATATAATAAATGGAAAAGTTATGGTATACAAAGAAAAGACCCAAATAAAACATAAGGCTTGAAATGAATGCCACTTGAGGAACATTGCTTCAGGTTACATACTCCCAGACCCTTGAGTTATTCATTCTCTCCTGCAATTAAGCCTACTTGGTGCTATCCCAACTTCCCTGTCAAAATCCAACAGAGTTAAAGAGGAAAGAGAACTTCAGCCCAAAGTAGTCATGGGTAATTACTTACCCAGATAGATCCAGTGTGGCTGAGAATAAGCCAAGCAATGCTGTTTAGCTCCACTCAAATGATTCACTGTGCTCAGTCAGATGGAGGATGGAGATGCTTCGGGAAGAACCATCTTGATGGCTGGCCATCAAAATAAAGAGAATGCTTAATGAATTATTTATCGAGATGCGGCATGTAGAAAAAGGAGTAACGTGGTTCCATGACACTGCGTGTTTATGTACTTATTCATTTCTTCATTCACTCGCATTCTCACCCTTCATTCCTAGAAACTCTGTGATAAATGCTCCCAATGCAAAGGCAAAAAATTAACTGTCTATAATATGATTTCTATGACAGAAAAAAGCATAGAAATGTCCTAATTCTCTCCTAATTGAAGAGGGGTGGGAGAACTCCAGGTTCAGTTTAAACTTGGATGGTGATGGCAGTACTAGAAAATCTATGTCAATAAAATGTCATTTGATTGATAAATTTGAGAAGAAGTGTATAGCCACCTTGGACATTGAAGTCCATCCTCTTGTGTTCCATGCCAACAGAGGACCTGTTAAAATTTAACATATGGGATACCGCCATTCAGGAGAAATGCAATGGACTGAGGGATGGCTATTGCATCCAAGCCCAGTATGTCATTATGATGCTTGATGTAACATCAAGAGTTACTTACAAGAAGATACCTAACTGGCATAGAGATCTGGTACGAGTGTGTGAAAGCATCCTCATCATGTTGTATGACAACAAAGTGGATTTTAAGACCAGGAAAGATAAGACAAAATCCATTGTCTTCTGCCAAAAGAAGAATCTTCAGTACTATGGCATTTCTGCCAAAAGTAACTACAACTTTGAAAAGCCCTTCCTTTGGCTTGCTAGGAAACTGATTGGCGACCCTAATTTGGAGTTTGTTGCCATGCCTGCTCTTGCCCCACCAGAGGTTGTCAAGGACCCAGCTTTGGCAGCACAGTCTGAGCATGACTTAGAGGTTTCTCCAACAACTGCTCTGCTGGATGAGGATGACGACCTGTGAGAGAACGAAGCTGGAGGCCAACATCAGAAGTCTAGTTTTATAGGCAACTGTCCTCTGATGTCAGTGGTGCAGCATATTTGCCACTTCATTATATAGCTAAGTAGAACATGTACTTAATCTCTGGGATGCTGAAGGAGATGAATGGGCATCGGAGTGAATGTGGCAGTTAAAAAAAAAAACCTTCATTTTTTGGACCTGTTTTGGAATATAATTGTTTCCTTTTTGAATTTCAAATATAAGACCACTACAGTTACATCACAAATTTTTTTTTAAAAAATGATTTGCTGGTCCAAAATAGCTAAACTATAAGGAAGAAACGTGGCTCTACTATAGGCATTAGCCTGGTTGTATTTATTCATTCTGTTATTCAGCAGATGTATATTGAGCACTTACTAGGAGCTAGAAGCTATAGACCAGTAGAAGCAAAATTAAGCCCATACATATATTGTGTAATATTACAGGTTATTGAAACAGGCGCTATGACCAAAATTACTGAGTTACATTGAGTTAGAAAAGGCTTAAACATGGAAATTACATTGGGCTGAGTCATGAAGGACAACCAGGAGTTTACCTACTAGAATAACGGAGTGATGGGAAAAATCATTCCAGATAGTGTGAACAGCATGTGCAGAGGCATAAAAGAGTGAGGCGTAGGCAGGTAAGCTGTTGTAGAAAGGGATCAGAAAAGAAAGACAATTTTGTAGAAATAAATCCTGTATTCATGCCATCTAGCACAATGTGGGCAAAATCAAATGTAATCACAATTGCATGTAAAGTAATTATAATCTACTCTTCTTGGAAAAGAGACTCACAAAAGACCTCAGACTGGTTACTGAAAGAGTCTGTCCTTGAGCGAGGGCTTCACACTAGCAAAAAAAAAAGAAAGAAAGAAATAGTTCTTTTGTTTCCCATCTTTGGAGGCTTCCTGATTCCAAAGTCTGCTATTCCGGATTAAAAATAAATAAATAATAGGGGGAACAAATGTTAAAAGTCCGCTATTCTGGAAAGACTTCTAGGATTTCCAGGGGCCAGAGTCCTTAGAAGGAAGTAAAAGTGTTCTGATGATAAAATTCGATAGGGGAAATTATGCATCTCCATGGTTACCATAAAATCTTATCTCCTTTTCAGGTAGTTTGGTATGTAGCTCATACAGTCTTTTTTTTTTTTTTGCTGAAAGAAAATGGGCTGAAAAATATGGGTTCAAATAGTGTCTTGCAACTTACAAGCTATGTGAATTTAGGGAACGCATATCATCTCTCGGGATATTGTGAGCCTTAAACATGATGTGAGGCAGAAAACCTGTCACAGGGTCGGGTCTGCATCGGGTCTTCCATGGGGGAAGAGGGTGTATATATTATCGCAGATTCGTTCATTCAGTTGGCAATCTTTATTAAAGACCTATCATGCAGAAGCTAGGAGGAATTCAAAACCAAATCTGAGTTGGATTTTGCCCACAAGGGTCTCACAATCAATAAGGAAGATATAGAAGAGATCAAAACAGATAAAGTATAAGGAGGAAAGCTGGCAGTACCAAGAGAAATATAGATCTCTGGGATTATGAATGCATTGTGTTTTTGTTTTTGGTTTTGGTTTTGGTTTGTATTTGTTTTTTCGTGAAAAATAAAAATAATAATACGTTTAACCTCCTAAAGAACAAAAGAAAGAAAAAACTCGTAGTAAAATGTCATCTTCCTTAAATTGATACATGAATTTACTGCTAAATGAACAAAACGACTAATGGGTTTGAAAAAAGAGAGAAAGAAAAATACAAAGCAATTACTGGAGACTTTGGGAGGAGGAGAATTTCTCGTGTGTAGGGAGGTGGGGGTGCGCAGAGAAAGGGGCTGGAGAGGAAGAGGAAAGGATTTAGGTTGAGGATGAAGAAGAGGAAGGCGCCTGAGGTGACTCCTCTGAGGTGGGTATGGCAAGTACGCATCGGTCTGACCCTCTCACAGGTGACGTGACATGACTCACCCAACCTCACCCTTAAAGTGGCTGCAGAATCAGGACAAGAATTAAGAACTCCCGCCCGCCGGCCCGATGCATTCGCCCTTACCACACACTCTACCTGCTGTAATCAGGGCCATTTGCAGATGTAGAGGACAGAACAGGACAGGGAAAAGCGGCAGAAAGGAGATGATGGGGTCCCTGGTCACTGTCCCAGGTGTAGGCAGAGCCGAGACTCGGCGGGGGGCGCAGGAAGGGGCGGATGACGCCAGGAGGGGTGGGGTGGCAGGGCCGGCGAAGGGGCGGGGAGAGGGGCCCGCGGCGCACTCAGGGGCCGTCCGGGGCGCGGACCCAGCCGCAGAAGCCCGCGCTCAGGCTCTCCGGCCATGGGACCGCGCTCACCCGCGTTGCGGCCGCTGTTGGCGCTGCTGCTGCTGCCGCCGCTGTCACCCGCGCTGCGTGGGGCGCGCTGCCCTGAGCCCTGCAGCTGCCCCCGCGACGGCGCCCTGCGCTGCCCCGGCCCGCGCGCCGGCCTCTCGCGACTGTGAGTACGCGGTGCCCTCGCCCCGGCCCCCTCCACGCGCGACTCTCACTCGCTCCGGGCCATGTGCCCTCCCTACTGTTTCGTTCCCTGTACCTGGAAGTTCGGAGAAAAGACGCTTCGCCCTATCAAAGTTCACCTTTAGGCTTGATGAGAACCCAAAGCTTGCAGGTCGTCTGTGGCATCCCTGGGCTTAAGCCGCTCGGGCGCTGCGTGGGGCCGGCTCTTTCCGCCTGGTTGGGGCTGGGACGGGGCACCCAGAGCCGCTCAGAAGCCCCAGAAGGCCTCGCTTTCTGCCGCAGCTGGAAGACATGTGTGTGATACCCCACAACCAGCAGCTGACTTGGTCTTTGAACCTTGGGCCAGCCAGATCCGCGTAGGTTTACTATTAGTTCTGGCACCCTCTGTTCCTCTAGGAATGGAGTGCTCGGACCCTAGGACCAGGGGTGACCTAGTAACTCCCCCAACCTGTGCCCACGTCCAGCATAGTGAACATAAAGGCACAGCCGCCATCCTGCCCCAGATGTGCTTGCATTTCAATCTGGAAGTCTAAGGAATGAAAGGCTTTGTGTCCCACCACCCACTACCTCTTCCCCCTGACCTCCCACCGTTTCCACACTCAGGGTTGGTTAACGGAATAGTGTACACCAGCCAGCAGGAGGAGGAAGTTATCTGCTGGAGTAACGGGGTAAAAGGAGCAGGGAGGCTGGAATAACTTTTGGCACTAGTGGATTACCAGTCTCCTTTCTGCTCTTTAGAAAAACGTACTACAAATATTGTAAGATTCTATCGTATGAAACATCCGGAAAAGGCAAATCCATAGGTGTGGAAAGTGGATGAGGGGTTTGCAGGGGCTGGGGAGGACTGGAGATTGACTGCTAATAGCTATGGCTTTTTGAGGTGATGAAAATTTTCTAAAATTCAATTGTGGAAATGGTCGCACAATTCTGTGAACATGCTAAAGCCATTGCATTATTGGGTGAATTTTATTGGTATGAGAATTATGCCTCAATAAGCTGTTTAAAAAAAAAAGGAAGGAAGAAAGAAAGATACCATGAAAGTATAACAATAGGCACCAGGCTGATGGAGGTCTTCAGTTAACACACATTCTCACCATTACAGGTGATGGAACCCCGGACTGGGAGAGAAAACAGACCTGTTCCCCCAACCCCACTTCATTGGGGCCTACTTCACAGAGATTTCCCCTTCCTCCAGAGGGGCCAGGCTTCTCCCTGTGGGAGAGGTAGGGGCCTTCTGAGAATATTTGTGCTTGACAAATACAGTTTAAGGATAGAGGGGTTTATTATTAATTAGTTTCCATTAATTATCTTGTTAGCTCCATTACCTGAGGATGAGGACAGTGCTGATAGAATTTCTTTCAGTCAATCGACAAATCCATGGAACCCTCCTTGCAAGTCCCAGCCCTTGTCCTTCCCTAGCTAGCCTCCTATCTTGCTCTTTTCAATGACTGTGGCACTAGCAGCCTCTCCCACTCACCTAGTACTAATTACACAGCATAGCAGAAATTGAGGACTGGTAGGGATTTTAGAGATCACCAAACCCAATCCTGACCCTTGTCCCCCACCCACCACCTTTATGTCCTAGTTCCTGCTGGGATTCTGCTTTCTGCTAAGATCTCTGAATGACTCCTGCTGCCACTCCCATGCTGCCCTCGGGAGGGTGCCTCTTCCCTGGAAAAGGCTCAAGTGAAAAACAAAGCCAGCAACAGATTTCTCTGGCTGCCCCACAGCTCAGTTTATGGGACTCTGGAATCCCTCAAAAAGATTTTATAGAGCTGACTAGGTTTGGGAGTAGAGGTGGGAAAAGGGCACAATGTAAGTACAGCTAGCATTCTGACGCTAGCTAGTCCAACTTTCAAAGAAGAGCTAGCCCTCCAAGCTCTAAAGTCGTTTGCCATCCATGTGAGATCCCTGAAAGATGGCTATATTCTTCAGGTGAAACCCTGCAAAGGTGGAGCCTAAGAGGACCAAAACAGGGTAACTTTTTCGGCACAACATAGTGACTCCAACATCCATACAAGACAGATGCATGTGAAGTAATAGGAGGTTCTTTTTTAAGGCGATGTTTCTCAAAGTGTAGTCCTCAGCTTCCCCCAGCAGCATTAGCATCACCTGGAAAATGTTAGCAATGCTCAGACTCAAGCTCCAGCCCCAATCTGCTGAACCAGAAACTCTGGGGGTGGGGTCCAGCAATTCATAGTTTAAAATGCTCCCCAGGTGATTCTTGTGCACACCCAAGTTTGGGAGCAAAGGTACAGCTCTCAGTGGAGGCAATAATCCTCTGCAGAGCAAGAAGCGTGTTTTAAACTTCCTTGTGCCATTAACTCCCTTTCCCTGTCTCCCCTCACACACAATTGCAAAAGGGCGGTTATTAAAACCCAAATCCAGGGACAGATGGAAAATAAAGAGGATTGAAGAAAGTTCATTTTTTCCTTCAAAGAGGAAAAGATAATGGTGATGGTAGCATGACATTGTGAATGTAATTAATAGCACTGAACTGTATCCTTGAAAGTGGTTGAAGTGGGAAATTTTATGTTGTGTATATATTACCACAAGAAAATATTTTTTAAAAAGTGTGGTAGGAAAAGGAACCCGTGGGGAAGGAGTGACTGGAGTTACAAGGGATGGAGAAGGAATAATATCTGATGGCAGAGTATCTCAACTGGGGTGGGAGGAGAGCATCAGTCTAAGAACCCAAGGAAAGGGTCAATCTTAGAAACTTCTCAACTTCTGAGTCCTGAGGGAGGAAGACAGGTAGGTAAGATGCATAATTGAATGTTGAGGGGAAGGACCGAAAAGTGGACAAGTTCATTCTGGAATCTTGTTCTTGTGATCATGTATAAATGAAATAGTAGACAGTATTTGAGACAGAAAGAATGCTATGAATAATAAGTTATTAGCAGCTCATCAGAAGAAGAGAGCTGCAATTATGTGATAAGGCTTCCAGGAGACAGTTGTTCTATGCTACATTGTCCATAGGATTTTGCTGTTTCAGAGAGGAAGGGAGCACTTCCAGTCCTGAGGGCTAGAGGAGGCAAATGCACCAGCGTGCCTGGTGGTTCATCATGAGCCCTCAATGAGTATTGATTTATAGTTTAATCATTTCAGCCCTTGGCACCCTGCCTTCTAAGACCACCATCTAAAAGTTCACTATTTGGTTTAAAAAGGAAATCAAAAAAAGATACATGGATAATTGCATTTTACTGACAAACCTGCTGCTTGTACATTTTGAAATGCTATTTTTCATATCTTTTATCTCCTTCTATACTTTATTTAAAATCTAAAAAATGAAACAAGAAAATAGCCTCCCATGTTTCTTCATCCACTTTAATTTGGAGGAAAAGTCAAATAAAAAAATTGATTTAAAATATTTCTTTCTCTTTTTTTATTAGTTATAAGCAACTGGAAGAAGGGAAGGAAAAAAAATAATCTCCCCTTGCCCATGGGTATATAAAGATCTTTGTCTCTATGACAACAGAAAGGTTGATCTGCTTGATATGGGAACAGCTTCTGAAAAATCTGTTAGTAAGAAAATGCTAATAATAATTATGGAATTTTTTTTGCATGTTGTACCTACTGTACAGAGATTCATATGTTCAACTTTATGAACAGACACAGTCCAGAGACTTCAGGAGAATAAAATGTGCCATATCCATCAAACCAGTGTCATAGGAAAGTGTTACATCTCCTGTCATATTCCCCGAATGTCCCCATCTTCGGCTGAAATCAAGGTCTAGAAAAGTGTTCAGTGCTATGGGGGATATACAAGTGGAGGGCACGAGCTCTTGAGGACCTACAATCTAGGTGGAAACACACCCCAAGAGACTGGTTTATTGGGGAAAGAGGCTTCAAAGCTCTAAGGAATTTACTATAAACCAAAGTCTCCAAAGGAATGCCTCATGGGTCAAGGGTTATGAAGCTGAATCTTGACGGAAACGGTGGGAAAAAGTGTCCAGATGGAAAAATCACATGAGATTAGAATGTCCAGGGAGATATGCCAGATTAGACTGGACTAGAAATTCCTTGCTGAGAAGCAAGAAAAATGGTTGTATGAATTCTTCCTTCTTCGGGACTCTCCAGGCTTTTTGGGAGGGAAATTATTTTTAAAGGAAAGATGCAAAATCATCCGAAATCTTTGATTAAATCACCCAGAGGGCTGTACAAAAAAATCCCCAGAGGGCTGTGCAAAAAGAAAAGAACAAAAAAAATCCTCAATATGCAATTCTTCACTTGCAAACTTCAATCAAAGCGATTTTAGGGTCTTTGGATGCAAAGGTATTAAATAAAAATCATGATTAAGAGTGTCATTTCTCCCGAAGCCTTCTTTAATGCCATCTGCCTCTGCCCCCCCACACACACACACTCTCACACCTGCTTTAATACTTTGTACTGATAGATATTTTGGCACATATCACACCATAATGTAACTATTTGTTCAATGTGTACCTCTACTACAAGAGCAGGGTTTCTCATCCTCAGTTACTATTGATTTTGGCCAGGATAATTATTTGTCGTGGGATCTGTCTTCTACATTGCTGACTATTCAGCAGCAGCCCTGTCCTTACCCGCTACATGCCAGTCTGAGCACCCCTCCTCCAAACTGTGACATCAAACATGTCTCTAGAATTATCAAAAGCCCTCAGGGGCCAGAATCCTCTTCCTTGGTTTAGAATCACTGTGCTGGAGTGAGAACTTCTTCAAGAAGTCATACTCGCCTCCAGATCCCCAGAATTTGGCATGTTGTATGTTTATTGAGTCACAAGATGCTCAAACTGAAAGGAAACCAAATCGGGGCCACCAAACAATGCAGAAAGGAAGTGGTTATGTTCATTAGCATGTACCACACCTAAAAGTCATTTTAAAAAACTCCACCCTAGAGAATGAGGAGGCAAGGAGGTGCTAGTGGAGTTAGTTCATTTTCATACAGCATCTAGGTCCTTGGTTTCCCAGACCCCCTGTCTGTTCTTTGAATGGGCCATAGCAGATATGCTTCAGAGACGCAAGGCCTGAAGCTCATTCATGTTAGTTTACCCCATCTAGGTGGTTTTAGTATTTTTGTTTTGCTTAATGACAAAGAATCAGTCCCAAAGTAGGATGCATAAAAAACAAACACACACACCAAGGCAGCGGAGTTGAGAAAGATGGGCTTCCAGTCCAGAACACCAGGTAACAGTTCTCAGAAAGCCCACAGGACAGAGGGAAGCTTGCCCCTGGCTTGCAGTGAGACCAGTTTTACCCTACCTTCAGCCCCCATGCAGCTGGGCCAGACAAAAAAATTCCCAGAATCTGGAAGGATCATGTCCTACTTCCCCCTCCCCTCAGTGAAGACTCAGAGGCCACAGGTAGAGACTGAACTTAAACCTCACTTCTGACTCAGCTCTCCCAGCCCTCCCCTCCAGCCCCAGCTGCCTTTGAGGTGATTCTTAAACCCAGCTGTGCCTATAAACAGAATCCTTGGGTGAAGATTTGCAAGGACCACATCTTATTAGTTTTAAAATCATCCTTCTGGGGAAAATGGAATGATGGCCCCTAACAGGACACTAAAAAAGCAAGCAACAGAGTTCCCAAAATCTCAATGGAAGTGTAGAAGCCAAAAAGGTTTTGCACACAAATTTCTTTGGCATTGGATCCAACTCCCTCCTCAGAAAGCACTAATTCCTTGGGTTTTACCCCCTTATTCTTTTAATGATTTCTAAAGCAGTAAATCAGTTTAATTAAGGGTCCTGTTCCTTTACCCCCTCCACCTTCTGTAGCACCTCAGTTTGGTTTCTTTTCATGTCTTGAAGTGAGGCAACAAAGGTCTCTTTCCAAAATATAATCATCCAATGTGGCTGCACCATGTGGTGTCTTGCTGTGTAATTCTGAACTTAAACATGAAGTTTTAAAGCCATTTAATAACAGTGGTGGAGAGGGATCATGCTACTCACTTCCAGACCTGGGAGGGCTGGCTCCGTGGAAGCATATGTGCTCTCTTCCAGTAGCCCCTTTTGATGCACAAAATCACATATAATGCAGATTTTAGCGAATTTCCCACCAACTTTTTTCTTTGAGGAAATTAAAATAATCCCACCCACCAGACAGGTGGCTTTCTGACTTGGTGGGCAGCTTCTGCCAGCTTCTGCACAAGGTCTTCATTTACTTCTAGCTGCTGCCTCACTTGGACGTGACACCCTCTCCCAGCCAATGGGCCACTCACAGATGTTTCCATGTGGCCCTGAACAAAGCTCTTTAATACCATCAGAGCCAAATTCAGAAAAGTACTATTTATAAATAAAATTCAGTTTTCAGAATGAAGATTTGGACTTTATCCTTTGTGTTGTTACATTTGTCCTTTTGTTGTTGTTGTTGTTGTTAAAGAAATTGTGGGTTTACTGAACAATCATGCATAAAATATAGGATTCCCATACCCTGCCCTGGTATTAACACCTTGCATTGGTCTGTTCATTTGTTACAATTGATGCTGGCACATTTTTATGATTGCACTATTAACTATAGCCCTTGGTTTAACTTAGGGTTCACTGTGTAATATAGTTCCATAGATTTTTTTTTTATTTTAATTCTATTACAATGTATGTACAACCTAATGTTTCCTCTTTTAACCATATTCAGATATATAGTTCAGTATCGTTAATTAATAATTCACAATGTTGTGCTACCATCACCACCATCTATTACCAAAATATTTCCATCTTTCCAAATAGGAACTCTGTGTATTTTAAGCCTTAACTTCCTATTCCATAGTCCCACCCTGCGCCCTGGTAACCTATATTCTAGATTCTAACTCTATGAGTTTGCTTATTCTAATTATTTCTTATCAATGAGATTATATAAACTTTGTCCTTTTGTTTCTGGCTTATTTCCCACAACATGTGCATTTGTCCTTGACTATGATGAAATAAGGTTACTCCTGAGTTCCTAATTCTACCTCACAAGCAGCAGCAGATGCATTTTTGAGCCTGCAGGGATGGCAATGCCCTGGTGTTCCAGGGGAGGATTCTGACACAGACCCCAAATTATCTTAATTGATCAACAGGACAAAGACTGGGCAGATGTGGGTTCTAATACCAGGTAGCCCTTTCTCTAATCTGGGCTGTGGGTTTGGACTAGTAATACAACCTCTATGAGATATTTAAAAGGCACATGATGATACCTGCCCCTGAGTGGGGCTGGCTGTTATGAAGATAAACGAGACAACAGGACCGTAAGTACTCGGACATAAAGGTTTTACATATTCTAAAGTATTATTTTAACAATCTGATAATGCAGAAAGACTGAAAAACCTACAACCCATATATGAGGTTGAACAGTGGATATAATGCAAGGGGCAAGTTTTGTTCCTGGGAGATATTAATTAGAGAATATGACCCACTAGTTCTTTTCATCCTGGAAGGTGAATGAGTTAGAATCCCAAAATAGCAGAGCTCATTATTACCTGGAATCCAATAAATGGACTTTTCAGCCCAGGCTGAGCTGTTGCTGAAACATGCCACCTAACACCTGATTATAAGGTATTTCTGTATCATCCGATTGGGTAGTCCTCTCTGCCCAGCAAGAGCATCCAAGCTCATTCTTTCCCCATCCCCCACCCCTAAAACCCACAAGGAAAACATTCCATCAAACTTTTTTTTTTAATATTTTTATTGTAAATCTTAACAAACATATTGTCGTTATTGAGATACAAACATTTTATACATGATGCACAGTGTATCAAAATATCACATTAATTATGTATTCATCACCATGATAATTAAGTATTTTACTTTTTTTTTTTTCCATCAAACTTTTGAATACTCAGGAACTGTGTCCTGAAGATTTACTATGTGCAGGGCATTGTGCAGGACCCAAAGGCGTCACCCCTGCCCTCCGAGATCTCACAGTCTTCCGTCATAGGAGAGAAGAGAGGACCAGTTTTCAGATGATTGCAAGAAAACACAGAAGGTGATAAAAAGCCAGATGAGGATTATAAACAAAGGCTGGAAGGAATTCAGAGGAGGGAACCGTATTTTCTAGCCACAATAACAAAGAAACCCTGGCAGGGGTATCATTTGGGCTGTAGTTCTTTAAACCATACTCTCCTATGGGGACAACTGAACTAACATTGTGTTATCCCATGAGCTCACTCCTGGCGTTTGACACTGGCTTAGAAAGGTCACTGGGGAATCTCTATTGACATTCTTCTACTTTCTCAACAACCGACAATATTGTTCCGTTGCCCTGTCTGTACAATGGAACAATGGATGACTTAATCTTGGAAACCTTAGGTGGGAACCTGTTAAGGTCTCCTTTGCAAGCACTCAAAATCAATTCTGACTAATTTAATCATAACAGATGAACTCATAGAAAAATCAGGAGGTAAAAGGGAGTAGAAAAGATCCAGAGAAAATCTGGCATCTTGGAAGCAGCAGGTTAGGAAACTTCTCTCAGGTTCTGCCTTTATGCTAAGTCTGCTCCAAAGACTCAGATCTGGGCTCTATCATAAATTTTAGTACCTTAGAGAGAGAATATGATTGGCCCAGATTGAGTTAGGTGTTCTCCGATTCGAGCCAGGATATAGAATCAACCTGCATGTTCATGAGGTGCTTTCAGAAAAAGGGGCAGTTTTGAGCCATGCAACCACACAAATTGGTGTCTGTCAGAGCTGGTGAGTTTTTGAAAATGGAAGGAATACATGGAGGTAATTCCAGGCATTTCAGACCCATCCTCAAATTAATTAAAAGAATGTGGTATATCAGTTGCAACCAGCTTCTAAGGTTTACTAATAAAAAAAAAAAATTAAGTGTCTGGAAACAGAAGCTTATAATGAAAGCGCTTTCTGAAGCATATCTGCAATGTCACTGCCCTGACAACATAATATTCTCTGCTGCTGAAAAATATTTTTGAGAAATCATTACAGATGACACAGACTTTCCCCAGGGAGAATTCAACATGTAGTTTTATTTACCAGAGTTATTCTTTTCATGTTATATTATTGCTAGAAGTCTCGCTTAAGGGGTAAAGATTGGGTTACTTTACGTTCTGTCTTTAGAAAATTTTAAATGATTTTCAGAATGGTCTTAGATGTATTTACCATTTTCCACTGAGGCTTTATATTTTTAATTTAATTGTTGCACAAATGACTTGGAAAATCCATTATCTAGGGAATCTCGTTGAGAGTCTTGGTTCATGTTTATAAACTCCAGCTTCTCGGGTGCTTTGCAATAGCTGTCTTGAAGGAGAGTCACTCAAATGCACTTTCCAATGGGAGAGTTCCAACCGGCTAAACTTTTTAAAGTCAATGAATAAATGCACATTCTGCAGAGTGGCTTCCTAGAGTTGAAATACTTAATGGAAAGTTGTTCTTTATCATTTCTTTAAAAGGCTATCAGGTGAGGTCTCTAAGAGATATCTGAACCCAAAAGAAAGATACCAAGTGGGAGTGTTTAACCTCCCTCTCAATTGTCATAATTATAATCAGAGCAGAGTCAAGCTCCAGGGACAAGTCAGAGACATTTTCTTAGACTTCAAGGTGACCCATGATAAGAAGAGTCAATTCCAAAGTACTGAATCTACCCTAACCCTTACCAAGGAAATAGAACTGGCGTTAGGTATAAGCTGGGTAGCTTGAATCTTTCACAGAGAGAAGCTTTAAATTAAAACAAGTGCTTATTGAGCTCTTACCCTATATTAGTGTTGTGTAAACATTTTTTAAATGTCAGAAATCTATGAGATAGTTTGTATCATCATCATTTTATAGTTGCTGGAATTAACCTTGAAGGGATGAAGCTATGATGTGAGTTCTGGCAGTCTGGTTACCGAATCTGCACTCTTAAAACTACCATGGCATGTTGCCTCAAGAGAGAAAGCATATGCATTTGGTGATGAAGACACATTCCATAAGGAATGTGGCACCTGAGATACCTTTAACCAAGGGTAGAATTTGACTAACAGAAAAGGGTGGAGATGTGCCAGATGGTCGAAATAGTGTAGATGAAAACAGAAAAGTATAAGGCAAATCCAGGAAACACAAATGGTCTGATTTGTCTAGGGAGGTGGTGGCCAGTAGTAATATAATGTGGGTCATATGTATAATTTTAAATTTTCTAGTAGTGACATTCAAAAAGTTTTTAAAAGATGAAATTAATTTTAATATATTTCATTAATGTAATATGTGCAAAATATTATCATTTCAACATATAATCACTATCAAAATTATTAATAAGCTTTACATTATTTGGTTGAAACAAGACATCAAAAGTCAGTGTGTATTTTACACTGATGACACATCTTAATTCAGACTGGCCACATTTCAAGTGCTCAGTAGCCACATATGGCTAGCAGCTGCCATGTTGAACAGTGCGAGTCTACAGTTTTGGTTACATGAGGGGAATAGTGAGTGATATGAATGATAAATGAAGTTTGAGCCTTTATTTGGAGGGCCTTAAATGCAAGACTGAGATGTTTGTAGATAATTAGATAAGCCTAGGGAAATTACAGAATATATCTGTACAAAAGAGTGACATAGTTAAAATTGCCAAAAATTTATTAACCTAGGCAGGCAGAGGAAAGCCAGGATGGGATAGGGGAAACCAATCAGGGGGCTATGGAATAGTCAAAGTGGAGAAAAGAATGGACAAAGAGGAGTGGAGGTGAGGAAGAAATAAAGGGGCTGAAGGCAAGAGAGTGTATAGGCAGAATCCTCCAGAGACTAGGTATCCAATGGTAGAATAAAGGAAACATCGATACAGGTAAATTCTCAAATAATAGTGCAGGAAAAAAATAAAAAGAGTGAAGCCCTAAGGAAGATGAAAGAGAGAAAAAAACCACTGTCAGTCTCCAAAGCTTCATGGATGAACAGGGGTTTGAGGTGCATCTTGAAGCTGAGGACTGAGCATGCACCCTCAAGCAGCCACAGATCCACCCAGGAGGCTTCAAGCAGCCACAGATCCATCCAGGAGGCCTCAAGCAGCCACAGATCCATCCAGGAGGCCTCAAGCAGCCACAGATCCATCCAGGAGGCTTCAAGCAGCCACAGATCCATCCAGGAGGCTTCAAGCAGCCACAGATCCATCCAGGAGGCTTCAAGCAGCCACAGATCCATCCAGGAGGCTTCAAGCAGCCACAGATCCACCCAGGAGGCTTCAAGCAGCCACAGATCCACCCAGGAGGCTAGGCTTCAACAAAAGAAATCGAGGATCCTATAAAAGGGTATATCAGCAAGCTTGTATGAACAATAGAGATGTGCTTTGATTGAAGGAGGACACAGCACTGAACCAGGAATGAGGTGACTTATGTTCTAATCCAGAACTGCCACTAAATTTTCATGAGGTTTGAGAGAAGCCATCTCACCTTTCCTAATTTACAATTCTTCATTTGTACAGTGAGGGGTTGGACCAAATGATCAGTAAGCAGGCCTTTCATTCTGACATTCCTTGAGCCTAATATAGCAAGTGCTTAAAGGAATAGTCAAATGATCATTAAAACCACCTGGATGTATTTTTAAGGCGCATTTCAAAAATTCCTGATGTAAAACTTAACATACTGGATGTTCTAGAATGCTAGTTGCCAGAAACAGAATGGCTTTTCAAAAGGGGAATTTAATAAGTTGCTAGTTTACAGTTCTAAGGCCGAGAAAAATGTCCCAATTAAAGCAAGTCTATAGAAATGTCCCATCAAAGGCATCCAGGGTAAGATACCTTGGTTCAAGAAGACCAGTGAAGTTCAGGGTTTCTCTCTCAAGTGAGAAGGCACGTGGTGAGCACAGTTAGTTTCTCTCTCATCTGGAAAGGCATATGGTGAACACGGTCAGGGTTTCTCTCTCATCTGGAACGGCACATGGTGGACATGGCATCATCTGCTAGCTTCTTCTCCTGGCTTCTGGTTTCATGAAGCTCCCTGGGAGGCATTTTCCTTCTTCATTTCCAAAGGTTGCTGGCTTGTGGACTCTCTGCTTCGTGGTGCTGTACCAGTCTATGCTCTCTCTGAATCTCCTTCATTCTCCAAAATGTTTCCTCTTTTATAGGACTCCAGAAACTTATTAAGACCCACCCAAATGGTGGAGACATGTCATCACCTAATCCAGCTTAACAACCACTCTTGATTAAATCACATCTCCGGGGAGATGATCTGATTACAGTTTCAAACATACAGTATTGAATAGAGATTATTCTGGCTTTATCAAATGGGATTTAGATTAAAACATGGCTTTTCTAAGGACGTACATCCTTTCAAACCAGCACACTGGATGTCCCTCTAAATACTGACTTCGTATTTCAGCTCATGTTGGAGTCTTAGCTCCCTCTAAGTAAATGCTGAAAACAAGAGGCAATTAAATGGAGACATTCCCTGCAACGTCACCAAGTAGATCTTTGCATTTGAAAGCACAAAAATTTAAAGTCATTTTAAAAGGGGAAAGCCATTTTTATTTAATTCCAAGATGAAAGCAAGTTCATTATAATTTCTGAGCGGTTTTGAAAAGAACAACAACTTTCTTAAGTCTGTTAAAAATAAAGCATCTTATAAAATAAATACAAAAATAACATTCTTTTGAATTAAAATGAGGTAATGCTTCCCCCTCGCACATCAACAAATTCCTTAAGCAAAAATGCCTTGAAAGTATCCTTTTTCTCTCTCTTCCTCCCTCTGATTTTTTGGTGTTTTAAAATTCAAACTGTATAGCTCTAGCAACAAACTAATCATCTGTAAGAGACGATGGATGTTTGTAACTTCGATGATGAATAAAACTATTTCTCTTCTGCCATGTTTAAGGCAGGAGGAAATGTAAAAGCT
The DNA here is from genome assembly GCF_023851605.1 of Tamandua tetradactyla. Lineage (NCBI taxonomy): Eukaryota > Metazoa > Chordata > Mammalia > Pilosa > Myrmecophagidae > Tamandua > Tamandua tetradactyla. The sequence goes on along the minus strand of NC_135343.1, from coordinate 20,930,054 downwards.
TCTGCAAGAGGACCAAAGACACCACAGCCTCTGGCTAGAGTTCTCCCTCTTGCTTTCCTCTCCCTCTGTCTCTGCTCAGGCGCTGGAACTTTGTAGGTGGCCCTGCCCTGGGAACCATCTTGCATGCCAAGCTCTTAAACACCAAGAGGAGGTGGAGAATCTACAGTTGTCATTTGCTTTGTGCAATACCTGTCTTAAAATACATATAGAAAGAGAATGTGTCAATTGAACCGTATTTTCCATTCACCCGGGAGATTGCTATTTAAAGGAATCTTGCAGTGAATCCTTCTGAAGAACAAGGAACCCTTTGGTAATGTAGGTGTATCCCGAGTTGATAAGGTTTTCTAAGCAAGGGTTTTCAAATACTTAATTTCCTTAAAGGGAGAAACAGAGCCCTCCTGACTCTGAAGGTCTCTACCTAACATTTTTTTTTTTCGAGTTTTTTAACAAGACAGTGAGCTGGACAGATTGGATCATCCATATTATTAAATTCAAGTGAAAAAAAAAAAGAAGTGACCAAGCCCTATCCTTGAGTCACCAAGAGACATTAGAAATCACTGGGGAGGATATGATACAGTGACATTACCTTCTTCAAGGTAATAGGGTTTATATCTGAATGCTCTTTGCTTATCAGTAAATTTCCCCGTCCCCACTGTGACAAAGTACACTGGGGGCTTGGTGACTGGAGTTGGCTGGGAAGGGAATAGAGTCAAGACAAAGATTAAAAAGTTGACAAAAAGGAGCTCTGAAAGTGTGAAAGTGTGATGGCCCCTCAGAGTAGAGTCACCTCGAGGCAAGGAGGCTTTATAATATGCACTGAGAAGTCCTTAGATATGGACTGCCCAGGGGAGAGGCCATGATCTTGGGTCAGGTGGTGATCTTGGGCTTTGGGGAATTCCAGGACTGTAAATTAGCAGAGAGCTTCACCCACTCACTCTTCCAGCTACTGGGGGAATACGTGCATCAGTCACTAAGGGGGTTCTGGTGGCCTACGACAGCTTCCACCTCAGGCCCTAACACAACTGCTCTGGGTATCCCTGGCATAGGGTTCCCATATGTGCCATGGGGCTCAGTTTGAAAGCCAAAACCCAGCAGTGAGAGATACTAGGCTGATCTTAATCAGAGAGAATCTGGGAATGTTCTGTGTCTGTAGAGTTCCCTAACGGGCAGAGGTATAGGGGGCGGGATCTGGTAACTGGGAAGAAGGGAGGCTGGAAAAAAAAAGGAATCTGCTCCTGGATGGACTCTGGGAAGACAAGACAGGCTACAGGATGATGAATCAAGGCAAAACTCAAGCACCAATAAGGCACAGCGGGGAGTAAGTGTGATTTAAGGCATGCAAGTACACTCTTGCCCTCCAAACATGGGTTCCGGTTTAGATAGTTGTCAGCAGAGACATAGGGCTTCAATGAAGTCATGACCAAGCACAGGATTCCAGGGCTTAGGTGTGTGGAAATAAGTGAAGACTACCAAAATGGGACAAACAGTGGCTATTTATTCAGAGTTTGCTATAGCTAGGGAGTTAGCCACCAATCACTTGCAGTTGGCAACGAATCCAAGGCAGGCAGGGAACTTGGACAGCTTTATAGTGGGAAAAAAGGGAAGTATGCCCTGAATGGAGTCTGTAGGCATGCAGAAGTGGAAACAGCCTAATTAGAAGAAGGACATCCTATGTGATTGTTAGGGGAGCATATTTGGTTTTGTTTGGTTGGTTCTAAGTTGGGAGCAGTGGCAAAAATTAGGGAAGCTGTCAGTTAATGAATAATGAATAAATCCTGGCCACTTTGAGCCAATTGCTAGGGTCGTGGTTTGGATTCCCAGGCTGGTTGCTGTAGGTTATAAATCAGAGTTCTACTTTTATATATGGTTTGGCCATTGTTTGCTTGTATATTCAGGCTCCCAGGACTTAGTTCCAATCTGAAGGGCTAGAGACTGCTGCTTCTTCAACTTTAACCCAGAACTGGAAGGGTCTATAATCTGCAGTAGATGAATGTTCCAGAGCTGATGAAGATAAGTCGACCTTTGTCATCCAATCTAAGTGTTTGTTTCAACATCTGTGGCACAGGTGCTTGGGCTGGGTAGGGGTTGCACGTGTTGCATCTTCATTTTTTAAAAAATCTAATTAAAAATGTAAAAAGAGACTATTAAAATGTAACAAATAGAACATCAACTAGTTCCATCCCCCTATCCTGCATTATTGACAGCCCCTTCCATCATGAGAAAGTGAGAATGAGCATAGCCCAGATATCCCTAAAGAGTAAGAGAAAGATCAAAGGTGATGGAGTTATACAGAGAAGGTAGGGTTCAACAAGCAAGTATGGTTGCTGAGTCATTATATTGATATTTCTTTTAGTCTCCAGTATCTTAGAGCAGCTAAAAGTAAAAACCTAAAATGGTAGAATTGTAACCCTTACCAAACTCTGAAATCTCTTGTACAACTAATTGTTCTACTGCGCTTTGAAGTTTATTGCTTTTTTTTGTATATGTGTTATTTTTCACAAAAAAAGAAAAAATATTTCTTTTAGGCTTCAATGTTTTGGAGCAGCTAGAAGGAAAAATCTGAACTAGTGGAATGGTAACCCATAGCAAACTTTGAAATCTGTTCTGTATCTACTTGTTTTGATGTGTACTTTGAAAATAATTACTTTTTTTCTTTTCTTTGTATGTATGTTATATTTAACAACAAAAAAAAGTTTAAAAAATAGAAAATGTAATAAATGTAGTCAGTGGCATAGTTCCTCAGTCATATTCTACTTTAGCCATCTCAGGTATTTTTCAAGAAGCAGAGAGAATTTTATGCCCTGCAAGTTCAACCTCTTGTTTGTCCAGCAACCCTGGTCCTTTATAGTCCATGTGTAGTTTGGGAGTACTACCCTTGCATGCTGAGACAGAAAGATCTATGCTGCCCTTTCATTTTTCTTTGCTTTATACACTATGGTCCTTCCCCTTTTGACGCTGGACAGCCACCGAAAAGTCCTTGCCTTTGGCCTCCATTCTTCCAGTTCTCCTTTCCTTGGCTTCTGCATAATAGTAAATGATCTGATGAGACCTTCCTACAAGAGTTCCTAAAATTCACAGAATGTGTGCAGTACATACATGCCTAACTTAAAAAGAGAGAGAGAGAGAGAGAGAGAGAAGGAAGGAAGTCTGTACATCAAAATAAAAATTTGTTCTTTTCCATTTGTCTCTCAGGCTCAGAGCGTTAGGTTGATCAATTTCTTTATTCAACTAACATTAGCATTTTGTCCATTCAAAGCCCCTCTCTGATTTTAGTTATTTATTTATTTTATCCCTTTTTCCTACTTCCATTCCTCTCAGCCCACCACAGGCACCCATTCTAATGTGTGACTTAGTTTATATGTTTTCTTTTAAACGGTCTAATAATATGTGCATGTATTTTGATCCTGCAAATATATATCTCACTGATTTCTTAGTTGTTTCTCAGCCCTGTGATTCTGACATCCAGCTGTGCTTCTACATGTGCCTTCAGACTGTTGCTTTAATGGTGGACAGGGTGGGCATCCACATGTTACCTGTTCATTCACCCAGCGGTGGACATGCAGGTTGGCTCCCACTCTCTGATATCACAAAAAAAATGATATGAAAAAAACCCTTCCACATATTCCCTGAATTACCAATATGAAAATTTCTCTGGAATGTACAGGAGTAAAACTGTGGGGTAATTGAGATAATCACTCCCATTGTTAAAAGTTTCTGCTTCATGGAAGGAATCATACAAGCATCCATCAAAGAGGGAGCACCCTCAGTACACTGAAATGGTTATTAACAGATCACAGGCCATGTGAGCAGTCAAGATTAAAGTACAAGAGACAGATACATGAATGCTTAGTAACTGCTGATATTTGAAGATGTAGGAGAAATGGAGACATGACATCTCTGAAATTAAAAATATGCCAATAGAGAAAAACGGTTGTGGGTTCACAGAACCACAATTTCCACATTGCTTTTTGGGAGCACATCTGTTGTGAAAAGCAAGGTTCACCTCCCGTAACACGCCTCTCTCCCCATCCTCTGCCCCCCAGGCCCTTTTCTCACCCCAGCCACGTCTACAGTCTCCTGCTGTTTGCTCAGTGGCTTTTTTATAGTAGAGGCTCTATTTTTACCCTCATCACTGCTGCCTTCCCTGCTCTGCAGCATCAACATCAACTCTGAAAAATTTCATCTTGCATCAGGGCTGCTCTGTAGTCACGGGGGACTGTCAGTGTGTGATCTACAGCTTCCCTCTCTTCTGTCCGACCTTTGCACCCCATCCCTCATCCCTACATCATCCAACAGCTCAGGCAGCCTCCCTGGTCAAACCGGAGCCAAACTGCTCTCCTGGGAGCCACTGTGCTCCCATTTCGAAGAGGAAGATGCCTGCTGAGAGGTTCTAACTTCTGGGCTCCATTTACATGAATAAACAGCTCTGAAGGGTTCGGATGAAGCTTTTATGTAAACACTCTCCAAAATATGTTCTACACTGCATTTTCCTCAGCAATAAAGATTCTGGAATCAAAATTTAACTGTCAGCTTTATTGATGTTGCATGGGATGCAGTAGAATTCAGCTTTCTTTTCTGGAAATTTATTGGTTTGGTAGTGCAAAGAGCACTAAAACTTTGTTTTTAATCAGTAAGCCAAGCGGACATGATTCCAGAAAAAATATAGGAAGCAAACATGCGATCACAAGATTTCAACCCCCTACTGTCCCTATTCTCCTCAGATCCCCTGTTAAATAAGCTTGGGCACTGAAAGACACGCTTGGTGGGACTGTTTTCAGGAATAGTCAGGATTACTTTTGGATTACTTCCTCTAGGTTAAGATCATCTCTAAGAAACTGTACACCAAAGCATTTTGCTGAAACACCTTCTCTAAGTCAGCTCTTAAGGAGGAACCAATGGCCAACTGATTGTAGGAGCAATAGATTGCGACAAGCCTCCTGTCAAGAGAAGCAGGGTTCCAATGTCTGCCCTTCTGTCTTGCTAATCAAGAGAGAGTAGGTTAGGAATCACATGCTTTGGCCAGGATGGCATGGTAAATGGAACATTTGCTTGACCAGGTTGTGTTACTTTTTTAGGTTATTGAATCTATTTGTGACCTGATTTTTCATCTATAAAAGGGAAATACCCATCTCCCACCATTGTTAAATAGGTAAAATGAGGATATAGGTGGGTGTGCATAACTCCCACCACACCTTACACCAGAAGTAAGTCCATTCTGGAACAGCAGAACATTTCACGGGTTCAAATCCTCTTGTCTCAGAGAACGTGTTCT